>NW_027555736.1:185668526-186976026 GCF_003287225.1 Phascolarctos cinereus
AACATGTTGTATACTAAAGTCAGATCTTGACAAAAAAAAGACCTTGACAAGTTATAACATTAGGTTGTATCTAACAAGATGAAATTCAGTAGGAAGGCATGTAAAGTCTTAACTGTAGGAACCCTCAAAAAAAATCAACTTTACAATTCTAAGACAAGGAAGGCATGGTTAGATAGCAACATTTTGTCTGAAAAAGATACGTGTAAAAACATTGAAAAAACAGAAAATTTTAAAAAAGATATGGAGGTTTTAATGGGTTACAAGCTCGATGTGAGTCAGCAATGTGATGTGGCAGACAGAGACAGCAGGCACAGCTTCTAGGAAGAGATGCCCTGGTCAGACCATAACTGGAATGCTGTGTTCAGTTCTGGGTACTACAGCTTAAGAAACACACTAATAACCTGGAGTGTCCAGAGGGTGGTAAGCAGGACAGTGAGAGGCAGTGGTGTGCTGGGAAATGTTTAACAACTGATTGTCCTGGGGGGTTGGGGGAAGACCTACTACACTTTTAAATTTAATGTGTATGGTTACCATTTTCTCCACTACTTTCTTAAGTCTGGACAACAAGCAAAACGGCAACTCCAGGCCCTGATCTGTAGTGTTTGCCGATTTCTGAAATGTAAATGCTCCCATCAAAAATTTAATAACTGGCTGGAGTATACTCTTGAAACAGGCCTCGAGTGCATGTCATATGAGGGAAGGGACTGGGGATGAACCAGAGCCAACCCACCTTAGAGGTGGAAAGATGCTTTGGATCTTGGGGTCAGGGAAGCTTCACCTATCCTTGTTTGGGAACTTCGGGGAAAAAACTCCTCCGTGCCAGGCAGCTACTCAATTTATCCTGACATCATCCCATTCCGCCTGGTGATGTCAAGGTAGCCAGGGGAAAAACCATTAAGAACAGAACCTTGCCAGGTGGGTTATCCTGGGCAGTAGCCCAAGGGGCTTAGACAGCCTACACAAGACAGATTTGCAGCCTGGTTCCCCTCGGTCCACTCTACTCCCTAAAAAGTTGTTTGCCTCTCTTAGGGAGGGAGAATAAGAGAAAAGCAGCAACAACGGTAACAACAAGGCTCTGAGGCAGTCTTCCTTCCCCAATACGTCAGTCAGACAGAGCTGACTATGACATGCTCCCCAAATAACGTGGCTTTCTGGCTAGGGCCAAGTACTCTGCATGAGAAGTCACAGATGGGCAGGTCAGAATTCAGACGACTTGAACCTCATGCAGAAAAAAAAAAAGTCAGCTGGAGGAGTTGGTGTCTGTTCTTAACCCCAGGTAACTGCTCACCTGGAGGCTACTGGGAAAAACAACCTGGCTGTTGGGCAAATTCGAGGGCTTGGCTTTTCTCTAGAATTGGTCTAGAAGCAAATCCATTTAAACTAGTCTCCTTGGGAGTGTGACCCAGCGTTCAAGTCTGTTTCCAGGGCAACAGTAAACTGAGGAAATCTTCCCAGGTGTGACCAAATCCAGATAAACCTGTACTCCAGGGCAGGACTTCCAATGTAAGTTCCTTGAGGTGGGGAGTTGTTGTTTCTTTCTCTTTTCTTATTTGCGTCCCTTGCTTCTATCTTACACACAATAAGTGCTTAATAAATGCTTATGGAACGAATGAATGATCTAGAGTAAGTTTTCTTAGTGCGGTAAAACCACAGTAGTTTCTGTGTGGGGGACCAGAAAGTGATGAGTCACCAAGTTAGGGACTAGACTTGAATTGCTGATGAGCTCACTTCTGCAACTGACTCCCAAACCTGTCTCCTCCTTACCAAGGGCTCCCGTCACGTATCCTACTGTCAACTGGATTTCTTTACCTGTACTTTTCTCTCCAAACCTGCCCCTTCTGCAGGTGGCATCCTTCCAGTCACCCAGGAATGAGTTTTCATTCTTCCTTCTCCTTCATCCCTCATATCCAAATCCTGCAGATTCAATCTAAGCAACATTACTCAAATGGATTCCATGCTTTCCACTACCCCTGCAAACTGTCTCCCTGCTGCCTAATTTCTACCCAAATAGACTACCTATCATAGATCGACTCTCTTGCCTCTAACCCTTCTCCTTTCCAACCCACCCCTTACCACAGATTGTCTCAAAGCACCATTCTGATCCGTCATTCATCAACTCAAAACCTTTAATGACTCGTTACCTACTAAATCAAGTATAACGGCCTTTTGAAGCTCTCCACAATCTGGCACCAATCTACCTCTAGTCTTTTCTTGTTAGTCCCCTTCTTAGATTCCACATTCCAGCAAACTGGACCTTTTCACAATTCTTTATTCTCATCTTCTCACCTCCATGCCTTCTCACTTACTTCTCCCATCTCTGAGATGAATTCTCCTAACCACTCTCCTCTATTTCCATCTGCTGAAGCCTCTTGCCTCCTTCCATTCCCAAACGAAGGCCAATCAATAAGCATTTATTAAGTGTCTACTATGTACCAGGTGCCAGGGATACACATACAAAAGTCCCTGATCCCAAGAAGATGACATTCTACTGGAGTAATACATATTCAAAAAGATAGTAGACAAAAAAAAATTGCCAGGGCACTTGGAACTGGAGGAATCAGGTTTCTTGAAAGGATCTAGGAGTTTGGAAAGGTGGTGGTAAGAAGGGACATTACAGGCACGGGAAAGAGCCTGTGCAAAGACATGGAGGTGGGAGATAATAATGGAATGTCACATACAACATTGCTCACCCCTTTTTCTCTCCTAAGGGGAGGTTAACAAGCCACCCAGGTCAGAACTGAGATCCTGGGAAGGGTCAGCAAATAGGTCAGTATGACTGAAGTGGAGAGAGTGTACCATCATCCTTGGAAGATAGGTGGACAAAATGGAAGGGAGGATAGACTTATAAGGGGATCTACTAGGAAGAGGGCTGAAAGTAATCTCTTCCTCAAATTTTTTTCACCTTTGTCTTGGACTAGAGGTGTCAAACACGAGGCCAGCTGAGCCTATAACACTTCCAAGTGTGGCCTGAACCAGACTGAAAATGTAATTGGGATATGTTATAAAAATAATAAATGTAGAACATAATTTTACATTTTAAATCAAAGTCAATACGCAGCTGACAAAGATGATTAAGTATGGCTCAATGACACCCATTTCTGCTTGACTTTGATACTTCTGCCTTGGACTTGGATCTATCCTTTGCCCTAAAGTCACCTCTCTTGTAGCAACTATTCATATACATGTACCTGTCCCTCTATTTAATTTAAGCTTCATTTCTATCTGCATCTCCAGTGAATGGCAGAGAGCTTTGAACATACATATTCAACGAATGGTTCTTGAAAGAATGTAACATTCACCTTTAAGATTCTGGGCTCATTACAAGGTCCAGCACAAAGGTACTGTTACAGTAATAACTCTGTGTTAGATGTTTCTATTGGGGCTGAGAGGAAAGGGGAGAAAAAGAGAAGATACGTTTACTACCTTCACTCCTCTTAGGAGGGTAGGTTATCAGCCCACTCACTGGTCAGAGCTGGGTACTCAGATGGGGTCAGGCCTCCAAGGAGTGGCTGACCTTAGCAGAGGCCTAGGAACCACACATCTCCAGAGATTTTGAGCTGAAATGGAAGTTGGAGAGGACAACCTACACTTTATAAAGAAAGCTGGACAGTAACTTACCAGAATGGAGTACCAGAATTCTGGAGCCAGATCACAGATCACCTTGCATGAGACCTTGGTCAAAAAGGTCAGAATAAACAAGCCAACACAATGGGGATGACAGAGTGAAGAACTCAAAAGATCTCAATGGGCTAGAGCTTTGGACTAGAAAAATCAAGGACCGGTATCAACAGCTCCCTTTCCTTCCAATGTTGGCCACGGGTCAGAGACAATCCTCAGAAATGGAAAAGGCACGATTAATATCACTACAGCTGTGCAGGGTCCGCTACCTCACCTCTGCCACTACTGTAACAGGAAGAGGGAGTGTTTTCTCCTAGTCACAGTTCTGGGACAGAGGAAAGCCAAGGAGATTTGGGACAGCTTTCAGATTGTCAACAGTTTATGGTTACAGAGGCCAGACACTGGAACAACATCAGCTGTGCTGCAAGAATTTTTCTCTTAACCCAAATTGAGAGAGGCAATGACAGTCATTCAAAAGTGTTAGAATTGTTGGCACTGATTTCATGGCTTTCATTCTTTGTACTTGTATCTCCAGTGCCTGGCTTAATAAATGCTTTTTGACCATTTTAGATAAGTACAAGACACCAGACCAACTGTTTTTCCTTCTCTACTTTCTAACTCATCAAAATGGGATTACTACAAATAGACCTATCAATATACAAATAACTGTTTTGCTTCATGTCATATATAACCAAACCTTACCTAACTTTTGTAGATGCTGGTGGCCTATTATTTCTTATTGGCTGGAGATCTAACATCAGCATAGTGTATGTTATTTTTAAAATCTAACTCTTCTATTTTGGAACTTATTAATATAAAACCTTTCTGCTGGATTTGAACAAGTTTTCAGTGGGCTCCTGGGAGCCAGAACTGGAGTCATAACCAAAAGTTTTACTTGGTATTTGGAAGGCCTGCACAGCAAGGGCCCCAGGCATGAAGTATTAGAGGTAATATGATTCAACAAGCCTCTCTCACAGCTAGAATCAGATTCCTGGGCCCAACTATAGATGATATTGAAGGAGCACTCACAGTCTATCCATTGCCACATAAACCTCATTCCCTTTCACTATTGGAATAGTGCTGGGCTCTTCCTTTGCCACTTCTGCCCCCTAAACACATCCACATAGAACAACTATGGTTCCTTAAGGAGAGGTAGCTTACAAACCACAGAGACCCCAATTTACATAAAATTATCTCACTCCATTTTATTTAAGATTTTTCTCCAGTTAGTAAAAGAAAGATGTGTCTCTCTTTATACATATGTACAAGTTCAGTTATAAAAATAGACAGCACATTCAAAGAGAAAAAAAGGCTTGGCATTTTTCTGATTCCCTCTAAATAGCATCTGTACATGGGAGTCTGGGTTAGGCAGGGGAGTCTTAATGATTTAAGTTAAACGATTCCCCTTCACCCCCACTCCCCTCCCAAAAAAGGGTTTTAAAATCAATCTAACTAAACTCAATTCCGCGATTTTCAGGTGTGCAAATTAGAGGCTGAGCCGCCTGGAAGCACCTGCTTCACGCTGAGACATCAGGCTGGGAGGCAGGCAGGAAAACCATCTTTTGTGGTCACAGCAAAGACCACTCCTTTTTCCACCCTCTGTCAGAGAGAGCCAGAATGTCCAGACTGGTCAGGCCCTGGGCTGTGAGGTTTCAGTAAGGGGATCTCCTCCTCCTCTCCCTTCCCACCCCACTCCCGCTGTCCCTCCCTTTCTCAGTGCAATACAGACAGTGCATACAGCCAAGCAGGGGATTAAAGGGTAGGGGGATGGGGAGACTGTGCATTCAGGGTGGGCACAGGGAGCCTGATCAGGATGACCCTGTTCTCATTACTGGCCTCTTGTCAGTCCCTTGGGTGGGAGCTGCTGATGCTACTGGGGACTGGGGGTAGAGCTAGAGGTTGCTAGGAATGAACAAGAGGTTGTGATGAAGACTGTCCACGGACAGTGGGGGTACACCGGGGGACCACCGCTCCGCACAAGGTAACGGCAGCAAAGAAGCCCTGAAGGAAGTGCTGTTTCTGCACCTCACACTCCCCCTAGTCATTCTCACCCAATCCATGCCCCTACCGCCTCCTCCAAAACTCAATGCTCACAATGCTCATCTCCCATCATACTGCCACTCTGGGGGCAGGACGGTGCAATGTCAGAGCTGACTCTGGTCAGTCTGGTGACCTTGAGGGGAGGTCCCTTAGAGATAATTTCTATTGACTAAGTTGTGGTAAGGAGGAGGCTATAAATACATGATTTCCTCCTTTCTGCCCTTTCAGGAAACCTCAGACCCAGAAATCTCTGTGGAGCACTCCTCACAGGCACAGGACCCACTCACCATATCCTGTGCTCCTTTAAAAGGGATGTGCCCAGAGGCAGAATGTTGCCGCCCACTCCCACCCTGCCCCCCCATCCTCAAGGGGACTGGGGAGGCCAGATACCGAATCCCTAAGAGTCGGGTAGAGGCACTCCATCTTGAGAGGGTAGACAATAGGAAGAGGGGTAGAGGCAGGAATAACAGAAGTTTTTAGGACTGAGGGTGGCTATGAAACATGGCCCTTTCCCAGTGAGAGATTTTAAGACTTGGCTGTAAAGTTCATTTGAGATGTGGTGGACTGACTCCTGCCTCTGGGACCTCTTCTTACAGGCATCCTGAAAGGAATCATTTTGAGAAACAGGTGATGAAAGTGCTCATATCAGCCACCTGCCTGTTCTCACTGTGCTGTGATTATTCACCTCCATTCCCTCGTGGGGATGCAGGATGCCAAAGAAGGCAATCATCCAGAAGCCATCAGCTGGCAGGAAGGGTGTGGGGCCCCATTTGGTAGGAAAGAGCTTGAGAGGCCCAAGGTGGTTATCGTCCCCCAGGGGGATTAGGTCCTTTGCCCTGTTTCCGGATCAGTGGGTCAGGGGTCAGGCTGCTGGTAACACTGAGGCTCTTGGGAGTCCCAGGGATACTATTTCCCTTGCTCAAAGGTGAGCTCAAGGGAGAAGAGGCGCTTGAAGGTCCAAAGTCAGCAAGTCCAGCTGGTCGAATGAGTGATGTTTGTAGGGGACTACTGGCAGAGATTCCTAGAGACAGGAAGAGAAAGTGAGAGGGAAGAAAAAGCAAGAGAAAAGAAAAAATTAGCCCCACATACCACAAGTTGACTTTCTTCTAAAAATCTTGGTCATGCATGCCTCCCCTAGATACATTCTCACGTGATGGTCATTACTCCCTGGACAGAATTAGGGGACAGCTCTTTAAAGGGAAAAAGAAATCTAACTTATACACAATGTACCTATATGCTAAGTCTCAGTTACATTTCAGTGCCCGTGGGCAAGGCAGGGCACACTGCAGACAGGATGGGAAAAAACTGAATTTGTATGTGGTGAAATCTTAGCAAACAGTCTAAGATTTTAAATGTATTTTCTTGTTATGCATTTCTTTTTCTTTTTTTATCTTTCTTTTTTCTTTTTTTTAAGGCAATTGGGGTTAAGTGACTTGACCAGGACCAGACAGCTAGTAAGTGTCAAGTGTTTGGTCTGAGGCCACATTTGAACTCAGGTCCTCCTGACTTCAGGGCTGGTGCTCTGTCCTCTGCGCCACCTAGCTGCCCTCTTGTTATGCATTTCTAAGACACTGTAAGGGACCAGGGAGGTATTTCTTTTCCCATTACAGCAGATCTTCCTTTCTTTCTGCAGGATACCCAGAAGATACCATTACTGACGCTCATCTTTCCCTGTGCTGTTCTCCTTGTCTGCAATATCTATTCACATCCTCTACCTATCTAAAACTTAACCCATGTTTTAAGGCCAAGCTCAAGTCTCCCTTTCTTCTATGAAACTTTCCCAGACTCTCTGGGGCTACCCTAGTCCCTTCTCACTGTACTCTGCACCACCCCCACACACCTTCTCTAAGCTCTAATTGTTTTAAAAGTGTTAGCATCTTCTTATTAAAATACAAGCTTTTTGAGGGCAGGAGCTATGTTTAGATATCTGTCCCAGTACAATGTCACTCTGTAATACTGATTGTTTCTCCAAAAGTTGTCATATCCATCCTAGCTTTTCCATTCCCACAGTACCACTGTAGTTAGCCTTCATGATAGGACTCTTCCACTAAGCCTTTCTTGATGAGCCCAGACCAGCTGGTGATCTCATTTTCCTTAGAACTCCCAAAGCACTGTTTTTGTGTCTTTCAGGCCCTAAATGACGTACTGCCCTATACTGTCATTTACCTACTCATGTCTGTTTATCTTGTCTCTTCAGCTTTAGGGTAATCTAAGCTTCTAGAGGGCACAGGAGATATATCCTATTTCTTAGCATCTTTCACAACATTAGCTCAAAGCTTACTACAAAGCAGGTGCTCAATAAATATTTGCTTAACAAATGAATATCTCCCAGGTCCTGGGCAGCTGCTCAATAAATGAGGCACTTGTTGACACTTCAAGAATCTCAGCTGACTAGGCTGACATTACTGCCATTATACATATCTCCACTCAAAGAGTGCCTGTTCTGAGTCTGGCAAGAAACAATCTTTCAAATTAAATTCTAGAATCAAAGAAAATCAGAATATTTATAGGATTCCTGCCCAGACTTAAGCCCTGTTATTTCCATTGCAAGGGACCTAAAAGCTAACAAATAGCTCTTTACTGGAGATTGTGTACTCAACGGAGAAACACTGGTCCAGGAAGAACTTCAGAAGCATTACAATCCATCAAATAAAAAGCACTTATTAAGCATCTACAACAACCAAGACACTATATCCTGCATACCAGGACTCTGCAACACAGCCTAAAGAGATGGTCCCAAATTGGAACCCAGCAAATGGGAGCTTCCTTCCTCATTGAGGCAGAGGGGTCTCCCTAATCTGCTCTTGGTGGTACTCAAACCTGAATCCCAAGCTCTTCTAGTTTTTGTTCCTATCTGAGCCCCAGACAGGTAGCTCCCCTAACTGGGCCGTACCTTTAGACACATTGTACCCGTATGCTGCGTAGGCCGCTGCTGATGCAGCTGCAGCCCCTGCTTTGGCCCCTGCCATTGCAGCTGCGCTGCCTGCTGTGGACTTCCGGCTCCTGCCCTTCCCTGCTCCTTTCGAGGTGCTGCCTGAACCTTTGGGGCGGCCCCGACTTCGGCCTGAGTGGCCACGCCCTGTGGCTGGCATTTCCTGAAGAGAAATTCCTGTGGGAACAAGGGGAAAAGAGAAAATAGTGGTTCTACATTGATAGGGAAAGCTGGTCTGGGGGATGTGCATGTTTGATTTCTTAATTCCATGAGGGAGAGCTTATTTCCATTTAATGGTGAGGTGGGAAACTGCGGAACAAATACACGTGCTAATCACAGTTAAAATAACACCCTATGCTCCTAGACGTGTAAGGCTGATTTTTAACTCTGAAATTATGATAAGGTCAAAATTCCCCAAGGAGTACAAGATCATAGCCCAAACAGACAGGAAAATCTAAACCTGACCAAAACCAGTAGACTAGGTGAAGACTGGAATAAATCAACTGACATGCCTAAGAATAAGAAAGATCTGAAGTCTTGATAAAGTCATCTTCCCTCCTTATTTCTGTTTCTTTCACCCCTCTGACAGGGCTGCTGAAGGAATAAAATAGCTGTAATTTCTCTGTTGTTTTCCTACTGCCTCATTCAGAATGGGAGGATTAAACTATAACCACAGAAGGAATATGGGACTCCTGTGCAATACACTGAAGTTCCATCTGTGAGAGACTGCTTTCCTCACTGAGGCAGGGGGCAGTGTGCATGACATGCTGTGTGCTGCAGAAACTCTGCTAACCATTCATGGTGTCTGAGACAGAGCCCGTGACAGAAGCGGGAGAATTGGTAGCACGAGACTGAGGTGCTGAGGAAGCCGGGTCGTCCACGATGACCAACATATCACTGCTGCTCTCGTCGGGAGGTATGGAACCAGTATGTAATTCACTGCTGATGGAAATCTGTAGGTGAGAGAAGACAGAATATCAGCTCACAGCCCACATGAGACATTAGTCCTTAAGGTGACTCCAACAAAGGCCCCTTCTGGGGTCTGTCTGGTTCTGAGGATGTGAGAGTACACAGGAGGCAAATTTTAAGAAGAGTAAAAGATGCCAGTGTCCATTAGCGGAGACAGTCTATCTGGTACTGAAGTGAAGGGCCTGTGATCTCAGGTCAGAAGGCACCCTCACCTCACTGAAAGGGCTGGGCATGGCAGAGTCAACACTAATGAAGGAGTCATCCCCGTCAGCAGAAAGGTTGGAATTATCGGCAGAAGGAACAAAGGGGATCACCAGATTGGCTCCTTCCTTCCTCCTTTTACCATCCAGCTCATCTTCCTTCTTTTTCTGGAAACATAAACAAGGAAACACGAAAAAATATCAAGCAAGAGAAGTTCCTGAAAATCTGACAGTGGACCAACCAAACGAAGGGAAAACCACCTCAAGGTCCATACAGAATCAGCTCCACAGAGATGGAAAGCTATTTTAAAAATTTAAAAAGCACCCACAAAGAAGAAAATAAAAGGTGGCTGCTCTTAATTATTCATCTCCTTCATGTTTTCTTTCTGTCTTAACACCACGGCACCCACAGAATCAAGCTCCATGAGGTTTGGACAGAACAGGGAATCTGGAATCAGAAAATATACTGTGATCCACCCAGAAACCCAACATACCCAGTTGACTGCATATCTGTGCACAAAGTGAACTACTCATGATACAAACCACAGGAATCAAACAAGTGGCCTACTGACCAATCAGAACCAGTGACCTAGAAATATTTAACAAAACAGATAAAATACAATAGAACACAGATGACATTCAAATGTGGTCTTCTAAGTCACTATGCTGCCCACAGACAGTTTGCTGGCCTCTGTTTCTATTTGAGTTTGATTCCACTGATGTAGATCCTTCCCATCTTTAGCATGTCATGTAACAGAAAACAAAAATCTCAGTGTGACAGTCACTGAGTACCAAACAATGGCTTGTCTGGAGAGGACACATGTATCCATCCCGCCAATTACTCTCAAGTCACCACTGCATTTCACCCTGACCAATAGTTACTGTGAGTCTCTTACAACTGGGTCTGGTTATGAACTAGCAGCCCAACATCTTCCCCTATTTTCTGATTGAGGTACCTTTTCTGCATATTTTTCCCTCTTCCGTTTGCGCTCCTTCACTCGGTTGGTTTCTTCTTGCTGTCGTTTTTCCTCCTGCCGAAGCCTCACTACCAAGAAACACAAATAAGACAGGTGAATAACGCAGCCACATTCCACATATAAACTCTGCTTCCTCACATTTGTATGGGATGTGGAGTCCCAAGGAGATTTCAAAAAATATATGAAATTAAGCCCATTATTCAATTGGATGATCTAGTATTCATTAGGGATATGCCTTACACCTAAACCTGCTAAATGCCTACTGACACTGGACCTTGAGACACCTTAAAAGTGTATCTAACTTGAATCATCATAACCCATAACTAAGACTGCTGTGCTCTGTGATGTTTGGGATTCCAAATCTGAATTTTTCTCCCTACCTTCAGTAAACCTAGTTCCAATAAGAATAAGAATTGGGGCTGAAGACAAAATATACAGCTAAACCTTGGGTCCTTGAACTCAAATTCCTATAACTTTTGGGTCTTCCCTTCCTTCCTGTCTGCTCAGCACTCCAAAGTTCGTTGGGTACTTTTTCTGGCTGCAAAGGGCTCAGATTTTTTTTTTTGGAGAAGACTCAAAGAGTCTTCAAATTGTGCACAAGAATGCATAGTTGAGAACCTATTTCCAAAAAAGAAAGAGCAACAGTTAAGGGTTGGGGCACGTACATTTCTTCTCCAGTTCATCATCATCTAGTAGAAGACTAACCACTTCTTTGGGTTTTAGGGTGTCTGGTTTGAAGTTCCCACCAGAAATCACCATCTGCTGGATCTACAACAAATCAAAATCAACATTTTACTTTCAGGCTTCTTCAATTCCTTTATGATAATAAATGTGTAGGAGGATATAAAAACTCTTCCCAAGCTGCCTTGGGGGGATTTTCTTGATACTCCTGGGTTCTGTCTGGCTCACCCAAATTATCCATCCTTGAGCCAGAACCTTGACGAACTCTCCACGTGGCATTACCACTTGAGCGCTATTAACCCCAACAAGCCTGGATCAGAATGGAAGAGCCAGTAATAACAGTTCTTTAGGGAATCTGCAGTTTGGCAGAGTGCTCCAGAGGTGGATTAATGTGGATGGGGCAATCAAAATCAGGTGATCTCTCAAAGCTTACTTGTCACTGAACTGATAATTACAGAGGCCAAATATTTATTTACTTCTGCCCCTAAATGTGTCAACATTTCAAACATGAAGAACTGTCTCTATCTCAAGGTCAGTACTTCATACAGGCTTGTAGAAAGGCATTCCCTTTAACTCTAGGGTAAGATAGACTTACTTAGAAAAATCTAGAGATAATTTTGGTGGGTAGAGAATCAGGATGAAGTCTCAGCTATGACTTTCTTTTTTGGCAATTGGGGTTAAGTGACTTGCCCAGGGTCACACAGCTAGTAAGCATCAAGTGTTTGGTCTGAGGCCAGATTTGAACTCAGGTCCTCCTGACTTCAGGGCCGGTGCTCTATCCACTGCACCACCTAGCTGCCCCTCAGCTATGACTTTCACTTCAACTGACTTATTGTCCAAAGAAACTCCAGCCTCTTCTCCACCAGTCATGCCTCCTAACAATCTCAGCCCCAGTAAATACCATTTGACTTTCAGTTTCTTCCACTACCATCCCAATTCCTATTCTCAGAGACCACGTTGATGTGCTTTACCTCACTCTTTTCATTGGCCCTCTGCAGAATGCGTTCCTCAATGGTGCCCTTGCAGATGAGCCGGTATACAGTCACCTGCTTGGTCTGACCCAGCCGGTGGGCTCGGTCCATGGCCTGTTGGTCCACTGTAGGGTTCCAGTCACTATCATAGAAGATCACCTGCACAGGAAGGACAGCAGTGTGGCCTAAGTGAAACCTCACTAAGTGGCAGGACCAGGAGTTCTGAGAAGCATCACCTGGATCTTTGCCCCCTCTTGATGTCAGATCCTCTTTGTATCATATTGAGATGCAATAGATACCCCTTAATAGGTCCTGCCAGTTCCCAATCCTCTACCCCCCCACCACAACTTTACTTGCCCTGCTCAGTATGGAAATGGTTTTGTCTCCATCCAGGGTATCTAGCAAAAAAGCATCAAGTACAAAAGAGTTACCACCCCCTCTCTGCTGTAGAAATCTAGTATAGGGCCCCAAACCAAAAGCTCTACCGTGATGATAATTAATTTCACTAATATGAAACTAAACATAACATTAATCAATACTAGTTCTGACATTCCAAAAACTCTGCTTCCTCACAGGTCACTCCCTGTCTTGAGGATCCTGGGTGTCTCTTGCTTGGAGTCTGTCCCTCAGTCTACCTCTATTGGATTTACACGAGACAAAGGGGAAACAACGTAAGCTTCAGGGGTTCCTGGGGCATACCTAATTCCTGCTGAAAAACAATTCCCTCTCCAAGAGACTCTAAAACTGATACCTCTGCTGTTCACATCCTATAAGGCTGAAACCAACCAGAAAGATTTTCTGGGAGAGAGTCTGGGAGAGGTCTGTCTGGTTCAGAATTTTCCCATCTCTGTATTCTATACTTAAGCTTTTCCAAAATCCTGATAATTAATTTTTCTTTGGAAAGCATCCATCCCTTCTTTATTCCCACTGCTATCATCCTAATCCAGGTCCTTGTTACCTCATTCCTAGATGACAGTAACTGCTTTCTAGCTATGTTCTTTAATCCAATCCATTGCAACCAATATATTCTTTCTAAAACACTTTTATCCTGTCATTTCCTTATTAATAAACTGTAACAGCTCCTAGACCCTCTATAATTGAGCTGCTTCTTACCTATCCAATTTCAGTTTCTATTACTTCCCTACACATAGTAGGTACACACTATCTGTCCAATAAAAAATGGTCTTCTCAACGTCACATTCTTTCCTGTCATAATTCCTTTGCTCACGATATTTTCCATATACCTTCCCTGCCATAGAATCCCATCTCCATTACTCAAGGTGTAGTTCAAATGCTACTTTCTTATTAAACCTCTTCTAACTACATGTAATGACTTCTCTTTTTTCTGAACTCCTCACAATCAACTTCTCTGCTTCCTATTATTACTGCTGTTTGCCTATTTAGGCTGTAAGCTTTTTAGAGGATTGAGACCACACTTCTTTTCTGTTCCTTACAGTGCCTAGCACAGTGTAGGCATATAGAAAATGTTTTTTAAAAAATGCTTGATCAACTGATAATCTTAACCCAAGGGGTTTGGTAAGATAGATGGACATTGAAAATGTGTGCTGAACAACCATTAGTTTCCATGATGGGCTCCTGTTTTTCTTACAATCTCTTCCCACC
Organism: Phascolarctos cinereus; assembly: GCF_003287225.1. Lineage (NCBI taxonomy): Eukaryota > Metazoa > Chordata > Mammalia > Diprotodontia > Phascolarctidae > Phascolarctos > Phascolarctos cinereus. The sequence goes on from NW_027555736.1 coordinate 185,682,538, forward strand.
AACCAATGTAGCTTAAGATCCTCTCCTAATATGGATGGGGTCGAAATATAGTAACAGGGACATCATATAGTACTTCAGAGACTCAATAAGGAGGTAAAACATATTTCCATATTTAGTCTAAGCCACAGGGAAAATTGAAATAAAAAAGATACGGTTAGCTAGATATGTTCATTAAGCCAGGACACCTTCACTGAGAAGACCTAAATAATTACATACTGTGAAAACTGGACTGTCATGACACACTTGAAAGACAGGGCCATGGCACTGCATGAATCCATAATGGGGAGTCCTATCTGTTGAATCACTTCATATTTGCTTTCTGAATATTTACATTTTTTCCTAGAAGTCTCAATGGCACTCAAATACTGACTCATCCTTGAGCTATATTTAATGCATAAGTCATAAGATCATAGCCCCAGGTATGTAGTTCTAATTTAGTAAAACAAAATGGAGCTGATAACTATCTTTTAAATGACCTTAAAGAAGTCAGGATCCTTGGGCACAAGAAAACAAAATAGGCTTCAGTTTACATAGAACACAAATGTACTCTTCCAGGGAAAAATAACTTTAAACACAACACATCACATCACACACACACACACACACACACACACACACACACACTCTCAGTATTTAAGTATGCATTAAATTAGAGGGTGGAAAGAGAGATCAGGGAGAACAAAAAGCAAGGCAGATGTGTGCTGATATGGAAACAAATTAAACCACATTATAGAAAGGGTTAGACAGTCCCTAACACACTAGTCTGTTAATACCTGTATATAGCACTCAGGTTTACAGACATCAGAGAGAAATTCCAGAGAGGAACAAACAACAATTAAAGGACTAGAGAGATTGAAGTTAACTAGGAAAGATTAAAGAAGTTCAATCTGTAGAGCGTGGCCAAGCGATGACTAAGGGGAAACATTAACAAGTCAGCATCTTCCTGAAGTTGTAAACAGAAAGAAGGAGGAACCTTGTAACGGGGTAACTAAGATTTCATGTGTGAGATAAAGAACATGGAAATCACAGGAGAACTACGAGAAAAAGCTGCATCAAACACCTAGAGGGTGGTACTATTTTTTTCCAGGCAAATGGGAGGCAGCCTTATACCTTGTAATGTTTAAAAATCAAGGCGAGAACGTCCAATGGCAAACCACCACACTTATCACTAACCTAGGGACAGACTTCTCATTTTTCTCCCATGTGTAAACACTCAGACTGAGCCTGCCACAGAAACAAAAACAAATAGTCAACTCTCTTCTGAATGCTATTCATATTGCAGGAAGGACAAACCCAAGGAAAACATGAGTTGCAAGGAAAATTTCCATGAATTAAAAACCAAATAATTCAAATAACTGTCAAGTACAAGTCAGATATACATCCATTGTATGTGAGAACATCTATTTACAAACACAAACAGATCTAATTCTTTAGTCATGAGATATTACTTCTGCCCTGTGATTTAAGACAGATCTATCTTTTCCTCGTCCATAAGTGTTTCTAGAGGATCTCCCAAAGCTGAACTGTAGCACCAAAAGGAAAACACAGGACAAATATTTAAGCTTACCATTATATTAATGTGAGAATAAAACCTGACTTTTTGAGCATTATTGAGAGGTGGTCTTGACCAGAAGATAACTAAAGGTACTCAAGGCCTCCTGACAGTATTTCACTTCCTTCATGGAGCACCCAGCCTATGAATGAGCTTGTGGTCCAAAAGTTCATTTTAAATTACTTGGTGGGGGGAGGGGAGAGATGGGGAGAAAATCCGGAACTCAAAATCTTATGGAAGCGAATGCTGAAAACTAAATAAATAAATTTATTTTAAAAAACCCCAACATGCTATCAAAGTAAAAAAAAAAATTATTTGCCTGGCACTTAGAACATAGGATGCTAAATGTCTCCTCCAACAAACTGAATAGACAATCCTTCCCTCCTTTTCAGTCTTCCTCTGATACTTTATAAAAAGAAAAGGGGACAGTTCTTTTGTAGGGAACATCACAGGTTAAGGAAACCATTTTAATGTACAGAACACTGGAATGAAGTAGTATGGAATGTGGCAGCTGGGTACACTGGAAAACACAAGCCTCCCACAATGGTTGTCCTTAATTTTTAGTCCATGGTTACCTGGAAGCTGTTTCTTACTAAACTATAGATGGAGCCTGGGAAACTGTGCTAAAAGGGAGGGAGATTTCAATTATTAAGACCAGCAGCTAACTACCAAGATGGGCACAGAGTGTAACAGTGATCTAACACACCCTAAAAGGGAAGATGACAATGACAGTCCACATAATCCAGATAAGAATATAGAAGGCATCAACAACTGTCCTGCTTTTTCTCATGTACTGAGATTCAAGCCTGGGATCCTCCTGGAAACATTTACAAAGAAGAAGAGGTTAGACTTACATAGAAGGGTAGAAATAATGGCTTATGACTGAAAATTAGGGAGATGTCTAAAAGAAGCTGAAATGAGGACAGGAAGGGTTTTTTTTAACTGAAATTTTATTTTGAAAACATTTTTAAAAGTCTTATTCCTGCCTTTTGTCTTAATAGAAACTACTTCCCAGTACAGTTTTCAATTCTTGTTGAATCTTCCCGTATAACCAAAAGAAAAAAGCCCCTAATGAAATGTCAAAAACAGTTAAGCAAAACCAATCTACTCACAGCAACATCTCATAGCATGCAACACTGTATTCACAGGACCCTTGTCTTTATTCCCCTGCCTCCCAAAAGAGAAGGCAAGTTATATTTTAATAAGAGAACAATATCTGTTCTTTTAGACCAAGATTGTGAACATCTGTGATGTTCCTCTAGCGCCTTGAAGAACTATCCTCTGTCTTTTCTCCGAAGTAACAGAGCAAAACTGAGAAGGAAAGATTCCCAATTCATCAGTCTGATTGCTCAGCATTAACTGTGTATATATAGTTCTTCTGGTTCTGCTCACTTTATATTAATTTATATAATCTTTCTCATGTTTTTTAGTTCATTTTTAAAAATGACACATAAAAAGGTAAGAGGAACACAAAGACAGTGTTAGGAAAAGAAAAGGGCAGGACTGAGGTAAGTAAGGCTTGTGAAAAATGTAAAACACCAACAACAAAAAAGTAATTTTTAGAGCAAGAAGAACATGGAATAAACAGGCCCTCTACACAGCGCAAATACAACAGATGATAAGACAAGCTAGAAGATAAATCTCTGAACCAACATTGATGCAATCTTTGAGTTAACGTAAGGACGCAGGCATCCCACAAAACCTGGAAGGTGTAAATGTCATTATTTTTAATATTTAGCCTACAAGCTAGACCAATGAGAGCATGATGTGAATGCCAGAAAGTTTTTATGAATAGTTTATGGGCCCTTACAAGGCATCTGATAAAGTTTTTCACAGTATCCTTGTGGTCAAGATGGAGAAATGCGGGGCAGATGAAAGTAGAGGTTTTGTGTCATTCTATAATTGACTAAATGCATAACACAATTCTCAATTCTTTCCTGTTTAACATTTTTGTCACTGACTAGTATGAAGACATAGAGAGTAAACTTATTAAAAATGCAGATCAGACAGAAGAAGGATAAACAGGTAAGAAATTAGATCAGTGAGATTTTTGTCATTGGAAATTTTCAAGTAGAATCTGCCCTGATAAATGTTACAGATGCTGTAGGGGAGATTATGAATGAAGTTGGGAAAGGAGGCAGCTAAGTTTCCTTTTCAACCATATAATTTTAATGATTCCACAGGCAAAATCATTATTTACCATACTAGAATTAAAAGGGAATCTGGAAATCATCTAGTCAGAAAGATAAGGTAAAATGAGCCAGACGTACGTTTACATGGCAGTAAATAAACTCCCTTATTAAGGAAAAGGAAAAAACATTGCCCCATGCGAAAACCTTCTGTCATTGGTTTGAATTTGCAAGAGGATGTATATATCAGACACAAGACTAATGAAAGCTCACGTTTATGCAGGGCTTTATAAAGTGCTTTTCTCACAATCTTATGAAGTATGTAAGTAGTGGTAATACCACTGTTTTACAGGTGAGGAAACTGAGGCTCAAGTTATTCAACTAAGGTCACAGCTACTAAGGGGCACAACCAGGATTTAAATTCAGATCTTCTGTCTCAAGGTCTATACCCTGTTCTACTACATCATGAATACCCACCTCAACTACCCCTGAAGCATTAGCACTGTATTTGAATGTCCTACAAAGTTCAAGGTATTGGAAAGGGACAACAATTTAGGAACTGTTTCTTGACAACTACTAACAGTCCAGAATTAGTTCTTCCTAGGAAGGTAAGAACGGGTAATAAGGGGCAGTAATAAGCGGTAGCCTATAAGGTATGGCTAGGTATTATAGCACTGGCATGGAAACAGAGAATTAGTTTTCAGTTCCAACTCTACCACTGACTTATTATGCGATCTTTCTTGTTAGACATCCCCTTTTATTCTTCAATATTCCATTCTCCACCAACCTGCTTCTTCCTTACTACATAGACATTAAAAGCACTATATACTTCCTAGAAAAGCTTACAGCCACATAAAGTGGCTGTAACATTAACCATAACATTAACATAACCATGAAATCTATACAACGATTCCCTACTCAGAAACTCTAACTTCACTGTTTTCAGATTCTGCTGGTTTCAATGTTACTACAATCATCATTAAACATTTGAATCCTGCAAAATTTTGATATTCAAAAGGAGGTTTTATTTCTTTCTCCCATTCAGAGGAAGGAGTATTCTGTACAAAACTAAAAAAAAGCTGCTGTCCCATCAATTTTATTTATTACCCGCTCTAAAGCTCTTCTGTCATCTCTAGCTAAATACCACTACATACTTAACCACAATAGCCACATGATCCAGAAACACAATCATCTCTTGAAAAACACAAACCCATCTACCCCTTACTCCTGTACCCAACTTCTTACACAATGGCAATAGTGAATTGTTCTAGCCTCTGGCTTAAGAGCTGTGGCTCTGGCCCCTCTGCCTGCTGCTCCCTCATGGACAGCAGGTGACCAGGGTGGCGCCGGTGCCACCGTGATCATGAGGCCGCCCAACATTCTGCTCACAGGTACACCTGGGGTTGGAAAAACCACACTAGGTAAAGAACTTGAATCAAGAACAGGACTGACATATATTAATGTGGGCAATTTAGCACAAGAAGGACAGTTATATGATGGCTTTGATAAAGAATATGAATGTCCCATTTTGGATGAAGACAGAGTAGCAGATGAGTTAGAAAATAAAATGAAAGAAAGTAGAGTTATTGTTAATTATCATGGCTGTGACTTCATCCCTGAATGATGGTTTCATGTAGTTTTTGTGCTTCAAAGAGATAATTCTGTATTATATACAAGACTTGAAAAGAGGGGATACAGTGTAAAGAAACTACAGGACAATATTCAGTGTGAAATTTTCCAAATTCTTTAGGAAGAAGCTGTGGCCTCCTACAAGCATGAATAGTACACTGGCTGCCCAGCAACAGACCAGAGGAACTAGAGAGTAATTTAGATCAGATAATGAAATGGACTGAACAGTGGATAAAAGATAATAATTGAACCTTCAGGCAAAGCATGGACTTCCAAGGCTTTCCACATGATGGTTAAAGATTTTCTTGATGATTTCTCCCTTTCCATGCAATAAAAATCAAGACAACATACATCAAATTTTCCTATCCAGGACTGTGTTGTAGAAGTAGCAGGTAGACAATGTGTAAGGTTGAGTTATGACTAAATTCAACTTTATTTTCTCTATGAGAAAACCGAACCCCCCCCAAATACAATAAATAAGATACTAACAACTTTTAAAGTTTAGGAATATCCAGCATTCTCATTTATTTTGCTTAACTGCTAAAGAATAAGCACATTTGAGAAAATAGGTGGAAATCTTTAATATTTGACATGAAAAAGAAAATGAAGGCTAGGGAGAACTGCTGACTCATAAATAAGAGTCTAAGGATAAAGCTATAAACATTACATTAAGTGTTCTATTGGTGGTGAATTGCTGGGTTTTGTTTTTTTTTTAATCTTGGAAGTTGTAAATTAGGATAGTCACAAATAATGAGATCTTTGAGAAAACAGCATTTTTTTTTTAGTACAGGAGTTCACCGAGCTCTTTTGCCTATAAAACCACTGCTGATCCTAGCACTGATATTTGTCTCTGCAAAAGAAGGGAAATAGCAAAGTCTTCTGTGCACCCACGGAAACTGTAAATATTAATTTATTGGTTGACTAATTCCAGTCTTGGTAAGTTCCATGAAAATTCATGTGATAAAGCTTTGCCACTGTATAGGTGGTGGTAATTATTAGATAAAATTAAAAAACATAGTGGTTGTGTATTTCATGAAGATGTGTTTAACATCAATAACTAGCACTTTTCCTCCCCCCTTTAAAAGTATATTTCTGTGCCTTATTGATGTATTCTTGGACCATGAAGCAGGCCTTACTTAGCCTTGTTTCTTTACCTATGTTACTCCACACTCCTTCCTTTGTTTCTCTGAGAAACAGTCCTTTCAAAGGTCACCAGCTGTAGGTCTTACTGCCTACAACTTCAACCAGAAGGTGATCAGAGTCAATGTTTTTGTGAAAGGAAGTCACATTCATTGTTGGTGAAGACCTGCATGTCTAACTTGCCTTTAAGACAACTCCACCGTACATACAATTAGCTTCCTAAATTTGACCTGCCCAGAGCACTAGATCTATAGTTAGGAGAAAACTGAGTTCAGATTTTGTCTGATATTTACCAACCATATATAACCCTGGGGAAGTTACAAACTCTGAACTTCAACACCCTCTTATAAAAAAATGGTTACTGTTAGTTGCACAGAGTTATTGTGAGGAAAGTGATTTATAAACTTAACAGTGACACAGAATTGTGGTCAGCTATTTTTCCCAAACTTGCTCCCATTTCTGACTTTACTATTTTTGTCTGTGGTGCCACAATTCACCCTCTTTTCTACGTTCACTTGTCTCGTCAGTTCTACTTGTTTGACATCTTTTGGATCTTCCCTCTCTATACTTACTGGATTACTATCCTAGGTAAGCAAGGACTACGGCAAAAAGCCTCTGCTTTATCTCCCTCCTCAGATCATTATCCTTCCCCAGTCTATCCTCCACGTCTACCAATCCTACCTCATCTACCAACGACATTATTCTAAAGCAGAGGTCTCATTATATTGCATCCTCGCACATAAAATACCAGAAGCTTGCTGCTGCCTTTAGGATCAAATATAAATTCTTTTTGACATTTTAAACCCCTTACAACTGAGCTTCAACTTAACCTTCTGGCCTTATTATACACTATGTCCCTTCATACACGCTACAGTCTCCTTACTGACTCTTCCACAGAATACGCATTTTCCATCGACTGTTCTCATACGTGGAATGTATTCCTTAACCCTGGCTCTTGATCCCTAGTTTCCTTCAAAGCCCAGCTGAAGTACCACCTTCTATTTGAAGACTTTTCTCTTTCCCCAAGCTACTACTGCCTTGCCCTCCTCACACCTTCAAATAACCTTCTATTTATTTTTATATACTTATGCATATATGTGTATATACACGTATATGTTCTCTCCCTCAAAAGAATGTAAGCTCCTTGAGAATAGAGACTCTTTCATTTTTGTCTTTGTATTCTTAACACCTAGCACAAGTGCCAGGCATAGAGTAGTACTTAATAAGTTCTTGCTGAATGTTTCCAAAAAAAAAAAAAAGAGCTGTGGCTCTGAAGATATTAAGAGTACCAGGCCAACTCCTGGTAAACTGACAAGGAAATATGTTCATTTCTTTATTTGGAAACCAAGTAGCTTATTAGGAACTTTAAACACAGATGGAGAGCTCCAAAAGGACAGTTCAAATATCACAGCCAAACACCAATTCAGTCTTTGAATCAAACAAACAAACAAACAAACAAACAAACAAGAGTAAGGAAAAGCTTGGGACACTTGGAGGGAAACTGATGCCAAAGAACTTTACAACAGGAGATGGTTCTCAAGAAAGGTGTTATTTTATTCTAATTACTTACTGTATCTGCAGCAGTGAGGTTGATGCCCAGTCCACCAGCTCTTGTGCTTAACAGGAATACAAAGATATCATTCCTGAAGAAAAGAGGTACATAATACTAAAAATTAGTTTGGAAAGGAAAAGTTACCTAGAGTAAACTGAGAGAAGCAGAATGGAATTGAAATGTCTAGGTAAATATTAAGGGGAAATTTCCACATATGTAAAAGAGGGTTAGATTAGATAATTTTTAGTGACTTTTTAGCTATAAATTTTATGATCCAATGCATTTTTGCTTCTATTATATAATGGTTGGCATTAGAAGCAGGATACCAAGATGTTAATCCCTGTTCCAACTAGGATGTGGGTGTGTGGTCCTAAAATAGGAGGACAGAAGGAAAGTTCCCTTTACAATATCTCTTTTTCTGCTGAAAAACATTTGCCTCATGTCGTTTCAAAAATTGAAGATTCATTTGTGTTAACACGATCTTAGAAGCACATGCCATTTTTGGAAGGAAAGATCTACATCACTCATATCTTAATATAAATGACTTTAATTCTATACCTCTTCTACATTTTTACCACAGCAAGTGACTAGACCCAAGGGGAAAATAATAAAAACAAACCAACACAACTTCTAAGAAACTGGATCCTATTATTGAAAAAATAAGGATGTTTCAGCTTATATAAGAATTTGGATGTATCACCTGATCTAGGGTTATAGGAAAATACCTAGAAAGCACATCTAGTCCAAACCAATCATTTTACAAGTGAGGAAACCAAGGTCCAGGGTCACAAAATTATTTGACTTGAACCTAGATCCTGTGATTCCAAATCCAGTGTTCTTTCCACTACACCATGATGTATCTATCCTTACATTTCTTTAGGTTTGAATTTCCTCGCATAAAATAAGAATGCTGGAGAAATAAGAAAAATGACTAAGTAAAAGTACAACACAATTCACAACAAATTCTGGTTAGTGTAATAAAACCTTAAAAAGGCCTTGAAAAAAGCAACCAGGTTAACTGGTATGGCGAGTAGGTAATCTGAACCAATCTGGTCACTACCTGCAGTGGATTAAATACAATCTTACCTGCAGATAAGTAGAATCATAGAAAAACAGAATTTGAAAAAAATTGCCAGGAACTTTCAACAGATGACCTTTAACCCTGTTGCAAAGTTCTACCTTCCATCTCTGGTCAAAAAAATTTTTTTCATTAAAAAAAATGCTAATTTTGAAAGTTATTTTTCATGAAAAATAAAATTATTTAAGGCAAAGGGAAGATAATAAAACCAAAAAGACTCATGCTAGCAGGTCCCGACTTAAAAAAGGTTGGTCATTTGAAAAGTTCATTTCTAAGCTGTTTGTTTTTTATGGGAAAATGATTCTGAATGATAAGACCCAGCTGGCTTACAGATGCTTTAGCTGAACAACAAATTTGTAGTATATTCTATACTATAATTTCCTTTTTCTCCAATGAGAAAATGGATCCTTATTCTTTGACATGTGAGTTCTTGCACAGGACCTGAGAGGCAGAAAGTAAAGAGGACTATGGTGATTACGGTAGTGTTTACAGGAACAGGAGGTACAGATCACACCTTTGTGGTCAGGGAAACAGTCAAAAGAAGGTTCCTTTGGAGACACTAAGGACTCTAGGGTCAGAGATTAGAGGTCAGTAAGGGAGGAACTGCTTGGTGGGGCTGTAGTGTGAAAGCAGAATTAAGGGTAATAATGGGGGAGTGAGTAGAAAGATTAGTATTATAGAAGGCAGTTGACCTAGGGGAGTTAGAAAGGCAGGAGGAGAGAGGGGAACTAGTAAAGTTTAAAGTAAAGAAGAAGACAAAGGAAACCATCAGTGGAGGTAGTAGTATGGAGTGACAGTAGATGGATGGTCTAAAAGATAAAATTCTCGGTCCCGGTTGTTTGAATATACAGTGAATTTGTAATTTTGGAACTGCCTATATAGAAAAAATATACTGATAAAATGCTAAGGGAGCCAAGATCAAAAGAAATGTGCTATGTAGCTAGGAAAGACAATGTTGGAGAAGATTCCTTTAAGACAGAGGTTCTCAACCTTTTTTGTGTCATTGTACCCTTGGGCAATCTGAGGATACTTATGGAAAAGTGTTTTTAAACGCATAAAATAAAAAATATATAGATTTAAAAAGGAATCCAATAATATTGAAAGGCAGTTCTATACACCAGGTTAGGATTCCACAGTCTAAGATAACGAACTTAGTATGTTTAAGGTACCTGTCTACCATAGGGTCTAGAAGAAACCTTAAAATTCATTAAGTCTAACCTAATCATTTTACATTTTACTCTGTGAGGCAAGTAGATGCCAAACAATGTAGTAACATCTAGTTATACTTTGCTGAAGTATACAATACTTTCATCCTGAATAAAGGGTGTCAGAGTAAGAAAATCTCCTTTCAACCCAGAGTGAAGGTGCTGAATCATGCATACACATATACACTTAAGGATAATTCTTCAAATAGGTGCTCTCCAGGACTCTGAAGAAATCCTCTCCTTACATTTTACCTTGTCATTAACAAGCACTGTATATTCTTGTGAAACATCTAACTAGGAGCATAGAAACCGATACTGCATTGGGGCGAACAGAATCCCACAGACAATATGGTTGCTTGGGTGCCCTCTAGGGGCACAATAAGGAATACTGAGAAACTTTGGAACTGTCTCTTTCTAGTCTTCCAGGTCATATAAATAAAAAAGACTGAAGACATGAAAGTGATAACCCTGATGAGGACTCTTGCTACTTGTCAAAAGTGCTCAGGGCATGATTAATATCACACCCTCTATACAATGAATACTCACAGAACGACTGTGAAAAAATTGGAGTAGAATGAAAAGTCAAGAGAAAAATGGGTCCCTCTGATCATTCTTCACAAAGCAATAGAAATATGAAAACAAAATATGTCGTGTGCCTTCAGTGGTGCAAGGTCTTGCAAAATATTCTAAGATATACATGTTATAAACATTAGGGGTGAGAGGAAGGGGAAAGAAGTCTCAGGCAGGATCATATAGAAATGGGAATGGTTTTTACTGAAATGCTGGTCACATGTTCCTGATGCTGCTCAGTCAGGACATCCTGGCCAAGCAGCCTTTAGTCTCAGTCACACTTTTTCCTGGAAAGACAACCTTCCCATCCCCCTTTAAATAAATCTCATATGCAGGGAATGCAAAGGGCTTTTTGTAATAATTATTGTTTACTCCAGCTGACCTTTATGCCATAAGAGCTTTTCAACTGAAATGACAATTTTTCTTTTGATGTCTCTCATTAATTTATAAGTATTTGGTTAGAAAGGTTCTTTTTCTTTCCCCCTGAAAAATGTTTTTATTTTCAAGAGTTCTCTCTGTTTGTACTGGGTTGGTACAAAGATAGTCAATTTAACCTAAAGACTCTCCTCAATGAAAGATATTTTGCTCAGCTTCAAGTCTCCCACAGTTGCTCAGACATTTTAGATGAGAAACTACAAACTGCTTCCTAGTCATAATTCTGATCTTGGTGTCTAGATCATTATTAGTATGTCAATACTGAGTAAGAAGGAGCTATCTTTTGCTCAGAAGGCTGAAAAAGAAAGCTCTCATCAAAGTCTCTATCACGTTATTTTGTTTACTGTACACAGTATGATTATGTTGAGGCCAAATGATTAGTTAACAGGCCCACTGCTCCCTGAGGAACTTGGGACTTTCAGTTGCAAGCAAGGATTTTCTCAGCAAATCTTGGAAAAAACAACAACCAAACACCACTCTCCCCGTCAACTTATTGACCAGATGATGGCATTAATAGAGAAAACGCAAAAGCTTTAAAAGAAAGCACTAAAAGCTTTCCACTTTCACTTCACTATTGATATTGGAGTGACTTGGAGGCTGCGTGCTACTAATCTCAAAGTTATGGCAGAGATTTTCCAGTCAGGTCATTAAAGAATATACTGTACTTAGGACCTCAAGGCCCAGTTTTCTGGGAATTAGATCAGTTAAAAGAACAGCCAAAGCCTTGCAACTGGATCTATAAAAGGTCAATTCATTTGGAAATCAACATGTTACAGTCTAATAGGATTCACAGACACATAACACTGGACACCAGGGAATAAGTCAAGTGTACAAATGGTATATGAATGCCTGCTGCCTAATGACAAAGGCTGTCACAAACTTTTAACAGCACCTTTGAAAAGGCCTGAAGGTCTGTCACACAAGAATCTAAAGACATTAGGGTATTTCTTTATTTGGGAACATCAGCTCAAAAGGTATGTAAAGAGTTGGAAATGGTGAAATGTAAAAGCTCTTGGGGTTGGCAGTAGGGAGAGCTGACCTATTTTTTCAGCTCTACTAAATTTCTCTCTCTCTTTCCTCTCCCTCCTTCTCACTTTAAAAGTGAGTTTAAGAATCAGGCAAATAAAGGTGCTTATATAAGCATATAAACATATAAGTGACTATGCTCTGATCCTTTACAGAAAACTGCTACATCCTTCCTCTTTCATAATTTTTAGAGTCAAATTTTATTGAAAGAACATCCAAAAGAAGAAGAGCAATTCACATTTGTTCTTAGCTTTTCTAACATCTGGACCTATTTCTTGACCTCATTCTTTGTTCTGTGGAATGCAGTTAAAGGCAGAGTTCAATAGAGTTGTCACCTGAGGAACTTGGCTTTCATCCCAGTAAGAGCAGAAACCAGGCGTTGCTTATTGCAGTACAGACTCTCACTTAGGATGATTACGGCCCTCTAAACTATCAGCATTCAGTAAGCAGTATTTGAAATTTCATGGGTTCATTAACAGGTGGTAGGTAACTGAAACTAGGAACCTCCTATTGAATTAGCTTTAGACCATTGCAATGTGTCATGCTCTCCTACTACTGCTATGTTCTGGAGCAAGGAGGAAAGGGCTGGCATTCTTGATTTGAATTAAAATTCTCTCTATTAATACCTAAAGAATTATGCATTTGTGGAGTAAGGAGTTATTATACAAACATAAAAACTGTTGCATGTGTTTCTTCCTTACCCACATTATTACAAATTGATTTGGTCACCATTAAGATAGTGGGAATGATATCAGTGATCGATGAACAAACCTTATTTGCTGAACAATGCAGATGTGTACAGCACCTTTAAAGCTTTTCAGGTTCATTTTTCCAAGCATAGAGGAAAACCAATATAATTGTAAAACTTTTAATGTTCTCATTTATGTTTACCTGTTCTGAAAATCAGCTACCATGTCCCGTCTCTCTGAGATCTTGGACGAACCATCCAGCCTCATGTACGTATGCTTCCTGTAAACCATGTATTCCTGCCAAAGGGAGTCAGATAACACAGTGAGGCTGAATCTAAATTACTCAACTCCTAGTCTTATAAAAATCAATCACCTCTCTTCTCCATATTGGGGTTGGCCATAATCCCTTGAACTGGAAAAATCCAAACTGAGAGATGGAAGAGGAGAGAGAGAGGGGAGATAAAAGAGAGAGCTTTAAACACTACACCTAAGAATTTCTGTTAAGTTCTTATAAAGAGTAAATCCTAATCACAAATGACATTTATCATGAACCATACTATCAGTGACATTTTTTGTAACCAAGAAAATATCTAACAGAGCTGCAAGTAGGAATTTTTGCCCCACCTACACAGTACCACAAATTGCAGCCAGGACAAGTGCCCCTTAGTTTGGGTGGGGAATAGAAGGAGAGAATGAGAACCTAGGATACTAGCCTGTGGCCACACTGCTGGAGAGGCTACTTGGAAGGAAGTGAGGGTAGGGCTGGGTGAAGGAGGGGATCACCCTGGGTCTGGCTGCTTCATAATGTAACTGTTTCTAACTAAGTGCAAAGTTCTGTTTCCCCCCCCACACCCACCCAAAGCTGCTGAAGAACAGCAAATGCTGTCAGCACCCAAAGGCAAAGCTCCAGCTGTTTCATCTTAGGAAAGGCTGTGCTACCTACATTAGTCTCAGTTGCAGTCACACAATTTCAGGTGTTTTCTTTCTGCCCCAATAAATCATGACTAAAGATACTGAACTCTCTGTCTCATGCTTTGTTCATTAGAACATGCATGACGACAACAGGAAGTTTAAGCATCTCTGTGAAACAGAAGACTCAGCATAAATTTCCAAAGCTCTCTCATTTCTTTTAAAGTGATCATTCCTTTCATGAAGTACATATTTTCATTTTCCATTCTTCATTCTTCACTCTGAGCTGGTCTTTGGGTCACATTATTGAAAATTTAAAGGCATCCACAAAACTCCAGGACTGCCTGCTCATAGGAAGCTTCCTAATCAAGTAAGACAATTCCATTTCTACTGTTAGGGGATGTTTGTCTTCTTTAAAGTAAACATTAGGGGCAGCTAGGTGGTGCAGTGGACAGAGCACCAGCCCTGAAGTCTGGAGGATCTGAGTCCAAATGTGGCCTCAGACCAAACACTTGTCACTTACTAGCTGTGTGACCCTGGGCAAGTCACTTAACCCCAACTGCCTTTAAAAAAAAAAAAGCAAACATTAAACTGGCATTCAGCAGTCTAGTTTCTTAATGGATTTGAGGACAGTGGTGGTAGAATTCTATATTCCAAATAATAAGGGATATGGGAAATGATAATTTCATAGCCTTCAGAGACTCACCACCTTGGTAGTTAATCCATTTTAAATGGAATTAAGATTAAAGAGCTCTACTAATATCTAGAAATGAAACAGCAAAGCAACTGAGACACAGTCATTCAAGCAATGGAACCTTGGAGCCCCTTCTTGTTTGAGCCGTTGCAGGACCTTGTGTCTTCCCCTAAGATCAGGTATTTCTAACCTGGGGTCTATGAATCTGTTTTAAAAAATATTTTGAGAATTATATTTCAGTGTCTCAGGTTTCCATTCAAATCCTATGTATTTTATTTTACACATCTAAAAACATTATTCTGAGGAGTCCACAGGTTTTGCCAGCCTGCTAAAGAGGTTCATGACATAAAAAAGGTTAAGAACCCCTACCCTTGTTACACTTTTTTTCCTCTCTAAAGTAGAGCTGACTAATCTCAAGAGAGTACGTATGAATGACCCTTCTGGGAAACCTTGCGGTAAATATCATTTAGCCAGCAAGGTCAGAACAACACCAGGGCTATTAACCCAGGGCAATAATGAAGCCAATCTGAGTGCAGAAGAGTCTGTTACTGAGGCAACAGAAGTCAATCCCCTCTCTTCACTCCATCAAGCCTTTGCTTTCCCACCCAGGGGATCAGTGAGATTTTAGAAGGCTTAGTAAAATTTAGACTCCATTTCGGTAAACAATTTCAAAAAACAAGAAGCTAGACATTGAGGAGTAAAGGAGATTAAAAAACGAGAGAGGAACTGGCCAGTGCTTAATCACCTTCACACTCCTCCATGGAAAAAATTTAGGGGCATGAGACATAGAATATTAGACAAAGAAGAGACCTTAAGAGTTTGTCCAGGCTAATCTGCTCATTTTATTCAAGAGAAAAACTGAGGCTTGAAGTTAAGAATCGAAGTCAAACAGTCAGTTAGTTGTAGAGCTGTAATTAGAACCTAGATTTCCTGACTCCAAAGTTCAATGATTTTTTTCATTACACTACAGCATTGCCTTCATACCACATCATGGCACCCCATGGATAAAGAATAAGCTCCAAAAGTTTCAGTTGTTTTCTAGTGTCAGATCAGAGCCAGAAGATCTGTGTTCTAAGTCTAGCACTTCCGTCAGATAGCTATGTGACCTCTCTGTAAGTAACTTAATCTCTCTGGGTGTCTCAGTTAATTCATGTATGAAACAAAGTTGTCAAGACTTGATGAGCTTTAAGGTCCCTATTCTAGACTGAAAATGTTATGCAATTCCAGCTATATCAAAGTCCTCCTTTCTAGAGTAGTCTGAGTTCTTATTTTTTGAGGGAACACTCTCTTCTAATTAAAGTAACGATCACATTTTAATCCACTCTAGAAAGAAAACTCCCTAGAAACACTTAATCAACTGTTAATTTCAAGGATTGTGCCCAATGTCTATTAAGATTCCACAGATTTTATAGATGGGAAAATATACAATTCAATACATTTTACAATTTATCAACAACCTTGCAAATCTATTTTTAATAAAAACTTCACCCATCCCTATACCAAAGTTTTTTCTAAGATCCACCTTAACAGTTTTTAACTATCAGGAATTCACTGTCCTTGTTTATACTGCATATATTTGTTTCAAAGCCAATGTCTAATCAGGGCCTGCTTTGCATCTGAGTCCAGGTTAATTAGAGACTGTCTACTGTGATAGAAGATCTTTGCACAGAGATAACTTTTTAAGATGGACATTACCATTCTCCCATCTACCCCCAAATCTCATGCTAACATCCCCTGGTCTTCTCTAGCATAAGCACTGCATAAAAATAAAGCATATTTCCAGTTCAGGGGAGTTTGTAGCATTTAGGAAAAGGAGCAAAAGAGAGTTGAAAGTGGCAAAAAGAGAAAAGAAATCAAATATGACGTATCCCTTCCCCTTAATACACACTGGAGGTTTCTTAAGTAGTATTTATGACATGATTTAGCAGGCCTCAGTTGTAGTGGTCAACAACAGATATCAGTAGTGTCAAGTAGTCGGTTGATCTGTTCTACTCATTACCCTCTTTTCCCCTTAGGTGTTTAAGCCCTAAATAACAGACTAAATAAAAGAATCCTTTAAATTATAACAATTCCTTTTATTTCTGTAGTTTCTTAAGTACTTTTATTGTATTATGAACATCTGAATATGATATGTGAAAGAGGCAGCAAGGTGAAGTGAATAGGGAGTTGGTCTCAAAACTCCGTGTGTGTGTGTGTGTGTGTGTGTGTGTGTGTGTGTGTGTGTGTGTTTGTGAGAGAGAGAAAGAGAGAGAGAGAGAGACAGAGAGAGAGAGAGAGAGAGAGAGAGAGAGAGAGAGAGAGAGAGAGAGACAGAGAGACAGAGAGAGAGACAGAGAGAGAGACAGAGACACCCTGGGAAAGTCACTTAACCCTTTAGGGTTAAGTTTAGAGCTTTAGCTCTATAAAAAGCAAGTTCCTCACCATGTCCCTCAGCACAAATCAGCAACTCAAAATAACAGCACCTTGGTAGCAGTTTGTCAAAGGGAGGGACACGTATAAGTAATCCTTTCCTTATTCTGATCAGAGCCTTTAAAGCAATGTAGGAATGTAATCTTGTAACGGGAAATGATGTTGATTTAATCAGAATGAGTAAAGCTATAAGATAGGCTCTTGGCCACTCTATGTTTCACCTTTCACCCTAAACACTCAGCTCATGGATTTCTTTCTGTCATTTCTAAACCCCAATGAAAACCTCAGCTATGACTGATCCAAATTTGCTTTGAAATCTAACATATACTTTGGGGGATACTTAGCATTCCAATTCATTCAGATCCAAAGCTCCCAAAATGAACACGGATTAAAAAAAAGGAGCTATCAGGCCCCTAGAGAAGTATGCACAGTTGGGATGGATCCTCTATTACTAGGATATAGCATTTTTGCAGGTGACTCTATAGGCAACAATCTCCTGTGTCTAAAATTTGGTTGTTACCTGGATTCAATTTTGAGTCATTTTATTTTAAGATGTGTCTATTTCAACTTGGGGCACTACAAAACACTCTATAACAGTTGCTTACTCCTGGCATTGAGTAACAAAACTGCTAAATGATTAACAGAAAAAAACAAAAGGCCACCAGAGTAGGAACATTCCTAATTCCAATTATGATATTGTAGGTGCTCAAAAATGTAAATTCAGCAATAACAATGGTAATTGTTAACATTTGATAACATTTGGTAATCAGTCAAGCTCTACCTATTAATGTTCTACCTTCTTGGGACACACTAAGAATTAGAGGGCCTACATATAGAAAGACCTTACTCTGTGGAACAACTATGGTTCAGCAATATTATTTAACCACCAGTAGAAGGGAAGTTTATCCTAGTACTAGTATATAAGCACAATTTAAAGTAAATTCTGGCATTTACAGGGCTACGCAGGCCAGTCATTCTAGAAAGATGCGTAGGGCATTTACTACATGTCCAGAAGATAGGACAAAAATCGGCACTGTGTACAGCTGCCTGAAAGAACGACAAAAAAGTACAGATACTAAAATCAGTGTAGGACAGTCCCCTTAATAAAAGGATTTGTTCTGTGAAGTCTGGATTCAGTCAAATGGCCGCACTTGAGGACCTAAAGGGCCACATGTGGCCTCAAGGACACAGGTTGCCCACCCCTGGAAGTTGTCTTCTAGTTCCTCTGAAACACTAAAACAGACAGTTAAAGCTTAGCCACATATCAAAATGAAAAGGAAGGGACTGATGGATGAATAAAAGCTACATATGTTACGAAGAATAACTAACTGCTCTCTTTTAATATTGAAGGTACAGAATATCGAAAGTGAAAGTAAATTCTGAAAATGGTGACTTTAAGAACAAAGAATGGCAAGGCATAGGTACTGATTTTGAAGTTTATCCAAAGATTAGTGAACTCCAGGAACAACACAGTCTTGAAGTCTTGACACTCACTGCATAATCCTCGACCTACAGCTGAAGGAGATGTGCACAATATGAAGCCTCTACTGCAGATGTCACTTCATTTTCAAGATAAATGCTGCATGCTATATCAAGTACCACAAACTAACAAATCATTTTATACAATGAGCTATTACATTTCCGCAAACTGTTATTTACTGAACACTAAGCATATACAAGGTACTGGATCCCGTTATACTCCATTTTCTTTGCTCCCTGCCCTACTGACCAACCAACATGGAAGGACTGTCTTATACTAACAGAGAAGAACACTAATGAGAAAGATGGCTAAACTGACTAAACCATTTTTTAAAATATCAACAAACGTTTAGGGAATTGCATATTGAAGGAATATGGAGTTCTGCGGAAATCAGATCATAGTCTCATGAGGAAGAGTTCTTAGATTTTTTAGTAAAATGTACAAACGACCACATCAATAAGCATTTATCAAATACTATGTACCATGCTATGCTGAGTATTGGCGATAAGAATACAAAGAATAAAAAAATTACCACTCTCAAGGGGCTTACGTTATATGGTGAAGAAGACAAGTGCACACATAAGTATAAACAAAATGAAGAGAATAAATATAAACAAATACATAATAATTAAATAAAAGATATGCTGAAAGTGAGAGAGAGCTCCAGCATATGGGGGGCACATCAGGAAAGGCTTACGTGGAAGGCGAGACTTGAATGGGGTTGAGGAGGACATGCATTCCAGGCACCTGGGGTATACGACAGTGACTGCCAGGCATAGACACAAGAGATGTAAAGTTACGTGAGGAAGACAGGGTCAGCCAAGTTTGCAAGACTGCAGAGTATGGGAGTATTGCATATAGAGGCTGGAAAGATAGGTTGGAGCCAGGTTGTGATGCATTTTAAAAAGGAGTTCATAAAGTAAGGGAGTGACATGGTAAAATCTATGTTGAAAGAAAATTACTTTTGCAGCAGTATATAGGATGAATTGCAGTGGACAGAGACAAGGCAAGGAGTCTTATGAGCCATTGCAATTATCTAGGCACTTTGCTGTGTGAGCAGAAAGAATTTATGGTAGTAGAAATGGCAAAATTTGGCTAATGACTAGACATATGGGATAAGGGAGGCTGAAGACTCAAGGATAAGGTTGAGGTTATGAAGCTGGGAAATTGGAACAACAGTAGTATCTTCCACAGATATTGGGCAGTTTGAAAAAGGGGTTGGTTTGTAGGGAGAGATAGGGTCTGTTTTGGCCATGCTGAGTTTGAGATGTCTCTGGAACATTCAGTTTGAAACATTTAATACACAAATGGTGATGTGGAACTAAAACTCATGGGAGAGATGGGGGGATATATGGATATTAATGCTCTTGACTGTGAACAGTTGCAACATTTTCTAGCTTCAGCATTGGGAATGAATTGTGAAATTCAGGCCATGTGTTTTATGTTCCCCTGCTTTAGGATTATACAAAGTTAACCAAAGAAAAGCATTGGTAATTATCCAGAAGGTTCTCAAGTTGCCTTAATTTTCTGTCTTGGTAGCCATTTCAGAAACAAAAAAGAGATTACAGATAGCTGGGGCCTGGGTCCAAGCTGGAGCTCAGTATCTTGTCCATTCAAGAGGCTTCATTTTCCCTACATCCCAGGGCTCCAAAGTAAAATACTTCCATGGCTGTATAGAGCTTCTTCTGTATGCTGTACACTATGTATAAGGGAAACCAGTTCTACAGTAACTACTTACATTCATTTCCACGCCTAGGATTACTTCTATAACCAGAAGAATATTTGCTAGGCCTGTGTCCTATTTCCTACAATTAATACTTAAACCAATTTTTAAAATATCATGACTTACTTTTTGGATTCTACCTGGTCTTGATTCCACTTTGGAAAGAGACTACTATCATTTCCCTAAATTCCCTGAAATGGATCACTACCACTCTTAATAGTTGCAGATTACTGTAATATTACATTCCCAACCCTCTACAAGACAGACTAAGTGGCAAGGAGCTTTGTTCAAAAGGAAACTCACTACTGTAGAGCAGCTTATACTGAACCACCTTCGTGGGACTATACTAGACAGTCTGGTAGCCATTCTTTTGATCTTGGATTATTGCTGCATAAGCCTTTAATAAAACCAGTACTTAAAAAATATTTTAGCTTAAATGAATTTTGGAGGACTATGGTATGCAAAGTGACTTAAAAATATCCTTCCATCAGTTAAAAATGTGCAACTCACAGCATAGGCCAGAACCCTGGTCTTATTTAAGAGACACTGTTTGCTAATTTATATAGTATCTAAAATCTGCTCACTAAATTGACTGTGTAATTTGTTATGTACCTTGGCAATTCAACTTGTTAGAAAATTTAAAAGGAACATAATTTTAAAGAAGCTGATTGCCCTTTGTTTACACTGATTATTTTCTCTTAATATCCCACTCCCCACAATGAATCTTTCTTTTGAAGAAAAACACTTAAGCCAAGCAAATCAACAGTGAACATTTTCTGACAGTCAATACTATATTTGCATCCTGCGTCCTTATTTCTCTGTTGAGAAGGCGAAGGGAGGTTTCCGTTTCAGTTCTCCAGGACCAAGATTGTTCATTATAATTAATCAGATTTCAATTTTTGCTGCTTAATAATTTAAGTAAACTCAGTATTAAATTCAGTAAAAATCCAAGAGCAAAGAAGTCTTTCTTACTGTTACTCTTTGATTTTCATTCATTAAAGATCTAATCCTTTGATCCAAAAGTCAAAAAAATGAAAGCATAGATGAGAATGTTTACATTTCTGATCCCTATTGCTCTAGCTTCTATGCCATTGACTCTCCAATTCTGTCTACATGTGAATCGTTTGTCTTTATTTGTCTTCATTTTTGGTTTCCTCTGCTGCTTGTTTTTTGTTCTACATTGTCCCTAAGAACACATTTCTGTCAACAGACAGTAATGATGAAAAGTTTTAATAGAGGTAGAGCTGTAAGAAGCAAATGTGTCATGTTGGTGTTGAACCCTATCAATTCAGGCTGAGCATGCCTCTCTTATTTTAAATTAAGGAGTCAGCCAAAACTTTAGTTTTCCCACAAAGAAATTCAAAGGACTTCTTAGGCACAGTGCTGGGTGCTGATTCTATTTGGAAGTCAGACGAGGGCTCCGTGGAGGATTGATGTGTTTTTCTGCATAAATGTAATAGATAAAAATAAGGTAACCGTGTACACTCTTACATTAACTAAGAACTCCTTCCATTCTTTCTTTCTACTTTAAAGATCAGAGAGGAGTTTTGGGGGCTTCATAACACTGCCAAAATAGGCCATACACACCTGATCCAAACAAGCAAAATGACAAATTGGCCTGTCCCCAATGTCCTCTCCTACCTCCAATAGGTCTATCATCCTGGTCA
This sequence comes from Phascolarctos cinereus, assembly GCF_003287225.1. Lineage (NCBI taxonomy): Eukaryota > Metazoa > Chordata > Mammalia > Diprotodontia > Phascolarctidae > Phascolarctos > Phascolarctos cinereus. Next base: position 185,704,425 of record NW_027555736.1, read on the forward strand.
TCTGGGAGTAGATAAGGACCCTGTGTCCTTGAGACTTGAGCCGAGTCAGGAGAACATCAAGGGCATACAGCTTTCCACTGTCAGTGATGAGGCTTTCCTTGCCTGGGAAGAAGAAAAAGGGGATGGGGGAGACACTCTTTAAGAGAAGCAAAGAAATCCATGGCTGCAAAGCTAGTTGCAGCCAAGTTCACTATAATAAGGAGGGTCATCTCAAAGGAGTACTGAATAAAAGAGTGTTCTGAAGAAAAAAATGCCAAGCACTGTTGCCCATGCCACTAATACAGTTCCTGAAAGGAAAAGAAGAAGACATGTAGGTTCTTACCCTATTGGATACCTGCAGTGCCCAATGCCCAGATATTTAAAAGCTTCCTTGACTTTCCTCAGGTTGGCTCAGAGGATGCAAGTAAGGCTGGTTGATTCCAAACCAAAAGTCATCTATACACCATGATTGCCATGTTGGTTAATTTGCCTAAAAAACCTGTCTTCTTTTTGTCACAAATAACATCCTCACTCTGACTCCAGACATCTACTTCTGTTAAACAAAGCCTTGTGGCTAAACAGTTTATATTCTGGCATCATGTAAACATATGGAAATAAATACTGCCCTCAATAATTCTCAGACACCCTCCTAATATACCAAGAGATGGAAATTTTCTTCTTTACCCAAAGATTCCAAAAGTGCAGCTTTCTTAGCTAGCAAATATAATTACTCTAAGATGTAATTTGATGAGTATACTGGGGCTGTCACCCTAATTCCCATGGGACCTCTAATGGCTACTAGCTGTCAGAGACTTATTTGGTTGGGTTAGAAGGACCATCTCTAAGACAACATGAAACGAAATTGCTTCTACCCACTAATACGGGGCTTCTTTCTCTCCTCCAAATTCTTTTGAAAAAGTATATTCAGCTGGAGAACTTTAAAGAACAACCAAGTCTCAATTTCTCATCTCCTATTTTTCAGCATCACTCAACAGCCATCATACTTCAGGAAGGAGAGTTTCCTGTTTGTAGACTGGGTCCATAAACATGCCATGAACAATGTGCTGCCAATTGGGGGGGGGGGAGAGCGAGGGCCACAGGGAGGGGAGTGGGAAGAGACTAGAAGGGGAGTATGAAGAGGAAGGATAGACTATACAGTTAATTACAACCTGAAAGAATGTTCAGAAACAATTAGTAGTCACTCTCAACATCTGGGCTTGAACCCATAGCTTTCACTCATGTTGGAAAATCCAGTACTGAAGAGAGGGTTGTTACTGAGAACAACCCAACAACTCTCAGTATTCATTTCTTCATTCTCACCACTATTTGCCAAATGTAAAATTGTTGTAAAAAGTGAATGGATGTGCTGACAGTACCATTACAAATCATAGTCACTCGAAGTCCTGGATGTTGACTCCTCTGCACTGTAAGCCTGCCTTTTTCCACCTTCAGAATGTTGCCAGGGGCCATCTTTCCCTCCGCCGGCCCCTCCTGCTTCTACTGCTGTAAACACCTTTCTTAAAGCTCCTCACTTGTCTTGCTTAAGATTACTAAAATGTTGCAGGGCATGCCTTTTGCCTGGCAGCTCCCAAAGTAAGGCTGTATGTATACTCTCTATACCTAGCTCAGGCAATGGGACTATTTCCTAACAACTTTGAGCTTTGTCTCGTTGTTTTACTGCTCCCTCCAGCTCCACTGGACTGCCCTGGTTCCCTGCTCTGACTTGTGTCTAACAGCTCTAGCTAAAGAGCTTCATAACGTGAGATTCTGAACAAAGGAATGAACACACATACACACACACACGACTGAACTAACAGCCAGGATTTTGAAGACAGGCAAGGGTATGAGTGAAACCTTTAAAGGTGAAACCATAGTTAACTATGGGCAATAGAAAGTACCCATATTAAAATAATAATGACTTGCATCGTATGAGAGGAGGTGGACTGAAATGGATTTCAACTCTCTGGTCTTATATATGTCCAAGTAATCCCTACGATGGACAAGACTCAAGCCCTAAAAAACATATAACTTACAAATAAAACTGAATTCACACGTCAGTGTGCTAGTCAGAAATCAGATGCTGCTACCTGACCTGGAAAAAAAAAATGCTGACAGTGCAAATGAGCAAGTTCCAAGGTAGAAAATGGTGGCACTTATTTGTCATTTCTAGGACCTGGTACCCATGACTTAAAATTTTCCAAATGTTAGGCAACTTTTCATGCTTTAAGAACTCCATCTGGTGCTGAGGAGGCATGCAATAAACTTGCAGAAGCACAGTGACCAACAGAACAGGTTGATTCTGTAGATGAAACCTGGACATAAACACCTCTCAAAAATCTTTTTTGTTAAAGTAAGAGAACAGAACAAGGGTCAGCCCAAGGCATTAAAATGGTCATGTTTTAAACAGCACTCCATGTACTTTGGAGAGAGTGACAGATTTTGCCACTGGTGGAAAATGGAGACTCACTCAGGCTGTGAGCCTAAGGAGATTCTGGCTAGCCTCCCAGTGAATCTAATGAAATTCTGACCCTTCCCAAGGAAATAGAAAATGCAAAAGTAAAGAGGAAAGAAAGATAAAGCTCAGGTCCCAGCAACCCCCCTGGTAGTCTGCAAAGCACAATAGGATCAGTGAGGAGCTGGTTGGCTCTCACAGTAAACAGCCAGTGAAGCCGGTACTTTTTATCGATGCTAAAAGAACTCAGACGCTTCCTGCCATTTAAACAAGGCTCATTTTTCTTTCAAAGAACAGGAAAAGCCACAAGAGATTCCCACAGCGCCAGCAATGGAACTGTTACCCCTATACTGGGAACGTGGGAGTCAAAGAAGGAGCACGGGGAAAAGGGAAGGGAGAAGCTGCTTTCTTTCAGTGCTCATCTACAACTCTCGGCTTCTTCAGCTTTTCATCCTTGCTGGACACTGTCCCTACATTCAAACTTGTAGTTTAACTACTTTTACGCTCAGCCTTTTCCTTTTCACTTCAACCTGTACTCCATAAATCAATGGGTTTGTATGTCTTAAGTCAGCCTTTTTAAAGGCTGCCTAATTCCCACGTGAACTGTTCACTAAGCTGTCTCTCATTCCAAAGAATACCCACAGCTTAAAAAAAGCGGACATACAGAGGTTACACAGACTTGCACACAGAGTCCCTCAGATCACTGACAGAACTGAGGGGAAACGGGAAGAAAAGGCTTTGGCCACTCAAGAAAATAATATCACTTTACATCTATGTTATACTTTCTAAATGAATTTTATTCATTCGGAACTTACTATGTGTGATGCCCTCCCTAAAGCAAGGAGGTAATTCTGGGGAAATCTCAAAAACTAAGCCAATGGAACTGTGGAAGATCTTAAATCAATTTGGTAGGGACCAACTGTCTTCTAACCACCAGTCTAGATAACTCAAATAGGCCCTTCATCAGATGGCCTGCTACCAGGTGATTCATTTTTTTGCTATAGCAATTCATGAAGACCTCTAAGAAGACATAGAGGAGTTGTGATTTACATCAGTGGAAGTATTTATACCAATGAAATTAGAGATTTCTGAAGCATGTGCAACAACTGTGTTAGGCTCCAAAAGAGATATAAAGACAAATTTTAAACCTTCAACAACTTATACAAATATCTCATTTTATCTTCCCAAGACTCAGTTTACAGATGGAAATACTTAGGTTCAGGGAGAGTAGATGATTTGCCCAAGGCCACCAAGCTATGAAGCAGAGGAGGAAGGATCTGAGTGCAGCTCTACTGAGCTCAAGCCCAGTGTCCTTTCCATAGAACAAACACCTTTCTTAAACATATAGTCTCTTAAGATTTCGAATGAAACTAAATAACAAGTCTCTTTTCAAACACTAAATGAAACTCTAGTTTAACTTTACTAAAAGAACTCGTGCTGGCAGTTAGAGAGGCTGGACAGGCCAAACCTGATGCGTTTCTCTAGAGTGCCTGTAAGCCTACTCTTAGCAGGTGGAGGAGGAGGTACCTCGTCTGCCCCTCATATGTATGCAGTCTCCTTACAAGTAGCCTCAGTGAACTCCACTGAAGCAGCCTATAAACCTAGTTTCCTGTAAACCCTTGACCTTGACCTCAGGGGGTCTGGGAATCTGCTAGCATTCTGGCACAGAACACCCTGTTTTTCCTCTTTGTTATCATTCAGATCTCTAGGGCTTCGTGCAGGACACTGTTTATACTGCTCTGGCCAGGCAATCTGCTGAATGACGACATTCTCATTCACGCAACCTAACTCCACATGGCACTGGCTTTGGGTTTCCTATATGCACCTTATTAATTCTCCTCCTGTGTATAGTGTGAGATAGCTTTCTCCACACTCCATTCACTGTGGATTCCTCAAAGAAAATTTAAGCAAAGATTTACACTACAGATTTTTCTCGTACGATTTTCTCATAAGAACCTGTACTTGGGCCTCTAAGTTTTCGTTAGATATAGATATTAGATATATACTCATATAGACATATTTACTATAAGCCACATATATTCTTTTGGATAAATGTGGTGCAAGACTAAGGAGTAGTACTGCCATATTTTTGCAGGAGATACTGACAAAATGGTAACCATCTATTCCCATTGGGAAAAAAGGAAGGAATAAAAGAGTAAAGCAGAAATCTCTTCTCAAAGTTGGGCACATGTTCCAAAAGAGAATCCAAGACCCACCTGGAATCCTGATGAAAGACCAGCCATTCTGAGGCCTGATGCTCCATAACCCTCCTGGTGGCTGTGGGAAGAACTGAGAGGGTCGATTCAGCCAATCCAAAGCCAGCTCAGGAGCTCCATTTAGCAAGCACTGCTTTGCAGCCAGGCTCCCTCCTTCTTTCAGGACTCGGCGCTCATACTCTGCACTTCGGTCATTGCAGTAGGAATCCAATGGCACTGCTGTAACCTACAGAAAAGGGCAAACACACATGAAATGGTTCATTCACTCCTTGCACAAACAATTTGTTCTTTGGGAAATTGAAATTTACAAGTAAAAAACCACTAGAGACAAGTCCCATGGCTGATGGTTTTCATCCCACAGAGTTACAACTGAAGTAGCCAATCCTGCCCTCTGACAGCTTGAGTTTCCCTTGATAATTACTTGTTTCATGCTTCCTTAGGTAAGAGGTCTGTTCCCTCATAGTGCTAGCCTGGTCACATTCTACTCTGCCAATTTCCTTCAGTGATTCTGCCTTTGACAATGCTCTCTTAGGTCAATGACTGGGCTTGCTGTTTCTCCAGTTTATTTTTAATATCTTACAGCCAAATTATCCAGTTGTGCTGACACTTGTCACCTCCCTTACCAGGCTGTTTACTGAAACAACAAAGAGGAAGAGACAAAAGATAAGAAAGCTAGTCTTTTTTTCAGGACCTCAAGCTGGGGGAGGCAGCCCCCTCCTTTAATAGACTAGTCGGCTCATTTCCTGGCTAAAGCAGAAGTATGATTTAGGCATGATCACCTCCCTATCTTCCTACTAGACGTATACCAATAGACTGGAAATTTCTCACCCAACTGTGCAACGTGGTTCTGTCAAATCGGGAACATATATAAGCTTCAACCTTCCTCAGCAATCTTGGACCATTCTCGTTGTAATTTTCAATGCTTTGCAAGTGACTGAGTGGAAGGCACAATTGAGCCAAACAACTATGTATTTGCATGCCTGTGATGTCTCTGATATGGAGCTAATTTTAGGAGATAAAGCCGACTTTTGTAAAAATCCAGAACCCACCAACACTACTACCCAGGGTGATAGAAGGTTGAGGGGCCATTCTGTACAGTAGATAATTAATTCAAACAATGTTTCCCAGTAACTCCCAACCAGATTTTACACTTACATCCTCTTCCAAGGAAGGGACCAGAATAAGGAGACCATAGGCAATATTAAATTACTAAAGTCCAATAAAGTGGGTTAATAATTTCTACCTATTGCTAAAATTAAAAGTCTGAGTTGGGTAGAGGAACTTTCTACTATTCCATGAGCTTCCCATACCTTGTGGTAGGATTGAAGGGACTTTCAAATTAAATTTTACCCTATTTTCAAACAAAAATCCTTTTTCCCTCCCTCCACTCTCCTTTCTACCAGCACTCCCCCCAACCTCATCTTTGAAAAAGAAAACAAAAAAACAAAAAACCAAAGCAAAACCACCACAACAAAAGTTTGTTACAAACATGTAGCAAAATAAATTCCTGCACTGGCCATGTCCAAAAAAATAAGTCTCAACCTGAACTCTGAGTCCATCAGTCCTCTATCAAGAGGCCAGTTTCATCCTGAATGGTGATTGTAGCAGTGTGGCTGGCCATTGTGTGGATCAGAGCTCTAAAGTCTTTCAAGAAGAACTGTCTTTACAATAATGTTGTTTAAAGTGTTCTTGCAGGATCAAGTCATACATGCCTTCCCAGGCTACTCTGAAACTGTGCCCTTCGTTATTTCCTAGAGCAAAACAGTTTTGACATCATGTTGATATGCAGTCACTTGTCCAGCCATTCTCCAATTACTGGGGACCTCCTCAGCCTCCAATTCTTTGCCACCACAAAAAAGAGATGCTGTATGTACTTTTGTACATATAAGTTGAAGGGATTTTCAAAGATCATTTCTTCTAGGCTTCTACCTACTAACTCTTAGGGTTCAGGAACATTAGATAAGAAGCTTATATAAGCTATGGGACTATTTGGCATCGTTGTGAATTTGACCAAAATGAGTTAAGAGGAACATTCTGTGATGCCCTGGTGGGTAATTACAGAATAAAGTTCTAATCTAGAGACAGATCATGATAGGATCTGCTAGGTAGCAGTGCCACCTACAGCCAAGCACCAAAAACTACAGGTATACAACTCGGTATTAAGAGCTCCCTTTTTCAGGAAGAATGCCTACAGAAACGGTGCCCCCTACAAACTCTCAGTAGGATATAGTAACTCTTATCACTTCTATTCTTTCAACTTGAAGAGGAATTCCTTGGCTCCCAAATTCTTAATTTTTTTTCACTAAAATTTAGTAAAGGCAAATGAAGACTGAGACAGGCTAAAACTGGGCAATACTGCCAGCAGTGGCCCCCACCTGTGACTTGAACCTTATCATACTTTACAACTTAAGTGTAGCTGCTGCTGTGGAGACTAATGGAGTAAAAGTCTAATTCTTCACACTCTGACAACAAATACACTCGAAGGAGAGGCAGCAGGGGAAATGGATCAAGAACTGGTGATGGAGTAAGAAGACACATCAGTGTGGCAAATCCTGTTTCCAAAATGTTACTCCAAGAAACCTCACAGGCTTGTTGTGAAAATCAGATAAGTTAGTGCTGGTACAATGCTCTGGGATCTCAAAGCACTATTTAAATTTTAGCTATTATTAATAACTATCATCATCATTGCTATTTTTAGTAGTAGCAGAAATGAAAACATCACTTCCACTCCCAAGATGAAGAGAAATCAAATGTTGGGATGTTAGTGTAGTTTGCAGGAAGTCTGGACAACAAGAGGAAGAATTCAAAGCTTTCCTATGCCTGACGTAACCCTCATTTTAGGTACTCTCACGGTAACAAGCTTTTAGCAACTTAATGTCAACTTTGACCCAACACTAATCTTCCAATTTGCACTTTACTGCTCTGAGTACATGGAGATATGCAGGACAAAAACTTTTTGAAACACATTGTATTTTGACAAGCTTATTTGGCCAGGAGCTAGGAATTAGGATACATGAGACATCACTGGATGCCATGCCAATTCAGGAGGTACAATCAACATCTCAGCTCACATCAGCAAAAGTTGTTTTTAAATTCCCTAAAGGCTTGCAATGAGTGCTTAAGTAATGCAATTATGGGGGCCAAAAAGAAAAAGAAGCTGCTCATATCTATTTCTACCAGAACTAATCCTTCTTTTAACAAGCCACCCAGTAACCTTGACAGACATCACCTGTCTCATTCATGTCAAACTGCCTTCTAGACTGCTCAGAAGCTGGGGGAGCTGAAGCATGAAGTATCAAGCTACTCACTCCCTAAGTGGATATACACACCCTTCTTAGCCATATATGATCTAGCCTTGTCTCTTGCTTCATTAAACTCCCAAATTAGAGAACCTATCATGGGACATTCTCTCAAGCATTTAGTGTGTCTGGTCCAAAAGATGGGCATCTTCTTGTACTATCTCTCTGGGAAGCGTGAAGGATAAAAGCTTGGTAAAGTGATGCCTTAGTTCCTTTGTTAATCCTGTAAGACTGATTGCCAACTTGTTTCCTTGATGAAAAGGGCTTCAGAAAGCATTTTCCATCGTCATGTTTAGTTAGAATTGTTCTTTTTGTACTAATTCCCTAGCTTCAATGCAAAGGGTAGAAGGTTTAATTTGCTCAATTCCACATAAGAGTTGAGATGACAGCAAAAGAAATAAATGTTTTCTTTTCCTTCCTACCATGAATAGGTTAGCAAACTGATTCAGGATGAAGAAGGCCCACACTTCTCTATTTCTCAGAAACCCATACTTATAGCTAGAAGCCTGGCCAAGAAGAGCTCTTCAAGAAGATGTCTGGTCCCAAATGTGAACAGGGTTATTTACAACTCTTCCACCCCCAGTTACCACAGTATAATTACCCATGTTTACAGGTTTAACCGTCCATGCTAAATGAGACAACATTATAAACACAGATTAGATTACAGGGGAAGAGAGTGAGGAGGGCTCAGCTAAATATAAGAACTTTCTTCTGCTCCCTGCTTACCACTGTACATTTATGACTATTATTACTTTACCATGAACGCTGGAGGTTTATTGCCCTTTAAGCAAACAGCAGACACCAGGCATGGTAGTTTAGGCTAATTGGAAGCAGATGTCCTTATTCCTGGTTTCTCTGAAGCCAAGACACGAGTATACTTGGGGTGTGCATGTGTTTGTGTGTTAAAAGGAGGGGGGGAAGAGGGTGCTCCCTTGAGAGCAGGTGGCTGCAAGAGACTTCTGGAGGTCTTTGAGGTAAAAAACAAGGACTTTTCATCTCTGTGAACACAACTATAATCGAAGCCCTTGATTTTTTATTGAAACTATAAAACAAAGGGAAGTAAATTTGCCTTGAAAACTCTCCTAAATCTGAACTTTCTCTTTACTGTGTTTCCATGCTTGTACCAGCAACACACAAAGAGAGTGGGAGCTTACTGAACCAGGTAATCAAGAGGTCAGAGAGTTGGCTTATTTAAAAGCCTCAGTCTCATAAGTTTTCCAGTGCCTTTTCTTTGGCTTGTGAACTCAAGCTTCTGAGCTTCAGAATGCTTTGTCAAAAGGGTCAAATAAAATTATACATCCACAATCTTAAATTTCTTTCTGGTCAAACAATTTCAACCAAAAATCAAGCTATACTTGCTGGCAAAAAAAGAAAAAAAACATTTTCACAGAGCATGGTATAAGCAAAAATCGAAAGGACTACATATAATTCTTCCCCTTTCACCATGAAGAGAAATGGATGTTAACTTTTAGGATTTACTGAAGGTAGGACGCAAGTTGAAACAAATCCTAATATATCACTGGGGCCAAATCAGGCTCTTCTATTACTATATTACAAAGAGTAAAAATGCTAAAGGGAGAGATCAGAATGAGAGAAAACAATCTATTTTGTCAGATGCCTACTAAGAATAAAGAAAGGCAAAGGCCCCTAGCAGATAAAACCCTTATTCTTTGCTAGAGACTTAGAAGTCAGGTCTCATTTCCATTTTCCACATTCTTCTTCACAGGAAGTAAAATATTCTCTTTGTTAACTTAGCCAGGTCTATGTATACATCTTACCTATTTCAGAGGCTGGTACAATAGCCTTCCTAACTGGTGGGGATTCTATATGTAGTTAGTTTTCTAATGTTTTACTGAGGAATAAAATACTATAATGTTTGGATTAAAACTTTGAAAGATACTATTTAGTTAGTGAATTTGAATACAAAAAGGGGGTCTTTGTTTAAAGTCTGAACAAGAGAATACCAGAGGTGTGGAGGTGGGGGAGGGGCAAAAGGAAAGTAAATGGTTTCAACTGTGGAGGAGAGCTTCAGGAGCGATACTGTCAGCAGTCACTGAAATGCCCCGCTTTGATAAACAGGTTATTAAGACAGGATCAGAACAGCCAGCCAAAGTGGAAATCATAATAGAACCTAACCACTATCAACCTAGGGTAGGTCAGGAGAACAGGGAAATAAGGGCAGTGATGTGACAGTCTCTGCTCAAATTGAGCATCCTTGTCTGACCACCTCCTAGCTCTCGGGAGGTAGGACTCACCAGGCTGAGAAGTTTCTTGCTGCTGGAGTGTTGTGTTTCCTTTTGTTGTTTGGAGACAGAGTAGAGGCGATAAGGCCAGATCAAATCTCCCCCACTTAGCCAGCTCCCTCCCTCTAAAAACCCTCAAAAACCTCAATGCAGGTGACAAACGGCTCCCTCTTCTCTTCAAATATCCCCCTACCCCTGGCCCTGCTGTTGGGTGATAATCCACCTGACAGATGGCTGGTTCCCATTGTAGTTTAGAACCCTAGGGTGAAAGAAAGGAGATGTAAGGCAAAGACTTGGTCAGAAGAAGGGCGGGCACTTCTGTCTACCTCACACTTTCACCATACTGACAGAACTAAAAATGGAAAAGCTCTGGTTTGGAAGTTAGACCCAGAAGCTAGAAACTTCTTTTTAAATATTAAAAATCTACAAGTTTCACAAAACTATATAATTTAAAGTTATGTGGAGGAAGCAGATTCCACTCTCTTAGTATCATCTATTTTGTCTCTTGTCTCTATAGCACTTACTCTTGGGCTGGCCACACATAAAAAAGATGGCAGCTCGGTGACCTGGCAGCATCGAATCAAGGAGGTAGCGGATCTTCGTTGGTAGATGACTTGGTCTGAATAACCACTCACTGCTTTACAGTGGCTGCTGAACACTAGAGACTAAAAAATAAAAAGTGAAAAGTTAATGCCACTAAGGCCAGAATATTTCAAGCTGCTTCATTATAAAATCCTCTCCTTCACCTTTTAAATGCTGGCACCCAGGTTATTATTCTTTTTGATGGAGACCTCTTCCATTCATCCTCATTTAGAAATATATAGATGTCAAAATACAGCACAGAAACCCTTCTGTGACGTCCTGGGGTTGTAGAAGCATACAAATTTCCATTGGATTATTTCTCCCCAATCTTGTAGTTCCTAGTGAGCAACTAGGCAAAAAATCTTTTTGACAGTTCTCTATTTTTTGTTGTTTGAATCTAGAATTAGGGATACTAGTAGGAAACCCTTCTATGTGGTGATGGCATGCACCACACAATGTATGGTACTACAGAGAAAGTCCCAACATTTTTGGACTTGGAGCTTTAATCCTCGATTGGTAGAGTTCACTCCTCTAATGAGAAACGTGTAAAGACTGTGGTCTCTTAGGGACTCAGTTCCTAATGTGACGTTCAAAATTCTCTGACTCTAGCTTTTTATGAATCCTTGGGTCAAAAGGCACAGTGTGGGATGTGGCATAAGTTTTCTGCTCACCTCAGAATAGTTCACTCAGTATGGTCTGCCTCAGTCAACAATATATTAGGTAGAGAAAGAATCAGAGAGTAATACCATGTGTGATATGATTCAGTTATAAATCTGTCTCTTGCAGCTCTTGGTAACCTATCATCCCTTCCCATTCTCCTGGTATTTCAACATCCTATTGCAGGATGGGGGCGGGGGGGGGGGGGGGGGTGGTCATGAGGAGAGTGAGGCAATTAATACTAAAAGGGATTAAAGTTGTAAAAAGAAAAAAAAACACACCAAAAAACATTTGGGCTAATGTGTATTTCTCCGCCAAGTTCTCAATGGTGAGATTGGGCAGGAAACAATAAAAAACATGCAACAGAATGCAGGATTCTGCCTTCAAGGAAAGGCACTCATTCTTAAGAAAATAACTTAAAAGACGCTAAGAACCAAAATACCTATAAATGCTCATTAAATAGTGCCTGAAGTTTAGGCCTCTGTTTCCTGACTCGTGTATCAACTCCAACTCTGTCATATGAGAACTGTCCCTCCTTGAACTCTGTCACATGGAATTCAAATTAAATATTCACGGCAGGGTTGGGGCAAGGTATAACAGATACAGTGGAAAAAGAGCTTCCGAGCAGCCCAGATTCACATCCACAGGAGGGGTACCCAGATACGGTTACAGAATAGAGTCTAGGAACTGTGTGACCTGAGATCGCTTACCAAGGGCAGCAAAGGGAAATGCCAGGACTTGAGCATCTGTACTGCTGATAGAAAATTACACTCCTGTTACTCCAGATGAAGGTACAGAGGAAAAGAAGGGGGGGGGCAGGGAAACACATTTTATCTGCTACAAGAGGATAAAACTAAAAGGAAGCAGTAAGGTGCCAGAAAAGAGGATGAGCCTCATTAAACAACTCTAACTTTGTTTTTCTGAGAAGAACCAGATTATGTTCAATGTATGAGGGTGTAGTCAGGATAGACATTTGTTTCAATGAATGTGTGAAAAAGCACTTATTACATGCTTAGTACAGACCAAACACCAGACAAAAGTATGCCATCTCTACTCTAATTGGAGAGAGAACAGATAAAAGAAAGCTTAGCTGTAGAGCAGACAGAAAGACCCAACTGCAAGAGGATGTGACGGTGAGGTGAGCAGTCGGGCCCAGAGGTACTTAGGCTACTTAAGTGACAGCTGTGGGAAGAGGCAGAGGTAGTGCAAGTGGCAAGGCCTGGTGGTCCTACTTCTTATCTGGAAAAATGGAGTTCCATCTCATTCAAACACTGCAATAGTTACTCAAGGAGACCAAAACAAGGGGAAAGTAGGGTACCCCTGGGGGAAGTGGCTCTTCCTGCCACCCAGCTGTCTGAACACGTAGGATTGTGGTTTTTCCTTTTCTCTGGATTCTTGGACGAGCTGCTCTCAAAAATTTTGTTAACTGTTTGTTGTTGTTTACTCATTTTTCAGTCATGCTCTTTGTGACCTCTCTAGGAGTTTTCTTGGCAAAGATACTGGAGTGGTTTGCCATTTCCTTCTCTAGCTCATTTTACAGAAGAGGAAACTAAGGCAAACAGGGTTAAGTGACCTGTCTGTGGTCACACAGCTAGTAAGTGTCTGAGGCAGGATTTGAACTCAGGAGGAAGAGTGTTCCTGATTCCAGGCCCAGTACTCTATCCACTGTGCCACCTAGCTGCCCCATACTCTTAATTTTACCCTTCTAAATAATGATTCTGAAAATAAATTTTGGTAATTGCTTACATACACCTCCCTATAAACAATCTCTAAACTTAATAAATACACTTTAGGAATGTAAACAAGTCTGCTCTACTTTCTACTACCACAAAATAAAACTGTGCTCCTTTTGTATAATTTCCACTAATAATAAAATTTCTGGAATTAGAAAAAAGTTAGCAACAGTCAATTGACACATGAGGATGCCATTTGTGTTTCAGCAAGAACACCCATGTGGCAGAAGCAGAGGTAGTTGGTACCACGTACTTACTGCCCAGAATGTCTACCTGATGTCTTCCCATTCATAAAGTTAGGGCTTGTCTGCAAAGGATTCCCAGCTAAAAGTTCTAAGTCTAATCCTTCTGAGGTAAATATACGTATCCCTGTTCAGAAAGTTAGAGGACAGATCCAAAAGGTAAAGAAAATTGAAGCAGATTAAGTCTTCTCCTGTTCCAATACAGAAAAGGTTTGTGAACTTTCATAGGAATCCAGAGAGAGAAAAAGAGGTTTTTTCTTTTACTGAGGAGGGAGTAAGGATAGGATGAATGTTAGAATCAGATCTGTAGTACAAGACAAATTCCCAAAATAAGGAATAATAGTTTATAATTTCAAACCATAGTTCACGTTTGGACCACAAATTAAACTGTTCAGCTATTCCCCAAGTGATGGGAATCTCCTCAATTTCCAATTCTTTGCCACTACAAAACGAGCTACTATAAACATTTTTGTACATATAGTTCCTTCTTTCATTTTTCTTTGATCTCTTTGGGATACAAAACTTATAGTGGCATTGCTGGGTCAAAGGGTATGCACAATTTTATAGCCCATTTGGCACAGTTCTGACTAAGAGGTATCTTGGACCCAGTGATTTTACTGGTGTAGAAACTCATGATGAGGAAACTGGCTCAACTGTAGGTAGACAACTGCTCTGCAACTTATAATCTTAAGAATTGCCTAGGGGTATAAAGAAGTTAAGTGACTTGCCCAAGGGTCACAAAGCTAATACCTGTCAGAAGTAGAACTTGAACTCAAGTCTGTATCCACTGCATCATACTGGCTCAGTAAGGTTAATTATCATGAATTATTATATTCTTCTTAAGAAATAGACCATAAACTCCATAAAAGTAAGGAAATTATCATATCTTTTCTTCTGTGAGGCAACTGGGATTGAGTGACTTGCCCAGAGTCACACAGCTAGTGAGTGTTAGGTATCTGAGGCTGGATTTGAACTCAGGTTCTCACCACCTAGCTGCCCCCAGATAGTGTCATATCTTAATTTTGAATATCCCCCAGTGCTAAGCCCAGTGCTTTATACACAGTAGGTACTTACTAAATATTTGTTGATCTGTATATCAATTTGTTGATTTCTACAAATATTTATTGATTACAGGTTCAAAGATTTAACTAGAGAAGACCTCTTCAGGAAAATGCACTCATTTTACTAAAGAAGACACTAAAGTTCAGAAGTAAAGTGTCTTGATCAAGGGTACAAAGGTAATAAATCAAAGAGCTAGGATTCAAATTTGTGTTACCATATTTACAGCAAGTGTTTCTGATAAAGGCCTCATTTCTAAATATACAGAGAACTGAATCAAATTTATAAGAATACAAGTCATTCTCCAATTGATAAATGGTCAAAGGATATGACTAGGCAGTTTTAAAATTAAGAAATCAAAGCTATCTATAATCATATGAAAAATATGCCCTAAATCACTACTGATTACAGAACCGCAAATTAAAGTAACTCTGAGGTACCACCTCACATCTATCAGCTTGGCAAATATGACAGAAAAGGAAAACAGTAAATGTTGAAGAGGGTGTGGGAAAATTGGGACACTAATACACTGTTGGTGGAGTTGTGAACTGATCCAACCACTCTGGACAGCAATTTGTACTATGACCAAAGGGTTATAAATCTGTGCATACTCTTTGACCTAGCAATACCACTACAAAGTCTGTATCCCAAAGAGATTAAGAAAAAAAGAAAGAAAAGGACCCATGTATACAAAAATATTTATAGCAGCTCTTTTTGTGGTGGCAGAGAACTGGAAATTAAGGGGATTCCAATCAAGTGAAGAATGGCTGTATATGATAGTGATGGAATACTATTGTGCTATAATAAATGATGAGCAGAATGTTTTCAGAAAAACCCGGGCAAACTTAAATGAACTGATGAAGAGTAAAGTAAGCAGAATCAGGGGAACACAGTACACAGTAACAGCAACACTGTACAATAAGTAACTGAATGACTCAGCTATTCTCAGTAATACAAAGATCCAAGACAATTCTGAAAGACCTATGATGAAAAGTGCTATCTATCTACTTCCAGTGAAAGAACTAATGGAATCCAACTGCAGACTGAAGCACACTTTTTTGGTCTGTTTTCTTTCACAACATGACTAATATGGAAATGTTACACATGTATAACCACTATTAAATTGCTTGCCTTCTCGAAGGTGGAAGGGGGAGGAGGACGGCAGAAGAGAATTTGGAATTCAAAATTGTAAAAAATGAAGGTTAAAAATTGTTTTTACATGTAATTGGGGGAAAAAATTTAAAAACCAAAACCAAAACCACTTCTTGAGATCTGGGCATTAAGTACTTCTCTGACTGCCAGCCAAAAAGTTACTAATGTTTTTTGCTCATCAAAAAGTTCAGCCAGAGGAACAGTTCCAAAACAGTGAAACAATAATGTTAGAATCCCATACATTAGTAAAGCTTGTTATTTTGCACATCAAAGAGAGTTCATAATTGAATGTTAATAAAAAATAAAAGGAAGGGCATTGTGTCAGAGAGCCCATTGGGAGCAGACAGTCCAAATGCAATCAGCTTAGCCTATTCAATGCTATACTTGACCCCACTGTCCATTTATAGTACCTCTCCAGGTACATTCACTGATGGACTAACTCAACAGACTTCCAACTGCACACCACAGTTTGAGAAACAGGCATTCTTTCACCCCTTTGAGTTTTCGTGTGACAATTTTAAGGGAGAGGCATATCTGCAAAAATATCTGTAGTATTCTGGGGCTTACTGAAATCAGGTCAATCTTAACTTTGAAGAGGAACAACTGGAGATTTTGATCATCTGTAACGAATCCCTCTTGCAATAGAGCTACATCCCATTCTTTAATTATATCAACTGCATATGATTCCTTATTCAAACCAAACTTTTTAACATATTAAACCCATTTTCTCTTCCACGGAAATCAAGAACAACTGGTCAATAACCTTACATAACACTCATTCATGTATCTGAAGACAGCCTAATCATTCCACTGTCTTTCCATTTCAAGGATAAAAACTCCAACTTTTAATCTGTCTTTATAACAACTATGAGCCATCCATTTAATTAACACTGTGCTTTCCTAAAACCTCCCAATGTGTAAAGAAGGCAGGTACAATGACAATGCGTACATAAAGAAATCCCTGAATTCTCTAGTGCTGGTATAAAATTATTTTGCTATACACTCTAGGACGCCCTCAGAATATGGTGACATGGGAACTGGAGTCATGTGTGATCCGAAGTCACTTAATTTGGGGGCTTTAGTTTTCTCATCTATAAAATGAAGGACTTGGGCTTGATTATCTCTAAGATTGCACTTTGCTCTAAACCCATGTGATTTTGCTTTTTTTCTACCCACTAAAGCAATTACTTTTCCAAATATACATCAGAACCCCTCCCTAAGTCTGAGCTTTTCTAACTGATGAGTATTTGACATACTTCCAATTTCTGTCCTCTCAATCACTTAATCCCTTACAATTTGGCTTGAACTGAACCATAATCCATTCTTGGATTCTAAGGACTTAGTTATATATTCAAAAAGAATCCCAAGTTACTCATCCATTTAACTATGGCAGGGGAAAGAGAGAAAAGGGCAGATAGGAAAGACGGAAACGTGCCAGGCACAATGCTAAATGCTTTACAAATAACTCATCTGATACTCATGACAATCTTGGAAAATAGGTATCATCATTATATTATCTTTATTTTGCAGTAGAGGAAACTGAGGCAGACATATGTTAAATGACTTGTCCAGGATCATACAAGTAGTGTCTGAGGTTGGATTTGAATCCAAACCCATTAAGGCCCAAGAACAGATAATGTAAAGATCACTTGGCTTAGTCAAAAAGAGAGCAAAGAACCTAGGTTCAAATTCTGGTCTTTTTACATACCACCTGCATGACTTTGGGCAAGAATATCCCTTCCCCTCTATGAACATCAATGATCTCATCTGCAAAACGAGAGGACTGGACTGGACGTGTCCTGAGGTCTCTTCCAGCTCTACCTGAACTCCTATGAACTGCAATCTGTCTTGAAACACTATAGGCATGATCTCCCTAAAACGTGCACCATAGAGCACTTAGTACAGTGTTACACACATGGGGTATTCACTCAAGAAATGTTTGTTGGTGGTGATGACAACACAGAAAAAACCTCAAAAGGAATTGCTATAAAGGCTCTGGTACTTGTAACTAGGGGGCAAAATGGAGAGTGCCAGGCCTGGAATCAGCAAAATTCTTCTTCCTGATTTCAAATCTGGCCTTAGACACTTACTAGGTGTGTGAGCCTGGACAGTCACTTAACACTGTTTGCCTCAGTTTCCTCATCTGTAAAATGACCTAAAGAGGGAAATGGCAAACCACTCCAGTGTCTCTGCCAAGAAAACCCCAACAAGTCACAAAGAGTTGGACACAACTGAAAATGACTAAACCACTAATAACTAGAAGACTAAATAAATCAAGGAACATATTAAATGACAACAATTGAGGAAACAACAAGTTAAAACAACTGGGAGGAAAAGAAGGGGAAATGGGAATAATGGTAATGAGAGAACCAGTTAAACAAATTTTTAGATTTCATTATCAATTTTCCCTACAATTTAATTACAGCAGAATACACCAGCAGATTTCTGATTCAATTAATTAAATATCTGTCATAACCTCACAGTGCTGTCTGAGTTTAAACACTGGTGTCCAAAACAGGGAATGCACCATTAGGCTGTGAAAAACTGAAAAGGGTGCAAGTTTAACTAGATGTTTTCTAAGGTCCGGCATTAATACTATTTGAGCATAAATAATGAATGAAACATTCCTCAAGCATTAACTCAAGATAAAATAGGGCATAACAAATTTTTGAGAACACAGAGCTTTTTAGGGTCACAAAAGGAACAAGGTTATAGAACACAAGTGTTAACAAATCCACAAACTAATTTTATTCTTTGAAAAGTTATTTATGAGTCATATTGGCATTCCCCATAGACTCTCTGGCATTTTCTATCAATAATGGGAGGGAGTCCTCCCCTCTCAGAGACATCACTCATAATGCTCTGGAAGCCAACTCCACTTTCCCTTCTGCATTATTGATCCCAACCACAGAGGCTAGAAAGACTCAACAACACCAATCAATGCTGGTGAAACCAACAGAGGCAAATGAAGTCATAAAAGCTCTTCAGATGACCACCTTATTTTAAAAGGATACAGGAGAAATCCCTCCAAAGAACCTCTTGCATTCAATAAAGGTCTACAATATTTACTTGGAATCCTTATAATCTCTAGGAAATACAAGACTGGAGCTTAGGTGCAAATTTTTCAACATAATTTTGGGTACTGGAGGGAAGAGGATCTAACATACATAAAAATCTCTAAGTATAAAAGAAATATACAAAAGAAACGCACTTTTAAAATAGTGAAAACTGAGGACACAAAGGAAAAAAAGTATCATTAGTGAAAGGATAAGTTAATCTAGGAAGACTTCCTAGAGGAGGTACATGACTCCAAAAGAGACAACACATAATCAGAGGTAGAGTAAGAACATGAAAAAAAGCTTTTGGTTCAGGAAAAGTTAGGATCAGGAGACCTTTCAGTAAGTCAACAAAGGCCACATGAGAAACAGAAGAAATTTGGGACTTAGAAGAGGAAAGTCCACCAAGTGCTTATTCTAAGGCCTAAGGCGGAACTAGATTATAGCAATTTTCATTTAGTGTGTACTTACTTTATTCTGACTACAAAATGACTTTTATTATATGTGAAATAAGTGTTATCATGTCTTAATGACTTACCTTAAGTGGCAAAATGACTAGAAATGCGTGTGGTTGGCTAAATTTGGGTGTAAGGGAAAGTGGGGACAAATACTATGCACCAAAATGCATCAGACTTATGAGTCTCTTAATGACATTCCTTATCTGAAATACCATGACAAAATGAAGCATACATCAAACCTTTCCCTCCAAAGACAAATAAATGGGGCATTAAATATTCAAAAAGTTTTACAGATATCTCCCCTAATAACCCAGTTATACTTTCATTAAAATACACTGACCTTAGCTTTATTAACTTGCATAGCTTTTTAGTTATTCACAAATAGGGTCAGTTAGAAAACTGTTACTCTTAGCACAAGACATAGAAGATAGGAAAGAAATGCTCCCTTTGGCTTTCCTAAATATACAACATGGACCTTATCGTGTAATATTGCCAAGTAAGATGTCTGAGATTAGCCCTGAGATTTCTCAGTTCTGCTTGCCTCAAGCAATAGCACGATTTTCAGCATCACAGATGGCCTAAACTAGATGGTACCACCAGAATGAAAAGGCATACCATCAAACCGAACTGCCACACAGAAGGCTCATGTGTTATGTGATATGCTACTTCAAATACAGATATTCAATAGGTACATGAAGTGGGGTAGGTCAACTGTCATCTTGGCATATTTCTAGATCAGGAGCTAGGGGAAAAAAAAGATCATGGCCTATATATGTACATGGGTAAAAATTCTAGGCATGTATTATGTATCATATTTGGAGGCTGAATACAAGAGGATACCTGTCCTGCTTCTTATCCTAAAGGCCTCACACAACCTTTATGGCCCCTAAAGTCTGTGAGAATCAGCAAAACATCTCTCTGACTCACACTTAAACCTATAGAGTTTACTTAGGTTTTGTGAAATGGTATCAGGAGTTGGGGATCCCTATCATGGTTGGTAAAGCTCTGTTGTAATGTCAGTAAACAACAATAACAAGCATTTATTAAGTGCTTATTATATGCCAGGCATCATGCTAAACAACAGGGGTACAAATAAAACCAAGAACACGACCTCTGCCCTCAAGTTCACATTTAAGGGGGGGAGATGACATACAAATAACTATTTTCATAAAGATCATAAATGCAAGGTCATCTCAGAGTGGACGCACTGAAGGTGGGGGCAGAGGAGGTGTACCTCAGAAAGGCCTCTTTCAAAAGGTAGGATTTGAGCTGAATCTTAAAGGAGGCCAACAGAGTCAGGAGGCAGAGGTGTAGAAAAAGAGTATTCCAGGGATGGGACTGTGAAAAGGCAGAGATTCTGAACTATCAGGTGTGAGGAAAGAACAACAGCTGGATCACAAATCGAAAGTTGGGGAATAAAGTGTAAGACCACAACAGTAAGAAAAGACCAGGTTATAAAGAACTTCAATGCCAAACAGAGGATTTATAATTGATCTTGGAGGTAACAGGGAGCCACTGGAGTTTACGGAGTCAGACATGCACTTAAGGAAAATCACTTTGGCAGCTGAGTGAAGGATGGACTGGAGGAGGCAGACCCACCATTAGGCTACTGCAATAGCTTAGGCAAGAGGTGATCATGTGAGTAGAAAGTAGGATGTATTCAACAGATGTTGTGAAAACAAAAATGATAAGAATACAACAGATCATAAGTGTGGGTTGAGTATGAAGGAGGGAGGAGTTGAAGATGACACCAAGATTGAGAGCCTGGGTGACTAGGGAAGAGTTTTAAGTCAGAAGGATCAAGTTAAATACCAAGGCAGAACTTGATCAATGCAGTTTTTAAGGATCGGAAATGTCTACTGATGCCTCTATCTAAAACTTATCATCTTCTTTAACCAGAACACCATTTCTTCCATTTGTTTCAAAACACCAAAAATTCCTGATGGGTAATGGAAAGCAAATATTCAATTACCTAGATTCATTCGGTTCATCAATGGTTTCAGAAAACTCTACTCAGAAGTTATAAGTTCTTATCTTTGAGCCCTTCTATTCATTACCTTGCTTAACTCCCTTCACTCATACTCTTTGACACAGGTTTTTTTTCACTATGTAAATAGGGGTGATATCTTGTTTGACTCACTGTTTTCTGTATATTGTGAGGAATAACAAAAAATGATGGAAAAGCACTGGTCAAATTTAAAATGGTAGAAGAATGTAAAATACAGCAGAACACTAAAATGTACCTCATTATGACAGACTTATCTCTCGCACTGACTTGATTATCATCACACAAAGCCTTGAAATGTCAGTTATTTCACAAAAAGGTTGTAAGCACCATAGAAAAGGCAGAGATGTATGTCACACTTCTTTGTACCCTCCATAGCAAATACTACAAGATACTGATATATAGTAAGTTTTTAATAAAAATGTACTGATTGATTCAGGTATATCTGGAGTCACATTACATCCATCAAAACAAAACGACTATAAATTCTGACTTAACATAACACAACTTGTAAGATGAATATATATCTTGTCATCAAGTAATTCCAAAGCAATAGTCGTGATAGAGTTAATTTTCATCAGGTGATGCCAGCTGTCCTGTTTAATGCGACTAGACCTCACTATCTCCGCTTCTGGTGTTCCAGGCTTTCTGCCTATCTCATTATTGGTTTTGTACAACTAGAACAGTCTTTCCTCTCAGAGTCACATAAAGAAACAAGGGAAAAGAAAGATTATCCTAAAAGGGCACCAATTTCCCTACACACCTGTCCTATTTAAATAAATCCATACAAAACGGTTTAATGCTTCCTTTTGTATTAACAGAAAATGAAAACGAAAATCACATGACCCTAAAATAGCTAGTGGAGGAAAAAAATGAGCACAACGTGGACAAAGCATGAAAAGCTACCAGAATGAGGTAAAAACTCATTTTCTCGGTCTTGTCAAAAACCTCTCATGAAGGTTTTATTTGAAGAAAAAGTGCAGTTTGGGGGATAAAACAGAATGATGGACATTAAGAAACAATATTCTAAAAAGGAGTCACTTTGGAAACAAGAGGGAAGAGGAAGCACAATTACCCAGAACAGTAACTAGAGAAAGCTCAGATGTTTCACCTACAATGATAATATTTATATTTATATAGGAATTTAAGGTGTGAAGTGTTTTACAAATATTATCTCATTTGATCTTCACAACAAATCACATAAGGTAGGTGCTATTATTATACTCATTTTACTGCGGAGGAAATTGAGGTAGAAAGAAATTAACTGACTTGCTCATGGTCCCACAGCTAGAAGTGTCTGAGGCAGTGATCTGAACTCAGGTCTTCCTGACTCCAGGCACAGTGTTCCATCCACTGTATCCCCTGTCTTTGCAGTAATATCAGCAGTTCAAAAGGTTAGGACAAGTGGTGGCTCTTTTAAGACACAGACTTTGTATTCTTTTTGCTCTCATCAATAACCACCTCTCACATTTCTCTATCCCTCTCTTTTAAAAGAAGACATCCTCTAAGTCTTCCTGCCATAAAACTGGACAAAGCTGATGAGTGGCTCTAGATACAACCAGTGCCCAGAGAGAACCTTGTCTGATTCCCTGCTTTGCAGATCTCACTGGAGACAAGGGAAAGCTCAGAAAAGTGGTTACAACTGTGGCTTACCTGTAACAAGGTGCAGCTGGAAAGGTTGGGAAAGGAGAGGGGGCAATCAACCCCAAGGAGGAAATCCTTATTCCTCAGATGTCGAGGATTCTGCTGGCTCTCCCCTTGTGGCTCTCCCCAGGAACGCAGCTGATGGAGCCTGTAGGAGGCTTTCAGAGACAGGAAAAGAGCTAACCATCTGAAATAAACCACAGCAGATGTGCTTATTCAATGCTCCAAGGAGAGGTTTCGAGGTTCATAATGACTGAACCTCACATATGAACATATGAACACATCTCACTGGTGAAGGACGAGCATTTGAAAACACCCTTGATTATTGTCTGTTTGATACCATGTCAGCTGGTTATTTTTTAAAAGAAGTAACAAGGATGAGAGGTCCAAGAAAATAATAAAGGGTAGACAGATATTATTTTTGCATGAATTCTACACATGAATTATAATTACACCATCTTTTTTTACCAACCAATCTTCCAATTCATTTGTCACTAATCAAACAGGTAAGTTTTGCTTACCTTGCCAAAAGTCCCTGAAGCATGAGGTTTGCCATCTCTGCGGGTGACACATCAATAAATCGAAGGAAAGAGAAACAGCTTTCTTCATTAACACCTGGAGTAACAAATTGGGGATGTTAATCCCAACAGCAAGCTGAAATTGTGGAGTAAAGAGCACGAAGCCGTCTTGCTAAAATTTGGATCCCAGGAATTAGGACATGCTACTAAGGATTTTTGCCTACCATAATGGTTCAAACACTGATTGTCTTTCATCTATAGGGTACTGCTCCCCAAAGAGGTCTTTTAAAGAAAAAGCAGAGGCATCTAGGAGGTGCAGTGGATAGAATGCTGGACATGGACTCAGGATAGACCCAAGTTCAGATCCAGCTTCAGACACTCACTAAGTGTGTAACCCCTGGACAAGTCACTTAACCTTGTTTGCCTCAGTTTCCCCATATGTAAAATGAGCCAAGAAAATCCCAAATAGGGTTACAAAGAGAAAGATACAACTAAAAAAAAAGAACAACAACACTGAAAGGTAAAAGCAACAGGAGACCACACTCAGGTTTTATAGAAATCAGATTTGGAGAAAAATCATGGCCTATTTTTGGACAAATATGGCAGTTAAGATTTCATTCCTGTTATGAAATTTCAGACTAGCTATTTGTTGGAAGGTATTTCATGACAGAGAGAGGGGGTAAAACTTTTGAAAATTCCATGCAATGAATATAAAAGTCTAATTAATTAATCTTTCCCAAGGGAAATTGTTTGGCTTCACACAAGACAGAACACTAAAAGCAGTCAACAACAAAGCCATGCTGATACATCAGGAAATTACTTGGACAGAATATTTTTACCCCAAACCTTCTAAATTAAGATCACTTAACTATTTTAAAGAACATTAGAAAAAAAAAAGGTAGCAGGCTACTCAAACTAGGCAATCATAGGCCAAGGAGCTGAGTAAACCTTTTTGACAGAGAAGTCCATCTTTTTTTATAACACTTACTAAACAAAACAGCTGATACGCTGAAAAACCCTTCAAATGCCTTCATATTTAACACTAAGATACCTACCCTTCCTGTGGAAGAGAGACTGCTGGATATAATCTGGTGCAAATGGTGAAAGAAGAACTCTTAACCACCTAGAAAACAAAGTTTAAAATGAAAGGTGAAATCTCAACTTTGGCTAAGTTAGGTTCTATCTTATATCTATCGAATATTTTTAGGTTCTGCTCTGTTCTCACTTCCAGGAATGTGGGCTACCAGGTCCTAGGGCTTAGTAACTTGTTACTTCCATGAAGCAGGAAAAAATTATGTGAAGTTCAAAGAATATAAATAATTCAGGAAAGAAAATGTATCTGGCACCAGGATAGAAAAGTGTTTTGTCTTGTTTCTGTACCATATTTAGGAAGCACATAATTCCAGACCTGAAAGTATTACATCCTGTGTTAAAAAGGGACTCTGCACCTTAGGTCTATTACTCACAATAACTTTAGATAAATTAATAGTTAAGTGTTGTCATGGTTAGAAAAAGCAAACTGTATCCAAGCAACATATCTGAACCTTGATTCCAGTAAACTAAAACAGATAACTGGTTATGAGGATAGTACTAATTGCTTTTGTAAACAACATA
Source organism: Phascolarctos cinereus (assembly GCF_003287225.1). Classification (NCBI taxonomy): domain Eukaryota; kingdom Metazoa; phylum Chordata; class Mammalia; order Diprotodontia; family Phascolarctidae; genus Phascolarctos; species Phascolarctos cinereus. Next base: position 185,729,334 of record NW_027555736.1, read on the forward strand.
CCTATTTTTTTTTCTATAGCAAGAGCTTCCTCAACCCCTCACAGGGAATGCATTTCTTTTGAAAGAAGATAAATTATTCTCCATGACGTATCAAGCGTAAGGGAAGAATAAGTTGAAAATTTCTTTCCACTTGATTCTTCCTTATTCCATAATATATATGGTAGGTAACGTGCTACAATGTAGTATACATCTGTTTTATGATTACTTATACTTTTACCCTACCACTTTATCACTACTATTCTCCAGAGAAAGTAAATTTGTTTAATGGAACTCAGTGGTCACAGGACAGGAAAAAACATGGGGAAATATAAATGCTATTCCATGAACACAGTGAGCTACCTCTTTAGTGACAAGAATGCATTTTGCCAAGGAGACATGCATGCCCCACCCCCCAAAATCATAAACAATGTTCAGCATAGGTGCATAAGGACTTGTGGCCCACCATCTGTTTTCCCATGCACACATACATACATGTTTCACGGGCACACCCTGATCTGAAAGAATTATGACATAAACTCCAAATCCTAGAAAAATAGAATCCATCTTTTGTAATGGTAGGCAAACAAGAGGTTGGTATTTGCTGACCTGTCCCGTGAATGATTAAAGACCCTGATCTGTCCATGGCGGTAAATAAACTTGGAAATCTGGTATGGCTTTAGAGTGATATGAAATGGCGACCATGTCTCTTGCCGTTCAAAGAGTTCTGGATGATTGCACACCTGAAAAAAGAAATCAGTCAAAAAACAGCCAAATAATGAAGTTGCCACATTATGCTAAAAAATAACCATTCAGGTAAACAGGAAAAGGAAAACTTCAATGTTTAGTGAGTTCCATTTATATTCACCATTTTTTTTGCCATTCTCTTCTTTGATCAATGAAATATTTGTCATAAACATGAGGCCTTCTATCTACACTAGAATTAGGGAGCTACTCAAACTCCAAAGGTACCTCACAAGACTTTAGAGTGTTTTACAAATCTTAAAGCTCTGCTAATAAAGTACTATGAGGTTTGGCTTAAGATTAGCTGGTATAGCTCTGGGGGTGGTTGGCCCAAGTACTAGGCAGGCCTTACCTTCCTGAACTGCATGACCAGATTCATGAGGCTACTGGTGGTATTCTGTGCTTGCTGGGTGGAGCCCATTGAGGACTGCAACAGATCCTCAATGGAAATTTTGTTCTTTAGTGCCTGATATAGCAGTTTCTGTCTACTGGTCAGTTGGCAATACATCCAAATCTCAATCTGAAAAATAGCAAGAAAATTAATATGTAGACATATCCTCCTTGTGAAAAGATCAGTAGCGCCATTCCAGATCTTAAATTGTATTATAAAGCAGCAATCATCAAAACTGCTTGGTAATGGCTAAGAAACATAGCAGTGAATCAGTGAAACAGATAAAGTATGCAAGACACAGTAGTCAATGACTATAGTAATCTACTGTTTGATAAATCCAAAGACCCCAGCTTCTGGGATAAAAACTCACTACTTGACAAAAACTGCTGGGAAAACTGGAAAAGAGTACGGCAGAAACTAGCCATAGACTAAAATCTCACACCATATACCGAAATAAAGTCAAAATGGATTCATGATTTAGATATAAAGGCTGATACTGTAAGCAAGCTAGGAGAGCAAGAAAGAATTTATCTATCTGATTTATGGAGAACAGAAGAATTCATGAACAAATAGGAGACAGAGATTACAAAATACAAAATGAATAACTTTGATTACAATAAATTGGAAAGTTTTTGCACAAACAAAGCCAATGCAACCAAGACTAGAAGGAAAGTAGAAAACTGGGAAAAAATTTTTACAACCAGAGTCTCTGATAAGGGCCTCATTTCTAAAATATATAAAGAATAAAGTCAAATTTATAAGAAAACAAGTCATTCCCCAACTGATAAATGGTCAAAGGATATGAACAGGCAGTTCTCCAAAGAAGAAACTAAAGCCATCTATAGTCATATGAAAAAATGCTCTAAATCACTATTGATTAGAGAAATGCACATCAAAACAACTCTGAGATGCCACTTTACACATATCAACTGACCAACATGACAAAACAGGAAAATGATAAATGTTGGAGAACATGTGGGAAAATTGGAACACTAATGCATTGTTGGGGGAACTATGAAATGATCCAACCATTCTGGAGAGCAATTTGGAACTATGCCCAAAGGGCTATAAAAATATGCATACCCTTTGACCCAGCAATAGCACTTCTAGGGCTATATCCCAAAGAGATCATACAAATGGGAAAAAGACTCACATATACAAAAATATTTATAGCAGCCCTTTCTGTGGTGGCAAAGAATTGGAAACTGAAGGGATGCCCATCCACTTGGGAATGGCTGAATAAGTTGTGGTATATGAATGTAATGGAATACTATTGTGCTATAAGAAATGATGAACAGGCTGACTTCAGAAAAACCTGGAAAGACTTGTATGGTCTGATGCTGAGTGAAGTGAGCAGAACCAGGAGAACATTGTACGCAGTAACAGCCACGTTGTGCAATAACTAATATTGATAGACTTAGCCCTTCTCAACAATGCAGGGATCTAAGACATCTCCAAAGGCCTCATGATAGAAAATGCTATCCACATTCAGAGAAAAAACTCTGGAGTCTGACTGCAGATGGAAGCGTACTCTTTGCTATTTTTTTTCTTCTGTTGTGTTGTTTCCTCTTTCTGGTGGTTCCTCCTATTGGTTCTAATTCTTACTTACATCACTAATGTGAAAATGTGTTTAATAGGAATGTATATGTATAGCCTATATCAGGTTGCATGCCATCTTGGGGAGGAAGGGGGAGAAAAATTTAAAACTCAAAAGCTTATGGAAGTGATTGTTGATAAATCAAAATAAATTAATTAAAAAAAGATCAACAGCAGAAGAAAGTTTCACATATACTTAAACCAGAATATGCCATATAGAAATAAATACTCAACATGTAGAGACAATAATTCTACCTTTGTGATTTAGGATACTAGAAAGAGGTGTTTGGTTTTTTTTAAGTTAACAGCACTAATACCTAAACTACTTTCTTCTACTGCAATGTTCTTTTTGTCAAAATTCATCAGTACTTGGTTAAGGATGATCTGGAAGAGGGACAATTTGGCACAAAGAGAGCTACAGGTTCACTGACGTAATGAGAATCCATTTAGTGTGAGATATTTTACTTGTGGATTTTATCTAGTTTACTTCTATTTTCTTCACTTAGCTTAGTTTGTTTGTGGATGCTGTGGTTTATCAGTCATGAGATAGCACAAATGGCCACAATCAATGAGGAATAGAAGGGAAAGGTCACTTCTATTCCTTTCCTTTGGAATAAAGGATCCTTGCTGTTACCATCAATCAAGAGCATCAATTAACAAACATTTATTTATCATCTACTGTGCTTGGGGTAGGGAGCAATAAGCATTTATTCAGTGCCCATTATGTGCCACACACTATGCTAAGCACTTTACAAATATTATCTCATTCAATACTCATAACAAACCGTGTGTGTGTGTGTGTGTGTGTGTGTGTGTGTGTGTGTGTGTGTGTGTGTGTAGGTGCTGTTATCATTACTATTTTACAGCTGAGGAAACAAGCAGACTGAGGTTAAGTGACTTGCTCAGAGTCCCATAGCTACCAAATGTCTGCAGGCTGGATCTAAACTTGGGTCTTCCTGACTGAAGGCACAGTGCTCTATCCACAGAGCTACCTAGCTTTCTCCTAGTACCATGCTGTGCTAGGTGCTGTATGTGAAAAAATAAAACAATCCCAACTTTCAAGGAACTTTCATTCTAATATGGAAACAACAAATATTCACATAAGTATGTATAGGATAAATACGACGAGAATGCATGTAGATAAATAAATAGAAGTTAGTGGGGGAAAAGTGAATTTGAAGGTAATTACCCTCTGAATCTCCTTCGCCCAGGAGAAGAGAGAGAACTGTGGGAGAGAACTGACTGGGAAATGAAAACAAACCATAAAGGTCAGGACAGAGGGACAGTGCTATGGAAGGAGAGAGATAAGGGTACCCCAAAATGTTCTCTCCTCACCTTGTCTGACAGCTCATTTTCCACATCCTTCTTGATTCTTCTCAACATAAATGGCTTCAAGATCATGTGTAACCGAGACAACTGATCTGAAATGACAGGTCATACCACCAACAACAGACAATTTTGAGTTAGCACAAAAAGCCAAAAATACAAGGATGCTCCATTCATTGCCTAACCTAGTATTCATATACTGCTCACTTGCAGACCAAGAATTCACCGTAAAAGAGGGACATGAAATTTTCTCAAATAGGAACCCAAATTTTTTACAATTTCTTATTGATGTGCCCATATTCTGTAATGGTGTCTTCTGGGGAAAAAAAAAAGGTTCTTTGTAAGTCTTAGTAATACACACACACACCACCCCCACACACACCACACACACACACACACACACACACACACACACACACACACACACACACACCCCTTCCCTACTTTGTGCAATGTTCTAAATGGGCTGTCAAAGAAAAAAGAAAATATATTATACTGTTCAAAAAGCTACCATCTTTGACCTTAATATTGCCTATTTAAGACATGTGACAATCAACAGATGGAGAAAAACAAACCAAAAAACCCTTATGGCTCTTTTGTATTATACTGGGATAAAAATGACTGTTCACAACGACTCAATTTGAAGGAGAAAAAAACACAAGTATGAGGTTCTTTATATTGGTTGATTAAGAAGAAATGAGAAGACCCACAGTGATAACTTACTCTCATCAATGGCAGACTTGTTCTCAGCATGGCTCTCAATGTCCTTGGAAAACCACTCATTAAATTCTTCATGGGAATCAAATAATGTTGGCATGATGAAATGTAGCAGAGCCCAAAGCTAGTAGTAAAATAAAGGAAAAATGACTATCAACAAAGAGACAGGTGCTTTTTAACCAAACATCTCCAGATTTGTTAAGTGCCAACAGACACCATGTAGATAGCTGCATTCTTCATCTCACTAAAGACCACAGGCTTTCCACGTGTGTTTCCCTCTCTGAGTACAAGTTATATGGAGTTACCTGTACTACAGCACATTTCTAGGTTTAAAAAAAATATTAGCTTTTGCTCATTTCAGATTTATTGTAGAACGGGATCAATTTCCTTTTAAGAAAAAGGTTAACTCTTAAGTGTCCAGGTGTTTTTCTTTCATTTAAAACTACAGGGTGAAGACACCACCAAAAGGCAGTGGACACATGTTATAATATTTGGATGCTAAACTGATGAACGCAGACATTTCTCTTCCCTGCGTGATGCCCACCTCGGCCATAGTGTTCTGAATAGGGGTCCCTGTGAGCAGAAGCCGATTTCGACACTGGAACTGCAAGAGGATCTTCCACCGAACACTGCCAAAAAGAAAATCACAGAGTTAAGTTAGTGCAGAGTCCATTTTCTAATTCTTTACTGGAAGCTGCACAATAAAATTCACATGGTATATCAATTCAACTGAAGTATCAAATCATCAAAAAAGCACGTGAATGTACTCTTCTGATCAGTTTTGGACTTTGAATTGTCTCTAACATCCTGAAAATGCATTTTCCTCACCCTTCTTTTCAGAAGTGGGGAACTAGGAATGTGGGACATAGCATATATTGTCATACTTAGATGACACATAGGTAAGTTTAGCTCAACTCCTTCCCAACCCCCACAAACCCCCAAATTTTCTTTTTTTTTTGTATTTGTTATAAGGGCTCGTTGGTTGTCTGGGTGACGGACAAGGAAGCAATATAAGAGAAATGAGCTGATGTAAAACAAAAGATGTCAATAAAAATATTGTTTGACAAAAGAAAACTACAAAGGGACCAACTGTTCTAACATGACACTTGAGCCATAGAATAATATGAAAAAACTCAGGTCTTTCCTAGGAAGAAAAATAATTCCTTATGAATGAATGTTCAATAGATTTTTTCTGCATGTTTCTTCCATGAGACAGATTTTCTGTTAAGTTTATCTAAAACATGATACCACTAGATATTCACTTGTGTGTAGCAGGTAGGGCTTCAAATTCAGGTTTGAAGTATCTCCAATGTGTGTGTGTGTGTGTGGAAAAGAGTAAAAAAAAGGAATGATCTGATAATTCCGATGGGTAGAACCTCAAGAATGTTCAAATGTGCTTTTGTTTGTGAGTGCTGGTAAACATTTTTTCAAGTTGTTATTTATATTTTTATTTCTCTTTGTAAGAACAACTCAAATGATTTGAATGTTTTTCATTAGTGATACGAGTTTTACCCTTGACTAAATTTTCAAATTTTATATTTGTTGTAAATTATTTGCAAGTCTGTCATTTTTCTTTTGATCTTGATCTTTTTGCTATAAACACATTTTTAATTTCTATGTAATAAAGAAGGAGGATAGAGTTGGTCTCAAAGCCAGAAAAACTAATGCTCAAGGCCCAACTCTGACACATACTATGTGCCCACAGGCAAGTCATTTTATTCCTCAGTGCTCCAGGGCGGGCATCAAACTCAAACAGAAATGGGGGAGGACTCTTGTGGGCTACACATTAATATAGTTTTAAAACATACTATAACCTATGTATTGTTGTATTTTTATTTATTTTGTTAAAATTTCCCAGTTACAAGGGGAAGCTAGATGGTGCAGTGGACAGAGCTCTGGCCTTGGAGTCAGGGGGACCTGAGTTCAAATCTGGCCTCAGACACTTGACTATGTCTTAGCGATGTGACCCCCAGCAAAAGTCACTTAACCCCAATTGCCTCACCCCCCCAAAAAAGAGAGAGAGAAATAAAGAAAAGAAGAGAGTTATTCAATATTTCCCAATTACATTTCAATCTGCTTCAGGCCATACTTGGGAGTATTGAGGTCATGTTTTTGATACCTGTGCTCTAGGGAACTCTCATAAACCTCCATGCATTGGTAGAGAGCATCTTCTCTCTTCGGAGTCATCTATACCGATGAAATCATAAGTCTACTCTAGTCCATATCTTCTAAACAAAAATATATCACCTTGTTCCTAAACACCTTCTATTTGTTTAATACAAACTTTTTTTTTTTTTGCTTTTTGGTAAGGCAGTCGGGGTTAAGTGACTTGCCCAGGGTCACACAGCTAGTAAGTGTCAAGTGTCTGAGGCCGGATTTGAACTCAGGTCCTCCTGACTCCAAAGCCAGAGCTCTATTCACTGAGCCTCCTAGCTGCCCCTAAAAACCTATTTCTGCAACTGAAATACTACTCTAGTTTCTTCTAGCTTTCTACAACAGTTCTTACTAGATAGAAGTTTGATAAAGTGTGAGATGAAGCTCTAAGTTGATTTTTAGGGTGCCTTTTGAAACTGACTAAACTGCACACACAATTAATGAGATGCTGGGGTGATAAATGACACCTTCTGGCCAAAATAATAACTTATTTTTCTTTTTCTTTCCTAAATGACTTTTAAAAAAAGTTTTATTGGTTCCTCTTATCTATCAGTTGCTACAATTCCCAGACTAAATTCTCATGACAAAAAAAGGCATTTAAGTAAAAAGAGCCAATATACCAACTATATCTGACAATGCTAACAACACCCAATCATTTTAGACCTCTACATCTCTGCCCTGAAGGTGAAAAAAGTTTTATCTTCTATTGTTGGGGAACCTTTCAGCTATACAGTTCTAGACTGTGGTATTTCCATTTACTAACTTATTTTTCCACAGGGACATGATGATAATCCTCTGAAAAGGTAGATTACCTTTTCAATTGATTCAAGAAGCTTTATTAAACATAAAACTATAAGTAAACATAGAATACTCAAGAAAACGCTACAGATTTTATAAGAATTAATTATAAAAAGTCATAGTTATGATATATAATAGGGACATCTGACCTGCTATTAATCCAAGTCATTATTTGCTGTCTGGTTTTGGACCTTAGAGGTAACTGACTACTATGGTAACATTGCATCTTAAACATTAGCTCCTTTCAAAACAAACAGAAAAACAACTTAAGTGTTGTTTAGTACTCTTGGACCCCTAGGCAGTATTCTGGGAACAGAAGGGGTCTTTTTTATATATATACACAACACAGGATTTTATTTTGATTACATTTTTCATCCCACTCTTAGAGCTTTTGTCAACTGCAGTCACAAAACAATCACAAAGATAAAGTAGAAAAGAGATTCCCTGTGTAGAAAGAAGTTCTGCCTGAGCACTACTATACTGATTGTCAAATTATACTGTTATGAAATATATAATAGGGAGGAAGAAGTCATGAAAAATCCAGCATCAGTATGCATGTTCCATGCTAAGTACCATGCTAAGTACAATTACTCTTTAGGCAGGTACACAGCTCATACACAGACCATAACACACTATATTCTGAAAGTTCTCAGATCTGTTTTTTTTTTTGTCTGAGTATAAGCCCTCACCACAAAGGCCAAGTTTCTACCCTTTGTGTTACCTGGAACTACTCTTAAGAGCTTGGGCCTCATCTAATACCATGTATTGCCATTTCACCCGCTGGAAGTACTTCACATCCTGAACCACCAGCTGATAGCTGGTGATCACCACGTGGAAAGGAGCATCCTGAGTGTAGAGTGTCTTCTGTAAACACAAAAGGAAAAGGATAAGGAGACATCTGACAATCCATAAGACAATGTGTTTGGGGCTGAATTGTCTTCAAAGCAACAAAGTTAGTGAAGAACTTTTTAAAAGGGATAGAGAGGTAGAGGGGAAAGGGTTATTCCAGGGGCCCCACTCTCCCATTATAAGTAGGACAATATGGAATAAAAGAAATGAGATTTAATTGCTTTAAAAGCAGTTACCACTATAGCTACAAATTGAGGTCTTCAACTCATTTAACAAAAAAGAAAGGCTTCTGCTTAATCCCATTCAAACTACTACTGTGCCAGGCCTGGTTAATCCTTTCAAGATGAAAAGCATGGTAGAAAAAGGACAAAAGTAAAACTTTTTGTTGAATGCCTAAAATTGTACATTCAGATTTTAAACATTATATGTAACTTTTTTTAATGTATATTGGAGCTAATGCATGCATAGCAAGGGTAAGATGATTGTTACCTGACTCCAGAATTTCCTGATGACTTTTCTATCATGAGGATTACCCCAATATGGCAGCACCTGCAACATCATTAATGAGATTATTTTTTCTAGTAACATTATAGCCGTGGTTATTGATATGTTCTTCTTTAGAATATGGAATAAACTAATAAATAGGATGAATGTAAACCACTCCATAAACCCAGTGCTTTTAAATTCTAATTTAGATGATCACTTTTATGTGCAGAGTCCACACCTAAGCATATTCTTTTGTAAGGTACCAAGGACCTTTTTGTCTTTGATAAAAAACAACAAAAAAGGTTAAACAGACAAGCTAGAGAAATCTGAACACAAAATGTAAGACATTTTCATTCCTAAGTCATTTAGGTCAATAAAGAGGTGGAGATCCAAAACTATGTCAAGAATAATACTAAACTTATATAGTATAACACTGCCATCTACTGGACAATAGAGGAACAACTGAAAGCTCTTGAGTGGCATAGCATTTTTTTTAGGTGAGGCAATTTAGGTTAAGTGACTTGCCCAGGGTCACACAGCTACTGAGTGTTATAAGTCTGAGATTGGATTTGAACTCAGGTCCTTCTGATTCCAGGGCTTGTGCTCTATCCATTGCATCACCTAGCTGCCCCATAACAGGTATTTTTAAAAGACTTATATAGAACTTATTATTTATAATATGCCAAGTGTCATATAAAATAAATATATAAACAAATAAATAAAAAGGTTCTGCATTCTAGGGGCTGAAATTCTAACAAAAGCATCATTAACATCTGTATCATATGTAGCTAATATGTTATGGAATTTATATAATTTACATTTCATACTCTACTACACCTTGCCAAAAATAAATAAATAAATGGATTCTACCTATGAAAACCAAAGTTTTCTAGAAAATGGAAGGACTCTTAGCTTTGAAGTTCAAAAGTAAGAACAAATAGAAAAATCACTCCTAAGACATCCCAGCTACTTTTCCTTTCCTTGACATAATTCAATGAAGCCATGACCTCAATGTGGTTACACATATAATTCAGCAGAGTGCAATGCATGAATTTCAGGTCACTTCCTAGCTATTTCGAAACCATGTTCCTTGCACTCAGGCCACTATCCCTATCTCCCTCCCTTACAGGGAACTGTGAACTTTGATATCAGAATCACCCTGGGTTCTGAGAGGTGTGCTTTTGAATTATGTTGCCCAGGATCAGACTTCCATGTCACTTCCTGGACATTCCCAAACCATGTTGCTGTTTCCAAGACCCAAGACCCTGTCCTGCTCCATCTTTTAGCTCTCCTTTACGTGCTGTCTTCCTTCATTAGAATATAAGTACTTTGAAGGCCCAAGACTATCTTGCTTCCTTATATTTGTATCCTTACTGCTTATCACAATGCCTGGAACATAGAAAGCACTTAATAAATGTTTTATCATTCATTTATGTTGGTTTCAGCTCATGTACCTCGTCCAGTCTCTCCTGTAAATAGTCTACAAGGGATCCGCCAAATGTGTGAGGGCCCTTATGGACTTTTGAGGCTGTGCTGAAAACAACAGAATGAATGGGATTTCCACTGATTATTGCTGATCTTACTATGTGAACAGACCACTTCTTTTTTCTGGTTGTACATTTCTTTGATAATATATTACATGGCTTCTTACATATACTTTCTCATTGGTTAATATGCTGCTACCTACTCATGCCCACCACCTATCCCTCCATCCAATGCCCTTTGAATGATCTAAAAATTGAATTATTTAGAGGTTATATTATTTCATGATTCATAGCCATATACTATCAATGGTAGAACATCTGTTTTAGGGAAAACAAATTTCCCTTTATTTTAGAGAAAAGCTTGGGATGATAAGGCAACTTCCCAATGTTTATTCAGCCCCTTCTCTTGTTCCCAATCAATTCTGGGTTCATCCAGCTCACTGTCCATCTATAGTGTCTGCTTAAATACTGATGGGCTAGCTCTGTGGACCATTTAACCAACTACTTGTCATAGTTTGGATAATGGTCATCATTCCCTTAGTTTTTTCTCTGTGCATGGATAGGTGAAACTCTTTTTATGTGACTACGGATCATATTTAGGAGGCTTTACAATGAGCCACACCAGTACATAGCCAGCACAATGTGATAGCTGCATGTGGAAGACCTGAACATCCACAGGGAATTATTCTCTTTCTATATCCTCCATGACAGTATCAAACAATCTGATGATTGTCACTTTATAATATAGATTTAGATCTGGTAAGACTAGGCCACCTTCCTTTGAATTTTTTTCCCCCATTAATTCCCTTGATATTCTTGACCTTTTATTCTTCCAGATGAATTTTGTTGTTTTTTCTAGCTCTATAAAATAATTTTTTTGGTAATTTGACTGGTATGGCACTGAATAAGTAAATTAATGTAGGTAGGATTGTCATTTTAATTATATTAGCTCTACCCATGAGCAACTGATTTCTTTCCACTTATTTAGATCTGATTTTAGTTGTGTGAAAAGTGTTTTGTAATTGTATTCATATTGTTCCTAGGTTCATCCTGGCATAGTATCAAACAATTTGGTATGCATATGTCTCTGTGTTTTATGTATCACACAATTACCATTGTTGCTATGTATTTCAAGGAATCTTAAAACATTTTAATAATGAATGTGAGATATACTAATGAAATAAAGGTGTTAAAGGCAGCTATTTTTTCACTACTGAATCAAATGAGTATTGAACAAAAAATAGAGAAGAATTTTGTATTCCCTATAATAAATCCCTCTTAAGGATTTATTTGTTCTGTGAAAGATTATTATTATTGAGGATTTGTCCTGTGAAGTTTGGATTCAGTCAAAGGGCAGCACTTGAGGACCTAGAGGGCTACCTGTGGCCTTGAGGCTGCAGGTTCCCCACCCCTGCTCTATACCTTTCAGTAAATAATGTAACTATAAAGATTAAAGATCTGGTCTGTTGTAAAATCTAAGTTGCAGAAGCATGCTAGTTCCTTTTTCATGCCTTCATCAAGCATGCCCTCGTTGTGTGTGTATTATTCTTAAAGATTTTCCCAGAGCTGGGAAAGAAGGCAGATGCATAAATGTTTACTGATATTTTCATAACTGCATTTTCTGATATAAACAATAACTTTTTTATTATTTTCTTAATGCCCTTTTTTTTGTATATCATTGCCACTTCCTAAAGACTCCCTTTACCTACTACAATAGAATCTGTCCTTGTAACAAAAAAGTACATTTAGGAAAAACAAATCATTATGTGGCCATGTCTTATTTCATCCACCATCTCTCTGCCAAGAGAGGAGAAGTGTGCTTCTCCGCAAGTCCTTTTGAGGTCAGGATGGGTACCTGAACTGATTAGTTCTGAAATTGTGCAGTCTTATTTTCCTTTACCTTACCCCAGTCATGCAAATCATTCTCCTACTTCTGCTTACTCTGCATCATACCAGTTCACACAAATCTTCATGCACTAAAGATCTGAGTTCAGAAATGTAGAATATGCATTTATTCTACAGCTCCTGACTCCTCAGACTACTTTTTGACCTCTGCCCGAGGCAGGACCTTGGGAAGAAGTATTCATGCTCAGTTCTAAGCCAGTGTAGCCAGGGCTCCTCAGATTGGCACCAGCAAGTACCAAACACCTTTTTAGTTCCTTTTTGTGTGCTGCCTCTCCCCAACGGAATGTAATGGTCTATATGTCCTTGAACGCTTCCCTCAACTTAATACCTTACTTGATCCTTAAGTTTCCCGTTCATGGAGAAAACATTCATGCCCTTCTCTTTGAGGTCAAAAGGAATTCCATTAATGAATATATAGTGTTTTGGAAACAAAAAGAACAGAGAGAAAAAAACTCCAAACTACAACCTATTATTAGTAATTAAGTCATTCAGTCATGTGATATAATTAACTACAGAAAAATAAGCAAGTTCTTTAGGATCCACAAAAAAATGTATTTGTTACCTTAAATCTAGGAACAAATCTTGAAAACTCTTGATGCCAGTTATTGAGTGTAGAAGCAGGGGAAATGATTAAGAAAGGTCCCCAAATGTTCTCTCTCTGCAACAACCAAAAACTGGTTCAGTCAACTGTATTCTTACAATTACTTAAACCATTTAATAAAGAATTATGATAAGAGTAGCTCCACTGTAGCAAGCATAGGTTTTAACAAAAGATGTCTCCTAGCCAAGCACTAACAGGATTCCTTTTAAGAACACAATGCTGCTCCAAAAGTAATTATTTGTTTTTGCACCTTAGATTACAAATCACGATATTATTTTCTCTAATATGGCCTTGCAACAAAATCTATTTCAACCTTTATCAACTGGCAGGAATAACACAGTTAACATAATGCAGTACTTTGCTGCAATGCCAATCAGTTCAAATATAATGCAATCAGAACAGACTGACTTCAGGAACCTATTAGCACCTTTGATTTTTGCTAAGATCTTATGATTATGAAATCTCAAAAGCTATTTTGTTATAAATTTCAATGTAGTAGAATATTATTTTACTGTCAGGATGACAAATATGTCAGAAATACTAGATCTTGCATGAAGCAATGAAAGATGAAAGTAAAACCAGAAGAACTGCATATCTCATTATTAGAACAAAATAAAGTTGTTTATACACACACACACACACACATATAAAACTGGTTAATGCAACAGTCAAAAAGTTACTACAATACAATCCAAGTTAAAGGACTCTTAACAGCTGAAAAACTGTTTGCAAGGAATATACTTTGTTGGGAGGGAGCTTATTTGGACGTTTATTGGGAAGTATATAATTCTGTCAAAATAAAATGTATCAATAAATTTTACTGAAAAATATAGGATGAGTAGAAATTCAGGCCCAGGGAACAACAGTGTGAACAGAGACACAAGACTGAGAGCACAGTATATGTTCAGAGTCAAGGGTATGAGTCCAGGTGGACAGGAGCATACAGCAGGTGGAAAAAAGTAACATGAAACAAAGAAACTGAGGTCACCTACTTCAGCCAGATGTGCCAAAAGGGCAATGCTTTGCACTGTTTTACCAAGACCCATCTCATCAGCCAGGATTCCATTAATGCCCTGAAAAAACAACAACAAAAAACCCAACACAAAGTCACTACTTCCCTACACAGTCTACACCAACATTTAAGATACTACAAAAGTTAACTTAGGAGACTAGGGACAATGTCCCATGGGAATGTGTATGGGAATAACCATCTGCAGCACTGTAGTTATACAGCTAGAACTAAACAACAAACAGTATAAAAAAGACCTAGTATATTCACCAGAATCTTTCATCCTCTATCTAATGTGAGCAATGAGCATATAGCTGTGTTTACTATGCCCACTCAAACTAGAACATAAATAAATCTCAAATAAATCTCTCCAGTAGAACACAGCTGTATATGATCCATTTTTCATAAAGAAGTCAGATATCATTTTAAGGCATTAGCTGGCTGACACTGTTTCTTAAAAAGTGAAAAGAAAATGTTTGTAAAAGGGTTTAAATCTAAAATATTTCCTTGTGCTCACTTCTCAATCACCTGGGTCAATGACTGACTTTAAGAAAGCAGGTACAAAGGGTGGCACAGCTCTTAAATTCACCTGCTCATACAGATTGGCCAACCAATTCATGCCTTTCAGCTGATAGCCTTTTAATTTGCCATTAAAAATTGTGGGCTGTGGAATATCCTCCCCAGCTCGGATTGATGGGTTTGCCAGGCTATAACTCTCCCCAAATCCAGTGCCTGATTTGTTTGCAGCTCGTAGGGCTGCTGCCCGGCTCTCTTTTGCATCTTCATCAAATGACCTTGTCTGGAAAATAAAAAAAAAATTAAAAATAGGTAAGATGCTAGCAAAAGCCCTAAAATATTAACAGTACTCCACACCTTGTACTAATTAACAGAGACAACCATAATGGAAATACATTTTTAAAATCCTATATAAATCGAATCACCACCTCAACATTATTTGTCATACTTAATTTGATAAAACAGCACAGCATCTAAATAAAATATTCTTAACTTGGGGGGGGAGGGGGGAGTGGTGTGTGTCCATGAACTTATTTTTTAAAATATCTTAATAACTGCATTTCAGTATCACTGGTTTCATCTGTAATCCTTGTATTTTATCATTTAAAAACATTATTCTGAGATGGGGTCCAGAGGCATCACCTGATTTGCCAAAGGGTCCATGAAACAAAAGTTAAGGACCTGTGACTTATCTTAGTTGCCTCCCCCCAAAAAAAGGATAATTAGGAAGCAGGGTGGTATTTAGGGCAGCTAGGTGGCACAGTGGATAGAGCACTGGCCCTGGAGTCAAGAGGACCTGAGTTCAAATCTGATCTCAGACCAGACACTTGACACGTATAAGCTGTGTGACCCTGGGCAAGTCACTTAATCCTAAATTGCTTCACCAAAAAAAAAAAAAGTTGCCACACAAGGACAGTTCATTACCTAAAAACCAGGAAGTCCTCATCAAAATACCATCTCACCTATAATAATATCCTATGATAATCAAGAACAGTAAGAAAAAGGATCCAGTATAGTGTTTCTAAAAAGCTCCCTGGTAGCTCTGAAAAGGGTTACCTAAATCTATATTTCTCTTAATTCAACTTCAGTATTTCCAGAGAAATTTTGTAGACATTATGTCACTAACCATCATACAACTAGAGCACTGCCTAATGAGTTAAAATTCTTTGTATCAAGTACAGACTAATCCCACTGAATATCAGACAACAGAGAAACTATCATCATAAAGCTCTCTTGACAACCAAATCTACTCTAATGCAGGAGTACTTAAATTTTTTGTGTCATGGACCGTTTGACAGTCTATTGAAGCCTTCTTTTTAGACCATTTTAATAAAAAAATTAGCAATGGAAGAAAATGTTAAATTTAAGTTAGTGATGAGTGCAAATAAAGAATTTTTTGCCACATCTAAGGACCCTCTTGCTCCAATGCACAGAACCATAGTGAACTGCTTCCTACATTAATACAATCGAACAAAAAAAAAAAAAAAAGGAAAACAGAATTAACTTCAATAAGGACACCCTCACATCTTGACCACGGAATTACTTTTTCCCTTATTGTCCTACTTTCTTAATTTTCCAAAGGTAAACAGTGAACTTGACTAACACATGAGAAAGGGGATGTTTAGAACCTTTCACAGAAAATGTGATCAACAGATCCTTAGTTAAAAGGTTTTTTGGGGGATCATTTTTTTTAAACCTCTAAGACTCACCCGAGCTTGGTGAATCTGGTAAGCATCTTCAGCATTTTTCAGGGCTTGGGCTTTGTAGTAGTTGCTATCTAAAAAAAGTAAAAATCCACACAACATTTTAAAAAGTAGGTTATCTTCAAAAGAAACATTCATACAAACACATAATTCTCATCATGCCCTGGTGCCTCTCATATATGCAATCCCTGTTAGGCAGTGGAGCAACTTCATAAAAAATTACAACTGGAGACCTCCTAGAGAACCTCAATTGGAATTTACAGATCTCAAAATAATAACATAATAATAGACCTCAATGCTCTCATTGGAAAAGGATGACTAAAGAGATTAAGTGACTTAACTAAGGCCACATAATTAGTTGCAGGCCTGACATCCAGGTCTAGTGACTCCTAATCTTGTACTATTTTTATAATACACAAGTCTATTATTCAATCTTCCTATGGTTCCCAGCTCAGGTCTCACCATAATCCTCTTGGGTGATGTTAACTACGACCCCTCCACCAATATCGATTTGTCTCTGTGTGGAACTGTCCTCCAGTTTTCGCAAGATCTCTTCCTGGATTCCATCATGTCCCATATCCCGTTTGCGACTCATAAAGTGGGCATACAACTCTGTCTGGGTGATGAGGAAGTTCAATTTACGTTGTTGCCTTTTAGCCTAGTTTAAAAAAAAGGCACAAATTTAAAAACAAGGAAAAAAAAAGAGATACTTAACCTTAGTTTTTACTTGAATATTTCAAAACTAGTAATAAGAAAATATCAAAGCTTAGATCATCTAATTTTTCATGACATACCTTTAAGTCAGATCAAACTTAAGTGCCAAAAAGTTTGTTGAAATCCACAATTCTGTTTTATAAACTCTAGAGTTATGAAAATAAGAATTACCTTCACTCAGAAGTCCCAAGGAAGCCCATATTTACTTTCTTAACACAAGACCTTTTCTTCAGTGAGGCTTCTGTCTGAAATGCTTATGTCACTGTTTGCTTGTGATACTTACTAATATTATTATGAATAAAAAAACACAAAAACAAGAACCCCTGCACCCATCACCCAATTTGACAGCACTGAAGCACTTTCAAAGAGATTATCTCATTAAATATACCCATTGTATAAATAAGGAAACTGGGACCCCAGAAGGTAAAATGCCTAAGGACATAAAATTAATAAGTGATACAGTCAAGCCTAGGTCTCAGGCAAATGTGTTAGCACTATGCACTCAAAAGTTATTATTACAAACAAATATAAAAAGAAACCAAAGTCTACATCACACATACCAAGAGAGATGGTTGACATGTGTTTCATCCAGTGTCTCTTAAGCAAAGAATCTATAATTTTGCCAACAAGAAGAACTTAAGAGTAGCAACTCACTCCACCAAGTTCATGACCTCGTTTGACCTAGTAGATAAATGCTAGGGAACCGCCCAAAGCATGAGGAATTAAGTCACAAAACTAGTTAAGTGTCAGAGCCAGAATTTAAAGCCACATCTACTAGAACTCAACTCTGTCATTCTGCCCACTAAGCCACTTTACCTATAATATTCAATTCAGAACAGTCCTGATCATAGTAATTTTTATGATAAACAAAAGAGATGTGCTACCAAAAACTATATGAAATAACTAAGAATTCTGAATTCTTCTGAGTCTCAATGACAACCCCTGAGGATAGAAGCTCTCTCAAAGAAACAGAATATTCCCAGGATTCTGCCTCAAGCTGAGAAGCTCCAGCAATGCCTAAAAAAATTTACAAACGGCAACCATAACAAACGTTCAGCCTGAACACCCTATACTCAAACTGCCTATGAACTCACCAAGAACAATCAAGACCAGCTTAGCGAATGAAATTATTCTTCAAGGAAGACGAACACAAACTGGAGAACACGGAAAGATGGACAGAAAAGACAATAAGACTGGAATCCAAACTGGAACATCAGAATTAGAGAAAATCTCTGTTTATTATAGGATGTCCACTGTTGTAATATTAAAGTGCTTGAGTGAGATGGACTTTTCAAAACAAAAGCATATAAAAATAACATCTTTTTTTACCTTCATCAAGAAAGCATTCACCTTAAGCAATCATAAATTGATTAAAGAACAATAAATGTCTACTTTTAAACTTCAGGGGGAAACAAACACTTAAATCAAAGATAAACGCTATGCCTACCAATTTTCAATGCAAATGTAAGGACACTTGACAGACTTGACAGACATATGTTACACTCAAAACTGTCTCAAGGCTTTGAAGTTGCGCTGCTAAGTTTAAAATGTCTCTTGAAGTTTCAAAGGGCAGCAACTGTAACACATGAAAACTAGGTGCTCACCTCAGACTCAAGGCAGATTCCCTGGAAACTCTGAAAAGGGTCGCCTAAATCTATATACATATTCCACAGGATGTTAATGGACAAAGAGAGAGGCACAGGCACTTTGATGAACAAAAGGTGTCAGCATCTAGCAATATTAATAGGGGAGCCTAACCTTTAGCCATAACCATACACTTCTGCTATTCACCCCTACATCCTCCACCATGCCAGTATCCCTTTAGTATTCTATTCCAATAGAGAAAAGGTATCACATGTCAACTTTCATAAGGGACATAGAGAGCTGTTCTTTACCCTGATCAAAGGGAAAGATTTCTAGTAAAACTCAACAAGAATCACATATTAGTAACAAGTGGATAGGATGTACAGCCATCATACTTGTTGACAGGTTTTTCATATTTTGTTAACGGGAGAATTGTTTTGTTGAATACTACAGACTGGGGTGCTACTGTAGCATTTGTCTTTGTTGTGGAAAGATTGGTATAGTTTCCAATGCCAAGGATATTTGGGTATTTGTTACGCAAAAGAGTTTTTACCCATCTAGGCAGCAGCATCTGCAACTGGACTGCTCATGGCCACATCTCGTGACCCCATGGTTGGAATGACATAGGAAATCATTTGTCTTTCCAGGTTTGTACATGTTCCTGTTTGTCCAGCCAAACCTCAATTAAATTTTCCTGGTAGTTTATGTTAAGATGCTTTCCTTCTACTTCTGGGGTTGGGAAACTACCACCTGAGAGCCAGTGTATTCGAAAATGTAAAACCAGCTTGTGGGCAGTAGTTTGCCAACTTCTACATACTTCTTAACCTCCAAAATGGCACCGAGGGCAGCACTGACAATTATATTGGCATTGGCTCACTTTCCTGTCTTCCTAAAGTAGGTTTCTGACAAATAAATGATCTTCTTTGGAGCTCCTGCATGTTTAATCAGTGTTTGGGAAAGTGAAAATAGCACTGTCCTCCTTGAAGTCCTGTTCAGGCAGAATAATTAGACCCTATTTTGGGATTACTAAAACCTTCTGGTAAGCCTTTGATCTTTTCAAACTCCAACTGAAAGGAGATACTTCTGTGTAAACACTTTGCCTTCACCTATGTGGATGCAGCTCTTGTCTGGATTCATCTCTTTCACTGTTGGATTTGATCCGTTCTATTCTTGATGGGATAACAATTGTTCTGGAACAACCAGATGAAGCTACCAGTGTCTGAACTTTCAGGCCCTGCTTTTTTCTTCATCCAGGAGCTCATGTTGATCCTACCACTGCTCCACAGTACTAGCACCTCTTGGTGCTAGAGTATCTCTTGGTGGCAGAGGTGGTCTGTGCATACAGCTGAAACTTGCCCACCTGCAAGCAGCACACCTTCATGACCAGGGAATTTACCCTGGGGTCTGGTCAGTCCTTCATTCTAATCAAGAGTCTATTCAACTTTTGCTTCACCATCCACCTCTCTCTCTCTCTTTTGCAGAGTATGTCTCAAAGTTCTCTGTTCATCTTTTCCCTGTCCATCCTGTTCTTTCTTTTCTTGTATCTTTATCATTCAACCTTCTTGCTTACTAGCTACATCCGTGCTTCTGCTCTTTACTCTACTATGTGTGCCCACACAGCACCACATGTAGACCCCAACCAGTCCTGCTGGCTTAGACTCAGTAACTGTGTAGCTTTAATAACACCGACATGCATGGGACAAAAGGCACCTGACCTGGTCTGGTCCCAGGCTAGTTTAAGCTGGCACTCTGCCTGTCTAGAAGATCCAAATAATAGTTTATAGTACTGTAATGCTTGAATCAAGGCAACCCACACCTAGGTTGTGAGCATGAGGGTGATGGTAAAGGAAACATGAAGGTTAGAATGAGGAGACTAACTAAAGCATAAAAACA
Source organism: Phascolarctos cinereus (assembly GCF_003287225.1). Classification (NCBI taxonomy): domain Eukaryota; kingdom Metazoa; phylum Chordata; class Mammalia; order Diprotodontia; family Phascolarctidae; genus Phascolarctos; species Phascolarctos cinereus. The sequence continues at coordinate 185,749,780 of NW_027555736.1, forward strand.
TCTAACTGGATTTTGTCTTGCAGCATATCCCAATAATTACTACTACTAAGATCTAAAGAACAGTCATGCTTCTTACAAAGGAAAATTTGATAATATGGCAAGTTCAATTTAGAACCAGTGAAATAAATATGACCAATCTTGACTTGGGTACTACAAACAGAGCTTGTTAATTCTTGTGCCTTCATCCTACCTCCCTCATCTCTTCATCTAGCTTACGCTGCTCCAGGGCTTCCTTCTCAGCACGTTTACGGTGCTCCTTCTCCACCTTTTCATACTTCTTCCAGTACAGAAGCATTTCCTTTGTGAGGCGGCGAGCTCGGGGTAGGGTCTCCTTACAGTTCTTTTGAGCTTGGATGGCAGCACGTCGTACTTCCCTCATACATTGGTGGGCAAGCTGCAAAGCATTGAAAGAATCAAAAGAGGGGAGAAAACCAAATACTACATGTCAGTTCTTTCTGGATCCTAAACATCAATATTAGTCTTCTTTAACAAACACAACCCTTCTATCCATATTCATATGAATAACATCACTTAAATATCAGTATGTTCAATTTGGATTACTCTATTATCAGACGAGATACTATGCAATACTTAAAAAATAAGCGACCAAAAGGGACTATGATGTTATAGGACTGAAGTAGATAGAAGTTCACTTGTGTACTTATAAAGAAGGACTTGTCTAAGTAACATAATAAATGTAGTTCTTAGAGATGCAGTGGACCTTTTACTGATAAGCACTGAGGGGATGTAACAATGGTATATTATGGCCAACATCTTGCTACTGGGGGGTTGGAATCTGCAAATGAAATTGAATGTAAGCACTCAATAGAAAGTGTATAACATGAGGCATGGCAGTCAATCCAACACAGGAAATACAGAAAAGGAAAATGGTATATAAAGAATATAGAGAGCCATATCAATCAACTGATCCATCAACAAGCACTTATTAATCACCTACCCATTCCAAACCTGGTTGTTAGGTGTTAGGCCTGTAGATACAAGCACTAAGGATAAAACAATGGAAATTATAGAGAGAGTAAGTACAAGGTAGTTACATACAAGGCAATTTAGAAGAGAGGGATAATCATTTTAGCAGCAGTATAGAGGATGGAATGGAGTAGAAAGCGACTTAATAGTAGGGAGACCAATTAGGAGGCTACTGTTATAGCTGAGGTGAGGGATAAATTAATACCTGAATTAAGGTGGCACTGGTATGAAGAGTGGAAAAGGGTTGGGGTTTATAGAGCTAGTAACAGTAAGACTTGACAATTAAAGGGTGCTAGGTGGCACAATGGATAGAGCTCTGGTCTTGGAGTCAGGAGGACCTAAGTTCAAATCTGGCTCAGACACTTGGCACTTACTAGCTGTGTGACCCTGGGCAAGTCACTTAACCCCAACTGCCTCACCAAAAAGCAACAAAAACAAAAAGATTTGGCAATTAAATGGATATGCAGGGTGAGGAAGAATGAGTAACCAAGGATGATGTCTATAGCTTATGAACATGGGAAAATGGAAGAATGGTGATGCCCTTCCAGAGAAACTAGAAGTTTGGAAGAGCACAGTTTTGAGGAAAGATATTAAAATCTGTTTTAAATGTCTTCAGGACATCTAGTTTGAAATGTTCAATAGGCAGCTGGTGTGAAGTAGTGTTAAAGCTGAAAGAAGTTGGGGCTGAATAGGTCAATGGGTGATTCTTCCACAGAGAGATAATTAAATCCCTGGGAGCTGATTAGGAGAGAGAAGAGAAGAGAACAGGATCAATGGGGCCTTGTTTCCCACTCCCATCCCCCCACCCCTGAGCCAAAGCTTTTAGTAAGTGACACCATGTCAAAGCTGGTCTCACTGGTAGTTGGTCCTCCTTACCATCACATTCCTTCCCTACAGCCCTATCATATTCTGAGAATGAAGAGAGTGAGAAGGTAAAAGATCTTCAGAGCAGGAAGGAAACCCTGAATTGGAGGGAATGGAAGGTGCAACAGACAAGAAAGAAAAGAACTAGGACAGTAGTGTCATGAAAACCCAGAGAGAAGACATCTACAAAGGTAGTCAACGGGACAAATGTAAAAGAGGGGACAAGAAAGAAAAGGAGAAGTGAGATTTATTAATTAAGAGGTCATCATTAACTTTAGAGAGAACAGTTTCTATTGAGTAACGAGGTTGGAAGTCAGTGTGAAAAAGGATGAGTGAAAGATAAACCTTGTCTTAGGCTGAGGGAAAAAAAAAAAAAGGAAGTAGAGCTTTTCCTAGGAATGTTGTTGCGAAAAGGGAGGAAGCAAGGAGGATGATAATTTGAGAGTATCTAGTAGAAGTTTTTTAAGAAAAAGTGAGACAGGACAGGGTCAAAAGAGAGAATAGAATAAATGGGGGGTGGGATAGGATTAAGGGAAATACACTTAGTTTTCCGCAACATGACGTCTATGGAAGCGTTTTGCATGACTACACATGTATAACTTGTATCGAGTTGCTTGCTTTCTCAATGAGGGTGGGTGGGGAGGGAGAAAATTTGGAACCCAAAGTTTTAAAAACAAAAGCTAAAATTGTGTTCACATGCAACTGGAAAATAAGATATACAGGAAATGGGGTATAGTAATCTATCCTGCCCTACAGGAAAATTGAAGGGGAAGGGGATAAGAGAAGTGAGGGAGAGACAGAAGGGAGGGCAGATTAGGGGAAGGGGTATTCAGAATGCATGCCATTTTGGGGTGGGGGAGGGGCCAGATGGGGTAAAAATTTGGAACTCAAAATCTTGTGGAAGTGAATGTTGAGAACTAAAAATAAATTAATTTTTAAAAAAAGAAAGAGGGAGACAGATAAGTAGATAGAGATTAAAGATGAGAAAAAACGAATGAGTTAAAAAATTTATTAAGTGCTTCATATATGCCAAAGAATGCATAAACTATATATAAACTAGGGAAACAAATAGAAAAACAAGAGAAAGCTTGACTGAGGTGGCTGTCTGTTGGAGAAGACAGAAGAAGACAGGAGAAGATGGGAATGAAGGGCTCCTGGAAAGTGGAAAGAAGGGCCACTTAATTATCAGAGACTAGGGGAAACAAGGAGACCATGGAGGATGTTGTCAAGGGGTTTTTTGATGAAGAAAAGAATAGAAGAGAGCTTACCACAAGTGTCTTAATTTTCTCAGTAAACTAAGAAGGCCTCAGCTTAGAGAATTGGAGTTAGGGTGGGGAGATGTGGGAAGCCTAAAGAAAGAGAAAGGTTGGAATGAGCTTCTTAAGATAAGGAACCTTTGGGAGGAATCAGAGGATTGCCTGGTTGAAGTGAGGGCCTAGTTGAAATCAGAAACATGAATTTGTAATGTATCTAGTTTGCATGATTATGACTTCAGGCAGCTCCATTCACCAGCAGGTAAGTACAAATTAAGGCAGTGGATGATGGAAAGAATCCAGAGCTGAGATTTGGCAAGGGATGAGCAGCAATAGGTCAAAAGGCAAAGGTTTCTAGAGGAAATGACAACATAAAATTGAAGTGGTTATCCATATGGGATGAGATTAGGGAAAGAGAAGGAGGAAAGTCAAGTCAGAATTAGGGATAATACCACTGAATTGAAGCATAACATTGAAATCCTACTACATGACTAAATTACCTCATTACAAGGGGAAAACAGTACTGACTCAAGCCAAACCAGGTATGCAAGGATAGAGAACAATGACCGTAAACTTTTTTATTTTTAACACTAGAAGGAACAGGTGAGTCAGTTAATGCAAAAATTATTATAATTTTGCTTAGGAATAAAATTTTTCATCCTATTTTCTTTGCCTCATGGAGAATAAAAAAAGTACTCCATCAATTGATGCATCTTGCTTCTTTGAAATACTGATCTTAAAACATTAAAGAAATGCTTGCTAATCTGAGTTTAATTTCTTAATCTCCCTTTTGCAGAAAGGTGCTCTGAACAATGCTAAAAAGAGCCCAAAAGGGCTGCTGATCCATGGACTAGGGCCAAGGCTTTAACTAAAGAGCTAAAAGTTGTCCCACAAATCAAAATTCCAAGAAAACCTTATTTACCAAATAGAAGACAAGTTCTTTTTAAAAAAGGCTCTGGATAGAATGGATACTCTCCTGAGTTTGCTAATAAATTTAATCAGCAAAAAGAAGACAACAGACCAGTGTACTTCGAAAAAAATATCAATGGGATCTTCTTCAGATTTTAATCATAACATAAAACATGCCAAAAGGACAAAATGTTAAGCTTACCTTTCGGCTATTGGTGAGAAACAGGTTACGGGCTGAAGCTTTCTGCTTGTTGGCCTAAAAATTAAATGAAGAACACATCATTGAGGATCAACTTCTTTCCAGATGATATAGTCTGGCAATGAAATTAATATTCAATTTAAAAAATTACCCTGCAAAACAGAAAGTGAAGCAGTTAATCCCCAGGGAAAGACTACTTGTTAAAATTGATACAAAGCTGCAATTTTAGCATCACACCTGAAGCTGTTGGTAAACCTCAAGCTACCATCAAGAGAGAAAGGCCAGAATTTTAGCTACTTTATAAAGTCTTTGGTATATTTGTGAAAGGAATCTAAGTTAAAGTATATGCCGAGTCTGAAAAACGAAATTAAAAAAAAAAACAGATCGATTTCTCCTCCCTTTATCCTCAAGTCCTATTTGTGTCTTTTTTCTAATCTGGATCAGAACACATTCTCTTCAAGCTCACTTTATAAGGGATAGGTGGGGAGAAATCTGCTAAAAGTATTCATTCTGTGCTGCCCTGGGTTTCTAGGTTGTGCCTGCCATCATCTAGCTTCAATTACCAGGTCTAAAATTTGAGAGGCAGAGCCAGTATGATGATAATGAGCCAGTAACGTGGCTTGGCAGTCTGGTACCCCTTTCCTACCTTGTGTCTTGTCCTAGAATTTCTAGGCTTCATCTCCTGTTGTAGGCCATGTCAACCACAAACACTCCCCCTCAGTTGAGAAGTCCTACCAGTCTCACAATAAGGTTTAATTTCATATAAAGTATGCATATGGTATGGAAGAACAAAAGGAAAAGAGCATGGTTGAATGGCATACATAAGTCACTATGCAGCTGTCCCCATATATCCAAAAATGCCAGAACAGAAACCAACCTAGATTCCCTTAAGGGCTATTCTCACCTTTTATTTGTTAAGAGATGTTTGGCTTTTTTTGTGTGTGTGTGAGGCAATGGGGGTTAAGTGGCTTGCCCAGGGTCACAGAGGTAGTTAAGTGTCAAGTGTCTGAGGCCGAATTTGAACTCAGGTCCTCCTGACTCTAAGGCCTGTAGTCTATCCACTGCGCCATCTAACTGACCCGGTTTGGCTTCTTTTAAAATGGTAATTGCTCCTTCTCAAAATGTTATACTGCCCCTCTCTCAAGCTGAAAAGGCTGCACGATAAAGTTTCAAAAGATCACTCAGCATCATTGTTTTATTTTAATACTCTTCTACCCTGATTTGTTACTATTTAAGACCATCAAGATATTTTCAAGTTCTCTACAAAAACTACCACCTGCCTTCTCCCTATTCCTTTGATATTATTACTAATTGTCAAGATGTTGTCAAATCTCTATTTTTCCCCTGAGGTGTCTACATATAGTCAACATACTGCATAGGTCTTCCTCAGTGAGGTCTCCCTCCCATTACAGAAAAGGGGACAACACATGAGAATAAATACTGAATCTCTTTAGATCCAAACCTAGAAGGAAGAGCTGGTAATCCTTCCACAATGTTTTTAATCCAAAGAGCAAAATTTCTGCTTCCTTGTGAGAAAGCCTGAGTTTCTTGCCTCTTTCTGCTATATTCACACTGATTTAACATCCTCTCACTTGTCTCCTCACCTCATGTGCAGGAGGTGGGGACCACTCACCTTTGGTAGCTCCTTTTTCACAATGCTAAGCCACACTTTCCGTCGACGAGCATTAAGCTGCTCGATGGACAAGTGCTTCTTCTTAGAGCCAGGGAGAGGAGCGTCATGGGAGAACTTGGCAAAGACTTTGGTCTGGTGATGGTGGCGCCGTGGAGATTCCTCAGAAGAAAGTTCTTCATCTCGCCGTCTCTTTTTCTTCACTTTTTTCAATTTGGCTATAAAAGGGACACATTGTCACAAGGTTATGGTTTATTTCTCTCTCAATTATACACAGGTGAGATTCAAAGCATTACTTTCCCATCTCAAGGAGGTTTCAAGGTTTTTTCCAACTGTGACTAATATTTATGTTCATACTCAAACTCATGGTCATTCCAAGAGGAAGAACTTAGTAAGCTGGAAAATAAAAATTCATTTGTTCTCTGCTTAAGTGAGAAAAAATACAGACTACACGCTGGGAACTAGGAATTCTTAAAGATGCATACTAAAAAAGGAAGCTTGAGGGATATTAGTTTCAAATGACAGTCTTCAGGAAATAAGATTTATTCCAACCTGGTGGGAACATCAGGTGAATAACAGGAATTGACAGACATAAGAGGGAAAAAAAAGACCTGACTGGCAATAAACCAAAACTTCAGTAGAAACACTTAAGGGTTAGAAACAAAAGTGTGGGTACTAGAAAAGGATGAGGAAAAACAAGGAGATAAAAAAGAGGGATGTGGAAAAGAATAAAGAGGGGAAGCCTCCATAATTGGAGTTCAGACTTGCAGTGAAATGAAATCTGCTTCACATAGATAATTCTCTTCCTGTTTCCTTCCAGATTTCCAGCTGCTAAGAGTTCAATTAAGAAAGGAAACCACATTTCCTGGCAAATCCACAACTACAACACTCCCAATGAGATCGTCAGAAGGTGATCTGTTGTAAATCATCTCAGAGTGCAAAAACCATAACATACTCCTATACTTCTCTTCACTCTGAAGACTTCTGTGAATAATCAACTTCTTCCTCTCACCACCCATTTTCAACATTTCCAAAGTATAGAAGTACAACAAAAGGTAAGGAATGCTAATAAGAAGTAAAAACTGCTCTAAGCAATGGGCTAAATGTTCTGGACATTGCCACTTTTACCAAGTATTATTGCCCTCAAAGTAAAATAGTAAAATAGTTGCCCACTTGCAACCAACTTCCCCCCCCCCATTTTTGGTCTTTTCTTATATAGTTGGAAGCATGGAAACTTTCATTTTAATACTTTAAGGATATATGACTTCATCCACCTTCCACTAACACACATCCCAACTGCTGCAAGCATGTTTTATGGGGCAGAGGATGCAGTCACTCACTAGGACTAGTATTCCCTTGGGGCACAATGGCCCTTAGAAGAAAGGCATCGAATTTGTCAGTAGAAGCCACTGCAGGATCTTGTGCTTCGTTGGACAAAGCCTTAGAGTCTAGGGAGACTGCCATTCTAGGGCAAGTGCGGACTAGAGTGGGATTTTACAACACAAGAAATTTAACAATTCAACATATAAAATAACAGAACATAAAGCTTATTCCCCAAATTAAATGGATCTGAACTAATTACAATTTGACTTACACTATATAAACACATCCAACTAGTGTAATGTTAATTCTTTAACCTTGATTTCCATCACTGCATTAAACCTTTTCATTATTTCTTTGCATTCTTTATATTTGTCATTTCACGACACAATAGTTTTCACTATACAGTTCTCCCTTCCACATGGCAACTTTCCCCATCGCAGTTTTGATATATAAGAAATTAAATGAGAATTTTTTGAGTTTTGCTGAAGCTAGAGACCACACATAAAGGCCAGCAGACAACACACAAAAACTTTAGAAACTTAGGAATTCATAAAATATATATGTAGTATTGTATAAAAATCAACATGTTTTATCTTTTAATATCATAATACTTCCAACCTCTTTTCTGGTATAAAGGGCCAAAAATTTTTATGTGGATTTTTCAGATTGCAGGGGCACTGTACCCCTAGCTCCTACAATGTGGAAGGGATAACTGTACTGTACTGATATACTACAATTTATTCAGCTCTTCCTCAATTTTTGGACATATAGGTTTTCTAATATTAGAATATAAAATAAATACACATATTCTGTAAACCACTTACAGTGAAGACTAAAAGATAATGTCTGAGCACATTTTCAACACATTTATGAGATTTAAAGCTGAACTATAAACCACAGAAAGATTAAGCAGGCCAAACACAAAGTGATTTACCAAGGCTAGAATAACTGATATCCTTCAAAGAGTACAGTTGTGGACTGCAGAAAATTGTGGAGAGGGCAAGTATTTAGCTTAATTTTCTTCCCCAAGGTCCTGAAGCTAAGAGTACAGGATAAAAATGGAAAAATCAATATGAATACTTGCCTTTGAGTTTTTTTTCCTCTTTGAATTTCTTTTTCTTGGGCCCAAGAACATGCCGCTGCTGCTCATAAAAAGGGTCATATGTGGAAAGCAGCCCTGCGCTATAGTACTGGTACTGTTGCAACTGAAAAGAGACAATGAGATAGATTTGGCTGTTGTCTCAACACAATTCAACATTTAGTTTAAAAAGCTAATTTTAAAAAGTACAAACTCTTCCATGTAGACTGCTATCAAAGTAATGTTCAATATCTTAAAGACAACTGTCTCCTACAGTTGTTTGGAGTGGTTCAACTATGTCATAATTTACATTAATATGAAAAAAGAAAGCAAGTTTACAGCAGAAAGTAGAAACAGCCTAGAAGAAGAAAATTCTTACTGCTACTAGATCAGAATCAGAAATGTTTGGCTCAGTCCTGGTGCTTCAGTGTGAGAACTGTAGCTTATGGTTTTTTAGAGGTCTCTTCTTCCTTAGTATCTTAACAGTAGAAATGTTAGTTAAGGGATCCCCTTAACCTGTCTTTTTGAGTTGCCATATTTTCCAGAAACACAAGTCCCAGAGCATACAGGAGACCCTGAAGGTGACAAGGATGAAGCAATTCCCACCACCCCCACCCCCAGCTGACATAATCTGTTGTTGGCATCCCAAACTGGACTCCCTGTGGATCCTTGGGAGTCAAGACAGGTGTCTGACAGTCTTCAGTAGGCTTGTGCAGTTGGGACCCCTGCAGATAAGGAGACCATCCTATGTTCATGGTCTAGCAGTCCCAAAGGAAAATAATGTGGCTTTTGCCTCACCTGGATCCTTCCCTTTGGGAGGGGTTTCATACTTTCCCCACCTTTTACTGTACCTTTTCCCTCCCCATGCCACTCCCCTTTGGGTGGAGATTCTAGTATCTCCTCCTTCCTTTGTCCAGCTCTCATCAATATGCAAACTCCTGTATGGATTGTGAAGTTTTTGGGTTACACTTGTTCTCTTGTAATAAACCTAGTTTTCACATAAAGTTTCGTGAAGTTGTGAGTTTGCTATCTGACAGAAGCAAAGTTCCATTTGGAGAAAATGAGACAAGCTGCTACCATGTGGCGGACCTAGCTCAAGCCTCTGTGTTTGTATTTGGTCCTATCTTAAGTCCTTGCCTCCTTTAACTCTTTATTTCCTGTTGAGCTTCACATCTCTGTCTCTTACTAGTATGAGTGTTCTTTTAATAAAAGAGATGAAGCAGCACAAATTGCCATCATTCTATTGGTTCTAACCTAGAGATATTAATATTTTTACTAGCTTAGGAATAGCTGAACATTAAACTTTACTAATCACATGCTTCTACAGAATCTCTGTAATAGGAAATCACTAATTTTGCCTTACTGGTTATAGTGCAGAAACATTCCTTTAATCCGTTTAAAGGATATGTCAAACGCAATCAGGCAATTTACTTTTGTATTTTTTTCAAATCCTAATAGCTTCCCCAGAGTCAGAGACTCAGACCTAAGGAATAACAAAGCTAATTTGGCACAACATACCTTTTCTATTTAGCAAATAATCAATAAGGAAAACTTTATATTTCAAAAACTAAGAGGGGAAGCTAAGTGGCTCAGTGGATAGAGTACCAGCCCTGAATTCAGGAGGACCCGAGTTCAAATCCAGCTTCAGAAACATAACACTTAGTAGCTGTGTGACCCTGGGCAAGTCACTTAACCCCCACTGCCCAACCAAAATAACAAACAAACAAAAAAACTAAGAGCCCCAGAGCCGATATTCTGATAAAACCATAACTTTCAAAACTTACTTTGGAAGCAACATCTTACAATAAGAATAGCCAAAGCCTGAAGCACAGTGATAGATAAAAATTTTTTTGATACCTCTCTAATACTTTTGCAGACTGCAATGGGTTTTTCAGTGTTCTCTGAACCTTCTGATGGAGTTACCGGAGCTACCCCTTAACAATGATTGTGTGTATATTGTTCATGCCTTCATCTCTGTGTTGCTGCAGAAGATGTATTAAATCAATTCTAATAAAAGTAAAATGTGTGACCCAGAGTACTAGTACTTCATTCAGATGATATGTTAGCAAATGTATGAAGGAAAAGGAAACACCTTGAAGGACGGTAACATATTTTAAGAGCTGTAATGCTTTAAGTTTTTTAAACAATCATTTTATGTTAATGTTAAAACGATGTATTTTCATATGCAAGGTACAATCTAGTAGCGAGGCTGCTTGCTCAGAGCAGAGGATTCTACTTCATTCTCACCTCCTTGTCCTTGCTATACTTATTCTGATGTAGTTTCTTGTATTTGTGCAACCTCAGCATGTTGTGAAGCTCCTCTCTGGTGAGGTTGATTTCATCATCCCCATCTTCTTCACTTGGAGAATCTGTGTCACTGGACTCATCACTTAGCAAAATGCCCTGGGACAGGAGAGGAGCACATGACTTGGAATGGGAAGTACTTACATATGGATGCAACTACAATACTTTTCCATATTCTCCTAGAGAGCAGGAAATACTGGGTGTCTTTGTATCCCTGGGGCAAATCCCTGAGACATGCATATAGTAGATGCTTAATAAATAAATATATGCGGATCAGAATTGAGGATTTCATGGCAATCATTCACATCATTTCAATTTTTTCTGCAAAAAGGAAAGTCTTTCACAAGCTGGTCCCAATCTATCTTTCCAGCACCATAAATACATTACTGTCCTTCACGTATGCTGTTGTCCAGCTAAACTAGCTAGCTTGCTGCCCTTCACATGTAACATAATCTCTTTGTTTAGCGCCTTTGAACAGGCAACCCCACATGCCTGGAATTCACTTTTTCCTCACCCCCATCTCTTAAGAATCCTCAGTTTCTTTCATTCAGCTCAACTGCCACTTCTATATGAAGTCTTTCCTTCTAACTTCATCACCAAATAACCTTGTATTTATTTTGTATATAATCTTATACATGTATATGTTGCCTCCTCTGAACACATGTAAAATCCTTGCATTTTTGTCTCTGGGTCTCCAGCACTCGGTACAATGCCAGGGACATAGTGGGTCAATAAATGCTTGTTGACTGATAGCCTACCAAGTTTAATGTTGAAGAACTCAGCAAATAAATTATATCAAGTCTTTTTACTGTACTGTAAATCGATCCAGTCATTGTAAGAAGCAATTTGTAATTATGTAATAATACTGTATTATTATACCATAAGAAATTATAAAAGGAATAGTTTTAAAGGAACCTGGGAAGACTTACATGAACTGATACAGAACGAAGTGACCAAAATTAAGAGAATAATTTATACAATACTACTGTAAAGAAAAACAACTCTGACTTAAGAATTCTGTTTAATGAAATTAACAACCATGACTCTAGAAGACTGATGAAAAAGCATGCTATCCACTTTTGACAGAGGTGACAGGTGTAGAATGAAACACATTTTTGGATCTGGCTAATGTGACAATTTGTTTTCCTTAACCATACATATTCCTTACAAGTGTTTTGTTTTTCTTTCTTTTCAAATGCAAGGGGAGAGGAGAAGTGAAAAGATGACTAGGTTTCCTCCCTTCCCAAAAGAGTAACCTACAGAAAGTGGGAAGAAAACAGATAAACAAGATAGTTTTGAGATACAGGTTTACTTTGTTACATACTTTAAAAAGCAAGCAGTTTCATTTACAATCCTCTCCTTTCTTTTCTATAACATATATGGAAATACTAATTTTATTTGATGTTTGATAAGTTTTTTTGGGGGGGAGGAAAAATAAAAAGTATGATAATTAAACCTCAATGTACTAGCATACTTAAAAAGGGGGGGGCAGTACAGAGAACACTGGCCCTAAAGTCAGGAGGACCCGAGTTCAAATCCGGACTCAAACACATAACACTCACTAGCTGTGTGACCCTGGGCAAGTCACTTAACCCTATCGCCCAGCAAAAAAAAAAAACCAGACAAAAAAAAAAACCAACAACAACAACCACCCCAAAACCTACTACCTCAACAAGAAGAAAAGAGCAATGGAATAAGCAAACAAACCACAAAGCAATATGTGCTGGCTAGTACAAAAATGCCTATACTTCCAAGAAGCTATAGAATTTGTTTTTTGAGGGGGAATGTGTTATATGTTTAGTAGCACTGACTTTATAAGGGAACTGTGAAAATAAATAAAAAACTGTACAATATTCTTTCTCTGTTCTATAATGTATATGGAAATACTAATTTTATTTGGAATTTGTTACGCTCGCATAAAAACAAATAAATAAGGTTAGGAAGGGCAGTGGGATGCAGACACAGGCAGGGGGCTTGGAATCAGGGACCTGTGACTTTAGCCAAGTTACATGCCCTCTCTAGCCCAGTTTCCTCATCTGCAAAATTGAAGGAGTTAGACTCATTGACCTCTACAATCCCTACCAGCTCAAAGTCTATGAACCATGAACCTATTAATATACATTAAATAATGCCAAACTCGAAAGGAAAGGTATTATGAAATCAAGAAATGATCATCACAACTAATAACAAGACAAATTAGTTCAATCTGGCCAATAATCACTGCTCAATGATCAGAGGAAAAACAGACTAGTATTTTTCAAACTCCCGTTATACTTTCTTCCCAAATCTAATGCTTGGCTTAAAGAGGACCTTATCTTGGAAAATTAACCCAACTGAGTAGATCCAGTCTCTTAGGTCTATGAATTCTTTTTTTCAATACCAAAATCGGTTATCCTTCTTTGTAAATGCTGCTTCCCTCTATCATCTTATCCCTTACCTTCAGCCACTTTCTGCTTTTCTTCAGCTTAGAGAAGTTATACAAATTTCCTTTCTCAGATTTTGGCTCTGTGTAAAGAAACACAAAGAACAGTAGAATGAAATAGTAAATGGACTTACAAAGAAAGTTCTAGACCCAGGAAGGACATTAGGCCACAGACTGACCTGACTGCAGGACTCCATTCAGTGAATATGTGTTTAACATTCCAGAATTGCTTGCTCCAGAGGTTTCCCCAAGCAAAGAGTTTGGGGGTTCTTCTTTAACTTGTATTAAGGGATCCCCAGATTGAGGCAACAAAGGGTTATCATCCAGTCCATCTTCACTGTCATCACTGTTAAGAAGATGAAGAATGCTGAGTCCACAATCACAGCTGGGAAACGTTAATAATTAGATACTAGCAGGGCAAGCCACTGGCCAGTCTACACAAAAGTGAAAGTTTTCGACACATAATAAATTCATTTAAAGTCAGCTGACTGGTATTTTATTTAATAATAAGATAGGGATGGGACCTGTATTTTCATTGGTACATGGAACTCCTGTGTGAAGAAGTTCCTTTTATCAATGCAGATGAGCATTTTCTTTCAGCTTAGAATCTTACTTGCCAAGAGACGGAGTGATTTACTAGGGTCACACTGCCAGGATGCACCAGAGGCAGGACTAAAATCTAGATCTTCCTGGATTCAAGGGTGGCTCTCTATCCATTATACAACGATATTTTACAAATCGAAAATTAGCAACTTTATCATAAATAATGCCAAAAATGAATATACTAGACAAGAAACAAGATGATATGTTAATACTGTTGTGTCCTTTCAGAAGGGAGCTGAGCACGAGGTTAAATGCAGTTAGAAGCACAGAGAAGATCTTCAATGGAATACTCTTCTGCCACCCAACCAGCTGTGGTCAGGGCACTGGGTCCTTTAGGATCATTTCTTCTTCAGTCTCTAAAGGATGGTATAAAACAATTGCTCTGCAACCAGCATACAAAGATGCTTCCTTCAGATACGCTGTTTTACTGTCATACCTTCACTTTAAAAATGCTACTACATCTTAGAAGAGTTTGAGGCTTAAAACAAAATTTATATATTTTAAAACACAACTGATAAACCATAGTCTGAGAGAAAACCTGGACATAATGGCAAACCATTCTACTAAACTAGATTAGCATACCTAGAGATATTTCTGTTGAAGATGGCTGACGTCTGTCGCAAGAACTGGTCCAATCGCAGGGCCCTCTCCAGGTACTGAAGATAGAGGGGCTTTGCCAGCTCTGGGCAGCCGCCATCATCCCCGGCACCCAGCTCCGAGGCCATAGAACAAATCTCTCCTCATGCACAGAGATATCTGATTGCACAGCTATAAAATGAAGATAATGAGTAAAAGGTGAAATATTCCAACTAAACAACTCTTCCTTTTCTGTCCACATTCACATCATTCCCACTTAAAAGGTGCTGATTTTCTCCCCTGCAATACAGGCACACCTCATTTTATTGCACTTCACTTTATTGTGCTTTGCAAATAGTGCATTTTTTACAAATTGAAGATGTGTGGCAACTGTTACATCTGTTGTGGTGATCTGTGATCTTTGATGCTACTATTGTCATTGTTTTAGGGCACCATGAATCAGGTCCATATAGGACAGGAAACTTTACTGGATAAATGTTGAGCGTATTCTAACTGTTCTATCCACTGAACAGTTCTCTCTCACCATCTCTTCAGGCCTCTCTAATTCCCTGAGACACAACAATATTGAAATTAGGTCAATTAGGGGGCAGCTGGGTGGCGCAATGGATAGAGCACTGGCCCTGAAGTCAGAAGGATCTGAGTTCAAATCCGTCCTTAGACCAAACACTTGACACTTATTAGCTGTGTGACCCTGGGCAAGTCAACCCCAACTGCCTAAAAATAAAAAAATTAAATTAAATTTTAAAAAAAGAAATTAGGTTAATTAATAACCCAACAGTGCAAGTATCTAAGACATCTCCAAAAATCTCATGACAGAAAACACTATCCACATCCAGAGAAAGAACTGTGGAGTTGGAATGGCAGATCGAAGCAAACTATTTGCCTTTTTTCCTTCTGTTTTGTTTTGTGTCTTCTTTCTTGCGGCTCCTATTGGTTCTAGTTCTTCTTTACAACATGACTAATGTGAAAATATGTTTAATAAGAATGTATACAATAGAGCCTATATCAGATTGCATGCTTTCTTGGGGAGGGAGGCAGGGAGGGAAGGGAAGAAAATTTAAAACTCAAAAGCTTATGGAAGTGATTGTTGAAAACTAAAAATAAATTAAATTAAAATAATAATAATAATAACCCAACAGTGGCCTCTAAATGTTCAAGTAAAAGGAAGTTTCTCCATTCCCATCTCTCATACCTGGCCCATTCTCTCCATTCTTATAGCACCTAGGTTTAGGCCAGGGGTGGGAAACCTGCAGCCTCTAGGCCACAAGTGGTCTTCTAGGTCCTTGGGTACAGCCTTTTGAGTCCAAGTTTTACAGAATAAATCCTTTTATTAAGGGGATTTGTTCTATGAAGTTTGGATTCAGTCAAAGGGCACTTAAGGATGTAGAGATCCACATGTGGCCTTGAGGCCACAGGTTCCCAACCCCTGGCGACCCTCATTACCTCTTGCATAGCTTATTGAAAAGCATCCAAACTGTTCTACCTACCTCAAGTCTCTTATTACTCCAGTTTATCCTACACACTGCTGCCAAAAATATTTCCTCAGGGAGCAGCTAGGTGGAACAGTGGATAGAGCACCAGCCCTGGAGTCAGGAAGATGTGAGTTCAAATCTGGCCTTAGATACATAATACTTCCTAGCTGTGTGACTCTGGGCAAGTCACTCAACCCCAACTGCCTCACAAAAAAAAAAGAAAAAAAAAACCAAAAACTTTTCCTCAGGTAAAGATTTGACTACATCCCTCCCCTAGGTAATTCCAGCATACTCCTTTTGTCCCTAGGATCAAATATAAATTCCTCTGTTTAACTTTAAAAGACTTTCCCAACCTAACTTTCTATTTTATATTACTCCTTCTTCATCACTCTGTGATCCAGCCAAATTGATCTTCTCTAACCACACATACACACACACACACACTCACTCCATCTCCCATTACTGTGCCTTTGAACTGGCTACCCTCCATGCCTGGAATATACTCTCTCCTTACTTCTGCCTCCAAGTCCTTCTCTTCCTTCAAAACAAAGCTTAATCACTCTTCTACAGTTAAGTACTTTTTTCCAAACTATTTTGTATTTAAAATTTGTTTTACATATCTGTATTTATTCACTCCATATTTATGCTATGTATATTTTTATATAGTTGATCCTCATCACTCAAAGATTCCATATTTACAAATTTGCCTGCTCACTAAAATTTATTTGTAATTCCAAAATCAATAACTTGAGGCTTTTTTGTGTTCATTCAGGGACATGTGCAGGGCCACCCAACACATTCCCAGTGGAAGCTGAACAAGGCAATAATGCTCTGCCTTCTTGTTTCAGCTCTTATACTTTAAACAAGTGTCTTTTTTAGGTATATTTAGTGCCACTTTTTTATATTTTTGTGCTTTTTGCTGCTAATTTCACTTTTTTAAATGACCCCCAAGCACAGGGCTGAAGTGCTGTCTAGCGTTCCTAAGCACAAGAAGGTTGTAATATGACTCATTGAGGGATTATGTGTTAGATAAGCTTCGTTCAAGCATGAGTTATAGTGCTGTTGGCTGTGAGTTCAATGTTAATGAAATCAACAAAAGAAAAAGGAAGAGGAAATTTACCAATCTGTATGTGAGGCTACTCTAGAAAGTGCTCAAGTAAGTGTTGTGACCAGAAGCTCAAATGAACCTGCCCTTGTATTTCCCCTAGGAGCAATGGTTCAGTATTCGCTAATTCAGCATTTGCCTCAACTTTATAGAACATAATTACCATGAATGACAAGAATTGGCTATTCTTGTGGTGTCATTCTCTATATTTATATCTTCAGTGCCTAATACAGTGTGTAGCACTTAGTAGGTGCTTAATAAATACTTGATCGGCTAATAAATGTTTATGGAAGCAAACTGATTTACTACCATCTTTGATCCCTTTATGAACTGATGTAGAGAAAAGGGAGCACAACTAGAAGAACAATTTATACAATGATAACATTACTGAGAAAAATTACTTTGCAAGACTTCAGAACTCTGATCAATGCAATGACACACATTTAAAAGAATGCAGATTAAATACGTCACTTCAAATGAAGAAATATTTTTTTGGGCCGCGGCTAATATAGGAACTTATTTTGCTGCACTATGTATCTATGTATTGAGGACTTTATGTTTCTACTTTTTTTGTGGTCTTTAAATTTCTCAGTGGGGGGGGGTGTAGTGAAAAGGACAGGTTAAAAAAGAAATCCAAGGTCTAAAAAAAGAAAAGGTGCTATTGCTGAAAGGTTCTGAGTATAAGAGTGATATGTAGAAAGATGTGTTTTGAGAATCTGACAGTGAATAGTATTGGCCTCCAGTAAAAATCCTCTGATACCTTATCTGAACTAGATCATTGAGGAGGCTATATGAGTAGAGTACAAATTTTGGTAGATCCTGCTAAACTAGAAAAGCTTAGGCTCAATGTTGTATTATGTGCCTGTCATCCATGGTCCTAAGTGTAAAATCCATCACAGGGTTGGCAACAGAAACTGAAAAAGACCCTCTTTAAAAGCATTAAGTTGTGTTTACAGTGGAGAGAGGGATACTTACATGGACTAAATTACAGATCCTTTAAACATTAAAGTAAGAAGTGGCACACATCATGGATTAAAAGGGTAAGAGTGATTTTAGAAAAGATAAATATTTATTTCCCTAATCTAGGTCAATGGTTCCTAGCATTTTTTCCTCCACAAACTTCTTTTAAAAAATGTCTCAGTGGATAGAGCACTGGACCTGGATTCAAGAGGACCTGAGTTCAAATTCGGACTCAGACACATGACGCTTACTAGCTGTGTGACCCTGAGCAAGTCACTTAACCCCACTGCCCAGCCCAAAAAAAAAAAAGTATGTTGTGAACTACCACAGTAATTTAATACTACTCATTATTTATTTACTGTTTAAGAACTATCAAAGATTTTTAGTAAGAACCTCTTAGATTATTGTAGTAAACTGCTTAGTGTTTGCAAACAACTAAATGGGAACCATTGATCTGGATACTTGTGGGTAGGGGGAAGGAGAGTGGGGGGAAGGTGGAGGAAAAAAAGTTACATTTAGATAATCAGCATCAAAACTTTCTAGTCTGCAAGTTTTTACCTTTGTCCTAATGCAATAAGAGCAAGAGCTTTATTTTTTCTGAAGTTAGAGATTTATGCCTTTTTTTTTTTCAGGGATCGAAATGGAGAACTTGGATAATGTGGCCTCTAAAAAGGGGATATGATCAGTGAAGATATGCTGTATAGACAATAAAAACATCAAGAAACAGTAACTCTAGTCTAATTGTTCATCCACAGGAGTGTTCAAACCAAAAATTACATAAAAAACACAATACCCATCTTTTCTGATATAAACTGAATTTTGTATGTTTCTTGTTGTCCACAGTGTTTCTATAGTGTTATTATCAGACTTCTACTTCAGCTATTACTGCACAGCCATCACTCTCCAGTATGGATCAGAAAGTTCTCTGACTTGGTTTTGTAATGCACTTATTGCTGTATTATATCTACAACAGAGTTTCCTTGACAGGTAATAACACCCCTATCATCTTTCTGATTTTGATTTAATAGGTTAGAAAAGACACCTTGAACTAGCCTCTCATTGTTATGGGATCTAGAATTTTTCAGACATGGGGCAGTTCAAATTTTTGTTTCCCAACATTTACTAAATAAAATGTGAGACACAATTCAAAAAAATCCTTGCCAAATCTTGCCACAAGCAGTATCTTCTGCGGTTCAGACTTTGTTATGCTACATTGTTATATTATGTTTACTATATTATATTATATCAAATTATAAGATTAGAGGCTCCTTAAGAGCTGTACTTGTCATTTTTAATCCCTGGCCAGTATATACACTTTATTATCCTCAATAAATTTAGGACTTAGGTATTCTGAGATTACAAACTACTAATTAACAGCAAAAATTAAAAAATTAAAAATAAAGCACACCATGTATTAGCCTTGGGTCAATAATCATTACTATTATACTTTATCTGGAAGCAAATAATAAAAGATAATGTGGGAATTTATTTTGTCAGACTATGCAGCTATGTATTGAAGGCTTTATTTTTGTTATTGTTGCTTGCTTGTTTGTTTTTCCTGAAAGGAGAAGGTTGTAGGAGGGACAGATTAAAAAAAAAGTTAAGGAGGTGGGGAAGAGAGAGAAACAGTGCTTATTCCCTCAGCTGCTAGTGAGCTCAAACCACTATCTAGATGTCTTGGGCAAAGTCCTCCTTAAAAATTGTTTACTTTTCTCAATATATTTTGTTTTGACAAAGAGAATTCCCAAGCAGAATCACAAAATAACTTGATACAAAGTCTTCCTATGTTTCTCTAAATTACTCTTCCACTCACAGAGCAGCTATGTGGAAGTGGATAGAGTGCTGGACCTGAAGTCAGAAAGACTTATCTTTGTGAGTTCAAATCCAGCCTCAGATACTTACTAGGTGTGTGATCCTGGGCAAGTCACTTAACCCTGTTTGCTTCAGTTTCCTCATCTGTAAAATGAGCTGGAGAAGAAAATGCAAACTACTCCAACATCTTTGTCAAGAAAACCCCAAATGGGTACACAAAATCAGACATGACTGAAAAATGACTAAACAATAATATTCCATTTCATTTACATATTATTGTTTGTTTAGCTATTACACAATAGTATTCTATCATAAATAACAGTACTATGAGAATAAAGATACATAAGTGGTTTTTTTTCTTGCTGCCACTCACCACCTTGGATTATAATGGTGAGACATTTGGCTCAGGGAACATGAAAAATTTAATTTTTCTTCCATGATTCCAATTTTTTCCCATAACAGACCAATTCACAGATCCACCAACAATGAATTAATGTATCTATTTTTCCACAGCCCCACCAACATTCACATTTTATCGATCTTGATGGGTAGGCGGGAAACTCGTGTTTTAGTTTTTTGCAGTGATTTTCACCATTTACATTTTTTACCTTATAACTTGTCTTTTAAAAGTTTACTACTGGGGCAACTAGATGGTGCAGTGGATAGAGCACCGGCCCTGAAGTCAGGAGGACCTGAGTTCAAATCCGGCCTCAGACACATAATACTTCCTAGCTGTGTGACTCTGGGCAAGTCACTTAACCCCAACTGCCTCACATAAAAAAAAAGTTTACTACTATCTTTTGTTTTTAGATTAATTTTATTTTTGAATATCTTTCAACCCTTCCTAACCATTCAGCCATCACTTTATAACCAAGAATTTTAAAACGGGGAAAAATGTACTTTAGTAAAACTAACCAATACATCAACCAAGTCTAAAAGACACAAAATATTCAACCTCCATAGTTTCCCCACCCCTGCCAGGTAGAAAGCAGAAGGCAAACTGCCACTTGGGGGGAAAAAATCTCTGCATTAAGTAATCTCTGATTTGCAGAGATCTCTAGGTTACATAGGGAACTAACAGAAATATTCAACCAAGTGCTACTCCCATGGATAAGTGATCAAAAGATAGAACAAGCAGGTCTCCAAAGAACAACTGTATACTACTGACAACTGTATGAAAGGTTGCCTCAAATTACTAATAACAATTAGAGAAATAAAAATCGAAATTGAGATTTTACTTCACATTCACCAATTGCAAAGGATGACAAAAATGGAAACTGTACATGTTGGACAGGCACATTAATAACACACTGATGATGGAACTGTGAATTTCTTCCACTATTCTGGAAAGGATTTTGCAATTTTGCTTTAAAAGTGACTAAAATGTCCACGGCCTTTGACCCAGAGATCAAACTGCTAGACACATACCTCAAAGACAGCTAATGATCAAAAGAAAAGTCCCACTTACACCAAAACAATTGTAACAGCAGTTGTGGTAGTAAAGAATAGAAATAAAGTAGATATTGACTGGGAATGGCTAAACAGATTCTGGTACAAGAATGTAATGGAATATTACTGTGCTACTAAAAAAAACCAAACAATGGATTTGAACAATTCTGAGAAGCATGGAAGACTTAGAAAATGCATCTCCTTCCATTCTTTTTTTTTTTTGGGGGGGGGGAGAAGGGGAAGTAGACATCCAAAAGAGTAGAACAATATCTTTGTCAGACTCAACTGGTGTACTGGTTTAGTTTTGCTGAAATATGCCTTTCCCCCCTCTTCTTTCTTTTTCATTCTTTGTTAAAAGAGATCACTTTCTTTTTTTTTTTGTTAAAAAAAAAAGATGGCTCACTGAAGAGAAGAGGGAGGATTATTTTGGAAATTAAGGTGAAGTTAAAAACAAAAACACCAATAAAAGTTTTTATAAGTAGATTAATGTTATATAACACTTAGCTACTTAGATCACATCTATCTGTCACAGTGTTCTCTTCAGCAAAGTATAGAAATATTACTGATTTAACTGAAGAGCTATTGCTCATTTCCTACCAGCTGGACTCCTCGTATTCAACTCCATCATCGTGTCCCTGTGGGTACTTTCTTCTGTGGTATATTTTAATTCCCCTTAGTAGATTGCAAGCTGCTTGAAGGCTGAGAATGTATTTCTTTTTCTTATTTGTATCCCCAGCACTTAGTACAGTGCCTAGCACACAATAGGCTCCTGATGTTTATTGTACTGTACTGATTATTACACACAAAAACCCACTAATATTGTATAAATACAATGACCCCTTTATTAGTGTTAACTGGGATGTAATATAGACATTCAAAAAGAGCAGATCACCTAGTAGTCATTTATAAATATTTGGGAGTGCATTAAAATTTATTTGTTTTCCTAATTATATTTTTTGCCCAATACTGAAATTAGTGTTCATTCTGACAAATGCACATATTAGTTTAATTGGTAGAGGAGAGAAATGCTCTGGGAATATCTACCCCAAGGATATACATAAACCACACACAAATATTTGAAGTTGACCGTATATTTAAAAATTCTCAGCTTTTAATAAAAGGGACACAAATAAATCACATGCAGGCTATCACTGTCATTTACTACCTTAACAGCCTTGGACAAGTCACTTCACTTTTCTAGAGCTTCATTTGTTCCTCTGTAAAATGAAGGGGTTGGACTAAATGATCTTCTATGGTCTTCCAGCTATAAACCTATGATCCTCTAACCTTTCTGCGTCCATGTTTTTCCTCAAGTGAAAAATAAGAGTACTGGCTATAACAATGTAAGAAAAAACAACAACACAACCAAATCTGTATAATGATAATGGCCATGTTTAGTCCCACAGAAGAAGTGGGGAAATGTTATCAACTTTCTACCTTCATTGCCAAGGTGGGTGGCTATGGGTGTGAAGGAATGTATACACAAAAGTCAATTGGTTTGACTGGCCTGGTTTTTTCTTTCTCTCTTATTATTTTTGTTACAAATGAAGGGTCACTAAGTTGAGGGAGAGACACACTGGAGAAAGGATGTGACATAATAACAAAATGAATCAATTAAAACCAAAAGGAGGTTGGATTCAAAGACTATGAAGGTCCCTTTTAGCCCTAATAATTTATCAATCTACATACTCTATAATGAGGCAGTGTGGCATGGTGGGAAATGGATTCAGTATCAGCATCCATATGAGTATTCAAATCAGGACTCTGCTATTTGCTAGCTGTAATCTTAGGCAAATAATCTGGCTCTTTAAATTTTGGTTTCCTCATTTGTAAAATGATTCTAATAATTATACTATTTCATTGGGTTGTTTTAAGGATCAAGAGATAACATGTAAAAATGGTGTAATACCATATAGTTTTTAAAAATAATTTTAATGATACGATTCCTTTCTATATTGGCTAAAATTCTCAGTATTCCAACTTCTCCCTCCCAAGAAGCCATCCCTTATACAAATAATTTTTTAAAAAAACAATAAAATAAGGGGCGGCTAGATGGTGCAGTGAACAGACCTCTGGCCTTGGAGTTAGAAGGACCTGAGTTCAAATCCAGCCTCAGACACTTAACCCTTACTATCTGTGTGACCCTTAACTCCATTAGTCTCACACACACACAAAAAAAGGAAAAAGATGGGGAAAAATCAGCAAAAACCACACCTGAGAGGCCTCTAGCCCCTCCAATGGAGAGAGGATGAAGGGTCTTCTAATATCTCTTCTGTAGGGCCAGGTTTGTTCTTCATAGTTTTTCAACATTCAGTTGTAGCTTTCAACATTCATCTGGTTCTTTCCACTATCACTGTTGTTACTGTGTAAAATTTTTCCTTGACTGTCTACTTCACTTTTAATCAGTTAACGTAAATCTTTCCATGTTTCTTTGTATTCATCTTTTAGTCCAATATTCAATAACATTCATATACCACAATTTCTTTGCCCACTGTCCAAATGATGGAATCTTTGTTTCTAGTCCCTTGCTACTACAAAAAAAGTGCCACTATCAATACTTTAACAGTGGCCACTTTGAAGATTATGCATAGGAGTGGAATCTCTGGGTCAAAGGGTATGGATGGACACCATATCCATTTTATTTGCCGTATTCCAAACTTTTTTTTAATGGTTATACTAATTCATCATTCCACCCAACCATGTGTGCTTGTCTTTCTAAAACCTCATCAACAATGTCAAAGATAGGTATGATGTAAAACCATAGAGTTGTTCTGACATGTACTTTTTGAGGGATAAGTATTCTTTTATATGACTGTTAACAGTCTGCAACTGTTTTTTTGAGAACTGTTTATATCCCTTGATGACTTTTCTATTAGGGAAAACTATTATCATTATTAGGAACATTCCTCTTGACTCATCCCTTTAAAAACTACCTGCCTATATTTAGTGGTGTCCTGGAGCCAGCTCCTACTTAAATTTTTCGTTGTAAGCATTTACACTTCCCAAATCAGCTAACTACAAATAAGAGTTCAATTTATTGTTCTGTTGATTGTTTAGACTTAATAAAATGAAGGAGAAAATATTAATGATGGAGATTAAACTTAAAAGTGTGCCCTGCTATATACATCCCACCCACCCTCAGTCAATTGTTAAAAAATTTACCAGCATAGCCTTTCCTATCCTTAGTCAATTTAAGCAAAACTGAAAATTAAGAGACCACCCTAGCATAGATCTAAATGTTCAACACTTTTTTGTTTGTTTTGTTTTTCAGTTATAATACACTGTTCAGTGAGGTCAGTCAGAGGAGCATTTGGTACACTGGTGATCAATTCTAATCAATACTAATTGACAGGACATAGACAAGGGATCTCACACCACCTTTTGACCAGGCCAGCAGAGGAAGTACATGAGAACATATTAGGTTTGGTCACACTTGATAAACAGGAATTAATGGGGATATTCCTTGGTTTGGGGAAGAGCAAGTGCCAGGCCTTCTGAGGCACAGGGAGTTATTTCAGAGTGACTGCTTGTGGCTTAAAGTTCTTGAGAGCAGCTAAGGGGAGCATTCTGGTCTCCTCAGACACTATTCAGGGCCTTGCACACAAATTCTGGCAGAACAAAGGCTGCATGATGGATGTCCCAGCTGTAATATTTCAGATTCATCTTAACTTGTTCCTAAGTCAACTGCCACACTGGCTCCTAGAGATTAGTGTTTGGGATCTGGCTGCAGAGCACAAAGCCAATATATGGCCACAGGGGAAGGTGGGGATGGATATTTTACTACATAGAACAGAGACTTGCAGAACCGACTCATCTCCTTGGTGAGGTTCAGATGCAGCCATTGGTACTCACCCTTACAGAAGGATATGATCAGTTCAGCACTGTCTGTATTACCTGCTGATAATTCTCTTTGAACTAGCTCTTGGCAGAATCCATGGGGTTTGAGGAGTCAATAATCATAACATCAAAGCCATCTTGGTTCTGCTGAATGAACCTAAAACTGTTGCAGACATTCAAGGTCAGCTTTGGGATGGATAGCCTACTGTCAAGCCCCGCAAATTCTTCTTGAAGACTAGGATCACATTTTTGTCAATCTCATAGTAAACTCTATGAATATTTTTAAGATGAATATTTTAAGACGTCTTGGAGGACACCCTCATCCTCATCATGCATTAGCAGGACCTTTTTTTGGCTGCAAAAGGTCAGACTGGCTATCATCTCCTAGTACAAGAACTCATCTATCTATGTAAAGTAGTTGATTGCATCCAGTCCCAGAATGTTGCCTCAGGTCTCACTGCAGAAGACCAGGATCTCCTAACAGCAGAAGTATTGGTAATAAAGAATCTTATCCACCTGCAGGGACATGGCCTGGCCTTCCTGAAACAAGTCCCCTCAGATGTAGGCAGGGGAAGGAAGGGAGGATATCTAGATGTTGCAAACAGGCAAATTTAGACTTGATTTAACGAAAAACTCTAGAACAATTAGAGCTATCTCACAGTGAAAGGGCTGGTTCCAGATCTTAAATTGTATTATAAAGCAGCAATCATCAAACCTACTTGGTACTGGCTAAGAAACAGAGTGCATCAGTGCAACAGGTTAGGTACACAAGACACAGTAATCAACGACTATAGTAATCTACTGTTTGATAAACCTAAAGACCCCAGCTTCTGGGATAAGAACTCACTATTTGACAAAAACTGCTGGGAAAACTGGAAAAAAGGATGGCAGAAACTAGCCATAGACCAGGATCTTACACCATATACCAAAATAAAGTCAAAATGGTTCCATGATTTAGATATAAAGCTAATACTATAAGTAAACTGGGAGAGCAAGGAATAGTTCACCTGTCAGATTTATGGAGAACAGAAGAATTTATGACCAAACAAGAGATAGAGAACATTATGAAATGCAAAGTGAAAAATTTTGACTGCATTAAATTAAAAAGTTTTCACACAAACAAAGCCAATGCAACAAAGACTGGGAGGGAAGCAGAAAACTGGGAAAGAATTTTTACAACCAGTGTCTCTGATAAGGGCCTCATTTCTAAAATACATAGAGAACTAAGTCAAATTTAAGAATACAAGTCATTCCCCAACTGATAAATGGTCAAAGGATATGAACAGGCAGTTTTCAGAGGAAGAAATCAAAGCCATCTATGATCATATGAAAAAATGCTCTAAATCACTATTGATTACAGAAATGCAAATCAAAACAACTCTGAGGTACCATATCACACCTATCAGATTGGCCAACAAAACAGGAAAATGATAAATGTTGGAGAAGATGTGGGAAAATTGGAATACTAATGCATTGTTGGTGGAGTTGTGAAATGATCCAACCATTTTAGAGAGCAATTTGGAACTATGTCCAAAGGGCTATAAAAATGTGCATACCCTTTGATCCAGCAATAGCACTTCTAGGGCTATATCCCAAAGAGATCAAACAAATGGGAAAAGAACCCACATGTACAAAAATATTCATAGCAGCTCTTTTGTGGCAAAGAATTGGAAATTGAGAGGATGCCCATCAATTGGGGAATGGCTGAGCAAGTTATGTTATATGAATGTAATGGAATACTATTGTGCTATAAGAAATGATGAACAGGCTGACTTCAGAAAAACCTGGAATGACTTATATGATCTGATACTGAGTGAAGTGAGCAGAACCAAGAGGACTTTGTACACAATAACAGCCACGTTAAGCAATGACTAAGATTGTTAAACTGAACCCTTCTCAGCATTATGAGGATCTAAGACATCTCCAGAGGCCTCGGGATGGAAAATGTTATCCACATCCAGAGAAAAAACTATGGAGTCAGAATGCAGATCAAAGCATGCTATCTGCTCTTCTTTTTTCTCTTCTGTTTTATTTTGTTTCATCTTTCTTGTGGTTCCTCCTATTAGTTCTAATTCTTCCTTACAATATGACTAATGTGAAAATATGTTTAATAGGAATGTATATGTAGAGCCTATATCAGACTGCACGCCATCTTGGGGAGGGAGGTGGGGAGAGAGGTGGAGAAAAATTTAAAACTCAAAAGCTTATGGAAGCAATTGTTGAAAACTAAAAATAAATTAATTTTTAAAAAATAGCACCAGAAGACTTGCTTAACACAGCGTTGCCATAAATCTTCAATTTGTAAAAAATGCACTATCTGTACAGCACAATAAAATGAAGTCCAATAAAATGAGGTATGCCTATATAGCAGAAATAGAACTTCCTTGGCCGTAGACACTAGATAACTAAAATTTTTTAATGCAGCCTAAGATCAAATTGTGGAGGTCAGTACTTTTAATTTAGAATTATTTCTATTACGCTGAAACTTTTATGTTAACTGTATTGTCACAATGAAACTTAATATACAGCAGTGAATTTCTCTAATAAAGATCTGATATTCAAAATATGTAGGCAATTGATACAAATTGATAAGGTTTGCTCCCCAAGGCAAAGGATATGAGCAGACAAGTTCTCAAAAGAAATACAAGCTGTCAACAACCGCATGAAAAAAAACGCTCCAAATCAAACAAGAAAATGCAAATTGAAAAGCTCCAAGATTTCACACCCATCAGATTAGCAAAGATAGCAAAAAAGGAAAATTATAATTGTTGGAGGGGCTGTGGGAAGATAGGCACACAAATGCACAGTTAGGAGTCATGAATTGGTCCAACCATTCTAGAAAGCAACTTGAAAATACCCTCAGAGTCATTCATACCCTTTGACTCAGAAATACCACTACTAGCAATATACCCCCACCTCTCAAGAGGTCAAAGACAGAGGGCTCTTAAGCATATAAAAATATTTATAATGGCATTTTGTTGTAGAAAAAATGGGAAACAAAGTAGGTACCTGTCAACTGGGTAATGGTTGAATAAGTTACGGCATATAAATATAATGGAATTTTACTGCGCTATAAGAAATTGACAGCTGGACAGCTAGGTGGTGCAGTGGATAGAGCACCAGCCCTGAAGTCAGGAAGACCTCAGTTCAAATCCAGCCTCAGATCAAACACTTGACACTTACTAGCTGTGTGACCCTGGGCAAATCACTTAACCCCAATTGCCTCACAACAAAACAAAACAAAACAAAAAACCAAAAAGAAATGACACAAGGAATGGATTCACACAAACCTGGGAAGTACTGCATAAACTGATAAAATAGAATGAAGTGGGCAGAACAAGAACAATCAACACAACGGCTACAACCACAATGAAAGATATAAGAATTCTGATCAGTACAAGCCATTACTCCAGAAGACTGATGATGAATGACACCTTCAGCCACTGAGAGGGAACAGACTGGACAAATGAAATGAAACAAGCATTTTTAGCCATGGAAAATGTGTGAATTTGTTTTGCTTGACTACATGTATTTGTTTTGAGAGAAAGCAATAATAGGGATACGAAAAGAAAAGCATGTCAACGATGCAGGGCAGTGTTGTTACTATCTAACATATGTTATAGGGGGCAGGTAGGTGGCTCAATGGATACAGCACCGGCCCTGAAGTCAGGAGGACCTGAGTTCAAATTCGACCTCAGAGCAAACACTTGACACTTACTAGCTGTGTGACCCTGGGCAAAGAAAGAAGGAAAGAAGGAAAAGAAGTGTTTAAAGGCTATATGTTATATTCACAATTTCATATACAATCTTCTTAGTATATGAAAATGTTCTTTTTTGTAAATTTTGAGGTTCATATTAAAAAGAAATTCTATTTAAATAAATTTAATCTGCACCATAACAAAGGAACAAACTAGTAATAATGATCAATCCACTGAAGAAGGCTTTCTCTATTCCTCCCATCATGAGTCTCATAGACAAAATCCATAAAACCATTCTACTAAGAAGGTTCATGTGCAGTTTTCAAATTATTTTGGCTTCATAATAACTCCTGAATACAGCCCCTTCTCTCTTCTGACATAGCTACCACTCTGCTATAGGCCCTTATCAACTCAACTCCAACAGCCTGCTGGCTCTCTCTCCTTTCCCCACTCAGTAAATTCCAGTAGCCCCCAAGCCCTTCCAAGATCAAATATGAAAGCCTCCGTCATGCAAAGGCCTTCACCCCCCTCTCCCCCACACTTCTCCAGTCCTTTTGCATCTTGCACTCCCTTCTCCCCTGGCCTTGCAATCCAATGACAAAAGGGGCACTTCATGTTCCTCCCACGAAAGCCCCACCTCCCAACTTCAAGTATGCTCACTGGCTGCCCCCATACCTGAGATGCTCCTCTTCCTCATCTTTGTTTCCTGACTTCCTTCAAGTCTAAGCCAAAACTACCTTTCAGAAGAAGCATATTCCTGATTCCCCCTTAATTCTACTGCCCTATGTTGATTATTTCCAATTTATCCTGCCTATTAACCTCTTTGTACAGTTGTTTGCTTTTCTTTGTATCTCTAGAACTTAGCCCAGTACCTGGCACAAAGTAGATGCTTAATAAATGTTTATTGACTGACAACTATATCCAAAACCCTGTGGACAATAATGACCTAACTGATCTGACTCCTCAATGATTAAGGTACTTCCAAATCCATCCCAATGATTCTGAATCCCCAGTGGCATTCAAATTTCATTCTCCATCCTCCACCACCCACCCTAATGGCAATCAAATCCTTCAACTGTGCTCTCTGAAAGGCCTGATCCATGAATAATACACTAGATTTATTTTTAACCCTTATCCCTTCTAATTCCCTCCATCTTCTTGAACTCACTGAGACTTGGTTCCCTTTTAATGACAAAACTTACTTGACTACCCTTTCCAGCACTGGTTGACTTGTTCACTCCTTGCTCCCCATTGCCACTTCCAGGCTTTTCTGCAACCGCTCTCTCTGTTTAACTTTTCATGTTCATTCAATCCATATTTATCACCCCAATGGAGAACCTGGTAGTTGTAGCCTACAGACCTCCAGGACACTCTTTTCTTCCTCAATGAGTTCTGAGCCTGACACAGTCTTTCTCTCCTGCTCACATACTAAGGGACTTCAGCATACATAATGATATAGCCTCAAACACCCTCAAGCACTCCAAATTCCTCAATTTATTCTTCCTAGGACTTACTCCTCAACTTGCCCACAGCTACACAAAGAGACGGTCATACCAAAGAGCTTGACATCACCCACAACTGTTCCACAATCATGTTCGTGAACTCTGAAGTTTCTTTATCTGATCATAATGTTGTGATTCCAACCCCTTAATCTCCCTTGAAACTCCAAACCCTGTTCTTAGTCTTCACTATAACCTCTAATCCCTCTATCTGTCAGTTCTCTCCCAGGCCAACACCTACACACTGGCTTACATTCTCTTCTCTTCCTCATCTTAACCCCTTGGTGAACCAGTTCAACTTTACATTGTTTGTTTCACTTGAGTCCCATGCCCCTTTGGGCTATGAAATATCTTGCCTGACCTTGTATTACGCACTTCCTTCTCACATGCTGCCTGGATCCACAATAAGATTATGTTGCATAATCTCAACTGGGCTCTCACTGTGGCAAGGCTATATTTTTCTTTCTTTCTTTTTTTTTTTTACATCTCTCTGACTCATTGTTCCACTCATCACAAACAGCTTTTCCAAATCTTCAGTGTCCTCAAACCTCCTGCAGCTCTCTCTTCCTCCACCTTCTCAATTGAGAACCTTGCTTTATCTTTCACTGAAAAACCTGAGGCTGTTAAATTGGAACACTAATGCATTGTTGGTGGAGTTGTGAAATGATCCAATCATTCTGGAGAGCAATTAGAAACTACACTCAAAGGGCTATAAAACGATGCGTATCCTTTAACCCAGCAATACCACTTCTAGGGCTGCATCCCAAAGAGATCAAACAAAAGGGAAAAAGACCCACATGTGCAAAAATATTCATAGCAGCTCTTTTTGTGGTGGCAAAGAATTGGAAATTGAAAGGATGCCCATCAATTGGGGAATGGCTGAGCAAGTTGTGGTACATGAATGTAATGGAATACTATTGTGCTATAAGAAATGATGAACAGGCTGACTTCAGAAAAACCTGGAAAGACTTATATGGTCTGATGCTGAGTGAAGTGAGCAGAACCAAGAGGACATTGTACACAATAACAGCCATGTTATGCAATGACTAAGATTGTTAAACTGAACCCTTCTCAGCATTATGAGGATCTAAGACATCTCCAGAGGCCTCGGGATGGAAAATGCTGTCCACATCCAAAGAAAGAACTATGGAAGTCAAATCACTATCACTTATTTTTACCTTCCGTTGAGTTTTGTTTCATCTTTCTGATGGTTCCTCCTATTGGTTTTAATTTTTACTTACAAGTTCACTAATGTGAAAAAATGTTTAATAGGAACGTAAATGTAAAGCCTATATCAGATTGTGCGCCGTCTTGGGGAGGGTGGGGGGGAGGAAGGGGGAGAAAAATTTTCAACTCAAAAGCATATGGAAGTGATTGTTGATAAATCAAAATAAATTAATAAAAAAAAATGAGGCCATTTTCTGGTTCCCTTCTTTCACATATCTTACATCACTCAGGTTTTCCACTACCATCCTCTTTCACCCTGGTCTCACACGAGGAGGTAGCTCTTCTCCTTGTCAAGCAAACCCCTCTACATGCACAAGTGTTCTCATTCTATCCTGACTTCCCCAGCAAAACACCTCCTCTATTATTCTCAATAATCTTCAATTACTTCCTATTTACTGGCTACTTTCTTACTGCCTACAAACATGCCCACGTCTCCTCACCCTCAAAAAACCTTCACTTGTGCCATCCATCACCATTAATTATCATACTATAATTTTCCTTCCCTCTGTAGCAAAACTCCTTGAGAAAACTATCTATGATAGGTATCTCCACTTTCTTTCCTCTCACTTTCTTTTTAACTCTTTACAATCTAGCTTTGTTGAGCTTTTTTTGTAATTCACTAATGATCTAATTGCCAAACCTAAGAGTCTTTTTTCAATCCTCAGTCTTCTTGACTTCTCTTCAGTCTTTGACAGTGCTGATCAATCTCTTCTTGATACTCTCTTCTCTCTAGGTTTTCACGACACTTTTCTATCCTGGTTCTTTTATCAGATCTATTTGTCCAGTCATCCAGTTGAGGAGTCCAGTAGGCAGTTGGAGATGCAAGGCTGGAGGTCAGCAGAAAGATTAGGGCTGGACAAGTAGATCCAAGAGTCAGCTACATAGAGATGGTAATTGCAAACAGGGAAGCTGATCAGGTCAACAAGTAAAATATTATAGAGGGAGAAGAGAAACCAAAGATACAACCTTGAGGAATATCCAAAATTAACGGGAGGGTCCTGGATGAAAATCCAGCAAAGGAGACTGTGAAGCAATGTTTACAATGGTAGAAGAACCAGGAAAGAAAAGTGTCTATGGGACATCTTAAACTCAACATATTCAAAACTGAACTCATAATCCCCACCTCAAACCTTCCCTTCTCCCTAACTTTTCTATTATAGTTGAGGGTACCACCATCCTCCCAGTAACCCACCCTCTAATCAGTGGAGGTATCATCCTCAACTCCTCACTCTCACCCCCTACATCTCTCATATGTGCCCTCCTTTCACACCACTGATCTTCCTAAAAGTGCAGATCTGACTGTGTCACCCTTGCCCCATTCAATAAGTTCCAGGATCATCCTATTACCTTCAGGACACAAATTCTGGTTTGGTCTTTAAGCCCTTTATAACCTGGCTCCTTCCTGTCTTTCCAGTCTTCTTTCACATTACTCCCTCTCCCCCTAAATCCTCTGCAATCTAGTAACACTGGTTTCCTTCCTTTTCTTCCCACAAGACACTCTACTTCCTGACACTGAGCTTTTTCACTGGCTGTCCCTCATGCCTGAAATGGTTTCCCTCTTTATCTCTCTGCCTCTTGGCTTCCTTCAAGTCCCAGCTAAAGTCTTACCTTTTGCAAGAAGGCTTTCCCAGGGGGCAGCTAAGTGGTACAGTGAACAGAGCTCTAGCCTTGGAGTCAGGAGCACCTGAGTCCAAATCAGGCCTCAGACACTTGACACTTACTAGCTGTGTGACCCTGGGCAAGTCACTTAACCCCAACTGCCTCACTAAAAAGCAAAAAAAAAAAAAAGCCTTTCCTAGTACCCCTTGATTTTAGTGCCTTCCCTCTGAGACTACCTTTAATCTATCCTGTGTATATCTAGTTTGTACGCAGTAATTTGCATGTTGTTTCCCCCATTAGGCTGTGAGCTCCTTGAGAGCAGGCACTGTTTTTTGCCTTTCTTTGTATTCCTAGAACTTGGCACAATGCCTGCCGCATAGTAGGCACTTAATAAATGCTTGTTAACTAAGTCTGAGAGAGGATAAATAATGTGCCCAATGTTGAAGAAAAAAGATATTAATACTAACATGGTATTCCAATATTGCTTGTACTCTAACTGTTTGTAGACTCTGGTCTGCCAGGAATAGTTTTATTTAACTTAATGTTGATCTATATCCAACCCATTTCTAGCTTGGAGAAAGATGTCCAAACTGGTGTAGTCCCTTATGCCCTCTAACATATCTCTCACAAAAGGTCCAAGAAAATTTTTGATTAACATTTAATCATAATATGTAAAAATAGAGCCCAGAGTTAACATTTAGATTAGCTGAGCAACCATATTACATACCATTCCTCTGAATAACTACTATTAAAACAAGGGGACCTCCTTCCTATCTTAACCCCTTCTCAGAGAAGGGTGGGTGCTAGCAAGTAAATCACTACAAGTGGACAGGTAAAGAAGGGAAGGCCCTAATATCTTGTCACTAACCAAATCTCTTGTCCAGATCCATCATTCACCTTTCCAAAAGGGTTTTTCCCAGGAGTCTGGAAAGGGCTTTAGAATAAAATACTAGTATTTTCAGTTTTACTAAAAAGGAGATTTTAAATATGCTTCTACACCAGGATCAAAAAGCCAGTGTTTAAAACAATATTTGAACTCAGGCCTTAATGATTCCAAGTCTACCATTCCAGTGTCACCTGGCTGCCTTTATGTTCCTACCAAAGTCCTTCCTCCTTACCTTGTATTTAGTGTTTATTCTATATATACTTATATTATGTACAAAATGTTTCCCCTGATACAACATGTTTTATTTCATGCTTGTGTTTGTATCCCTGCACCCAGCACAGTCTCTACCACATAGATATTTGTTAGACTTACTGGATACATATTGTATAATGCTGTTAGAATAAATAAACTCTTTCAGATCAGGGACTATTTTTGCTTCTGGCACTACATGGACAATGCCTACCACAGTTCTTTGCACACAGTAGGCATCTCATAAACTTTTTGTACTTGCTTCCAAGCCTGTCCATTTGTAAAATAGGGATGATATTACCTGTATGTAGAACATATGTCACAGAAAGTGTTTTGCAAGTTTTTGTAAAGCACCCCATGAATTCAGCTATTACTCCTTGAAATTTCTGCAGCTTCATTATACTTTTACGGAGGTGAAGTAGGTCCAGGCATAGATGCAGTACTAGTTTGTCCAATTATACTTTTGGTTTTATTTCCAATTGCTTTTTCTCACAATGCTTACCAGACATACTACAGTGGTGTTTTCAAGATGGCATCTGATAGCTAAGGACCATCATTTTTCTAAGGCACCTACAGTAGGTGCCTTCCCTTTCTCTCCTCTTAATCCCTTACAATCTGGCTTCTGACCTTAGCATTCCACCAAAAAGTCCTTTCTCCAATGTTACTAACCTGTCAGCTGCTAAATCCAAAGTCCTTTTCACAATCCTCATTCTCCTTGACCTCTCCGCAGCCTTTGACACTGTTGATAACTCTCTCCTCCTATAGGTTTTCTGGGCTACCATTCTTTCCTGCCTACCTGATCAAGGTTCCTCCTCTGTCTCCTCTGCTGGAACCTCCTTCAAATCATGCCTTCTAATCATAGTTGTCCTTCAGGGTTCTGGCCTGGGCTCTCTTCTCTTCTACACTACTTCACTTGGTGATCTCAACAGCTCCCATGGATTTAATTACCATCTCTATAGCCATGATTCTCAAATCTACTTACCGTATCCCAATCTCTCTCTTAGACTCCAATATCACATCTCCAACTGCCTTTTAGATATCTCAAATTGGAAATTCAAAAGACATCTTACAACTCAATATGTCTACATCAGAACTCCCATCCCAGTCTCATCACTATTTCTCACCCCCTATATCCTATCTGTTACCAAGGCCTGTCGATTTCATCCTTGCAACATCTTTTGAATACATCCCCCTTTGTCCTCTGACAATGCCATTCCTCTAGTGCAGGCTCTCATCACCTCACACTGCAATGGCCTGCTTTGGAGAAGGGAGGGGGTATCTGCCTATCTCAAGTCTCTCTACATTCCAATGCATGCTGCATTCAGTCACTAAAGTGATTTTCCTAAAGTACAGGTCTGCTCAATAAACTCCAGTGGCTCCCTATTTCCACCAGGATCAAATACAAAATGCTCTATTTTGCATTCAAAGCCCTTCATAATCTAGCCCTCTCCTACCTTTCCAGACATCTTACACCTTATTCCCTAACATACACCCTTTGATTTAGTGACACTGTCCTCTCCCATGAACAAGACATTCCATCTCTTGGCTCTAGGCATTTTCTCTGGCTGTCCCCTGTGCCTGGAACTTTCTCTCCTCTGCTCTAACAACTCCCTGGCTTCCTTTAAGTCCCAATCAAAATCTCACCTTCTACAGGAAGCCTTCCTTAACCCCTCTTAATTCCAATGCCTTTCCTCCACTAATTATTTCCTATTTATCCTACATATAGTTTGCTTTGTATGTATGTTTCCATGTTGTCTCCCTCATTACATCGTGAGGTCCTGGAAGGAAGAGACTGTCTTTTGCTTCTTTTTGTATCCCTAGTGCTTAGCACAAAAGCCAGGCACATAATCAATGTTTATTAACTGACTGAGGAATAGTTTGTTTTTTCCTAAATGCACCATTATAATTTCTGAACACTACTAATGCTTATTTTATACTGTTCTATCAGTTAGTTAGCTGCACATGACCTTTCACCAGTTGTTCCTACTGACCTAGGACTCTCAGAAGAGCTTGGTGTGATCTACAGAGATTGTCTGGTAGAGGAGAAAGAATGGATTTCAGTGGTACTTTTCACAACTATGTATTAATTCTCTCCCTATCTTTTCAGAGGTACAGGGCTATGCATGTGGAGCACTGCATATTTTCAAGCTAGAGTGATGTGTTGGTTTTTATTCTTTGTTATAAAGAAGGACTTTCTAGGTGGGGGTAGGAAGCATTACACTGGGAAATCAAGTGATACAAAAACGGGACCTAAAAAACAAGAATTCTCCCCCTAGCCAAAGAAGGAAAAACACTAATCAAAGACAAAAGACAATTTTGAATGATGGATAAGTATCATCCACCTACACCTTAATCTAGACCTCAGAGTTCAATGTCTCTAATTTTACATGAGGAAATTGAGGCCTGGAGAGGTTAAGTCACTTACCCCAAGTCACATAGGCCATAAGCACCAGAAGCAATGTTTGAACCAAGATCTTCGGATTCCAGAGGATCCACTGCCCCTCTAACTAAAAATGTTTGGCACTAATAAAGTCAGCGTATACAGAACGAGAGAAACAAAATCACTGTAGCAAGTATTGCTAATAGAAGCCTGATATCAAGAATTCATAGGAAATTTACTAAAAAATAAAAGACCAAAAGCTATAATCAGATAAGCAGTAAAAGAAATAGAAAATTTTCAACAAGAACTACAAATTATTAACGACTATAAGAAAACACACACCAAATTATTAAGAGAAATACAAATTACAAGAACTGAGATTTCATCTCAGACTCGGGAAACTGGTAAAGATAAGAAAAAAAAGGAAATTATGCTAGAGGAACAGTGGAAAAATAGACCTGGTAATACACAGTTGGTGAGGCTATGAATTGCTCTAACCAATTTGGAAAACGTTTTGGAATTATTCAAGAAAAAACTGTCTAAATTAACATCTTTTGACACAGAAATGTCTTTATTGGGTACACACATCAAGGAAGACAAAGACTGAAAAGTTCCATAATATATCAAAATATTCATAGCAGTACCCAAGATGTGGAAACAAAGTAGATGTCTACAACTGGGGGAATACATGAACAAACTGTGGAATATGAACTGAAATATCTTTATGTAGTAAGAAACGATGAATTAGGAATTCAGAGAAACATACCAAAAAGAAGTAGATCTCTAGGCAACTATTAACCAATTTTGGTCTCAGAAAACAAATAATGAAATATGCCTATCTTCTCTTGGCAAAAAAGGTGTGTTGAACATTGCAGCATTGTCCAAAGGAGTCACTGTAGAGGTTGTTATTCTGGCGGGGTGGGGACATCCGGAAATGACTATGATGTAGGTTAACAAGTATTTACCAATACTTGATACCTACTATGTGCCAAGTACTGTGCTAAGTGCTGGGGATACAGAAAAGGATAAGAGACAGTACCTGCACTCAAGTTCACTATCCAACAACATATAAGCAACTATGGACAAACAAGATACAGACAGGATAAACTGGAGATAATCAACAGAGGGAAGGCACCGGAATTCAGGGGGATCAGGAAATGCTTCCTGTAAAAGGTAGGATTTTAGCTGGTACTTGAAGGAAGCCAGGGAGATCAGGGGGGAATTTCAGGGAGGACAGCCAGTGAAAACACTTGGGAATCAATAGACAGATTGCCTTGTGTAAGGAAGAGCAAGGAGGCCCGTGTCACAGGATCACTGAGTATACGGCACTGAGTCTGGTATAAGAAGACTGTAAGGGCAGGAGTCATGCTATGAAAGGTTCCGAATACTAAACAGTGGGTTTTATGTTTGATAGTGGGGTGTGTGTGTGTGTGACAGAAAGAGAAAAAGAGAAAGAGAAAGAGAGAAAGAGAGAGAGAGAGAGAGAGAGAGAGAGAGAGAGAGAGAGAGAGAGAGAGAGAGAAACATGGTCAGTCTTACATTTTTAGCTAGATCAATTTGACAGCTAAGGGGAGGACAGACTGGAGGGGGGAAAGATTTGAGGCAGCCAGACCAACCAGCAGGATATAGCAGTAGTCCTAGAATGAAGTGATTAAAGGATTAGAGTTAGAGGAATTTTAAAGATTATCTGGTCCAACCCTGACATTTTAGAGACAGAATGAAACACTGGTTTCTACAGCCTCTGTAAGTCACCGTGGTCCTCCCACAGATGTCACTTATAATGACAGTCCACCATCCCATGCACCATGAACCATGGCAATGGTTCTACATCTCACTCTTATGTTCCTTCACAACTTAGTGCCCATACCCTGTTGTTCCAATGACTTATTTACCTTTATCAATCAGCTATAGAAGACCCTATTATTTATCAATATCTAACACCCCTAGCCTGTCTATTTCAGAAGACAACATGGTAAAACTGGCTCCAAGACAGAGGACTAAGTTCACACCCCAACTCTGATGTTTATTGCTTGTCTGACATTGGCAAGTCATCTGTCCCCTCCCCATAGCAACAATTTTCTTAATCAGGGACATGGACTAGATGGCCTCTGAATTTCCTTCCAACTCTCTCCATCCATGATCCCACACCTTTTCTATTAAAAAGGACACAAATAATTTAATCTGTCACAAATGTTTTCCTATAAGTCACTTCCAAACAATCATCAAATAAACCGTAAACTGGGTAGCATTTGAAGAACCTCTTATTACAAACACTAGAATCCCTTGGATAAATTTTTTTTAATTATTTTTTGGCCTCCTAATTTCTTTATGTAATGTTAAACCTAAGTTTCTGTCCTACGTGGAAATGTTTCTCCACCTCACCAGTTTTCTTTATTCTCCATGAGACACTGATGTGAAAGACTTGGCCTATTCTCATCATTCTGTACTGGGCATCCACTCCACATCTAAGTTTTATTTAAAATCATGTGTGGGCTGGGGTCCACATGTGTTCTGTATTCAACTGGATTGCAGGTTCTTTGTGGTCATTCAAGATAAGAGTGTGGTATGATAATCATAATAACCAGTACTTATTTCAATAATCTATTAGTGGTGAATATTTCCCAAAATAATCTGTTCATTGTGAATATGTCTAGTCAGTACTGTGACTTTTTACAGCTTGCAATGCTTTTTACATATTATCTCATTTGATCCTTTACTACAACCCTGTGGAATAGGTGCTATCATTATTCCCATTCTGCAAATGAGGAAACTGAGACAGAGATAGGTTAGGAGATGCTCAGGGTCACATCACTAGTAAATGTCTGAGGCAGGGACTCAAATCTTTCTGATTCCAAGTGCAGCACTCTATCCACACCCAGCTGCCTCCCTAAGACTCCAGTTAGAAAAATCTGGGTCCAAATCTAGTCTCAGACATGGACTGTTCAACCTTGGGGAAGCCATTACCCTTCATGGATGTGGGTTTCAAAGAGCTGGACTCAATGACTTCTTAGGTCTCTTCCAGCTCTACGTCTATGACTCTACACACTATTACTATCCTATACAATATCTGGTACCCAACAAAACAGTCACAGGTTAGAATGAGTTCACAATCTCATGTTTGCAGTTTGTGTTTGGAGCAGTTTGCTGCTCCTTATTTTCTACATTTTCACCAGCTCTATCCAAAACAATCTAGTAGGTGTGAATATTTCTAGTCAGTCCTAAGATTTTACTGAGAAGTTTCCCAATCAGGAGTTCCTTACAGAACTGAATAAATGTTCCATATTGGTTACAGTTCTGCAGGAGTTTCAAAAAAGAAGATTCTATGAGAGGTAAATGGTAAAGTAAAACTATAGAGTTCAAGTGTTCAGAACAAAACTTACTGAAAGCTCCATATGTCAGATAACTAGCTCACTATCATGCTCATGGGAGGGGCTTAATAAATGCTTGGAATCTGAAAGATAAACAAATAGGATCTTGAATTCTACTTGTGTTTATTATTTGGGTCATGGGGGAAAGGTCTGAGAAACAGCTAGATTGCCTAGCAGACGAGGTTGGGACTTGGAGTCCGTAAGAACTGGGTTCAAATCCTATCTACGACCAGCAGTTTGTCCCTGAGCAAGCCACTTAACTTCTCTGTGACTCAATTTCCTAATCTGTAAAATGGGGACAATCATAGAGCACCTACCTCACCAGGTTATGAGGATTAAATGAGTTAACTTATTTAAATCGCTTTGCAAACTCCAGAGCACTATATAAATGCTATTATTAGCTTGTTATTTGAGAGATCACGACTTGCAATCACAAAAACCGCCAAGTCAAAAAGTTAATTTCCTTTGAAGAAAGAAATCATAAAAGTCATTCACTATGCTGTCTATATCAATAATGTCAACATTAAAACTCCCCCCCACACACACGCCTAAGGTTAACTAGAAAACAAACTTAGAAACTAGCCACGAGGTGGGAATGCCAGCACAGCTCCGAGAAAGTGGGCCCCTCCTAGGGTTCCTATCCTTTCTAAACTGTAGGGGGCTTTCACCCTCGGTGACAACGGAAGTAGTTTAGTTTTCACCAGCCAACACAGGAAGGAATGTCAAAATACAATGACACTTGCTGAGATAACCCGAACAGGGCTAAGCGACGTGAGGGGGCGTCACACGAGACTAAACCTGCCCACGTGAGAGCCTGGCGCCCACCCCCACCCGATGCCCCAACCATCTGCGCTAGCCCAGGTCCCGATGGGCCCTCACAGAGTGACACATGACAAGGGCCAGGAAAAACCACCACGTCTTTAAATTGGGATAGCATCCAAAACCTTTGCTCGCCTCCCCCCGGCCCGGGATTCCCCACTCCCCTTCTCCCAGCACGATTTGCCGGCCCCCCTGGCCCAGCGCCGGCGCCCACACACGTGTTAGCCCGACACCGCCCCGCCGGGTCCCACGTGCGCTTGACCCAACACACTCCCCACGTGTGGGCGCCCCACGGGCCTTCGCGGTCGCCGGGGTCACCGCGTGACCCTCGGGTCCCGGGAGGGGGGAAGGAAGGAAAGGGCAAAGTCCGGGGTGTGGAAGTCCCCCGGACAGCAGAAGTACCCACGCTCCTCCTCCCTAACCTCCCACCCTCTTTCCCCCTCCCCAAAACCCCAGGGCTGGGGGCGACGGCCCCTTTAAGACGCGGCCCTGTAGCCGCCCGCGGAGGGGGGTGCAGTGCGGCCTACGCCACCCAGGCCGCCTGCCCACGCCTAGCGGACTCACCTTCGGCCGCCGGGCCCCGCCGCCGCAGCCGCCGTGGCGGCGGAGGGGGGGCAGTGAGCGGAGTGCGGGCGGGGGCCGAGGGGGGGGTCGCCCCGCCGATGGTGGCGCCGCCGCTCGCTCGCTGGGGCCGCGGCTCGGTGACTACGCTGGGCGCGGACGCTCCTCGCTCCCTCGCTCAGCGGCTCCTGGGACCCCAAGATGGCGGCGGTGCTGAGGCGGCTGCGGGCGCTGGGCCGGCGGCGGCGGCGGCCACTTTCACTCACTGAGAGGAGCGGAGCAGGGACACGGGGAGCCATGGCGGGGGGGGAGGAGAGGCGCCATGGCCAGGCCTGAACAATCGAGCCCCCACTCGGCCGGCACGTCGTCGCCCCTCCCGCCCCCCCTGCCCGCCACTCGCTCCGTGACAGCCGTCACGGCCACGGCTACCCGCTTCGCACAGCTCGCGCTCTACTACCGCCGCCTGACGCCCCTCGCAGATCGGGGTTCGAGGTGATCCTGATCAATGTTATCGGTTTGCAGATTGGTTGGGGCTGGGACTGGCGGAGATTGCCGAAAGGCTGCGGGGAGGAGGAGGACGTAGCCAGGGTGAGCCAGCAGATCTCGCGCTAGCAGATGTCGCGAGAGTTCGCATCTCCGGCAACTGCCGAGGGAGGAGTCCTGTGACCGGAAGTGATGTCAGCTAGAGGCAAGGGTCTTTGGAATATTAGATCAAGCGAGGTAGTTTACCCTTTCTCCTCTCTCCCCGACCCCATTTGATTCTGTAGGCTGTAAACAACTTGTTGGGAAGGAGAGAAGAGCTTCCGGTCAGTTTGCTCCCAGTTGCCTTAAGCGACGTACAGGCCCCCGAGCTCCTGGGGTTTTCCCTGTAGACCCAAGGTTCCCTTTGGATTTCACAATGCAGGGCTCAATCAGGTAATAACAACACATAACTGCTATCTGTTTAGTGCTTTGCCTCCATTATTTAATTTGATCTTTACAGAAATCCCTTGAGATAGGTACTAAGCGGTACTATCTCTATTTTAGAAGGGGAAACGGCGTCTCAGAGAAGTTAAGTGATTTGCCCATGGTCATACACCTAATAAGGTGGGATCTTCAACGTTGCACATCCCG
The DNA here is from genome assembly GCF_003287225.1 of Phascolarctos cinereus. Taxonomy (NCBI): domain Eukaryota; kingdom Metazoa; phylum Chordata; class Mammalia; order Diprotodontia; family Phascolarctidae; genus Phascolarctos; species Phascolarctos cinereus. The sequence goes on from NW_027555736.1 coordinate 185,791,983, forward strand.
TAATCGATTCTCTGTGCCAGGATAATAAAAATACAACTATATACCATTTGGATAATGCTTAAGGCGTTTAAAGGGCATTACATACATTATCAGAAACAACACGGGATGTCAGATAAGAGTTTATGTCGTTTATGAACCCTCTCATACTACTCGACCCCATTTAGGGTTTTCTTGGCAAAGATACTAGAGTGGTTTGCCGTTTCCTTTTCCAGCTTGTTTTACAGATGAGGAAACTGAGGCAAGCAGGGTTAAGTGATTTACCCAGAGTCACACAGCAAGTAAGTGTCTAAGGCTGGGTTTGAACTCAGGAAGATGAGTTTTCCCGATTTCAGGTCTGATACTGTATCCACTTTGCTACCTAGCATAACAGAACTGGTCTGAAAGCCAGGAAGACTTAGTCCTGCCTTCAAGAGAAGGCTAGCTAAAGGATCCTGAGTAAGGCCTTGCAAAAAGCAACTACCTAAGATTGTTAGTTGCAGAGAAAGTTGCAAATCTGCATTGATAGAGGGAATTTCCTCACCTAGAGTTTGCAAAATAAATGAAATCACGGGTCTAGTCCTAATTCCTTTACAGATGTTATTTGATAATGGAAAGGATTTAGTATATCTGGTCTGACAATAGCTCCCAGTTGCCTCAGGCAACATATAGCTCCCCCCACCCTACCCCACCCCAGAGCCCTTGGGACCATCCTTGTAGAGAGAAGGTTCTATAATACGATGTCATTGGGACAGTCAGGTAATAATAACACATAACTGCTCTGTTTGGTGCTTTATCTCCATTATTTAATTTATCTTTATAGAAACCCTGTGAGCTAGGTAGAACTGTGAATGGTAATCCCAAGTGCCTGAACTGCGTTTAGTACTGAAAAAGGTAGCTAGCCCTTTCTCTTATCAGCAGAACATTAGAACCAACTTCAGAGGCCTTTGGTGAGAAATAACTTACTGGCCATGATAGGTCAGAAGCTATCCTTTCTTTTACGGCAGAGGTCATCCTTAAATAAGGTTAGGCTTATTACAGGGAATAGTTTTCCATAACCTTCATTTCTAATTGCTTATGGGGCATCCATTTTAGTGTACCAATATTACCTGAAATTTACTGTGTCCAAAATAGAACTCATTCTCTTCTTCCAGTAATCCGGTCCGAAAAAGGTAACTATTTTTAACTCTCCATATCACTCTATGGCATCATTCTCTACCTGAAATAGAGACTGGATCTAAGACAAACTCCTCCCTAGTTTTAATGTCTGCAACATGGTTCCTTCTCCTAGCAATAACTGAGCCCCAAAGGTGTAACAACTAGTCATTGGACTGGCAGAGGTAGCCTTTGGGGTGGCTGTCTTAAATTCCTACTGGGCTTCTGGGAATTGCAGGACACAATGGGGGAACAGTTAACTTGGGATATAAAATTCACAGTTTAAAGGTGAAAGGGCTGGTTTTTGTTTAGTTTTAATAATTGGCATTTGATTTTTCAAAATTAAGTACTACTTGTTTTCTCACTCTTTTAGATGTTTCACAAAATTTCATTGGCCAGTTTAGGATTATAACAGGGACAGTCAGCTCATAGGTGGTTTACTGCAGTGGTCTTTTAGCTAGTCTTCCTAACTTCAGTTTCCCTTTCCTCAAGTCCATCATAAGACAGCTTCCAGATTAGTATTTCTAAAATACCACTTCTATGATATTAAACTCTTACTCCAGAACGTATAAGGATTGTCTTTTGTCTATAGATCATATCCAAACTCTTCAGCCTCTGGCTGAAATGCCCTACTGCTCCTCTTCCACAAGTAGAAATTCTATACATCCTTTAGAACTCAGTTCATAGGTCACCTCATGAAGCCTTTTCTAATCTTCTGTCAGAAATGATCTTTCCTTCCTTAGACCCTGAATACCATTTTGTACCTCTTTTGTGACTTTAACAGAGTCTACCTGTATTTATAATTATGTTTGTATACTACATTATAAGCTTTATGAGACTAGCCAAGGGAACTATTTTTCCTGAATTAGTCTGCTAGCTACCTCAGTTCTCTGTTTTATTAATATAAACTTGGGATGACACATCTGATGCATAAACTGGTAAGCTAAATAAAAAGTTAATGTCACTGTGCCCTGTTCCCCATCTATCCCCACATTCCAACCAAGTTTTAGTCCATATCTTTGGATGTGATCTGCTCTGCTTTTGACTAAGAGAGTCTGCTTCAGGCAATAGTAATTCTTGATCATCCACACCCATAAGGACAGATAATTTTCAAAACTGACCTAGTAAGCCCTTTCTAGGACAAACCAAGGGGTCCATTTCTTTTCTTTTTTTAATTTATTTATTTTTAATTTTCGACAATCACTTCCAACAATCACTTTTGAGTTTTAAATTTTCTCCCCCTCCCTCCCCTAGATGGTGTGCAATTTGATGTAGGCTATACGTATACATTCCTATTAAACATTTTCACATTAATTATGTTGTAAGAATTGGAACCAATAGGAGGAACCACAAGAAAGAAGAAACAAAACAAAACAAAGAGAAAAGAGCAAATAGTATGCCTCAATCTGCATTCAAACTCCATAGTTCTTTCTCTGGATGTAGATAGCATTTTCCATCATGAGGCCTTTGGAGATGTCTTAGATCCTTGCATTGCTGAGAAGGACTAAGTCTGTCAAAGTCAGTCATCACACAACGTTGCTGTTACTGTGTACAATGTTCTCCTGGTTCTGCTCACTTCACTCAGCATTAGACCATACACATCTTTCCAAGTTTTTCTGAAGTCTGCCTGCTCATCATTTCTTACAGCACAATAGTATTCCATTCCATTCATATACCACAACTTGTTCAGCCTTTCCCTAATTGATGGACATCACCTCAAAGTCCAATTCTTTGCCACCACAAAAAGAGCTGCTACAAATATTTTTGTACATGTGGGTTCTTTTTCCATTTTTATGATCTCTTTGGGATACAGCTCTAGAAGTGGTATTGCTGGGTCAAAGGGTATGCACATTTTTATAGCCCTTTGGGCATAGTTCTAAATTGCTCTCCAGAATGGTTGGATCAGTTCACAGCTCCACCAACAATGCATTAGTGTTCCCATTCAGAATGAATATTCTACAGACATTAAATATTATCTCTGTTAGAAGGAACTTGTGATCTCTTCCAGTGTCCTTATTTTTCATATGGGAAAACTGAGGACCTGAGAATCTTCCTTGGCTTGCTGAATGTGCCACAATGAGGTAGCATCAGAACCCAACCCAGTGGCCAGGGTCTGGCATACAGCAGATGTTATATAAATGCTTATTCCCCTCCCCCTTCCCCTTCTTAACCTGAAGCCTGTGAATTTTTTAGAAAAATATTGATAATTATTTCAATATAACTGGTTTCTGTTATAATCCTATAGGTATTTTGTTTGATATATTTAAAATCATTATTCTGAAAAGAGGTCTATAGGGCTCACCAGCCTACCAGAGGAGTCGATGACCAAACCAAAGCAGACAGGTTAAGTGACTTCCTCTGGGTCATACAGCTAGGAACTGTTGGAGGTGGGATTAGAACCCAGGTCTGTGGTTTCCAAGGCCTGTGCTTGCCGACTGTGTCTTACTGCCACCCTGAACTCCTCCTGCCTTCCACTGCTTAAGGGTTGGAGAAATTAGACACAGCTGTGTGGCACACTACGTAGAATAGGGGAAAACTTGAATTCAAGTTCTACTTCAAACAATTCCTAGCTGTGTGACCAAGGGGTCCATTTCAATCTTAGACTCTTTTTGGTTTGGTTTGGTTTGTTTTTTTTAATTTTTGGAAGGCAGTGTTAAGTGATTTGCCCAGGGTCACAGCTAATCAGTGTCTGAGACTGGATTTGAACTCAGGTTCTCCTGACTCCAGGGCCAATGCTTTGTCCACTGCACCACCTGGCTACCCCTCAGTTTAAGACTCTTTATGCCAAAAAATAGCTGACACTTTATAGCACTTTAAGGTTTGCAATTTACTTTTATTTAGTCTGTCTACCATACAGTCCTTACAACAACCCTGCAAGGTAAGAGTTACAGGTATTATTATTTCTGTTTTACAGATGAGGACACCAAGTCTGAGAGACATTAAGTGACTTGCCCATTATTGCAGATAATAAATGTCTGAGGTGGGATTTGATCCTAGGTTTTCCTTACTCAAAGTATAGCCATCCATTATGCTGTGCTGTATTTCTTAAATTAATCTGATTTCTAATTCAGAGATAGGAACAACGGCATGTCCCTTCCTTCCTGCTAATATAACTATAGACCATAGCAGTTGTCAGGCCTGTCTCAATCCAGACTGCATGCCAGAGTTTGGCCCAGGACTATTCAGATATCCAGGATGAAGAGAATGGCTTTATGTGCTCTTTTCCTTACTACCTAGTACTATATGCCTGGGGAATACTTTTAAGTGATGCAATAAAGGCAGAGTTGAAATTACTTGTGAGCTCTGAACTAAGGGAGTTTCCCAATAAAGTTTTAAAACAGAAATTTAACCAAATCACAGTCTAAATTATTTCAATATCACTCTCATCCCTGTTCCTCATATTTTCTTATGCCTGCTCACTATCTCAGAACGGAGCTCTTGCTAGACCAGGTCAAGTAGAATAGGTCTAATAAGTTGCATCAGTTTGCTATTTCCTCATTCTTGTTTATGGGCCAGTTAGAATTATTTCTTTGCTTATGATAGTGAACCATATGTAGATCTCTTGTGATGAAAGAGCAACTTGGCTCAGATGTGGCAAGGTACTTCTGGGAAAGGCTGGAAAACCCAGGAGTATTTTTCTTTTCTTTTTTTGTTTACATTTCAGGTAACTCCATTTCCCTTCATTTTCTACTGTATTTTAATCCAGTGATGTCAGACCCTAATAGGAAGAGATCCCTGCAGGCTGCACGTTGACTTAGAAAACCACAAATTGACATTATCTGTGTTGAATTTTTATGTTGTTAAATGTTTCCAGATTACATTTTAATTTAGTTCTGCCTGCACTGAGAAATTTTGAGGGCTTTATGCTGGGAGTTTGATACCTCTGTTCTTACCAGTGGCTTTGGAAAATGACTGGCCAAAAAGCAGCAACTTAGAGTAGTGCAAGCAGAGCACCTCTAGCCTGTGAGGAGACTTTTGTTCTATTTCATTCTCCATTCTGTCTCTCATAACACTCTGCCCCACCAGAGACCCTGTTCTGGAACCTAATAATGATGTTGGAGAGACATTCCTGAAGTCTCATATCTCCATGTCTAGCTATGATCTCTGTTGTATCCCTGACCTAATCTCTCACCGCCTGCAGAACTTCTGCACTCGTGTGTGTTCACTAGCACTACAGACATCAAATGGCCCAAGTCAAACTTTCCTTCTCCCAGATACTCTTCCTAGCTTCACTTTCTTCCAGTTTCATCATCAGTCACCCAATGTCCTATATTTGAAATACTGGTGTTTTAGGGGTTTTTTTACTCTTCTTCCTTCTTACCTTTGTAAATACTTAGAAAGTCCTGTCAGTTCTGCCTCAGCAGTTTTTTTTTTCCACATCCATCCCCTTAATTCTAGACTCAGTGGCATCATTCTATGTAACTCTTTCCTTGGACTACTGAGCTCTCTCCAAATCATCCTTCCTCTTGCAGACATACTAGTCATCCTTATGGGTGGTGATATTGAACTAGTAGATCTTGTCAGTGCTCTAACAAGATCCTAAGTGGTTCTCTATTGCCTAGTGAGGAAAGTTCATTCAGTCTGCAAGTACTAGCCTATTTTTTCCCAGTCTTTCCTCAGGCTGCTTGTAATGCTCAGAATGTGATTCCTCGGGTAGTATAGTGGACAGAGCCCTAGATTTGGAATTAGGAAAACCTGGGTTCAAATCCTGATTTTAGTTTACTAGCTGCCTCACCCTGGGCAAGTCATTTAAGCTCTCTGTACTTGAGTTTCCTTAATCTGTAAAATGATGGGGTTGGATTTTATGTCTTTGAAGGTCCTGTCCAGATATACATCTGTTACTCCATAATCTATCCTTTAAAAAGTGCAACTTAAATGCCACCCCCTTCTTGATGATTTCATTGATTCTCCCCTCCCCCATCAGTGACTGCGTTCTCTCTTGGACTCAAATAGTATTTTGATATGCAATTATCAAATGCTTTTATTATGGATAATTATACATCAAAGCTGTCTGTTAATGTGTTTTTGCCCTTTGTAGACTAAGTTCCCTGAGTTTAGGGATGATATCTGGCCTCAATTTTATATCTGCCCTAGGATCTAGTGTTATTGCTCTTCTGAGAGGTGCTAAATTATTTTTTTTTAACTGAAAAGCATTTTCCTGGCCTTTAAGGCCTGCTACATAACTGATGTCACTCTGCCTTTCCCGTTTTCTTTCACTCCACTTTTCTAAGTGCCAGCCAAATTGAAACACACTTTATCCCCTATACGTGCTGCATGTTTCCTTATCTTTGTATATTCGCCAATACTGGTCCTGGGCCTAGGATCAATTCATACCCATTCTTTAGAACTCATCTCAAATGCCACTTCCTCTAATGAGTAGTGACCTTTCTTCTCTTGCATGCCATAAAATGCTTTGTCTCAAATTATTATGCATTTAGCATGTATCATTTTGTATTATATTATGTCATATTCTCTGTGTGTTTTATATGTATGTGTGTGTGTGTGTGTGTGTGTGTGTTTTGCTAGGCAGTAGGGTTAAGTGACTTGCCCAGGGTCACATAGCTAGTTAAGTGTCAAGTGTCTGAGGCCAAATCTGAACTCAGGTCCTTCTGACTCCATGGCCGGTGCTCTATCCACTGTGCCACCTGGCTACTCCACATATTTTCTTACTACACTGTAAACTCCATGAGTGTAAGGGCTTGTTATCCTAACTTTTTACCTCAGCCAGCTTTTATTTACATTTAATTGAAATTAGTGGAATGGAATTTAATTGAACAAATAATTTGGAGGGGCCTTGCTTGTATTGGAATTTCTGTACCTATATCTGCTATACCCAAAGGAGATGGTATACCAGAAACTCAGGTGAGAGTAATTGCTACCCTTTGACCATTCTGGGCATGATGTTTCTGGGCCCAAAGAAGAGAAATTCTACTAATTATTTGTCTTTATTATGAGTGAATTCAGAAGCCAGAAGGAGTGACCAAGGAATAAGAGAGAGAGGCTAGAGAGCTAAGATGACACAAATCAGTAGCAAGGTCTAGCAAACTCATTGGATGACAGATGCAAGATTCAAAAAGATATAGGCGGCATAGGCCATTGAGCCAAAGGTAAGATGAAAATTGACAGGTATAATTTAAGTTATTATACATGGTGTTTAAAAAATCAGTTTCACCAGCACAAGATGGGAAAGGTCTTAATTATTTAGCAGTTCCACACAAATCAGCATTAGGATATGATAACACAAAAAAAAGTGCTTGCAGTTTTAGACTGCATCAAAAGAGACCTAGCCTCCAGGAATAAGGAGATGGTAATCCCACTTTTCTCTTTCCTGGTAAGATCATATGTTGTTCAATTCTGGATACTGAATTCTAGAAAATTGACAAGCTGGAGATCATCCAGAGGAAAGGATAGTGAAGGACATCAAGATCTTGACATAGAAAGATCAGTTGAAAGAACTGGGAATGTTAGCCTGGAGAAGACTGGAGGGGTTTTATAGCTGACTTGAGGTATTTAAATGGCTATCATGTGGTAGAGGGGGAAAAATTGTTCTTGGATCCAGAACTCTAGGAGCAACATAGGTAGAAGTAAGTCCAGACATGTGGAAAAACTTGCTAAAAATTAAGGCTGTCCAAAAGTAGAGCGGGCTACCTTCAGAGGTAGTGGTTTTCCAAATAAAAACTGGGCTGCTGCTTATTTTTGATGTTGTTGATTGAATACCTGCTCAGATTCTGGTTGGATGAGAAGGCCTCTGAGAGCCCTTTTAACCTCAAGATTTTGTAATTCTAGAAACTCCACTTGGAAAGACAAAAGATGGGTCTGAGAGCTCACCCTAATACCAACAGTGGCTTGTATGCAAGAATTGACCTTAAAAATATTATCAAGGATATTTATGACTAGAAAGGGAAGTAGGCCAATTATGTAGTGAGAATAAGGGATAATAGATAGCCCAGGTGATACATTGCTGTCCTTGAAATTTAAAAAGAGTCAAAGGTAGTTGTCCAGGGCATTGGGTAAATCTTCAGTAGATTTGGAAGACAGAGAAAGTAACTGCACGTGCTGAGGAGACATGCATAGATTATGTTCACCTATGGAAGTAGTATCCACATGGATGAGATCACAAATCCATATAAGTATTAAACTATATTCCACATCACTAGCGTACACAGAACAAGGCTGGCCAGTTAGACTTGTGCATAAAGAAAACTATGTATTGAAAAATACAAATTAAAGCCTAACAACAACAGAGTGGGAGCTCCCTTGCTTATTGGATTTATAAATAACTATCCCTAGGACAGGATTCCCAGTGTGTGTTCTCAGTCCCTAGAGTTCCTAAGGATCCTCAGAGAATAGGTTTGTTCTCTAGGGATAGAGATGGTTAAATCATAGTAGATAAGATTTGGAAAGGATTATCATTATGCTTTTAGAGAGTATCAGTATATTTTTTTAGAAAATAGTACATATCTAAGAAGGGCAGCCTGTAGTGGGCTATTAAGCAAAAGGAAAGTTTTTACTGAAGAGGACATTTATTATCTATATGGTGGTGGAAACATCCTTTAGATAACTAAAGAGTGGACTGAGAACTTTGGACATCTGAGCAAAGTAGGACAGACTGAAGCAGGGGGAAGTTTTGATTCAGCCAGTGGGTATATACATTTCAAGACACTTTATATCTGGGAGAACTTACTGGTTGCATAGATAGTGTATCTAATTTGTTTTGCTTAGCTATGAATATTTGTTGCAAAGGTTTTGTTTTTCTTTTTCTTGGGAGGGGAGAAGGAGAGAAAATAGATTTTTGTTAATTACCAAAGAAAAATTTTTTTTAAATTTTAAAAGTAGCTCTTATGAGAAAGACTGTATGAAAATGTAGGGGAGTTTGTGGTTATGATATATATGGGTATAAAAGACACAGAAGTAAGTATAACAGGAATGTACTAAATTTAGATTGCTGAGCTGAAAACTGAAATCCAGGACCTCTAAGATAGTATTCTTTGAACTACTGTTGGTCCATGCCAAGAACTTGAGGCAGATGGAGCTTCTAAGTTTTATGTGTGGATGAAATAACAGTACCAGAAGGAATCACAGAACCTTCCTTCTTAGTTTTCTTTAGGTATGAAGAGGAAAATTCATTTAGGTGAAACTTATACAGCTTACACTTGGGTATGAAAAATTGTCTATAACATTTCTCCTATCCATAACCTTTTTCCCACATGTTCCACAAGTGCCCCAGTCCAGACCCTTATCATTTTTTACCTACTATTGAGATAGCCATCTAATTGGTCTCCCTGCCTCAAATCTCTAACCTCCTCCAATCCATATTTCACACAGCTGCCTAAGTGCTATTCCTAAAATATAGCTTTGTCTATACCACTACCCTGCTAAAAAAGTTCCGGTTTCTCAAGAATAAAATATGTACTCCATTTTGACATTTAAAGCACTTCATTGTTTGGCCTCAGCCTACCTTTCTAGACTTATTATACATTACTCCTCTGTCTTTTATTCTCACTCAAACACTGATTGAGACAACCCAAGAGCCTTGGGAATGACAGTATCCACCAAACCACCAGACCTGCTTTCAGCTCAGCCTCTGTAGACACCATTGAGCTCAAGTCATTGTAGAGGAGACTACTTTCCTCTTCACCAACAACCACCACTGACCAACTGCCATTAACAGGGAGAAGGGAACAAGAGCTCTGGGAGAGGTTGCATTCCCCCTAACCCTCTCCAGACTGCTGGCCCTGCTTCCAGCCCAGCTCTCAGTCTTCAAAGAAGGGGACTTCTGTGGAGGAGGGGCTGGCCATCCTTACCAACTGCTACCCACAGGGCAGACAAGCTAGCCTGGCTAAAGCAGCACCCTCAGGGAGAGACAGTAGGCAGCATGCACCAGACAAGTCAAACCACCATCATCTTAACCAGTATCTCCCCAAAAACTGTGATAGAAACAACTCAGGACCTCAAACTGAAGAGCCTTGGGAAGAGCAGTACTTTTAGCCCAGTGCCCTCAGTCATCATCCTGGGAAGCAACCCCTGTGTAGATGCAGCCTGGCCACTGTTCTTGCAGGTACTGCAGCCATAGCAACTAAAAAGTCAGTAAGGAAAGTTATTGTCACCGTAATCCTTGGCATCGTGAAATGGTTCAACATTGGACTCTAATGGAATTTTGTCAATGCAAATGAGATTAAAGAATAGCTGTTACTGTCTGTGGGGCAGCTAGGTGGCACAGTGGATACAGGCCTAGAGTCAGAAAGACTCATCTTCCTGAGTTCAACTACAGCCTCAGGCACTTTCTAGCTATGTGACCCTGGGCAAGTCACTTAACCCCATTTGCCTCAGTTTCCACATCTGTAAAATGAGCTGAAGAAGGAAATGGCAAACCATTGCAACATCTTTGCCAAGAAAACCTCGAAAGGGGTCACAAAGAGTTGGACACAACTGAAAAACGACTAAACAACAGTTACTATCAGCTTTGTCGTTGGATCATAAGGACCGTGTGAACTTGCCATTGGCTTGCAGCTGAAACTGTCTGTGTGTTATCTCGCCCATTAGATTGTGAGCTCCTTGAAAGGAAAGACTGATTTTTCTGGTTACATCCCCAGTGATTAGCACAGTGGTTTTTTTATGTAATAAGCTTTTAATAAATGCTTACTTCGTTCATGGATACAAGAAAAGTTAAGTATAAATTACACATGAAAGAAAATAGCACCAGGTTTCATTAAACATTTTAAAATGCGACTAAGCAATTTTTAAACTCAGAATTGAAAGGAAAATGGCCAGTACAGACTAGATAGAGATTCAGTTACAAGGACTTTGCTGAAATGGTCAGGTTATTCAGCTTTACATTAAGCAAAAGAACAAAAATAAAGTAACTGAAACACTTTAATAGACAACTAGGCACTCAAGGAAGTGACTGAAAAGTGGCCAAGTAAGTATGAGAGAACAAAAACGGCTGATGATTAGTTAATACCTAAGATGAGTAAAAAGACGGTAAGATGGCACCTTGCACTTGCAACTTAAATTGCCTTTGATCTTTTCAATTTATCTAATCTAGTTGAATTATGTTACTGGGTACTGAAAGGAGTGTCAGCTATAATTGCTTAGCCACTGTCAGAAATTTTTTGTGATATAAATTTTTATTTCCAAACTTTAATAATTCTTGTTTTAGGTAGATTCTTGAATCAGTACCTCCTGTTTATCTTCTTTTTCTGCATTAATGTCTATTTCATCCCCGGTAGGTTTTCCAGAGTCACTACTTTCACAATACAGTTCAATTCAAATTTGGGTTTCTTGAGCAGCTTGACTTTTCAGACAAATGTAATGGAGAGAATAAATGGCCTCACAAGTTGGTTTTTTTTTTTCTGTCCTTTCCAGTGCTGCTTGAAATCGGTTTATTGACAGTTTCTTTCAAGTCATTTGCCTGTACTTGAATCATGATTTCCTTCATCTTGTGAATTTGACAGACCCATTAATGCCGGGCCTTTTAGTATGCGGTTTTTGAACCTATTGGTAAAAGCCAGCATGGAAGAGATGGAACAAGCAAACTATTAGAAGTTTTGACATCAACATAAACGTCATTCATGGCATCCCATTTGTGGAACATGGAACATATTTTGTTGGGGAGCAAGGGTCATTCCATGGATGTTAGTCAAATGGTTTTTGCCCTGAGCATCTTCAGTAATGCACTTACCTGCATATCTTATTTAAAAAACCAAACGCTTGAGATCATCAGGAACTGTTTTTGTTCCTTGGGCCTTTGTGACTCAGTGTCTTGCCAGTATTGTGTATTTGAACATAGATGGTGCCCTGACATCATACCAGTCCTTCAAAAGTGAATTAACCAGGGGCAGCTAGATGGCGCAGTGGGTAGAGCACTGGCCCTGAAGTTAGGAGGACCTGAGTTCAAATCTGGCCTCAGACCAAACACTTGACACTTAGCTGTGTGACCCTGGGCAAGTCACTTAACCCCAATTGCCTAAAATAAAAAAGTGAATCAACTACTTTCTTATTGGCTTCTTAAAAAAAAATTTTTTACCTTGGTCAGGCACTAATAAATCTTGCCAACCATTTTGACCTCTTTCAAAAAACCAAAGAGTAACTGTCAGTGATCTTTAGAAGATCATGGAGAATAGAAGTTTTGGAACAGGGCAAATATCCCATTTTCAAAAAATGGAAAAGAATAAATCTGTAAAATGTAAACCAAAAAGTTTGACTTCAATCTCTGGAAACATTCTAGAACAGATGCTGCTGGCTGCAAGCAGCCCACAAAACTCCTGAGTGTGTCCAATGAGATTAAAATATAATTTTGAAATGCTTAAATAAAAATATAATACAACATAAATAATGTGAATTCATGGTTTTCTAAGTCACTATGTTTCTATTGGAGTTTGCTACCACTGTTCTAGAACACAATGTTAAAGAGCTAGCTAATGAGAGAATTTATTTTGCTAGACTGTTTCTATTTATTATATGGGCTTTTTGTTTTGGTTTGGTTTTGTATTTTTCTAATGGTGGATAGGTAGAAGTGGGAGGAAGAGAAAATAGATTCTTGCTAATCAAATAAAACTAAATTTAAAAAAAGAAATGGCTAGTGAACATCTAAAAAAGGGAGGTATGATAATAGCATAGCATCTTCAAGATAATCCAATGCTTATGCCTATTTCTTTATTTGATAATATTACTAAATGGGTAGATAAGGAAAATGCTGTAGATAAAAATTGCCTAGACTGTTACAAAGCATTTGCAAAAGTTTCTTATGCAAGTGTTATGGAAAGAATTAAAGTTTGTGTGGCAGACCAGTAGTCTGGTGGAAGAGTCAAGGCATGTAATCAAAACTGTCCATTTTATTTTTTGTGATCCTCTCTACTTCTGTTCTGGTGACGACATCTTCCTCTATCCATAAATTGGAAAGGTAGTTTCTTTTATGCTCCTCTAACTTGTTTGTGATGTGACCTTCTATATCCAAGTCATATATCCATTTGGAACTTATCTTGCTGTATGGCATGAGATGTCCAAACCTAATTTCTATCAGATTACTTTCCAATTTACTGAACAGTTTTTGTTGGCTATTGAATCTTTGCGCCATAGGATAAGATGCTTGCGGTATTGTCCTAAAGCTACAAGACATAAGGGTTTTTGGTTTTATGAAACACCATACTGTGTTTGTTTGGTTCTGTATATTGTGTATCTAATCTGTTCTAATGATCAACTTATTTTTTAACCAGCACCAGCATCTTGAAAATTAGTACTTGGTAGTATAATTTAAGATCAAGTATTGCTAGGCCTACTGTCTTCTTTTTTTTTTTCCCTTATTCCTCTAGAAAAATTCTTGAGTTTTTGTTCCTCCAGATAATTTTCTTTAGTATTTGTCTATAGCTGGATAAACTAATTCTTTGGTTTTTTGATTGGTATTAGCCATGAATAACTAAGTTAATTTAGGTAGTATAATCAGTTTTACTTAGCCTACTCATAAACAAGCATTTCTCAAATTATTTAAGGCTATCTTTATTTTCATAATGTGTTTTGTAGCAGTATTCATGTAACTCCTGTCTCTTGATAAGTAGGAATGTGTGCACACGTTTTTTTCAGATGGGCCTGGCATCTTTTAAAATTTGATCATGTACTAGAGAATGAAAAACCTTATAAATGCAGAAAAGCAGAAGTATTGCATATTTTACTGACCACAGTGTAATAAAAATCATATTCAGTAAAGAGTCATTGGAAAAAAAGAATTAAAATTAAATTAGAGACTTAAATCTGAAAGAATTTGGTTTAAAGATCAAATCACAAAAACAAGAGATAATTTCATCAAAGATAATAATGAAAATGGAGTAACACACCAAAACTTCTGAGATGTCACCAAAGTGGTCCTTGGGGGAACATTTATATCTCTATGCACTTTAATCAAGAAAAGAGAGAATGAACAGATCAACGAAATGGGCATACTATTTTTAAAAAAGGCAATAAATATTTAAAACCTTAGCTAAACACTAGAACAGAAATTCTGAAAAACCAAAGAAGAAATTAACAAAATTGAAAGCAAAAAGCCCATTAAATTAATAAAACTAGGAGCTATTTGAGGGGGGAGGGGAATAGATAAATCATTGACTAACTTAAAGTACTAGCCCAATCAGTATTAGCAGGCAGTATTAAAAGTTTAAAAATAAAAAAGGGATTCATAAGTATGGATAAAAGGGAAATTATTAGAAATTATTTTGCAGTTCTATACCAACAAAACTAATAATTTAAATGGAGAAATGTTTACAAAATTATGAAATGTTCTGATATACTGAATAAGAAATAGAGAACTTAGATCAATCACAGAAAAATTGAATAAATGATAAGCAAACTCCCAAAGAGGAAAAAACATACAACCAAATGCACTTGTAAGAAAATTCTTCCAAATATTCACAGAACAATTAATCCCAGTATAATATAAACCCGTTTACAGAAGCAGGAGTAGAAGGGATCTTACCAAATTTCTTCTATGACATAAATATGATCATGATACCTAAAAAAAATGTAGCACCTGCTTGAGGGCTATTCACCTAAACTCTGACACTCACTGACAGTATACCTGCTTTAATTTTTCTCAGGTTCTAGGAATAAATCCTGAGGGGTTTTGTTCTAATGCCATAATTATTGAGTCCCCACTGGTATGCTTCCTGACAATATCAGCTGATATAAACTAGTCAGCCAGACTTAATTAGCTTTTAGAAAGGTATATACTAAGAAAATATAATAAGAGCAGTTAGTATAAAACATCCCTCCAAAAGTCTATGACAATCTGTCATAAGTACATACAAAGACCAGGGCAAAGTAGCATAAACTTAGCCCATATGAAAAAAAAAAAGGTAACACACCAGCCGAATATCCTGTTGTTTGAGTGCTCACAATATTCCACTTGCTTATCCTTTTAGAACCTTAAATCTGCTTTCTTCCTGTGATTCAGTTTGTCCTTGGCCTCTGAGGCAGACACTGCCATCAGCCAATCCTAGAACTCTGAAGAGAAGATGGGAAGTTCTCCAGAACTCCAAAGTTCATAAGGTCTTCCCGTGACTGAGTGGGGGAAAAAGGCAGGAGCCAAAGGCATTATACCTTCCCCACTCTCCAATTAGATCATTCTTAGAGGTAGAACTAAAAAGCTCTTTCTTCTCCATTTGCTTCAATTTATGGATCTGAACTAGTTCCTTCATTTTATGTAGCTCCCTGCAAGTTTCTTCAGCTATTTTGAATAGGATTCCTTTCTGGTGTCATTTCACTTTTTCCAGTCCCTTTCTAAAACATTTTAAATTGAGCAAAGACTTTTCACATTTAGTCTGAAATCTTGGATCGATTGTCAGAGACACATTCTCACTTTGTTAAGTCATGAGGGCTTAGAAACTTATCACTTATTTTAAGAGGCATGGGGTGACTTGACTAATTTATAAATGTAGTTCCACTCTAATAAACAACAGAGAAAGAAAACTGTGGAACAATATTTCTAAGAAACATTGGTATGAAAATGTTAAAATATTGGCAAAAAGACTATAGGAACATATCAAAGACCTTATGAGCTGTAGCCAAGTTGGATTTATGTCAAGAATTCAGGGTTGGTTCAAAATTAGGAAAATGATCAATATAATAAAGAGCAAAAATAACAATAAAATAATTGCATCAATAGGTAACAGAAAAGATTTTGACAAAACATAAAGATCAATTTCTGTTAAAAACATAAGAATAAACTTTTTCTTTAATATGGTAAGTAATATGCACATAAATCCAGAAAAAGCATTATATATAAGAAAGCTTTTGGACTTTCCTGTAAAATGAGGATGTAGCAAGGATTTTTATTATTTCCAATATTTGATATATTGCTAGAAAAGCTAGCAATAGGTATGAAACAAAAAATGGAAATTGAGGAAAGAACCTTAGCAAAGGGAAAACAAAAATGTTGCTTCTTGCAAATTTAATGGTTAAGTAGAGATCTCCAGAGAGTCAATTAAAATTAAAACAGTAGGTTCAGAAAAGTTGCAGGATCCACATAAATCACAAGCATTTTTGTATGTAACTAGCAAAACCCACCAGGAAAAGATAGAAATTTTATTTCAAAGTAACCTCAAAACGTATAAAATATTTGGGAATCTACCTATCAAGAGATAGGAGTTAAATGAATACAGCTATAAAACATATTATGAAAATAAAGACAGCCTTAAAAAATTTGAGAAATGCTTGCTTATGGGTAGGCTAAGTAAAACTGATCATACTACCTAAATTAACTTAGTTATTCATGGCTAATATCAATCAAAAAACCAAAGAATTGGTTTATCCAGCTATAGACAAATACTAAAGAAAATTATCTGGAGGAGCAAAAACTCAAGAATTTCTAGTGGAATAATGGAAAAATAAAAAAGAAGACAGTAGGCCTAGCAATACTTGATCTTAAATTATACTACCAAGTACTAATTTTCAAGACAATTTGGTGCTGGTTAAAAAATAAGTTGATCATTAGAACAGATTAGATACACAGTACGTAGAACCAAACAAACACAGTATGGTGTTTCATAAATCCAAAAACCCTTATGTCTTGTAGCATTAGGACAATACCACAAGCATCTTATCCTATGGCGCAAAGATTCAATAGCCAACAAAAACTGTTCAGTAAATTGGAAAGTAATCTGATAGAAATTAGGTTTGGACATCTCATACCATATAGCAAGATAAGTTCCAAATGGATATATGACTTGGATGTAGAAAGTTGCATCACAGACAAGTTAGAGGAGCATAAAAGACACTGCTTTTCCAATTTATGGATAGAGGAAGATGTCATCACCAGAATAGAAGTAGAGAGGATCACAAAAAATAAAATGGATAGTTTTGATTACGTAAAGTTTTTGTACAAATAAAACCAATGCAGTTAAAATTAGAAGGAAATATAAGGCAAAAGATTTTACAGTATTCCTCTCATAAAATTCTTATGTCCAAGCTATTTAAAAAAGTGATTCATATTTTGAAAAATAAGAGGCATTCCCTAATTGATAAGTGGTCAAAGAATATGGAACAGGCAGCTCACAGAAAGAAAAAAATCCAAGCTATCAACAACTATATGAAAAAATGTTCTGGATCACTGATAATTAGAGAAATGCTAATTAAAGCAAATCTGAAGTTCTACTTGATCCTCATTAAGTTGGTAAACATGACAACTGTTGGAGAGACTGTGGGAAAACAAATATTTTAGTGCATTGTTGGTGGAGCTTAACTTAAACAAAACAAAGTGAAAATGGATCTATATGTACAAAAATACTAGTATCAAGCCTCTTTATAATGGCAAAAAACTGGAAACTAAAGAAGCATCCATCAGTTGGGAAACAGTTGAACAAATTATGATGTATGAATGTAAAGGAATACTATTGCATCATAAGGAATGGTGAAAGGGACAATTTCAGAGAAACCTTAGAAGACTTGTGTGAACTGATGTAAAGTGAAGGGATTAGACCAGGAGAACAATTTGTACAATAAAAAGAACATTGTAAAGACTAACAATTGTGCAAGATTTAAGAACTCTGATCAATGCAATACCACCTATGATTCCAGAGGATCTACAATAAACAATACTACTCACCTCCTAACAAAAAGACTATGGACTCAAGGTGAAGAATGATTTCACTGTTTCATATACAGTCCCCTCCTCTTCAACAGGGCTTATGTATATATTGCCTGCAAAGTTCTTAATTTTTTAAAACAAAGTAATGTATGCAGTTAAAAAAATCAAACACACAAAGTAGAAATGTTAAAAATTAAAGACGAGATTAATAAAATTGAAATCAAAAGGACCATTGAATTGATAAATAAAACTAAGGGTTTAAAAAAATACTAGTTTAAAAAAGTACTAGTGTGATTTTAAAATGGAGAGAGAAAAATTATATCAAAAATAAAAAGGAAGAATCTCAACAATTGAAGAAATTAAGGAAGTTATCAGAAACAAAAGCATGAACTTGGAATAGATGAATATATAAAATAAAAGAAATTGAACTAGCCATAAATGAATTATCAAAGGAAAAAGACTCTAAGGTGAGGAGGATTTATAAGTGAATTTTATCATATATTCAAAGAACAATTCTAATACTACATAAAACTATTTTCAACAATAAGTAAAGTAAGCACCCTTTTAATCTTTTTGTATGGTAGGGAAATGGTCTTGATACCTAAGCTAAGAAGAGGCAAAACAGGGAGAACACTACAGACTAGTATCCCTAAAGAACATTGACACCACAACTTTAAGTAATATATTAACAAGTAGACTACAAAAACATAATAGAAAGATTATACATTCTGACAAGGTTGAGTTTATATTAGTTCAGGTTTGGCTCAACAGAAGGAAGATCATTAACAGAATAAATTATGTTAATAATATAAATAAAAACTATGATTATATCAATAAATGCTGTAAAGGCATTCATTAAAATTTAACACCCATTTATGTTAAAACTCTAAAAACAAGAATAAATAGACCTTTCTTAATATAGTAAACAGTATCTATTTAAATCCAAGAATAAACATTATATGCAGTAGAGAAAAGTTTAGAGGCCTTTCCAGTAAGACCAGGGATAAAGCAAGAATTTCCATTATTGCTGCCACTACTTAACATAGTGTAAGAAATTCTAATAAATAATAAGACAAGAAAGAGAAATTAAGGGAATAAATATGGAAAAAGAGGAAACAAAATAGTTGCTTTTTGCTCATGTTATGATAGTGTTCTTAGGACATACCTGCACAACATACAGCCCACAAGCCACTTGAGGCCCTCCAAAGGATTTTGGGTGGCCAGTGAAAAATGTAGGGTTGCCACTGTGCACTCTCTATCACGTGACCTGTGGCAACCAGCCATCCTCAGTCTGTCTCTAGTCTAACCTATTTGGAGCCCAGAGAAGTTTAGCCTATTTTAATTTTGGCCCTTACTGCCAAGTTATGCAGGTCTGACTTAGGACATTCTAGACAGCCAACTAAAAATTCTAACAATAACTTCAGCAAAGTTGAAGGAAATAAATATACATCAACCATCAGCTTTCCTATATAATAAGTTAAGAAAAAACCTAACAGAAAGATATAGATAAATTCCATTCAAAATAACTACAGAATGTATAAAATGTGGAAGTGTATCTACCAAGATTCAGTCATAAATGAATCCAATTACAAAACACTATTCACAGAAATAAAAACAGACCTAAAAATTGGATAAACATTCATTGTTCGTGGGTAGGTCAAGCCAATGTAATAAAAATTACAATATATTTAAATTTATTCAGTATTGCACTAACCAACTACTAAAGGAATATTTTATAGAATTAGAAAAAAATATATATGTAGAGGAACAAAAGGTCAAGAATCTGAAGTGTAATAATGGAAAAAGTAAGAAGAAAGTGGGTGGTGGTATAGATTATCAGGACCAGATCTCAAACTGTATTACCATTAAAATGACTAGTTTTAAAAAGGTCAATCAGTGGAACAGATTAGGCATACAGCATACAGAAAGCATAGTGTTTTGACAAACACAAAGACCACAATTGCAAGGGGAAGGACTTTAATATTTTACTCAGTTGACAAAAATTGCTGGAAAAACTAAAAGTAATCTGGCA
This sequence comes from Phascolarctos cinereus, assembly GCF_003287225.1. Lineage (NCBI taxonomy): Eukaryota > Metazoa > Chordata > Mammalia > Diprotodontia > Phascolarctidae > Phascolarctos > Phascolarctos cinereus. The sequence goes on from NW_027555736.1 coordinate 185,811,719, forward strand.
GAAGTTATATTTAGGCCAACATATAACAAAATAAGTCAAGAGAAGCTCCAAATGAATATATGATCTATCTGTGTAAGGTCACATCATATACAAATTAGGGGAACAAGGAAGATATTACCATTTAAATCTATGGATAGGGGAAGAGTTTATGGATAAGTAATAGAAAAGATCACAAATTAAAGTGAACACTTAATTCTATAAAATTAAAAAGGCTTTATACAAACTTAATTTTATTTAGTAATGAGTAGGGAAACAAGTAACTGCAGGGAAAAAAATCTTTGCAACAAGTTTCTCTGATTCAAATTTGTAAGACAAAGAGCTATTTCCCAGTAGTTAAATGGTCAAAATATATGAACAAGTAGTTTTCAAAGGAAAAATTCTGAACTATCAACAATCATATAAAAAAAATACTCTAAATAGTAATGAAAGAAATACTAATTAAAGCAGTTTTGAGGTTCCACTTCATACCCATCAGATTGGCAAAAATGATGAGGAAAATAAAATGTTGTGGGGGGGCATAGGAAAACAGGTACCCTATTGGTACCTTTTGATAGTGCTGTGGATTAGTTCAGCCATTCTTAGAAACAAATTGGAACTATGCTCTAAAAGATACTAAGATGTACAAATCCTTTGACTCAGCTTTTTTGCTACTAGGCCTGTATCTTAAAGAAATCAAAGAAACTTATATGTACAGATGTATGTATAGCAGCTCTTTTCATGGTGGCCAAAAATTGAGGTGGTGCTCATCAGTTGGGGAATGGCTAAACAAATTATGGAATACGAATGAAATGGGATATTGTACTAGACAAAACGATAAAAGACATTTTCAGAGAAAACTGGGAAGAACTCTAAATTGATGCAGAACAAAGTGAGCAGAACTAGGAGAAAAATTTATACATTAGTAACATTATAGAGAAAAATAATTTTGAAAGACTTTTAGACTTGTACTCTGATCAATATAATGATAAACCAGGAATATAAAACAAAATCAGTAAAACCTGTTATTCACCTCCTTCCAAAGAAACACCAGTATACTTTTTCAGACTTGGATTATGTGGGAATTTGTTTTGCCAAATTACGTAGCTGTATTTTCAGCTATTTTTTGGTTTGGGGTTTTTTTGTTGTTCATGGAATAGTGGAGAAGAGGGACAGGTTAATAAAAATTTTTGTTAATTGGAAAATTAGAATAATTTAAAAGAATAATTTAAATTGTGCTATAGAAATTAAATGAAATATTACTATACCACTAAAAATTACAAATATAATGAATTAACAGAAGCATACAAAAACTTACATGAACTGATGCAAAAATTATAGCTATATCAGAAAACCATATGTACAATGTCTACAGTAATGTAAATGGAAAAGGGAGACAGACAGAAATGCCAGAAGAGTGGAGCAGGGGCAAAATTTAAGGGGGGAAAAAAATAAGGATGAATAATCAGTATAATATATTCTTTGATATAAGGGATATGTTGGTGTTTAGTCATTAGCAGGAATGATCTTTGTATATTTCAGCCTAACTGATTTTTTTAAAACATAAATTAGTAATGGCTACATCTTTAGACAATAGATAGGCAGAAAACAGAAGTATTGTTGGTAGGTCAAAATAGCTTCCAGTCTTGGGACTCTAGAATGATCTGGACAACCTGTACAGTCAAAATCTTTGATAGTCTTAAGTCAGCTACTTGAATTCCTAGTCAAACCTGCATGACAGCACTCCATGAAAGCCCAGAAGTCTCAGTCCTAAAGTCATCTATTAGTTGCCTGCATGAAGTCTGAATCCAACATCAACCACCAGTCACTCAAAATTAGCTAGACTGAATCTCATTGGCAGCAGCCCAGCGTATAGGCATGTCTCTTTATCCCATTGCATATATTCTTCTCTCACAATATACTTAGGGAGTTCCAGCTTACCTGTTCTCTGTCCTAGAGAACACCAGGGCATTTTCACTTCTGGTGGTGTATCACATTCTATTTCCGTCTGTGCAAACTTCACGGGCCCTCAGTTCCCTACTCACATAGATTAAATCGTCAAGTAAACAAGCATTTATTAAACACCTTCAATATGTTAGGCATTATACTAAGTCCACAGGGTACAAAGAAAGGCAAAATATAATCCCTGTAATCAAGGATCTCAGAGTTTAATGAGACAACATACAAATGCTTATGTATAAGCAAGATATATACAGGATGGATTCACAAGATAATTCTATCAAAATTTAAAAATAATTTGTACCAATACTACACAAATTATCTCAAAAATTGAGGAAATACCCTTCCAGATTCCATTTCTTAGACAAATATAGCCCTAATACCTAAGCCAAGGAAAGAGGAAACACTGGGGAACTATAGACCAGTATCATTAATATCACTTGAAATACTTTTTGAGCAGGAGAGGAGGTGGGGCAATCAGGGTTAAGTGACTTGCCCAATGTCACACAGCTAGTAAGTGTCAAGTGTCTGAGGCTGGATTTGAACTCAGGTCCTCCTGACTCCAGGGCCAGTGCTCTATCCATCTAGCTATCTCTCACTTGAAATTTTAAAAATAAAATCTTGTCAAAACTACAGTGATTAATCCAATAAATTATTTGTTACCAACTTGGATTTATATCCTGCAGGGATACAAGATAGTTCAATATTAGGAAAATAAATCTAATCATATTAAAAACAAAAATATCCTAGGTCATTTGATTATCTCAATAGATGCAAAAAAGCCTTTGATAAAGCACAATATTTATTTGTGCTAAAAACCCTACAAAGTATAAGCAGAAAAGGATCTTTTTTAAGGTCATTAAGGGTATGTACACACAAAAAAGAAAAAACCAAGCATCATATGCAATAGAAATATATTAGAAGCTTTCCCAGTAAATACAACAGTAAAGCAAGAATGCCCACCCTGTCCACTGTTATTTGATACAGTTCTGAAAATGCTAGCAATAACAATAAATTGAGAAAGAACTTAAAAGCTTAAGTGTAGGTAAAGAGAAAAAACTATCCATATTTACTGATGATATGATGATTTACTTACAAAATCTTAGGGAATCAGAAAAGATATTAATTGAGACAATAAACTCAGCAAAGTTGCAAGCTACTAAATAAACTTCCCAAAATCAGCATTTTTATATTATAATAACAAAATCTAAGAAGAAATAATAGGAAAATTCCATTTCAAATAACTGCAAAGATGCACAAAATATTGGAAACAATCTACCAAAGTACACAAGATTCCTGTGTGGATTCATTTACAAAGTATTCCTTCAAGAAATAAAGACCAGCTTGAATAGATGGAGGAATACTAAGTACTTATGGCTTGACTATTCCAATATAATAAAAATGGCAATACTACCAATGATAATTTAGTGTTTTAATGACATAATCAGATTATCAAAGGAATACTTTATAATATCTAATAAAAGAATATTAAATTCATTTGGAAAAATAAACCATCTATACTGTCATGGTAAATAATAAAAAGAAGTAGAAATGAAGGGGGAATTAGACTTCTAGGCCTTAGGGTATACTATAAATCAGCAGTTATCAAAACCCTCTGGTATTGGTTAAACAGTAAAAAGGTAAATCAATGAAGCAAATGAGCTAAAGGATAATCAGAAACAATGGAGCTGAATAACTTATTGTTCAATAAACAGTAAAAAAATAAATTAGTTATGGAAAAAACCCCAGGTTAATTTTCTTAGTACTTTTTCTAGATGTATAAAATCATCTTTTAGAAGTTTTATTGGTATGGCAGTGAATGAGTAAATTAAATCGTATTGCCATTTTCATTGACTTAACTTACTCCTAAAAGGCAACTGGGTGGCAAAGTGGATAGAACTCCAGGTCAGAGTTGGGAAGACTCATCTTTCTGCATTCAAATTTAGCCAGAAAAATTGGCAGGTCAAAGAATAAAGCACAGAAACAATAATGACAGGAATTAGACATCTATTGTTTCTGTTTTATTCTTTGACCCAACAATTATTCCAGATTGAGTTATGTGCTCTCCTGTTGATTTTTAATCCTTTATTTTTAAATAATATTTTATTTCTCCCTATTGCATGTAAAAACAATCTTTTAACATTCTTTTTTTTAAATTTTGAATTGCAAATTCTATCCTTCCCTCCTTTCCCTCCCTACTCCCTGAGATAGTAAGCAATCTGATATAGGTTATACATGTGCAATCATGTAAAACATTTCCACATTAGTCATTTTCTGGGGAAAAAATTGAAATAAAGAAAAATAAAAAGAAAGAAAGAAAGAGGAAAATAGTATCCTTAAATCTTTATTCAGATGCCATCAAGTCTTTCTCTGGAGGCAGATAGCATTTTTCATTATGAATCCTGTGTGATTGTCTTAGATCATTGTATTGCTGAGAATAGCTAAGTCATTCACAGTTATTCATCATACAATATTGCTCTTACTGTGTACCGTATTCTCCTGGTTCTGCTTACTTCATTTTGTATCAGTTCATGCTGCTCATCATAATAATATTCCATTACAATCATCTACCACAACTTGTTTAGTCATTCTTCAGTTGATGGGTATCCCCTCAATTTCTAATTCTTAGCCACCACAAAAAAGTGGCTATGAATGTTTTTTTACAAATAAGTTCTTTTCCCTTTTTCTAAAATCTCTTTGGAACATAGACCTAGAAGTGGTATTGTCTGGATGAAAAGGTATATACAGTTTTATAGCCCTTTGGGCATAGTTTCAAATTGCTCTCCAGGATGGTTAGGTCAATGAGATAATTTCACAAGTTTGTCAGCAGTGCTTTGGGGTCCCAATTTTCTCAAATACCCTCTGATATTTGTCATTTTTCTTTTCTGTCATGTTAAGCAATCTGATGAGTGTGAGGTGGGTACCTTAGAGTTGTAATTTGCATTTCTCTAATCAATAGTGATTTAGAGCATTTCTTCCATATGATTAGAGATAGCTTTGATTTCTTCATCTGAAAACTGCCTGTTCATATCTTTTGACCATTTGTCAATTGAGGAATGACTTGTATTCTTATAAATTTGAATAACAGATGTAATTAAATCAACCTTGAACATTTATGCACCAAATGGCATAGCATCTGAGTTCTTAAAGGAAAAGTTAAATCAGTTACACGAAGATGTAGTAACACTACAATAGTGAAGGACCTCAGTTTATCCTTTTTACACCTTGATAAATCTAAATATAAAATTTTAAAAAGCTATGGGGATGAATAGAGTTTTAGAAAAGTTAGATATGATAAACCTCTAAAGAATAATGAATGGAAAGGAGTACACCTATTTCTCAGCTATACTTGACAATGTCACAAAAATTGAACATGTACAAGCCACAAAAACCTCACAAACAAGTGCAGAAAGGCAGAAATATCAAATGCATCTTTTTGAACCATAATGCAATATAAATTGCATTCAGTAAGGAACCTTTGAAACATAGATTAAAAATTAATCAGAAACTAAATAACTTAATCCTAAAAATGAGTGGTTCAGTGAATAAATCATAGAAAGAATAGTTTCATTAACAATACTGATAACGATGAGGCAACCAAAATTTTTGTACCAAAATTTGTGGGATGTTCCCAAAGCAGTACCTAGGGGGAAATATATGTCTTTAAAAGCTTATATCAACAAAAGAGAGAAAGAGCAGATGAATGAATTGGGCATGCAATGAAGCCAGCTAGGGAAACAACAAATTAAAACCCCCTATTGAACACCAAAATAGAAATCTTAAAAATTAAAGGAGAAAATAACAAACTTTAAAGCTTAAATAAATAAATAAATCTAGGAGCTATTTTTTTTCTGTAGAAATTAAAAAAAACCAACAACAATATTAAACCATTGGTTAATTTGATTAGAAAAAAACATACCAATAAAAAGATTAATTGACTAGCCAATGAAGAAAAGCAATTCTTAGGAGACTTTTTGCTGAACTATAATAAACCAATAGAATTAACAAACTAGATGAAATTAGTATTTACAAAAATATAAATTGCTCAAATTAAAAAAACAGGAAATAGAATACTTAACCCTGTTTTAGTCAAAGAAATTGAATAAGACATAAATGAACTCCCTAAGAAAACTCCCAGGACTAAATTTATCTACAAGCTAATTCTACCAAAACATTAAAAGAACGATTAATTCTAATACTAAATAAGCTATTTGAAAAAATAGGTAAAGAAGGCTTCTTACCGATTTATACCAGGAATGTAGGGCTGGTTCAATATTAGGAAAACTATTAGCATCATTGAGCATATCAACAACAAAACCAACAGAAACCACATGATCATCTCAATAGATGCAGAAAAGGCTTTTGATAAAATACAACACCCATTCCTATTAAAAACACTAGAAAGCATAGGTATAAATGGAGTCTTCCTTAAAATAATAAATAGCATTTATCTAAAACCTTCAGCAAGCATTATATGTAATGGGAACAGGCTAGAAGCATTTCCAATAAGATCGGGGGTGAAACAAGGATGTCCATTATCACCGCTGTTATTCAATATTGTACTGGAAACCTTAGCTTTAGCAATAAGAGAAGAAAAAGAAATTGAAGGCATTAGAATAGGCAAAGAAGAAACAAAGCTATCACTCTTTGCAGATGACATGATGATATACTTAGAGAATCCTAGAGAATCAAGTAAAAAACTACTTGAAATAATAAACAACTTTAGCAAAGTTGCAGGCTATAAAATAAACCCACATAAATCATCAGCATTTCTATATATTACCAACAAAGCCCAACAGCAAGAGATAGAGAGAGAAATCCCATTTAAACTTACTGTAGACATTATAAAATATTTAGGAGTCTACCTCCCGAAACAAACCCAGGAACTCTATGAACACAATTACAAAACACTTTTCACACAAATAAAATCAGATCTAAATAATTGGAAAAACATCAGTTGCTCATGGGTAGGCCGAGCTAATATAATAAAAATGACAATCCTACCTAAGCTAATTTACTTATTCAGTGCCATACCAATCAAACTACCAAAATTATTTTATAGAGTTAGAAAAAATAATAACAAGATTCATTTGGAAAAACAAAAGGTCCAGAATATCAAAGGAACTAATGAAAAGAAATGCAGGGGAAGGTGGCCTAGCAATTCCAGATCTTAAATTGTATTATAAAGCAGCAATCATCAAAACTGCTTGGTACTGGCTAAGAAATAGGGAGGTGGATCAGTGGAATAGGTTAAATATGCAAGACACAGTAGTCAATGACTATAGTAATCTATTATTTGATAAACCCAAAGACCCCAGCTTCTGGGATAAGAACCCACTCTTTGAAAAAAACTGCTGGGAAAACTGGAAAAGAGTATGGCAGAAACTAGGCATAGACCCAAATCTCACACCATATACCAAAATAAAGTCAAAATGGGTTCATGACTTAGATATAAAGGCTGATACCATAAGTAAACTGGGAGAACAAGGAATAGTTTACCTATCAGATCTATGGAGAACAGAAGAATTCATGACCAAACAGGAGATAGAGAACATTATGAAAAGCAAAATGGATAATTTTGATTACATTAAATTGAAAAGTTTTTGCACAAACAAAGCCAATGCAACTAAGATTAGAAGGAAGGTAGAAAATTGGGAAAGAATTTTACAACCTCTGATAAAGGCCTCATTTCTAAAATATATAGAGAATTAAGACAAATTTATAAGAACACAAGCCATTCCCCAATTGATAAATGGTCAAAGGATATGAACAGACAGTTCTCAGATGAAGAAATTAAAGCCATCTATAGTCATATGAAAAAATGCTCTAAATCATTATTGATTAGAGAAATGCAAATCAAAACAACTCTGAGGTACCACATCACACCTATCAGATTGGCCAACATGACAAAACAGGAAAATGATAAATGTTGGAGAAGATGTGGGAAAATTGGAACACTAATACATTGTTGGTGGAGTTGTGAAATGATCCAACCATTTTGGAGAACAATTTGGAACTATATGCCCAAAGGGCTAAAAAAATGTGCATACCCTTTGATCCAGCAATAGCAGTTCTAGGGCTATATCCCAAAGAGATCAAACAAATGGGAAAAGGACCCACATGTGCAAAAATATTCATAGCAGCTCTTTTTGTGGTGGCAAAGAATTGGAAATTGAGAGGATGCCCATCAATTGGGGAATGGCTGAGCAAGTTGTGGTATATGAATGTAATGGAATACTATTGTGCTATAAGAAATGATGAACAGGCTGACTTCAGAAAAACCTGGAAAGACTTATGTGATCTGATACTGAGTGAAGTGAGCAGAACCAAAAGGACTTTGTACACAATAACAGCCACGTTATGCAATGACTAAGATTGTTAAACTGAACCCTTCTCAGCATTATGAGGATCTAAGACATCTCCAGAGGCCTCGGGATGGAAAATGCTGTCCACATCCAAAGAAAGAACTATGGAAGTCGAATCGCCATCACTTATTTTTACCTTCTGTTGAGTTTTGTTTCGTCTTTCTGATGGTTCCTCCTATTGGTTTTAATTTTTACTTAGAACTTCACTAATGTGAAAATATGTTTAATGGGTAAATGTAAAGCCTATATCAGATTGTGCGCCGTCTTGGGGGAGGTTGGGGGGGAGGAAGGGGGAGAAAAATTTTCAACTCAAAAGCATATGGAAGTGATTATTGATAAATCAAAATAAGTTAATAAAATTAAAAGAGAAAAAAAGAAGGCATCCTACCAAATTCTTTCCACAATACAAATATGGTCTTGATACCTAAACCAGGAAGAACGAAAACAGAGGAAGGAGGATGAAAAAGGAAATAAGCATTTATATAGTACCTGCTATGTGGTATTCACTATGCTAAGTGCTTCATAAATAATATCTCGTTTGATCCTCGCAACAACCCTGAAAGATAGATGCTATTAGTATCTCCATTTTATGTTTGAGGAAACTGAAGCAAAAAGGAGGTTTGTGATTTTCTCAGGGTCACAAAGCTAGTAAATGTCTCTGGCCAGATTTCACCTCAGATCTCCATGATTCAGGGTCTGGCTCTCTGTCTACTCTCTTTCCATTATCTACTGTCTCTATCCATTGTGCCACCCACCTGCCTTTATTCATGGAAAGAAAACTATAGACCAATTTCCCTAATGGATGTAAAAAAATTAAAATACTAGCAAGAAGATTATAATAATATGTCACAAAGATTATACACTATGACCAGCCTGGATTTATACCAGTAATGCAGGGTTGGTTCAATACCAGGAAAATAATATGCATAATTGGCTATATTAATAACAAAACAACACAAAATCACATGATCCATCAATAATGCATTAGTGTTCCAATTTTCCCACATCTTTTCCAACATTTATTATTTTCCTGTTTTGTCATGTTAGCCAATCTGATAAGTATGATGTGGTACCTCAGAGATGTTTTGATTTGTACTTCTCTAATCAATAGTGATTTAGAGCATTTTAGGAAAATGGGAGGGGAGAAATGAGGGAGGTCTGGCTTGATTGAAGTGCAGATACCTAGGGGGAGATACTGAATCAACAAACAAGTCCTAGGGGTAGCAGCCTCAGCTTCAGGAACTGTGGTCCTATGGGCGGTGTGGAGGTCAGATGGTTGATTAGAGGAAGATTGCAAGGCCCTCCACTGGTCCTAGACGTGGGGCCCAGGTATGCTGACCAGATATGGTCCTAGGCTGTGACTCTGGGAAGGGAGGGTCAAGCACATTCTGGTCACTGTAGTCTCAGAGTTGCAGAGGCCCTACTGGTTGTGGTCACTTGCAGAAGAGTAGAGTCGTTGGTTTTGGTTCCAGGGCAAAGGGGTAAGCTAACACTTGCAGCGACAGGAGGGAACGAAAGGAGAAAGAGCACAGAGAGGAGTACCTGAGGTCAGGCCAGAAAACAATAGCTTGAACAATCTGAAGCCTGAGACATTATCCCCTACACCTCAGGACTACAGCCCAACTGTAACATAAAGTTAACAGCCAAGAAATAAGCTACTGAAAAATGAATAAGCAAAAAATAACCTGACCATAGATAACTACTGATAGAGATGATATGAGCTCAAACTCAGAAGAGGATAGTGAAATCAAAATAGCTGCTTCTACTTCAAAGCAAAATGTAAAATGGTCACAATACCAAGAGTTCTTGGAAGAGCTTAAAAAGGACTCTAAAAATCAAATGAGAGAGACTGATGAAAAATTAGGGGAAAAAATAAGAGTAATGCAAGAAAATTATGAAAACAAAGTCAATTGGTTGGAAGAGAACCAAAAACTTACCAAAAAAATAACTCTTTAAAAATCAGAATTGATTAAGGGGAAGTGAATAACTTCATAAGACACCAAGAAATAATAAAAGCAAAATCAAGAGAATGTGAAACATCTCATTAGAAAAACAGCTGATCTGGAAAACAGATTTAGGAGAGACAATATATAAGAATTGTTGGACTTCTTGAAAGGTATTATTATAAAATATAGGCTAGGAGTGAAAGCAGTGACTTGCTTGAGCACTCCCCCAAACCCCTCCAAATACTCATAAAAAATGGCTCTAAACAAATTCTGAAGCAGCAGAACCCACAAAAAGACAGAGTGAAACAAATTTCCAGCCCAAGACAACCTGGATGATTGATCAGAAAGGTATATCGCACGGGGCTGGGAGAGCAGCACAGCTTGGCGTGGGCGCACAGGCCGCAGCAAACCTGGAGCAGGCCTCAGAGGACTGAATCGCAGGCAGCTGTGGAGGTTTCCAGACTCCTCAATCCACCAATGCCAAAGACAACTTAGAAGGTCAGTGGGAAAAGTCTGTTTCTGTCTGTGCTGAGACAGGAAGGTGGGATTTCAGATCCATTCCTCAAGAGCGTGGCCCGGGGTGGGGGTGGGGCAGCTGCTTCCCGAGCTTCCAGCCCACAGACTGAGGGGGAATCCAGTGGCTGATCAGAGAGGGCCTGCAGGGATCTCTTTGCCAGTGCTGAGGCAGGAATCTCTTGCTTTGCCCATGTGTGGATCTGGGTCACAGTTCTGGGCGGCAGTGCTGGGGTGAGGAGGAGCATTGGCGTGGTGGAGCTTGTAGTGGCTGTGGAGAGGAACCCCTCTTCACAGTTACAGAACAGAAAGGAATACTTGTGGTCACAGGCCAGGAAAGGAGTAAACACCTCGTCCCTTATCATACCACCTTGGAAGAACTGAAAATTTACAGGTCCCTACAGGTATCTCTGAAAACAGCAACACAAACCCCTGAAGCTTGGGACAGTACACTCTCCACATTGGAAGCAGACTCTTACCTTAACAAAGAGTTTAAAACTAAAGTAATTGGCTGGGATCATGAGCAAGCAGCGCAAAAAAGAGTCAGACTATATTATCTTACTTTGGTGAAAAAGAAGATCAAAATATACAACCAGAAGAAGACAACAAAATCAAACCTCCTACATCCAAAGCCTCCACGAAAAATATGAATCAGTCCCAGGCCTTGGAAGAGCTCAAAAAGGATTTTGAGAAGCAAGTAAGGGAAGTAGAGGAAAAAATGAGAGTGATGCGAGAAAATCACGAAAAACAAGTCAACAGCCTGCTAAAGGAGACCCAAAAAAATACTGAAGAAAACAACACCTTAAAAAATAGCCTATAACCCAAATGGCAAAAGAGGTCCAAAAAGTCAATGAGGAGAAAAATGCCCTAAAAAGAAAAATTAGCCAAATGGAAAAGGAAGTCCAAAAGATTACTGAAGAAAATACTTCCTTAAAAATTAGAATAGAGCAATTGGAAGAGTGACTTTATGAGAAATCAAGACACTGTAAAACAAATCCAAAAGAATGAAAAATTAGAAAACAGTGTGAAATATCTCATTGGAAAAACAACTGACCTGGAAAATAGATCCAGGAGAGAGAATTTAAAAATTATTGGACTATCTGAAAGCCATGATCAAAAAAAGCCTAGACATCATCTTTCAAGAAATTAAAAGGAAAACTGCCCTGATATTTTAGAACCAGAGGGCTCCTGAAAGAGATCCCCAGAGTTCCCAGGTCAAGGAGAAAATATTACAAGCTGCCAGAAGGAAACAATTCAAGTACTGTGGAAACACAATCAGGGTAACACAAGATTTAGCAGCTTCTACATTAAAGGACCGCAGGGCATGGAATATAATATTCTGGAGGGCAAAGGAGATAGGATTACAACCAAGAATCACCTACCCAGCAAAACTGAGTATAATCCTTCAGGGGAAAAAATGGTCATTCAGTGAAATAGAGGACTTTCAAGCATTCCTGATGAAAAGACCAGAGCTAAACAGAAAATCTGACTTTCAAATACAGGACTCCAGTGGAACATGAAGAGATTGCACTTTGTCCCTGCTTATCTCCATTTTCCCCATCAGCTCAGCAACAGTTCTCCTGGTCCCTCTCTCTTCAATGGATCTTTTTGTATCTCAGTATGGTGGGCCATCATAAGATTTTAAAGTTGGAGACTTGGAGTTGTGAACTGATCCAACCATTCTGGAGAGCAGCTTGGAACTATGCCCAAAAGTCTATCATACTGTGCATACACTTTGATCCAGCAAAACCACCACTAGGTCTGTATCCCAAAAAGATTTAAAAAAAAAAAAGGAAAAGGACCTATTTGTACACAAATATTTATAGCAGCTCTTTTTGTGGTGGCAAAAAATTGGAAATTAAAGGGATGTCCATTGATTGGGGAATGGGTGAACAAGCTGTAGTATATGATTATAATGGAATATTATTGTGCTATGAGAAATGCTGAGCTGAATGATTTCTGAAAAACCTGGAAAGACTTACATGAACTGATATAGAGTGCAGTGAGTAGAACCAGGGGAACACTGTATATAGCAACAGCAACATTGTGTGATGATCATCTGTGAATGACTTAGCTCTTCTCAGTAATACAATGATCCAAGACAATTCCAGAGGACACATGATAAAAAAAAGTGTTTTTCACCGCCAGAGAAAGAACTAGGGTCTGAATGAAGCATACTTTTTTTTTCCACTTACTCTTTCTTTCTTTTTTAGTTTTCTTCCACAAAATGACTAATATGTTAATATTTTACATGTTTGCACATGCATAACCTGCATCAGATTGCTTGCTGTCTCAGGGAGGGGATAGGGGGTAGGGAGGGATAGAATTAGAAACTCAAGACTTAAAAAAAGAAATACAACAAATATTAAAAATTGTTTTTACATGTAATTGGGAGAAAATAAAATATTATTAAAAATAAAAATAAATTTAAAAAAATAAAATAAAATAAATATAGGCACTAGACACTATATTTCAAGAAATTAATAAGAACTACAAGGTAAAATGGAAATTGAAAACATCCACTTATCACCATCTGAAAGAGATCCAAAGATAAAAACTCACAGGAACATTATAACTAAGTTTCAGAACTCCCAGGTCAAGAAGAAAATACTATAAACAATTAGAAAGAAACAATATAAATACTGTGGAGCTACAATCAGGCTAAGACAAGATTCAGTGGCTTCTATATTAAAAGACCAAAGGGGATGGAACATGACATTCTGAATAGCAAAAGAAGTGGGTTTGCAACCAAGAATAACTTACCCAGCAAAGCTGAATGTAATTTTGCAAGGAAAAAAATGGGTATTTAATAAATTAAAGGACTCTCAGGTTTTTGTGAGGAAAAGACCAGAACTAAATGGAAAATTTGACCTACAAGAATCAGGAGAAACCTAAGAAGGTAAATATGAAAGACAATATTATAAGGGATTTAATAAGGTCAGACTCATTTTGGAAAGTGGTATCTATAACTTAAGAATGTTATCATTACTAGGATAGTTGTTTTTAAATAGTATTTTATTTTTTTCCAGTTATATGTAAAGACAATTTTTAGCATTCATTTTTACAAAATTTTGTGTTTCAAGTTTTTCTCCCTCCTCTCCTCTCCTCTCTTCCTAAAATGGTAAGCAGTTTGATATAGCTTATATGTGTGCAATCATGTAAAACATGTTCCATATTAGTCATAGTTGTGAAAGAAGAAACAGACTAAAAGAAAAAAAAATGAAAAAAATAAAGTGAAAAAAGTATGCTTTGAACTAGAGTAGTTTGAAAGTGTATATATAGATAGAAGGCTTGGGGTTAAGTTGCATATAATGGGATGATCCTAAAATTTGGAAAGAGGGGTAAAATGGAGCAATAATCTCACACAAATGATGCATGAATGGAAAAACTCGGTGGAGGGCTATTAATACAAGAACCTTATTCTCATCAGAAATGAAGGAATAACATACGTGTAGAAGAGTATAAAAGTCTTCTTAACCTAAAGAGAAAAAGGAGGGTGAGGGGATAGGATAAGGGAGGCATTCTTTGAAGGGTATACAGATTAAGAAATAGGAGGGCAAAGAGAGAAGATAAGGGAATGATTCCTAGAAAAGGTGCAGATTAAGAAGGCAGTGGTCAGAAGTAAATTAGAAATCTGAGGAGAAATAAGATAAAAAGAGGGAGAAAAGGATAAATAAAAAATAGGATGGAGGGAAATACATAACTAGTAATTATAACTATAAATGTGAATAGGATGAACTCATCCATAAAATGGAAATGGATAACAGAATGGATTAAAAACCAGAATCTGACAATATGCTGTTTATAAGAAACACATTTAAAAATGAGAGATATACATAGAGTAAAAATAAAGGGCTGGAGTAGAATTTATTATGCTTCAGCTGATGCAAAAAAAGCAGCGGTAGCAATCATGATCTCAGACAAAGCTAAAATAGCTAAAATAGATTTAATTAAAAGAATATGCATGGAAAATACATTATGATAAAAGATACCATATATGATGAAGTAACATCAATAATAAACCTGTATGCACCAAATGCTATAGCATCCAAATTTTTAAAGGAAAAGGTAAGTGAATTAAAGGTGAAAAAAAATAGCAAAACTAAAATAATGGGGGACTTAAACTTTCCCCTCTCAGAACTTGATAAATCTAACCAAAATATATATAAGAAATAAGTCAAGGAGGTGAATAGAATCTTAGATAGATAGGATAGATATCTAGAGAAAACTGAATGGGAATTGAAAAGAATATACCTTTTTCTCATAGGTATATGGCAACTTTATATTAGGACATAAAACTTTAAGTGTAGAAAAGCAGAAATATTAAATGCATCCTTTTCAGATCATAATGAAATAAAATTATATTTAATAAGAGACCATGAAAACACAGACTAAAAATTAATTGGAGACTAAATAACCTAATTTTAAAGAATGAGTAAGTTAAAGAACAAGTCATTGAAACAATAAATGATATGAATGATAATTATGAAACAACACGCCAAAATCTATGGGATCCAGGAAAAGCAATAATCAGAGGAAAATTTCTATTTCTAAATGCTTACATCAATAAAATAGAGAAAGAGCAGATCAGTGAATTGGATGTGCAACAATAACTACAACAACAGAACTAGAAAAAGAACAAATTAAAAGTCCCCAATTAAACATTATATTGGAAATCCTAAAAATTAAAGGTGATAACAAAATCAAATGTAAGAAAACCATTGAATTAATAAATAACCAATAAAATAGATAAACCATTGGTTAATATGATTTTTTTAAAAGAGGAAAAAGAGACAAATCATTAGGATCAAAAATGAAAGGGATGAATATGCCACTAATGAAGATGGAATCAAAGCAATTATTAGGAGTTATCTTGCCCAATTACATGCCAATAAATTTTACAAGTTGAGTGAAATGGAAGAATACTTTTAAAAACATAAGCTGCCTAGATTAAGAAAAGAGGAAATAGGTTATCTA
The DNA here is from genome assembly GCF_003287225.1 of Phascolarctos cinereus. Taxonomy (NCBI): domain Eukaryota; kingdom Metazoa; phylum Chordata; class Mammalia; order Diprotodontia; family Phascolarctidae; genus Phascolarctos; species Phascolarctos cinereus. The sequence goes on from NW_027555736.1 coordinate 185,827,455, forward strand.
AATAAATCTATTTTAGAAAAAGAAATTGAACAAACTTTTCCTAATTAAAAAAGCATCAGGACTAGATGGCTTTACAAGTGAATTCTACCAAACATTTAAAGATCAACTTGGCACAGTGGATAGAGCGCCATCCTTGGAGTCAGGAGGACGTGAGTTCAAATTTGGCCTCAGACACTTAGTAGCCATGTGACCCTGACCAAGTCACTTGACTGTGCCTCAGTTTCCTCATCTGTAAAATGAGCTGGAAAAGGAAAGGGCAAACCACTCCAGTCTTTGCCAAGAAAACCCCACATGGGGTCACAGAGACTCAGATGTGACTGAAACAGTTCAACAACAAAATCTGGAATAATAGGCAAGGAAGGAGTCCTACCAAACTCCTTTTATGAAACTAATATGATGGTGACATCCAAACCAGGAAAAGCAAAAACAGAGAAGGAAAATTACAAACCAGTTTTACTAGTGAATATGAATGTAAAAATCCTAAACAAAATGCTAGCTAGGAGACTATAACAATATATCACAAAGATAATACATTGTGACCAAGTGGGGTTTATACCAGGAATGCAGGGATGGTTTAGCAGAAGGGAAATTATTAGATAATTGATTACATCAAAAATATAAGGAACAAAGATCATATGATTATATCAATAGATGCAGAAAAAACTTTTCACAAAATATAACACTCATTCCTATTAAAAACACTTGAAAGCATAGGGATGAATGGATTTTTCCTTCAAATGATAAGGATATCTACCTGGAATGATCAGCAAGTGTTATCAGTAATGGGGATAAGCTATAAGCTTTCCCAATAAAATCAGAAGTGAAACAGAGATGCTCATTATCAGCAATATTATTCAATATTGTATTAGAAATGCTAGCAATAGCAATAAGAGAAGAAAAAATTTAAAGGAATCAAAATGGGCAATGAAGTAATAAAAACTATTTCTTTTTCCGCATGGTGTGATGACATACTTGGAAAATCTTAGAGATTCAACTAAAAAGCTAGTTGAAACAATTAATTTTGGCAAAGCAGCAGTATATAAAATAAACCCATATAAACCAACATTTCTACATATCACCAACAAAACCCTGCAAGAAGAGATAGTAAGAGATACCCCATCTAAAATAAATGTAGATAGCATAAAATACCAGGGAGGAACTACATGAACATAATTATAAAACACCCTTTCTACAAATAAAGTCAGATTTAAATAACTGGAGAAGTAGTAATTGTTCATGGGTAGGCAGAGTCAATATAATAAAAAATGACAATTCTGCCTAAACTAATTTGCTTATTCAATGCCATCCCAATTAAATGATCAATAATTTATTTTATTGAGCTAGAAAAAAAATACTGAAATTAACTTGGAAGAACAAAAGGTAAAGAAGATCAAAGGAATTAAGGAAAGATGTAAAGGAAGGAGGTTTAGCAATACCAAATATTAAACTGTACTATGAGATAGTAATTATTAATACTGGCTAAGAAATAAAAAGGTGGATCCATGGGACAGAGTAGACATACAATACACAGTAGTAAATGTTTGTAATAGTCTTGTATTTAACAAATGTAAAGATTTAAGCTTGTGAAATAAGAATTCACTATTTGGTAAAAAATTATTGGGAAAACTGTAAAATGCTCTGGCAGATACTGGCTATAGACCCATGTCTTATGCCATTTACCAAGATAAGGTCAAAATGAGTACATGACCTAGATATAAAGGGAGATATTATAAACAAATTAGAAGAAAATGAAACATATCACCTATTGGACTTATGGATATGAATAAACAAGAGATAGAAAGCATTGTGAGATGTAAAGAAGATAATTTTGATTATATTAAAAAGGTTTTGTACAAATAAAACCAATGTATCGAAGATTAGCAGGAAAGCAGAAAACTGGGGAAATTTTTATACACAGTTTCTTAGTTAAAGGTCTCATATCTCAAATACATAGAGAACTTTGTCAAATTTATAAGAATGTGAGATTCCCCAGTTGATAAATGGTCAAAGGATATGAACAAGTAGTTTTTTGATTAAGAAATTAAAGCCATATATAGGCATATAAATATGCTCAAAATCATCATTGATTAGAGAAATGCAAATTAAAACAACTTTGAGATATGTCATATCTCTTAGATTGGCTAAAATGATAGAAGGGGGAAATGACAAATATTGCAGGGGATGTGGAAAAATTGGGATGCTAAGATTCTGTTAGTGGAACTGTGAACTGATTTAACCATTTTGCAGAGCAATCTGGAATTATGCCCAAAGAGTTATAAAACTATGCTTACCCTTTTACCCAGTAATACCAATGATATTAGGTGTGTTTCCTAAGGTAACCAGGCAAAAAGGAAAGGAACCTGTATGTTCTAAAATATTTTTAGCTCTCTTTAGTGGCAAAGAACTGGAAATTGACGAGATAGCCATCAATTGGGGAATGGCTAAATAAGTTGTTAAATATGATTATGGTGAATACTACTGGACTGTAGGAAATGATAAGCAGGGTGATTTTAGAAAAACATGGAAAATTTGCATATAATACTGAAGAGTAAAATGAGCAGGACCAAGAAAACATTGGATATAACAGCAATATTGTTTGAAGAATAACTATGAACAACTAAATTATTCTGAGTATTATAAATACCCAAATCAACTACAAAGGAACTATGAAAGAAGATGCTATCCAGAGAAAGAACTGATAAACATAAGTATGAATAGTATGGTTTTACATCTATCTATCTGTCTGTCTATCGATATATCCATCCATCCATCTAGCTAGCTGTCCTTCTATCTCTGTGTCAAATGGTGGCTTTCTCTAATGCAAGGTGGAAATGGGGAGGGAGATAATTTGGAACTTAAGATGGAACAAAAAAATTAATTGAAAAAAAGAAAAAAGTACTGGGCCAAGCACAGATCCTGGGGACACTCCCATGGAGATTTCCTTCAAAGGTGTTATTTAAGTATTAGTAATTTTTCTTTATTTCTGTCTACACGGCCATTTCCAAATAATTCCAAATAATAATACTATTATTTAAACTGCAACTTTCAATCTTTCATACAAAAATAGCATGAAATCCTTTCTCAGATCCTGGGTAATCAGGGAAATGCAGAAGAATATAATTCTGAGATATCACCTTATCCCCATTAAATATAGCAAAGAGTTAAAAATACAAAATTAAACTGGCTAATCTGTAAAGAAGCAGACAAGTTATACTGCAGACATTTTGAGGAAAGTATGACAATTTAGGAGAGCTATAAAACTTTATACTTTTTGACCCAGTGTTCTCAATTCCAGGGCCTGTACCCTAATATTATTGAAATGAAACAAAAACCTCTAGAAAAATAATTACAGCAGTTTGTTTATAAATTTTTGTTGAAACCTTTTACTGTTATATCATATACATTTCTAAGTATATCTGTCCTGTTTCCTCTGCCCAGCCAACCCTTGTACAAATACTGAAAAAGAAAGGAGGAAAAAGCATTTCAGCAAAACCAAGCAATATATCAACTGTGTTTGAAGATATGTGCAATACCCTACCCTACACCCACAGTCCTTCAGCTCCTCAACGATGAGAGGGAGGCACATTTTTTAAACTCTTGTTTGGAACTAAACTTGGTTATTACAATAATAGCATTCAATTTATTATTCCTTCAATTTACATTATTGTAGTCATGGGGTATAGTTTTACTGGTTGTTTACTTCACTATTCATCAGTTCATGGTTTTTTCAAGAGGCATTCATTCTATTGAGGGAGACAATATACAAATAACCATGTACATACGAAATGTAGAAAGTATACATGAAAGGTAATCTCAAAGCTTTTTTTTTCCTCTGTAATTTTTTTCTTTTTTTCTTTTATTAATTTATTTTGATTTATCAACAATCACTTCCATATGCTTTTGAGTTGAAAATTTTTCTCCCCCTTCCTCCCCACCCATCCTTCCCAAGACGGCGCACAATCTGATATAGGCTTTACATTTACCCATTAAACATATTTTCACATTAGTGAAGTTGTAAGTAAAAAATAAAACCAATAGGAAGAACCATCAGAAAGATGAAACAAAACTCAACAAAAGGTAAAAATAAGTGATAGCGATTCGACTTCCATAGTTCTTTCTTTGGATGTGGACAGCATTTTCCATCTCGAGGCCTCTGGAGATGTCTTAGATCCTTGTAATGCTGAGAAGGGTTCAGTTTAACAATCTTAGTCATTGCATAACGTGGCTGTTATTGTGTACAAAGTCCTTTTGGTTCTGCTCACTTACTCAGCATCAGACCATATAAGTCTTTCCAAGTTTTCCTGAAGTCAGCCTGTTCATCATTTCTTATAGCACAATAGTATTCCATTACATTCATATACCACAACTTGCTCAGCCATTCCCCAGTTGATGGGCATCCTCTCAATTTCCAATTCTTTGCCACCACAAAAAGAGCTGCCATGAATATTTTTGTACATGTGGGTCCTTTTCCTATTTGTTTGATCTCTTTGGCATATAGCCCTAGGAGTCATCAGTTCATGTTTTCCAATGCTTTGAATACTTCATATTAGTCATTTCTTATGGCAGAGCAATATTCTATTATATTCATGTACCACAATTTGTTTAGTCATTCTCCAATTGATGACAACTACTTTCTTTCCAATTCTTTGCTAACAAAAATAAAAAGAGTTCCCGTAATATTTTAGTAAATATGAAACCCTTTTTTCCTCTTTGACCTCCTTAACATGCCCCGCAGTGAAATATCTAGGTCGAAGGATATAGGCATTTTAGTCACTTTTTAAAAACTGAATTCCAAATTGTTTCTCAAAATAGTTGAATGAACTCACAGCTCCATCTTGTGGAGCCTTGTGTGTTCACTTTATATATCTTCCTGAAGTTTTTCTATTTCCATCTTTTGTCATCTTTATCATTTTGCTGTGTGGGAGGTAAAATATCAGTTGTTTTAATTTGTGTTTATTTTCTTACTCATGATTTGGAGCACTATTTCATATAGTTTTTAATAGTTTACAGTTCTTTTGAGAACTGTTCTTTTTTCATATCGTTTAATCACTTATTCATTGAGGATGTTCTCAGTCTTATACATTTTTATTATTTCACTATAAATCCTAGTTATTGAATTTTTACCAAAGACATTTGATGAAAAGATTTTTTTCTCTATTTGATATTTTCCCTTCGTATCTTAACTGTAGTGATTTTCTTTTCCTACAAAAGATTTTTCATATAATCAAAATGATCAGTTTTTACCTTGTATGATTGCTTCTTCCTTTTTCCATAGCTGGAATAGGTAACCAGATCTGTTCTTCTTATTATTATTTTGTGTGTGGCTTTTCTGTTCAAGTTGTGTATCTATTTTGGGCTTATTTTGGTACATGGTATAAGATGTTGGTCTAAACCTATTTTCTGTCACAGTGTTTTTGAGTTTTCCCAGCCATTCCTATCAAATAGGAAATTCTTCCCAAAGTAGTTTATATTCTCAAGTTTATTGAACACTGTCTTGAATTCAGTTTATTCTGATATTTATTTACCTCATCAGTTTCATTGACCTACTACTTTTCTGTTTTTTAAGCTGATTCTAAGTATTTTGATAATTCCTATAGCACTATTATTAACTACAAAAAATTAAAGACAACCCATACTCAACAATTAGATTATTGTTAACTACTGTCATATAAATGTTATTGCCTCTTCAAAGTTATCCTTTCTTAAGAATACAAAGAAATATGAGAAGACAAATGAAGTGATACTGAATCAGAATATACACATTGATAACAATTGTATAAAGAAACTCTATAGAAGCAACATAAACCTTAAAAACACATTAAAGTTAAGGAAGATCAGAAGGGGATAAGGAAGTAAGCAGAACATTTTGTTATTAATTTATTAGTTTATCTATATGTATGTATATTTAAAAGGAGAATGGATGATGAACAGAGGTGAGTTTGAATGACAACTGAAGATTTAACTCAAAAGAAAGATGAAAAAGAAAAATATCTATCTCCTACCAAGTGACTTTTCTTTGAGTTTAAAAGGAAATATGAGTGTAGGAATGTCAATGTAGTAGGAGTGATGAAGAGAACCCTTAATTTGCTGGACCCGCCATGGAGCTTGGCATGAGCTCTGGTTCTAGTGCTGGTACAACACAGCAACTCCTAACTGGCCTCTAGTGACTTGGAGCAATCACAGATTGGAGGGGAATAGAGCAAATCAGGGTTTCCCCTGATCATCCTAGCTACATCAGGAATGTGATTTGTTAAGAATATAAGGCTGTTTGAAGGCACTTTTATCAGACAGCTTTATATCCCTCAGCCTTAGAGAACTTTGAGGACCATTCCTTTCTTAGAATTTAAAAAAATACATACACTTGAATGACCAGTGGGCTTTTGCATGCAGTGGTTCATCTTCTTGCTTTTTACTCACTCACCTTTATAGCTATTTCTTAGGAATTATCACTCTTCATATATTCTTGAGTAGATACATGATGAAAGTGGTGTTTCAGGAATAAAAGAATGAGAAACTAGTTAGCTGCTTTTTTTCACATAGGCGGTCACAAATAGACAAAGGTATTAAAGCAATGCTGAGCCAGAGACATTTTTTTACTATTCTAAAGAAACCTCACTCCAGAAGGAGGTAATACTGTGATATTCTAGGCAGCTCCCTCAACTGAAAAATGAGCTACCAAGTCTCTGTACATGCCTCCTAAACAGAATATAAGATCTGAGATGATGATACTTTTTTAACTTTTAAAATTATTTACATTTTTTTTTTATCAAAGGCTGTTTTTAAAAAACCTAACGTGGAATTAAAGGAGATGTCCTTATGGATAGTCAACTGATTTAAACTTCTCTGAATAGTAAGCTTCTCCAGGATTGGCAGCGGAACTAGTTTTATCTAATATGTCCATAAATCATCCATAAGTGGGTGTGCGTGGACATTTCTAAAATAAAAGATGACACAAAACTTTCCTGGGCCACAAAATGCCCCATACCACCTATATTCTTGTCTTCGTACTTCACTGATCAATCCCAGGAACGTGTCATTCAATTGTAAGTAAAAGCTGTGAGATGAGCTCAAATATAGGCAGGCATAAGAACTATGCTTCTAACGTGATGGCTGCTGAAGTTACTTACCATGACCCAAGACAACTGTTTTGGAATTACTGGAGACTATTCACTGAAGACATAAAACCAATTTGTTGCCTCAATTAAAAAAATCAACAAAGTGCTAGGCATTTCCTGCCAGGAAGGGGAACAGGAGGGGAGCCAGAGGCTGACCACCCTGCTTTCTCAAAGAAGGTACCAGGCTAGAATTATATCTACTCCTTTAAATATTGTTAGTCTAGGGGAAGTAACTTTAAGGTTTAATCTAAACTTCTGATTGCTATATATTAATAGAGAAAACCTTTATATGGAGAGCCTACTCCATTCTCATCAAATACTTGTTCCACCATGAACACATGTTATAAATAACAAAGAAATTCATGTATCCAAGTTGATAGCAAAATAGAAATCAGAGACCGTATACATATGAGAATATATACAAGACAATACAGATTGAAGCTCTGCCATGGGGAGTGTGATATCTCAGCTCAACCAAGAGAGACAATCTCAGATCTCACCAAAGGAAAAAATTCCCCAAAGTCTCTAGTGTAGCAAGCTGAGGATAGGTACATAATGAAGACTACCAGTTCTTCTCATGTTGACTTCTCAGAATCTTTCCCTTCAGCAACTGGAAGAGAGGTTGGAATAGCTATCTCTCAAAAATGGAAGTCAGAAGAATACTGGATTTCTCTCTTCTCTTCCTCTTGCCAATTCTGGGCCCACCCCCAACGTGGGCATAGAGCATTGTTCTCCGCCAATCAAGAAACAGTCCTATACCAGTGGGCTTTGGGGATCAGGTTATAGATTAATGCCACATTTGTTGATGAACCTTAAAGTTTTCCCAACTTTTAATTTCTAGTTAAACAATATTCATTTTAGACATTTCTCTTGAAGATATATATATATATATATATATATATACACACACACACACACAGAGACATACAACACACACACATACACATACCCTTTTTCTCTTGAAGAGGTCTATCATCCTCAAGAGAGCCATATGTAACCCTCACAAGTATATGCTACAACCCATAATGTTAAATACAGTATTTTATGTTAAGATGAAGTAGGCTGTGATTAATTTCATAGTTCATTTTCCCCTTTGTACCAAGATAAACAGCTATGCTCATTTATTCCCTTTTGTTTATCTTATTGCAAATTTGAAATTACTGTGTTACCACACTCACCTAGAAGGCACTATGAATTAATTTCGAAAGTGGGATTTCACAAGATGTTAGACCAAATGCTTTTCTGATATCTCAATCTAGAATATCTAGCATTTCTCTTCTGCCCACTGTTCCTGGAATTCTTAAACCAAAAAACCCCCAGAAAACCAATCAAATCAATCTGGCAAGGGCTGCTATTTATAATTCATCACTGCTGCTTAGGATTCCTTCAACCCCAAGAGGTTTTTAGATTTTTCTTTTTTAAATATTTATTCCATTATTTTAATCAATGTTGAAATCTTAGAGAATGGTGGTTTCCAAGAACACTTTTAAATTCAGTATATTTATTTTCTTTTCTCCTCCTTCTTTGATTACTCTAATGCCTAGTATTTATTCCATACCTGTAGTATACAGAGAGCTGAAGGAAACTGACTATGCCACACTTTTCAGAGATTTAAAAAATATCTGTGATATTTTAAATCTTATCACCACTGAACAGCACTACTAGTAATGATAATTTTGAATTTCCTGGGTTTTTACCAATAAGTGTTTATGAAGGATATTTATTGCTCCTATCCCATTATGAGTAGACCTTATTCTTCTTGCCAGAAGATAAAATGTAAACATATATTCATTCAGTGCCTCAGCTGTTTGATTGTTCTCAATTTCCTGACTCCAACTTGATAGTCATATTTCTTGTAATCTCTCCTCTTAGACATATTTATAAAAACTTCCTCTCTTCTCATCAGTATGACTTAATCCATACTATTTTCTCCTGAAATATTTTCTCCATATGTCTTTTACTTAATGAATGCTTGTTGAATGAATTTTTTTTAAAAAGGCTAATATGAGGAATTCAGAGAAATATAGGAGATATATTAAGTGATAGAGCAAAGAATGCAGAATCAAAAGTCTATAATATGTGTATGTATGATGACTATAAAAATGTAAACGAAACACTAATAGGCATTGAATTCAGCCAAAATGTAAAGGATAATCTTGGTTTTAAAGGCTAGATAATGAAAAACATTTTGCTCCTCTTGGTAGAAAGGTGGGAGTCTAACAGGTATGGAATGTTGTACATCCTGCCAGAAATAGTCATTGTGTTTATTGGTTTCGCTTAACTCTTTTCATTTGAAGAGAGGATTCTATGAAGGAAGTGACTGTTGTAAAAAACAAAGAGCAGCAGTAACAGGAGGACCTGAGTTCAAATCTGGCCTCAGACACATAACACTCACTAGCCGTGTGACTCTAGGTAAGTCACTTAACCCCAACTGCCTCACCAAAAATTAAAAATATATATATATATATTGGTTAAAAAAATGTAATGAGGTCCCAGTTTCTAGAAGTATTTAAACAGAAGCCAGATAACCAGTTGTCAGAAAGGTTGCAAAAAGAACACTTTACACTGAGTGAGAAATTATCCTAGAGAACTCTTTAGGCTTAATCTGAACTCTAACACTATATAATTAATAAATACTGTTTGAATGTAGTACATGGAATTTGTCAAGAACCTCAACATGTTGTCATTTAAATAAAGGCACTGAAGAAATAAGCGTACCCTGAGCTCATGGAGAATATGTTTTTTAAAAAGTAACTTTTAAAGATGTCTTCTGCTTTTTATATCATCATAGTTATCACCTCTCTCTCTCTCCCCCTCCCAGAGAGCTATACCATATAAATAGTATTTTTTAAGACAAAAAAGAAAATGGGGGGGGGGAAATTAGCACAACAGATGACTACATTGAAAAAGTCCAAAAACATGCACAATTCCTTACACCTGTGGACCTCCCATCTCCATGAAGGGAGTGGGGGTATCCTCATATCTTGAGCTCCATTAATATTAGTATGCCTGTCACTCCACAACCTTCCCAACATTGATTCTTGCCATTTTTTGGTCATCTTTGCCAATTTGTAAGGTGTGAGATAAAGTTTCAGGGTTGTATTTATTTACATTTCTCTATTATTAGTGATCTGACCCATTTTTTCATGTGGTTGTGAATACTTTGCAATTCTTCTTTTGAGTACTGTTTGTTCATATCCTTTGACCATTTAGCTATTGGGGAGTGACAATTAAGAGTGAGTGAGAGGGGCAGTTAGGTGGCACAATGGATAGAGCACCAGCCCTGGAATCAGGAAAACCTGAGTTCAAATCTGACCTCAGACACTTGACACTTACTAGCTATGTGACCTGGGCAAGTCACTTCACCCCATTGCCTTGTCAAAACAAAAAAAGTGTGTGTATAATTTGTTTATACATCTTGGATATCAGACCCTTATCAAATAAATTCTATACAAAGATTTTTTCCCTTTTTGTCTATTTCCCTTCTCATCCAAAGTGTGTTAGTTTTCCTTATGTAGTTTATCAGTTTCATATAATCAATTATTTCCTCTTGTAATTGCCTCTATCTCTGGGTATACTCTGCTTCTCTTCTAATTTTTTAATAGTATGATCCTTAATACTAAGGTCACATATCCTTTAAGAATGTATTGTGAAAAAAAAAAAGAATATATTGTGGACCCTTTGACCCAGCAATAGCACTTCTAGGACTATATCCCAAAGAGAGCGTACATATGGGAAAAGGACCCACTTGTACAAAAATATTCACAGCAGCTCTTTTTGTGGTGGCAAAGAATTGGAAATTGAGAGGATGCCCATCAATTAGGGAATGGCTGAGCAAGTTGTGGTATATGAATGTAATGGAATACTGATGAACAGGCTGACTTCAGAAAAACCTGGAAAGACTTGTATGGTCTGATGCTGAGTGAAATGAGAACCAAGAGAACGTTGTACACAATAACAGCCACGTTGTGCGATGACTAATATTGATAAACTTAACCCTTCCCAGTAATACAAGGATCTAAGACGTCTCCAGAGGCCTTGTGATGGAAAATGCTATCCACATCCAAAGAAAGAACTATGGAAGTTGACTTGCTATTTTTTTTCCTCTTCTGTTGTGTTTTGTTTCCTCTTTCTGATGGTTCCTTCTATCAGTTTTAATTTTTACTTACAACATCACTAATGTGAAAATGTGTTTAATAGGAATGTAAACGTATAGCCTATATCAGATTATGTGCTGTCTTGAGGAGGGTGGTGGGAAGGGGGAGAAAAATTTTAAACTCAAAAGCACATGGAAGTGATTATTGATAAATCAAAATAAATTAATAAAATTTTTTTTAAAAGAATGTATTGTGGAATATGGTGGAATATGTTTGTTTAAGCCTAATTTCTGCCAGATTACTTTCCTGTTGCCCCAGCAATTTTTATCATATAAGGCATTTTTTTTCCTAGGTAATTTATGTTCTCCACTTTATCAAACAATGAATCATTGGATTCCATTGTTTCTGATTCTCCTTTGTCTAGTCTGTTCCATTGAACTATCTATTTTTAACCAACATCAAGTAGTTCTGATAACTACTGCTTTATACTATAGTTTGAGGTCTGGAAGTGCCATTGAGGGAATGTTCTTTGTAAAGGTGTTTGCTTGGTATTCACTGGGAAGTCCTTGCGCCAAAACCAAATATATCAAAATACAAAAGAACAATAAAATTAAATTCCCATCTAATGCTTTTGCATTTGGAGTTTCTATTTTTGAATAAATGAATGAATGAAAAAGCTAAGTGCTGGGGATACAAATGAAAAAGCAAACAACTCCTGCCCTCAAGGACTACACATTCTATTGGGGGCGGGGGGGACTCATATATAGGATGTTTCAGCTGCAAATCAGATAAAAAGGCCCAATGATCCTTAGGATCCTCTGCAGTTACAATGCCAGTACATTTCCTTTATTGTTACTTCCACTGATAAAACCATGTCTGTTTCTTAGGTTGAACCATTTAACAGTGCCAAGGTCTGTGGGGCGAGAGCTTTTTTCTTCCAGGACTTTAGAAGTTGCATCACATATAGAGGTAGTTGTCAGTTCTCATTTCCACAAAGGTTGATTGCCTTGATGGTAACTGTGGAGGCAACTGTAGGCACATGTTAAAAACCTTTCACTTGTTAGAACAGAAAAATAGGATAACAGATTTAAAGCTGGAAGGGACTTTAGTAATGATTAATTAAGATTCTCTACAGAATACAGACATTCAGGTGGTTAGCATGTTGGTCATGGAGGTTATTTTAAGTAATTCCCTTGCTAGATGCCCCTCTTAGGTATGTGTATAAAATTCATTAGTTTTCAGAGTAGGCAGTAAACATGTGGAATTTGTGACTGCCATTACTCTCTGCTCCTACCAAGATCCAGCCTAAAAACCAAATTTTAAAAGTGTTTTTAGATAAATTCATGGGAGATTGATCCTTCTGGGTGATTGGTTACTAAAATGCAGCTGAATGCCTCCAAAAGCAATGTACTTTAAGATCAAGTCCATAAGCATTGAATCTAATATATAAGGTTAAAAACAAAAAAAACCCCTACTTTATAAACAATAGCTGCAGTCACTACCCCACATATGTTACACTTACACTCTGGTAGAATACATACAATTAGCTTTGAAGGCACTATATTGAATTTTACAAAATTTTAAATGTTTATTTTCATATATACTTATAATTTTAAAATAATGGATTTTATTATTAGTATTTTATTTCATTCTAATTTGCCTTATTTTTCTTCTTAAAAAGGAAAAAATGGAGGCCTTCAATTTATTTAACCCTAATCAATTTTGGGCTTTCAACTGGCTTCTAAAAAGCAAACTATGGCTGTTCTCCAGTCAAGTTTCACAACAAAGGCAACTTCTTCCACTCACTTCCCCAATTACTGGAACTTGCTGTTTTGGCCATTCTTTGGAAATATTTTCAATAGAATTTTTTTTCCATTACAAGACTCTCATTTAAGAGATTCATAACTTGGATATCAGGTGACTTTCAATCTGCAAACAATGCACTTTAGGGGAATTTGAGAAATCCAGAATGAAGGAGGAAGTATCTTACATGAATCAGGGATGTTACTAGTATACCAAATTAAGTCTTAAAGTTTGGGCATATCACATCTGAATGTTCAGTCCTTCTAGCAGTATAGCCAGCTTTATGAAGAAACAATACATGAAAGTGGATTAGTTCCTAACTCCACTAATTCCGTTCACTTAGTGTCTTCTCAATCCTCATCTTTCTTGATCTCTCTGCAGCCTAATTCTGTCGATCACCCTCTACTTAATATTCATTTCTCTCTTGGTTTTCATGACCCTGCTGGGTACTCCTAGTTGTCTGACCACTCCATTTATGGATCTTTATTCAAGTCACACCAATTAACCATGGGCATCCCCCCCCCAGCCCCCAAGGGTCTTTCCTGGATCCTCTTCTTTTCTCCCTCTTATATACTATTTTGCTAAGTGATCTCATCAGCTTCCATGGAGTCAATGATCATCTCTATGAAGATTCTTGCATTTGTCAAACCCAAACCTCTCTCCTGACCTCATCTCATATCTCCAACTTCCTATTAGACATATTGAACTGGATGTCCTCAACACATTAAACTCAACATATCCCAACTAAACTTATCTTTCACCCAAATCCTCTTCCTAATTTCCCTATCTAGGTCATCGACATCCTACCAGCCATCCTCAAGTCCTTATTCTCCTTTAGCCCTTATATTCAGTCTGTTATCAAGTCTTATTTTTACCTTCACATTATCTCTCCTCTATATACCCTTCTTTCTTCTGAGATAGCAGCTACCCTGGTTCAGATTTACATGACTTCACACCTAAATTATTGCCATGGCCTCTGGCTGGTCTCCTTCCCATAAGTTTCTCCCCACTCCAGGCCATCCTCCATTTAGCTTTCAAAGTGATCTTCCTGAAGTGCAAGCCTAACCATATCACTTTCTTATTCTCTAAACTCTAATAGCTCACTATTACCCTTAGGATAAAATATAAAATCCTCTGTTTGGTTTTTAAACCCCTTCAAAACTTTGCACCTTCCTACCTTTCTAGTGCTCTTACACATTACCCCCCTCCACATACTTTGTGATCCAGTCACACTGGCCTTCTTGCTGTTCCTCACACAGTTCACTCCACCAGTTACCTCCAGGCATTTTCACAGACTGTTCCCCATGCCTGAAAGTCTTTCCCTTCCATCTCCACCTTCTGATGTCCCTGGTTTCCTTAAAAATCTCACCTGAAATACCATTTGCTGCAAAAGAACCTTTCTAGATTCTTCTCAATGCTGTTGCTTCCCTCTAAGATTATCTCTGGTTTATCCTGTACATATCTTATTTGTATGTAACTGGGTTCAAAGCCCAAAGATTTTCTTCTTTGGTGAACACTGATTATTCAATGCTCTTCACCTACATGAGGAGTAAAGTGGGCAAGAGCTTCAGAGAAGAGAGATCCTCATCTTCTGGCTTCCAGCTTTGAGAGAGAAAGGAGAGAAAGACTGGGAAGAAACCCACTTGCAGACGAATTATCACCATAATCACCTCCATTTCCCAAGCTTACTACGTTAGAGACTTTGGGGCATTTCCCTTTAGGTGAGATCTGGGATTCTTTGTGATGGTTAGACTAAGTTTTCTTGATCCCAGTGGGACAGCCCATTCACTCTGTGCATTATATGGTATATTCTCATCTCTACACCTTTTTAAACTTATTTTCTGTCTACTTGGATAAATGGGTTTATTTGCTATTCACTACATGTGTTCTTTATGGATCTGGCATCTGGTAGGAAGGGAATCAAGCATTTACATACATAGCTTAGTACACTCAATTCTTCATTAAGGGGTAGTCATCAGGAGTTCAACTTTAACCTAAACATTTCCCCTAGACTAATCTCAATATTTAGAGGAGATGACAAATATATTTCTATCCCAGTACTATTTCTCTGAGAATAGAGTGGCCAGCTTCTGCCCACAACTCTTGCTTCCCCTCCTGGAAGGAATCAAAAGCTCCCTTGGAGAAAAGTGGACAGAGAAGATTCTAGAGAATTCATGTCTCACTGCAGGCCACATCTAGACACACTTAAGTAGACACAAAACCTACATGGGCATAATACACAGCACACACCCTTGCATGCACATAGCTGTTTACACTTTGTCTACTCCATTATATTGTGAGTTTTTGAGGACAGAGATTGTTTTTGCTTTTCTTTGTACCCTTACCACTTAGCACATTGCCAGTACATAGTAGATATTTACATACATGCTGACTTCATATTTCTTGACAAATTTCCTAAAAGGGTTAATTGTCCCCAAGCAAGTCTGAAATCCATTCAGAGCATGAAAGTATTGCCTCTTTTTGCCCCCACAGGCCTTAACTTGCAAAGCTTAGAAACTTAGAGTTATGGTTCATATGACTTAAAAACTTATTAGTGTTCACTGTTCTGTATCCTTCATCATATAGACTTTCAGCTTTGGTGGGAGGAGTGGAAGAAGAAAAAGACAAGCTGAATAAGGAGAAAAAAATAGTGTAGGTGATTTGGTAGGGAAGGGGAGTTATGTGTGAAGGTAAGAGACTGAATTTGGGGAGGAAAAAATTTGGAAGAAATGACAGAAATCTTGAAGAACAATTTACACGTTCAGGTTCTGCTTCTGGTTTCTGTGAGAAAAGTTTGGAGGTGTAGAAGGGACCAGCAAAGGAAGAATTTAGGAGAAATACTTAAGACAGAAAAAGAAAAGGTAGTTGGCAAAGCAAGGGCCAGATTCCACTTCTAGATCTTTAAAAGAAGATTGCATGAGGAGTAAAATTAAGGAGGAAAAGACCCAAGAAGGCAAGGAAGATGGAACAGACTGGAAGAGGAAAGTAGATCTGTGGAACAGATTGGTGGGTACAGTAGATTAGTCAAATAGATGAAAAGGTTAGTGCTATGGGTGTTGGGGAAGTAGAGTGTTATTGTGGATTTAATGTTGAAACAACAAAAAAGGAGGGGGCTATCAAGTTATTAAGAGATAACTGTCTAGAAAGATGCTTATGGAGGTGCTTAGAAATAAGGTATAAATATAAATGGATGCAGTTCAGATGGGTCAGGTCAGTAACTTGTTCAAATTTTTAAAAAAAACAAGGTTGAAATTATTTGTCATTATGGAACAGGGCTAATTTTGCAGTGATGTTCATTGAGCATGGGATATTTTTGTTTCTGCCACAGTCAAGCAACTATTTTCTGTTTGTATGGGTTGCTCTCTCTCCTGAAAGAGAAAGTAAAGGAATTCCATGAAAGCCTATCCACTCTTCCAATTGAACACCTGGTTGAAGTGTTCCTAAGGGAAAAAGAATCAGGTATTTAATGGAGAAAAGGATAGAAATACAGTAAAAGCAAAAAAAAGAAAAAAGTCTGAAGAGCTTGTTCTGCAAGGAACAATATAGTAAAGCCACAAAAATTATCAGTTAAGAGATCAACCAGTAAGGATCTGAGATAAAAGCAGAGTACATTGGTTTGTATTTGCCTGCTCTGGGGTACTGAGGAAGCTATTTGTTAACCTGCTAACAATAGATCTTTTCTGTTTCTGGTGTCTCATACATACCAGAGAACCCCTAAATATATACCAAAATAAATTATTACACTTGTGGCAAGCAGGAGTGTAAACAAATGATACTGCTAGGGGGAATGGAAAAATTATGGCTAAAGATTATGAAGTTTGAGGCAAGAAACTAGTGACCATAAGAAGTACCACTTGTGTTCTCCTCACTGTTGCCAACTGAAGACAAGACATGCAGAATAGGGAAAAAAATAGATTTGGAAAATGAGCAGCTAGCTAAGATAGTGGTTTCTGAGAATGTCATTTTGACTTGTTGGCCACAGCTTTAATATAAGAATGAAAATTTCTGGTCAGGAATAAATACACCTAACAAAGATTGATAAGAATATATTTACTGCATAGACGTCTCAGCAATTTAATCAGAAAAGCTTTAAGCTAAAATGGATAGGGGAGAAAGAAAATGGCCTATTTATATCCAACAAGCTGGATACTATAGAGAGTAGCTATAATGAAGAAAGAACAGCATTTAAACACCCAGAAGTTCACAGGAGACAAAATCCAAGAAAGGAACCAATAGTAAAATTCAAAGGCAGCTAGGTGGCACAGAGCACTGGGCCTGAAGACAAGAAGACCTGAGTTCAAATTTGGCATCAGACACTTACTGGCTGTGTGACCCTGGGCAAGTCACTTACTCCCTATTTGCCTCAATTCCTCATTTGTTAAATGGGGACACACCAGAGAAGGAAATGGCAAACCAGTCCAATATCTTTGCCAAGGAAACCCACGGACTTTGTTCATGGGGTCATGAAGAGTAGGACATTATGGAATGACTGAACAACAGTAAAACCCAAAGTCTCAAATGTCTAGAATTTAGGCAATAAACAAAAGGAACTAGAGGCCCTAATATAAGGAGGCAAATTTTACCTCTGGGATGAGATATGGGGGGATAAAACGATTGCTGGCCTATGGCTCAGGATGAGTAGACCTAATTCTAAAGAAATAGGATATCTAGCAGCGAGAGAGAAGAGAAATTCCATTTAAAATAACTGCAGACAATATAAAATACTTGAGAAACTACCTGCCAAGACAGACCCAGGGATTATATAAACACAATTACAAAACATTTTTCACACAAATAAAGACAATTGAAGAAATATTAATTGCTCACAGGTAGGACAAGCCAATATAATGAAAATGACAATTCTACCTAAGTTATTTATTCAGTGCCATACCAATCAAACTACCAAAGAATTCCTTTATAGAGCTGGAAAAAAAATAACAAAATTCATCTGGAAGAACAAAAAGTCAAGAATATCAAATGCATCAATGAAAAAAATGTTAAGGAAGGCATCCTAGCAGTTCCAGATTTCAAACTATATTACAAAGTGGTAATTATCAAAACAATCTGGTAGTAGCTAAGAAATAGAGTAGTGGATCAGTGGAATAGATTAGGTACACAATAAACAGTAGTAAAAATGACCATGGTAATATACGTTTGATAAACCCAAAGATCCGAGCTGTAAGAACTAACCATTTAACAAATATTGCTGGGAAAACTGGAAGGCAGTTAGGCAGAAATTAGGCAGAGACCAACATCTCACATCATATACCTGGAAAGGTCAAAATGAATAAATAATTTAGATATAAAGAGTGATATCAGAAGTAAATTAGGGAAGCATGGAAAAAATGTATCTTTAGATTTATGAATAAGGAAAGAGCTTATGACCAAACTAGACATAGAGAAGATGACAGGAAGTAAAACAGGTAATTTTGATTACATAAAATTAAAAAGATTTTGCACAAGCAAAACTAATGCAGCCAAAATTGGAAGGATAACAGGAAACTGGGGGGAAAAAATTTACATCAAGTTTCTCTGATATAAGGCCCCATTTTTCATACATATAGGGAACTGAGCCAAACTTGACAAAAATGAGTCACTCCCCTAGCTGATAAATAGTCAAAGGATATGAACAGGCAGTTTTCAGAAGAAATCAAAGCTATCAACAGTCACATGAATAAATGCTCTACACCACTACTGATCAGAGAAATGCAAATTAAAACACCTCACACCTCTTAAATTGGCTAACATGACAGAAAAGGAAAATGACATGCTGGAGGGGATGCAGAAAAATTGGGACACTAACACAATCGGTGGAGTTGTGAATTAGTCTAACCATTCTGGAGAACAATTTGAAACTACGCCCAAAGATCTATAAAACTGTGCATACACTTGGACCTAGAAATATCACTACTAGGTCTGTATCCCAAAGAGATCAAAGAAAAGGGAAAAGGGCCTATTTGTATAAAAATATTTACAGTAGCTTTTTTTGTGGTAGCAAAGAAGTGGAAATTGAGGGGGATGCTCATTGATTGGGACATGGCTGAACAAATTGTGCTATAAGATTGTGATGGAATATTATTGTGCTATAAGAAATTACAAAGGGAATGAAATTTTTTCAGAAAAATCTGGGAAGACTTAGACAAATTCATGCAAAGTGAAGTGAGTGGAACCAGTAGAACACTGTATACAGTAACAGCAGTATTGCAAGGATGATCAACCATGAAAGACTTAGCTACTCTGATCAGGACAATGATCCAAGACAGTTCCAAAGGACATATGATGAAAAATGCTATCCACCTCCAGAGATAGAACTGATGTACTCTTAATGCATATTGAAGAATACAGTTTCTAATTTTCCTAATTTTGCTTGTTTTTTTTTTGTCTGTTTTATAACATGGCTAATATGGATATGTATTTTTCATGACTCATTATATTGCTTGCCTTTTAAAGAGGTGGAAGAGAGAATTTGAAACTCAATTTTTAAAAAATGAATGTTAAACATTTTTACATGTAATTGGGAAATATTTAATAAAATAAATGAAAATATATTTTAAAAATAAAGAAAAAGGATAAGCAAAAGAGATGGGTGAGACCCATACTGTATATTAAGAAGGTATAATCATTGGGAGGAAACCCAAAAACAAGAGAGAGAAAGCATGACAGAGAGCATTTAGGTGAAGATTAATAGAGAAAAAATAGAAGTGATTTTGGCTATGGACCACCTAAACAGAAAGAGAAAATAGATGAGGAATTTAGGAAACATCTCAACCCTGAAATAGAGGCTTGATGTAGGAATGATAAACTTTAGTAATGCATACAGATGCTGGAGCTCACTTTACTCTCTGCTAAAAGTGGAGCAGCTAACAATTTCATAACTAACATTCCTGATAATTTAATTCTTCAAAAAAGTACAGAAAACAATATATCAAAATGCTATTCTGCATGGAATTCTCACTAACTGGGAGGAACTGATTTCAGGGTAGAAATGATAGAAATTGGGAGGGGAGGGAGGTTGAAGAAAGTGACCAGTCCCTCCTAGAGTTTGTGACAGAGAAGCTGGACTTGATTTTAAGGAAGTATATTTCAAAGGGTTCAGAGGAAGGATAGGTCAAATCCTTGAAGTCAAATGATGTATTAGAGTAGTGGTGCTGTGACCTCATGCAAATAGGAGTGTGTATGTAGAGAGTAATAATGTGTTTGGAAGACTGTTATAGTAATGTACTAGAGAGTGTTATAATGATATGTGGACACTGGGTGATGCCTGAGGTAAGACTGGCCAATATCCCAGCACCAGGGTAGGCTACCAAGTAGATACCCTGCTAGATTAGCTGAAGCCTGTAGGCTTAAAAGGGAAACACCTCACTAGTGTAGCTGAGGCCTACTAGGCCCCAATGGCAGCTAGCTGTCCCATAAGATTGATGTATGTGCCCCACAGAATATGCTAACGAGGCAACCTTAAGATGGCATCAGCAAGGGATGCATCATCCTAGGACTGCCTCCAAGGCAAAGTATAAGAGGTGGCGCTGGTGCCCCAGAGCCCCAAGCACTGCCTAGCCAGCAGTCATCCATCATCCAGTGCTCCCAGTGGTCTCAGAACATAAGTCATCTATATTCTCATTTTAGTGTTCAGTAAATTATGTGAGCATTTAACTTTTTTTATGTGAGATAATTTACCCCATTCTACCTCTCCCTTTCTCCTTCTCCCAGTATAATCCTCTCTCACCCCTTAATTTTATTCTCCAGATATCACCCCTTCATCTTCAACTCATCCTGTGCCCTCTATCGATATAGATATACATATATATATATATACATACATATAGGTTTTACCCTCCAACTACCCTAATACTGACAAAGGTCTCATGAGACGTAGAGAGCAGCAACCACACCTATCATAGGGGAACATGGTGCTTTGAGTCCATGGGTAGAAAGCAAAGGCCTCAACAGGAATCCCCTGACAGAGCAACTAGTTCAATAGACAGGATTCTCTATGGGATGCTTCTTTAGCAGTAGGGCAAGAGGAATACTTGGAAGACTGAGACAGGTCCTGAAACAGCAAGGACAGAGATTCTAGGAGGCAGGTAGAGATGTGTGGAGCCCCAGCACAGAAGGTTTCTGTACCTTCTGCTTTGAGGTTTGTCCCTGTTGTTGCCAGTAGTGAAGAAAGGAGGAGAGGGCACCAGCACAGCAGTGATGGGAAGAAGGGGGGCTAATAACTCTTTTGTAGCACAATGAGACTCCCAGAGGAGTAGGGGACCAGACAGTGAAAGCCTAAAGCTACTGAGTGTGGGAGTTATCCCACCTACTCCATGAGAGTTGGAATAAGTGAATCAAGGACACTATCCTGGAGATCAGGTGAAGCCACTTGTTCATAGGCCTCAGGAAGGGAGGGTACAAGGACCGACTGGGGGCACCAATCGGGCAACCAGCGAAGCCACTCATTTGCAGATCTCAGGCTGCTGGAGTCAATCCCTTTTTAGAAGAGGTAAAGTGACTTGTTAATGCCAGCTCAAGTAAGTAAACGGGTGGATGAGAGAAAAGGGAACATAAAAGGAGCACAGCCATTTGTAACCTCAGGCACTCTAGAGGTGGCACAGAATCCCAGAGAGGCAGTCCACCGATAAAACTTTATCCAACTGGGCTAGCACAGACTCAGCACCATGCTGAGGGCCAACCAGCCCAGAAAGGCCAGAGATTGCATGGTAGAGTCCCCATTCCTCTATCGCAGGGAGCCAGCATTAGTAGGGCACCCACCCCAGACAAGGAAGGAATGTGGAATAGGTTTAGGAGAGAGTAGAATCATAAGTAAGGCCTGCTCATGCCTCTGTTGCTGTTTGTGCTGCTGCCACAAAAAAGTCCCAGTCCCCAGGGGTACCAGCAACCCAGCATGTAGTGCCAGCAGGTGCCAATTCATCTCCAGGTTCCTTACTTGTCCCACATGATCACCACTTCCTGATTCTCTGGAAATGAAAGAACTAAAATGACTATAATAGGGAGTTGATACATTGATAAAGAAAAAGTTAAATAGAGCACCAGCCCTGGATTCAGGAGGACCTGAGTTCAAATGTGGCCTCAGAAACATAACACTTATTAGCTGTGTGACCCTGGGCAAGTCACTGTACCTACCGCATTGCCTAACCCCCCCTCCCAAAAAAGAGAGAAAGTTAAGAGTATTTAGTTTCCCTTGCTGAAGTAAAGTCATCTGGCCCAGATGAACTATATCCATGAGTATTGAAAGAATTGGCAGATATGATTGCTAAGCCACTATCAGTAATATTTGAAAAATTACAGAAAAACAAAAGATGTCACAGGCCTGGAGAATGGCAAATATTTCAGTTTTCAAGATAGGGAAGAAACAGTTTATAAACTATAAGCCAGGGAGCTTGACTTAAGATTACTGGGGAAACTCTTGCTCATTAAAGAGATAGTGAACATCTAGCAAAAGAAAAAGTGGTTATAAAGAGCCAGCATGACTTCATCAAGGACAGGTCACATCAGACATTTACATGGTTTATTTTTACAGGGCTACTAAAGATTTCAGCAAATCTTTTGACAAATTATTTCATAGTATTCTTGTGGAGAAGATGGAGAAATGGTCACTAGACAATAATACAGATTGATTCAAAACAGGTTGGATGGCCAGACTAGAGTCCTTAAAGTCCTTAAAGCTTTAATATCAATGTGACAGGAAGTCCAAATAGAATATCTAAGGGTTCTGTGCTTGGCCCTGTGCTGCTTTAACAATTTATCAGCAACTTCAATGAAGGCATGGATGTCACACTTATCAAATTTGCAAGTGACACAAAGCTGGAAGTCAAACATACTGGATAAGAGTCAGGATCCAAAAAGATCTTGACTGGCACTGGGATAACTCTAGTAAAATGAAATTCAGTAGGAATAAATGTAAAGTCATATGGGTACAAAAAATATACTTCACAAGTACTAGATCAGGGAGGAGGATCAGACAGCATTTCTGGAAAAAAATCTGGGAGTGAACTATATGCTCAATATGAGTCAGCAGTGAGATTTGGCAGCCAAAATAACTAATGCTATGTTGAGCTACATTAAGAGAAATATAGTTTCCAAGAATAGGGATGTAATAATCCTACTGAACTCAAATGAAGGAAAAAGTATCTATTAAACAACTCAGTATGTTCCAAGTACTGTGTTAATCTTTGGAGATAGAAATACAAAATGCATAAAGGTCCCTGCCCTCAAAGAGCTTGTATTCTAGAATGAGAGAAGACTCCATATATAGGGGGAAGAGAGTTTTGGTCTGAGAAGTCACAGAGATTGTGAGTAGAGCCAAAGGACAATTGTCTTTTCAGGAATAGTAGTACTGATTAATTACTGAACTTGGATCTACAGGTTCAAAAGGGAGGGAAGAGAAACAAACACACAAGGGAGACATGGCATGAAGACAGCAAGAAAGCAACAGAAAAATTTAACCAGTCAGGAACCTAAGACTCCAGAGCAGAAGATGCAGCCCTGAGTCAATGGATCAGTGGCCAAGATGAGGGTCAGGTCTCATTTGATGTATTATAATCAGGAACAAATCCATTCAGAGAGTCAGTGGGCCTGAGTCTGCAGGTGGAGAGAAGGAGGCACATTTCACTATACTAAAGAATGAAAAGGTAGATTAAAAAATATATTTTCTGATGTACAATGAGCTGTCACCCTTTCTTTTCTCTCTAATCCAAAGGGATAACCAAGTTCAAGTTTCTCTTATTTCACCTGGACTACTGCAATAACCTCTTAATTCGTTCGTGGGCCCCCACTCTCTACCCCTTTCAATCCATCCTCTACCCAGCTGCCAAATTAATATTCCTAAAGCACAAGTCTGATCACATCACTTTCCTGAAAGACCCTTGTTACCTTGATGATTTAAAAAAAAAAACCACCACCAAACTCCTCTGGCACTTAAAACACTCCAGATGTTTTCAAACATTTCCAGTCTTCCACATTGCTTCCCCTTGTACTCTGCCTTCCAATGAAACTGGTCCCCTTGTTGTCCCTATACAAGCCCACCGGCCCACTCTGCACATTTTCACAAGCTACTTTATGGGCCTTGGGCTGCTCTTCTTCCTCATCCTCCACTGGAAAGCCTGACTTTTCTGACCTCTCCCCATCCTCCAACCCTTAGTCTTTGCCACAATGCTAGTTACTTTGTACATAGTATATATTTATTTGTAAAAATTGTAACACCTTTCAGTAAAATAGAAACTTACCAAAGGCAGAGACTGTTTTGTTTTTATTTATATGCTCAGGACAGGTTGTCTACAACATAGTAGGCACTTAATAACTCAATTGAATAAAAGGTAGCTCTTTTATTTGTTATGTTACAAACATTCTACATATCCTTTCAGTTGCAAACTCTTATCAAAGCTACTGTAACATCATAACATCGGCCATCTGTCCCCTTCTCCACTCCCCCTATCATGACCTCAGCTTAGATTCCCATAGCTCCTAACTGATCTCAACTAAATTTCTTTGCATATGTCCTACATTTACCTATTTTTAAATGCTTTTATGTATCTTTTGATTCATATCATCTACTTTTTTCCTTTATATTTTTCTCCCAGAAAGTCATTACTTATAAGAAAGAATTATAAAAAGATTGTGTAAAACTAAAAGATTTTTGTAATAATTAAACTAAGGCCCCTAGGATAAGAAGAGTCTCTGATGACTGGGGTGGGGGGGGGGAGAGGAAGGGGAGCCTACATAAAATACCTCTGATACAGCTCTGCTATTCAAAATACATAAATAACTAACAAATAACAGATCAAAAGCCATTCCCCAATAAACAAAGGATACAAATAAAATGTCCTCAAAATAAAAATTGTAAACTATGAACAACCACATGAAATGTTCCAAGTCACTAATAACAGAAATGCTAATCAAATAACTGTGAGGTTTTAACTCACAGGAAACAAATTGTCAAAGATAACAAAAGATGGGAATAATCACTTTTGTACTGGTTGTGGAAAGAATGGTACAGGGATGCCATATGGGTGGAGCATGAATTGGTCCAATCATTCTGGAAAGCAATTTGGAATTATTAAATAAAGTGACTAAATTGTCCTTAGTTTTCCCAGGCTTCATCTAGTGCCCTGTTATGGTTTTCCACTCCAATCACTGAAATCAGGACATGAGATATGCAAAGTACCTTTCAAAATACCATGTTCTAAAGATACCTGGGTTTCTTCTGGATTATTTCATAAAAAACAAATCTTGATCCCCTCAGCAAACTTTCTGAGACCATCAAGTACCAAAATGAGCTTATTATAAATCCCAAACCACACAGGCTCAATAAGCAAACACTCAGCACCTAAGTAAATGCCCTGGCCCAAGCATGAGGACCTTGCCTAAGAATTTGAAGAAAACCCTTGAGATATAATGTATGAAATGAACACGATGTCGAATCCTTGTGCTAAGCAGTTGACAGTGTATTGCTTCAAGAACAGGGATAAATAAATCAAGTACAAAGAAACTAAAAGAATTTCCTTGGCAGAAAGAAACTTGAAATATAATCTGCTAATGCTTGTTTATGGCACAAAACAGATAAGCCATTCAAAACAAAGCAAAAAAACCAGGTTAAAAACAATAAAAATTATAATGTGTCGATAACAAAGTATTCTGTAAGTAAATAAATATGACTGAAACTAAAATTCACCACTTCTCTCAAAACTAAACCAAACCTACCACAAAGAGATGACTTTCTGATAATGAACATAAGATTCTCTTTCTCTTCAAACTTTTTTGTATGCAATAAGAAATAACTATTACTGCTACTGGTAAACTTACCATACAATGACATAAATGAGTCCGAATTTGACTTTCTCCACTATTTAACATGCCTATTTCCAACCCTCACAAAACAAACAAACAAAAAACCTAAGAAGTAGGAGGTGAGGCAGAGAGAAAAGATCACACATAAGAGCTGGAAATTACACACAATGGGGAAAACTAAGTCTTCCCACACTTACAAAACCAGGAAGATGGTAACTTTTCCTCTGTAGGAACAGAATGACTACAAACATGTTCCATCACTGGGGCTGTCAGCCATCTTCCAGGTTACAGAGCAGCTAGTTACTAGAAGGTTTTATATATGAATTTAGCTAGGAGTCAGGCTTCTCCAAGGCTGAACAAGAATAAGATTAGGGAACTACAGATCTCTTTAAAGGTTGAAAGTAATCTCTTGGAAGTGTTAGTTTCCTGCAGAAGAGAAAGAGCCAGTCATTTTGTTTTCTACATTCTCGTCTTCCTTTCCTCCCATCAACAGCAGTTCTATTTTCTCTTGCAAGGACATGCTAGATTGTGTCTATTTTGGTGTATCAGTTTGTTCCTTCCGAGTTACTTTGACATCCTTTGACTCCTGTCGACCAAAGCAACTAGGTGTCTCTGTAGTAGAGTCACCTGTTTCCGGCTCCTCTGTGGAAGATGAATGTTGATATTTTGTTCTCACTTGTTTGCTGTCATATTTTGTTTCTTGTTTCTGCAAACATGTATCTTCCTGAGCCTGGTGAGGTTTGAGACAACCTAAATTCAAAGCTTTAGGAAGCATGGCTCCTTCAAAAGGCAAAGAACCTCTAGTGTTTTTTTGTTTCCCTTCTTCTACTGGCTTTTCTTTGGGACATACTAGCTGCGGTCTAACTAGGAGCCCCTCTGCATTTGTCTCATAATCTTTCATGGCTCGTTCCCTTCGAAGTCTCTGGAAATCCATCAGCTGACGCAACTCCTCTGGCAGCTCCATACATGATGGCTAAATAAAGAAAAAGAAACATTCCTGCTTTTTCAAAAACTTCTGAATACTGTATTTGAAATCATCTTACACTTAACTTGTAAGCAATTGCCCATACCTTAAATTATGTTAACACAGTGCCCTCTAGTGACATCAACTAGTATTGAGGATGGAAATAAGTAAGTTCATCCACAATTTTTTAAGACCTGGTATGAATGTGCACATGGTGACAAATAATTCCAGAATGTGGCCCCAGTTAGAATATTTGTCCCCATGCAATGCTATCAATATAAAGTTTGTTATAGCAACTGGGAAATAGCTCAATGTAATGATAAAAACACATGGAGTCAGAAAACCTAAGCTCAAGTCCTGGCCAACCTTTATGTGATGATGGACAAGTCTCTTATTCTCTCTCTCTTAGTTTTCTGATCTGTAAATAGGGATAATACTTGCATGACCTCACAAGGTTATTGTAAGGAAAGCACTGTGTAAATCAAAGTTCTCTATAAATACTGATTTAGTAAACATTTCAAGTAGAATAGTTCCACCATTTTCCCTAAAAAATTAAGAATACTGGAGCAGCAAGGTGGTGCAGTGGACAGAGCTCCAGCCTTGGAGTCAGGAGGACCTGAGTTCAAATCTGACCTCAGACACTTGACACTCACTAGCTGTGTGACCCTGGCCAAGTCACTTAACCCTGATCGCCTCACCAAAAATAAAAAAAAAATAAAATAAGAATACCGAGGTCTTTTTGTCATCTACCAGACAAGCAAAGTTGTGCCTACCTCTGTGCCTCCCAACAGACCTCCAGACCCTTCCCGATAGGTATTTAAATATGCATCCACCATCATAGTCAGGTCAGACATCATCTCATCCAGAAGCAACAAGCGAAGGGGCAGCAAATATGTTGTCTCCAGGGCTAGCACTTTCAGCAAGGAAGGTGGGAGAGGTCGCATAAACCATATTTCAGGATTCTCCTGTAGCCATCAAAATAATGTCTTCTGAATTATAAGCAAATATTTAAGGCTAATATCTACTTTTATCCATGTTTCCTTTACTCACGGAGTAGCAGCTTACTGAATTATTACTCTGCACTTATCTGATAATTTAGTCAACTATTTCTTAATGTTTCCTTATAAGGAAGTATATCTCATGCTCTGCCTCCTCAAATTTCAAAAGATGAGAGAAGGATAACTTCTAATCAGATGGAGACTTCTTCACCCAGAGCTATTCCTAGTATAGATAAATGAACAAGTCTTATGATTCTTGTGGCCATGGCCTAAAATCTGGAGATCACCATCAGACCACCCCAGTAGCTGAAGAAATTATCCTTTCTTTGTGAGAAGCAGCTGGAAAAATTTTGATTCCTATTCCCTCAATTAAGAATCTTGCCCCTCTACCCCTAAACTTGAAAACTGAATGCTTTCAGAGAACATCTCTTTGGAAACACAATAAGACTGGTCTTGGCAAGGTTACAAAGATTTTCCAAAGCAGGAAAATTAAGAATTTGGTACTATGTATACTTCTAGATTGCATCTAGCTCTTCCCTTATATAAGCTGATCACCTGATTCAGCAAACACTAGAAAAAACAATACCAAGCAGAATATTCTTTGAAAGTCTCTACCAATCACCTGAACCATCTTTTGCTTGTCATCCAGGAAGGAGACACATTTGGAGGACATTTTAAGGTGTCGAATTAAGCTCTCCTGCAAGGTACTGATGCAATGTGGAAGAAAGCCACCTGTTTCCATGGAAAACTGAAGGACATCAGCCACCTGTTATATTACAAAATAAAAATAAAAATAAAAAACCACCCCAAAATATTTGTGCAGTGTGAAAACACTATAAAGTAGAATTACAAAAACACAGTAATGTAGTTAATATCTGTGTGACCTGGTACAAATCACTTATCATCTTTGGACCTCAGTTTTATTATCTATAAAATAACACGGTCTGACTAGGTGGGTTCTGTAAGATCCCTTCTGGCTCTACATCTATGACGCTAGTATTATTCCATCATGGCATAAATGGTCTGTACCCTGTATTCATGTTACACAATCAACTGCTGACCTCTCCAAAAACTAATTATCTAGTTCATGAACTATCCCTGCCTAATACTTTTGTTCTTTTCAAGGGCCATGAGTACTTTCATTAGAGACACAATAAAGAAGTAAAATTCAAGAACCAAATATGCTGTTTGTTCATTCAGGTAAAGATTTCATAGAGAAGGTGGTTGTAATTAATGTTAAAAATAAATTTATCTATAAACTCCATTAGCACAAATAATAACAAAATAAACATATAATAAATGGATCATAAAAATCTAAGTCTTGAACTCCTGCTTCCTGGTCTATGGATATCTGACAGAAGTCTGAAAAGGTTACAGCAAGGCCTTCTTTATAAGATGTATATAGGCACAAAGTAAGAAAAACAGAAGACCTGGGGATAACCCTAGGAGAACAACTCCTTAGCTAAAGAGTGGTACTTTTCTTGAGCTGAAGGGTAAGCACAGAGGAAATCTCTTCTTTAGTGAAATAGCCTGAAAGTCAGAAAGGTCCTGAAAAAAAAATCCTAACAGAGAAAAATAACACGAAGGTTCCTACGTGAAGAAACACAAAAAACATAAACCAATCTACGGTTTCAATGAACAGACTTGATTTTTCTGTGGTTACTGGCCAACAAAACTTATACAGCCTTTTAGTTTATTATATTTGTTGATGAGTTGAGATTAATTTTATCTTCTCTCCTCAAAAGGCTTCAAACTAGAACCCCAGTATTGGCCCAAACCAGATGGCCTAAAAAGAGCTTTAAAAAGCCTACTGCAAATCACTGTGAAATTAGCTGCCTGAATTTATTTGCTCCTAAGGCCATAACCAGGAATTTAAGTTTCCTTTTAGTTCTGGACTACCAGGGTTTCTCTAAGACTATCCTAAATGCTAAAGAATTCTAAGGAAAACAGATCATTTGAGCTAGACACTCTCTCCATGCTATTATGAAGCATATTTCATTCCCTGGTTCTGCCCAGTTTTGACTTGCAGACCTCATCCACAAGCATCCTGATTCTCATAAGTGAATCATTTTTCACCTCCTGGTATTGTCTTTAAGGAATGAGCACTAAAAGCCATAATTTCAGATGTCTACATACAAATGCACAAAATACAGGTGACCTATACAAAATGATCTGGAGATCCTGATATGAAGAGGCCAAGTTTACTTCACAGTTATTCCTGAGACTTGGTGGGATGAAGCCCATGACTAGGATATGGCTCTAAAGGAAGAAAAAACAAGCAACAGGTGTAGAATAGCAACATCTATCAAGAAATGCGAGGGGAGGAAATTTCAGAACGGGAAGGGTAAAGCATGATATCTGGGTGAAGATTTGAGAACCACAAGTGGCATCCTCTGAACTGGAAAGGACAAAACAAAAATGACCAATCTGGTATTCAAACTCAAGATGTTCAAGATAATAAGAAAATGTTTTGCTTTTGTCAGAGCTCTGTTTCCTCAAGTCAGCAGATTCATGAGAATTCCAGCCTCAGGTGACTGCAAGAACCTGCAGATGTGGTTGCTAACCCACTCTATCAATGATCTCTGAAGGACTGCTGAGAAAAGAAGTGCTATAGGACAAGAGGACAAATGTTCCAATTGTCAAAGCAGTTAAGAAGGTAGAATCTGTAAGGCAAAGAGTGGTAAGCTTGATTTCAGTTCCTAGAAAAATTCTAGAATGCCATTAAAGTTACTGAATACCTAAAAAGGAAAACATGGCCTAGTCAAGTCAGGCTGTAACGGACTAACTTCACTTCATTATGTGACATGGGACTACTGGACTGGTAGAAGAAGAGAATGTCATCAACAACTTTTACCTAGAAATCAGAGTCCTTGGCAGTCTTTCCTAATATTCTTATGGAGAAGACAGATGAAGGCTAAACAACAGAACAGTTAGGTACATTTGGATTCCTGAGGTGATGTCAAGCTGTTCGGAGGTCTTTAGTGGAATGCCCAGGTTCTGTTCTTATTTCTCTGCCACTTCACATTTATCAGTGACTTCAACGAAGTAGTCAATGTCATGCTTATCAAATCTGTGTATAATACAAAGCTGGAAGGGATAACTACCACAATGGATATTAGGATGAAAAAGTTCTTGATAGACCAGAACAATGGACCAAATCTAATAAAATGCAATTACTAAAGAAAATGTAAATTCCTACATGTGAGTCCAAATATTCCAACTTTCCAAAAACAGTTTTCTTAAAAAGATATCACAGGGAAATACAAGGTGCCAAATTATCAGTGTGATCTTAGGCTACACTGAGGATGGAACAGTGTTCACAACAAGGGAGGTGACAGCCCTACCACACTGTGCCTGCTTAGACCACAACTGGAGGACTGTTTTTTGTTTGAGATTCCATGTTTGAAGGTAGATTGCACTGTTCTTAAACTGAAGAGTCTCCATAAAAAGATAACCAGAATAGAAGGGCCTCAAGGTCATGCCATTAGGTTTGATGTAAGGAAAAAGTGCCTACCTGTCCATGATGGGATGCCTCAAGAGGTACAATGGAGGTCTCAAGAAAAGGTCAGATGAACACCTATGAAGGATGCTGCAGAGGGACTTAGCAGCCTTTGAATTCCCTTTCAATTCTGAGACCTTGTGAGTCACTGCCAGATTCCCGAATTTCTCCTCTTTATACAATGGGACTAGCCATTTAGCATAATGAGGCATTGACTTTATTTCTTGTCATATTTCTTTCAAGAGAACTTTAAAAAAAGAATCATATATATCCTATACTAAAAAGTGACTCATTTATTCCTCTGAATCAGAATCTACTGTTTTCTACAGATACAAACAACAAAATACACATATTCCAATATACCTCTGTATGCCAGAGGAGGTATACAGTGAAACAGTGACAAGAGTTATGAGCTGAAAAATACGAAGACTCATGCTGGAGTCTTGGTTCTGACACTTACTACAAGGGTAATTTTAGGCAAGTAAGTTCCTTCTCTGGGACTCAGTCTTGTCTGTACGACAAAGACAGTACTACTGCACTCCCTGCCTCCTCCAGCTACGGGGAAATGTTTTGCACAGCATAATATAAATATCAGCTATTATTATTGCACACACCTGTGTGTCAAATACATTAGAAAGAACAATTCCATACTGATGAGAAAGGCAGTCAGAAAGCCAACGACAATCATGAATAACCTGAAGAACAAGAAAACAAGAAGATCAGGACCTGACTGACACCACAAGCACCATTCTCAGACTACCCCCCTTCATTCCACATATCAGGAGAGTCACTTATACTCACTTTCAAAATCTTCCTATCTTCTAACACCATCTGAAGTCCATTATTGAAAGCTCGACTTCCCAGAAGGAAAATGTCAAATAAGTAAACTCGACTACTTGTTGCCACCTATTAAAAAAACCATCCAGACACATGAACCCCAGGACTGAATTG
Source organism: Phascolarctos cinereus (assembly GCF_003287225.1). Lineage (NCBI taxonomy): Eukaryota > Metazoa > Chordata > Mammalia > Diprotodontia > Phascolarctidae > Phascolarctos > Phascolarctos cinereus. The sequence continues at coordinate 185,859,671 of NW_027555736.1, forward strand.
TGGAGGAAAGGGTTCAAGGATTGAATAATAGGAAAGATGTAACAAAAATTTGATATCCATGCTTTTATGCTATGGAATGTGTTTATAAAGATTTTTCTAAACAGGTTTAAAATTACTTGAGAAAGGACCCACAAATAATCTGGGTTATTTTCTTTGCCTTTTTAAAAAAATAATTTATTTATTGTTAGTTTTCAATATTCACTTCCATAAGATTTTTTTTTTTGGTGAGGCAATTGGGATTAAGTGACTTGCCCAGGGTCACACAGCTAGTGAGTGTCATGTGTCTGAGGCCAGATTTGAACTCAGGTCCTCCTGACTCCAAGGCTGGAGCTCTATCCACTGCACCACTTAGCCGCCCTCACTTCCACAAGATTTTGAGTTTTAAATTTTCTCCTCTTCTCTTTCTTCCTCCCTCCCCGAGACAGCGTGAAATCTGATACAGGCTGTACATACACATTCATATTAAGCATATTTTCCCATTAGTCATGATATAAAGAACAATTAGATCTAATGGGAAGAACCACAAGAAAGAAGCAAAACAAAACAACAAAAGAAAAGGAGAACAAATAGTATGCTTCCATCTGCATTCAGACTCCAGAGTTTTTTTCTCTGGATGTGGATAGCATTGTCCATCATGAGACTTTTAGAGATGTCTTAGATCCTTGCATTGCTGAGAAGAGCTAAGTCTATCAAAGTCAGTCATTGCACAATGTAGCTGTTGCCATGTTTTCCTGGTTCTGCTCATTTCACTCAGCATCAGTCCATACAAGTCTTTCCAGGTTTTTCTGAAGTCCACTCGCTCATCATTTCTTATAGCACAATATTATTCCATTACATTCATATACCACAACTTGTTCAGCCATTCCCCAACTGATGGGCATCCCCTCAATTTCCAATTCTTTGCCACCACAAAAAGAGCTGCTATAAATATTTTTGTACATGTGGGTCCTTTTCCCATTTTTATGATCTCTTTGAGATTGCTGGACCAAAGGGTATGCACACATTTATAGCCCTTTGGGAATAGTTCCAAATTGTTCTCCAAAAGGGTTGGATCATTTCACAACTCCACCAATAACGCATTAGTGTTCCAATTTTTGCACATCTTCTCCAACATTTATCATTTTCCTGTTTTGTCATGTCAGTCAATCTGATAGGTGTGATGTGGTATCTCAGAGTTTTAATTTGCATTTCTCTAATCAACAGTGATTTAGAGCATTTTTTCATATGACTACAGATAGCTTTAATTTCTTCCTCTGAAAACTGCCTATTCATATCCTTTGACCATTTATCAACTGGGGAATGACTTGTGTTCTTATAAATTCAACTCAGTTCTAATCTGGGCTATTTTCAAAGGAAAAAGATAAACATAGTATCTATATACATAACCTTTTCTCTGTAAATATTCAAATCCCATCTATGTTTTGATTATCTACCTTCAATAGTCTAGTAATCTTTTCCACAAAGATTTAGAAGGAATGAGGAACAGAATGTAATTGTCACTAGATAATAACGATATACCAATATGAACACAATATTATGCTAGATATCTATCACCTAAAGCTTCACAAGCCAAAAACTCTTATTTATCCAGATGCTTACATTTTAAATGGGCAACAAAAACTGGACAAGTGTCAATAAAGTTCACAATACTCTGAGGTAGATAAATCAAAAAGGGATAAGTTGGTTTTAAAGAAGTTTCAAAGAAATCTTTTGTTTACCTGAAGCCAACAGAGTTTCCCATGACGACATAAATTAACTCCTTCTGCCGCTACACTCAGGACACTCTGTTTCTTGATGTGCAGCATCTAGTAACAACCAAAAGAAAACTGTTCCTGAAAACTCTCAGGCTAATCAACAAAGGAGAGGGATATTAGTAGGACTCAAGTTTTAGCAATGAAAGAATTTTCACATAAAATAAACATCTGCAGTTTGATGAACCTGTTATCTTATAAAAAATTTGCCTTACCAAACCTGCATTAAGCACTACTTATTTCAGGGGTGGGGACCCTGCAGCCTGGAGTCCACATGTGGGCTTAAGGCAGCAAGTTTCCCATCCTTGACTTATTTTCTTCACTGGTAAACTCAGCAAAGAAATCCTAGCCTTGGAAATTAACTACATTTACAAGTCAGAATAAAAGGAATAGAAACTGGTACAGCTCCCACTAGCACAAATGCTGTAGCTGTTTTTGCAGAAGAAATTTCAAGATTTATCAATTTCAAATTCTACAGTGCTGTTACTTATAGTTGTATATTGTCTTTCTTTGTTCAGAGGACCTGAAAAGCTCTACATGAAGGCAACATAACATGATACAGTGGAGACAGCACTGGATTTGGAGCCAGAGAACCTGCAATCTAATCCTAGCTTGTTCATTTATTCTTTGTGAGACTTTGGACAAATCACATAATGTCTCAGAAATGATTTCCTTCTCTGTAAAACTGATAGGGGAAAGAAGAAAAGAAGGCAAGATGATTTCCAAAAGTCCCTTTCAGCTCTAAATCTATTATGATAATAATGACAAGGACAAAATTTAAAACATGTCTTTTTGTTGAGTGACTGAAGAGAACAGAATTGAGAATAGAACCAAGTCTCTTCAAAACTAGTACACTGCAGAATGGACTCATGCTTCGGGTCTGAGGGCCTGGACCTCTAAGATCTTTTCCAACTATAAGGTTCTATAAATTTCAGGGTCCTTTTATTAATTATTAAACTAAAATGAACTCTTTGACCCCTAAAATTTCTCAAATTAACTCTTGAAAAAATAGGAAATAATCAATGGACAAAACTATCTAAAATATTGCAAAATTTTGACCAGTGATGTTGAAATCTATGGCATAGAAGAGATGACAAAGAGTTTTAAGTAATACTTACAGCAGAACCAAACTTTTGTTGGAACTGATTAACTACTGTGTATGTCACATCTTCTTCCTCTGAATGAGAAAGACAGCAATTACAGACAAATCTCTCTTCACCAATGGAACTTACTCTCCAATTCTGGCCATATTGGTAAACCTTTCCCTTTTGCAAATCAAATCCTAAAGAATCTTCATTATTGTCTGTCAAAACCTATCTACTAACCCCACATCTGTACTTTGAACATACAGGCACAGGAAAGAGAATACCAGTGACAATTTCCTCTGATATTTCAATGCTTTCATCCTTGTAAAGAAGCCTAAAAAATTCTCTGGTCTAAGCCCTGACTGTGTTAATTTCACAATAATTCTTGCAATAACAGAAAATAATCTAGTCTTAAACAAATTTGGAAGACAGCATATGAACAAAAAGTCTATATCTTAAACAAATGGCTATCCCATCCATCAGCTGGCATGTCGTTGAGTCATTTTTTAGTTGTGTCCATAAGTCCATTTGGAGTTTTCTTGGCAGAGATACTAGAGTGGTTTGCAATTGCCTTCTCCTGCTCATTTTACAGATGAAGAACTGAGGCAAACAGGGTTCAGTGACTTGCCCAGGCTCACACAGCTACTAACTGTCTGAGATCACATTTGAACTCAGGAAGATGAGGTCCTAACTCTGGGTCCTGCACTCTGTACACTATGGCACCACCTAGATGCCAGTTTGTATTATATATTTAGCTTCTTTTCAATACCATGTTATTTTATTATGTTGATACCCAGAGAAAATGATGCAGATTAAAATTTTTGGCCTAGAGAACAGATAAGAAAAATCTACCTCCTTCCCTTCATTTTATAGATGGGGGGATGATGGGGGTGGCCTGTTATGTATGATACCAGTGTCACTTGGTTTTGATTTTTTTTAAGTTTATTTTAAACGTAATAAGAAAAGGAAAAAATTGCCGGGTACACAACAGAACATGAGAGGATTCAATATAAAGCAATTAATTTCCATTTCAAGAACCTATATAATAAATACTACACATTGTTTTCAAAGTTGTCCAGCTTTTCTTTGTTTTCTTGTCGGTTTTCTTTTGTTCTTTGATGTATACTTTTACTTTTTTCCCTCCCCCTCAGAAGGCTACAATTAAACAAGGATATTTATATGTGTATGTGTGAGTGTATATATGTACATATATACATATACACATATATATAATACATATAAATGGATATCTATAAACATACACATATACACTTATATACATGTATGTAAGACCATACTGTGCTTATTTCTATTTGTCATTTGTTTCTCTGAAGGTGGATATCATCTTCTTTCATATGTCTAAGACTTTCCATGTTTTTCTAAATCAAGCAGCTCATCATTTCCTACACTACAGCCATATTCCAACCCAATCCCATTCTATCTGAGAGACTGTCTATGAAAGTTTTTTCCCAAATTTTCTGCACTCTTTCTATCCTTGGCTGCATAGGTTTTATTTACATAGAAATTTTTAACTTAAAATAATCAAAATTATCCATACTATACTTCAACAATGCTCTCACCTTATAATATGGTTTAAGGTCTATTATTACTGGATCTGCTTCCTTTACATCTTTTTCCCCTGGTTTCTTTGAAGTTCCTGACCTTTTGTACTTCTAAATGAACTTTGTTACTTGGTTTTGATTTTTTAAAAAATCTTTTGTTGTACACAGTAACAGCCTCATTGTGCAATGACTGACTTTGATAGACTTAGGTCTTCTCGGCAATGCAAGGATCGAAGACAACTGGAGACTCACAATGGAAAATGCTATCCACATCCAGAGAAAAAACTCTGAAGTCGGAATGCAAAGGGAAGCATACTATTTGTTCTCCTTTTCTTTTGTTGTTTTGTTTTTTTCTTTCTCATGGTTCCTTTCATTAGTTCTAATTCTTCTTTACATCACAACTAATGTGAAAACATGCTTAATATGAATGTATAAGTAGTCTATATCAGATTGCATGCCGTCTTGGGGAGGGGGAGGAAAGGGATAAAATTTAAAACTCAAAATCTTATGGAAGTGAATGTTGAAAACTAAAAATAAATAAATTAATTATTTTTTAAAAAGCTTTGTTAGAAGAGAAGGATCATCGGGGAGAGAGGAGGATTCCATGCTTTCATTGGGACAATCAACACTAGGTCAAATCCTGAAAAGTCTGAAGCCATAATAAACCTCATTGTAGAAAATTCATAGTACCAGATCCTGCCTTCCAGGCCCACTATCAATTAATTACCTGATGGACTGTATTTTAAGTCATTCAGCAAGGTGATAGTATGTGACTCAAGGGAAGAAGAAGCTGAATCATTCATACTCTGGTCTGCTTCTTGCACTTTGTCCATCCTTGTTCCTTCTGTATTTAGGCTATCCCTACATTAAGACAATACTCAGAGGTATTTATTCTCTACTACCATTGACATATATAGATTTTGCTTTATATCAGTAGTATAGCACTGCAGACCCTATAAGGGTAATCTTGCCTTAGCACACCTGGCATACAGCAAGTGCTTAATAAATGCTTATTGACTAACTGAATTTAATAAAAAGGACCTAGTTCTTTTGGATAACTCTCTTAAGAAAAATTACCTACAAAATGGAAAAAGCCACCCCCCACATTCCCTGTAAATTTTTCTTACATCAAAACAACTTTTCAGACAAGTTCAAGAAAAATTTGGCTGATAAAGTACAGGAAAGACCTTTTACCCTGACCAAGGTTACATTAATGAATATATTCCTGAAACACCATGATTAAAAAAAATTATTCCTTCTTCATACCTGACAGAGGCTGTCTTTTCTCCTACTCCTTGTTCCACATCATCCAGCAGTTCCACTAAAAAAAAAAAGTTTCCAATAGTTCCCCGCATAGAATCACCATAATCCCCTCAAAAACAGACCCTGATCATGTTACCCTACACAAGAAATAAGCTTTGAGAAACATAAAGTTTTATTGATGCCTTTTTCCCTTCTGTATATATTCCTCTTCTCTTCCCAATAATCCTTCCCTTCTAACAAAGATTTTTTTAAAAAATCAAAACCAAGTGACACTGTCTATTATCATATGTAAGAGGCCATAATACATACATCTATACAATGAAGGGAAAGAGGCAGATTTTTGTATCTATTCTCTAGGCCCAACTTGGCCATTATTATTATTATAGTGTTCAGTTTCATTTAAGAATTACACACTTATGCACAGTTACCAGAAAGAAAGAACGAGTCACAATTACAGTCAGCTCCAAATTATTCACATGGTCCAAGGATCATTTGCTCCCTTCGATGCTATGTTCTTGGACAGCTTTTCAGTTTTCTCAACAACAACTAGGATCACTCTGTTGTTCTTTCCTCCTGTTGGCCCCGTCAAGGCTTTTGTGGTCACTCAACTGAGTTTTAAGGCCCTTTCCTTTTATTTACCCACCACATTTGCTAAGTCATCCTCTCTTATATTACAAACTTTTATATTACCTTATTTCAAGTTATCCACGCAAGATTTTGCTCCATTAAAAAAATAAAAATTTAAAAAAGATTTCTCTCCATTAATGTAGACTAGTGAATTACCCCTATCAAAACTATTCTTTTCAGAGTTTACCAAATGCTCTACTAGTTACTAAATCCAATGGCCTTTTCTTAATCTTCCTCTTCCACGATTATTTCACAGCTTTCAGTAGTCATGATTAATTCCTCCTTCTGGATTCTTTCTCTTCCCTAGATTTTCATAAACTCACTTTCTCCCTGTTCTTCTTTAATCTGTCTGACCATTTCTTCTCACTCCCAACTAATTTATCATCCTGCTCCCACAGATGTTTCCTAGGGCTTTCTGTCTTGAAGACTTTTTCTGCTTATTATATATTCTCTCCTTTTATGTGATCTATTCTCGAGTAAATCACACACAGCCTTACTATTGCTCCTAAACTTTCGTTCTGCATCTTCAACAGCCTATTAGCCATATCCACCACTAGCATTTCAAATTCAGCATCTCTCAAAATGAATTCTTTATCTCTCCTTTCCCTCCTCTTCTAAACTTCCCCATCTCTGTACTCAGGTTCAAAATCTTGGAGTCATCCTTGACTCCCCTTCTTCCCTTATCCCTCAAATATAATCAGCTGCCAAATCTAATGGATTCTAGCTCTACAACATCTTTCTTCTCTCTCTTCCTTTTCTCCATTAATACAACTATCACTTTACTTCATGCCCTTATTACTTCTTGCTAAGACCATTACGAAAAGCTCCTAGTCTTCCTACTTTCCAGTTGCTCTCTTCCCTGATATAATTGCCACAAAAAAAAAAAAAAGGTTTTAAGCCATAGGCTTGACCATGTTATTCTTCTGGTCATAAATGCTTAGTAGACCCCTTACTGCCTTTACGATAAAATGCAAACTCCTTGGCCTAAAAATTAAGACCATCCCCACTACCATCCAATTTCTAGGCTTCATTCACTTTACCTCCATTCATATTTCAGTCAAACTGAATTACTTGCTATTTCTCTGAACTCAACATACTGCCTCCCACCTTTGTGTAGCTACACAGGTCATAACACATAGTGGAATGCCCTCCATCTCAGTTTTTTTAGAATTTTTATCTTCCTTTAAAGCTCATCTCCTCTCATGAAGTATTCTCTAATCTACACACTAAAAGTATTCTCTTCCTTTGACCAATTTGCTATCACTCCCAATCTGGTACCACATTTAATCTGTGTACACATATTTAATCTCTTCCAGTACAATGTAAAATCCTTGAGGGCAAGAATGTTCTCATTTCTGTTTTTATTACCTAGATACTGAGGCACTTAATGAACTTTTGTTGAATTGAATTTAACAAATGTACAGTGAGAGTCTATGAAACAATGCTTCAAGAAAGTATAAAAAGGTAAAACTAGGAATTCTGTTGGCTTTATGGGAAATTCCAGTGGTTTTATGTTTAATGAAATTTCCTTGGGTAGTATGAAAGCATTTCACAATATTTCTTTTAAAAATATATTATCAAGAGTATAAAAAAATTATAATAAAATAAAGCAATACTACCCCTTTATTCCTAATATTGGAGAATCAAACTTCAGTTTACTAATAGGGCAAATATCAGTCTTACTGTTCAAGATGAAACACTCACCATTCACAATCTCATGGCCAAAAAACATCTTCACTCCTGGGACGCTTCGGCCAGTCTCCAAATTCTTGACTACATTTTAAAAAAAATTATGTTAACAAAATATTATATATTAACAAGAATAATGAAACTGCCCCAAATCTACAAAATGCCTTGCTTCTTACAAGCTTAAATCTAAAAAGTACTATCATATTATCTCTTAGAAGAAAAGTTAAAAGTGAAATTAAGTTACAGCCTTGAAACCTATAATACAGAAAACATAGTAATCCCATAATATACCAATAGGAACTAGACAGACTGGTAGTATTGTAAAAAATTTTGATACTCAGGGGCAGCTAGGTGGTGAAGTGGATACAGCACTGGCCCTGGATTCAGGAGGACCTGAGTTCAAATGTGGCCTCAGACACATAACACTTACTAGCTGTGTGACCCTGGGCAAATCACTTAATCCCATTGCTTAGCCCCAAAAAAAGAAAGAAAAATTATAATACTGTTTTAGACTCTTTTCTAGGTCAAAAACCCCTTAAAGGCAATCTGTGCTCAATTTTGCAACATTTTCCCATTTTATACTTTTTTATTTGTTTGTTTGTTTTAGGTAATTGAGATTAAGTGACTTGCCCAGAGTCACACAGCCAGTAAGTGACAAGTGTTTGGTCTGAGGCCGGATTTGAACTCACGGTACTCCTGACTTCAGGGCCAGTGCCCTATCCAGTGCGCCACCTAGCTGCCCCCCCCCTTTTTTTTAAGATATAAATTTATTTATTTTTAGTTTTCAACATTTACTTCCACAAGATTTTGAATTCCAAATTTTCACCCCAGCTTGCTCCACCCCAAGATGGCATGCATTCTGAATACCCCTTCCCCTAGTCTGCTCTCTCTTCTATCTCTCCCCCTCCCCTTCTCTTATCCCCTTCCCCTTCTATTTTCCTGTAGAGCTGCCCCCCCATTTTACACTTTGCTAAGCTTACATAGTGCTAAATGTTCTTTGGGCACACAAATCTTAATTTTCATGAACAACCATCAGGTCAAATCAGAGATATGAAATGTGGATGGGTAAAGAAAAGAAGCTTCAATATCAGTTTTAAAATATTTAGTATTTTTTTGGATGGAGGAATACATCATAACATATAATACTGGCTGACACTGACAACACCCCCCCACCCTATACACATACATGCATGTCCAGGTATAAACTTGAAAATTCAGATAAGAAGTCTATACCTATCTCAGACAGAAGGAGACTTTAAACTAGAACTGTTTTGATGTAGTAGATAATGCAGGAAATTGCTTTGACAGTACAGATTAATTTTATAAGACTTTTGATTTGTATAGACTTATTTGTATAGTTTTCAAAACAATTTTATATCTATGATCTCACTTGATGCCCATAATAGCCATGTAAGTTTTTTCATAAACTTCATGTTGCTAATTAGGAAATAGGTCTCAAGAACATACCCAAGGTCATACAATCATGGCAGAGGAATTAAAACCCAGATTTTTTTTTTTTACTTTTAGGCAATTGGGGTTAAGTGACTTGCCCAGAGTCACACAGCTAGTAAGTGTCAGGCATTTGGTCTGAGGCCAGATTTGAACTCGGGTCCTCCTGACCTCAGGGCCGGTGCTCTATCCACTGCGACACCTAGCTGCCCCTCAAATCTTACGATACTAACCACAAATCTCTCCCTACCATATTACCCTTCAGAACAGAGGTACTTCTCCAGCTAATATAATATCTCATATTTATAGCTTATATAAACCTTAAGATTCACAAAGTGCTGATAATACAGGTACTATAACCCCTTTCATAAATGAAGTACTGAGCTTCATTTTGTGTTTTCCTACTATGAACTGTGCTCCACTATGCCTCTTACAAATGGACTGTGTTCCAAAAGTTCATTTGTAAATACACTTTGAAATTTGGAACTCACTTTTCCACAGTAATCATGTTATAGCTAATATGGAAATTAAAGCCACAAAAGCCTATGTAACACCTATAACATGGAGAAGGAAATGGCAAACCACTTCAGTGTCTTTGCCAAGAAAACCCCCAATGCGGTAAGGAAGAGTGGGACACAACTAAAATGACTAAACAACAACAATCATAAAATATGGCCGAACCAATAACTAAATATCATTAACTATGTGGTCTCTACAGGAACATATGTTCCAAGCTGCAACTTTTATCTCAGAATGCCTATGAGCAGCACAAAGGGACTCTCCTCCCATCACCCCTTCTCCAAATTCAGGTTCATTGGAGACAGAGAAAAGTTTTCTTACTGTAGAAGCATCTTGGGAAGGGAAGTCCCCTAAAATAGCTGCTATCCTTAACAATAGGTGTTTGCATGCAAAATATATTCATGTGCAATAGGCATCTGAAAGCTAATTTCTAGAATCTCTGTAACTGACTATCCTGGGAAATACCTTTCCTACACAATGATAAGAGTAAATGTTTCCCAAAAACCTAAGAACAGTCATATTGCAAACCAGATAGAACTAGACTTGAGGGATTTAACACTTTACTAAGGAGTTGCCTGGATTTGTCATTTAACTAGCTGAGTAAATCTGGCCAAGTGAGTATTTCTTCATCTTATATTTCTTATCTGTAAAACAAGATAACTGGACTAAATTATTTCTGAGTTTCCTGAACTGAATTTTGATTCTGTAAATTTAACATTCTAGGCAAATATGAATTGGAATAAATTTTTCACTTTAGTGGAAAAAAGGAATATAGAAACACAGGCAAAAGTCTTACAGAGTTATGGGCTGTTGTGCAAGCCATTATATGCTACAATGCTCCTGTGTTGGGTAAAGCCATCTAACCTTCCAATTTCTCACAAAGTAGAAAATGCCTCAATTCCCAAATGATCATAATGGTATCATTTAAACTTTGGTTTAATGGCTAATGTTTCACTTAAGAGAACAGTAGAGACAAGACTAAAAACCAAACAGAATAAGACCTTTTTTCAGGACAATAATCTTGCTAGGGTCCACGTGTTGAAGCACTCCCTGGAAGATGCCACAGACTAAAGTTATTTTCACCCTTCTTCCCAGAATCTGGTTTAAGAAATGGTAATCACTGCTGGGATCCATCCTGTTTGATACTAAAGAGAAGTCTTCAAGCCTTCAGCTTCCTTAAATTTCTAAGCAGTTGAAAATCAAAAAGAAAATGTGATTTTTTGCTATTGGTTTTTCCTTTTCTTACATCTGAAAGAGACAAAGAAAAGAACAAGAATTATAAATTTGCTATACTTATTAAGTTCCTATTATATACCTGAGCAAAATGCTACGGGCTGTCTCAGGAAGTATGTAATGGTTCTTTGTAAGAAATATACTGTCACAAACACCAACGCAAAGTCATGCATTGGAAATCAAAGAATTATAGGAAAATTCTCCTGTTTCCTTAACTAAAACGTGAAGCAGACAGTACCTAAAGACAATTTATATGGGTAAAGAGTACTCCTTAAACAAAATAAAAGCAAATAGGAAAAAACTAACATTGGTAAATTGTTGTCCAATATATTACTAGTTTGCTTACTCAGTCTGACATTTAAATATTATAACTACAATACATCAATCTAGGGAAATAAATGGGTATCTCTGAACCTAATATAGAGTCAGGACTGCTTGAAGAATGTCGAATGAATGCTGACCCTGAACATAGAACATTACATTCTACCCAGCATGCAGCACAATCTCCAAGTCCTATATGTAAAAATGTATCACAAGCACAAAGCAAAGCAAAAGATCAAATCTTCAAGCAAATGATTTTTCTATTCTTTTTTTCGAGGTTAAATAGATAAGATTTACAAGTAACAGAAAGAAAAAAGAAACAGGAGAAAACTGATTCTAATAAAAGAGAAGACAAAATGCAGTTTCCTCCTATTATTCCCTCACTTTATTTGGTCTGTTTGACAACTTTCCTTTAATATGACTATGACAAAAATTAAGATAAATAATAAAATCACAATAGGCTTTTGCAGTTATATATTTTATCATGTATAACTTCATATCAAATAAAGCTGTTATTAAGCTGATGAACATAATTTAAACTCAACACCTTGAAGAAGTTATCCTAGATGTACAAAAACATAGGATTAAGAATCAAACATATACTTAAAATTTCAAGGATCTATGACTTAGCCGAGTACTCCCTCCACCAATGGAGACTACAAACTTCTCCACCTTAGTTGTCTCAGGTTGCTGTAACTGAAAAATGCATCACCCTGTTGCCAACTCTCCTTAAGATGATAATCATATAGTTTGGAGGCAAGGATACTGCAATTTTCCTAGCTTGGTAGGGCCTTCCAGAGCTTTTGTTCCAGTGGCAGAGAGCCTAGAAAATCTCCAGGTTCACCCCTATGTCAACAGTTGGATACAATGGAGCAGGTTCCACGAAAAAAATTAAAAGCAGAAGCCCATTTTTTTCCAACTATCAGGCTAAAAGGTAGCTTATTCTAAATATTTACAAAAACTTCTATCAATTACCTTTTTAAAATGGCTTAAAGAATATGAGACGCTTAAAAGTTTTATATGTAAATATATACTTCTAAAAAGAAGGGGAAAATTCAAATCATGGATTATTAGGAAACAAATAATCCTATGATCTGATGGATTTGCTGGTAAAAAGTAAACAGAAACCTCAGGAAATATCAACAATGAAAAGCTAAACTAAATAGAAAGCTGCAATTCAAAGCAATCAAGATTGAGTAGGTTAAGGACTGGGAAAACATCATAGAACCATGGATTTAAACCTGGAAGGTCCTGGATCCGACCACAATATTTTATAGATGAGGAATGGAAAACTTATTAGCGATGAAGCAAGCTTAAAATGAAATGCCTATCTTTTCCAAGGCTATCATGATTTTCCTAGCCCACCATAAAAATCTGCAATGCAGATTTCTTCAGGGGGCAAAGAGTTTTCTATCACTTAAAGAAAAAAAATGGTTAAGAAAGAGTGGCCCACTCTGGCAGGTGAAAACTACTAGCAACAAAACAAGCTGCTTTCAAGGCCTACTTGGGAAAGCATTTTATTATTTCATCGGTGAAATAAAGAAAATTGGTGGTGTGCCCTGCTGATGCCACAGAAACTCAAACCCTTTTCTGACTAAGGGAAAAAAGATTATTTCTACCATAGAGCGCTGGAAGGGGGAAGGGTATTTGAAATCCAAGTCGGTGACTACTCGAGGCCCAGCTAAAGGGCAAAGAAGACAGTTAAGAGGAGCAGGAAGAAGGGGTGCAGTGCGGGCCCCAAGTCCGTGATTCCTCGAAGCCACGAAGTGCTGGGGGCCCAGGCAGGGCCAAACTCGGACTAAGACGCCGTTACCCGGGCGGTCGGAGGAGCCAGGCCTGACTGGCAAGCAAAGAGGGTCCTGAAGCGAAGAGCAGGAAACCGGGCCGAGATCAGCCTCGCCGCGGCCCAAAAGTCAGGGTTCGGCCCCAGTGCGGCGCGCTCAGCTTCGACGCTCTGGGCGGACGCGGACGGCTCTCGACTGGCCCGCCCCCGCTCTCAGGTGCCGGAGCGTGCTCGTTTCCCCAAGAGCCAATCAGCAGGAGCCTAAGAGCGCGCACTGCCGGGGCGGGGGAGGGAGTGAGGCAATACGTCACCCGAAACCAGACCCCAACTCCCGGCTTGCAATTCTCTAGCAAAAGGGATTAAAAAGTATTTTCCCCCCCCATCGTCCCAGCAACCTGTATGCCGGCACTCGTAGTAAGCTTTTTTCAAACTGTAGAAGGAACCAGGCGTCGAGGACGCAAAAGAAAGGGGTTGCACTTCAACCTCATTTTTGAGGTCACCCTGTCAGGCCACCGCCGTTTGGATTCCAGGTGACTCTGCGCCTCAGACATTGTCCCTTTTAAGGCAAGCGACCTGGTTCCGGGGGGCGGAGTTTCTCCCTCCGAGAACTAGTCCCGAGGAAGGCGCGGCGATTTCACTCGGGGTCAGCGGCCGGCAGTACGGACGTCGGTTCCGTGCGAGGGGCTTACGGGCCGTTTTCGATTGGCTGACTCGCTCGGGCCGCCCTCCTCCTCGTGCCCGCCCACAGTCCTCCCTCAGGTCGGCCGAGAGTCTCTGTCTTTCCCTTCCTGACCCCTATCCCTTCCTTCCCTCTCCCCCTCCCCCCTTCCCTGCTGCTGCTGCTGCTGCTGCTGCCGCCGCCGCCGCCACCGCCGCCGCTGCCGCTGCTTCTGTCTCGGGAGCAGGTCGTCCGTCTCGGCGATGGGTTCTCGGGCCTCCACTTTGTTGCGGGACGAAGAGCTCGAGGAGATAAAAAAAAGAGACCGGCTGTGAGTCGGGGCTGCGGGTGGGGACAGGCCGGGTAGGGCCACAAGTGTGGGCAGGGCAGCCGCGCTCCTCCGGACCCCCGGGGACGCTTGCGGCCTCCCCGAAAGCCAGGCTTCCGTAGGCCGTGTAGGGATCCCAGCACCCCTCCCGCCCCAAGCCGCGGCACCCCCCCCCGTCGGTGGTCGGGGAACCTCGTCCACTTCTCGGTCAGCCCGGCATCGCGCGACACGTCGCCGCCGTCCACTCCACGGGCGTGTTCGGGTCGGCGGAGGGGTGGGCTGGGGCGCGGGGGATCGGGGTCCGGACCTGGGAATGCGGGCGCTCCTCCGCTTTGTCAGCACGTCTCTCGTCCTGCTCAGTGCCCGGAAGAGGACGAGGTGTAACTCCCGAAATAAGGATGCCCATTTGGTTAGTCCTAGCCCTACCGTTCTCCAGCCCGGCTTTAAACTGAGCAGTGCCCCAGACTCGGCGAGGCACGCTGGCTCTTCTTAGAGGAGACAGCCTGCTCCTGTGACGTTTCTGAGCAGGGACCTCAACCACCACCAGCTGGTGGAAATCAGAGATCATTGCCAAGCATAGGATGGCTGTCCACAAACCAGCAATTAAAGCTAGGGAATCCGAGCTCTGAGAAGTGACCCACGACCAGAACCCTGGCTAGTGTGATGAATCTAAGGATCTCTCCAGGTAACAACGCCCACCCCACCCCAAAGATCACCTTTATAAAAGGAATGCTTAGTTAAATCGTCCATTTGAGTGTAACAATGAGTTATCCAAACTTGTTAGTACCGTGTTCCTTGCTGCTTTAATTCCAGATATATTGACTTCTACAGCGATGGGGTGCCTTATAGTATGGCCTTTTGAAATTGAATGTGTTCTAGAAAACTCAGTGATACTTTGTACTAGAAGCCTTGTCATAACTCTGAAGTATTACTACAGGTTTAACCACACTGTACACATAAGGAAACTGAGCCTTAGAAAGTTTGTTATTCACCCATGACTACACAGCCTGGCTAGCTAGTAAAATGGAATTCAGACCTTCTGATTCTAGATCCAGTGCTTATTCGCCTATAGCAGGCTACCTCCTAAGAATTTTGTGTGAACAGCTGGCTTGAGTTTTCTAAATAAAACCAACGGGTAGGCACAAGCATTGACCCTTTAGTGACATCTACCCCCACTATTTATTTGTACTGACATCAGAAACAGTTCCTGAACTTGAATGACTTTTATGTAAAGCATAGAGGATATGGAATTGCTAAGATTGTAAATGTCTGATAGTTCTCTTGGGATAAGTAAAATATTGTCTTACACATCCTGACCAGGACTTTGCACAGCTTTGTAGACTCTTAGAAGTGGAAAAGGCCTTAGAGGTTAAATAATCCTATCTCCCACCCATTACAGGAATCTCTCCTTGTACCACATTCCTATTTGTCATCCAGCCTCTGTTTAAATAACTTCTGTGAGGTGAAGCTTAAGACTCAGAACCGCAGTGTTCTTGGATCTTGAGCAGGAAACATTCTTTTTATGACTGGTTCTAACTCTAGGGATAGAGACATGAGTTCTTGAGTGCATCAGTACTTTATTACATTTATTGACTCTGGCCTGTGGCCACATTTACAAACAGTTTCTGTCATCATGCCCGATTGTCAGTAGACACCAGGAAATAAGATCTTCAAACCTACCCCACCCCCTGAAAAACATGCACAATATGAGGAAATGTGAAAGAAATCAAGGAGTTGGAGAGAAGATCCTTCCTTTAAAGTGGGGAAGAAATAAGCGTAGAACTGCCCTCCCTGTCTGATTAAATAAAGAATATGGGGATAGGTTAAACAATCTGTCCTAGTAACTGCTTTAATGATACCTATCATGAGTTTCTGGATCTTATGATTCCCAGTTTCTCTTTTAGATTTTTACCCTCTGCTACTTGTTGCATGCAGATGTCTAAATCCTTAGAAAAAGCTTTCTTTCGGGCAGCTAGGTGGTACAGTGGAGAGAGTACAGGCCCTGGAGTCAGGAGGACCTGAGTTCAGGTCCCAATACCTTACTGGCCACTCCCACACATAACACTTACTAGCTGTGTGACCCTTAACCCCATTGCCTATTCCCCCCCCCAAAAAAAGGCTTTCTTTCCTGTTTATCAGAGAATGCCTTCAGCATGAAGGGAGTCTGGGCTTCAAAAGATGGAGGATATAAGTGGTGGGATAGAAATGGCTTCTAGTTCTCGTAGGAGTTAGTCTAGCTTGCTTTTTGTTAGAACAGGAGTATCAAATAGAAACAGATCTTTCGGGCAACATATTGACTTAGAAAACCACAAATTCACATCATGTAGGTGGTATACTTATTTATTTTATTAAACATTTCCCGAATACAAGTTAATCTGGAGAGCTTTGCCTTAAGTTTGACACCTCGGTGATAGAGGACCTGTGTGGTGACTTGAGTTCAGGACAAAGCCCAATGTTTCCTTTCAAACAACTTACCTAATTGTGGAGATTAGACTGGCAGATAGGAAATTTTGAGAGAAAAGTACAAAATTGTTTACATTTCTGCTAAAAATGGTACAGTACCTTCTCCTGAGGATCTACTGCATATAGGTGACTAACAAAAATATCCTTATTGAAGTATATGAAACTAAAAAACAAGCAGTGCTTAAAAGTCTCATACCCCTAACAACCATTGGAAAGAATACTTCAAATCGTTAATAATAAGAGAAATGCAAAGCACAGCAATGCTGAGGTTTCACTTCACAGCCAGCAAATTACCAAAGATTATTCAAGATGGGAATAGACAGTATTGGAGGGGTTCTGAAAAGACAGGGACACATCTGAGTTGTTGGTAGAGCCATGAATTGGTCCAGCCTTTCTGAAAAGCAATTTGGGGGGGGCAGCTAGGTGTCGCAGTGGATAGAGCACTGGCCCTGAAGTCAAGAGGACCTGAGTTTAAATCCAGCCTCAGACCAAACACTTGACACTAGCTCTGTGACCCTGGGCAAGTCACTTAATCCCATTGCCTAGCAAAAAAAAATAATAATAATAATGAAAAGCAATTTGGAATTAATCAAAGAAAATAACTAAAATGCCTATATATTATAAGCTAGAGATTTCACTGCTAGACATAGATATCAAGGAGGTTAATGTTAAAAAAAAAGTTACAATATAAATATTTATAGCAGTACTCTTTGTGGGGAATGGTTAATATTACTATTCTGTATGGAAGAATAGATTATTGAATACAGAGAAGCCTGGGAACACTTATATGAACTTATTTGAAGAAAAGAGAACCAGGGAAATGATATACACAGTGATGACAACAGTGTAAATGGGAAACTATCTGCTTATATTTGGTTTTTGTTTTGTTTAGAGGGGTTACCAGTGTGGCACATCAGCTGTCTCTCATCCTGCCCTTTTCTCCCAGTACCTTACTGGCCACTCCCTTTTCTAGTTATACATGGGTGTGAAATCTTTTTTTTTTTAATCACTTTTGTGCAAGTCAAGAACAGTTGCACACTCTTGAGATCCTCCTTACCTATCAGATATTTTAAGATAGTTGAAGAGCACAAATATGAGATGATCTCTTAAAAGCTTTACATTAGAATTGGAAACCATATTCTAAGATTTCCTTTTCATAGTTCTAATTTGTTTGGAATTTGTTCAGAGGGCCAGTTTAGCTGTTGCTCACAATTTGAGCCATTGGCGTTGGGTAAAATAATTCTAAGAGTAGTTCAGTATTAACCATTCTAATAGAAGTAGAGATTATTTCACTTAGCAAATATCCTGTGTAAACACTAATAAATTGGTATCTAAAGCCAAGGGAGTGTTGCATAGTGGCTGAAGTTGGCCTCAAAGACAAGACTCTTAAATCCTGCCTGACCTACACTGGCTATGTGACCATGGGGAAGTCACTTAATTTCTTAGTGCGAGTTTAGGCAATTCTTTTTAAGTTGAAGAGAAGGTACCTCTTCTTTGGGACCAAGCTTGGTCTTTGTAGTTTTGCAGAGGCTCATTGTTGCAGTCACTGGGTATATTGTTTCCCTAGCTCTACTTATTTACTTGCCATCGATTCATATAAGTAAGTCATCATGTTTATTGTTTCTTACAACATATGTTCCATTACGTTCATGTAGCAGTTTGTCTAGGCACTACTCTTTGAATGATGGGCCTCTTGTTTATTTCCAGTTCTTGATTACCACCACTAAAAGTACAGCTATAAATACGTTGGTGTGTGGGGAGCCTTTCTTCTTGTCATTGCCACCCTTGGCATAAGTGCTTAGCAATGGCATGTGTGAGTCAAAGGGTATGGACGTTTTAGTCGATTTCTTTGCTCATTGCAGATTGCTTTCCAGAATGGTTGGACCACAGCTCCACCCACAAGACAATAGTTTGCCTGTCTTTCCAGAACCACTCCCACATTGACTATTGTCATTTGTCATCTTTGCCAGTTTTCTGGATATCAGACAAAAATTTAAGAGTTGTTTTGATTCACTTTCTCTTGCTATTAGTAATTTCAAGCATTCTTTCTGTTTGTTGTTAATAGTTTGCAATTCTTTTGAGAGCTATTCCTTTGACTATTTCTGTATTGGCTTTTGTTCTTATGTATTTCTGTGAGTTTTCTATCTATCTTAGATACTGAATCCTTGTCAGAGCTTCGATACAAAGATTTTTCCTGCAGTCTGCTGCTTCCCTTCTTATCCTAGATGTGTTCATTTGGTTTGTGGCAAAAGCTTTTCAATTTTATGTAATCAGTATGACCTATTTTATCTTTTGTAATTGCCTCTATCCCTTGTTTGGTTAAGAATTCATCCCCTACCCATAGTTGTAAAAGGTACATGATCTGCTTTTCTAATTTTTTTTATGATGTGATCTTTAATATTCAGGTCATGTATCCATTTTGAATTTATTATGAAATATTTCGTTCTTGTATTTCATTTGTTTGCTCTCTCCTTTCTCCTCACAGTACTCTGTACATACCAGGAATTTGATAACAAATTGAAATAAATGTGAAACACATAATTAAGAGGAAAGTTAGCAAATGTTAAATTACTCTCACAAATTGGGTAATTTACACCTACCATTCAGGCATAACTTTGTAGCAATGTTCTGCCTAGGAATTATACTCTTAAAGCAAGAATGTGACAAATGTAAAACAATGTAAAAAATCATTAATGCAAATAGAATAAAGAATGCCCATTCATTTTGCTACTTTCTAATGAAAGTGGAGAATAGTTTGAAGGCAGTTGGAGACCCCAAAAAATCCGTTTTTAGGCTAGTGAAGTTTTCATGTGGAGAAGGTATAATTTTACCAGCAGTTCTATGCCATGCCTACATTGGAAAAGCTGAAGCAATGGGGAGTGCTGGTGTTGAGATTCTTATCCTTTCCACTAGAAACAAGCTTTCCATTGACAAAAGTGTTTGGATAGTTGAAGAAACACCCTCACTCCATATATTGTCCCCCTTCTCACCTTTTGTTCATGTTAACACACTGGCCCATTTTCACATTACTAGTGGCCCTGGGAATGAGGCGAGATAGTGGAGTGGCAGCATGATGTAATGAGTGGAATGCTGGACTTGGAGTCAGGAAGAACTGGGTTCAAATTTTTGCTGTGATGGACAAGTCACTTAATCTCACCTTCAGTTTTCTTATCTGTAGAATGGGGAACTATTAGGCCATATAGCGTGATTGTCAGGTGAGTGGTAAAATTTCCATACTAGAGAAGTTAGGGTTGAGAAGCCTTCTTTCAAGGGACTTGAGTATTACTTATCATTTTTTATTTACTTGTTAATTCAGGATAATTGTAGAGATAAAAGTTTTTATTTTTGTTCTCTACCTCCCTTCTCCACTTTTGTTTAATCTCTTTGTACTTTTACACAGGGTTCTTCCTCCTACTTAATGCTGTTACCTCTCCCCTTAAAAGTAACACAGTGCATTCACTTCTCAAAGGGCTTAAAAGGGCATGAAGTTTAAAAGGGGGGAGGGGGACATGCAGTAAAAAAAAATGACTGGAAAGTCTATACCCTTTGACCCAGGGATTTTGCTGGTGGGTAGGAATATACACAAAGACATTAGTGACAAAAAGAAAGGTTTTATATATACCTCCCAAAATATTTATGTAGCAACCATTTTTGTGCTACCAAAGAATTGGAAACAAAATAGATGCCTACAATGTATACAGTGAAATGTACCGTAAGAAATGATAAATGTGATTAATACAGAGAAGCATGGAAAGGCCTATATGAGCTGATGAGGAGCAAAGGAAGCAGAACCAGGAGAACAATGTTCACAATTATTCCAGCAGTGTAAATGGAAGAAAACAGCAAAACCTGAATGCTGGGAAATGAAAATGACCAAGACTGGTCCCCCCCCCAAAAAAAGATAATTCCTTCTGTTCCTTTGCTGAAGTAGGGGACCATAGGTGTGAGGTGCTGTAAATAATATCAGATTTTTAAAAATATATCAGTTTTGTAGAATCTTTTTTTCTCCTTTTCTTCAAATGTTATTATAAGATATGGAATATAACGAGAAATATAGATTGTTGGGTTTTTTTAAGACATTAATAAAAAAGTTTTTAAGGTCCATTCAACTTGTGTATGATGTAAGATTTATGGTATATTGGTTAGTTTTGCTGAATTTTTTCTTTGTTTAAGTGATGATTGTCTGGGAGAGAGTTGGGGGGAAGAACAATGGGAACTGTGTATGATATAAAAATAAGATGATAAAAGTTTATTTTTTAAAAGACAGTCCATTCCATGTTAGATGTGTAAGTCAGGAAGGTTTTCAGGACCCAATTTCCTTCTTGGAAAGAGCATAAGATCTGAAGTCAAAGGACCAGTGTGCGAGTCCCAGCTTGGCCATTTTTAGCTGTATGACCATGACCAAGTCTCTGAGCTGAATTTCCTCATCTGTAATATAAGACTAATAGTATTTGTCCTTCCTACTTCCTAATAATGTATGTGAAGCACTTTGTAAGATTTAAAGTGTCATAGAAATGTGAACTATTATTATTTTATAGTATGAAATTGTTTTATTAGAGTAGATGAAGAAATATTTCCTTCAATGACCATGAAATTCCCATTTATATTTTATATATTAAATATTCCCATTTATGCTTCATAAGGAAGCAACTTTAACTACTGAGGGTCTTCCTTTGGTTACCAAGAATGTAGTTGCTGTCAGGCATTTGTCCTTAGCTAATGCCTTCCGAGAGAAAAGAGTTAACAGGAAACACGGTAGGGATTGAGTTGATGCCAGTAACTTCCTGAACTTCAGCTCCTTTTAGGGGTAGTTTGGAGTTGTGCCCAAATCTACCCCACCCCTCTTTTTACCCTCCCAGGGTTTGTTTTGTGTTCACTGTTAAGAGTAGACTTGGCAACCAGCTCAAAGAATAGTATTATCATTTAAGTCCCCAAAGCCCTTTGTAACAGTTTCAATAGCGAACTGCCTTTGGAATCCAGGAAATAAGTCTTGGATGATACTACATTGGAGAATGTTAAATATTGACATTTGATTGTGTATTTCCCTAGTACTTCCAGTACTTTGCACATAGTAGGTGTTCAATAAATATTTGTTGAAGGAATGGCTCTGATCCAGTATGAAGATGCCAGTTCAAGGTATTGGTGTCTTTAAAATAAAAATTAACAAAATCTTTTAAAATTATGAAGTGGTCAGTTGTAAAGACTGGTCCATTTTTACAAGTTATAGCGTATGTTGGTCACCTTACAAAATGCCTTTGGGAAGGATAGAGAAGGTAATCTTAAAAACATCATGGAGAGATCTGTTTCAATTATGAAAGGGTTACACGAAAGAATGTCTTTTGTTTGTTCAGTTCACCTTCTAAAAGGAAAGTGGCCTGAGATGCTTAATATTGGATCGGGATGTTAGTGAATCTACTGGCAATTCTAGGAAAACTTGCTTATGTATTCCAAACATTTGTATACCCTGAAATTCTAGTGGTGGTGGTGGTGATTGAAGGGCTAGAGAAGGAAAAACATCATTGTTAAGTGGTAGATAAGCAGTTTTCTGGACTTTTTCCTCATCTCTAAAATGAGGATAACACCCAGTGGTATCTACCTCACAGGTAGTGTGGGATGCCACTCAAATTAAAAAACACAGAGGTATCCAAGGAGAAACAGAAAGTTAATTTTTATTTGCTATTCTCGAGAAAAGGGTGTCCCTCCACCAGAATACTCTGATGAGGGGAGACAGAGCACAGGAGCTAAGAACCAGATTAAATAGCCCTAACGGGCAAATCCCCCCTCTCACCAACTGGCCAATGTTTTGGCTCACAATCTATGGAAACAAAAAACAAAACAAAGAGATCTGTATTTAGCCCCTTAGTTTGCTGAAGTAATACCAAAGAAGCAATTAAAGATGTGCAGTCAAGCTAGACACTGTACTGTATAGCCAGGTCACCGTGACCGAAATATAGCAACAGGTGTATCAACAAAATACAGAGGGGGTTTCAAGGGTTTAACAATGGCTGGGGCGGGGGGGGGGGGGACGGGACGACCTGGGGCTGGATTCCCGTAAATCAGGTGATTTCTAGTAAACCGAAACTTAGGCCTGTCAGGCTGCTATGCCTGCCTTGAGTCTAATACAATTTCTATTTATTCTTCTAAGAAGTTTTCACAGGACCCCTCATCCCACTCAGCCTTATCCCAAACCTTAATTACAATGAGGAGTCTTCACCAGGACATCCCATTCACAGGGTTGTTGTGAGGATCAATTCATATAATATAGACTCTTCTGGTTTTGCCCGAGGGAGCTGCTATATATGTTCAGATTTGGGTAGAAAGATATTCTTGACATCTGATCTATCCCCCGATCTCTTCAAATTGCTGTACACAAAGAAACCAGCCCATAAGAATAAAACCTAAGGAAACTATTGGGATCCTGATATTAACAGCTGTTCAGTGATCTCCTGCCAAATTTTGCCCTACTCACTTTTCTGTGTTCCCTTATTTCTCATCTTCACTGAAATTTCAGGTGGGTTTTTGTTTGTTTTGTTTTTCTTCTGGGCAATGACTAAATATTCTTAAACCTGTGGCTAAGCTGTCTTACAGAACTGATTGTGCCATGGTATCCCTTATTGATTCCTCCCTAATTCAGCCACCAGTTGTCTCTAGTAACATCTAGCCTTCCTGGGGCTGCTACTGTAACAAAGTTCAGGCTGGCCACACCCTCCTTTTCTCCTTTGTTACTTCTTCTACCTTTCCTGCTACCTTATTTCTCCTGCACAAAAACTGAGTGGCTCAAAAAGGCCATTTTTCAGGATTAATTTTGTAAAGTTCTTTGTCCTTTTGTCATTTGATAGTGATAAATTTCATTCGCATTCTGGATTTACTTTTCTGTGTATGTCTCCCCCTTCCTCTAACAGGATGTTAAGCTCTTCAAGGGCAGAGACTGTTTCATTGTTATCTTTTATTTTATCCCCAATGCATAGTGCATAGGCACTTAATAAATGCTTATTGAATGGATGTTGGCATACCCTTTAATTCCCTAATTACCTTGCTCCCAGCTTTATTGGGAAGTATACAGAGCTCAAGCTCAGTTAAGAAAAAGGAGGCTTATCTTAGGCTGGTTAAAGGCTATGCCTATTCTTTACTTTTCCCAAGGGGAATGATAAGTCTCAAATGGCTGATAAATGAATAAACCTGACTTAAGAGATATAGAATCTACTTATTGTTCCTTAATCTTTAGTACTTCATCACTTAGTCATTTACCTAGTGCCAAACTGAAATCTCAAACTGATAAATGGGTTTGTGTTTATAAAATCAGCATGTTATTAAAAATCTCTCAATCAGTAAGAGCATAGAGACCTTGAAGCTTCTTTTTTTTTCTCCAAGAACATTTGGATCCCCTTGGCTAACAATTTATGTGGGAAAGAGAATTTTTTAGAGTATACTTATGATGTGTGGGTTTTTTAACCTACATGTTCAAATCTATAGACTTGGAACACAAAAACTCTTGAGTTAATCTATTGATAAGTTAAGCTCTTAGCCAAGTGAAGTTTTAACACAAAAATTTCCGTATTGGTGGCCATATTTGATTGCATTTGATTTAGTTTAGAATTTCTAATTCCTTTTATTCAATTATCTTTATGGACCCGAAAACTTAGTTATTAACTTATTTGGCCATATAGTGGCAAATTAAATGTAAGGCTCCCTAAAAGGAAAATGAGGCACGTAGTTTGTAATTATATAATGATGGAATCAGGAAGAAAGAGTTAACTTGGTTCTAAAATGTTATGCAACATGGTATTTTAGTTTTGTGTTTAACTTTGTGGAGGGGAAGACCCCTGCCATATTAATCTGGATCTACTTTTGTATTCTTTAGTTTCCCACAGTCAAATCACCCGTCTCTACAGCCGGTTTACCAGTCTGGACAAAGGGGAGAATGGTACTCTCAGGTAAGCATTGTCTTTCTTCATTCACTGGACACCATTCCCAGGTGTTCTCTTAACAGCTGCTATTACTGCAAGGGCAGACTAGACAGTCATTTATCATACAAAGAACTAGCCCTCCTTGAATAGTAGAACTGTAGTCTTCTTGGCCAATGAGATCAGCTAGTAACAACCACATATTTATTGTCTTTGCACTTTTCCTTCTGTTGAACTCAAATATTTATTTGGCTGATTTTTAATCAACATCCAGGTAAGAAATATGTGATGTGTTTCATGTCTAAGTATCAGATAAGCCTGATTGTTAAATTTCCCCACTGTAGGCTTTCTGTATCCCAGAGCTGAGCTTGTTTTCTTATGGTAATGTAATGTTTTCTTACTGATGTTATTATTGAACTCAAGTGAATTATTCCTAAGCTCTGGGTAGATAATACACATTTAAACTGGGCTTTTTTGGAGGCTGTCCCAAAGAAGTTCTATGTACCAGGCTTCTGGCATAATCAGTGGAATATAATATGAGATTAAAGGTACAGAAAGACTATTTAATGTTGTAGTCTCTGGAAATAAATCATAGAAGGGAAAAGCCTGATCCATAAGACTACTTAGAATGTCAGAAAAAGCTCTAAGTTCATTAAAACTAAGTTTCAGAACCTAATACTTATTGTGTATGAAGAGTTAGCAGATTAGAAATCCTGGCCTGATTTTCTATCCCCAAACACAATTTAATAACCTCTTTAAATTAAGAGATTGGGTAGCAGTCCTCAAATAAAATGTAAACCACTTCAAAAAGGGCTAGCCTGCATCCAGCCAGTTTCAAACTAATTCATTCCTTTTTCCTTTGTGGGAGACAAGTTGTTTGGTTTTTTTTCAGTGTTTGTGAGAAAATACCTAGTTCCTCCCTCACTAGTTTGTATTGCTCCTAAGTAACAATAGGAAGACTAGAATCTTTGTTTAAAAAACCAAAAAGGGGGTGGGTGCACCTCCTCCATTGAAAAGCTTAGCCTTTGTTCTTTTCATTTTAGTATCCCAAGATCTTCTGTGTTAGGCTTTTGATTGGGAAAAAGGGAAGTAGAATTCATCCAAATGAGAATGGCTGACCATACCCATGCTGTACGTGATGTACTATCTGTGGGCTTCATATGACCTTGACTCCTTCTCCTGTGGTCATTAAGTTCAATTGTGTCTTGGATTCATAAAATTTATATTAATCCTTTCTGTCTCTTCCATGCCTTTTATCTTTTCTGATGAAAGTTATAGCCATGACAAACTCAGGTTCCAATCACAGTAGTTTATATAATACTTTATCACTGTAAAATTAGGGTTAGGGTTAGGGTTAGAATTCTCACAGAAATCCTAAATGACAGGTAGCATAAGTATTATTTTCTCTCTTTTACAGATTAGAAAACTTGTTGAGGTTTAGGGGTGCTGGGACCCTGAAATAGCAACACGTGGGTCCTGCCAGAATAAATTTTACCCAATCCTTTCTGCCAGTGACAAGGTTTATTAGAATACTGATTGGGGTGAGCAAGATTCCTAATGGGTCTGCACTGTTGACTAGATTTTAAGAATCTGATCCATTGTCCAGATTTTAAGAATATGAGCATCTTAATGGATCTTATATACAGAAAGACCATGGGAGGGATCTAGGAGTGGCCATGTAGTTTGGGGTGACCGGAGGAGGAGTCTAGGGTGCATCTTGATTGGAGTGGCCAATAGGCTGGAGTGACTGTGAGGTGACAGAAGGATTGGGTGAACACCAGGGACCTAAATCGAGTGGCCAAGGGAGAATGGGGTCTAGATGGTATCAAGAATGGGTAGGTAATAGACAATGAAGGGCTGGGTGGGTCTGAGGTAACAGAAGTGGGAGATTGGGCACAGCCACAATGAAAGGCCAGATGAGTGGATTATAGTCTCAGGCCAGAGGCCTGACCATGTGGGAAAGTCCAGGGCTTTTCCTTTTTGGGGTCCAGATCCCAAAGACATGGTCTTTTCCTTTTGGGGGTTCAAACTGAGTCTCAAAGAAATTGATTGACTTGCCTAAGGTTAGATAGTGAATAAGTCAGAGAGCTGGGGCAATACTTTAGGATTGTGCTCTTGCTCCAGGCCCAGCTCTATTTCTAAATTCAGCCTTTTTGAAATGTAGTTAAGTTTAGTGGATAGTAAGTTCTTGTTTTGTGTGAGACACTGTGCTAGCCTCTAGGATACAAAAACAAAAATGAAAAATGTTTCTCTCCCTCAAAGAGCTTACATTCTACTTGGAAATGAAATGTGTAAAACAGATGTAAGTAAATAGAAGGTAATTTGATGAAAGAGAAAGCGCTAACTAGGGTGATCAGGAAAAACTTCCTGGAGGAGGTGCATCAGAGCTGAGCCTTAAAGGAAGCTAAGGATTCTTAGACATGAGTAGGAGAGGGAAGTACGAGTCCTATATAAATGCTTGGAGAACACAGAGGATGCCAAGTTTGGGAGAACAGCAAGTTCTTTGGTTGGAACATGGATTACATGAAGGAAAGAGTAATATGAAATTAATTAAAAAAAAAAGTAGGCTGGAGCCAGGTAGTGAAGAGTTTTAAATGCCAGCCTTTAAAGGAGAAGCTTGTATTTTATCCTAGAAGCAGTAAGGATACACTGAGCTATTTGAGAAGGGGACTGACATGGTCAACTTGTATTTAAGAAGTTTATTTTGGCATCAGGCAAGGGCAACCAATTAACTGGCTGTTACAGTAGTCCCAGTGAAGGGTAATAGGGCCCTGAATTTACGTGTTGGATGAGTGAATAGGAATAGAGGTTGAATTTGAGAGATGTGGAAGTAGGATCATTAAGTTCTGGTGACTGATTGAATGTGACGGGAACAAATTGAGGGTGAAAAAAGTTGCAAAGCTAGGGGATTGAAAAGATACTTTCCTCAGAAAGTTTGGAGAAGGGGCTGGTTGTTTGAAGGGAGGACTGCCCTAGAACTTTTGGGACACTCTGTATAGATTTGGGAGACATCGATGTAAAGTGATTAATTCAAGAGAGAAGAAAAAGATCCTAAGACAGAACTTTGAGA
Source organism: Phascolarctos cinereus (assembly GCF_003287225.1). Classification (NCBI taxonomy): domain Eukaryota; kingdom Metazoa; phylum Chordata; class Mammalia; order Diprotodontia; family Phascolarctidae; genus Phascolarctos; species Phascolarctos cinereus. The sequence goes on from NW_027555736.1 coordinate 185,887,376, forward strand.
AGCACCACAGTGAAGGAGTAGGAAACGAGGAATGAATCAGGAAGCAAAACTGAGAAAGAAATGGTCAGGTAGATTGGGAGAAAACCAGGAGAAAGTGGTATCCTGGAAGCCAAGATATCAAGGAGGACATAGTCAGTAGTGTGGCTGTAGAGAAATCCAGTAGAATGAGCACTGAGAAAAGCACACATGAGATTCATCAATTAAGATTTCCTTGGCAAACTTGGAGAAACCAGTTTGATTCTAGTAGTATAGTCAGAAATTAGATTGCAAGGGGGTGAGAAGTGAATGAGGGATAAAGAAGTAGAAACAGTGAGTATAGACAGCTGTTTCTAGGAGTTTGGCTATGAAAGGAAAGAATGAATGAATGAATTAGCATTTATTAAGTGTCAAGCACTGCTAGGTGCTGGAGATATAAATACAAAATTAGGAGTCCCTGCCATTAAGGAGCTTACCTTTGAGCAAACAACCGGTACACATCTAAATATGCAAAAAGTATATAAGGAGGAGGAAGCATCGACAACTAGGGGTCAGGAAAAGCTTCATTTAGGAGGTAGAAAGCAAAGGAAGCTAAAAACTCTTTAAGATGCAGAAGTGAGGAAGGAATGCATTCCTGGCATAGAAACAGCCAGCACAAAGTCACAGCAATAGGCAATGCCATGTCATATGTGAGGAACTGCAGAAATAGCAGTTTGATTAGACCAAGATTTGGTAAGAGAGAGTAACCATAATTTAGAACTATAGATTCAAATCAGATTGTGAAGGACTTTAAATCCAAAACAGAGGAGTTTCTTTGGCAGTTAAATGGAGCATGGATTAGCATGAGGAAGATTTCAGGTGAGCAGACAAATTATGAGGTATACAGGAATACCTAGGAGAGGTTGTCAGGGATGAATGTTGTGGGAACAGAACCAGGAAGTGTCTTCCTGGCTTAACGATCTTGAGTTGAAGTCTCCCCTGTTCTGCACAGCTTTAAGGGTGTGTATCGTTGCTAAATAAACTCCTCCTGATGCTTGCTTATTATTTACAAAGCCTCTTAGATGTTAAATCACCATGCAACTTAATTTGATTGCTGCTACTGATCAGCTGACCCCTGTTGAAAAATAATCATTGGAAATTTCTAGTTGCTATGTCATTTATCAGCTAGGAAAATAGACAACCATCTGTCCTGGTGGCAGACGTTTACCTGCTAGATTGAATAATCTCCTTAACTTCGTCCTGCTTTTTTGATTCTACTCTACTCTGTGTCAGACTTTTTCAGAATCCTCCAGTAGCTTCAACCTCGATAGAGTTGGATTCCACCCAATTTCCAAAACAAAGATGGAATGGTAATAATAACTGCCATTTATAAATGTTAATAAAGATAAGTTAAATTCCTTCCTGGGGCTGAGCTTATTTGGCAAGTGAGTGTAAACTCATCTGTGTTTATTTGCAGGCCCCAGCAGTGTTTCACATCTATCTACCCTGAACCTCTTGGGACATCTTGCCATCCCATTTTAACTCCCTCCCCTACTTTCCACCTCTTGCTGAGGTAATAGTAATCAGATCAGTGCTACTGTTGCTTCTGGAAAGGGAGTGATAACCCTCTAGTCCACTTACCAACATCCCTGGGGCCACCTTGATAACTCATTTTCCTTACCAACCTCCCTATGGGAGCTGTCTCCCCTATTAAAACTGTCAGGTCCTTGAGGGCAAGGATCTTCCCACTTTTGTATTTATATCCCTCGTACGGCACCTCCCACATAATTGTTATTTGAGTGCTTTTTCATTCATTCAGACTCAAGTACTGATGAATATTGTGTAAAACTCCAAGAAAAGTTATTATGGTTAATAAACTCTGAGCTGCTTAAACATGGGAATGAAATATAAGTGAAAAGAGCACTGGCTTAATTAAGCCAGAAAGCCTAGCATTTTGTTCTCTTATTAGAAGTGTCTATTAACCCTTCTGTGATTTAGAGGCCTTGTATATAAAATGAAAATAATACTTGGTCTCCTTATTTTGATATAGTTATAGGGATCAAATAAGATGATAGAGTCATTTAATAAACTAGAAAATGTTCTGTGTATAGTAGATATTTAGTACATTTTTATTGAAATGTTGCCATACTGTACAAATGTAAGGTGAGTATTACTGTTACTGTTATGAACTATGTAGAGGCTTAGTTTTCTTAGTCAAGTGTGACTATTAGAAGAAAGGTGAAGGGAGTTTTACCTTTTCATTGAGTATAAAATTATCTAATGTATTAGCTTCTTATAGAGGCAAACAAGTGAATAATTGACTAAAAAAATTAGTGTCAGAGAAAACAATTTGCGTATTTGGACTTGGGCTTAAGATTCAAATTTTGGCCATTTGGTGAGTAGGGAGAATCTGTCTGCTTAGAGACTTGCTTATCTGATCCAGAGCCTTAAACTAAAATGGGAGGGGGAGGGAAACAACTACTAGACGAAAACAAAAAAATAATAATAATGTGCTTGTGGGAGGAAAAACAGTAATGAAAGGTTGTCATAATTTACAGAAAATACTAATGGGAAAGAAAGACAAATTATTTTCATATCCAAAGACCAATGTATTAATAATATAAATTGTGGATAATAAGTTGAGTAGAGATCTTAAAGCAATGAGATAAATGTAACTTCCTAGACATAACTAAGGTGCATTGGGATTCAACTGGATATGGGCAAAAGGCAGCAGGGAGACATTGCATAGCAAAAAGATTTACTTCTCTGTGAAAATTCAGATACCTGAGGAAGGAAGTATGGTAGAGAGTATATAGGTGAGAATTAGAGAAATAAGAGCCAAAAGTGATTTCAGCATTAGAATCAACTATAGGGACCTGGCAGAAAAAAGGAATTGGATTCTGAATTCCTCATACAAATCACAAAGCTGACACAAAGCCAGTATAGTTGGCATCACAGGCATTTATATGACAAAAGCAGTGTAGCTCATAAATTCTTGCCTTGCCTTGCCTATTATTTTATCTTTCACAATGTAGAAGCAATAAGAATTAGTATCCTAGATCTAATTGTGACCAATGAGGAAGAACTGGTAGGGGAAGTAAAAATTATGGGACTGAATTAGCATGCTATTTTAGAATTTATAATAGCTAAGGAGATTGCCCAACATAGTATACATGGTATGTGGTATACATTAGACTTCAGGAGAGTAGACTTTAAGGAATTCAGAGAAAGGTAGATAGATTTAATCTGAGACTGTAAAAAAGAAAAGCTTGCTTTGAAGGGACAGGAGACAAAATTGTACACAAGTCCCTCGAATGGGAAAGAGGGTGGGGGTAGAGATACAGATGCTCTATGGATGACTCTGTGATGTTACTGGGATAGCTAACTGTCTACCAATGCATGTTGGCTGCCTGTAGCACTAAGACTAGCTCAGGATCTATGTCAGGTTTAAAGTGGGGTGGGCAAACTATAGCCTGCCTGACACATTTTTTTGTGCAGCCAACAGGCTGAGAATGGTTTTCATATCTTTCAATAAAATTTTATTGCATTTAAAAATGTAAATTCATTGTTACCTGAGGAGAAAGGGGCTTGGCCCTCCAGCCATACTTTGCAGAAAGGGAAGTCTTTAAAGAGACTGGTATAGCTATACATGTTGCTCATGAAGGAAGTCATATTTTTAAAGCAGACACAGAAAAGATGGTAGGTGAAACAGATAACTGAAGGTGAATGAAAAAGTATAGCATATTCTTTTGAAAAGAGTATCAGCCAGACTAGAGCCTTGATCAGACTGAGGCACAAGAAGAGCCTTTTTCAAAGTTCTGTTGGGAACAAGAGGGGGAGTGTGAACAAGGCCAGACTGGAGAGGAGGGTAGAATGACATCTGCCCTTTCTTAACAAAGGAAAATGGTCTTCAGAATGAGAAGGGTAGAATAAGCATCGTTAGCAAGTAACTGAAATTCGAGGTAAGTGTAATAAATAAGAGAGCACCTAGTTGTATTCTGTTATACATGTAATACTGATGAGTCATAAGGTTTTGAAGGAACTTGCTAATAACACTAAAAATACAGTGTTCTTTGAGGAATCAGAGGAAATTAGGGAGCTTCGTGGGACTGGAGATGTACAAGCATAGCACCATTTTTCCAAAGGAAGAAAAAGATAGATACATTAAGCTACAGACCAATGAAATAAATGTTGGTTTCTCGAAAAATTGTGGAACAGATTGTTAAAAGAATAACTTATGAACACCTTGGCCAACTCACTACTTTTCGTTCCTGAGTCTCATCTCCAGGTGGGTTGGACTGAATGGTCTTTGAAGTTCCTTCTAGCTTTAACTTTCTGATCCTGAGACTTCAGAACGCAGGAATGATGAGTAATGTGCAATAATAATGGCTAACATTTATATAGCACTTTAAGGTTTGCAAAGCAAATTACAAATATTATCTGATTTGATCTTCACAACAACTCTGGGAGATAGATGCTATTATTAACTTCATTTTACAGATGAGGACACTAAGACAGAAAAAAGTTAACTAATTTGCCCAGGGTCACAGCTGTGGAACTGAACATGGATCTTTCTGACTCCTGACCCTGCATGCTATCAAATGGCTTGCCAGCTGCATTTAATAAAATGAAATCTAATGGGGATAAGTATAAAACCCTTAAATGTAGGTTTAAAAAATCAACTCTACAAGTATAGGATTAAGAAGACAGACTAAAGACAGTTTGGGTGAAGTAGACGTAAAGGTTTTAGTGAATTCCAAATTTAACAAAAATCTCCATTTTGGTGCCACAATTGAATCCCCACCCCAATTGTAGGATATGGGACTTATGTGCACTGGTGGTCCAGGGCAATTACTGAGTCCAGAGTGAAAGAACTTTCTTTTATTTGTTTTATTTGGGTTTTTTTTTCTTTTTTTGCTTTTTTGTATTTGAGGCAGTCAGGGCCAAATTTCTTGCCCAAGGTCACACAGCTAGTAAGTATCAAGTGTCTGAGTCCACATTTGAACTTAGGTCCTCCTGACTCCAGGGCCAGTGCTCTATCCACTGTGCTACCTAGCTGCCCCTGCTTATTTGTTTTTTAAGAGAAAAAAAGCTGTTGGCTGGAGTGAATAAACAAGTTTTAAATACAGAGAAGAGTTTACTTGGTGAAGCCAGAATCCATAGAGTAAATAGACCAAAGAGGCTCAGCATGAAATCATCAGTAATCAATAAACATTTGTTAACTTTCTACTATGTGTCAGGTACGAGGACACAAGAAAAAGACAGTCCCTGCCTTCAAGGAGCTTGTAATCTTATGGGGGGAAAACAACACATAAAAGGAAACTGACGGGGAGAGTTGCCAGAGGGTACCCAGAGAAGAGGCATGATGTTGATGTTTTGTGGTGTCAAAATCAAGCAGAGCAGCTGATAGAAAATGCAGCAGAATGGAAAGTTCTGAGCCCTCTCTCACAGGAATGCTTTGGGAGCAGAGGCCACAGAGAAGGTGCTGAGCATCAACACCAGGTCAGTCTCCATGCTGATAAGCTTCTGCTGGGGAAGGAAGGAAGCTAAATATCTGCTAGTGGAAGATGAAGACATAGTGAAAGAACGTATAGAAACTGTACTGCAAAACAGTGTCCTCAGAGCCTATACAAAATTGAAACACTCTGTGTCCTCAGGGAGCTAGCTTACATTCTATAGAGCAAAACAATAGGAATACATCTAAGTAGGATATGGATAGATATGTCCATAATCTAGATAGTGTAATTGGGGAGGAAACACTAGCAGCTGAAGTTCAGGAAAAGCTTCTTGTAGGAGGTAAAATCAATATTGAAGGAAGCTAAAAATTCTAAGATGCTGAGGACAGGAGGCAGTGTGTTCCTGATATGGAGATATTGCCTGATATTGCCAGAGCAAGGATGCCAATTTGATTAGAGCTTAGAGTTGGTAAGTGGGAGTTATTTATAATAAATCTGGAAATTCAGGCTGAAATCAGTTTGTAAAGAACCTTAAATACCAAATAGGAGTTTCTGTATAAGGAAGAAGTTGGTGGTGACAAGATGCAAGTTTCATAACAATTTTTTGCTGGTAAAGGTGCAAAATGGTTCAGCCATTTTAGGAAACCATTTGGAATCATGAAGGAAAAGTTGCTAAATTGTTCCTACATCTTGACCTAGAGATTTCACCACTAGTATTTACCCCAAGGGAGGTCACTGACATTAACAAAAGACCTATATGTACCAAAAATATTGAGTGGCATTATTTGTGATGACAAAAATCTAAGGAAAAAATGTACCCAGCAACATGGTACAGTTTCAAGAGTAGTGACAAGATGAAAGCTTTTCTTGCTCACTGTCTCTACATGAGACAGTGTTCTTCTATATTGATATCCCCCCACCTTCCCTTGCTCTCCTCCTTTGGGGTGAGTGTGGTTCCAGACAGAAGAAGCCAAAAAAATCCAATGCCTAGAACAAGGAAAGTGATAATCATGCTCTACACTGTCCTGGTCAAACCAACATCTGGAGTATCATGTCCAGGTCTGAATGCCACATTATTTTCTCTCCTTTAGAAACCAATAAGAACAACCAACATATATCTAAGTCTTTAAGGATACAAAGTGCTATGCTTGCATCATCTCTTTTGAGTTTCATAGTGACTCTGAGGTGGGTAGCTATTGTTTCCCCATTTTTCAGATGGAGAAACTGAAGCTCAAAAGAGGTTACATGGTTTGCTTAAAGTCACAAAATGAGAAGTGTCAAAGGCAGAACTCAGATCTAAGATTTCCTCATGCCAGGACCAGCAGTATCCACCATGGCATGCTGCTTTTCCTGTTTTGACACATCAGATATTTTTCAACAAAATCCCTCTGCAAAATATATTCACCCACCCCCTCAAGCAATTATATTATCAATTGATTATTAACAGAAAGAATGGATGTCTCTTCTTTTTGGCTCTTTGATATTAACATTGAGTTGTATTTGACTGGAATTTTGTTGCTTCTTCATGTTGACTTTCCATTACATTAATAGGCGCAGTGGATAGAGCACCAGCCCTGTAGTCAGGAGGACCTGAGTTCAAATCCGGCCTTAGACACATAACACTTACTAGCTATGTGACCCTAGGCAAGTCACTTAACCCCATTGCCTAGCAAAAGAAAAAGAGAGGGAGAGAGAGAGAGAGAGAGAAAGAAAGAAACTGCTATCTATTACATTAATAGGTCATAATTTGTTGGTCCATTTCTCCAATCATAAGGTCACATATTTAGACTTAGATTAGATGACCTCTAAGGTTCCCTTTAAGGGGATCTTAGAGGTCATCTACTTTACTCCCCCCGTCCCCCCCTTTTTTTTTTAAACAGGTGAAGAAACAAGACCCACAAAAGAATTTTCTCATATGGGTTGTAAGTAGCAGAGATTAGATATAAACGCAGGTCTTCTGACTCCAAATCTAGCACTCTTGAAACTGTACCATATTGCTGGGTACATTTTTTTCCTAGATTTTTGTCATCACAAATAATGCCACTCAATATTTTTGGTACATATAGGTCTTTTGTTAATGTCAGTGACCTCCTTGGGGTATAATACTAGTGGTGTAATCTCTGGGTCAAGGGGTAGGAACAGTTTAGGAACTTTTCCTTCATTATTCCAAATTGTTTCTTGAAATGGTTGGACCATTTTGCACCTTTACCAGCAGAAAACTGTCATTCTTGACTTACCATAACCCTTCAATATGCTAACACTTTTACATTATCATGGTTTTCTAATGTATTAAGAGTTATCTTGTATGAATATGATTAGATTTGTTATCTTTGGTCCTGAAAAAAAGCAGAAGTAAGACTAGTGAGTGGAAGCTATAACAAGACAGATTTTTGGCTCTAGTTAAGGAAAACCTTTTATCAGCTAAAGACAGTCCAATAAATATTAATTAAGTCTCCCTGTGCCAGGATACAAAGAAAGGCAAAAGATGTCCCTGCTCTCAAGGAGATATATAAAGGTGGAGATAGTGGCAGCAGGGCCATCTGGTAAATTTGAGTTGAGGAGTGGAGAGCTTCATGTGGCTTCAGTTCTTTAGAAGAAATATGAGGCAAGATTTTCAGCTGAAAAGATGAGAGGGAAGAAATCTATGGGAAATTTGAGATGGAATGAAAAGGTTTTGAAAAGCCCCTGTGGTGAGTGGAATAGGTCATCATAAGGAAGGCAAAGGAAGAGGTGGTATGAAACTAGAGAGCTGTCCAAGAAGGGAGCAAGCTTCTTGGAGAGCTGATGAGTTATCATCAGTATGGATGATCACTTGTTGAAGATGTCATCCTGGGAGGAATTTGTGCTTCAGGAACAAGCTGGACTAGCCTCAGAAATTCCTTTAAATTGTAAGACTCTATAGATTTTATGGGGAAGGTTGTCCCTTGTCATGTCAGTTTATGCTCTTGTAAAGGAAATCTCAGGCCAACAAAAAGAACTCTCAAGGTAGAGACAACTTGCACAGAGTAGAGTCCACATCCATAGTAGCTGTATATCTGGTACTCTTCCCTCTCACTGAGGATTTTTTTACCGAAGAGAATACTATTAAGTGTAGTTAAATCTTAAATTTCACTATCTTAAGTCATGATGGCTTGTGGCTCTCAAATAAAACCGTGAGAAACATAAAACTGATGGGGCTACAGAGCTATCAGATCTCTTTAGGGAAACTGACCTTACGCTGAGGCGCAGGAATCATTAAGCCAATACCATACTATGCTTGTGTTCTCAGTCTAATAACTCCTGCTGCATCGGCTATTTGACCTGCATGCTAATGGCACCATTGAAAAGTGTCAAAGTACAAGGTTCAGGTTCTCATTCACATATGAACTTAGGATGAACTGTAGTGAAAATCCAAAGTTAGGGCCCTTTTCCAGACTGAGTTCAAAGGAAATTGTTCACCAGCCACTTAATACTAGACTTGGCATTTAAACTGTGCCTTTTCTCAGTTGAAGTTACTTAAAGCTGGTTAGAGATTAAACCAAAGTTTATGACCCTTGCAATTCAAATTAGCCTTAGTTTTCCTCCAAGAAACAATGCCCATCTCTTTTCTAAGCTTTCTCCTGTCAGACAACCAGTAGCCATGTTTTTGGGAGATAGTGAGGCCTCCATATTACAGATTTTATCAATTACATATAAGGTTCCTAGTAAGTACTTGCTAAATTAACTGCATCAGGAGTTTTGTCTTTTTTTTTAAATTCTGTTACAAAAACCAACTCATGACTGATTTCCTCTGATTCATTCATTAATGTTTTAAAAACATTTCTTACCAAAGGGCCTAGGATCAAAACTTGGAAATATCATGATAACATCAAAGATCTAGACTAGAAGTGACATCAAGAGTCCAACCTCCTCATTTTACAGAAAACTAATTGAGGCCCAGAAAGATGAAGTCAGTTGCCTAAAGTTACACAAGTAGTTGTATCACAGAGGGCAATGAGAATTCCATACATGGCCTCAAACTAAGCTTCCTAGCTAGCGCCCCCCCTCCCCACTCATCCTTATCACACCATTTCCACCATTAGCATTACCATTGGTTCATCCATAATTTAATTTTTATAGTACTTTTTTAACTCATATCAGTAGTTTCAGAACTACTGAGGAATATCTTTCATATTTCTTCCCTTCTGTCTGTTACTACTGATACCATCTTAGTAGAGGTTCCATGACACTGTTAGCAGGCACTCCTGATAGAAGAGAGGTTATATTTATTTTGCTTGCTTCCAGAGGGCAGAACTAAGAACTGTGGTTGAAATTTGCAGAGACAGACTCCCATTCAAACTAAGAAAATCTTCCTTATAATTAGTACTGTCAGGGCAGCTAGGTGGCACAGTGGATAGAGCACCGGCCCTGAAGTCATGAGGATCTGAGTTCAAATGTGACCTCAGACCAAACACTTGACACTTACTAGCTGTGTGACCCTGGGGAAGTCACTTAACCCCAATTGCCTTTAAAAAAAAAAGATAATTAGTACTGTCCAAAAGTAGAATGGGCTACCTCCAAAGGTAGGGAGTGAGCTCCCCAGCACCATAGCTCTTCATGTTGTAGAGGGAATTCTTGCCCAGGTAGGTGTTGGACTAGATGACTATATAAATGTTAGTCTTTATCATCTTTATCTTTTTAACTTTGAGGTTCTGTGGTTCTTCATGTCTGCCACCCAAAATGCTGTGGAGATAAGTTTGATTTAATCAAGCATTGATTAAAATTTAAGCTTCAAAAGAAATTGGTTAAGGATTCACTTTTGTGTGAAATAAAAGCATTTCCTGCGGATGTGATGTGAGGACAGTCTGTCCTTATTAGCAACATCTGGTCTTTTGATTGAATATTTTGTATTTAAGGATTTTTATCTTCTAAAGAATTCAAAATTCTTTGACATATATTGTCTTCAGAGCATCCTTAAGAAAGCAGTTATTGCCTAGTTTTGGAGACAAAAACATGGAGATCCGGAAGGACAGGATTGTTTTTAGGGAAAAGGTTCTTATTTCACTTTTTCACTCAGTACGAATTGTGTTTGACTCTACCTGACATAATTATTTTCTTAAATTCTTAATTTACACATAAAAATGAACTTTATAATCTCAAAATTTGACATTGAATGGAAAGTATGTATAATTTTCTTTTGACCTTGCCCTCAGGTCTCAACAATTTGCTTACATTTAACCAATCTGTATTAAATACCTATTATGGTCAGGACATGGCATTACTCGAGGCTCTGGAGGAGCTACACAGATTAAATAAGGTACCTATCTGCCCTCTTAGAGTTTATAATTTAGAGGGGAGGATACAACACAAATTCAACTATAATATAAAAGAGAACAAGATAAGTGTTTGGCTTAGGTATATAAACCGAGTGCTATGTGCAGTCCAGTAGGGGAAGGGTGATGTACTGTATCAGGAAAGGCATCATTCTTGATAAAAGAGGCATTTGAGCTGATTTTTTGAGAAGGATTTCAACAAGCAAAGATGGGGGTTAGGGAGTAGGAAAGGTGACTTTCCAAGTGCGACATTAGCAAACACACAGTTTGGCTGGAACATCAAGTTGTGATGAGATGCCTGTAAAATAAGGTTGAAAAGGTAGAGTGGCATAAAATTCATGGAGGGGGGAGGTATGGCTACTAACTGAAGGAACTCGGTCTTTTTTTAGTAGGCTGTAGGGAACCATTGAGCAGAGTCATGATACAGTCAGATATCTATGCAAAGATAAAAGTGCCATTAGGCACCGATTCTAGGGTTTCAGGAAACTGCATTTTGTGTGAAGTATTCACTACAGCAAAGCTTGCTGGAGGTAATTACTATTACTCAGTTTTTTGAGGATTAATTTTTTCCTCTAATTTGGGAAGGGGAGAGTGGGCTAAAATAAAAACAGAGCAAGGAAGCAGCCTGTTATCTCATGTTATTCTTTCTATTGATATAAATATTGCCTAAGTAGCTCTATGTTGCTATAGGACCAAAGTTCTCGTTAATTTGCTATTAATTAAGGGGTAAGAGGACTCTTTGTAAATTTTTGCTTAGAGAACCAAAATTTCAGGCTGTGCCTTTGCTTGATGATGCCATCATTTTTGCTGTAAATTGTCCAGATATGACTGGAAACAAAATGGGAATGCTTGGGGAATCATTTACTTGTAGGGATTAGTATTTGCATGGGAATTGGTTTCCTTAATAAAGCAAAGTGCTGAGTTCACTGGAGTGTAGCATAATCAAATCTGGCTTCTTACTGCTTTTCAGAGTTGTTGATGGAAGAACATTTGGCAGGTGTTGCATGCTATATCCTGCAGTTGTTCAACTACATTTGGCATAGAAGTACATTTCAGAAGGTGAAAAGTGTGGTCAGGGTCAATGGGTTCTTACTCAACATGGTTTTCTTTCTGATTGGGTAGCCGGGAAGACTTCCAGCGGATTCCAGAGCTTGCCATCAACCCCCTGGGGGATCGAATCATCAATGCCTTCTTCCCTGAGGGGTGAGTTTTTCCTTAAGAGTCTGATTTTTCCTTACTAGATACTGCCTTAGCCAATGTGAAAGTATACAGTAAAATCTGAAATGGCTTTGTGGGCTAGAATTGCCCTCCAGTTCTGGATCTCTCCTCCTAAAATTGCTTTGTCTTAAGTGCAACGAAGCCCAGATTTGCTAGAATGAAACGAAGTATAACTTTGTCTCTAAGTTTTACAGGAGAAATCTTCAGAGGTGAGCTGTAAAAAGTAAATATATGCTGCACAATATATCATAACACAACCTCTAAAACACTGTTTCTTGATTGGTCTATTGTCTTTCCTGACCAGAGTCCTGTTCAGCATTTATCTCCGGTAGAGGCAGTATTTAGTGCCCTTTATAATAGTCAAACTGCTGTTTCTAAATTTTGTAGCTCTACTCACCCTTTTTCATGTAATCTAACTCTTCCTTTCCCCCTACACCAGGTATCCTGTGGCAAATTAGAAGTTTCTATCTATGTCAGTGGGTGGGAAATATTAGGAAGTATTGCCACAAGACTCCATGTTCCTGTGTCAATCCTCATCCCACTCAGTTATCTCAATACCCCTTCACTTGTCAATTGAAATATCTTTGATAGTGCCTGCTAGGATTCATCTAGGAAAATGACCCTAAACTCAAAATTATGGGTTTTTTTGGTTCCAGCAAGGCTTTCAAATTTCTTCTGTGCTTTTCACTTAATAGGTTAATATTAGGTGAATAAGTGAAATGCTCAATAAATATATGTTGATTATGAAACTTTTAAATCTTTAATGTGTGCCTAGTAGCTGGTAATTTGGCTGTATTTATATGAATAAAGACTATAATGTGACTTTATACTGAGCTGTCCCCTTACACAATCCCTTTCTGTCTCCATGTCCCAAGTGAAACTGGGACTAAGAACAAAAATTCAGTGAGAGCCAGTTCTCAATTGTGAAACCAATTCCACCCAGGACAGTAAGCACAGATGCCTAGTCTGGAAGTTTAGATATCTCAGACTGTCAACAAAGGAACTTTTTAGTTAGTGAGGAGAAAGAAGAATGGGAAAACTGGTAGCTATCTTGTTTAAACAGATACTGAATCTAAAGAAAAAGTTAAACACAGGAGGGTGGTTCATGCTGATAGTACTTTCCCTAAGCCTGAAACTTTACTACTTCTTCTTTACATACTAATCTAGTTCATTTCCAGGTTCAACCCCTGCACAAAATCTTTCCATGTCCTGACTTTTTTCTTTAGCTTCTACAGTATGTTAAAACTCCTGCAGAAATAACATTAAATGCTAGGTTTGCCCCGTATTCAGGCAGGTTTTCATTACATAAAGAAAAATCTAGTTAAACTACTCTTACCTGAACTTAGATTTTCATCCTTTGTAAGACTCTTCAGATATACTAGTAGGTATCTTGTAAAGAAATACTGAATCTAAAAAAAAGTTAAACACAAAAAGGCTGATTCATGCTGATAATATTTTCTGTAAACCTTAAGATTGTCTGCCAGCAGGCTATTTCTTCTCAATATTTTGCCAGGCCAAATCAGTATCTACTGTGAGTATGATATCATCTGTATTTATGTCCACTGACTTCCCATTTTCTTCAGCAAGGTAGAAATAGACTGTTAGTGAGCTCTTAGCCAAGCTACAGCTCACTCACTATCCCACGTTGCCCTAATCAGAATTAGATGTTAGGCTGCCAAGTTTTTCTTTTCTGGTCTTTTTGACTAAATATGAAAAATCAGATTTGGAAATGAGTTTTTAAAGATGGTTTCTTACCATATTCACTTCCTACATTTTGCTCTGGTATAACATGCCACCACCATCTACCAGTATCATCCTAGCAAAGTAATTCCGGTGTAAGTTTCTTCAATGCAGAAACTATTTCATTTTTGTCCTTATAATTGCAACATCTAATGCAGTTCCTGGCAAATAGTTCTTATTAAATGCTTATTGAATAAAAGAATGCAGTGTTGTTTCCCAGCCTCATGGCCACCAGTTCTTTTTTACCTTACTTAATATGTTGCAACTTTATTAATAGGATAACTCCTTTTTGAATAGCTGAAGGTCATTCTTTTGGCTGCATTGTAAAACAAAAAATGTATCAGCTTTTGTCTTTTCAAAACCCCCATTCCTTCCCTTGCTCATGCTGAACATCCTATCACCCAATATATCGCACATAACACGCCCAATATATCGCACATAACACACCCACTGTGGCCTGGAATTTACTTTTAGGTGCCTGTGGTAACTAGGCAACCTATCATTCCCATGACTGCTTTTGAGAGTCTAAATAGCTTTGTTAAATGTTTCTTTAGTCTTTAAAAAAAAAAAGGGGGACTTCTGGAGAATCATTTTCTTTAGAGTTACTGTTTGGTCTAGAGGCCTGCATCATAAAAACATTTTTTTTAAATTACTAAAAGAACTGATTAGATGTATATTAGTGCAGTAGCAACACAGACTGTAGAGATGTCAGTGTGTTGAAGTGATTGTCCTTAGTTATCACTAATTTAGTAGTAGGCTACTGAATCTTTAACTAAGTCCTTAATGAATGTGAATTCATTCACAACTGATTTATTTAATAAGCATTTTGTATATTATCCTGGATGAGCCTGACAACAATTTTGTGGGGCAAGTGTTGTTCCCATTTTATATATAATAAAAAAGAATTTCAGATAAATTAAATGACTTTGCCCGTGGTCACATGGTGTCAGCAATGGCCTTTGAACCTAGGTCTTCCTTAGTTCTAGTATTAACGACATAGAAAATAGTCCTGCTAATCAATATACACTGTTGTGTTTATTGTAACTCTTATTCAGAGAGGACCAGGTAAACTTCCGTGGATTCATGAGAACTTTAGCTCATTTCCGACCAATCGAAGATAATGAGAAAAGCAAAGATGTGAATGGACCAGAACCACTCAACAGCCGGAGCAATAAGCTACACTGTAAGGCGCTGTCTGTCTTTTTTGTTGGAACCTTCTACTTTCTTGTCTACTTTTTGTTGCTGTTGTAATTCCATTTCTATCTCTCTGGGGTTCAGTCAGACTCTAGCGATCTTACACATGTGAGCAACACAAGTTGCAGGCCTTCTATTCATGCCTATTCCCTAATTCCTTTAGTGATATTTTAAATTCAGAGACTTTTAGGAGTTGACACTCTTGTCTCATTTAGTGATACCTCCCTACTTTTCAACTCCCCTCTCATCCCTTCTCTCTTTGCACTGCAAGAAGGCTTCATGGTTTATGTTTTTAGTTAAAGTATGTTAAAATTGAGGAAAATTGAATTAGTACATAGATAGAAACTTAAAACTTAAAACCAAGGCTGCTACTGTCTGAAGCAAGAAAAGATCACTAGGAAAGTTTGTCAACTACAATTTTTTATAGTTCTGTGAGAGATAATTACTTTGTAGCTCAAGAGATCTGCCTCAATTGACTATAAATGTAAGAAAATATTGACTTGACCCTCATACTCTGGAATTTTAAAGTTGAAATGCAAGTATATTACTCACTAGGAAGAAGTAATCACCTTAAAAGCCGGAGACTTAAGTCCACATGTGATTGGAGCTGGCAGTATGGTTAACATACGCTGTAGTTAGCCCTCAGCGCGTTTCCATTCTTGAAGTAAATTATCGATTTAGGTATTAGATCAGCACATAAAGTTTGGCAGAACTTGGTTGTAATTAGCAAATGAATGTGAGTTTGGATTTCAGAAGTTTGAGTTTCAGAAGTTTTGCGTTTCATAACAGACGGTGCTGAGCCTCTAAGTAATATAGGCATAGAGAAGAATGGTAGCTTAGCATTTTTCCCAGTGCTAGTTTTTATTTCAGTTCATTGTGAAAAGGGTGAGTACCACATGTTTACATTTGATTATCTAGAGTAATAGAAGGGAAAACAGCATGGATGATCCAAAGGTTTGGATAAGTCAGAAGTCATATATATTTTGTTTAAGAAGGTAGATTTTAAAATGGGTCTAAGTGATTTTTCTACTCGTGACACCTTAAACCTGGCTGATTTTTGGCAAATCACTTAACCTCCTGGGCCTCGGTTTCTTCATCTGTAAAATGAAGAGGTGTTAGGGGCAGCACATAGACAGTCTCTTCCTGAGTTCAAATCTAGCCTCAGACACTTACAAGCTCTCTGATCCTGGGCAAGTCACTTCACCCTGTTAACTTCAGTTTCCTCATCTGTAAAATGAGCTGGAGAAGGAAATGGCAAACCACTCCCGTATCTCTGCCAAGAAAGCCCCAAATGGGGTCAGGAAGAGTCGGACAGGACTGAAAAATGACTGAACAACAACAGAATGAAATGTTGGACTAGATAGACTGTGAGGCCACTTCTGTTATAGATTTAGGATCCAAGAATTTTCTATAAACAAAACAATGAAACTCTGTAAGGCTTAAGAAATGTATAAAGCTGCCCTTTCTTTGCTTAGTTCTGCTGAAAATATCCAGTTCTCTCATATTGGTGCTAAGTAGATCACCTCTAAAATGTTCCTTAGAGCTGGGTCATGGTATAAGTTACAGATTCCAAAGATCTTTCCTGCATGAGAAGAAAGAGCAAATAGAATATGATATCACAAAAGCAGTTACCTTTTTTGATGGGAAAAGTTGTTTTTACCTTTTTAAAAAGTTAGTTTTATTTTTTCAATCAGTAAAAATCCGTCTTTTTACCTTCCCATTCTAACACACATCTTGAATATTAAAGGAAAATAAACCGCATTATGAAAGTATATCTATAGTCAAAACAAACGTCCACATTGGTCCATGTTCCACCAAAAAAAAAAGTTTGTCTCATTCTGCATTCTGAGTCCTTTACCTCTCTATCAGGAGATGGGGAGAATGTTTTTTCATTAGTCCTCTGGAGTTACGGTTGGTTATCACACTGATAAGAGATCCTAATTCTTTCAGAGTTGTTTGCCTTTGCCATTTTGTTGTCCCTGTATTGATTGTTTTCCTGGTTCTGTTCACTTTACTTGGCATCTGATCATAGAAGTCTTCCCAACTCCATCATTTCTTGTGAAGTACCTGGTAGCACAATGGCTAGAGCTAGGGGCCTGGATTCAGGGAGGCCTCAGCTGTAAAATGGGGTTAATAACAGCATCTACCTCAGGGTTGTTGTGAGGCTCAATTGAGATAATACTTGTGAAAAACACTTAGCACAGTACTTGACACATAGTAGGTACTATGTGAATGCTTATTCCCGTCCTCTTTTTCTTTCTTACATCACCATAATATTCTGTCATGTTTACATGCCATAACTTGTTCATCTTTTCCCCAACTTATGTGCAACCACTTAGGTTCCCATTGTTTGCCACATCAAAGGAGCTATAAATA
Organism: Phascolarctos cinereus; assembly: GCF_003287225.1. Taxonomy (NCBI): domain Eukaryota; kingdom Metazoa; phylum Chordata; class Mammalia; order Diprotodontia; family Phascolarctidae; genus Phascolarctos; species Phascolarctos cinereus. The sequence continues at coordinate 185,904,606 of NW_027555736.1, forward strand.
TTTTTGTACGTCTTTAGGGTTTATGTAGAACTAGTCCCTCTCTTAATCTAACCTCTTTAATTCCTCCTCCCCTTTCACTCCTATTTCTCTGTTGAGTAAAATGTATTTCTATGTGTGTGTATTCTTCCTTCCTTTACCCAGTTCAGATGAGAGTGAGGTTCAAGTGTCAACTATTATCTCCTGCCCTTTCCTCTTTGTGCACATAAAATATCTACTTGTGCATACTAATAATGTGTTAATTTTCCCTAACCTTTCCTTTCTCCCCTCCACCCCCCCATAGTGTATTCATCTTCCCCTCTTTTTCCATCCGTTTATTAAGATCAACAAAACATAACAGAATGTCTCTCAAGCCTTATCTAATTTAGACGTCCTCCTTTGACCCTTGATGATGATAGGGATCAGAGAGAGGGGACACATGTATGGAGTGATGGCCCCATATTTGAATATAAGTTGTCTGTCATTGTTTAGTGTCTTATTTTTCATTTATGTTTACCTTTTCATGTTGTTCTTTACTTTTATATATAAACTTCAAAGTTTCTCTGCAGCTCTGGTCTTTTCATCAGGAATTGCTTCGAAGTTTTCTATTTTGTTGAAGGTCCATTTCTTTCCCTTGTAGCATTATTCTCAGTCTTGCTAGGTATATTATTCATGGCTGTAAGCCATTTGCCTTTTACAATATCTAATTCCAAGTTCTCCCTTCCTTTATCATAGTGGCTGCTAAATTGTGTGTGATCCTGACTGTGTCTCCTTAGTACTTGAATTCTTTCTTTCTGGCTGCTTGCAGTATTTTTTTTTTCTTTGACTTCGAAATTCTGGCTTTTAGCTATGTTATTCCTGCATGTCTTGATTTTGGGATTTCTGCCAGAAAATGACCAGAAGATTCTTTTTCTTTTCACTTTACCCTTTGCTTACATAAGAGAGCTGCGTAACTAAGATTTCTTGAAATAGGATGCCTAGGAATTTTTTTTTTATCATGACATTCAAATAATCTAGTGATTCTTACATTTTTTCTCCTTGGACCTGTTTTTTGTTTTTTCCTAGTTTTTCAGTCTTTTGACTTTGTTTTACTATTTCTTGTTGCCGTATGGAATAATTAGCTTCTGTTTGGTCCATTCTAATTTTCAGGAAGTTTGTTTTTTTTGACAAGGTTTTTCCAGTTCTATCCCCTGTAGCTCTCCTTTGTTTTCCAGTTTTTTTCCTCAGGTGCTCTCATTTCATTTATATAAACTTTAAAAAAAAACTCTTTTGAAATTCTTGCTTCATCTCTTCAAGGAATTCTCATTGATTTTGTGCTCATTGTGTTTTTCTCTGAAGCTTTACTCGTAAGTGTTTTGGAGTCATTCTCTACTTCTGGGTTTGTGTCTTGAGCACCCCTGCCACCATAATAGCTGTTTATTGCGGGATTCTTTTTTTGTTTGCCAATTCCTACTTCCTGACTTCAAACTTAGGTTAGAGCCAGGCTCTGCACACTTCTGGAGGGAAGGTCTGGGCTGGTCTTATTACTGCCTTCTTTCGGTTTGGAATGTTGTGTTATCCCAGGATCTTGGGGACAGGCTGGAGATCTGTAAGCTGCTTTCATTTTCTCCTTTTTGGTTGTCAGGTAGTCAACTAAGAACCAGGCACTGAGGATACAAGAATCAGTGAGTCCCTTCCATCAAAGAACTTGAACTCCATTAGGAAAGAAAATGTGTATGTAAATAGCATATGCAAAATATATACAAAATATGCACAAAGTCATTTGGCAAGCACTAGCACTTGAGGGCGGAGGGTCAGGAAAGGTGTACTATGATCTGTGTGCGTCATGTGCAAGGACAGTTTGGCTAGACTATAGAGTTCAGGAAGCGGAATAATATATAATATGGCTGGAAAGGTAGTAGGTCTAGGGCCAGTTTGTGAAGAGTTTTAATTGTCCAACAGAGTTGTTGTTTGATCCTGTCAGTCAGTAAGCATTTATTAAGCACCTGCTACATGCCAAGCATTTTGCTAAGCACTGAGGATACAAAGAAAGGCAAATGACAGCCCCTGCCCTCAGGGAGCTCACAATTTAATTGAGGTGGCAACATGCAAATAATCATGTACAAACAAGCTTTATACAAAATAAAAAGGAAACAATTAACAGAGGAAATGAGCTAGAATTAAGAGGGATAAGGAAGGATTTCCTTTAGAAGGTGGGATTTTGTCTGGGATTTAAGCGAAGCCAGGAGGTGAAGTTAATGGGGGAGAGCCAATGAAAATGGCCAGAGTCAGGAGGTGGAACAGCAAGGAGTCCAATGTCATGAATCAGAGTGGGGGGGGTGGGGGGGTGGGGCATGGAGTGGGGGGGAGTGCAGCAAAGTATAAGGTGTAAGAAAAATGGAAGGGGGTGAGGAGGGAGGTTATGAAGGGCTTTTAAATGTCAAACAGAGGGTTTCATATTTGGTCCTGGAGATGATAGGCAGTCACTGGATTTTATTAAGTAGGAGGGGAACCACTGGAATTTATTAAGTATAAGAATAACATAATCAGAACTACACTTAAGGAAAATTACTTGAGTCATTCATGTCATTTATTCAGGAACTGGAAATCAGTAGTAATTCTTCTAAAACGTCAGAGCCCCAATTCCTACAGCTGGGTATTTTATGCCTCAGTGGGCAATGAGGCCAGACCAGTGTTTCTAGCCCTAAATTCCTCAGGCCAATCAGATCTAAAGAACATCCTACATACACCCTTACTAGGAAACTAGCTCAATTGATAAACAAGCACCACCCTATAACATCCCACCCACTGGTGGCATGGTCCCCAAAATTTTCTAGGATACCATATCATGCAAATAATCTTAAAACAATTCTAAGCTCATAAGCAACACTGGAAGAGGAGCTTAATCAAACAATAAAAATGTGAATACTCTTCTTCATTCTCATAGTGAGGATAATATCAAGGATGGGTTAGAGTAGATTTTCTGATCTAAAAAAAGACTGTCCAGGAGCATTGCAGGAACATTAGATCAGTAGCACAGATGACAATACCTCCAATGCTATCATCTATAGGAAAATAGGTAAGAGGTCACAGGCTTTTTCCATGAAACCTCTGCTTGGACCTGAGTTAATGGCAGAACTCACCCTATGTAGTATTTTAACAATCAACTATCCCCACTCCAAAGAAGCCTCATCAGGAAATGGTACCAAATTTTGCCCCTTTTAGAGGCCTCTACTATAAGAGTTGGGTGCACACTCTATTTACCTTCATCCAGGGACTTATATTACCATCGGGTCAATTAATGGCTTTCTTCCAGGAGAATTCTTATCAACTATGATTATAAAAATACAATTTTATCTCCTCTATACTTTGAAAAGAGCAACACACCTCCCAACTTTGTAGAAAAAAAGTTGTTCAGATCATCTGGGGGAAAAGATGCCAATTCAAGTGGAACCTGAACCATTTTTCCTGAGTTGTATAGAATTCTCTGATGAGGCAGAAACCTTAACTGAGACAAAATCCAAAAGCAGTCTGTACTTATCGGGTCAGTCTTAAGGCCAGTTCTGAAAAACTACTGGACCAGATAGCTTTCTCCCTTCCTACGTATCATTAGTTTATCAAAAAACACAGCCTCTTGGATGTGGAACACACAATTGCAGTTACCAGAGGTGTGATGACAAAGTTGTACTTTCAAAAATCTCTTCAAAGTTTCAGTGATGCCAGTTGCCTATGAAAAAGCCAGTTGATGGGATGGTACCAAGCCAAATCTGACCTTCATAATAAAATGAGTGCCCTGATCAGGGGAAATGATATGAAAGGGCCATAAAGAATAAGAATATGTTCCATATCAGCTATGATGGTGGTTTCCATAGTAACAGATTTAATTGGTACTTCAGTCTCCTCTCCTAAATAGGTAGAAACTTTAGTGAGATCAAACTTCTTGCCCTGAGATGGAGTAAGAGAATAAATGTAAATGCTCTGATTGACATGAAGAATAATCTACCACTATTAGACCAGATTATTTGATTCAGCAGACGGCGTATGATGTCTCCAAGAGGCATTAATATACCCCATAAACAATTATATGGAATGAGATACATTAACAAAATTCCTGCAGTGTTTCTCACCTGGAATAGGTGTACCTTTAACTTTCCTGTGATGTTCTCTCGGGCCCTAGACTGCTCGAGCAGATCCATGGCTACTATCCAGGAGGCAGTATAAATAAAACTCTTGGCTGCCTCATCACTCAGAACTATTACATGCTAGCCATGCAACTCCCATTTTGACCCATCCAAAGGATTTTTTAGATGGATCTCTCCTATGCCTTGTCTCATATAAAATGCCATCTGTTTGTTCTAGGACCTCTGCTATCTCGTTCAACATTGATTATTATGGTCTTAGACATCAGTGCCCTCAGGAAGTATGGCCTTTTTCGGGTCTTTGCCCACCAAACTGGCAGTAAGAATATTCAAGAAATCCTGAGGAAAGATGGTGAAGGTATAGCGAAAGCCTTCCCGGGTAAAAGCAAGCTACTTCTACCTCATCTTCAGCCAGGTGAATGGAGAAACAGTCATTATAGAGATATCACTCACTCAGGGTTTGGTCTGCCTTGTCAAGATCAAGAACAGCCACAGCAGTGAGCGCAACTTTTTCATCTCCTGATAATCTCCTATAAGTTACCAGGTACCATCTGCTTCCTTCACTGGCCATACAGGGGTATAGGGGAGTTTGTGTAGTGAAGTACTCCTGCCTCCTCCATCATTAAGAAGGAAAACATCTGTTACTGCTTCCCTCCTCACAACCTGAGGGACCTGATATTGTTTGATATTAACTACAAAGGGTGGTTTGGGCAAATCCAAGGATTTCTGTTCAGCTTTACCCACCAATATAAATACTACTGTAAGCTGCCATACAGGTACTGACTCCCCTAGAATTCATATCTACACCCTGTCTTTATGATTAGCCTTCACAACTGAAACCCAAATGGAGGTCTTCCATCTGAGCTTGGGTGTTCCTTCCCTTGGATTCCCTCTCACCCACAACAGAAATTGAGAAACTCCTATGGAATCCTAGGGAGTCCCTGGAATGATGATAGCTTGATTACTGGTATGTAGCAGCTTTCCCTTTTGCAAATCACAGTAGTACTACTACTGTAGCTTCCAGCTCCTCCTGTGGTCCTGACCACCTGAACCTTGGAGGAACCACTATTCCTCTGCCACCTAGAAGAATCAGAAATCCTTCTATAAACTTTTTTATTATTACTTTTGAGGTAATTGGACTTAATGCAGCCAATAAAATTCATTCTGCCTTTTTGCTTTATAATGGTTAGTTTATTCTAGGTTCCCAAGCAAAAATTTAAGAAGCTAATCCTGTTTATTTTCTAAGTAAGTGAATCTATGTCTCCCTTTGTCTGTAAGGGATACTTAGGTTTAACCAACCTAAGTATTTTACGGAAACTTAGAGATCTCTAATAACTTGATATAAAATTAGTATTCTGAGAAAATTTAATGTTTTATTCAAATAACTTATAATTGTTCATATGCTCATGTTACCTTAAATCACATGAGAGGCAGTGTGTTGCCAGTAGTAGAGAGCCACTGTTATGAAGACCAGCATTCAAGACAAGTCACTGAGACTCTCAATGTGCCCAGGCCAGTCTTTAAGACTCTTAAGTTTCCAAAAGGCCATAGATCTGCAGTGGTAGAGGGGACACTATACCACTGAAATCACAGGTCCTATTTGGGGGGGGAATCATCCATGATTTTCAGATGAGTTGAAACTTATCCTATAGTGGAAGAACCTAAATTTTTACTTTGCTGCATGTAGTTACTTCTTGAAAATTAAGATAACAGATGTTAGAAAAAGACAATCCAAGCTTACCAGCTGCCTTTTATTTCTCTGTAGACTTAAAAATCACAGAATCACATGGCTAATAAATGAAACCAGACTAGAACTCAAGTCAACAAGCATTTATAAACACTTCCTATGTGCCAGGTACTGTGCTAAGCTCTGGGGATATAAAGAAAGGCAAAAACATGTTCACTGCCCTCAGGCAGTTCGCATCCTAATGGGGAGAAAGTGTGCCACACACAAGGAATATTGGAGGTAATTTTATAAGGAAGGCACTAGCATTAAGGAGGCCTATGGAGGATTTGAGCTGAGACTGGAAGGGAACCAGGAAGCAGAGAGAAGGAGGGAGAGGATTCCAGCCACTAGGAAAAGCCAATGAAAGTGCCCAGAATCGGGAGTCAGAATGTCTTGTACCAGAAGGCCAGTGTCACTGGATTGTAGAGTATATAGAAAAGGGAGTAAAGTAGAACAAGACTGGAAAAAATAGGAAGAGGTTAGGTTATGAAGAGCTCCAGTATCCAAAGAGAGGATTTCGTGTTTGATCCTAGAAAGTTCCTGGTGCTCCAATTGAATGGAGGTTTGGGGGAGGGAGTAGTCAGTGCTTTAGGAAGCTCTCTCTGATAGCCAAATGGAAGAGGGATTAGAGAGGCGAGATGCTTGGGGCAGAAAGACCAACCACAAGACTATATCCGGAGTCTAGGCATAAGGTGATGGGGGCCTACTCCAGGTGGGCAGCTGTGTCAGAAGGGGCTATGGAGGAGAGATATTGTGAAGGGGAAAACAGGACTTAACATCATATTGGATATGTAGGGCAAGGGAGAGTAAGAAGTCAAGGATGACACTTAGGTGCCTGGAAGGACAGTGGTGTCCTCAGCAATGATAGTAAAATTTGGAAGTGGGAAAACTTTGGGGGACAAAGAAGAGTAATGAATTCATTTTTGGACATGTTGGGTTTTATCCAATTTGAGATGTCCAATAGGCAAAGATGAGAGACGAGAGATCAGGAGAGAAGTTCAGGCAAGATAGAACTGAGAATTACTTGCATAGGGATGATAATTGAATCCCTGGGAGCATATGAAATCAAACAAAATAAAATAGAGAAGAGTTTTATTTTTTTCTCTATCTATAGAAGAAAGGATAGATTTATTGAAGTTTCATACACCATCATATCCAAAGCAACTAGGTACCTATTAGGCTGAAACCAGATAACTTAAAGAGATAGGGAGCTGGCCCACTATATCTCCTGCAGGTATTTTACAGAGGAACAATCTGCTGAGACTTTAAGCAGTCCTCAGAGCAGATAATATCATGCCCCAATCTTTTGCCCCACCATTTTTAATGGTGGAGGAAAGCATCAGCTATGTTAGTTATCAACATATTTTAAATTAAAAGCTGATCTGCATTCTTAAGACCAAGGGTTATCACTTCAGCATTAACTTCTTTTAGTCTTTAAAAACCCTTCAGTAATAATATTGTTCTTAGAGAAATCTACTACTAATTGATTTTCAGTTTTACATATTTCCTTTATAAATTCAGTTCCTTGGGAAGGGGAAGAGTAAAATGCCATTCATTTGAAATGACTTTATCTTTTCCTTTCTAGTTGCTTTTCGATTATATGACTTGGATAAAGATGACAAGATTTCCCGAGATGAATTGTTACAGGTATGTGGGGCTACTGGTATGGATTAACTTGTGTTTTGATTCTGCCCACTAGAAAGGAAATTGTCTCTTCATTCAGCCAGCCTCTATACAGAGCACTTTATAAAAAGACTTGAGCTACCATTTATTTCAGTAGGAGGATGGCAAAAGATTGTCCTTGCTGTATAAAGTACCTGGCTTAACTTCTGTATATTCACAGGCAAACAAGCATGCAGGAAATAGCTAAGCTCAGACAAGTTAATTGTTGGCAAATTACTTTTTGGGCAATAAGACCACTTCCTGAAAGGATGGTTAGAGTGACTATCCACACCCAGAGCTCACCTCCAAAAAAAAAGAGCAGGAGAGACAGACTAGGATGTGAGGGCAAAGGTAGTACTATAATGCCTCCTGTTGTCACCTGGCCTTGCTGCCTGACATTCCTGCCTTAACCCCTGGTTCTCCTGCTAGAGGCTGCTGGACATTTGCCTCATTTGCACCTTCTATCCCACCCTTTCTTCCTTTAGTTTAGGGGAGGAGAAAATATGTCCCTCTTGGATATATAGCCTTAGACTAGACTGTGAATTTGAATGATCTTCTAGGACCTTAGTTGACTCATGACCCATCTTATAAATTAGTTTATTCTAGAGTGGGCTCACAGCCTGAGAGCCTGGGGCGATAGAGGTTATCCTAAAGAAATCAGAACTAAATTAGTGTCTGGAAAGAAGGAAATAGAAGATGATTCAGGCCACATTAAAGATTATCTCATTTGAGTATCATCCTGTAGTCGTAGGACAGGACACATACTATAACTTGTCCTTTGGGTGAAAGTATCCTGTCTTGGATGAGATGTTCATTCACTTTTTCTGTAACAAACTCTGAAGCCCCTATTCAGCAGGGTTGTATAAAGGCAATTCTATTAAGTCATTTCTATAAGGCAGTTCACTAGTAGAATCCTCCTGTGTTTTTATCCTTTGGCTTACACCTGGCTGCAGGAAAGATTTCAGTTGATTTGAGTTGGTTTGTTTGTATTTTCCCTCAGATTCCTATTAAGATAAGGAAAACTGAGAAAAGGACATGTGATTAGAGAATGTTTCTGGACCTTGTTTGTATCATGGATGTCTTTGGAAGTCTGGTGCAGTCTTTGGACCCCTTCTCAGGATAAAGTTTTTAAACACATAAAATACATAAGATTACAAAAGAAACTAGTTATATTGAAATAAAAATGGAATTTTTTTTCCCATCTAAAATCACAGATTCCCTGAAATTTGTCCACAGAAGCCTCAGAGGTCCATGGGAACCCAGGTTAAAGACCCCTGGACTAGAGTGTCAATCACCTATTTTTCTAGTCAGTGGCACTGGAGTGTTCCCAGAGCTGAGATTGACTGTATGGTTTATTCCTTTTTATATTCTAAATGTTTTTGCTTGTATGATCGCAACTCCTACTTTTTTTTTTATTCACCTGATGTATAATAAAAAATTTTCTAGTCCTCATTTTTATTCTGTATATGTCTTTGTTGTAAGTAACAGATTATGGGGTTTTGTATTCTTAGCCAAACTATCACTTTTTCATTTTTTTGGATTATTTAACCCATTCATATTTAAAGTTATGAGAATTAGCTTTATATTTTCCCTCCATTTGTCTGTAACAATGGGTTTTTTCCCCTTCTTTCTCTGTAAACACAGTACTGTGTCTCTTCAGTTATTTTAGCTAATCTATTTTAAAGCAACCCTATTCCTACCAGCTCTCTGCTCCTTACAAGGCCAAACAGTTCCTATAAAAGGTGAATCCTAGTCTTAGCCACTATACTCAAGACCAAGAAGGGCCTGCCCCAATTATCCAGTAGTACAGGAATAGAGTTTGACTCAAGCATAATCCCCTAACCCAGACACTGACAGGACTGATGATGTGAACACACCTAAGAAAATGCTAAAACTATAAAGTGGGACTGTGAGATGCCAAAGAGGTAACCCACTACCACCACCAAAAAAAGAAAAAATTAGTAACTTCACAAGATGTCCAAGTAGAACCTCAGAGTAAAAGATGGCCTAGCCACAAGGAGTATCTGGAAAATATGAAACAAGAGATACAAAATGGAATAGCCTAAAGGGGGAAAAGGTTCACAAGAGAGATTGATACTTTAGAATAGGTAGTGAGGAACCTTATCTGAGAACTGAATACCTGGAAAATTAATGAACCAAATAGAAAGGAACTCAGTGAGACAATAAGAAATATTAAAAGCAAAATCAAAAGATTGGAAAAAGCAGAAGAAAATAAGGAATAAAATACCAAAAATAACTGGCCTGAAAAACAAGTCAAGGAAATATAATCCAAGAATCTTCAAACTACTAGAGAAATATAACCCCTCCCCCAACAAAACAAAACAAAAGGCATGGATACCATATTTTAAGAAATTACACATTGAAATTTCTGTATCACTTAAAACCAGAGGGCATAGTGAAAATAGAAGAGATCTTCTGGCTACCTCCTGAAAGAAACCTCAAAATAAAAACTCCCATAATGGTCATAGCCAAAATTCAGAACTTCTGGATCAAAGAGAAAACACTCTAAGCAACCAAAAAAAAAATTCCAGTATCATGGAGTCAAAGCCAGGATTACATAAGAATTGGTAGCAGCCAATATGAAGGAGAGGAGAGCTTGGAATATGATATTCCGAAAGGAAAAAGTCAAAGGGTTACAACCAAGAATCAAGTCAAGATGGCAGAGTAGTAGGAATTAGTACAGCCAAGTTCCTTTCCACAGAATTGCTCCAAACATCTAGAAAATGCACTAAATCTTGATGAAGAAATCCAGAAAAAGTCACAGTGTGTCATTTGTCCAGCCCAGGCTGGCATAGGACAAGAGACAAGGAAGCCAATGGTGATGGAGTTGAGTTGCACCAGAACAAAAGGGGGTCCCAGACCTATACTGAGATACTTTGGGACAGGTGTGAACTGGCAGTTTAGTCACTGACTACCCAAGTCCAGGTCACAGATCCAGGACAGGCTGAAGAGACTTTTGCAAGTTTCCAGGTAGAGGTGCCCTGGGATCATAACAGAGCAAGTTCTGAAGCCTGCAGCAATGTGGATCAGACCCCAGGAGCAGGGCAGAGTCGCATTTCCAGCACCTAGCCCAGAGAAATAACCAGGACAGGAATACCAGACCAAAGGAGAGTGTACAGTTCTGTTATTGAACCAGAAAAACTTCCTAAATGGCTGATAGGGGCTAAGTATAGCAGCAGATTCCTCATGCTAAGATCCAAACTCAGGATAGGAACTTGTAGCGTTCAGATGGGGGAATCATAATCATAATCAGACTTTGCCCAGGATCAGACCACTTTGGGAGCACTGAAAGCTTGCAGGTCCTTGGCCTGTTCCTGAGATGCTGGAATAACACAACACTTTACTCCACGAAAGCAGCAATAGGACCAGCTTAGCCCTACCACTAAGTGGGAAGTTAGGAAGTAGACTGGAAGAGTGGGCAAACAACAAAAAGAATCCCACCGTAGAGTTATTATGGCAGGGACATTCAAGACATCCAGAGGAGAGTAACTCCAGAACATCAACAAGCAAAGCCTCAGAGAAAAACACAACTTGGGCACAAATTCTTCTAGAATCCTGGAAGAGGTGAAGCAAGAGTTTAAAAAAAAATTAAGAAACTTTTTATAAGTGAAATATGATGTAATTTAGCAGCCATCACTGTAAAGTAGTGAGAACTTGGATTACAGTATTGCAGAGTACCAAGGATGTGTGCTTAAAGCCAAGAACAACTTACCCATTAAAACTGAGCATTGTAAGCTCCAGCCTTGGGAGTCGGGAAGACCTGAGTTCAAATTTGGCCTCAGACGCTTGACACTTACTAGCTGTGTAACTCTAGGCAAGTCGCTTAACCCATTTGCCTCACAAAAAAACCCAAAAAAACAAACTGAGCATCGTAAGGGATAAAATGAATCTTTAATGAGGACTTCCAGGCACTCTTGATGAAAAAACCAGAGCTGTGAAGAAACTTTAAAGTTCAAACACAAGAGTGAAGAGAAACATAAAAAGGTAAACAAGAATGAACAATAAGTACTAAACAGGAATAAACTTCTTATATTCAAATGTGGGGAGATAATACATGTCTCTCTTTTGAACTCCATCATCATCAAAAGTCATAGCATCTAATCAGATGGGGTTGAGGGGAGCCTGGGATTGTTTCTGTTATATCTTGGTGATCTTTAAAAAAGAATGGAGAGAGGGAAGGGAAAGGAAAGTTAGGAAAAATTTTCTCACATAATTAGAATGCACAAGTAGGCATCTGTAACAACCAGGAGGAGGGAGTAGGACTTCAACTTCACTCTCATCTGAAGTGTTCAAAAGAAGGAAGAATATGTGCAAACACACAGTTGCTTATAGAAATACATTTCATTCAGCGGAGAAATCTGAGGGAAGGGGGAATTAGAGGGAGGGTAAAGTAAGGGTGAGATTAGTCCTAAATGAAACAAACTAAGGATGTACAAAAATGTTTATAGCTCTTTTTGAATTGGCAAAGATTGTCAGTCTGAGGGGATGCCCATAAATTGGGGAAGGGATAAACATGTTATGGTATATAAATGTGCTGGAATACTGTTGTAGGATAACAAATGATAAAATGAATGGTTTCAGAGAAACCTTGGAAGATTTATGATCTGATGCAGAGTGAAGCAAACAAAACCAGGAAAACGGTTTGTACAAAGATAACAATATGGTAAAAACAAACAACTTTGAAAGAATTATATACTTTTATCAGTATAATGAATGACAAACCACCTTCTGGAATACTAATGGTGAAGCCCACTCTACTCACCTCCTGATAGGATGGTAAAGCATTCTAAATGTAGAATGAGAGGGGAAAAAAATTTTTCCAGACATAGCCAATGTGGAAAGTTGTTTGATTGGCTGTGCTTGTTTGTAATGGGTTTTATTTTTCTTGTGTTCTCAAATGGGGAGGTGAGAAGGCAGGTCTTTGCTGGTTAAAAGAAAAAATATTTAAATATAAATAGGGATTTCCCAGTATTTTTGAGAACCTAAATTGAGTAGACACTTTGAAATGGAAACTGCCCAGAAAGTCACTATATGTACATCTTTTGACCCACCAACATAATTTGTAGGCCTGTACTTCAAAGAGATCAGGGAAAAGAGGAAAAAGAACTCTGTGTCCAAAAATGTATAGCAACCTTTTCTGAGTAGCAAAAACTGGAATCTAAGGAAATTCTCACCTATTGGGGAATGAACAAATTATGTTATGTGAATATAATTGAATATTATTGTGCCAAAAGAAATGATGAAATGGACAGTTTCTGAGGAAACAGGGAAGACACCCTCTATCAAATAGTACAGGATGAAGTGAGAAGAACCTGGAGAACAGTTTATTTAATAGCAACATCATAAAGAAAAGTAACTTTGGTTTGTTTTTTTTTTTAAGGCAATTGGGGTTAAGTGACTTGCCCAGGGTCACACAGCTAGTAAGTGTCAAGTGTTTGGTCTGAGGCGAGATTTGAACTCAGGTCCTCCTGACTTCAGGGCTGGTGCTCTATCCACTGCGCCACCTAGCTGCCCCAAGAAAAGTAACTTTGAAGGACTTTAGAACTGATCAGTGTAATGACAAAGCATTATTCTATAAGATTAAAAATGCAGAATGAGACGTACATTTTTGGACATGACTGATGAGAGAATTTTCTTTGCTTGATTATTCATGTTATGAGGGTTTTGATTTTCTTTTGTATTGTGGATCAGTTGGGAGAGTGTGAGAGGGAGAGAAAATAAATTTTAATTGGAAAAACAATAAAATAAATTTAAGAATATGAATATGAGGCTAAAAAATAGGAGACAAAAATAATTAAGGTATCATGGTGGACTGGTGGCAGTTGGGGACCTAAATTCTAATTCCAGTTCTGCCACTTATGACCTTGGACAAATCCTTTTCAACATTTCTTGACCTTACTTTTCTCATTTGTAAACTGAGTTCCTTTCTAATCAACCTGCCATTTGGGGTTAGTTAGCCTAGTTGAATATAATTGATTAAGGCAAAATTTCAAACTACCTTGACTTGCCATTTTCATGCTAGTAAAAGATTTTCCCCAAAAGCAGCCTGTAATTTCTGGACTTTTCATGTTGATAGGTATTACGCATGATGGTTGGAGTGAATATTTCAGATGAGCAGCTGGGCAGCATTGCAGATAGGACAATCCAAGAAGCTGACCAGGATGGGGACAGTGCCATATCCTTTACAGAGTTTGTCAAGGTCAGGAAATCGTTTCTTTTATCCTAGAAATAAAATTCTAATCCCTGAAAGGAGAAAACATACCAAGTATTTGCTGGGGACAGAGCTTGGTGAACCTGACCTTTGGAATGTTGGATGTGGGCTTCTCTCCTTCCTATTTCTTCTCTGAGACGTGGCTTCATATCCCAACATATGACTGATCTGTGGTTTGGGATACTAAAGGGGTTGTGGCTTTTGAACTTAAAACAAAGAAGTTGTCTTATTGCCTATTTGGGTTCTTCTTTCAGGTTTTGGAGAAGGTGGATGTAGAGCAGAAGATGAGCATCCGGTTTCTTCATTAATAGATTGGGACCAAATTGTTCCTGACTGCCTTGTATTTAAGAAGCGGAACTTGAGTTTTTCTCCCTCTCCCTTCAGAGTCCCTCCCCTCCCCAAGCGCTGCTGCTGTTGCATGACACACCTTGCCCTGTTTGTGCCAGCACACACCTGCCAGCCTTGGTGTTAGAAGCAGGGCACTAAGTTATGAATGGTACACCTGGGCTCTCCTGCTCTCTTTGGTTTTTCCCTCCACAGTTCTCCATTTATCAATATTGCCTTTCCTTTGTGTGCTGCTGTCAGCTATAAATCCATCAGTCTGAGAAAGAGAGGGAGGGAAGCACTCCCACCCATCCCCAAAGAGCCAACAAAGCCCCTTCCCTGGATGGAGACTGGAGCCATACGTACGTTCTAGTCAGGTTTTAGCACTCCTTCTCGACTTTCTTTAATGTCTCTACCCGCACGTATGTAACTACACAGCCAATCCTTCGGTCTCACTGTTCCTTTTTATTGAGTCTCACCCTCCCTTGCTCTTCCTTCCCCCAAGCTACACCTATCACACTCGCACATCTCTGATTTGTCGGGGCTTATAAGGTTGGTGAAGTGGCCTGATGGTTTTTAACCACTTTCCACTCCGAACTGAGCTTCTAGGACCTTGCCTCTCCAGGATCTTTTGGGTACCTGCTACTCTTCCTTGGGCTCTTTATACCGTGTTGTAGTTGAAAGACTGCAGGATGGAGGCATCCTTCCTGAAAACAAGTGGCCAGGGTGAGAGGTGGAGGTCAAGCCCCCTCTGAGTGTGCTCACTTAGGTCACCTCACCTCTGATCTCTGACCTACATGATTACTCTTGTTAGTACAGTATTTACCCTTCAGAAACTGGCCATCCACCTGGAAGCACACTTGATCTCTAGGCATGTATTATTGGGATGGCATCTGTGGCAATATGTATGTGAAATTTCTCATGGCTCCTTGGAAAGGGAGGCAAGCTTAGCATCCCAAGATCCTCGGTATTGACACTTGCTGCATGGTTTATACTTCGATATTATTACCCTGAAGTATCTTATATTTTGAGTGTCCAAGCAGACAAATTAGTGTTAAGGAAGTGCCTAACTTATCCCAGACCAAGAGATTTTAAGATTGTCCTCAGTATCTTGAAGTTTTGCACACAAATTAATTCTCTTTAAAATTGACATTTGCAAATGATTACGCTGGAATTCATAGCCAGCTTATATTACAGGTCCAAAGAGATGAATGTATTGCAAAGTTAGCCTCCTGGTTAACTAGCTTCCTAGATCCTCATATATACTGCAGCAGATTCTTCAGAAACGAAGGGTCTGGCACTGATTGCACATCCTGAGGTGGATTTGTAGGTCCTTGAAAAAAGCCAGAGCAACTTCCCTGCCAAAGTCAGCTTAACTGAGGCTTCCCTGAATCAGGCTGTGCCATGCTAACTGTTGTATGAGTTGATTCATTTCTGTATCTGCCCTGGACTGGCTTTTTCCTGGTTCCTTGCTTGCTTATTTGCATCAGAAGACTGATCAAGGTGTACATGGGATTCTTTGGCAAGGTACCTTGCTTACCTATCCTGAATTTTAGAATGCCAGGTGGAAAAATGAGGTGGGTCAGATGGGGCAGTGTAGATGCAAATTGCCAGTGACTTTCTCATGAAGGAATGAACCTAGATTACTGCTCCAATGATGTAATATAGGAATTGTATAAAAGGGAAGAATTGTCCAGTGTGATCTGTTAGAGAGGTACTTTAGTGGCTTCATGACTTGCATATTTAAGGTTCTTAAGGAAAAAAAATGCATTTTCCCCCTTTGGCTGTATAGCAAACTGTTTTAATCCACGGTTGTGCCTTACTGTTCCATTAAAATTGTATTCTTTGATCCATCAATAAATACTTGTGGCTAAAACAAATAAACAGCTCGTTTTAGACTTTTTTTGAAGCATAATTCTTTTCCCATGAACATACACACTTTCTTCCCTCATCTCCCCCACCAAAAGTGGGTTGCAAGTACAGTAATTTATGACCTATTTACACCCAAGGCTGTAGACACAACTAGACAAAGGACAACTCTGCCTCCAATTTGCATGGATACATGTATATCTGGGAATTCACCAGAAGGCTGTAACTTTTTTTTCTTTTTAAAAATTATGATGATGAATTTGACAATCATCAGTAATCACAAACGTTTCCTTATAGAGAGAATAGACAATGAGAGTTCATATGACACCATGATTCTGTTATGTAAAGCTCAAAATGTACATGGATATGTGCATATAATTTAACATGTTAATTCCTACACTGCCCTAATTTTTTTTAATATTTCCTTGATGCTCTTTTCATCCTTATGGAGATTATCACTACCACTCTTCTCTCTCTAAAAAAATAAAAAACCCCAACCATTCTTCTAAATAAAATGCAAACGAATCCATACATAAGCTGTGTCAGATGTATGTCTCGTTCTGTACCTCTAATCCATCACCTCTCTGCCCAGAGGTTAGAAGCATGATTCCTTATCAAACATCTGGAGTCGTCATTGGTCATTTCATCTTTCAGTTACTTTGTTTTACAATGTTACAATGCATAAATTGTTCTGATGCTGTTCACATCACTGCCTCAGTTCATACAAGTCTTCCCAGGGTTCTCTGAATATGTCTCATGTCATGTGTCACTCCCTATGCGTTTTATTCTAACAATTCAATCCAACAAGCATTTTTTGAGCACCTACTATATTCCAGATATTGGGGGGAAAAAAAGATTCCATAACCTCAGGGAGGTTACAGTTAGCTTTTCACAGCCCACATCATACCAGAAACAGCAAAACAAAGTGGGAGTGCTGTGTGAATGACTGCTGAGAGAACATGGCATAGCTAGAAAGCTGACCTGGAAGCCAGGAAAACTGGGTTCAAGTCCTGCCTCTGATACTGACTGGCCCTGGGCAAGTCATTTTACCTCAGTGTCTTGGCAATGCTCTAAGAATATAAGTTGCAGAGAATGTAGAGGGAGTTTATGAAATCTCAGGTTAAAAAAAAAGCTGATCAGGAGAGGACCCCCAAAAAAATCCATAAAAAGCAATAATAACATCCTCTGGAGCAACAGCAATATAACTATTCTGTTCAAAATATGAGTAAATAATTATGTTCCAGATACTCTAAGAAGTCAAAGAATTGAGTGACACTGCTTAGGGGGAGAAAAAGTGCTAAAAACAGCAAATGTCACATCTAGAAAATCCATTTATGTGGAACAGAGTTGGCATCCTAATAACTCCAGCTAAATAAAGTGTTTCTATATGTGGAAGCTTGTTATATTTGTATTTCAAGAAATTGATATTCCAAGCCCAACATAGCAGCTGTGAGGCGATGTTTCCCAGGTTAACTGGGAAAATCCAATGTGAGATCAGCACAAAACAAGGATGTCCTACTGAGCTTATCAACAGAAGCTTTATTTGCATGAAATGGTTCTCGGAATACTAGGAGAAAAGCATGTCTGCCTATAAGCTGCCCCCTCTTCAGCTGCCTGAGTTCAAACCCAGATTGTGACTGTTCTCTGAAAATGTCCTTGTTTAGATGTGAGTCAGGCCCAGGTGAAAGGGATAGCTAATTTTTTGGGAGTGTGTGTGTGTGTGTGTGTGTGTGTGTGTGTGTGTGTGTATACACACACATTCCAGAGCAATGTGGCATTAAATGGTGTCTGAATTCTGTACCTTGTGTGCAATGAAGAGAATATACACATGGATTTCTTGAAGGCAGAAGCTGTGTTTGCTCAGCTTCAGTGAAAGACCAGTTTAAATTTTAGACTGATACTGAAATATTCATTTTTAGGGAGGAAGAGGACAAAGAGTTATCAAAGAGACTTTCACCATCTTTTGAAATAGTTTCTCAAAACTGAGCAGTGAGTGGCTACGTTACTTCCTGAATCAAAACTATCCTTTTCAGCAAAATACTTTCACATTCTAAGGGATCTATATTCTCACCTATGTAGATGTTCCCTTCAGTGATACAGAATGCAAATGATTAATGGCTGCCCATCCTATACAATTTCTGTTTCCTCCTGTAAGTTTTTTGCAGGGGAGGCTGCCCAAAGTTTTTAGTTTAATGGCAAAGTGCAAATGTTCAAATGTTTTGAATCCGAATTCAAAGATGCTTTTTGCTTCCCTCCCTCCCCCCCCGCCTCTCATTTCCTAAGCAACTGTAGAAAAGGACACTGGCAAGCAAAAGAGGACAAACGGTGGTTACTAAAAAAAAAATACTTCCTGTGGCCATGATCACAGATCACACTACTGGTGTCTTCATAGATCTATCAAACATTCACAGTCTAATTTTAGGAGACTTTGGCTCCAAGGGAGGTTGTGTTTAAAAAATAAATAAATAACTCACAAAGCAATTTCAAAACATCCAGAGAAAAGGATGGTATAACTAGAAACTATAAAGAGGAATATGATTTTTTTCAAAGGACAGGTGGTCCTAAAAATGAAATTCTAACTATATAATCACAAGTAATAGCAGTGAGGAAGACAGATGAGAAGGCATCTAAAGAAACCACTGTTGCTGCACAGGGAGGTGTAAAAGATGGAAGGCAGTGAACATAAGGATGACTAAGTCTGGGAATACGATCTGACAAAAATTGAGCACCCATAGGTAGGCCCAGGGCAAATATAAAATTTATATTATGGAACTTCTAGTAGAACATTATGCATATCTAAGTAGATAGAGTATAATTATAAATAATAATAATAATAGTTGACAATTATATAACACTTTCAAGTTCAAAAAGCCCCTTAAATATATTATTTCATTTGAGCCTTACTCACAGTCAATCAATGATGACACCGAGGTTGTGATCCTGGATGAAAGGAAGGGCTGTGGAGCCATCAACAGAAATACTGTAGCTAGGAAAAGGTGGGAAAGATAATGAATTCTGTTTTGTACATACTGGGCATATGATCTGAAATGTCCACTAGGCATCTGAAGATACAGGACTATAGCTCAGGAGAGATGGATGTGAGAATTGTGCAGGAATCAACAGGGCTTGGCAGGCATGAATGGAGAGGACTCATGATTAAACTACCTACCTACTGACAGAGGACTCCAATGGATTGAGTGTAGATTGATTTTTTTCCCCTTGCAATAGCCAATGCAAGAATTTGTTTTGCATGATTATACATATGGGGGGGGGGGTGTTAACCTTTCTTGCTTTCTCAGTAGGAGAGAGGTTAAGGCAGAAGGGAGAGAAGGCTTTTTGCTGATGAAAAAATAAACTAGAATAGTCTCTCCAACTGTGGCTTCCAGAGCTGTTCTGCATTCTCATGCTACAAAGTAACATAAATGCAAAGGACAGAGTCAACTACAGGTGTTTATGAGAAAATAAGATTAGATGACTCAAATACAGTATTTAAGAGAATAAAAGAATATACTTAGAAATACGGTGCCAGTCACACTCAGCTATAGTAATGGAGGGCAAGGGGATAAAGGCTGAGAGTTTCTCTGTATCTTTTTTTTTTCCCTAGCACTAAAGGAAAAAAAAAAGGTCTTAGACTTTGCTGCTTCCCCTTTAGCTTTCACATCTCTGGAGTCTTCCTGAAGGCATGGGTTTGAAAATTCATACCATTTTAGAGTTAAATGGGATTACAATATCTTTAACTCCTACATACCTAAGGATCACACGCTTACCTGCCCCTCCTTGCTTGGAGGCTAATAATATCAATAACTCACAGCTATATAGTGTTTTAAAGTGGGCGAAGTGATGTGCTTGCAACACCACGGTAGAGTTGAGAAAGCACCGTCCCCCAGACACGCACTAAAATTTCTCTGGAACCAGTAAAATAGAATCCCAAGCCCAGTTGGGCAGAAGGGAAAACAACTCGGTTCTAAATGCCAGGAAAAAGTGCCGGGGGAGCAACCATCAAGCTGGGTCCCTTGAAATGCTGAAAAAGGTGGGATAATTAACTAGTCCGCCAACCCCCTTTGCCAGTGACGTCTGCCCTGTTGTTCGATTGGATTTTTAAAAGAAAAGAGAGAGGAAAAAAAAGGGCCAGTTGATCGACATGGATTTCGGCCAATTACTACAGGAAGGTGGGGCATGACCGGTGAAGTCAACTATCAATCGGATTTCAGAGACGGATACGAAGGCGGGGCCTAGCGGGTTCCGTTCGACGCTGGATAGGCGGAGCTGAAAAGGAGAGGAAGATGGCGGAGTGAGAAGCTGCGGTTCCCGCTGCGGCCGCGGCTGCGGCTGCCGGGAGCCCGCGGTGGCCGGGGTTGACCAGCCCTGGTCAGCGGCCGGCTAGTCTTGACAGCTCAGGTAAGCGTGGGAGGAGGATGGATACACGGTTACGGGCGCTTCTTCCATAGACTAGGCCTTGGGAGGTGCCCGCTCTCCTCCCTGTCGGGGCCACCCTGACTGGCCGGGGAGAGAAAGGGCTGTCTCCCCGAGGTGGCCTCATTAAAGTATGAGCGAATGCCACCTTCCCTACTTCCCACCGCCGCCGTTGGCTTGTTCTCGGGAGTCCCATATTCCCGCCTTCTCTACGCCTTTCGTTGGCCCTCTTCCGGCCGTCTTTCCGATTAGCCCGCCCCCTGGACTCTCCCATTGGCTGGCACCTAGCCTCCTTTTTCAGCCTCCCGTCATTCTCATTGGATCGCTCTTGGCTGCCTTTGTGTTATCCCGTTCTATGACTCCCTGATTGGGCAAAGCTTGGGCGTGTCTCTCATCCGCTTTGCCTGCTATTTATTGCGGCCTAAGAGACTGTTTTCTTCATCTGGTTTATTAATTGGAATTATTTTTGCTACTCTAATTAGAATTTCAGCCCTAACCCTCCTTTCCCTCCCCCTCTTCCTCTCTTACCTTCCCCAGTTGATGGGGGACGATTTGATCCTGGCCCCCGCCCTCATCCCATTGACCTTGAGATTTGTCACCGAGAGGTCACCCAGATGGATTTGATTCTGCTCCTGTGCCGTGTGGACACCACCCAGGTTTCCCTTACGCGCTGAATATGCAAACTTTTTTTGGGGGTGTGTGTGTGGTTTGGTTTTTTTTTTTTGCTATTTTACGCCGTACAGGTGCTGAGGTTACTCTTGGCTCCATTAACTTTAGCACCCTGAAATTCACAACTAGATTTTTGTCTCAGCGTCAAGGGAATCAGTAGAGTTAGTCTTCAGTGAGAGAAGGGGTCAGATAGCGGACGCGGTGGATAGAGCATTGGGCCTGGAGTCAGCAAGACCTAAATTCAAATCCTGTTTCAGACACCTACTAGCCGTGTGACCCTGGGCAAGTCACGTAACCCTGTTTGCCTCAGTTTCCTCATCTGTAAAATGAGCTGCAGAAGGAAACGACAAACCTCACCAGTCACTTTGCCAAGAAAATTCCAGATAGGTCATGAAGACCTGACAGGTCTGAACAACAGAAACAAATTGTAGGGATAGGCCAAAGATGTTTTTAAGGGACTTGGTTATATATGTTGTGCTAAGTTATTTTGCCATTCTGAGGGTCATCAGAATGCACCATATAACTTGGATTCGATAATAAAATGTAATTGAGGAAGAATTGAATTTATTATGTAGTAATATTGTTCTGACCCTCTTGGTAGCTACAACACCTCGCCTTCCTCTCTTCCGCCCCCTGCCCCCCAATCATATGACTTCAAGGACTTTTGCAAACTCCAGACTGAAGTACAAATGTAGTTTTTCGAATTGAAGTTAATAAACATTTCTCTATTATGTTTAGACTCTGAACTGATGAACTTTAAAATCAGTCATTTACATTGTTGTAATTGCCTTTTACAAAATTTAATTGAACCATATGCCCCTTGGAGGGAGTTATGGCAGCTGTTCTCTCTGCAGATAAGGAAGCTGAGACTTAAATAAATTAGGGTGGATGAGGTAAGTGGCGAGAGCATTGGACTAAGTCAGATTAATTCCCTCAATTCCTTAATATATTCATCTCTAAGTTGAGGATGATAGTACTTGCACAGAAGTCACTGGATTCTTTCAGGAAATGCTTTGTAAACTATTAACTTATTTGTTATTAAGTTATTGCTATGTATTATTAACATGTATTATTATTAAGTTATGTATCTTTGTATGGAGTTGTTAAGATACTTGCCCAGAGTGACTCAAGATTTAAACCCAGATCTTTTGACTCCAAGGCTAGTGCTACCTGTACCACACAAAACCTTACAAAAAGGTTTTGAAAAGGCTAGATTCTTATTTGTTAATGGATTTGTATCAGAGGAAAGCTTATGTGAAAAAGCCCTTATTTAGAGTTTTTGTCTGTTAGTCAAGACCCGTTTGAACAGACATTTCATAATGTAAGAACATAGACTATTTAGAATAGTCCCTTGTATATAGTAGTGTCTGTGTAAGGAATGAAATTATTTCAGAAATTATGTGCTGTACTAGGAAGGTTCTTGTTTAAGCATGGGCTCGAAATACCTAAATAAGCAGCACTTAGTTACCCTTAAGTCATTTCTATGCATTTTTATAAATAATAGATTGTTGCCCTGTTCAATCCTTGACCATGAGAATGACTGTCAACTTAGACCCCTTTAGAAGAAAAAAGGAGGATTTGGAGGAAGGAAAACAAAGTAAGGAAATTTTCTGTCACAGTTCTTTGGTCATCATAAAGAGAAATCTTCTAGCATCATTTTTAGGTAAATTCAGTTCAGGGTAAAGAATAAATAATTATCAAGCTGTGATTTCTATGTGGTATGTGATAATGCCGTTTCTTAAGGTAGATTGGTTCATTTTAATCGCCATATTGATCCACAAAATGCCAGTAAGGGGCATATTAAAAGCCTTTAAAATTCTGAGATTTTCACTTTTTCTTTATCTGTAGGTTCCTTATCCTAGACACAACAATTTTCTTGTGGTATTTATGTTGTCGTCATCTTGAATGGAAAACGGAATCCATAGCTCAGGATTTAGTAGGTAAGTAAAAGTTGAAGTACCATTCCAAATCCTTTTTCTTTTGAACAGCCTCTTAATAATTCCTTTGACAGTTTGCCCTAAGCAAGTAGCAGTTTCTGGTCAGCACGTAAAAAAGATGCAAATTTTATTCAATTTGCTACCATAAAGCAGGTGGATTGGTAAAAATGTTATATAAGTAAGTAAATTTTTGGCCCAGGAAGACTGATGTTTAAAACCTATTGTTCATGTGAATATGTTTTAAGTTACGAACTTACATCCTGCAAAATAATTGGTATGTAATGCTTTCTTTGATGACCACATAAGCTGTTACATAAAAATTCTCAGGAAATACACTTGAAAGATTTCTAGTTTTTTGTCTGCTATATCAGATGTTTTATATCCTCTGAATTTATCACAAAAGGAAAGTAGTTTTTATGCTTAGAAACTTACTTAAAATATGAATTTCTTAAGGTTTCTGCCCCATCTCCTAATCTAAGAAACAGGCATCATAACTACTTAGCTGTAGCTAATTCTATGATATGAACATTGTTTAATATTATAAACTTAATTTGAAAGTGAAAAACCTACTATATGAGTTTCATTCATTTATAGAAGGGACCAAAAAAAATGGAAAAATAAACTATTGGACTAAATCTAAACCAGTTGCCCTTTAAAAATAAGATTAAAGTCATTTTGCCCATGTATTATATTTATATCTTCCCTAGATTATGAAATCATAATGTGCAGAAACGATTTTTCTGTACAACTCTCCCTGTGGTGTTTAGCATACCATATGCAGTTGACCGATTCTTATCAGCAGTGCTTTTGGCAGCATTATGAAATAGTATTCCAAATCTGTAGTCTGCATAGTACAGCAACATGCTTGCATTATTCTGCACAATGAATCATTCTTCCTGTTACCAAAAAAAAACCATGGTTCTTACTCCCCTAAGCAGGATAGTCAAATTGCTTATATCAGTTTTTGCTAAAAAGTGCTGTTTTCTTTTTCTTCCAGTAAGTCATATTTCTTAATGACATACTCTAACTCTATAGACAGGTGGCTTCAGAGGTTTAGAAGTGAAACTTAATGGACTCCAGCTTTATAGGGCATTTTATATCTAAGTTCTACATTCTGAATCATAGTTCTTTCCCTTTAATGCTATAGAAACTTGCTTTTCTAACCTTTGTATTGAGTTCAGACATTTAATAAGAGCTTGTGGTATACAAAAAGCTTTGTTCAAGATGCTGAAGGAAATGCAAGGGGTCATGAATATAATGCACTCTGTTATGGCAGATAAGAAATGCAGGTAAATAAATATAAAATGTAACCCAGGTATATAAGAAAAGTAGAGGGGAAATTATGAGATTTCTGAATGGAGGACATTTCTGTGTGACAAGATTGGGGAAAAAGTACGTGAAGTAAGTGATATTTTTAGTTGGGCCTTCAGAATGGATAGGATTTCAGCCTGTGGATATTGAGGGGGGAACGAGATTCCAAAAAACTGGAAAGCTAAATTGTTGCCAGGTGATGGAAGGCATTGAATGCCACCTTGAAGATTCTGACTTTATTTGGTAGGCTGTGGTGAATTGTTTGGTTCAGTGCAGTTGGAATCCTGTTATCAAGTTGAGTAGATCCATCCAGTCAGCTGTTTTGAACAGTTTTGACGTGTGCTTCAAGAATATATTCTATAAATGAATTTCCACATTGGAGGTATTAATACTCTTACACGATGTTTTAAAGAGTGTAAACTTTAGGTTTTATGATTTACCTCCACTATTTAGTGTTAGGGCAGCTAGGTGGCACAGTGCTGGACTTGAAATCAGGAAGACTCGTCTTTTTGAGTTCAAATTTGGCCACAGGCACTTATTAGCTGTGTGATCCTGGGCAAGTCACTTAACCCTGTTTGCCTCAGTTTCGTTATCTGTAAAGTGAACTGGAGAAGAAAATGCAAACCACTCTAGTGTCTTTGTCAAGAAAATGGGATCACAAAGAATTTGACAAAACTAAACAACAGCATTTAGTGTTAAGATACAGATGCCCTGGGATCTATGATTTTTTCATATCTGTTTTATCTGTATTCACATGTAATATTTTGATTTGTTGGTTTGAGCAAATAATTTTTATTAAAAATAAAGGTATATTCTTACAAAGGCTTATTTCAACAAATTAAGAAGAATGTAATTTAGGTGTTTCCCCCATTGTTTTACTCATTATAAAACCAGGTGTGTTCTCAGAATGATTTTACTTCATGATCAGTTTTGATTTTTTTTTTAAATCCTAAATCACAGGGATTATTTTATCAGAATTTGACTAGAAAGACTCAAGTTCTGACTTGAATCAGTCATATTGGTGGAAGGTACAACCAATTTTTGTTACCAGATCAGGTTTTTAGCTACATATGAAATAGAGCAAGTTATAATTATGAATTATTTATTAGCTAACAGTAATGCACTGAATTCTTTGCAGAACATAAAGTTGGATTATGAAAGAATGTCTTCCCTATTGAATTATTTGATTATTCAAACAGAAATGAGGAAGATTTTAGAGGTTATACAAGAGAGTGAAGATAATAATACCATTTCTAGGAACATCCTATACTATTAATTAGGTTGATACTTGAAAGCATTACCCATGGAAAAAGAAAACCTATCTTTCCTTTTATACCAGATTTTCTTTAGAAGTGTTTTATATTGTAAAGGTAATAGATGCCTTGTTTGCTTCAGGAACCATTTGCAACGTATTCTTATAGACCAAAAACAAAAAATGTATAACCTAAGAAGAAGGTTAGAAGAAAATGCTTCTTTCTCCATTCATATTTTCTTTACCTTTCACTCATCCAATTTTTATCCATTTAGCCACCTATAGGAAACCTAACTGTAGTTTCTCTTTCCTGTTCTGCATATATATAACCTAAGGAAAAAAAATTTGCCAATTCTTAAATAGAAAAAGATAACCTTTCTCTAAAATGGGGTTGAGAGCAAAAACACAGAATAGTGATAGTAGGAACTGAAGCCTGCACAGAGGCTGATTTTAACCTCTTGTCCTTTCAGGATATTTGTTGTTGAGGCTAAGGCTAGGGATTAAAGACAATGTCATGGTAAATTGGGCATGTGACAATTGACCATAGCTGCTTATACAAAGTATAGTGCAGAAGTGGGAATGGGCCCTTTCAGAAATCAGTGTTGAATCCTGTTAAGTTACCTTGTAAAAATTCAAGCAAACAAATCATTAACTTCTTATGGTGATCTGCAAAGATTAATGTGATTTTTGGAAACTAGGTTTCTTGATTGGGAACTGCCAATATGAAAGCTTATTTTGACTTCAAAATAGAGCTCGTGTGGTGGGGCATGTATCATTGCAGACTGCCATTGAGTCAGAGGTAAAGATTTCTTCTGCTGACAGCCTTTATACAATTTGATGTCATTTCAGAGAACCCTTTACAAGTTATGTGCCCAAATCACCTCTCTCCCATCTTCTATCACAGTCAGAATTTTCTTACCTCAAAAATATCCCCAAGTCTCTTTCCCCCCTCTTCTTGAATAGTTAATTCCCTAACACTAATAGCTACCATCTTCTGTTCTTTCCCACTTTTAATAAATCCTCATGAGATACGCTTTTTCTTTGTGTCTTACAGGTTCTTTAGAAGGAAAAAGACATTCATTTGAATCATTCTGTAGGTATCTCTGGATTTCATTTTGGGGAAGTCTAACTTAATAATAAATCATTGATCCAAGTTCAGTTTTATCCTCCTTCCAGTTCATTGCATGACCCAGAACAAGTTCTTTTTGATGTCATTGTTTCCCCATGTGTACAATGAGGATAATAATAATTTGTACTTGCTTATTACCTCATTAGGCTGTTGTGGGAATTAATGAGGTCATGTCTTTGAAATGGAGTTTCTCGGGGGTATAGTGCCAGGCAGGAACATAAGAATTAGCAGTTAATAATCATTTTATAACTTACTGTTTTGTACTTTAACCAGATACCAATGTCATTCCCATTTTAGGTTAATCTATTGAATAAATAGGCTGTTTTGACTATTTCTTGTACATTGCTAATCTTGGGTAGGGTGTGACTACTCTTTGCAGAACCCCTAAATCAAATTGAAATGTGAAATGTGATGTTTTTCAGTATCAAGTCCTATAGGTTCTTATAACTTTCATGTGTTTCCTATATAAAATTAGCATTGCATTATATCATTGAAAGTTAATGACAGTCATTTCCCTTTTCTTTCATTCCCAGTAGTTATGGTTTAGATATTTGTTTTCCTTTTAGGGAATAGCTTTTGTTTATTTGCATGTGCTTGTGTTATTTATGTATATTTCATATATGACTGAGTGTTGAAGCTGGATGCTTCGATTTGAAAGTCAGCATCAGACAACAAGAGACTATGTAGGCTGTCATGACAAAACTGTGTCAGGAACCACAGAAAACAAAAGCAAGATGCATCTTGCAGAAGGGATTTTTTAGTCTCTTTTGCCTGTAGGAATGTTCCACAGTGTAGGAGGAAGGGAATATGGGAAACTAGCTTTTGTAGGCTTTGAATTAGCCCGAGTAAACTCTGGCTAATGAAGGAGACTTGCAACCCAGAGATTATGTCATTTCAACAACTGGGTTTTCAGCATCCCAAAGAGTTCCAAAAACCTGCAGCCAGCCTGCTCCTTCCTTTCATCTTACCCACTGTGCTTCTTACTGGATTTGCATATTTTCCTGATGAGTCTTCTGTAATTCTCAGGTTTTTTCCCCTAGGCTTTTACAGTCCACTTCAGTGTATATATTTGTAATAGTCTAAAGACCAAATAGAGGCAACTAGGTGGCTCATTCAATAGAGCACTGGGGCTGGAGTCAGGAAGACCTGAGTTCAAATGTGGCCTCAGACACTTGATAGCTGTGTGACCCTGAGCAAGTTAGTCAGTTACGTGTCCAGATATCTCTTTCATACCTCCCAGACCCAAACCCCCTTCTCTGGGCCGAGCTTGCCCTATATGTGTTGTGCACCCTAATAGGAGTGTGTAGGCCACAAAAAGAAAGGATTTATTCATACCTAAATATTTAAAGCAGGACTTTTGTCCTGTAACATTTAGCACAATGCCTAGCACATAATAGGCACTTAGATATTTATTGTTTGGTTTTTTTTTTAATTTTATAGTAGCAAAGAACTGGAAACAAATGAAAAGGCCATTGACTGGGGAATGGCTAAATAGGTTGTGGATCATGAATATTACTGTGGTGGATGGAATATTACTGTGTAAATAATAAATATGATAAATGCAGAGAAGCATGGAGAGACTTAAATGGAATGACATAAAGTGAAGTAAATAAAACCAACCAAGGAAGCAATATGCACTTAAAGTAACAACATTGATAGTGAGAAGAATAGCAGTCTAGCCTGGCCTCAATAGAAGGCCCACCCTACCTGTCTTAATTATTCTTTGTTAAGAGGGATAACTTTCTGGGAGGGGAGGGGATCCATTGGGAAAATGTAAGGGATGTTTAAAAAAAAAGTTTTCAGTACCATTTTATTTTTTTTAAAAGAAGAATGTGCTTAGTAAATTTCTTTCATTTTTTTTTCTGCCTTTGTACAGTAACTAATGTGCCAGTCTAATGATATTTATTAGGCACTTACCAGGTATACCAGGTACTGTGCTGGTGCTAGAACACAAAATCAAAAGTAAGAGAGCCCTTTCAACACAAGACACAAAGGATACTGGGAGCCAGGAATAAAGTAAAAGACTAAAAAGAAATCACCCTTGCTCTCAAGGAGGTTACATTTTATTGATATTGACATGTAAATAAGGAGTTTACATTTTATTATGGATGTAGGAAAGTAAATACAAACTATATAAAGATGTAATCATTAGGTGATGTTTATGTGCAAAGTACTTTCCATAATTACTCTAGTGGTCTTAATCTGGTGCAAATTTATACTCTTAATATCAGTGTAACAGTTTCAGACACATTAAAACTATTAGACACAAAGCGCTTTTTCAAAAAACTTAGCATTTTTGTAGGGACAACAAGGTAGGGTAAAATACATAAGTCTAAAAAGGGGAAGAAGGAAGAAGTGATTCTGGACTTTATTATAGTTTATGTATAGTTTCCAGGGAGACTTGATAATTGTTTCCAGAGGTGCATAACTGCAATATCTAGGTTGGGGTAAAGTAGGTAAGGATTGGATTGAGTAAAACCATTATCTTTAAGGTGGTACATTCATAGGCTCTAGAAGATGATGTTCTGTTTTGTTTTTTAAATTTGGTCTCTTTTATTTTTACATCGCCTTTATTTCAAAATATATTCTCCAAGCCAGTGAACCATCACTTATAACAAAATAAAAAAGAAAGAAGGGGGAAAAAAGCAATTCAGCCAAACTAGTCAACATATCAGCCAAATGTGGCCATATAGGGGATGCTACACACCCATAAACCCACACCCCCATCTCTGCAAAGAAGAGAGGGAGGTGCATTTTCTCATCTTTTCTTCTGGGCTGAGCCCAGTTGTTATAATTACACAGATTCAGTCTCAGGTTTTTGGTCTTTCCATTTACATTGTCGTCCTTGTGTATATGCTTTCCTGGTTCTTGCTATACTTTGTGTACATTTATGTAAGTCTTTCCATGCTTCTCTAAACGAATAGGGTCATATTTTTCCTGTAAGTGTGTTTTAACTTTTCGGCCTTGCATTCAGAAACAGGGACTCATTCTTCAGCAGAGGTATAAATAAGAGCTCTGTTTAGTTAACCTCGTATAACTGGCCTGCTGCTTTGTCACTAATTGTGTCACATATAAATCACCTTTAAGGGTGGTTTCAGATGGAACTGATTTCAAGTCTTATGCAAGAGATAGAGAATGTTGTAATTGCTAAGAGAAAGGCATAAAATAGCATGTGTTTCATAGATTCAGGGATTAAATATGGAATTGTTTATACCTTTAGGAAGTAGGTACCACATTTTCTTCTCTTGGACTTTGTTAAAGAACACTGTTTCCTCACTGTTTTCTGGTTTGCAGCTGAACTAGAGTAGATCTAGACTTTTGGAGACCTAGAAGTAATTTAGTCTGAACCTCCACCCAATGCAAATACTTTCTAATATCCTTTCTTTGTAGCCAGACTTGATCATTATAATTTTGTTTCATTTGCTTTGTTCTTAGAAACATTTAGATTGTTGTAGTGGTCATCCATATTGTTTTGCTGGTTCTGTAATTCATGCGTCAAGGACATCCTTGATAAAAGAATGAAATGGCAGCAGGCAGACTTTTCACAATTACATCTATAGCACACTTTTATCTTTAAACCCATCTAACTGATAGAAAGATGCACAGAATACAAAATTTCCTTGTTTATTTTTTATCAACTTTTTAAAAGCATTGAACTTGGTAGAACAAAGTGCAGTTTTAACAGCTAGCTTCCAACAAGTTTTCTCTCATGGATATGTAAAGATCGTGTGATTATAGATTCACAGCTTAAAGATGCCTTGTAGTTCAACCCCATCCCCATCCTCCCTTCATTTCACAGAAGATTTGAGCTTGGAGAGGTTGTGATTTGTCCAGGGTTACACAGGTAGTAATTGGCTGAACTAGGAATTAAATGGAAGTCCTCTGCTCTAAATCCAGTACTCTTTAAAAGTATTACACCATACTGTTTCCATCAATCACATAAATTCCTTGAAAGATAGAATAAGATAGTGTTGTTTGGTGGTCCTCTTGCTATGAATATTAAACTAGGCATAAAAAAACAAGGAAATATGTGCTCGTCCAAAGTGTTTTCCACTGTTGTGGAGGATGTCCATTTTGTAATAGAAGGTGAATTCCCTGTAGATAATAAAAGTTCTTCATAATCTTTTTCTGAATGATGTTATTATGATTATAACAAACTCAAAAATGTTGAACAGGGTCTCAAATTATAAACCCTTGAGTTCAATCTAATAATCCATATAGGAAAACAGAAAGTGGGAAGAGTGCCTATTGCCCAGATTGTAGTATGGAGTTAGTTGGACAGTGTAGAACTGGCCTGTTGGTACCCAGCATATACAGGGAGATCCTAAGTTGGGCCCAGAATTAAGAGGAAGAGAGTGTTTTAGGTTTACATTTGGGAAATTATTGATGCTTATGATTTGTGGATATGTCTATAAATGTATGAATATTTTTCTGTGACTGCTCATTTGCTTTTGTACAAGTAAAACTTTGTTTACTATTTTGGCAGTATTTGGGGTAGTGGGGGGGGGAGTGTTTTGTTATGGAAATAGACCTTTACCATTGAAATAAGCTCAAGTGGAAATAATCATGCTAATCATCCTACTTTTCTTTTCTGTTTTTAGATCCTTCACTGTTTTCTCAGGTGATCCTGCTTCTTTTATGTAACTGCAGTCCTTGGTCTTGACATGTGGATCTATCTCCTCTCTACTTAACTCCATGGACCAGAATGGAAAAAATTTCTTCACTTCATGTTCCACTTCTCAAATACAGCACATTTAGCTTGTTAGGTGGCTTCTTCCTTGGTGCCATTTAGCTGGCATCATGCCAATTCATCCAGGAAAAAAGAGGCAATTGATGTTGGTACTCAGCAGCAGAGAGAAAGGATTTTTTTTTCAAATGAAGCATAATATTTAGATTGCTGTCAGGCGTTTATATAAAGCTTTTCAAGAATACACAGTAAGAAGTCAAAATGTGTGCTGGGGCTATTTGTATCCTGTTTGAACTAGCATAAAATTACACATATGCATAATTACAGCAGAAAATCTTATATTTCAATACAAGAAAGTACATTTCAGATCTGAATCCTAATTAATTCCATTACACAGATTTCTTAATCCAGAACAAAGGGCCAACTTTGTAGATACTCCTGTGATGTGGTGGTAAGTAAAGCAGCTTATGTACAGTACAATGTCCCTGCATTTTTTATGTGTATGAAGAAAACATGTTCTTTGAACCAAGATATTTCTGCATGGGTATATCCACATTTATCAGTGAGAAGAAAGATTTCTTCCAAGAACAAAGTCTGGCTGCATTGCCTCTTCCCCTGGTGACACTTGGTTGCTTCATACCATTTTAAGATGTTTTTCCATTTTCACAAGAAAGGAGCAGGTTGTACAGAAACAGACCTCATGAATGCATTCCTGGGTCCATTGGAAAACAGTTTTCATTGACTTTTGACTAAACAAAGAACAAAAAGTTTTGATGTTAACAAGAATGGGGGCTCTCTTGTGCATATATATGGCTTGCTGTCACCTTTTTTCCTTGTGGAGTGTTACGGGACATTCTGGAGTTGGCTTTTCATACTTTTGTGCCCAAGAGTGAAGTGGAACAAGGCATCTGCATTGGATACTCAGAATACCAGATCAAACCTATAGTTGGCTATGAATATGGCAGAATGGAAAAAGAGTGGGAGTAGAAAAGAAAATTTTTTTCCCCATACAACTTCAGCCTGAGAGACAAAAAGCAGAAATACTTTGTGTGGCTTGATTGGACTGACATATTTACATGACATTCTGTATCTTCATCCCTTGCAGTGTCATGGGAACATTATCCTTCAATTCAAGATGGCTATGAGAGTGATATCCATGGGTGAAACTGAAGCATCCCACCAGAGAGTGGGCCTCAATATAATGTCCATCAGCGTTGGCTTGAGGCAAGGTGAACTGAGATCTGGAAGAAATTTAGCAATTACATTCCATCCCCCATCCTCCCTGGCCCCCCCCAAATTTCACAAAGTAGTTTCATATCTAGATTAGGCAACAAATATGGAATAGCTTGTTTTCCTCTTAATAAGGGGGAAAAACCCAACACTACCCTTGGGAGCTGAAATCCTTCCTTGCTCCTGTACCTGAGATGCACAGCAGAGTTTGGGATGACATGTTACTAGTAGAGGAGAACATCTACCCTCTTTTATTTGTTATCTTACATTACTAGAGAAATCAATGTAAAACTTGTCAAATATTAAGACCATACATTGCATCTTTGTGTTTCTGGGAATGTGCACATCCAGAGCCCTGTTATGATGCTGGAGTAAAGATAAACAGCCTGGATTTGGACTGCTGTGCCCAAGTAGAATTTTGTTAAAGACAAGAATTGCCAAAATGGAAAGTTATTCTTTGATGAATAGTAGTTCTTAGCCAATGGGAGTATCTTTTCGGGGAAAAAAGATTTAGATAAAGTATGATTTTAAAAGGGTAATAATTAAGATTGGCTAGCAGTAAAGTACACCATTCTCAAAGTCTTGGTGCAGTTTTAAGTTTTAATAGCTTAAAGCTCTAAGACTTTTGGGATACCATGTATAAGTTAGTCATGTCTTTTGAAAGTTGTGTGTTTATAGTAGTTAGAAATCTTTTACTTCAGTTAGTCAGACCTCCCAGTCATTTGTTTGTTTTTTCATTTGTTACTACTACTCTAAAGATAAAGACCAGTGTTGTTGGGGAAACTCCTTACTAAAGGGGTCACTACGGGTGCCACCAAGATGTTGAGAAAGATTTTAAATCTTGTTTCTCTGCCATTCCCTTTAATGTCTTATTATTGGTAGCCTTTCCGGCAGGCAGCAGGGCCATCCTATTCTCCTTACCTCTTCTGTCAAACTTACAAAGAAATCCATTCTGGCCCATTGGTGCTTCAGGCATCAGATTTACTTTTTTAGATTCCTTAAGAGTTCTGTGAATTCATAGCCAATAAGTTAACTGTTTAATGTTTCCCTTAAATATGCTCCTGCCTTATTTACAACTGTCACAAAATCTCATTACAACTAAAATTTGGTCATGATCAGTTGTTTCAGCCTTATGCTCTCTTAAGACACCCTCTTTATTTCTTTTCTGCCTGTCTTTCTGCAGTTTCCTTCCTGGCTGTAGTTTTAGGCAGCACAGTCTATGACCTATTGCTAAACCTTCTTTTCTTCCAGTCCTCCTTGTTGGTTGGAAATTTTCATTTTTGAAAAGTTAAAACAAATAAACAAGGGATATGTGCAATAATTATATATATATATATATATATATATATATATATATATATATATATATATACATATATATATATATATATACACACACACACACATATATTTTAATACTTGTGGACAAAATAATGTTACAAGTTGTTTGAGAACAACAAAATCACCAATGTCTTCCATTTTGATAATATGTATAGTTTCATAAGCATTAATGCTTTGTAGCAAAATGTAGTGCCATGTTAGGGGCCAGTGCATGAGCCTAGTAGTAATTTTAGAATTAAAAATTAATTCTTTATAATAATAACCAATAGTATAACAAAAAATGGAAAATATAAAAATTTCCTTTTTTCTTAAAATTCTGAACCTGTATCTTCTCCTTGGGGAAAAGTGACAGACTAAAAGGGCTAGTTTAGAAATAGAGTGATTTTGGGCCTTGAAGAATATGCTTGGAGATGTTTTGACTTCACATAATGTGGCTGTATTCTAAACCTAATGTGACTGTGTCCAATCTGAACCACACACTAAACTATAGACAACCATCCCCCACCCACACTCCCTCCAAGGTAGTTCTCCTGTATTGTGTTTTTGTGTGAACTAAAATTATTCTTCCTGTGTCCTTATATGGGTATATCTTATAGCTTAATCCTGTTTCATTTCCGTATGTAGACATTCTCTGTATCAAGGAACCACAGTACAATTTAAATATCTTAATCAGATACTCTTGTCAGCCTCACATGAAGTACTCTGTTAACTTAAGGGTAGTCTGTAGACTGTTTTACATTTCCTGTCTGCAGGTCACTGTCTCTGTGTTGTGTCAAGAAACCCTTGTAAATGTTAGAGAGAGTCAAA
Source organism: Phascolarctos cinereus (assembly GCF_003287225.1). Taxonomy (NCBI): domain Eukaryota; kingdom Metazoa; phylum Chordata; class Mammalia; order Diprotodontia; family Phascolarctidae; genus Phascolarctos; species Phascolarctos cinereus. Next base: position 185,939,289 of record NW_027555736.1, read on the forward strand.
GTATTTAAGGCTGTCCCCACTTAATCCACTGTGGGGTTTGGTTTTGTTTTTTAATGTGGTTTTCTTGCTGCTACTTTTGCTTGATTTACATTTTGAGAATTGGATGTTTAGGTAGATAGAATCTTGATAGGTCGCCACATTAGTGAAAAGGAAAGGAAAGCATTTGCTTATGTTGGCAGTATGCAGTTTAAAGCTATATCTTTCAGACTTGTACATGTCCCCTTTTCCCTGCCTTCCCAGAAGAAGTAAACAGTTATGTCACTCATAGGATAGTTCATCTTTCTCTGGTAAAGCAATTCCTGTCTTCCTTGAGAAATTGGACCAGGTGGTTTTTCTGAAGTGATTTGAGGGTCCAAGACTCAGATGATCCAGGTTTTATAAAACATGGACTCTACAAATAGTTAAAAATGTGAGAGTGTACAACACTGCATGAGCGAACAGCTTGGAGTAAGTAGGCCCTTTTGTAGCAGTTCTCTAGGGACCAGGTTCAGGTTCTCTTAGTCTGGACTCAAGTAGTTATACCTTTGATTCAAACAGTATAGTGCTTAGGAGAATCCGTTTCAAAAAGAAAAAAAATACCTCTGAAACAGGAATGCAAAATAGCACAGTATGCAGGGGGAATGCCCCTGATGCAAACAAAGCCATAAAATGATTTAATAATTTTTAAAGGATAAAACTTTAGTAGCAATAACTGTTTTGCATGTATTAGTAACTAACTTGAATTAGTAAACCTGTTTAGTAAAGTAAGTTACCACTCAAGTTTGTGGTACGTGGTGCTCAGTCCTTGACAGAGCTGCGTGAAAGGAAACATGTTTTAGGTAGATGATATACATAAAAGATGCTGTTTTCCTTCCTTTGAAAAGAGGTGTGTGTGTGTGTGTGTGTGTGTGTTTATGTATGTGTGTGTTAGGGAGAGAGAGAGAGAGCCATTTCCATGCGTGAGGCTAAAAGCCCCATTTGTTTTCCCAGGTAGCAGGAGGGAGCTGTTGAAGTGAACTCTTTCTGGGAGACAAAGTGGAGTCTCACCAATGCATTCCAAGTAGATCTTCTACTTGAGCCTTTACTTTGAGGACAGCTCCTCTATAACAGAGATTTTTTTTTTCTCATTTTGTTTGCATTTTCCGTATTTGTGGTTAAGAAAGCTCTTGGTAACACGTGTGAGAAAGACTTTATGTATGTGAATTTCTCTTTTTTTGTTTTTGACCATATTCTTAATGGAGGAGTGGCCAGAGCTGTGGCCTTTGACAGTTTGTCCTCCAGTATAGAAAACCATTCCACCTCCTGGAGCACTGTCCCAGTTTACAAGCCAAGACAGAGCAGTGGGGACCGAGACAATTTTTCTATTGTCTCATACTACCTGTACATGTGGATAATTCATCCTGGCCATCTAGTGCCTGGCAAATGAGTACGTCTCTGCATAAGCTGGCCATAAATTCCCTTGGTTCATGTTGTTCAATTATATGCCTCTGTGTGAACCCAGGAGAAAAGATACAGGGTAGATGGGGCAAAGCCAAGAAAGTCATGTCTTTGAAGACTCCTTACAGAATAACCAACCATCCCTCAGCTCACAAAAGAGAACGCACTACATTCGGTTCCTTTTGGTCTGTCTTCAGTGTGTACCGCAGTGTCACCATTGGACACATTGGACTGCCCAGGTAATTTTGAGATACCTGGCTTGGTCACAGGTGTACACTTAGGCCATATAAAGGACTTTGTAGAACAGCCACATTAAATATAGATTTAAATGTTAAAATTGACCAGATGCATCCAGTGCATGGAGGGTATCCAGATAAGCTTATTATATTCAAGGGTGTAGGTAGGCATCATCCTTTTGTGTAGGTTTCACACTGATGGCCGAGCTCTTATTAAATATGAAGTATGCACTTACAGTATGCTAGGCACTATGCAAAATAGGGTGAGGTCTTTGCCCTCAAGGAGTTTACATTCTCTTGGTGCTGCTGGTAAAGGCAAATGGCATCTAGTTTGTTTAGAACATGCTTGACTTAGAATAATCTCGGCCCAAAGGATCACTTGTCACAACAGTTTTTAGGAGAGGGCAACACCAAATTTTAAGGCATTGAAGATTTAACTAATTTACATTGTACTAGCTATGCTATTAATATATTTTTCCAGGGTTTGTGTGGGGTGAGAGGGTAAGGAGTGACGTATAGGTAATTTTCTTCAGTGTTAGTAAAAGAAACCACTTTATTCAATAGGGTCTCCACAATATACCACCATTGTCTTTTCATGGTGTACCCATCACAAAGTTGGCCAGAAAAAACCATAATAGATAAGGCTCTTATTTCTGCTACCATATCATTTCCACCCTTAATAGAATAGATTTGCATACCAGTCTCCCCTGTACCGGTGTGAAATGATCCTAAATTTTACCTTTTTATTTGCTGGGTTTGTACTTCCATTCAAAAGCATCATAGGAATAGACATGTAGAGAATTTAATTAAAATAGTCATTTCTTTTTCCTAAAAGTTTCCAGTTTTCTCCCTTTCAGTTGCAATATTTCAACGAAAATAAATTGCATGCACCCTAGCTAAGCCTCATAATCCCTCTGAATCAAGAGGTTTTGTTTTGCATGAACTTGGGTCTGATTGAGAGGCCTTAGGTAAAAATGCATGCTGATCATATAAGCAATAGTAGCACAAATCCTAGTCCTGTAGAGCTAGAGTCCTAATTATGCATGATTGAAAATGTCTAGTGTCATATAATTACTAAAAAGCTGATATATGCATTTATATATAACAAAGCAATAGTAACTATTAAACAGATAGCTTGAATTTACTGCTTGAAACCTCAGTTCTTGTTTCTCTTAAAAAGATGGTTTGCCTCTATCAATAAAGGGAGGTTAGATAAGAAAACAGGGACAGCAGCATGACACTTCAGCTGTTTGGAAGAGGGAGTAGCAGAACTTGCCCTTCGTTTTACTCTTACCTGGTTTATATTAGTACCTTAAGCATGTGGTTTTTTAAATAACAGGGCGCGAACTAAGAAGCATGTTGTATCAATGAATGATTTCTTAGTTGCCTCAACTGTAGCAATCAGAAAGGTGCAGAGTTTCAGAAAGAATTGAGAGGGTAAGTGAGGCCCAACTGTACATAGAAAGTAATAACTGGGTCTTTTAAACACGGCAAAAGTAGCCTGAGTGTAAGCCCAGTAAAACTAGTCCTTTGGAGGTGAATAAAATCAATAAGCACAGTGCACACATTTCAGGTGTTCAGTAGCTTTTTAATACAGTATTTTTAGGTGATTTTAGCCACTTAGGCAGCTGTACTGAATTGTACTGGTGTCTACCAGCAATAATGGCTCCCTGCAGCAAAGGAGACTTCCACTTTGCAGGAATTGACCTGAAAATATTGTTATATGTGTGATTTTATTTCTCTTTAGTTGTTATATTGATGTACTTTTTAATATATGTGACTTGAAATAGATTTTTAGAGCCAGAGACACAAAATTATTTACCCTTAATGGTCTGATCAGTCAGTCCAGTTAAGCTCCATAAAGAACTCTTGCCCCTCAAGGTGAATTTATACATCCTCATTTCATTAAATAGATTTGCCACTAACTTCTTTATTTGGGGAGAAAAAAAATTAGATGCTCTTTAATTCATTTTAACACTTCAGAATGTTGGGGAATAAAGATTCTTGTGGGGCTTTTGTTGTAACCCCTAGAAGCATATGTGGTAATAGCAAACAAGATAAGAATCATCTACTGCAAGCTAAAGAGGTGACCATAAACTCGTAATTCTTCCCACAAAGGTTTTCCCTCTTAAATTAGCATAACCTCATATTAAAAGGGCTTATCTTGACATTGCTGGGAAAACTCCATCTTCCAAGTTAAAGGATAAAAGTAACCTTTAAATGGTTCATAATTGAACTGCTCAGTTCATATTTAGCAAGTTTATTTCTAATACCCATTGGGAAGATAAAGCTTTACCAAGCCTCTTTACAGTTTTTCTCTTTGCCACTTATTGATAGAATATCTGTGAAATCAAGTTGGAAAATTAAATGTTGATTTTGGCTTAAGAATACAGTAACCATCAACCTTCATTAACCCACTCCTTTTATCTTAAAATTTATCAAGAAACTTAAACTTTAAGAAATACTCTTTAAAGGCAAAAGCTCATAAACAGAAGGCCTTTCTTCTAATTAAGATCTCCCTGGAAAACAAAGTCTTATATGTGCTGCGCCATTGTTGAGATGTTGGGTTCTTTTGTTTTTTTCCAGCAGTGGGAAGAAATATCCAAAATAAATAAAAAGAAACTAGAGCAGGGCATGGTACTTCCATCCTGAGTAACTACTATTCCTGAAGCTGCTTTTAAATTGTGTGACTCTTCTATGTAAAATAAATAATTTGGCATTAGATTAGAAAGACCCAGTGCTGAAGAGCTCACTTCACATACTCTCACATTGTCTTTACTGCAGGAAACGTTGTTTACTTACTGTATGCACGTGCAGCACTGTAATCTCTCTACTCCATTGCAGTTATTCTATTTTACAAGGTAACACTTAGAATTTCATACCTGAAATTTTGGAAAAGGCAACTTGCTGTTATATCTATGCATCTTTGGGGATTTGAAGGAGAGATTTTATTCTTTTGATGGTGTAAAGAGGAACTGTTTTTAAAAACCTAAATTGGAAACTCTGCAACTATATGTAAAACTTTTGGGGTTTGTTTTTGTTTTTTAGCAATAAAGCAGCATGGGCTGAGAATGCACTGAAACTTGACTCTGTCTCATTTGTTACTCAGAATGTATACCTGCAGTAGTTCTACATATGATTGTGAAAACGGGAGTTGGGAGCTTTGGGAAGTGGAAAAGTCAGAAGAAAGTCCCTAAGGGATAAGATAACTCAAAGAATGGAATATATTTACAAACAGACCTCATCTCTTCTTCCCTCCCACATAATTCCACTCTTCAGACTTCCCCATTATTGTCAAAGATTCCACCATCCTTGTTATCCAAGCTTCCCCATCTCTGGCTGACTTACTACCTGCTACATATCCAATCTGTTGATGAAAGTAGGTGGTAGCACAGTGGATAGAGCTCTGGGGCCTAGACTCAGGAAAACTCGAGTTCAAATATGGCCTCAGGAACTGTGTGACCCTGGGCAAGTCTCTGCTTCAGTTTTCTCATCTTTAAAGATGGGGATAAAAGCACTTAGAGGGTTGTTGATGAGGATTAAGTGAGTTAATATTTGTAAAGCATTTATAGTGCTTGGCATATAGTAAATGTCCTATAAATGTTTAAGCCCTTCCCATGCTGAACATGTCATTTTCAGCTTCATAATATCTCTTCTATATGTCCATTTCTACTAAGCCAGCAGATTGGTATAGGCCTTCCTCATCCCTAGACTAACGCAATAGCCTTCTTGGTCAGTCCCCTTGTATGTCTCTCCCTGCTCCAGTCCTCACCTGCTCAGGGGACAAAACAATTTTCCTAGTGCAGGTCTAACTCACCCCCTACCCAATCAACTTGAGTGGCTCCCTGTCACCACCAGGATCAGATACCTCATGATGTTTGCCTTTTAAAGCCCTTCACAACCTCTCTACCTTTTTTATCTTCTTATACTTTACTCTCCAGTCCACCTGTTCTGACCTTGTTACTGCTCCTTGAACGTGACGCTCCATCCCTCTTGACTCTGCCTGTCCCCAAAGCTGAGAATGCTCTTCCTTCTTCCCTCTGCCTCCTGTGTTCCCTGGCTTCTATCAAAACTAAGTTCAGCCCTTTGACCCAGCAATACCACTTCTAGGTCTGTATCCCAAAGAGATCATACAAATGGGAAAAGGACCCATGTGTACAAAAATACATTTATAGGGTTTCCCTGAGGCATGCCATGCTCAGCCAGGGCCAGAAGGTGCAGAAGGTGATAGTGCAGCCGATCAACCTCATCTTCAGGTATCTCCACAATCGGTCCCGAATTCAGGTGTGGCTATATGAGCAAGCAAATATTCGAATAGAGGGCTGCATAATTGGTTTTGATGAGTACATGAATCTTTGTATTGAATGATGCAGAGGGGATTCACTCTAAAACAAAGTCAAGGAAACAACCTGGTCAGATCATGCTGAAAGGAGACAACATTACTGCAAAGTGTCTCTAACTAGAAGTATATGGTTAGTGAAGTTAGAAGACACTCAGAAGGCAATACTTTTTTTTTCTTAGTTACATTCTCTGGGCTTCAAAAGCCAGCTGCACATTTTTCCATGTTATTTTGATCTTTCTTTTATGATATTATAACAATAAATGGGTTGCCCTGGAGTTTTTTTCTATTAAAAAATATATTTATCACAGCTCTTTCTGTGGTGGCAAAGAATTGGAAATTGAGGGGATGCCCATCAGTTGGGGAATAGCTGAACAAGCTGTGGTATATGAATATAATAGAATACTATGGTGCTGTAAGAAATGACGAGCAGGCAGACTTCAGAAAAACCTGGAAAGACATACGAACTGGTGCTGAATGAAATGAGCAGAACCAGGAGAATATTGTACACAGTAATAGTCACATTATGCAATGACTAACTTTGATGGACTTTTCTCTTCTTAGCAATGCAAGGATCTAAGACAACTCCAAAAGACTCATGATGGAAAATGCTGTCCACATCTAAAAAAAGAACTATGGCATCTGAATAGAGATGGAAGAATACTATTTGCTGTCTTTTTTCTTTTTTGTTCTTTCTCATGGTTTCTCCCATTGGTTCTGATTCTTCTTCACAATATGACTAATGTGAAAATATGTTAATAGGAATGTATATGTTGAGCCTGTATCAATTTACATGCCACATCAATTGGGGAATGGCTGAGCAAGTTGTGGTATATGAATGTAATGGAATACTATTGTGCTATAAGAAATGATGAACAGGCTGACTTCAGAAAAACCTGGAAAGACTTATATGGTCTGATGCTGAGTGAAGTGAGCAGAACCGAGAGGCCTTTGTACACAATAACAGCCACGTTATGCAACGACTAAGATTGTTAAACTGAACCCTTCTCAGAATTACAAGGATCTAAGACATCTCCAGAGGCCTCGGGATGGAAAATGCTGTCCACATCCAAGGAAAGAACTATGGAAGTCGAATCGCTATCACTTATTTTTACCTTCTGTTGAGTTTTGTTTCATCTTTCTGATGGTTCCTCCTATTGGTTTTAATTTGTACTTACAACTTCACTGATGTGAAAATATGTTTAATGGGTATGTAAATGTAAAGTCTATATCAGATTGTGCACTGTCCTGGGGAGGGTGGGGGGGAGGAAAAGGGAGAAAAATTTTCAACTCAAAAGCACATGGAAAAAATAAAAAAAAATTTACATGCCATCTTGGGGAGGAAGAAGGGAAGATATGGGGAGAAAATTTGGAACTCAAAAACTAAAAATAAATAGATTTTTAAAAAACTAACTATTGTAAAGTTGTTTGTTAAGATCATTAGGTAAGTGTAATAAAAGAAAGAGATGATATAGCTATCTTTCAATTTTCAGAAGTTATGTGCCTGAAAAAAAATTACTAAAGAGTGAAATTCTGATTATTGAACTTGTTTTCTCATTGACTATTAGATTGTAAGCTCCTTGAGGGTAAGGGTCTATATCTTCATTTTTCATCCTTGTATCTGCAAAACCCATCACAGTGCCTTGAATATAATTGGGGTTTAATAGATGTTTGTTAGACTCTTAAAAAAAAAAGACTAAGCTCAAGTCCTGTCTTCCACAGGAAGCTTTTCTTGGTTCCCCCACCCCACCCCACCCCACCTCACTCCCATGGCTAGTGCCTTGCCTCTGAGATTTCCTTTCATTTACATTGTATATATCTTGAGGGCAGCTAGGTGGCGCAGTGGATAGAGCACTGGCTCTGGAGTCAGGAGGACCTGAGTTTAAATCCAGCCTCAGACATATAACACTCACTAGCTGTGTGCCTCTGGGCAAGTCACTTAACCCCAAGTGCCTCAGGGAGAAAAAAATTAAAAAAAAAACACAAAACACTGTATATATCATATATACACACACACAAACACACACACACACACACACACACACACACACATTGTATGTTGTCTCTCCCATTAGAATGTAAGCTTGAAGGCAGGGACCATTTTTTTTTTACCATTCTCTGTAACCCCAGAATGTGCCTGGCACATAGTAGGCGCTTAAGAAATACTTGTTGACTGACTTGACAATACTACCTATATTAACAGCTCACATTCACATAGTATTGTAAAATTAAATAAAGCACTTTCTTTACAACAACCCTGTAAGGCAGACAGTGAAAGTCACTGTCTCCACTTTATGGCTAAAGGAGCAGAGCCTAGAGCCAGGTCTTCTGATTTCAAAGCCAATGCTTTTCACAATGGCACGCCACTTGGAACGTACAGGCAATATTTTAATGAAACATTTAGTAGTTGATCATGTCATCAGAATCATCAGAAAAAATAAATAAAATGGGAACAAAATATGTTGTAAATAGAAGGGCATTATGAACAAAATCCATTTAAATATTCTCGGGTCGGGGGCAGAAGGAGAATAAGTTAAGGTTAGTGGGGGCAGGAGTCTCATGTTTCCTCAGTTTTTCAGTGAAAGGAGGGCCAGAAATGCTGTCTTAAGGATGTGGCAGAAGGGATTCTCTGTAGTGTGGGTTGGATAGAGTGGTCATCCAACTTTGATTAAAGATCTCTGGGGCAGGGGAGGGGAGAAGGGAAGAAACCCACTACACCCAAAGGCAGCCTGAATTTTTTCCTTTTATCAACTGCTTCTCTACAAATCCATTCTTCTCAATTCTGCCCTGTGCCCAAGAACAAATCTAATCTCCTCCACAAGATAACTCATGTCTCCACAAAGTCTTCTCTCAAGGCTACAGAACCCTAGTTTCTTCAACTGATCCTCATACATACAGTCATATCAAGATCCTTCTCCATCACAGTAACCCTCCTCTAGACATCACAATTCACCAGTGTGCTTCTCAAAACTAAACATGATTAGGGGCAGCTAAGTGGCACAGTGAACCTGAGTTCAAATTCAGTCTCAGATACATAACACATGACACTAGCTGTGTGACCCTGGGCAAGTCACTTAACACCAATTGCCTAGCAAAAAACAAAAATGAAAAAACCCTAAACAATCATAAAATGGATAATTTTGATTACATTAAAAAGGTTTTGCACAAAACATACAGCCAAAATTAGAAGGAAATCAGGAAATGGGGGAAAGTTCACAAAAAATTTCTCTGATAAAGGTCTCAATTCTCATATATGGAACTGAACCAAATTTATAAAGAGCCATTCCCCAATTTATAAAAGGCCAAAGGATATGAACAGGCAATTTTCAGAAGAAACCAAAGCTATCAAGTCATGAAAAGATGTTCTAAATAATAACTAATTAGAGACCATCATATTAGCTAACATGACAGAAAAAGATGACAAATGTTGGAGGGGATTTTTCCTCAAAAATAGGTACACTATTGCACTGTTGGTGGAGCTGTAAACCAGTCTAGTCATCCTGAAGACCAATTTGGAACTACATGCAAAAGATGATAAAACTCTACATACCCTTTGACTCAGCAATGCCTCTAACAAGGACTATAAGCCAAGGAGATCAAAGAAAAAGTTAAAGGACCTGAATTTACAAGTGGTGGCAAAGAACTGGACGCTTGAGGGGATGCCCATCAATTGGGAAATGGCTGAACAAGTTATGGTATATGAATGTGATGGAATATCATTGTGCTAAAAGAAATGAAGGGAGCAGGACAACTAGGTGGCGCAGTAGATAGAGCACTGGCCCTGTGTCAGGAGGTGAGTTCAAATCTGTCCTCAGACACTTGACACTTACTAGCTGTGTGACCCTGGGCAAGTCACTTAACCCTATTGCCTAGCCAAAAAAAAAGAAATGAAGGGTATAGTTGGAAAAACCTGGGAAGATTTATATGACTAATGCAAAGTGAACAGAACTAGAATATTGTACACAGTTAACAGCAACATTGTAACAACGATCAACTATGAAAGACTTAACAATTCTGATTAATATGATAATCCAAAACAATTCCAAGACTCATGATGAAAAATGCCATCTACCTCCACAGAATGAATGACTGAAGCATTTGTTTCTCATTTTGTTATTTATTTTTTACAACATGGCTAATGTGGAAATGTTTTGTCCTATGTATAGTGGTTATTTCTTGCCTTCTAGGAGGGAGTGGGAGAGAATTTGGAACTTAAAATAAAAATAATAAATTAACAATAAAGATCAAAATAAAATTTAAAAACTAAATATGATCCTGCAGGTGTGATCTGGACAGGGTGAAGTGGGACTACTTCCCTAGTCTGGACACTATGTCTCTCAATGAAGGCAAAGATCACTTAGCTTTTGAGACTATTTATATTTATACTTCATTGTTTACTCATGCTGAGCTTGTAGCAGCATCATTGTCCTGCTGGAGAAATACAGATGCTAACCTTAATCTGGCATTGAAAACCCTCCCCAATGGAGCTCCCATCTATTTTTCTAGCCTTATGACATGCTACTCCCCTAAAGAACTGTTTGAACCAAACTGAACCACTGGCCATTCTCCACACTTGGAATGATTTCCCTTCTTATATCTGCCTTTCTATGTTTTAGCTCAAGTGCAGCCTTCTATATGAAGTCTTCCCTGATACCATGCTCTTTTTCTCTTCTGTTTTCTTTGAAGATGTATCTCCCAGCCATACAAGTTCCTTGAGGGCAGGGATGATATATTTATATTTGTATGCTCAGCCCTCAACATGTCTTGCACAATGTATGCACTTAATGTTAGTTAAATTAAAACCCACAGTTTTCAGATTAACCATGCCCATCTTGTTTGTGAAGGCATTTATTTGAACACAAGTCTAAGACTTTAACATTTACTCCTATTAAACTTCATCTTACTACATTAAGCCAAATGTTATAATTTATTAAGATCTTTTTGCATTCTGACTCTGCCTTGCAACTGTTGGCCAGTCTTATCTTCTCTAAATTTTATTATAGTAAGTATGTTATCTCTGCCTTTACCCAAGGCATTTTCATTGGCTGTCCCCCACACCTGGTCTCCCTCTTGGCTTCTCTGCCTTCCTTCAAGTTCCAGGTAAAATCTCACCCTTTATAGGAAGCCTTTCCCCATCCCTCCTAATTCTAGTGCCTTTCCTCTGCTGATTATTTCCAATTTATACTGTATATATCTTGTTTGTATATTTGCATGCTGTCTCCTACATTAGACTGTGAGCTTCTTAAGAGCAGCAACTGTTTCTGCCATTCTTTGCACTCCCAGAAGTTAGCACAGTGCCTGACACATATGAGGTAAATAAATGAGGTAATAAATGTTTACTGACTGGCAAAAATATTAAACCAGAAATTCCTTTGTAGTAATAAATACACAGGACATCACAATTTTCTCCAAGTTCTTTTAATAACTTATTATTTAAAAAAATAAGTAGAGATTCATAGGTAAGAAAAATAAGAAAGACAAGAAGCTGCAAAAATAGTGTATTGAAATTTTGGCAATATTTATATAAACAATTGCTTTGTACAGGTTTAAAATTTAATATCCTGTTCACTTTCAATTGATACTTCAAACAAAAGACATCTGGAAGACAATCTTAAGTTTGAGGCACATACCACCCACTATAATTACTAATAACCTTTGAATTTATAGTCATTAAATGTTATTTTCTTTTTTTAAAAGATACTATACTGACACTGATAAGCTGAAAAAAAATATTTTAACATAACTGAATGCTGAAGCACCACAAAATGGTCAGCACTGAAGGGAAGTCTCAATAAGCTTACTTGGTAAAAAATGTTCTTAAAAACAAATTATTTTATGAAACTTAAATCTTGATGTATATTCCTGGTTTTTAAAAGCTTCCTCCTTACCTCCTTTTACTTTCCAGTTGCAATTATATCAATACAAATGGTTAACCAGAAGAGAAGGAAGACTTAGGGGCAAGAGTTTGCCAGTCAGAAATCAACCAAAGTCTAGACAGGATACACAGACATCATTAGATACTTCCTGAGATCACAGTACAAGATAAAACTTCTCTTAAAGGTTTGTTTCTGATTCGAATGTTAATCTAGCTCTACATCCAATGGTCCATGGATAACCGTCTTCAGGTCCTCAATTATTGTTGTTAAGTTAGAGTCCATCATCATAATCTTCTCTTTCAGCTAAGAAGCAAACAATAGTGAAAATCATCAAGAGGATTATATTTAAAAAAGAAAACACACAATAAAATGAAAGCTTACCTTTGAAATTTGAGCACTTAGATGCTTAGTAGGAAATTCCATCTCAGATGCATTTACTATAGATTTTGTTTTTAAAAGGTAGCTGTAAGAACACAGAAAAGTCATTAGTATTAGTTTCCTTCCAACAACAGTGCCTACAAAACCAATTTCTACGGAGCAAATCCTACATTGTTACCGACCACCATAAATAAGAGAACAGAGGGGGGTGGAGAGATTTGAGGTCACAGTGAAGATAAAGAGAAATTCCTGTTATGCAACAGATAATGAAATAGTGAAACCCAGTGGGAAATAAAGTGTGGCAGTAGTAGAAAGAGAATCAGGTGTGGGTAATCCCCAGGATCTTCTAAAGAAAAGAAACCCAGAAACCAAGTGTAATCTTTCAGGGGGAAAAATGGATATTCAATGAAACAGAGGACTTTCAAACATTCTTGATGAAAACACCAGGGCTGAATAGAAAATCTGACTTTCAGATACAACACTAAAGAGAAGCACAAAAAGGTAAACAGGAAAGAGAAAGCACAAGAGACTTATTAAAGTTGAACTGTTTACATTCCTACATGGAAACATGACATTTGTAACTCATGAGACCTTTCTTAGTATTAGGGCAGCCAGAGGGAATACATATATAGACAGAGGGCACAGGGTGAGTTGAATAGAAAGGGATGTAAAAAATAAAATTAAGGGGTGAGAGAGAATTGTACTTGGAGGAAAAGAAAGGGAGAGATAGAATAGGGTAAATTATCTCACATAAAAGATGCAAGAAAAAGCTTTTACAGTGGAGGGGAAGAAGCAGGAGGTGACAGGGAATGAGTGAATCTTAATCTCATCGGATTTGGCTTAAGGAGGGAATAACATACACATTCAATTGGGTATGGAAATCTATCTTACCCTACAGGAAAATAGGGGGAAAGGGGATAAGAGAGGGAAGGCTGGGATGATAGAAGGGGTGGGCAGGTTGGAGGAAGGGGTAATCAGAAGCAAACACTTTAGAGGAGGGACAGGGTCAAAGGAGACAACAGAATAAATGGGAGAGCAGGATAGGATGGAGGGAATTATAGTTAGTATTTCACAACATGACTATTATGGAAGTGTTTTGCATGACTACACATATATAACCTGTATCAAATTGCTTGCCTTCTCAATGAGGGCAGGTGGGAAGGGAGGAAGGGAGAGAATTTGGAACTCAAAGTTTTAGAAATGAATGTTAAAAACTGTTTTTACATGCAACTGGGAATAAGGCAATGGGGTATAGAAATCTATCCTGCCCTACAGAAAAACAGAAGAGGAAGAGGATAAGAGAAAGGGGGAGGGGGTGATAGAAGAGAGGGCAGATTGGGGGAAGGGATATTCAGAATCCGTGCCGTCTTGGGGTGGAGGGAGGGGAGAGATGGGGAGAAAATTTGGAACTCAAAATCTTGTGGATGTGAATGTTGAAAACTAAAAATAAATTAAAAAAAAAAGAAAAAACAATAACATTGAATATTCCAGAAAAAAAAAATTAATGAGACTACACTGACGACTAAAAAAGAAAGAAAGAAACCCAGGCCCAATTAGTGGCACCAGGCAAGTGGTCACTCTTGTTCCTTATTACCAGCTCCCAGGATGCTGTCCCCCTCCTCCCTCGCTCTTAACAGCTTCCCCTCAGTGTAGGTATTCCTGGTCCTAAAGTATGTAGTGTCTACTGATACCAAATAAGTGAAGACTGAGCTGGGGAGAAGCTGCCCTTGTTCCCAGATCCCTATAGTGGTTAGGGAGAAGACATATTTCTGGCATCTCTGAAAGCTATTTCCAACAGAAACACTGCTAAACATGGTGGTTAGGTTGTATAGTACAATAAGTACAATACCCTAATTCAGGTATATTATGGCTTAAGAAGGCTGTGGTAGAAACCTTGTCACTATAACACTATACGGAAAAATGCCTTTGTAGTTTCAAACAATTCACTAAAATAAGAACTTACGTGTAAATTTACCTAAGGGTTATGTTTTTAGCCAAAAATTACAAAGTATCTTTCCCTCAGTGAGAAGCAGCATGTTGTAGAAAAAGAGCACTGGTCTCTGAGAGGAGGCTTGAGTTCAATCATGATCTGGACACCAATTTACTATATGACCTCAACAAGTCATTTAACCTGAGACTTAGTTTTTTCAAATGTAAAGGATTATCTATGTAATACCTACTGCAGAGTTTTTGTTTTGTAAACCTTAAAAGCACCATAAAAATGCAGGTTCAGAGGTCTATCAGATTTAAAACTAGAAAGAGAACATTTTGAATAACTCATTTTTCAAAGTAACTTGTCAAATTCTTGTCTTTCAGTTTAGATTTTGCTTGTCTCTAAAAATTATAAATAGCTATTTAGAAATTGTAACTGAAGCAATGTGTTAATGACAACATACCTACTAAATTAGTGGTTTTAGGAGAAATTGTAATTACCTTTAAGCTGTTCTAATGAAGAGATGTAATTTAAAATATTACACAGGGAAATATGACACAGTAGTAATAGAATATTATTATTATTGCTTAATAACGACTCTGTAGCCAATCCCAACCCTATCCAGTAAGGGCACTAAATTTAAGAAAGTAAGCCCAAAGGCACAATCATAAATTGACTGGAATACAGCATGCCATGAATCCTCTACATAAAGGCTGCTAGAAATGTGAGAATGTACTTTCATTTGGTTGGTTTTTTATGATGGTTGGGGGAGGTGAGGGAAGAAGGGTTGGTTTTTAATTTTTTCTCCCTTATGTTGCTACTGCCCATATTTTTTTCTGATAGGGTCTCTCCATCTCACTCAGATTGGGATGGAAGTTTTGTTTTGTTTTTAGGCAATTGGGGTTAAGTGACTTGCCCAGGGTCACACAGCTAGTGAGTGTCAAGTGTTTGGTCTGAGGCCACATTTGAACTCAGGTCCTCCTGATTTCAAGGCTAATGCTCTATCCACTGCGCCACCTCGCTGCCCCAGGATGGAAGTTTTGACCTGGTGTTTCTAACCAGCATTAGTTCACCCCGACTCAGGCAGCCTGTTAGCCCCCTGCTCCTGGAGGCTCATTATATCAATGGTGGGCTTAGATATGCAATTATTATTAGCCCTCCTGTAAAGGACTACACTCAGAACTCCAGGTCAGGCACCCTCAGGAGCAGATATAACAGTCATGTTCCACCACACCTTGCCTACTTTCTGCATTTTGACAGCTTCTACAGTGATCCATGGAGCTCCTCAGTTCTATGAAAATCAGTCGCATTATTGGCATTGAAAATATTCTATGAGAGGCAATGTGGTGCAGTTGATGATAAAGTTCTGGACTTGGAATCAAGAGATGTGGATTTAGATCCTGCTTCAGACTCTGATTTTGGGAGCGGGGCAAATCATCTAACCATTCATTCTGTTTCCACATCTGTAAAATGACTACAATACTACTTGTACTACCTACCTCAAAAGTTTGTTGTGAGAAAAGTGCTTTACAAACTTTAAAGAAAAAAGTCAATTCTAATACTATTAGACCACACTTGATTTTCTTTTTTCTAGACAGGTGACATACAGGATTTTAGAGGTGCAAGAGGCTTTTTAAAAAGCCCATCTGACTCAAACACATCAGTTTATAGATACAGAAACTACAGAGGCCCACAGAATGACCGGCCAAAGGTCATACCCCTATAGTCAGGGGAAGGGCCAGGATTAGAATCTAGTTTTCCTGACTCTCAATCCAGTACTCTTTAAATCCTTCATTTAATTCTAAATAGAAATTTCATAATGGCAGAAACTAGAAACTGCTAATCAAGTTTCCAGACTGTAACACCACCAGATTTTATTACCTTGAGCCCCTTGATGGAAAGAAATTATAGAAATATTATGTTGGGTTTTTTTACTGGATACAAAACAAGATGTCACTGAAGAATGGACTGAGCAAAATAAAGCTAGAATTTTGTCCCCACTCCATACCAATTTTACTGCATAATTGTCACACGCTGTGGGTTTTCTCAATCCAAAAATTGGTTTATATCATTTCATTGCATAATCGTCGCACGGCGCATGTTATAATTCTGTTTGTCACACCACTTAAAAGGTAAACAGAGCAGCAATGTATTCACCAGTAGCATATGTATACACATTTATCTCTCACACATTGAGAGCCTAGAATTCTCAGCCCACCTGCATTGTCAGTATTCAATTTTAACATATATTCACGAATATTCTGTGCATCCTCATCTTTCACCAAAGACAGTTTAGTAATAGATGATTTTTAAGTAATACTGGCACAACTTTTTAAAGCTTCACATAATGGTCACACCCCACTTTTTCGGAACAAATTTGTCATAAAATCTTTGACGATTATATGGTGAAATGTGGTACTTTTGAACCTTGCTAATTTTCTCAAATAGGAGTTAATTACATAGAAAAAATGAAATGGTATCTTTAATAATAATAAAAGCAAGCACTTATTGTAGTACTTTAAGGTTTACATGGCACTGCACATGTTATCTCATTTTTTTACACTATTAAAAATAAGAGATCTCTTTTGAGGATATCTGTCAAGGAAAATATTTAGAAATTATTCTGTTTAAACGTTCCAAGATTTCCTTGCTAAAAGAATAGTTGTATTCAGTACTATTTGGCATACTAACGATCATAGGCCCTGTTTTGTTTTGGTTTTTGGTGAGGCAAGTGGGGTTAAGTGACTTGTCCAGGGTCACGCAGCTAGTAAGAGGCCCTGTTTTTAATTCAGTTCTCTAACATACTCCCTACAACAAAGCACCCTGATCCCCTGAACATTCTCATTTATTTAATAAAAATTAAAGTCTACTTACCACACAATGCTGTTCTTAAAAAGGCAGAAGAGACCCTTCAAATCAGAAAGGGTTGCATATGTAGAATAAAGTCTGAAGCCTACAGAAAGCCCACAAGAATGGCAGAATAAAGGGTTGTAGGTACTGAAAAACAACCAGAAAGATAATTAGAAAAACTGTAGCACAAAAGTTAGTCTCAGGAAGCTACCCAGTTTCCACTGTCCACTTCTAGAACCATAATCAAATCACCTTTGTTACGGCTCCTAGAAAGAGTGTGTCAATCAACTCCCCTAAGGGTCTAATAATCCTCATAATTTTCCAAACCAAAAGTCTCTCCCCTGGCCACCACTGCCCAAAATTTGTTGTCTCACTGGTTCAAATATAAACTCCTGAGAGCAAGGACTGTCTTTGCTTTCGAGCTTAGCACATAATAAGCAAGTAATGGGTGCTTTTTTCATCCATTCATTGCCATAAAAATCCAGCCAGTCACTAAGCATTTATTAAGCACTTACTATATGCCAGACACTATGCTGAGTGTTAAGGCATAGACAATCCCTACCCTCTAGGAGCTCACGTTCTAATAAAGGAGGTATATGCAAACACTTTATCCTGTAAAAATACAGGACAAATTGGAGGTAATCAACAGAGGAGAGTCACCAACATTAAATGGGATCAGAAAAGGCTTCTGGTAAAAAGTAGAATTTTAGCTGGGGCTTGAAGAAAGCCAAGGAAGTCAATCGGCAGAGAGCAGAACAGCAGCAATCCCAGGCACATGGGACTAATCCAGAGATGGAGTATTTTTTTTGAGGAACAGCCAGCATCACTGTATGTCACAGACTGGGGGGGGGGAGAGGGGAAAGAGAGCTGTGAACGAGATGTAAGGTGGTAGAAGTCTGAAAATTTAGGAGGGGACCAGGCTATTCAAGGCTTTGAATGCCAAAAGATTGATATTTGATCCTGATGGTGACAGGAAGCCACTGGAGTTGAGTGAATAGGATGGTTAACAGGGTTAGACCTGTACTTTAGGAAGATCAATTTGATAGCTGAATGGAGGATACAGAGGCAAAGGGCTCAATTAGAAGAGGTAATGAGGGCCTGTACTAGGAAGTGTCAGATGAGAGAAGGGGAACTATTAGGAGACATTAGAAAGGTAAAATCCATGATATGGGAGGGTCAGAGTAAGTGAGAAGCTAAGGATGACACCTAGGTTGGAAGTCTGCGTGACTAAGAGGTTAGTGGTACCCTCAACATTAATAGGAAGTTCAAAAGGGGGGAGGATTTAGGTGAAAAGAAGAAATCAGTTTTAAACATGTTGATTTTAAGATGTCTACTGGACATCCACTTCAAGATGTCCAATAGCAGCCTATTAGAGATGCTAGACTGGAGGTCCAGAGAAAGGTTATGACTAAATAAGTAGGTTTAAGAATAAGCAGCATAAAAATAACTATATCCATAGGTTAAAAAAAAATTGTGCGCTTGACATTTGCTAGCTGTGTGACCCTGGACAAGTCACTTAATCCCAATTGTCTCACCCCTCAAAAAAAAAATTGTGCATACTGGCTGCAAACATCCATCATAGATGTGTTTTAAATTTTTTTAATTATCATTGAAAAGATAAGAAATTACATAGTAGTATACATAGAATACTTAACATCACAAATATTACACTATAAACTTGCCATCATCATGTCAATTACTAACTGAAGGAGAAAAAATAAAACCAAATGTCTCCTGGTACAGCCAATGGTCTCTCTGTGGCAGAACTTGATTAGAACATTGACAATTACACTGAAAATCAACTTTATTTGAATGCACTGATAATAATATAAGCCAGTTGCATTCAAGATGCAATATAATCTGGCTCTAATTCACCTTTCAAGTAGTATTTCACCCTGGTTCCCTTCATACATCCAGCCCAAATGGGCTTAACACAAATGGAGAGGATCTCAGAAACAATTTGACAGGCATTTACTGAAGGTTTACTGTGTGCTGGAGGTACAAAAACAAAAATCAATCAGTTTCTCTGCTCAAGTTTAGAATCCTGCTCCACCCAATAGCTGACAAGTGGTCAGCTGTCCAGCCTTTAGACTTGAAAATTTCTTTTTGTTTTGTTTTGTTTTTTTAGGCAATTGGGGTTAAGTGACTTGCCCAGAATCATACAGCTAGTAAGTGGCAAGTGTTTGGTCTGAGGCTGAATTTGAACTCAGGTCCTCCTGACTTCAGGGCCAGTGCTCTATCTACTGTGCCACCTAGCTGCCCCTTGAAAATTTCTAAAAAAGGGAAAATCACCAGGTTCTGAGGCAAGTGTGGACAACTTCAATTGTCGAGAAATTGTTTCTTTTATCTTACTTAAATCTGCCTCTCTGCAATTTCTACCTACTGTTTCTACTTCTTCCTCAGCAAAAGTCTAATCCTTTCACATAATAGACTACAAGTCTCTATCGACTGCCTTCATGAAACCCTAAGTCTTTTGTTCTTTAATGGCATAGTCTCTGTACTTTTCACCATCCTCTGGATATACTCCAGCTTATTTAATATCCTTCCTAAAAATGTAAGGACTGGACACAGCCCCTCAAAGGCAGTCTGACCACCTTTGTTCTAGATACAAGGCTTCTCTTAAGGCAACAAAAAGATGTTGTCTAGTTATACCTCCTTTGAGGCTAATTTTTGTTTCTCAACTGTAATACTTCACATTTACCTCCATTACATTTCATCTTATTCATTTTGGCCTATCAGTCGAATGTGATGAATCCTGAATCTGTCATTCAATTCATTTGCAGCATTAACAAATTTGACTACTAGTTACAGATAAGTTGCTGATTTGCATAGAGTATCCCTTACCAGACAGCTCCTCACAGGCAAAGGTTAAAAAAAAAGGAGGGAGGGGGCAGCTAGGTGGCGCAGTGGATAGAGCACTGGCCCTGGATTCAGGAGGACCTGAGTTCAAATCCGGCCTCAGACACATCACACTTACTAAATGTGTGACCCTGGGCAAGTCACTGAACCCCAATGCCTAACCAAAAAAAAAAAAAAAAGGAGGGGGGAAGAGGTGGAAAAGAAAGGAGTATAAAACAGTAGAAAGGTCATATAAAATGTGAAAAATAAATGGGAGAAAATAAACTCTTTTTCCAGTACATTTAAATATCTCTCATTATAATTTCATCAAATCAGAAATCACAGACACATTTCAAACAATTAGTACTTACCTGCCCAGGAGAGCACCATCAATGCCAACCAGTAAGGACTTATCCAAAATAATATTATGTGTGATCCCTAGGGAGAAAAACACATTAGTGTTTTAAAAAAAAACACTAGTTTTAGTGTTTATTAAAGTATCTGACTCTCTGCTAGTATTAGATTTCTCCATCTAGTATCTTCTAGCCTGATTCACTCCTTCTTCACCCTTCTCAACAAAACAACAGACAATTATAAAGCTCCTACTAGATGTAAAGTAAGGTATGTTAGGTCTGGAGATACAAAAGCCAAAAAAAAGTCTTTGTTCTCAAGGGGCATGCATTCTAACGGAGAAATACAACATGTGCACACAGATAAATTAAACACAAGATAATTTGAGAAGGGAAAGAACACTAATTGTGGTTATCAAGGAAAGATTCAGAGAAGATGGGCCCTAAACTGAACTTAGAAGTTAAAGGCTCTGCACAGACCAAGCTAAGGGCTGACTATATTCCAGGCATGAGGAAAGTCCTATGTGAAGGTACAGAAATGGAAAGTGAAATATTTGGGGAATCTTCACTTTGGTTGGAATGTAAAGAAATACTTGGAAAGGTAGGCTGGAACCAGATCGTGGAAAAGGAAATGAAAAGGCTGAAGATTTTGTATTTTGTCCTAGAGACAATATAAAGCCAATAAAAGTTTCTGAGCAGGGGAAAGTCAGGCCTGTGTCCGAGGAAAACTTTTGGCAGCTCTGTGAAGGACATGTTGAAGCAGGAGAGTCTAGAAGGAAACTACTAGGAAACTTGTGAAATAGGAGGAATGCATGGAAAAAGGCCTGAACCAGGATGTCAGCTGTGGGAAAGAAGAGAGCTGGAGAGATGGCAAAGAGGTTGTAGGATGACTTGGCTCATCAGATGTGGGGGCAGGGAGCAGTGAGAGAGAAATGGGGACAAAGAGTCAAGAACAAATCCTAGGTTAAATATACTTTACAATCCTAGTACAAATCTCAAAAGTAAATGGGGAAATTTCAAAGAAAGGACTGGTGAAGAGTGGGATGTAATCAATTCCATTTTGAACAAATTAGGCTTGAGATATCAGGTGGCATCTAGGTGATGTCCAGCAGGCAGGTGGCTATGCTTTGCATGACTATAACTCCAGGGAGCAGGGGTAGATATGGACATCTAGGAGTGATGTATGTAGAGATGATAATTAAACAAGCAGAAAGTGACCATCAAAGAACAGAGTATAAAGAGGTAAGAGAACAGGGCATATGACAGAACCTTGGAGGATACTCACATGTGGTAGGCCAGACATGGGTCTAGAAAGGAGAGTGAGAAGCAGTCAGATAGGTTAAAGAAAAGAGAGAGAAGTATTCTAGAAATCAGCACAGATGACTCTCTCTACGTATGTGTGTGTTTATATACATATGCACACATATATATTCATATGTGTGTATACATGTATACAAATACATGTGTATACACTGAATGTCAGATTTTGTTAGCATCCTAGATTTATTTTTGCCTTTTCTTTGTATTACCCACCACTTAGCACAGTGCCTGACACATGACAGGTGTTTAATAAACACTTGTGGACTGACTGCCTAGTTTGGGGAAAACAAAGGACCTAACTCCCTAGACTACTGTTTCTTCCATTCCCCACCTATTAGCATGGGCGATGATTGAACAACTAGAGGTCCACAACCCAGAGAGTTCTTGGTAGTAGAAGGCCAGACAGCATATAATCAGCTGTGGATTCAGCTAGAAAGAAATTCAAACCCTTCATTTTACAAATGAAGAAACTGAAGCCCCAAGAGTGACTTGCCCAAGGTCACATAAGTAGAAAGTGACAGAGGTAGAGAATCTGAAACAGGAGCCTTGGACTAATCCGGCATTCTTTCTACGGTGCCAAGTGTAGGGCTGCCTCAATGTGAATTAATTTTCCACCTGGGATTTCCAGAGACCCTAACGCTTCTGAGGCTTAAGTTGACAAACTGAATCAGCACTGATTTCACAGGGCTGTTAAAAGGAGCAAAATGAGATAACTTACGTAAATTGCTTTGCTAACCTTAAAGCTCTATATAAATGCAATTTTTTTATGTTTTTAAAAATTAACCCACTATATCTAGCTGGCCCCAGACCCGCAGTTCACATCCCAATCAGTCATCTCCCAGGAAATCGCTATGCCTGTGACTCCCCAGACCAAAACCCCCTTCCCCGGCCAAGGCTTCTTCCCCTTATATGTAGTCGTTTTCAATTCATCAAACATTTATTAAGCGCCTACTGTGTGTGAGGCACTGTGCTGGAGCCAGTCGTGCCTCCCTTCGGTAGTTGCGCCGCCCAGCGCAGAGCCCAGCTCATACAAGGCGGCGCTCATTCACTCACTCATTCATGCATGCATGCATGCATTCATTCATTCATTCCTTCCTCCCTCCGCCGGCGCAGGGGGGGGAGGGGGCCCCGCGCCGCACTCACGGCTGAGGACGAGAATGCTCAGCAGGCGCGTCTCCTCCCCGCACAGATGCACACTGTCCCCGAGCACGGCGAAGCAGTCCAGGCAGTGGAACACGACGAAGTTCTCCAGAGGCCCCGAGGCCTCGGGCTCCGGCGCGGCCTGGCCTCCGCGGAGCCCGCGGGGACCCGGCGGGCAGGACCTCTTGGCCGCCTTCGCGTCCCACTCCGCGGAGGCGGAAGAGGCCTCCTCACCGGCCGACGGCTCCTTGAGCCGGCGGCTCTCTTTGGCGGCCTGCGCTTCCAACTCCTGGAAGATTTCACTGAGCGGCTTTGAGGTGGTCTTCCTCCCCGACCTCCGGGGCGCCGCCGCAGCCGCCTCCTCTTCCTCTTCCGTCTCGGCCCCGGCGCGCGGACCCCGCTTCCGACGCGAAGACCTCCTCATGGCCAGACTCGGCTCAAGCAACCCCACCGACCCTGACTCTCCAGCCTGAGGATCTCGGAAGCAGCTGGGTGGGGAGGCCCGTAGCCCAAATGCGTGCAGGAAGGATCATGGGCCTGAAAAAACAAACCCCAACCAACCCGAGCCAATCGTGCTGGAGGGGGGAGGGGACGGAATCGAGGTCGGCTTGCTATTGGGGGAATTCAGGATCCCCGCCTCCCTAGCCACGCTCAACCAATGAGAAGACGGCATCCCTCAATTTAAACGGTCTGGCAGAAATTAGCAAATAACGTTTCCGTGGGTGGCGCGGGAGTTTTGAACTGTTGCCGTCTCGTCTGTTAGACTTCGGGGAACTTGATAGCAGGAGAGACGCGTCCCGATGGGAGAGAGCGGCATGGCCTTCCCTTTGGCTGCGGAGCTGGACTCCTTCAAGTACTGCGAGCTGCAGAGCTTGGCCAAGAGCTTTGGCCTCCGGGCCAATCTCCGGGTATGAGGGGCAGGGCCTCTGCGGGGCTCCGGGAGGAGGGTCGGTGGGTACGAGGACGGACAAAGGCAGGTGATACTCGAGTGATCCGTAAGACTGATCCCTTCCAGCCAGGGTTGTGCTGGAGCCAGCTTCCACCTGCTGCTAATAACCGATTGTGAAATGTTTGTTGTATTTACAATACAACTTTCATATTCATTCATTCAAATAAACATTTATTAGCGCCTACAGTATGGCCGCCGGAAATCTGGCAAACGCTACAAATCAGTGCTTGATGTATTGATTTATTGATTGTCCAGACTCAGGGAAGTGCTGGATAAAACTGTTAAAAATGCCAATTAAACTTAAAAGTGTGGCATGCGTACATCTCTTTTTTGGAGAACTGGCTGTTAAACATTTACACTCTCTTGCCACTCTCCATTCCAGTGATCTATCCTCTGAGGGGGCTGGCCCCTCCCCTGAAGTCTGAATGTTTTGTCTACTAGTGTATGTGAGCCCTTTGGTCTTGGTAGCCCCAGAGCCTGGCATACAGTGGGTACTTTACAAATGTTTTTCGAAGTGCATGCCGGGGCTATGGGACTTGACCGTTGTTACTGCTGCTCCATAGGGTTCTCAAGCATCCCTTCCCTATTTGGCCAGGGAGATCCTATCCTGGCATCATAGATTTAAAGCTGGGAGGGGCCTTAGAGGTGGGTTATCTAGTCCCAGCCCGATACCTTTGTTTTATTGGGGGGGAGGGGGAGACAGAAGTCCTGAGATGAAGCCACTGTGCAAGGCCATACAGGTAGTAAGGTAGAATTTGAAACCATATCCTTCCATCATACAGTGCTGCCTCTCAGCCTTACAATCTTGAGAGCACTTTAGGTCCTCTAGCTTTGCCCAGAAAAAGGAGGCTGAGAAAGGCATTGGCTGGGCCAGAAGGCTTTTTGGTTAAAGGATGACTTAGTGGTGATTACCCTCTAAGTGTACTTGAAGCTGTGATGGATAGTATTGGTAACAGCAGGGACACACTTTGGGCTTTAAAGTTTGCAAAGTGCTTTACTTATATCATCTCCTTTGATCCTCACAACAACGCTGTGAGGGTGGTACTATTATTATAATTAACATTTTACTAATGTGGAGACTGAAGTAGGTGCTGGCTGTTATTAGATGCTATTATTGTCAGCACTTTACAAATATTATCTAATTCTGCCCTCACAACAGCCCTCGGAGATAGATGCTATTATTATCCTCATTTGACAGAAGAGGAAACTGAGGCTGAGTGGTTAAATGGCTTGCCCAGGGTCTCATAGCTATTAAGTGTCTGAGGTGGGGTTTGGACTCCATCTTCAGGCCCAGCACTACTGCATCACCTGGACAAACAGTCCTTCCTTCTCAAAGAGGACTATGGCATCAGGAAGGTAATGCCATGTCATGCAAATGCTTTGGATTTAAGTGAGAGAGGGCTGTTTGAGGTCAGCAGCCTCACTTTCCCCTCCAGAGCCATCTGGTTCCAGAGGCAAGACATAAATCAGAAGGACTGGACATGGCCCCCTGCTATCACCTGCCAAGTGATAAATACACCAATTCTTTTCTTTTTCCCAGAATGGGGGTGGGCTGGGGAAATAACACTGGCTATGTTAGAAAACTCTAAAAGGAGCCCCTTATGTTTTATAAATTGTAGGTCTGTGGTCTTAGTAGAGAGAATTCTTCAGTAAGTTCTATTCAACAAACATTTATTAAGTGTGTGCTGAGGGCATGCCTCTGTGCTAGGTGCTCTGTTTGAGACCTATGTTTGTCTTGGGGTAAGGACCCAATGTGTCTATACAAATAACTTCACAAGAGAGAGTTCAATAAAAACTCTGGGGATCAGGGAAGGCAGTCTAACCCTTAGGCAAAATTTCAAAATAGGGCAGTGGTTTTTTATAATCTTCAGGTTGTCATTGCTCATTGTTGTGCATTGCACGAGTCACTCTGGGGGCTGTAACTAGGGAAGATTATTGTAGGAGGGTTGAAAGCAGTATAGTATATCTGTTTTGATAAGGTTTTCCTAATAGTGCTTGTTCTGTGATGTGTGACCTTTTATACAAAAAGAATTCATCTGGCTCCTCCCTTCATTCATTGGGTGCCATAATTAACAATAGAAATCTCAAGCTGATTATTCAGTCACTCATTTGGTTGTGTCCAGCCCTTCATGACTCTGTGGACTATGGTCCACAGCACATCAGTACTGTCCACGGGCGTTTTCTTGGCAAAGATACTGCAGTGGTTTGCCATTTCCTTCTCCACTGGATTGAGGTAAATAGAGATTAAGTGACTTGCCCAGGGTTACATAGCTAGTAGGTATCTGAGGTCGGATTTGAACTCAGCAATTCCTGACTCCAGGCCCAGTGTGCTATCCACTAAGCCATCTAGCTGCCTATCCAGTCACTAAAGACCTTTAGAAGGGGTCCTTAGGGACAGCTAGGTGGCACAATGGATAGAGCACCAACCCTGGATTCAGGAGAACCTGAGTTCAAATGTAGCCTCAGACACATAACACTATGACTCTGGGCAAGTCATTTAACCCTAATTGCCACCACCTCCACACACACACACAAAGGAGGCCTTAGGTCTGCCACCTGTTGTGCCTGAAGGGTAGGAAAGCCTAGGTGTTGGTGATGGTTTAGAGTCCCCTTTTATTACCATGTCTCTCAGCTGGTGCAGTTTGGACTATGCCCAAAAGACTATAAAACTGTGCATACCCTTTGACCCAGAAATATCATTACTAGGTCTATATCCCAAAGAGATCAAAGAAAAAGGAAAAGAACATATGTGTACAAAAAATATTTATAGCACCTCTTTTTGTGGTGGCAAAGAATCAGACATTGAGGGGATGCCCATCAGTTGGAGAATCGCTGAACAAAATGAGGTATGCGATGGAATGCTGTTGTGCTGTAAGAAATGACAAGCAGAATGGTTTCAGAAAAACCTGGGAAGACTTATATGAACTAATGTAAAGTGAAGTGAACAGAACTAGGAGAATATTGTACACGGTAACAATATTGTACAAGGAACAACTGTGAATGACTTAGCTATTCTGAGCAATACAGTGATCCAAGACAATTCTGAGGGGCTTAGGATGAAAAATGTTATCAACTTCCAGAAAAAGAACTGATGGAGTCTGAATGAAGGTCAAAGCATACTTTTTTCACTTTATTTTTATTGGGGGAGGGGGAGAGATTCATGGTCTATGTTTTCTTTTGCAACATGACTAATATGGAAATATGTTTTGCAGGACTTCATATATCATCTATATCAAATTGCTTGCCTTAAGGAGAGGGAGGGTGGGAGAGAATTTGGAACTAAAAATATTTTTTAAAATGTTAAAAAAATTTACATGCAATTGAGAAATAAACAGGTTAGTGCCCTGTCTTGGTTCATTTCAAAGTGAATAACTGCTACAAATGAGGTGTTTGTAGAGCCATTTCAGACAACTTTCCATTTGTTCCTTGGAACATTAGATCTTGAGTAGAAAATTAATTGCCTAATTTTTTTTCTAGATGGTATGTTAGCGGCCACTTAATTTCCTCAGATTACTATAACAGTATAAACTGCTAAACTAAATAAAATAAATTTTCTCTCCTTGCCCCTCCTGCATTGGAAGAGAAAAACTCTTATAAGAAATATGCACAGTCAAGCAAAACAGATTTTTACATTGGCCATGTCCAAAAAATATGTCTCATTTTGCACCCTAAATCCATCACCCCTGTGAGGCAGTGAGTAGCATGCTTTGTCATGAATCCTTTTCATTTATAATTAGCCGTTAGATTAAACAGAGTTCTTAAGTGTCCCAAATTTTTTTCACGATGTTATTCTTATTGTATAAATTGTTCTCCTCCCTTTTTTAATATAAGTTTTCCCAGATTTATCTGAAATGGTCATCATCATTTTTTAATAGCACAACAATATCCCAATATACTATACATGCTATATACACATACTATAATTTGTTCAGCCATTCTACAATCGACGAACATTCCCTTAGTTTTCAGTTCTTTGCCACCACAAGAAGAACTACTACAGATATTTTTGTACATACTGGGTCCTTTTCCTCTCTCAGTGATGTCTTTGGGGTATAAGCATAGCGATGGTATCGATAGGTCAAATGGGATAAGTAATTGTGTAACTTTTTAGGCATAGTCCTAAATTGCTTTCCAGAATGGTTATACCAATTCACAGCACCATGAATAGTATGTTAACAATATCTGTTTTCCCATGGCTCCTCCAGCATTTGTCATTTTCTGTTTTGTCAACTTTGCCAGTCTGATGAGTCATCAGTTCTTTCAGAATCTCAACTGCAGAAGAGAATGTGAAGTTACTGTTTATAACTTCCAATCTCGTTAAGACTAGTATCTCTGTCATATATAAAAATCCATAGCATGGGGGCAGTTAGGTAGCTCACTGGATAGAGCTCTGGCCTGAGTTCAAATCCGGCCTCAGACACTTGACACTCACTAGCTGTGTGACCCTGGGCAAGTCACTTAACCCTGATTGCCTCACCAAAATAAAAAGAAAAGAAAAGATCCATAGGATGTGGAATTGGTAGGGACCTTGAAGATCAGTTAGTTCAACCCTTTTATTTTACAAATGAGAAAACTAGGCTTAGCATATTTAAAGTATCTTGCACAAGGTCAGGTAGGTAGTTTGGTAACCCAGTTCTTGCTGCCTGACTGCAAAACCTGTGTTCTTTTTACTGTACTGCACTGCATTTTGATAAGTGAGTCTCTGAGTCAGTATTCAAGTCGTGTAAAGTTCAGTTCTCTGATAGTCATCTAGTATATCTCTCATTTGGGAAGTCTGCACAGGGTGGTGAAAGTTGGGACCAAAGAAATGGGGAACCATGGGGAAGAGTGCAATGGTTCTACGTCTTCATTTGATTTCCACTGTAATTATGAATTCTTTAACCCTTTGTAGGGGGACAAACTTTTAAAATCATTGAAAGAATACTTTCAACATGAGTTCAAGAAAGAAAATGAGAGTCAGGTAAGTAATCACATCTTGTTATATAAGCCTGTAAGTAAGCAAAAAACTGACCTTAGTAAGTAAGTATTCATCATAATTGAAGTTGACTTACAATCTTCTGCTAATGGATATTTTGGGGACCGCTGTTGGAAATAGAATTAGTTTCCATGGATAATTAACCAAACAAGTGACTTTTGTTTTGATTAGTAATGCTGCTTTCCAGCAGCTAAGTGTGGAATCTAGCACCTAAAAATCTAATGAAACTACTGACTGCCAAACTCTGTTTCATTGTACAAAGACCAGAGTTCTCAACAATCAGGAATTTACATGGTACCAGATGGATCACTGAATGCCTCAATGATGTATGAGGAAACAGAGTAAAAAGGCAGGGAATTTTAAAGTACTTAAGACGTTGTAAAGACATGGTTATATATAAATGTGACCTGATAATTCGGTATTATTCTTCCCCACAGGCTTTCCTCCGTTCCCTTCATAGTCTAGATAGATCTGTGTCTCTGGCTCTAATCTTTCTAAAGTCTGGTTTCCTGTTGATGAATCCTCCATAGTTATTCTAAGCCAATAAGCATTTATTAAGAACCAGCTATGTGTAAGACACTGTGGAAGGTGCTGGAGAAAAAAAGCCAAACTGGCCCTCACCCTCAGAGAGTTTATCTTCTACTGGGATGGGTTGGGGTTGGGAGCAACATATAAACACTATTAAGAATATACATAATTTTTTGGGTGGAGAATTGCTGTGGTTTGTCCTTCCGTTCTCCAAGAGTACCGTGACATTCGGGAGATGATGACGTGACTTGCAATTGACTTTGATTTTAGTGAGGGAGGGCTGTGCAAAGTCACCAGCCTCACTTTCTCCTCCAGAGCCACGTGGGTCCAGTGGCCAGAATATGGATCAGGACGACTGGAGATGGTGCAGGATGCAGTAGAGGACCTTGGCCCTTTTAAGCTAAGGTCTTTTCAGGTTCTCACTTTGAGTGAGGCAACACCCATTCAGTGAACAGGCCTCTCATAGAAAGAGGTAAATGTAAGGAAGCTAGGGACTCTGAGAGGCAGAAGTGATGAGGTCATCCATTCCAGGAATGGGAAAAGGCCACTGGAAATTCATACAGGTAGGAGAGAGAAGGCTAAGTCCAGGGAGCACCAGGTAGGCAAGTTTGGCTGGCGTATTAAAAGTATGAAGGAGAGTAATGTGGAGTTAGTTTAGAAAGGTAAGCTGGAGGAAGATTATGAAGGGCTTTAAAGAACAAACCAAGTTTATATTTATCCCAGATGCAAAAGTGAGACACTGAAGATTCTTGAGCAGGGGAGTGGCCAGGTTAGACTTGGGCTTTAAGATTATTCCAACAGGTGTATGGAAGGTGAATGGGAAAGATGAGAGACTAGGAGACTGGAGTCCAGTTGGGAGATTGTTGCAATAATTGAGCTTAGCAAGGGCAGCTAGATGGCGCACCGGCCCTGAAGTCAGGAGGACCTGAGTTCAAATGTGGCCTCAGACCAAACACTTGACACTTACTAGCTGTGTGACCCTGGGCAAGTTACTTAACCCCAATTGCCTAAAACAAAAATAATAATAATTGAGCTTAGCAACAGCAACAAACATCCACCTGGGAGCCATAATCCGATGAAAATAACAATTCAGTTTCTTGCTAAGTTATGTATAAGCAATTATTTAATAAAAGTAATATATTAATTATATTTTAATCTTATTTGTTGTATCAATTATACCTGTTTAAACTATCCCCTATTATTAAATAATAACAGTTTTAATGAATAATTAAATGCAATATTTGAGGGAGAGAGTCGGACCAGAGCTATGATATCTAACTCACAGTGTCAGAAGGATGTCTACATCACTGAGCTACTAGGTCCACACAGCCAAGATGGGACCAGAACCCTAGTGTTTCCAACTCCAGGGCCAGCTTTCTATCCATCTTACTTGACTGAATCCAGACAAGATATTTGTTTATATATCTGGAGCATTTATGCTCAAAATGACATTTTCTCTTATTGGATGATCCCAACAACCCTGTCAAGTGAGAAATGAAAGTATCATGATCCCTAATTTACAGAAGCCTAGAAAGGTGCAGAGATTTGAGCTGAGGCCTTCTGCTCTATCTTGTTGCTTCCACATCAGCCTTGAGATCATTGTCTTTTAACATTCAAAGCCAAATGAACCTTAGAGGACACCGGTGTTGCAACCCTTCTTATTGTAGAGATGAGGAAGCCAAGGTCAAAAGAAGTATATCTCTCTCAGGAAGTAAGGAGCAGAATCATAGCCTCGTATTCCAGATCCAGTGCACTTTAGAATACCCTGGTCATCCATGGTACCGAGAAGAGGTAGTATCTGCTTTATTTCAAGGACCTGTTATTTTGACAGTATGGAGTACTCTTCCCACTGATGGAAAAACCCTCTATGATTTAGTAGATGGCATTTAATAATTGCTGTGCTGCTGCCGTGCCCCTCCCACCCCCCCAAAAAAAATCACCCTATAGCCACCCTAGTGAATTTAGCTCTAAAGTTAGATAAGCTCGTTCTCTGACAGTAGTTCCTCACTAGATTTGCATGCCCTATTCTTGAAGTCCTTCCAGTTTAGTAGGATTTATGAGAACTTGAACTGTGTTAAGATAACCTTCCCCTGTGATAAGGCATTAGAATAGAATAAATCTGCTTTTCTATAAAAATTCCCTAGTTTTCTTCCCCTAGGCCTACTCTTAAGTTAATGGGGTTTTCAAATATTGCTTTTACACATATAAAGTATGTTTTGTTTTGCATTTGAAATATGGTTTTTCATGTAGAGAATAGTTTTTCACTGAATATTTTCCTATACTTAGGATGTGATAAATTTGTTTTTCTTTTTTACAGGATGGCAAAAGTAATATCTCTGCTTCTTCTCATGAGGAGATAGAAATGCTTAATGGCAGTGAAGACAAATCTGACCAGGAAGCTGTGCTTGTCTCTGTGACTTCACCCCTGGGAAAAGGCAAAGCAGCCCCAGGAAACCTCGGCTCCAAGGTGAGAGTGTGGAAGCCCAGGCTAGATGCACACTATGAGAAGGGGGAGTGTGGGTAACTACATGTGTTGCTGGATTCTGAGGGTATTAATTTAGAGCCTAATACTAGTGCAGCTGTCTAAGAAGAGTGTAAGACAAGGCGGAAATGACGGCTGAATTCAGTGTTGGTAGATCTGTGGTGTTAAGTTTTCTGTTTGTTGTAGGCTTCATCAGGTCACCCTCATTTAAGCAAAAGAGCAGCCTAGGAGGTAGAGAGATATCTTTTTAAGAGTGGCCCACATAATGCATGTGCCTAAAGTGGACTGTCCTACATGGGGTTTATTCAGAGACCTCCACAAGCAAGGCTTTGTGGCATATGGCTTATTTTTCTCCCCATTCTCATACCCTACACATCAAAACTCTTTTAGACTGGGGCAGCCAAGTGGCGCAGTGGATAGAGCACCAGCCCTGGGGTCAGGAGGACTTGAGTTCAAATCCAGCCTCAGACACTTGACACTTACTAGCTGTGTGACTCTGGGCAAGTCGCTTAACCCAAAATGCCTAAGCAAAAACCAACAACAACAAAACCCAACTATCTCAGACTTTTATAGCTAATCTATGTTTCAGAAAGGAAGACGCTTTTTCTCATGGTAACATAGATATATAACATGTGACGATGTGGAGAAATAGAAACATAAATCTAAAACTTTTTACAATTCAACTCTGCAGGGTTCACTCTCCACCTGACCTTGTTAATCTTTGTGAGTGTTAAGCTGTTGTTTTCTGGAGTCTTCCCTCATATATTCAAATGGCTTGATAAATAAATCCTTCATCTTATCCTTTCTTTCATTCAGATGTCACTTCCTCAAGACCTGCTGTCCTCAAGTTAGTATATTTTTTATCTAGATATACCCAGTCTTTCCTTGCCTAGATCAGGTCCCCAACCTTATGGGTGCTCCAAAGGAGTCCTATCTGCAAGTTATCCTCAGCAGTGGACCAAAAAAGTATCTCTCAATTGCACATTACATTATAATGATACTGTTGACCTTGCAGCTAAAGGACCAGCCCTGTTCTGTCTTTCTCCTGTTCTCTTTACAAATAGACTTGAGTGAAAATTCTGTCCTTCCTTGCTTCTCTACTTAATTTTTTGTTTCCCTCACTTTGGTCGCCCTTTTATGGCTTAATGGAACCCCTGAATTTTGTAACAGGATCATTCAGAGATGATAGAAAGTGATCATCCTGGGTCTCCCCAACAGAAAAAATATCAGAAGGAGAATGCCTTAGCTGCTGCAGAGGCCACAAAGCCATCCAAAGATAAGCAAAAGAACAAGCGGGCACTTTGCTCTGACGAGAAAGAGGTGGAAGGTATGTAAAGTAGATAAAGAGCCCTGATTAGCAAGGAGGTCCTCCAAATTCAGAACCAGTAAAGACATTCAGCAATATTAAGCACCAGTAGGAGATCCACAGAGTTTAAATAAGATCGAGCAGCTGTTCTCTGGCTTTCTTTACTTCGGAGGTGGGCTTAAAGCAGAGGAACAAAGAAAATAAGCATCTCCCTCTTACCCAGAGGCCCTGTGACTGAGAGCATCAGGGCGAGAGCCTGCCTGAATGCAGGCTGGCTGTGTGATCTGGGAAAAAGCTCCTTTGAGCCCTTTTAACTAATCTTTCTCTCTGAATTAGGTGATACTCTTTTAAATATCCCTTCAGGAGGAAAGAGCCCTCATCGTAGAGATGGTTTGTCCAAATCTAAGAGAAGGAGAGCAATATTTACAACTCCAAGTAAGTTTAAATAATTGTTAACACACAGCCCTGAATCAGATGCCAGGAAAGTTCACGAGGGACTGTTTGAATGCTTCCCTCTGACATTTATACTGCCTAGTGTACTCCTATGTACGTAAGCACTAAAATGCTCACAGAACTAATGAATTAGATAACACAAGGCTTTCTAAACCTATTTTGAAAAGCCAAATTGTCATGCATAAAGATGCTATTATTTCTGTCTTATTTCTGTCCAAACCAAGATATTTTGGCAAGAAGTGAAAAGGGTAAAGGATAGACAGTAACACATAGAAAATCTACAAGGTGGGGCTTTTCTTCCTTGATCTTAGACCACCTAGACTTACCAAAACATTACCACGCTTGGGAAAGCTTGCACAAAGAGCATGTTGAAATTTGCATGTCTGTGATAATCAACAAGCATTATTAAGTGCCTCCTATGTACCAGGCACTGGGCCAAGTGCTGGGTATAGAAATTACAGGCCATTGACATTACAGGCAGGGACTGCCATCAAGGAGCTTATATCCTAAGGGGGAAGATGTGTACTTATAGAGGAATACATGAAATGAATATGGGGTCGTTTGGAGAAGGAAGAGAGGGAGAGCCCTAGCAGCAGTGACAGGTGGAAAATGTCACTTGAGCAGAATCTTCAAAGAAGTCAAAGATCCCAAGAACGAACAAAAGAAGGGCTTAGTATTAGGGGCAAACAGAAAATGTGAATAAATGGGTTTGGTCTTGATGACTTAATTTTCTTTTTGGGGGGGGTAATACTGTAGATTTTAAGAAGATTCATGAAGCTCATTTTAAGGAAATGGAATCTATTGACAAATATATTGACCGAAAAAAGAAACGTATGGAAGTCCTTAGCAACTCAGTGAAGGAATTAAAGGTATGACACCTAAATTGCATCCTTGACAGATTTGGGCTTTTATTTTTAAACAATGAAATAAAGTTATAGGAAAAGCTATTGTTAGTGATTTACTAATGTTAGCTTTAATTTACATACTCAGTTACCATTAAGTTCAAGGCACTGTGTACCATATCTGTATAATTTACACTCAAGACTTTCCAGCCTGTGAAAAAGCATGAGCTACCCAGAATTCTGTCAGTGGCACCAAGGAACATAGGGTACAGATGTCTTCAGTGATGTGAACCTCAGTGACTTGAGATATAAAACCCCCAAACGTCCAAGATTTTTCTTCCATTTATGAGTGACTGACAGACAAATCCAGTCTCTTGTAAAGTTACCTTATTTCTAGCCTATATTACTTAAAAACAAATTCCCTGACTCCAAAGTAATTCTGCACTTGTTCATCTGACCCACTCATGACTGAAGTATCCTGAGGTTTGTGGGGAGCCTCCCAATCCCTTTATCTACCTTACTACCAAATTGCATTGGCCCCTGATACCTCTAGGTCACCCAGGAATGGTCTGGACCGAGCTGCTTTCCTAAGGTTCAGCGTGTCCCTGTCAACTTGGTGTTTTACTTCCCAGAAAAGTCTTGTCATCTACAAACTGAGATTTTTGCAGGGCACTGACTCTTACAGATTGACAGAAATGTTTAATGAGATCAGTCCTTGTACTTATTCCTAGGGAAATCTCCTATTACTTTTTTCATTAGAGAAATCAAGGTCTGACCATGACGCTAGCTTGTAGCTCCTCATTGCCAATAGAATAAAATACAAACTCCCTGGTTGGGCATTTAAAGTCCTTCCCATCCAACTCCAAGAACCGTCTTTGCAGGCTATGTACATATTACTTCCTCCCTGGGACTCTAACTAAACTTGCTTTCTGTGTTTTTGTCAGTGTTCCATTTCTACATATGTCCCCCAGAACTGAAATGTTCTTTTTCCTCACCTCTACCTTATGAAACCACCCCTCCCCCTTCCCTTTGAAGCTCAGCTTAAAAGTTACCTCTGCCATGAGGCTTTTCCGATTACTCCCTTGTTGTGAAGATCTCCACCCCAAATCACTTTTGTATTTATTATTTATATCCTATACTTACCTTTCTGTGAATATGTCGCATTCTCCCATCTCTACTTTCCACTAGAATGTAAATTCCTTAAAAGCAGGGACTGTGTCCCTTTTGTATTTGTATCACCAGGGCACAGTACCCTGAACACAGTAGGTACTTAGTAAGCACTTATTGATTTATTGGAAAGAGCCCACTACTTTTTGTTTCCTGTTTTGTGCCTTTCTTCTAAATCCCTTCCCTTGTCATGACCCAAGAGGCCCGTTTCTTCCCTACTTTCAAGCCACCAAAAGTCTTTGGCTCTCTTTCTTTCTGTCTTACTAAATACATTCTTTGCTTTCATTTTAGTATCCACTGACAAGCATGAGTAATAAAATATACAAGTAGGAACAGAAAAAAAAAAAGGGAAAAAAACCCCAAAATATTGAAAATAATTATACCTGTGGCATAAACTGTTATTTACTGACTCCTTTAAATAAAAAGTCCACAAAGTTGTTGACCCCTTTTGAAGTCTCTGTGTATGTGTGTAATGTGAACGTTTGTCTCTAATTGTTTTAGCTTTGCCACGATGCAGCTGGGACTTGGCTGCAGAGAAACAGGATGGAGACAGTATGTAGTGTCCCCTCTATTTAGGGTTGAGTCTTGGATACCTCCAACAGTGTTCTTTCTCTGCCACCAACCAGCATGTTAAAACATTGTGGCTTTTGAAGTCAAGGATCAAATTCTTTTTTTCTACCTAGTATGTCATTTGGGACAATTACCATCCAACAAACTTTATAATTACTAGTTATCATCCTGGATGAATTTTCTTTTTCTCCCATGATCCCTGAGAAGCTGAATGGCAGTGACAGAGGGTGATGGTGTTGTGGAAAGATGGAATGGTTTGGAGCTTTTCAGTCCAACCATTTGTAGGAAACTTCATGTATAAACTATAAAATGTGTTCTGGAATCAAATGTGAATTACCATTACAGTCTTCCTACCTTTTTATTGTAGACTTTTTATTTTCAAAAAGCCTTATTGATGTCTTTTGTTTTTACATCACAGTCACTTCAACCCCTGCCTCCAACTGAGCGTGACTTCATGCTCCCTCAAAAAAAAGTTATGCAAAAAACCATCTAACGCAATAACCATATTTTATAAGGAATGTGATATTCTATTCTAATAGTCCTCAGTCCTTCTGCCATGAGATATGTTTCAGAGTCTTGTTCCATGGGACCCTAGTTGGTTTTTCCAGTTGCTAAAAGTTTGACTTCTTTTGATTGTGTTTTCATCTGTATTGTCAGAGTTATTGAATTTGTGCTTTTGTCCATATGGAAGCTTTTACAACGGCTCTTTAGACTGAAATGAATTCAATTTACTTATGGTCTTCCACCGCTACCTTTTATGGTAGGCTTTTGCCACCACAATATTTACGTGCCTAGGGGAGAATAAATTATAGACAAGGTAAATTACATGTATTAGCACAGGAGCTGTAGCCACGAACAGTTTTCTTCCTGGCAAAACCTCAGATGGTTTTACCAAAAGAGTTAAACTATTGTTAATACATCCAGCTACCTGACACTCTTTTAGAAAGCAGGGCCGTTATAAAGCTGTTCAAATCAAACTTAAATGTAACTGGTGCTGACAGAAAAGTGGTCTAGGGGCAGCTACGGGGCGCAGTAGATAGAGTACTGACCCTGGAGTCAGGAGGACCTGAGTTTCAAATTCAACCTCAGACACAACACTCACTAGCTGTGACTCTGGGCAAGTCACTTAACCCCGATTGCCTCACCAAAAAAAAAAAACAACAACAAAAAAAAAAAACCAGAAAAGTGGTCTCCTAAGAGTTCAAAAAAAAACTTTGGACTTTTAAAAATAGAAATAAGAATTATTTTCTTTCTTAAAATGCATTCTGTAATATAGAAATTATATGTCATTGTCTAATACTGCTGAGTCTATGGTAAAGGATTACTTGAGATCTTGGCATTGTAGACTGTTTAAATGCAATTCTCTAGTTTCTCTTTTAGATCTTAATCTGAATTCTGCTACCTTTGACAACATATTGCCAATTTCAACAGTCTTCTCTGTGCCATCAACTAAGATTAAATTTCTTTGTGATGTAGTTAAGACTAATGGAATTCAGTACTCAAATTTTTCTTTCCCTTTTGACAGATATTAGCTAAAAAAGCTAACCTAACTGGAACTCCCCACAGTAATTCCAAGGTAAGCCTTCTGACATTTTTCTGAAGAATTTAGGAATTTATAAGTAATTGCTTGATTCAATGTATCAATATGTTCTAGTCCTCTTGTCTTAAGCCAGTAAGCAACTAGCACAATGTCTGAGATGTAGCAGATACTCAGAAAATTTTTAACTTGAACTATGTTTGGTTTCTGTCTTCTTTAGTAGGGGTTCTCAAATAGGTCAACAGGCATTTCTAAGAGATCTCATAGATGTTCCCCTTTGGGGTATTCTGTGCAGGGGTCTTCTGCTCCTTCTTTATCCTATACATTGGCCGGGAACTAGAGAGTCTATGGGGGCCATTTGTCCTTGTGCTTGTGTTCCAAGTCACCATAAAACAACATGGCCACTGGTGCAGTTCCTGAAATGTTATAATTCTTCGACCTTTTGTGGGGATGCCATGATAATGAGATTATTTTGGAAACTCTCCATTCATACTAAAGGAACAAAATTTACCAGTAAAACGTGATTTTTAGTGGACTGACAGTCACTAGAAACCATTATATTAAAAACGTGGCAATTCTTTTTGTTTCTTCTTTCAGAAAAGTTCATCTGGCATGAGGGTAGTCAGCCCAGTTCCTCAGAGAGGCAGGCCCTCTTCGACCTGCACTCCTGCCAGTCCACGGCGTTCACTTCGTATATCCGTTGGGACGGCGAATCGAAGTATCTTGTGTCAGAAACTGTTCAAGCCGTCTACCCTCTCAACTAACAAAATGAATGTCAGGTAAAGGAGATAAACCAATAGGCAGTCTTCAGAAGCTCTTTTAATCCTATCTAAAGGTTCTAATAATCCTACAACATAATTATGTTACCCACTTGTTAAGGTGGTGAAATATCAGGGGGAGATAAAAAAAAAGTACCAGTTGCGTGATTTATTTTATTTTATTTTATTTTATTTTTGGTGAGTCAATTGGAGTTAAGTGACTTGCCCAGGGTCACACAGCTAGTAAGTGTCAAGTGTCTGGTCTGAGACTGCATTTGATCTCAGGTCCTCCTGACTCCAGGGCTAGTGCTCTATCCTGGCTGCCTCTCCCATGATTTTTTTTTAAAGTTACCCCAATTGACTAGCCTCAGGTTTGAGGGAATACAGTGTTTTAGATTTTTTTGTTTTTGATCTTTTCCAGTTTCCCTAAACATATACATGCAATTAATTACTAGAGAAAATAAGAAAATGGACTACTGTAGTAGAATGGAAAGAAAACTAGTTTGGGAGTCTGAAATCTCAAACACTACCATCTCCGTGATCTTGTTTTTGCTTGGACACACACTCAACAATGTGACTGAATTATATTTGGCTCAGAACTATGACATTTCCAGACTTGGCCAAAAAATCTTGGAGATATTAAAAGAGCTGTGAATGCCAAGCAGACTCCCAGCAGCTCTTAATTCTAGCTCCAGTAATGTCTTCTGGATGCTCTGATCAAAACTTCCAACATACTTTTTCCTCCTTTAAACCAAAAGCTCCTAATCACCAGGCTTGGGTCATTTTCTTCAACCTATGATACAGTGAACTATGAGCTAAAAATGCAGCTGTAACATCACATCTACCCCTTTTTAAAAAACTGTGCTTTACTACCCCCTGCAACCTTTGATCCCTCCACCTCCTTGGAGAATTCTGAGACTTGAACAATGGTATCTGACCAGGAAGTATGACATTTAATTAGTGGTTACTCCCCTTACCTTGAGGATTCCTAAGTAGATATCCATGGGACCGTGGGTAAATTATTTCATTTCTCTCAGCCTCATTTTCCTCTTCTGTAAAATGAGGGGATCATCCTAGATCATCTCTTGTTCTGTATTTTTATAAAACCTCCTTGAATAGATTGAACTGGCAGCTAGCTAGACTGCCTAAATGGTTCCTTCCCACTCCAGCACATTCTATATTAGCATTAGAAACTCAGAAATTCTGAGTTCAAATTCTTACTCTGCCACTTACCAGCGCTGTAAACTTGGGCAAGTCCTTCAGCTTCCCTGAACCTGATGAGGTTTTCTCATTTGTAAAATGGGAATAATAATCTTTGCTCTCCCTACCTCACAGGGCCCTTGGGAAGAAGGCCTTTTGTAAGCCTCAAAGACCTATGTAGAATTGAGTCAGAAGGGTGCTTGCCCTAACCTGGCCTCAGAGGGATCTGGACTGTCCCAGAAACATCTGGCTTATGCATGGATAAAAATTATTTTTCCCTAAAGCCCAATCTGAAGCCAATAATAATTATAATTAGCATTTATATTGCACTTTAAAGTTTGCAAGGCACTTTACAAATGTCTCCTTTTATATTTAAAACAGCTTTGGAAGGTGTGGGGTGTTAACTATTATTCCCATTTTACAGATAAGGAAATTGAGCAGGCAGAGACTAAGTGACTTGCACTCACACATCTGGTGTCTACGTCCATATTTGAACTCACATCTTTCTGATTCCAGGTCTAGCACACTATCCATGGTGTCACTTAGATAAAAAAAAAAAGCTAGGATATCAGGAAGAAAAGTTATATACTACATAAAAAAACTAGACAACTTCAACTCTAAAATTCTATTTCTAATCATAATTTGTGTTGAATTGTCCTCTCTAAAACCTTCCACCATTTTTACCAGTATTCAAGAGATTATATTAAAATGTCTATTTTCAGAACAGTAACACATTTTCTACCTTCTCCCCAAAGAAGAAAAATCAGACAAGTGGGAGTAGAGTTTGAGGAAGTCTGCTTTAGGCTTCCCTCCCTCACTGCTTGGTGAAACTGACGTCCAGGACATGAGCGTCAGCATCAAAGGTGCATGAGCCTCTCAATAAGAGTGTATTCCATTGTATTATTCTGTTAAGGTTCTCAGAGGCTACTAAGGATAACGAGCACAAACGCTCACTGACCAAGACTCCAGCCAGAAAGTCTCCATATATCAGCATGCTTGACACCCAGCCTAAGTGCCAGGCTGTCCTGGTGAAGAGTAAGGAAAAGGAAGCCAGTCAAGCCAAGGCTGGACACACTGCAGGTAATGTTTGCTTCATGTTATCTTGTCTTTCCTCTTTAACAAAAAAATGTTGCAAATCTTCATCTTTAAGCCAGTTAGTTTCCTGGATTTTTTATGTATCCTTGTTTACCCAAAGTTTCTCACAGCAGGCATAATCAGTAGTTACATTCACAACAGCAAATATTTCACACAAAAATTAACCTCTACCTGCTGGGGGAAATACTAGATGCTCACAAGCATTGAATCAACCTTGCTTTCTGGATTCTAGAGGTGTAGCCCAGAGATTGAGCAGGACCTACCTGGGGCTGTGTTAAACGTTCACATTTTTTAAAATATTTTTAAATTTTTAAAAATATTTTATTTTTTCCCAATTACATGTAAAAATGTTTAACATTTGTTTTTTTAAAATTTTGAGTTCCAAATTCTTTCTCTCCCTCCATATCCCCTTTGAGAAGCTAAGCAATCTGATGGAGGTTGTACGTAAACACTCACATCTTAGAAGAAAATACTGCCACTGATCCTAATAGGCTGTCCTTGAACGTGGCAAGATCTAAGCCCAGAAGGTCCCACACTGGCAGCTGCTCATGGAATAAATTCCATGCCTTGAACTGTTTTCAGAAGTAGATTGTACAAACTAGAGTTCAGCTTGAACCAACTGCAGCCAGACCTCTGCAGACAGTGACTACGGTCCTCTTTAGGGGTAGTTTCTGGCTGCAAAGTACATTGCAGCAGTGGTCTGAAGGCAGCAAAGGTCTCCACACAGAGAAAGACAGGTGGAAGAAAGAAGGGTTAATTCACTGGAGGCTTTTATTACAACTCAGGCCCCCGGAGCCTGGACAGTCGTGATGTGTGGTTCAGTGGCAACTTCAAAAGAGTGCCAAGTGTTACAAGTAGTAAATTCAGCCTTCTGCCTCCTAAACATCCTTCCTTTTCCTTATCTTAGCCCAGCAGGCAAACAACACTTTGTTTACTCCCACTGTGTGCAGAGTCAGCGCACGGCATGAGGACACAGACAGCAAACCTAGGAGGCCTAAAGGGAAGGCCTTCCTTGGAAGCATGGACAAGACCAGATGAGGCCAATATGACAGAAATCGCCACCTAAATCAGTTTCCTTACTTGGTGCCATACCAAACCACCAGAGGGTTACTTTATAGAACTAGGAGAAAATTCATCTGGAGGAACAAAAGTTGAAGAATCCTAAGGGGAAATAAAGGGAACAAGTGGGAGGAAGGGGGCTTAACAGTACCAGAGTTCTAACTATACTATAAAATAATTATGAAAAACATTTGGCAGGATGTTAAAAAATTGAAAAGCTGATTAAGTATATGACAAACTGTAGTAAACAAGTAGAGCTACATAGTATTTGATAAACCCAAAGACCGCGACTATTACAGTAAAGTCTCATTTCACAACAAACATTGCTGAGAAAACTGGAAAATAACTGTGTAGAAATTGGGTATAGACCAATGTCTCACACCAAATGCCAAAATAAACTCTGAAAGGATACTTAGACACAAAAAGTCACATCATAAACAAAAACAGAGAAGGAGATACACATGAAAACTATGGATAGGGAAAAATTCTTGACCAAATAAGGGACAGAGAAGATGACAAAATATGTTTTGGGAGATATGACAGAAAAATAAGGCCCAGTGGCTAATTATTTAGCTACTCTTTCTACCACATAATCTTTCATTGACTCTGTTAAGTTTAGACTACTTAAATACATTGCCTTCTCAAGACAAGATACCATTACTTTGAAAAGTCTGAGACTTTGGGAGTGATTTATGTACTATTTACAAATCTTCTGTTTGTCCTTTTGGTTTTTAGTTGTTACCCCATTCAAGTTTACAGCTGAGGCAGCACAGACTCCAGTCAGTAATAAGAAACCAGTATTTGATCTCAAAGCAAGTCTTTCCCGTCCACTTCGCTATGAGCCACACAAAGGTATGTCATGATAGTATATTTTGCATAGGGCATGCAAAGAACACACCTCTAAGCAGTTCTACCATCCTGAAGACTCAAAGACTTTGTCAAGAAATGAGACAGCTATTGGGGGCAGCTAGGTGGTGCAGTGGATAGAGCTCTGGCTTTGGAGTCAGGAGGACCTGAGTTCAAATCCAGCCTCAGACACTTGACACTTACTAGCCGTGTGACTCTGGGCAAGTCACTTAACCCCAGATTGTGTCATCAAAAAGCAAAAAAAAAAGAGAGAGAGAGAGAGAGAAAGCTACCACCTAGTTTAGCATGGTGGTAGTTTGGTTACTGGCTGACTAACTACAACTATCCTTAGAAATGTCACTACACATCCATCTATCAAAATTAAAAACTAGTGATGGATGGGACCCCAAAGGTCATCTAGGCCAACTCCTTCACGTTTACTGCTAGGAGAGTGAGGCCAGGGACAGAGGGCTGAGCCAAGGTCACATGGGTGTTAAGGCTCTGGGAGGGGCTGTGAACCTCTTAATTCTAGAGCCCAAGGTCTTTGCTGTTCCTTGCTGCTTCATGCTTTATTTAACCATTCTCCTATTGCTGGATGTTTAGTTTGCTTATGAGGTTTGTTTGGTTTTTTCCAATTACATATTA
Organism: Phascolarctos cinereus; assembly: GCF_003287225.1. Taxonomy (NCBI): domain Eukaryota; kingdom Metazoa; phylum Chordata; class Mammalia; order Diprotodontia; family Phascolarctidae; genus Phascolarctos; species Phascolarctos cinereus. The sequence goes on from NW_027555736.1 coordinate 185,982,377, forward strand.
TGCTGCTAGGAAAATCTTTGAACATGCAGTTCTAAAAAAAACCAAACTGTCCAGTTATATTCATAACCAAAGGAACTGGGTCAAAAGGGTATGACTGTTTTTTATGGTTAATGCTAGATTGCTTCCCAGTAATTTAATGTTTTAAATTCTAGCAATAAATGAACATACTTGTTTTGCTATAACCATGCTAACACTGAGTTTCATTGCTTTTCATTATTTTTGCCAATTCGGTGAGTGTAAGGGTGGTACCTCAAAGTTGTTTTGGATTTAGACGCAAGCATTTTTTCCAAGTGGTTATTAATAATTGTATTTTATCTTTTGAAAATTCTATTCCTATTTTTTTACCATTTAGGTCAAAAGGTCTTTAAGTATTACCACTGACAAATTTTAGGTGTCTTATTTGTGGGCATGTTATTTACATATGACTATAAATAATCTGTTTTTTAAATTATATAGTTTTCAGGTTTTGTTTTGTATTATTTTTAAAATTTCAATATACTCAAACACATCTGTCTTGTTCATTGTAATTCCTTCTGTTTGTTAAATCAAACAATTGGTCTTCTATGGGTTTTGAGATAACTTTCATTCTATTTTCTCCCATATCTTCCAGATCTGTGTATATTTGTACTTTACCTATTTAGAATTCACAGTGTTCTGCCATATGGATCCAAATTCCTTACCTGTCAAACTGACAACTAATTTTACAAAGTAAAATTTACAAAAGTACCATTGTTCACAGCATTTAAATAGTTAAAGGTACTACTGTCAGATCTATAGTTTTAGAAAATATCTGTTAAAATAGAGTAAGTTGGATTTTGGTTTTGGGGGTGTAGACTCTCCCTAGAATCTAAAAGTGTCCCCTTGAGAGAGGTAGTTATTGTATACTTAGAGAACCCTAGAGAATTAATTATAAAACTAGTTGAAATAATTAACAACTTTAGCAAAGTTGCAGGACACAAAATAAGCCCACATAAATTATCAGCATTTCTGTATATTACCAACAAAAGCAGGAGATAGAAAGAAAAAATCCATTTAAAATAACCATAGAGAATATCAATGGGAGTCTGCCTGCCAACAGAGAGGTAGTTGTTGTTAGCATCTTCATGTTGCCATAATCGAGGTGTTAAATGCCTTCTTTGTACTTCGTGGAAATAATGATCATTTGAAAATTATGCAGTTTGTAATTTTTTCTACATGAAAATAATTTGATCCAAGTTTTTTTCCATATCTGACTTCCAAAAACCTCCTACAGAATATATTGAAAATTCAGCGGCATAGATAACAGTATGAAGGTGGCCCTGTGCAGGAGGCTGACACAGAAATAGACTACTGTGTTTTGGCGGGGAGGGAGGAAAAGGGAGCATCTTAATACTTGAAGTTCATTCCAGGAGTATGGTATCAAAATGAGTAGAAGACAGTATAGTGTGTGGGTAAATGGGTGTGTATGTGTGTGTGTGTACACACACACATACACACACACATGCATATATATTTTTTAAAGGACAAACTTTGACATTCCCCAGGGAGCCATAGCTGATAAGAACAAAGGTAGCAGCGATATAAATGTAAGCAATCACTAAAACTTTTCATTTCTTTTTGCTCTTATGTAGGGAGGCTAAAACCATGGGGGGAATCTAAAGAAAATATTGCTCTGAATGAGACAACAAATAGAATTGACTTCCACAAAAAAACTTACAAACAGCCACATCTCCAGACCAGGTCAGTTACATAACTGTTGTGATTGTTTAGTTTTGAACTTTTCTATAAAAACACTTAAAATGCTCTTCTTGTATTAAATGTTTTACAGAAGCACTATTTTTTAACTGTTTAGCATAGGGGTGATAGGGGCTTTTAACCATTTGTGCTTCCTGGACCCCTTTGGCCCTCTCTCAGATTGATGGAGGGGCTGCTAGGTGGTGCAGTGGATAGAGCACCGGCCCTGGAGTCAGGAGAACCTGAGTTCAAATCCAGCCTCAAACATATAACACTCACTAGCTGTGTGACCCTGGGCAAGTCACTTAACCTCATTGCCCACCAAATAAATAAATAATTGATGGAAATACTAAGTTTCAGTTAGAGGTTAGTGAAAATGAAGATGTAAATTTTTTTTCCCATTAAAGACCCCCTGAAATCTATCCATGGAGCTCAGATTAAGAAAATCTCCATAGTTTTATACTTTCATTAGATGAAATGCTGTAATTTCATTCTTATCTGGCATATTTGTTGTTTGGGCATTAATACTACTCTGATGTTAAAGTGGTATTCTAATTGCTGCAAGATTATCTTGTTGCTCCCTAATCTCAAATATGTGCTTGTCTTTGTCTTCAGAAAACAGCAGCGGAGGAAACATGAGCAGAAAAGGAAAGAGAAGAAAGATGGTGTCCTTGGAACTCGAAGGGGACTAGTCATGCTTGGGGACTAACAGGCCGCCAAGCACTCTGTAGCTATTCTTCATTATGAATCTTTTATGCTTCTGTAAATATTTCTGTATTTGTTTTGTCATTGTAAATTTCATCCAGCCTGTCCTAACTCTGTTCTTACCCCTGCTTATCACATTAACCTGCTACTAACCGCCACCATTGAAATAGTGAGCCTATCAGCTACAATTGTTTCTTTTATAAACTCTGGCAAATTATCTAAAATGGTCTTTCCCTAACTCTTTTTTTGTTTAATAAAGTACAGCCTCTTAATCCTTGAACTAGATTTTTAATGTCACGTATCCTTTTCTAGTCCTAGGGTTTTAAATAACTTGCAGGCATAACCTTTTTTCACATTTTAAATGATGGGACAGAAGGAGAAGGTAGAATAGAAGCCTCCTGTAAACTTCTAGCGAACTTACTAATTAAAAATACTGAACCCTGACTGAATAAGCATCAGTAGAAAAGAAGTCAAGCTTCAATGTTTTCTTAGACTTTTCCTTAGATAAGTGTTCTCTATAAATGGATACTCATTGCTAATTTGTTAGTAGATGCAATACTTCACATTTATGCCTTAAATGCTTTCGAGACTAAAGCAAAAGGATCATGCTCACAAGAGGCTTTTAATTCTTATATTATTTCTTTAAGTTAGTTTTCAAGATTATTGTGCTCTGTAATCTAGTCTCTTATTCAAAGGATATAAAAGAGTGCAGATGCTTAGAATTAGAGCCATCTCTATTGACTTTCAGAATTTTACATTGGGCATAGTCTCTGTCAGATTAAAATACTGTACCTAAGCTAACCTGCTAAAAGATTTCTACTGCTTTGTAAGATTTTTATAAATAAAATTAAAACTGAAAATTCAGTTTCTCCTGAGCTATAGCCTGGTTTATACTTTTAATAATAATAAAACTTGGTACCCCAAGGAAAAAGAGTAAGAAACAAAAGGAGAGGATCAGCGGTGAGGAGAAGAGAGCCAGTGGGAACAAAGGCACTTTAAAAAACCTAAAGGAGGGCAGCTAGGTGGCAAAGTGGATAGAGCACCGGCCCTGAAGTCAGGAGTACCTGAGTTCAAATCCAGCCTCAGATACATAACATACTCACTAGCTGTGTGATTCTGGGCAAGTCACTTAACTCCAATTGCCTCACTAAAAAAAATAAACAAAAAACCTTAAGGTAAAGTAACTGAAGGAACATAGTACTGTGTTCAGAAGAGAGGGAGGAAAAAATCCTAACTTGAAAAAAAAATAATAGTAAGGACTGATGGGGAAAATATAAACCTAACTCATAAATTTAAATGTGAAAAGATTTTTAAAAATAACACAAAAATGAGTGACACACTAAATAAGAAAACAAAGCCCTACAATTTGTTGCTTACAAGAAACACATTCAAATAAATAAAGAAAAGAAACACATTCAAAACACAAAGACAAAATGAAATAAACCTGAGGGGATAGAAAAAAAATTATGCATCAAAATAATAACAAAGTTCATTTGGAAAAAACACAACATCTGGAATATCATGGGAAATGATTAAAAGTAGTATAAATAGACGAAGGGGGAGAACACTTCTAGAACTCAAACTATATTATAAAGCAGGAGTCATCAAAACCATCTGGTATTGGTTTAAAAACAGAGAACGAGAGCAGCTAGGTGGTGCAGTGGATAGAGCACCCGCCCTGAAGTCAGGACAATCTGAGTTCAAACGTGGCCTCAGACCAAACACTTGACACTTAACTAGCTCTGTGATCCTGGGCAAGTCAGTTAACCCCGATTGCCTAAAAAAAATAAAAACAGAGAACAAGAGAATGGAACAGACTAGACAAGGGAGAATTCAGAAGCAACAGAATGCAATAATCCAACATTTGATAAGGAAGAAAACATAAATTACCTAGGAAAAAACTCCTCGTTTGATTAAAAACTGCTGGGAAAACAGGAAAGCAATCTGGCAGAAATTAGGCTAAACCAATACCTGCCAGTGCTTCTTAAACTGTGGGGTTCAACTCTATATGAGGTCAAGAAAAATTTAGCAACAGTAAAAGGTTTCTGAATGCACAAAGACCAAAAATTAATTCAAAATCAAACACTTCACATGCTGCATCCTACAACTTCCCTGCAGCCTTGGTACTGAACACAAAGCATGCACACTTTGCAGGGCACATGCCTCAGCCCATGCAATGCCAACCAATGCTGCCAAAACTCAAAAAAGCTAGTGGAAAAAGCTTAAGAAGCCCTGTGGGCACACTCCACAGTACATTTTAAATGAATACGTGACCTTAACATAAGATCATACTATAAAAAAGTTGGAAAAGAAACAGATCATGTACCTCTCAAAGTTATAGGTAAGTGACGTACTCTTAACCAAACAAGAGACAGAAGCAATCACAAAAAATAAAACGTAACTTTGATTATCTGAAACTAAAAAGCTGCATAGATGACATTAATGCATCTAGGACAAGAAGAGAAGTGGTCAAATGTGGAAAAAAAAATCTTTGTATCAAAATTTCTCTAATGAGGGCTTAGTATCAAAGATAAACAATGAATACATATGACACATATGTATGTGTGTATGACTAACAGCCATTCCCCAATAGCTACATTGTCAAAGGATATGAACAAACAGTTCTCAAAAGAACTGCAAAGTATTCACAACCACATGAAAAAATGTTCCGAATCACTAATAATAAGAGAAATGCACAATTTCACCTCATACCCTGCAAACTGGCAAAAATGACAAAAAAATGGCAACAATGTTGGAGGGGTGACAGACACACTAATACATTGTTGGTGGAGCTGTGAAATGGTACAACCATTTTGGAAAGCATTTTAGGATTGTGTAAATAAAGTGACTAAAATGTCCATACTCTGAATCAGAGACTCCATTAGTGAGAAAACAGTCACATACACGAAAAATTTATAGCAGCACTTTTTGTGGTAACTAAAAATTGGAAACAAAGTAGACACCCATCAATTGGAGAATGGCTAAACAAATTGTGGTATATGAATATAATGGACTATTACTGTGCTGTAAGAAATCACATTTGTGATGAATACAGAGAGGCATGGAAAGATCTCTATGAACTGAGGCAAAGTGAAGTAAAGCCAAGAAAATAATATACACAGTAATTACAACAATGTAAATGGAAAAATTAACTACACATCAAAAAATCAAAGGTAAATGTAACAAAATTGTAACGATCAAGTGGGACTCAAAGGAAGAGATAAAAGAAGATATCCCCAACCTCAGCCCTTCATGGAGGTGAGAGATCTAAAGGAGTTAGACATTGTACTCATTTTTGGACTTTTTCAATATATTGATCATTTGTGCTGATTTTTTTCTCCCTAAAAAAACATTTCATTATATAGGATGGCTCTCTGGAAGAAGAGGGAAAGGTACTTGAGATAACTATGATAATGTAGAAACAAAAGATATCGATAAAAACTTATTTAAAAAACAAATAAAAATTTTAAATGGTACTGGATTTTTTTTAAATATAAATTTATTTATTTGTAGTTTTCAACATTCATTTTCACAAGTTTTTGAGTTCAAATTTTCACCCCATCTCACCCTCCCCCACCCCAAGATGGCATGCATTCTGAATATCTGTTCCCCTCTTTTCTTTCTCTCCCCCTTTCTCTTATCCCCTTCCCCTTCTATTTTCCTGTAGGGCAGGATAGACTTCTGTACCCCATTTCCTGTATTTCTTATTTCCCAGTAGCATGTGAAAACATTTTTTTTAAACATATGTTTTTAAAACTTTAGGTTTCAAATTTTCTCTCTTCCTCCCTCCCCACCCACCCTCATTGAAAAGGCAGGCAACTCAATATAGGTTGTACATGTGCAGTTATGCAAAACACTTCCATAGTAGACATGTTGTGAAAAACTAACTCTGTTTCCCTTAATCCTATTCTGCCCTCCCATTTATTCTATTCATTCTTTTGACCCTGTTCCTCCTCAGAAGTATTTACTTCTGATTACACCCTTTTCCAATCTGCCCTCCTCTCTATCATCCCCCTGCTCTCTTGTCCCCTTCTCCCCCTATTTTCTTGTAGGGTAAGACAAACTTCCATACCCAATAGAATGTGTATGTTATTCCCTCCTTTAGCCAAATCCTATAAGAATAAGATTTACTCATTCCCTTTCACCTTCCCTTGCTTCCCCTCCACTGTAAGAGACTTTTCTTTTGTTTTTTCTTTGTGAGATAATTTACCCCATTCTACCTCTCCCTTTCTTCTTCTCCGATTATTATCCTCTCTCATCCCTTAATTTTATGCTCCAGATATGACCCCTTAATCTTCAACTCACCCTGTGCCTTCTATCTATCTATCTATTTATCTATCTATATACATAACATAATTTTTTTCCTCTAACTACCCTAATACTGACAAAGGTCTCATGAGTTACAAATATCATCTTTCCATGCAGGAATGTAAACAGTTCAATCTTAATAAGTCTCTTATGATTTCTCTTTCCTGGTTACCTCTTCATGTTCCACTTGAGTCGTCTATTTGAAAGTCAAATTTTCTATTCAGCTCTGGTCTTTTCATCAGGAATACTTAAAAGTCCTCTATTTCACCCTAATGACCATTTTTCCCCTGAAGGATTATACTCAGTTTTGCTGGGTAGGTGATTCTTGGTTGTAATCCTATCTCCTTTGCCCTCCGGAATATTATATTCCATGCCCTGCGGTCCTTTAATGTAGAAGCTGCTAAATCTTGTGTTATCCTGATTGTGTTTCCACAGTACTTGAATTGTTTCCTTCTGGCAGTTTGTAACATTTTCTCCTTGACCTGGGAACTCTGGAATTTGGTTATTTTATTCCTAGGAGTTTTCCTCTGGGGATCTCTTTCAGGAGGAGATCTGTGGATTCTTTCAATTTCTATTTTGCCCTCTGGTTCTACTATATCAGGGCAGTTTTCCTTGAGAATTTCTTGAAAGATGATGTCTAGGCTCTTTTTTTGATCATGGCTTTCAGATAGTCCAATAATTTTTAAATTCTCTCTCCTGGATCTATTTTCTAGGTCAGTTGTTTTTCCAATGAGATATTTCACATTGTTTTCTAATTTTTCATTCTTTTGGATTTGCTTTACAGTGTCTCGATTTCTCATAAAGTCACTAGCTTCCAATTGTTCTATTCTAATTTTTAAGGAAGTATTTTCTTCAGTAGTCTTTTGGACTTCCTTTTCCATTTGGCCAATTTTTCTTTTTAGGGCATTTTTCTCCTCATTGGCTTTTTGGACCTCTTTTGCTATTTGGGTTAGGCTATTTTTTAAGGTGTTAATATCTTCAGTAGTTTTTTTGGGTCTCCTTTAGCAAGCTGTTGACTTGTTTTTCATGATTTTCTTGCATCACTCTCATTTCTTTCCACTTTTTCCTCTGCTTCCCTTACTTGCTTCTCAAAATCCCTTTTGAGCTCTTCCAAGGCCTGGGACTGATTCATATTTTTCTTGGAGGCTTTGGATGTAGGAGCTTTGACTTTGTTGTCTTCTTCTGGTTGTATATTTTGATCTTCTTTGTCACCAAAGTAAGATAATATAGTCTGACTCTTTTTGTGCTGCTTGCTCATGATCCCGGCCAATTACTTGAGTTTTAAACTCTTTGTTAAGGTAAGAGTCTGCTTCCAATGTGGAATGTACCCAACATACAGCTGTTTTCAGAGATACTTGTAGGGACCTGTAAATTTTCAGTTCTCACAAGGTGGTATGATAAGGGGCGAGGTGTTTACTCCTTTCCTGGCCTGTGACCACAAGTATTCCTTTCTGTCCTGTAACTGTGAGGAGGGGTTCCTCTCCACAGCCACTCCAAGCTCCACCATGCCAGCGTTCCTCCTCACCCCAGCACCGTCACCCAGAATTGTGACCCAGATCCAAACATGGGCAAAGCAAGAGATTCCTGCAATCCCTCTCTGATCAGCCACTGGATTCCCCCTCAGCCTGTGGGCTGGAAGCTCGGGAAGCAGCTGCCCCCCCCCCCCCACCAGGACCATGCTCTTGGGGAATGAAGCTGAGACCCCGCCTTCCTTCCTCAGCACCGACAGAAACAGACTTTTCCCACTGACCTTTTAAGTTCTCTTTGGCATTAGTGGGTTGAGGAGTCTGGAAACCTCCACAGCTGCCCATGATTCACTCTTCTGAGGCCTGCTCCATGTTCGCTGTGGCATGCCACGCCACACTGCACTGCGCTCCCAGCCCGGCACGATACACCTTTCCCATCAATCATCCAGATTGCCTTGGGCTGGAAATTTGTTTCAGTCTTTTTGTGGGTTCTGCTGCTTCAGAATTTGTTTAGAGCCATTTTTTATGAGTATTGGAGGGGTTTGGGGGACAGCTTAAGCAAGTCACTGCTTTCACTCTGCCATCTTGGCTCTGCCCCCATGGTACTGCATTTTCAAACATGTCTTATATACTTTTCTGGCAGTCAAGTAACCTGTTTGAATTCTGCCACTTAAGAATTTATATTCAAATGCACATACTGTCAGATGTTAGACATGGTGTGGTGGTTGGTTTTGCTAAATTGCCTTTTTATTTTAAAATCTTTGTTACAAGGGAAAGCTTATTAGAGGAGGCATATATTTGGAAATTAATATGGTATGAATACAAGCCACCCATACAAAAACATTTTCTTAAATTTATATTCATAACAAGAAAGCATCTGAGTCCCTATGCAGACAGTTACATGGAAATACAGAGAAGGAGCTTCAAGCCAAGACAACATAACTACAAGATATTTTGCTATCCTGAAAACATCATGGTACAGTAGAATGTCTGACTTGAGGGATTAGAATCTCTGGGTATAGAATCCATGGTCATAACATGGCTAATGCAGAAATTTGTTTTGCACAACTATATATATTTGTAATAGGTTTTGTTTTTCTTGCCTTCTCAAAGGGGAGGAAGGGGAGTGCGGGAGGCGAAGAATTTAGAACTGAAAATAAAACTGAATTTAGAATCTATGGTCACATGGCTAATGGCTGAGGGAGGAAAGCCACGTACCGCTCAGTTCATCTCTCTACCTGTAAAAGGATGTTAATATAGCCACTACACAGAGTTACTGTGAAGAAAGCACTTTGCAGACCTTACATGCTATTTAAAGAAATGATTATCCTAAGTGTCCTATACATCCCTTGCCTTCTCTTTAGATTTGGATCCAACACTGTTCCTGTTCCTCTTAAGAAATGAAAGGAATTGATCATTTCACAATACATACAACCAAAGACGACACTGCATAAAACACTAGCAATAAAAACTTTATTTCATCACTCTCAAGTAACAGAATGATATCAATTACTTAATTATGAACAAATGATGATCCACTGTGCTGGCTAACGATTCCCAAAAATCTTTTTACTATTTTCATAGGCAAATTCTTCAGTATGAGTGGGGTCATGAAACACTCCAATAAAATCTAATTCCAGGTAGAAAGGACCATTAACTTTATCAGCCAGGGTGAATCCAATACTACTGATCTGTATTGAAAAGGAAGAAAATAATTAAAATCTTGTGTTCATTGTTTACAATATATCTTTAATTCTCTCAGATGCTTATTAACAGCTGAGTCTCTTCACACTTCAATCTAAGTTGCTTCTATGCTCTAATAACAACCTGTAAAACCCTGTTAATCCCCAGGGAGCATTAAAAAAGGTCTTGTCCTCTCTTGCAAAGCTAGAGGAGATTATCACTTGCCCATCCAGGCCACTAGGACAGTGCATGACAAAAGAGAGAGAAAGAGTTGTGTCTGAAACCTGGCTCTGTCACTATCTTGCCACACCACAGGCCTCTCCCTGTTTCAGCTTCCTCATATGTAAAATAATATAATTTTTACTTCACAAAGTTGTCATAAGAGGGTTTACAGACTTTTAACACACCATAAAAATGTGAGTGGTAGCTCTTCTCACATGTAGCCTTTCTCCCATTCTCTTCACTATTCCAGGGAAGGCCCTTTAATTGACTTGTGACATTGTAAGAAGTCCCTGGATTTTGAACTGCTCTACCCCATTTTAAAGATGAAACACACTGTTGTGGCTCTACAAAGATGGGAGTATCACAGTTCCTTCATTTCTTAGGCTGCCTAATGAAAGAAGCAATGATAAGCTTAGCCATAAGATTGGTACTTTTCAGGCATAAACAGTCATTCTTTGCTATCTGTGGAAAATGCAGTCAACGCTTTCACTGGAACAGCATCGTACAAAAAGACCTTATGGTTCTGAAAATTCACAAAAAAACTCACCCGGTCTTTCAGAAGCTGCTGCTGGTTATCCTGGATCCTCCCCTTACTGGAGAAAAAAAACTTGGAGAATGGAATCTGCAGTAAGAAAGCACTTATCTCATCATTCATGCTTGAGATGCAGAGAACTTTGGCATTTACTTAGATTTGATCACATATGCGGACGACAGTGAATTTAAACTTAATTCTCAATTCACACAGTAAGGTAATACTACATTTAGACACATATACATATCACTACATATATACCTAATGAAGGTCTCCTGCAGTTAATATGCTACATCTTAACATACTCTGTTAAAAATAAAACAAAACACCACCTCTTCTGTAGCCCCTTTGCCAACCTTACCACTTCTCATGCATCTGGCTATTTTTATCCCTGTATTGCAAACTTACTTTCCTGAAAAACCTTTTTGGAACTAGCCAGACCTAACCATTGAATAAGAAAGATGTTTATATTCACCTAGTCACCTACCTATACTCCCTAAAATATTTTTGTAGAGTTCATCTCCTTGGCATATAAATTCCATAAAAACATTTGACTAATCCCAATTTCCTATTGTGTATGTGTATATAATTTCAAAAACATAAATATGCAGAGATATGTACCTCGAGACTTTGCAATGTACAATTCTCTTTTTCTGTTCTCTACATACAAAAGTGCCCATTTTATTTGGTGTTAAGTTCTAAATAAAAATTAATTTTACAAGCTATATATGCAATAAAAAAGAATGAGATAAAGTTATACAAATAAGGAAATTCAGGTTACTTAACCAGTAAAAGAAAAAGCTAGTCAGAAACTTTAAACATTCAAAATTTATTTACAGAAGATAAGATGTTATCCCCTATTAAATAATTTCCTTATCTTTAATCCTTCCTTCCTGAAAAATGAGAGGGGAACCATGTAAACATGTGGGCACATTTCCACCATAAACTTAAGCAATTTTAATTAATCTTTGACAGTCTTGCTCTTTCCCAAATCACTAAGGGTTAAACGACATCAAAAAGTTAAGTAGGAGATACATCTCATTTCCTTGCCAATCTAAAAAGTATTACTGGGAGCAAAATCGTTTAAGTCAAGTATTGTTATAAGATTTGTACAGAAAAGAGAAGGAAAACAATTTGTTGGTGACTTTAAAAGCATTTACACATAAGATTTCTTTCATTTGGAGTGTTTAAACAATTTTTGGTTTAGGCAAAACACTAACACATACTAGCTTAGTATTATACCTGACACAAGGTTGGTGATGCTGGCTCTCTGCTTCTTTAACTAAAAGATTAATTATATGGAAATCAACACATCAGCAAACCTGGTTTCAAGTCCTGCCCCTTACAACCTGTGCAACCTTGTCAAATTTATTTAACCTCTTTAGATCTCAATTTCCTAATCTGTAAAATGGGAATAAATAATAACTTGCCCTACCTAGCTCCGAGGAATTCTTTTAAGGTTCAAATGCAATAATGTATGTGAAAGGTTCAACCAATCAACAAGCATTTATTAAACACCTACTGTGTGCCAGGTACTGCACTAAGTGATTCTGTAAAAACATAAAGCAAGCACTAACCAAATGAAAGGAAATATTATTACTAGTTCAAATAGATGAGGTGAGAAATGAAAAACACAATCTCATAAAGTAACATCCCCTAGACTTTTGTTTGTATCCCTGTGCATTGATGCAATTTTGTTCCATAAAGTTTCAATAACTTTAATTCCTGAGAAACTGATTTCTCTTCCTTGAGAACTTAACAGTACCATTCATTGAGCAGAGATGGTTCAGAGTTGCTATGACATAAATTACATGTGAAAAAAATCTATTTGTGCACTTGGCATTATCTAAATCTCTGTGACTCAGCACATTCACGAATATCGCCTTTACCTAATCACATCAATATACTCAGTATCATGATGTGATACTTAGTATTATAACACATTTGCCATAAGGGCAAAGGCCAGCTCTTCACTTCTCCAAATAAAGCAGTTCCACATTCTATCAGCAGAGATTAGTAAAACAAAGAAAATGAAGATGCAGCCATGATTCCAAAGGATCTCAATTCCGGAACCCAGAGTAAGTCTTTGTTGTTATTACCTTGACTTCCTGCCAATATGGCCCCCCACGTGTGAACATGAAGTAACTATGCAAATGTTGATTTTTTTGGATCAGGTCAGTGTCTGTTTTGATATTCACCATCCAGGGCCGACCATCCCCACGCACACGGAGATAGAGAGTATTAAAACTGGACCAATCATAATACTTCTTCCTCTCAAAAGCACCCTAAAGACATGGAAAAAAGTTAAGATAATGTGACATATCAGTTGATAATTTTAATAATATAACCTAATATTTATACTGATAGTGAGAACACTGTGAAATACAGATCACCATCTAAAATAATCATAATAAGAAAACACTAGTTATTTTATCTTTCTTGCAGAAGGAACCATTTTTGGCTTTGTTCAAATCTACTAATATAGGCCAAAACGAAAAGAGGACACTGGATAGTTATTATTGTCTGAGCACCAGACACTATGGTTCTGTATTTCAGAATTTATATAATTTTGCCCTATTCTCTGGGGTAATAGTCGTTGTCGTTGTCGTTGTCCTTTGCTTCCGAAAAGGACCAAAATGACATCACTAGGTTAGAGTCAAGTTTCAGTGTGTCTGACTGTGGCTGGTCAGACCAATACGAGCTCAGAATGCTCTTCCACAGGTCAGGCACAAACAGTCTGTGTGAACCTTTAGGGTGGATTCTCTAAGTTTGCGTATCTTGTGTTTCTCTTGAGCTGTTTCAATTCTGCTTTGCTCACAGAGCACAGCACCTTCTCTGATGAGGGCACGCCATGCTGAGTGGTGGTGTGTCAGTGTCTCCCCTCTCACACAACCAATTCCAAAGTTCTTAAGAAAGACCGTGAGAGTGTCCTTGTATCGCTTCTTCTGACCACCGTGTGAACACTTGCCCTGTGTGATTTCTCTATAAAACAGTCTTTTTGGCAAATCGTGCTCTCTGAAGCAGAGTCTAAATGCTTGGCAGTTTAGTTCCAGAAAGGACCTCAATGTCTGGTATCTTAGGACCCCTTGTAATATACTTATCTGTGGTTTTCTATGTCCCTGTTAGATAGTAAGCTCCTAGAGGGAAGGAAATGTCATTTTTCATCTTTCTATCCCCAGGACCTATATGTCTTGCACATAGAAGGTGCTTAATAAATCTTAGTTGTTAAAACTAATTGATATTCAGCATGGGCAAACCACCTTCCACTAAACCATGCTTTGCATATAATACCTTAGTTCTGGTTTGGTTTTGTTTTGGTTTGTTTTCAACAAACGGCTTACAAACAATTCTGAAAGCCTTAAGAACTCTGATAAACAACTATGTTCTATCATGATTCCAGAGGGCTGCTGATGAAGCATGCTACCCACACCTCCTAACAGAGAAGCAAACAACAGGCACCCACTGAATTTTCTTGAGTAAGAGAGTAATATGGTGAAGCTGGTACTTTAGAAGAATTCTTTTTGTGGCTGTGTGAAGGTCAGCTAAAAGGAGGAAGTGACTGGAATCTAGGAATCTAATTAAGAGATTGCAACAGTAGTCAAGGGATGATAAGGTTATGGTTAAGTTAGTGAACAGAAGGGGAGGATATAAGAGATGTTGTTATTGACAAGACTTGGCAACTATTTGGAAATAGGAGAGTCAATGGGAAGGAAGAATACAGGATGACCCCAAGGTTAAACTTCAGAGTAGCAATATAATACAACACAACTCCAAGCAAATGACTAAGTTCCTACCAGTTTGTTTCCCGATCTGCTGAAAAAATCAAGTATGGGAATCTAGCACAGGACATCCCTAAACCATTCCCAGTCTGATGATTCCTCAGAGTGTCCTGAAAATCTGGGCTTGCTCTAAGGAGAGCCAGACGTGGGTACAGGAATCCTAGTTCAAAGTTGAGCCACGGGCCCACAAAAGAACAGCCGACTCAAATCTTCATCCACCACTTCTAAAACCGCCCTGGATAAACAGGGTTTTTCTCATATTGGAATGACCCGCTGTGGCCCAAATGACCAGGCTAGACAATAGGGGCCAGTCAACAAATAACTTGGGACTTTCTACTCTACTTTAGAAATGCTTTTTCCCCTTTAATTTCAGCGGCATAAATGTGTCCCTCAGTATAAATTGGAGTCCTCTGCTCAGGACATTCTGTGCATTTCCCTTGTCATAAATAAAAGCAATGTGCTACAACTGAGACTGCAGAGAAGGGCACTTTGGAGAGCCAAACAGCTTAACTATCTCACCTACCCTTGGAATCCTGGATGTCATTGCACAGTATCCACTCTGTTGGGTCACCCCATCACGAGGAAGTTCAGTATTGAGAATCCCATAGAAGAGCGCACTTTGGTTATTACTGGCCATTTTCAGGAAGGCTTTGCTTTTGCCTCCTATTGTCCTGTCAGACGTCACTAGCCACTTATCCAAATCTTCATCACTACGAAATTGCCACATCACTCTAGTATTTTCCAGTAAACCTTCATACAAAGGGCGACCTTCGGGTCCTCTCCAACAGTCAACCAACTCCTTTGCTAAAAGCTTAAAGTGATCTTTTATCTCAGCCTTAATTGCTTTATCAAAAATAATTTCAACCTTTTCCATAGGTGAAATTAGATCTAAACCAACCTCACCCTTAGTGTGTTTTTCCAAGCTGCTTTGAGTCTTCCCCTCAGGAGAAGATCTACCTGAAGCAGCTTCTGTTTTTTTAATACTACTGTACAGTCTGGAGGGACAGCCAGCAAATACAGGCCCCAACAAAAAGCATCGTGCAGCATCTTGCACTCTGCATAATTTAGGAAAATTAGTGCCATTTAGCAGCTTGTGAAGTAAAGCCATGGTAGAACCAATTCAAATCATAAAATTCTCCAGAATTCATCAGGGAAAAGAAATTTCAGCTACAAGTTCAGCTTTACCTGTAACAGAAGAAACAATACAGAAGTTACCAAATTAGCAGTGAATTCATCCTTTCTTTCAAATGTAATCAGAATCTGTAAAATGCATCACAATAATCCCCATCTTCCTGGGCCTAAGGTTAACTGGAAAACACACAATCATCTCACTAAGTTCCATAAAACATGGCAGTGTGGAAGGAATCAATCAAACTGAGCTCCTGTCAGTCCCTCCAAACACATCTATAAAATGTACCAAACCAAATCCTGATGGGGAAATCCAAAAAAAGTCATACTGAGTCCTTAATCAGGCCCAGGTCTGCACAGGGAGACTGAGAGGTTGGCAAGACACTAGGAGAAGGCCATGCACCAGCACAAAAGGAAGTCCCAGACACATACCAGGGCACACAGATGGGGACAGGTGCCAAATGGCAGCCTGGTCACACACTATCAGATCTGAGATCAAAGATCCAGGGCAGAGTAAGAAGGAGATCTGTGCACAGCAGTACTGTTTCCCAGGAGGAAGGCCCTGGGTGGTACATCAAGAAAGAAGTTCAGAAGCCAGCATCAGCAGCAGTGTGGATGAGACTCCAAGATCAGAGCAAGGTCTCAATTCCAGCATCTAGCCCTGCCTGCAGAAGAATAACCAGGGCAGAAATCTCAGACCAAAGGGAAGCCTATAATTCTGCCACTGTGAACCAACACGACTTTCCAGCTGGCTGATAAGGGCTGATGAATCCAGCAGCAGGCTACTCTTGCTCAGACCCAAACACAAGTCAGGAACTTACAGAGCTCAGATCAGGGGAGCAGCAATCAGACTCTGCCCTGGACTGGATCACTCAGGGAGCATTGAAATCTTTCATTGAGATCCTGGAATAACACAACCCTCAATAACCCAAGAAAGCAGCAACAGAACCAGCTCAGACCTTCCCTCCAGAAGTTCCACAGAGCCCAGCTCTAACATCAAGTCTGAAACAGGTGATTTAAAACTCTATTAATAAAAGAGTGGGTCAGCTGGTTTCGATTCCTGACTCCGTCATGCCCTAGTTACTACCTCTGTGACCTTGAACAGGTCATGCAACCCTAGGGACCTCGGTTTCCTTACCTGTAAAACGAGGACGTTGAGTTAGAAGACTTCGGCGTCCCTGGGATCCCCCGAAAAATTAAAGCCACTTCCGGTGGAGAGCGGCAGGTCACAACTTGGAGACTCAGCGGGGACCGGGGCCTGACACTCCTTTCCCCGGCCTAGTCTGGGGTGTGGTCCTGACTCCTAACTCTCCCCAATCAGCCTCCTTCCGATGCCGGAAGTCAGCGGTCCGAGATCTATCGCGTTCCCCCACACCAACCTCACATCTCCCTCCTCTCCTTCTCCGGCACAGCTCGCCTTCCATATCGGTCCTCTGCCGGCTTCAAAGAGCGACTTCCGGCCGCGCCTGCGTCCTACGCAGATTCCGGTCCTCTGCCGCACGAAATCCCAAAGCAAAGAGAGTTCCGCCCATTGCGCATGGATGATGAGTGATGATGCCCAATCCTCTCAGTTTTTGTTGGGTTTTTTTAAGGCCCGGCCAGAAAGGTTATGTAGGAAGTCCCTCTAAATTGTAGGACAGTTAGGTGGTGCAGGAAATTTTAAAGCCTTGGACTCGAAGCCAGACTGATCTGAGTTCAAATTCAAACTAAGAGAGTGACTCTGGGCAAATCACTAACCTGTGTCTGCCTCAGTCCTCATCCGTAAACTGGGGATAATAGTAGCACCTACCTTCGGGAGTTTTTTGTGACGATCAAATGAGATAATATTTGTAAAGAGTTGGGTTTTTTCCCCTTTTTTGGGGGGGTGTAGTTAGCTGATTTTTTAAAATTAATTTATTTTGAATTATCAACAATCACTTCCACAAGCTTTTGAATTTAAAATTTTTCCCTCTCTCCCTCCTCACCTCCCTCCCCGAAAAGAGTTTTGAAAACGTTAAAGTGCTAGCTATCATTGCAATATTATCATTACTATTAGATCCCAACTCTTCCCCTTTGGTCCACTATATGGTTCATTTTTTCTCTGTTCCTCTGTCCCTCCTTTTCCAAACTGGAGTCTTTCAATTTCAATTTTTAAACAAATTTTGTTTGTTTTATTTTATTAAATTTTATCTTTTTGAATCAACAAAATCCAACTTCTACCTCTCCCCCATTAATTCCATTTCCATTTTTAAAATATTTAAAATATTAATATTAAAATATTAAAAATATTTTATTGTCTAATCAGCCAAATTCCTCCAAACCCTTTCATTTTTTCCCTTATAGCATTATATTCAGTTTTGCTGGTTAAGTTATTCCTGGCAATAAGCCCTAAGTCTTTGCCTTCTGGAATATTACATTTCAAATTCTCTTTTCTCCTTTTACTGGCGGCTGTTAAATGTTGATTCTGACTGTGGCTCCTTGGTACTTCGCTTCTTTCTTTTTGGGTGCTTAGAGTATTTTTTTTTCCTTTAATCTGGACTGGAATCTGATGTCCCTGGAAGTTGTCATTTGGAGGTTTGTTTCAAGAGGTGACTGCTGGATTCTTAAGAGATCTGGACAGTTTTCTTTTCTTGAAATAAGACATCTAGGCTCTATTTTTGATCATCATGTTCAGAAACTCTGGTAATTCTTAATTTTTTTTCCCTCAATCTGATTTCCAAGTCAGTCGTTTTGGCTATTTCCCCCCCACTATTTTGACTTTGTTTTAATTTTTTTTGTTATCTCATGAAGTCATTAGCTCCTGTTTGGCCCATTCTAATTATCAGGGAGTTTGTCGATTGGGCAAAGTTAAACCTGTTGCCCCCTGCTGTTCATTCCCTTTCCAATTCTTTCTGACATAGCTATCATTTCTTTTCCAATTTTTTCCTCAAGCTTTCACTTCATCTATAAAAACTTTTTTTTTAATTCTTTCTTCATCTCTTCCAGGAATTCTAGCTGATTTTTTTGTCCAGCTTATGTTTTTAATTTATTCTCTTCTTCTACATATGTGTCTTGAGCTTCCCTGCCATCATAATAGCTCGTTATGATGTGGTTGTTGTTTTTTTTTCATTTGTCCACTCTTCCATTCTACTTCCTGGCTTTGGATTTGATGTTAGGGCCAGGCTCTGTGGAACTTCTGGAGGGAAGGTCTGAGCTGGTTCTGTTGCTGCTTTCTTGGGTTATTGAGGGTTGTGTTATTCCAGGATCTCAGGGACAGGCTGGAGAACTGAAAGATTTCAATGCTCCCGGAGTGATCCAATCCAGGGCAGAGTCTGATTGCTGCTCCCCTGATCTGAGCTCTGTAAGTTCCTGACTTGTGTTTGGGTCTGAGCAAGAGTAGCCTGCTGCTGGATTCATCAGCCCTTATCAGCCAGCAGGAAAGTCATGTTGGTTCACAGTGGCAGAATTATAGGCTTCCCTTTGGTCTGAGATTTCTGCCCTGGTTATTCTTCTGCAGGCAGGGCTAGATGCTAGAATTGCATCTCTACCCTGCTCCTGGGGTCTAAGTCAGGAATGGGGAACCTGCAGCCTGGAGGCCTCAAGGTTACAGGTTCCCCACCCCTGGTCTAAGCTATACCTCTGCTTACTTCTGAACTGAATGAACTTTCTTCTTTCTTGACCCATCATCCAAACACCACCTTCATATTCAGGCTAGATTTATGACTCAGAACTAGTAGTGGGCTACAAAGCTGCCAGTGAGTATGTTTCCCCATCACAGTCCCGCAGTATGAATCTGAGATCTCCCTTTCCCCTAGTATATAGCTTTCCCTTATGTACTGGAGTGTTTTGTACTGGTATGTTCCTAGCCCAGCTTAACCTCAGCACAGCATCAGTGTCTGTGAACCTCTCTGTCTGTCTCCCTATGCTAAGCTTGGCTGGACAAATGACTCGCTGAGACTTTTTCAGAATTTCCCCATCAGGATTTGGTCTGGTCTTTTTTTTTTTGTGAGGCAATTGGGGTTAAGTGACTTGCCCAGAATCACACAGCTAGTGAGTGTTACGTGTCTGAGGCCGCATTTAAACTTAGGTCCTCCTGACTCCAGGGCCAGTGCTCTATCCACTGCACCACTTAGCTGCCCCTTTCTGTTTAGAGGATATTAGCAAAACTAACATTTTAGGTGACCATATCTCCTCCTGTCATTATAATGTTTGCCTCAACCACCACTTGCCCTTACCACAGACCAGGGGAGTACAATTTAGGATGCTTTTGCCCAAAAGCCCCAGCAATAGCAACAGCCCCCAAACCACTCTCCCTTCTTCCAATCCAGCCCTCTCCAGGCACAGTCCAGGGAGCAACCCTTGTGGAGATGCTACCTGTCAACAGCCAGACCATCAGGTAGCATCTCTACCCCCACTTCCTCAAAAACCTGAACTACTCCTAAGAATTGTATCATTATTAGGGCAGTTAAAAGGAATTTACATAGACAGTGGGCATGGGTGTGAATTGGGAAGATCATGGGAATGAGCTTCCAAAAACTGAAAGGATGAGAAAGAGGGATGCACTAGGAAAAGAGGGAAAGGAGAGGAAGAATGGAGAAAATTTTCTCACAAAAAGAGGAGCTCAAGGAAGAGCTTTTACAATGAGGTGGAAATGATGGGGTGGCAGGAAATTCTTGAATCTCACTTTCATCAGAATTGGTTCTAAGAAGGAAGAATGTATATACACACTCAGTAGTGTATAGAAATGTAACTTACCCAATAGGGAAATGGAAGGGGAAGGTGAGAAAAGAAGGGGTGGGGTGGGAAGAGAGATGTGATAAAAGGAAGGACAGATTAAGGGAGACAGTGGTTAGAAGCAAAATAGACTTTTGAGGAGGGAGAAAGCAAGAGAGGAAGAAACAGAAGAAAATGGGATGAAGGGAAATATACAGTTAATAATCATAACTATGAATATGAATGGGATGAGCTCATCCATCAAATGGAAGCAGATAGCAGAATGGATCAGAAAACAGAATCCAACAGTAGGTTGTTTATATGAGACACCAGTGAAACAGAAAGGCACACTGAGCTAAAACAAACAGTTGAAACAAAAATCTAATATTCTTCAATTAAAGCAAAAAAGGCAGGGATAGCAATCATGGTCTCAGATAAAGCAAAAGCAAAAATAGACCTAAATAAAAGAAATAATCATGGAAACTACATCGTGCTAAACAGTACATATACAATGAAATAATATCCAAAATGTTTGCAGGAGTTTCTTTGATAAAGGCCTCGTTTCTCAAATATATACTGGGTATAGAACTAAGGTCAAATTTATAAAAATAAGAGCCATTCCCATACTGATAAGTGGTCAAAGGGTATAAACAGGCAGTTTTCAGATGAAGAAACCAAAGCTATCTACAGTCATATGAAAAAATGCTTTAAATCACTATTGATTAGAGGAATACAAATTCAAATAACCACCTCACACCTAGCAGAAATGACAAATGCTGGAGTGGATGAGGGAAAAATAGGTACACTAATGAACTGCCGGTGGAGTAATAAACTGGTCCGACCATTATGGAGAATAATTTGAAATTATGCCCAAAGGGCTATCCAACTGTGCCCACCCTTTGACCCAGTGATACCCCCACTAGTTCTGTATCCCAAAGAGATCAAAGAAAAAGAAAAAGCACCTACATGTACAAAAATAGTTGTAGCAGCTCATTTTGTGGTAGCAAAGAATTTGAAATTGAGAGGATGTCCATCAATTGGGGAATGGTTGAACAAGTTGTGGTATCTGCATGTGATGGAATACTATTGTGCTATAAGAAATGATGAACAGGTGGACTTCAGAAAAACCTGAAAAGACTTATATGAACTGATGCAGAGTGAAGTGAGCAGAACCAGATCATTGTGCACAATAACAGCCATGTTGTAATGATGATCAACTGCAAAAGGCTTGGCTACTGTGATCCATACAATGATCCAACAATTCCAAAGGACTCATGATGAAAAAATGCTACCCACATCCAGAGAGAGAATTGATGAACTTTGAGTACAAATTGAAGTATAATTTTCTCATTTTTAAATTTTTCTTGCTTTTTAAAAATATGGCTAATATAGAAATGTGTTTTGCATAATTTCACACACATAATTGATAGACTGCTTCTCTTCTGAGTGGGTGGGAGAGGGGTGATGAAAAGGGAAAGAATTTGGAACTCAAAATTTAAAAAGAAAAATGGTAAAAATAAATAATTCATTGAAATGTTTTTGAAAAATTAAATTTAAAAATTTTTTAAAAAGAAGCCTGAGTTACTGAAGACCAGAAAGGAAAGATCTCATTAGCAAGGCCCTTATCTTAAGCACAAAACTCTTTGAAAAACAGAGTAGAATCACCCCCAGTTAAATTGTACCTTTAAGTTAAAATCTATTTTACTTCATTGTATATGTACTGCTTAGCATAATGTAGTTTCCCTGATTATTTCTTTTAATTAGGTCTATTTTTGCTTTTGCTTTGTCTGAGATCATGATTGTTATCCCTGCCTTTTTTACTTCAGCTGAAGCATATTAGATTTTTGTTATGTTTCCTGATCCCCAAAGGCTATGTTCTTGTTTTCTTGTTCTTGTTGTTGTTGTTTTCCCCCAAAAAATGAGATACTTTATTAAAAGTTTTGCTAAAATCAAGGTAAATTGTGTCCGTGGTATTTTTGTCATTTATCTATCAGGAAGTGAATAGCACATTCATTATGTGCTATGGAATTGTGGTGGGTCATTGTGTTGATCAGAACAAAGTCTATTACCTTTACACTATTGCTATTATTATACAAATTATTCTCCTTGTTCTGTTCACTTCACTTTGAATTAGTTCATGTAAGTTTTCCCAGGTTTTTCTGAAACCATTCCCTTTATTAATTCTTATAGCACAATAGTATTCTAGCCCTTCATATACCATAACCTGTTATATGCCCCAAATGATGGGCATCTCCTCATTCTAATTCTTTGTCACCACGAAAAGAGCTAATGTAAATATTTTTGTACTTGTGGGTCTACTTCTTACCTAGTACCAAATTGTTTTGATGATTACAGCTTTGTAGCATTGTTTAAGGTATTGAGTGTTGTGTTGTTCTTTTTGGTGTTGCTGGTACTGCTGGACCCCTTTCTTTCTCATTTTAAAACGATTCTCTTGATATTTTTAATTTTTTGTTTCTCCAGATGAATTTTGTTATTATTTTTTCTAGCTCTATAAAGTAATTCTTTGGTAGTTTAATTGCTATGGCACTGAATATATAAATTAATTTAGGTAGTATTGTCCTTTTTATTATATTGGCTTGGCCTACCCATGAGCAATTAATACTTTTCCAATTATTTAGATCTGTTTTTATTTGGGTGAAGAGTGTTTTATAACTGTGTTTATATTGTTCCTATATGTGTCTTAGCAGGTAGACTCCCAAGTATTTTATACTGTCTATAGATGTATATCTATCTGCTCCCTTAAATATTGTTCATCTAGGGGAGATTTTTAGGTTCAAGCTGAGTGTCTGACTCTCCATACCATACCAATCTTGTCCGTGGGGTTTTCTTGGCAAAGATACTGGAGTGGTTTGCCATTTTCTTCTCTAATAAATTAAGTCAAGTGGAGGTTAAGTTGTTATTTTAAATGAGATTTCTCTTTCTATCTCTTCCTGTTGAGTTTCATTTGATGGTACTATACAGAAATGCTAATAATTTGTGTGGATTTACTTTATGTTTTGCAACTTTGTCAAAGTTGTTAATTGTTTCATTTAGTTTTTAGAACCCTCTAGTGTTCTCTAAGTATACCATCATAAATCATCTGCAAAAGGTGTTGGTTTTGTTTCATCTTTAACACTGATTATTCCTTCAATTTCTTTTTCTATTGCTAGCATTTCTAGTACAATATTGCATTCTAATGGTGGTAATGGACATCCTTGCTTAATCCCTGATCATATTGAAAAGGCTTCTAGTTTATTTACTTTACAGATAATGCATAGAAATAAAAGTAATAGTGGGAAGGTCGCTGTCTTTCTTTCTTTTTTTAATTTTGGAGGCAATGGGGATTAAGTGTCTTGCCCAGGATCATACAGCTAAGTAGTAAGTGTCTGAAGCTGCATTTGAACTCAGGTCCTCCTGATTCCAGGGCTGGTGCTGTATTCACTTCACTGTCTTTCAACTGACTAACAGAATTTCTGGACTTTCGTGTATGTGTGTGTGTGTGTGTGTGTGTGTGTGTGTGTGTGTGTGTGTGTGTGTGTGTACCCACCCCAAAAAACTCTCCAAGCTTTAAAAAATGTTGTCAGTTTATTAAGCCCAATGATAAAAGTCATCAGAAGAACATATTTTCCTGAAAAATAAAATCCTTTTGTATTACAAAAAAAAAAAGATAAGGAAAATACACAGTTTAGCCACAGATGCTGTGGCATTCCAGTTTCTTTGCAAATAGAGGTACAAGGAAGGAGATTCATGCTGCTGACACCACCCACTCATTATTCACCAACACCAAACACTAGTCACTCTCTAAATCAGCAGTATTGTAATTAAAATCATCCTCTTCTTAATCCAGCTCTCATTCATCCCTGCCTTGGAACAAAGATTCATCTTACTTCTATCCTGTTGCCAACTTCCAGTGATCAGATGTGCCAAGATGATGATCTGTTTTCTAACAGCTGTTTTCCACTTAGCTTATTTTTTTTCCTGCTTGCTCTTCTTCCTTCCTTCTTTTCCTTTTAAAAGAGCTCTGCATCAAACTTGGCCTTCTAGTTCAACAAAGTCTCAGTTATTAAAAGCATGCCATTTTCCTTTCAGTCTCTTCTTCTCCCCCTCTTTTCTGGTTTTGATTTGATGGACACTTTCATTTAGTTTTTTCTTTTCTTGAACAGATGATGCTACAGTGAAGATCATTACTATGCTAAGGTTCTTGGTTTTTTTGTTTTCTGCCAGTAACTTTGATAACTGTAATATACCTAAGACATCACTACCTTCTTGATTTTCTTGGAAGAATATCTTTTAGGGAGTAATCTCAACCTAAGCACTTTTCTCTCTAAGTAAACTTTAAAAGTTCATTTCCTCCTCTATCAGGTGGTATATACTGTATGTTTTGCCCATGTAGGCTATGTGTGTCCACATAGATTTGTCTAGATGTGGTTCACAAGGAAGGCAAGAATAACTATCTCTTGAGTTTCTTATACCACTTCCTACTCCTATTTTACAAGGGAAACTTTGATTCTTGCCAGGAAAAGGAATGAAGAGGTTGGGGCCAGAAGCTGAAAAACAGGGGAACCAAGCTAGACGTATATCTATCTGCTCCCTTAAATATTGTTCATCTAGGGGAAATTTTTAAGTTCAAGCTGAGTATCTGACTCTCCATAGCATACCAGTCCTGTCCGTGGGGTTTTCTTGGCAAAGATACTGGAGTGGTTTTCCATTTTCTTCTCTAATAGATTAAGGCAAATGGAGGTTAAGTGACTTGCCCAGGGCCACATTTGAACTGAGGTTCTTCTGATTGCAGGCCTAGTGCTCTATCCACTGAGCCATCTAGGTGCCTCTAATCAAGAAGACCTAAGTTCAAATGCAATCAGAGACATTTGCTAGCTGTGTGATCTTGGACAAGTCATTTAACCTTTGCTTGCCTCAGTTTCCTCATCTGTAAAATGGGGATAATAATAGCATTTAACTCCCAGGGTCACTGTGAGGGTCAAATAAGATAATAATTATAAAGTGCTTAGCACATTTCCTGGAACACAGCAAATATTATATAAATGTTAGCTGTCATCATCAGCATCATTGTCATCATCGATGTCATTGTCTTGGTAGGCTGGGGTGCTGGCTCCTCTACATGTTGCTTTCTTTCCAGAGCCTTTCTCTCCCATTAGGGACCTGAAGAGAGTATGGAGTCATATGTCATCTCTCAAAGTTGGAAGTCACAAAACAAAGGTTTCTACAAGCTTTCACCAACTCCACCCCTTATACAGGCAAAAAGTCCTGACTAATCAATCTTCTACAATGAGGAGAGTCTTATTTAAATAGGCTTTGTGCCATAGGTTAAGCCCAGTTTCAATGTTGCCATCATGGTGAACTAGGTTGGCTTTTCTGATAATACTGTAAAAGAATCCAGGCAGATGGATTCCACAGCCTTCAGCTTTTTGTGTTGACTGTGATTTAATCCATTATTATAGCTGGAGCTGCTGGCCCATGAAATATACACATAAAGAAGAGCTAGAACCTGAAAATGGAAGCCTAGAATTTTAGGCCACCTACACGTAGACTTGTCATACATTTATTAGGCAATATGAAGCCATTACAGATTTTTTGAGTTGAGAAGAGATACGACCAGATTTAAGGGGATTTAAGATCAAAGGGGAAGGAGAATCAGTGTAGGGAGACCAGACAGGCATCTACCACAATAGCCCAGGTGGGTGGTAACCAGGTTGATGGCAGCAAGAAAAGAGAGAAGGCATCAGATTAGGGAGAAGTTGAGTGGGTGGAATTGATTGATTGAATGTGAAAAGTGAGGGAGAAGGAAGACTCAAAGATAACTGGATTTTGAACAGGAGGGACAAGATAAAGGGTGGTGTTACTAATAGAAACAGTAAAGTTAGAAAGAGGAGCAAGTTTAGGGAAAAAAGTAATGAACTTAGTTTGAGACATGATGAGTTTGAGGTGCTTAATGAGACAGTGAATGGAGATAACCCTGAGAGTTGGAGAGCTCTTCTGGGGCTCAGAAGAGAAGCCATCACGAAAATGATGCATTTGAAAGACATCTTCCTGCAGGTTGAAGCTGGAGGTCAATGAGATTGCCAATGAGGAGAACAATACAGAGAAGAAAGAAAGTTTAAAGACAGAGTCTTGGAGAATACCTACATTAAGAGATTAGGAAGATGAGGATTCAGTGGGAAAAGACACAAAGAATGGTTAGATATAAGGGAGAACTAGAATAGTGTGGCATCTCTGGAGCCAAGAAAGGGAATGGAATATAAAGGCAAACGTAGCCAGAATTGGGGAAAGAGACTGAGAGAAAATGAATGTATCAAGAGACTAACTTCAGATCAAGTCAATGATCATTTAGTACTTAAATACGGGCCAGGCACTGGGGCAGCTAGGTGGTGCAGTGGATAGAGCACTGGCCCTGAAGTCAGGATGACCTGAGTTCAAATCCGGCTCAGACCAAACACTTGACACTTACTAGCTGTGTGGCTTTGGACAAGTCACTTAACCCCATTGCCTAAAACAAAACAAAAAAAAATGTGCCAGGCACTATGCTAAGCACTGGGCATTCAAAGAAGGATCAAAAAACAAAAACTATTGGAGGGAACAGAAATACCATTTTAGAAAAAGATTGAGTGGCTAGCATGGCAACTTTGTTCCTTGGAGGGACTTTCTAGACCATCATCCAAGCCCTGTCTGGTTGAAGGGAACCCAATAAACTGTTGAGACTCCCAATAATCAGCTTTCCTTGTTATGATAGAGCAATAGTCCATTGGTCCAGTTAAAGGCTTCAGAATGATGATGATTGGCTGCATATTTTAAGTGATCCTGAAAAGCTGTATAAATCAAGGCTGTACTCTAGAAACCTGACACTGCTACGAGGGAATACTCCTCTTTAATACCTAGTACATTTTTACTCCTTTCAGTTTGACTACTGACTTCCAATCTACTAGCTAGTAAATGAGATTCTCTCTGGGATCTTAGCAAGCCAGGCTGGGAAATTCCCTAACATCGTATCTGCCCTCAACAAGTTCACATTCTGATGGGAGAGACAACAGGCAAGAAACTATGTATATACAGGATACATACAGGGAAAATTGGAGGCATTCTCAGATGGAAGGTTCTAGCATTAAGGGGGGGCAGGAAAGCCTTCTTGCAGAAAATAAGATATGAGCTAAGACTTAAAGGAAGACAACAGTAGGCAGAGGTGAGGAGGGGTGGTATTCAAGGCTCAGGGGACAGTCAGTGAAAAGGGAAGGATTTGGGAGATAGATTGAAAATGGAGCATCCTACGGGATCAACAGCAAAAAGGCCAGTGTCAGCTGAGATCACAATCAGAGGAACACATGGATTTAGTATGAGTGGGAAAAATAGGATTGGAGGTGATAATCAAAGAGTGGAATTTCAGGTTTTGGATCTTTTAGGCAGTACCATCCCAGGAGAGGGTGGGGTAGAAGAGGTCATTGGATTTGAGTTTGATGATTCTTACATTCTGGTATTTATGTTCCTAACCTAATCTGTCCAAATGTCTCTCTCCCTCTTTCCCAATACCACACCCTCAGCCCCAGTTAGGGGAAAGCTGGGAGAAGCATGGAAAGATTTACACGAACTGCTGCAGAGTGAAGTCAGCAGAGCCGAGAAAACAATATACACAATGACTACAACAATGTGAATAGAAAAAAACAGTATATATTACTTCTGATTTTCACTTTACTGGTCAAGTCCTTCCAGAGAGAGGTCAATGGACGGAAACAGGAAAAACAGGGGAAAGTTTGGGAGTCAAGAAGGAAGCTGAAGGAACTTCCATCAAGCAGTGGTAGAAGGATAAATGAGGTGCTGGACAAGTTGGGGAATTCTGGTAATGAGCTTTCTAGATACCAAGGAGAAGTTGCTGGATAAAAGCCAAGTTCCCAGAGGAAGTGGGAACTGGATTCACAGGATAACCAAACTGAGCTATCATGTGAAGGATCAAACCTGGACTGTGCACATCTAGGGAAGAGGGTC
The DNA here is from genome assembly GCF_003287225.1 of Phascolarctos cinereus. NCBI lineage: Eukaryota > Metazoa > Chordata > Mammalia > Diprotodontia > Phascolarctidae > Phascolarctos > Phascolarctos cinereus. Next base: position 186,010,576 of record NW_027555736.1, read on the forward strand.
AACTCTCTCGACACCTGAGTACCTTGGCTCTACACTAGGGTAGTATTAGAAATTAGGAAGACAGTATGGATCGCCGGAGGAGACAGAAGCCAACCCAAGAAAGGTCAGCATAGTTGTCCTAACTGCTTATGGGTTTGGATATATTCCTTTGCATTTTCTGTCTGGTGAAATAAAGCCCATCCTGCTTTTGCTGCGTTTGCTGGAAGGGGAATCTTTTCCCTCTTTCTGTCGAGATCTAGAAGTAAGCTAAATTCTGATGTTCCCAGAGAAAATTCTAGATAGGAGCACGAATCAAAGAGAATATTTTGTGGTGTGTCTCCAATATGGAACCTGATCCATCTAAGGCCAGAGCCTTTGGTTCTAAGCCAAGGGTAAGCAAACTGTAGCCTGCCCACCACCTGTTCTTGTATGGCCTGCAGCCCACAAACTAAGAATGGTTTGTTTTAATATTTTAAAATATAATAAAACTTTATTTACAAATAGAAAACTCATTCTTAGCTAACGGGCAGTAGCCCACAAAAACAGGAGGTAAGCCAGATCCGGCGATCGGCCCGAAATTTGCCCACCCTTGTTCTAGGCCAATGGTTACGATGCTCTTACTACCTACTTCACAGGCTTGTTGTGGGGAATGCACTTTCTAAACCCTAAACCATTATATAAATATGACTGCAGTGTTCCCTCTGCGGTGCCCCTCCTCCCAAATCTCAATCTAGGCTTGAGTCCTTCAGGGGATAATTACTTCTAGTTCAAGGTACTCAGTGGGTCTGAACTCTTAAAATGATATAATTATGTCATTATAATAAAATGACATAATTAATTCAAAGTAAAGGAATATACTGAAATGTCATAGCATGAACAGTAATAACACATTCACTTGATAAACCTGGGTGTACTCTCCCACAAATATATACAGAGTGTGTGGGAAGAATGGGCACATACATAGAGTACACCAGTAGAGAGGCACACATAAGGGAACATTGATGGATAAAGCAATTCATACCTCCAACACTGAAGAACCTAGTTTTTCTTTTTGTGCCTTCACACCATGTCCCTGGGGCACAGCATCTCTGCTCAGCTAGGCCTGCTCCTCTCAACAACTAAATTTATCTCTGAAGTTGGACTCTAGATTTGTTCTCTGTTAGGCATAGGGTCAACTACTGGGTAAGTTATTTCATTGAAAGATGCCACTGCCAATGGTGGAAATGGGAAGGTGAGAGACAATCCCACCCCAGTTTCACTTAATACTCAAGGAAAAGGTCAAAGAGTGATTCCCTCTCAAGAGCTGGTTTTTTCCTTCATAGCTAGTTCTTTTCTAAACTCTAGAGCTAACTCCCATTTAAAAATTTTTCATAGTTTTTAAAAATAAATTTTATTGATCTTTTTTTAAGTCTTACCCGCAATTTCCCCCAATCCACCTCCTCCCATATCCCATATAGCAAATTGTATTTTTAAAGACAAAGAGGGAAATATCAGCATAATTCATCATTACATTGAAAAAAGTCGGTACAACTGTACACTTGTAGACCTCCCATCATTGCAAAGTGGTAAGGTGGGGGTGTCTTCTTATATCTCTAATAATTTTGCAACATTCACTTTTAATAATTTTGTGCATTTTTTTTTCTTCTGTTCATGTTGTAGTCATCATACATATCCTTTTCTTGGCTCTGCAGCTGTTATGTAAATCTTCCTATGCATCTCTGTAGCCATCACATTAGTTGTTTCTTAACAACACAGTAATATTCCACTACTTTTATGTACCCCAATTTGTTTATCCATTTCCCAATTGATGGGCATTTACTTTGTTGTCAATTGTGTGCTATCACAAAAAGTGCTCCTATCAATATTTAAGTATAAGTGGGGACTTTCTTAGCACATAAATCTAAAGGATTTTCGTGATTCTAGGGGTAACTCTGTGGGGCTATGTGTCTTAATGTAACTTACGAGCCCCCACTGACGTGCTTCCCGTTAATAAGCAGCCAATAGATTAACTTTTTTAAAGACATTTACTAAGATGGCATAATAAGAAGAGTTGCACAGAGCATTCCCCCAAAATCCTGCAGAGTATTCTCCCACAAATGTATATGATATCCATGGGAAAAGTGAGCTTCAGGGTACAATAATAGCAAGGTGAACACGTAGGATACACAGTTAGCAAAATGTACTCATCTGTTACTATGCAACTCACCAGGGTACAACCCCTGGTACTAGAAAGCCTTTCTCTCTTTGTAAAATCCTCATAATGTTCAATCTATATTGAATGTAGAATATTCCCATAATCTCAAGATGTAGAACAAACTAGGAATTCTCACTCCTGACTTAGCTCAACTTCTCCAGATGTCTCTCTCCAAGAAATCTTTGTAATGCCTTTCCCAGAGGTCACTAGCTGGTGGATTCTGGGGTTGCATCTCCATAGATGTATAAAGTTACATAGATAATGGGGAAGGAGCCAGTAGATGGACAGAAATTGAAGATAAGGAGAAAAGAGGATGCTTGAAGAGGAGAAGTCAGAAGACCTGGGTTCCGGTTCCACCTTGGATACTTACTATCTGCGTGACCTTGGTCAAGTCACTTAACCTCCTTAGTTTCCTCATTTGTAAAATCAGGTGGTTAGATTAGATGGTCTCAGACAGCCTTTCCAGTTTTAGAGACAGGACCCTGTTATCCTAAAACAATTCACTATATGTCATACATGAAAAAGAGTCATATGGACTTTGCTTTGATGACTTCCACTGAAATTGGAATCCGCTAACTTCTAAGGCAGTCTTTTCCACTTTTGGAGAGTTTTAGTTGGCAGGAAGTTTTTCCTTATAAATCTGCTTCTTTGCAAGTTCTACTCAATGATTTGCCTCCTCTCCACCCTATTAGGAACTACCAGAATGGGGTCATTTCCACAAACTATGAGTCTGGCAGAATTGGTTTGTGTGTTTGTTTGTTTATTTTTTTGGCTAGGCAATGGGATTAAGTGACTTGCCCAGAGTCATACGGCTAGTAAGTATCAAGTTTCTGAGGCACATTTGAACTCAGGTTCTCCTGACTCCAGGGCCAGTGCTCTATTCACTGTGCCGCCTAGCTGCCCCAGAATTGGTTTTTTTTTTTAATTTCATTTCTTTTATTCTGAACTTAAGAAATAAAACAAGCATTTCCATAGTGTAGTGGAATGCGGGGTGGGGGGGGAATGATTGCACATGAAACCTTAAATCTATTACATATGACTTGTTATTCCTTTTAAATGTATTATAAATATAAACATATGAATATAAATATAAATATAAAATAAATACAATAAATTATCATGTAACTTTCTTTTTTTCTTCCCTTTCCCCTGCTCTACCCTAGAGATTGCTACCATTTGACACAAATATGTATGTATATGTAAAATCATTCCATACATACCTCTATTTATCAATTCTTTCCCTGAATGTAGACAGCGTCTTCCTTCACAGGTCTTTTGTAGTTAATTTGGGTATTGTTAATAGTCAAAATGACTTAGTTACTATAAATTGTCCTAAAACAATATTGCTGTAACTGTATACAACTTTCTCTTGGTTCTGCTCATTTAGCTCTCCATTATTTCATGCAAGTCTATCCATGTTTTTCTAAGATCATTGAGCTCATCATTACTTATAGCACAGTAGTATTCCATCACAATCATATACCATAACTTATTCAACCAAACCCCAGAGTTTAAACAGAGCTCTACTCATAACAGCATGAAACTACAAAATCGGAAACAAAGATGAAACAGCAACAACCATCAGCAGGCCAGGGAGTCATCGGCAGATAATACCGTTGACAGTAAAACTAGGGGAACAAAAATGGAGTAGACCCAAAAAACCTCCATGAAAATAGACCCATTAGTGAAAAAAGACATTAATGACATCAGCAGCAATAAAAATATGTGCAAAATAATAATAAATGATTGTACTTCATGACAACAAGTTAAAACTTGTAGGCCCTTAGATGTAAGAAAACCTCAGATAGGAATGAAAATTCCTTGGGTTTGCACCCATTCCAGGTTAGGCAAATTAAAGAATCTAAATGAAGCTATAGTGTTATAAACAGTGTACTGATGCTTAATTTTGAATCTTCATAAAGTGAGTCTTTGTATAATGGGCTTCACCTCTACTGTAGAAGACAGAAGTATTAATGCCTGACCTCATGATCTCTAAAATTAGTTTTCATTTACAAAAACATCAATACAGCAAATACTAAGACATTCAGGTTTCTCTTGATACTAAAAATAATGACTCACATTCTTTGAACATTTTAAGGTTTAAGAAGTACTTTCTCCCTCTAACCCCCACAACCACCCTGTGAGGTAGGTAATACAAGTGTTATTGCCCCCATTTTTCAGAAGAAGGAGCTGAGGCTTAGAAAAGTTAAGGAACTTGTCTATGAACACATAGCTAATAAGTGCTGGATCAACAATTCAAATCTAGGTCTCTTAACTCCAAAGCTAGTGCTCTATTAGTCACATGGAAAAAATTCAATATATAATACAAGATGAAGTTGGAAATTATTTTTGTAATTTCTCTTTTTTTTTGGAGGGGGGGAGTGAGAATCAGATCTGTGATTTCATTGGTGTAGATAGTTCTTTATCTGTAATTCACACTCTTTAAAAATTTTTTATTTTTATTTCATTAGATATTTCCCAATCATATGTAAAAAAGGTATAACAATCACGTCTTAAAATTTCAAGTTCCAGGGGCAGCTAGGTGGTGCAGTGATTATAGCACTGGGCCTGGAGTCAGGAAGACCTGAGTTCAAATCTAGCCTCAGACCAGCCACTTGACACACTAGCTATGTGACCCTGGGTAAGTCACTTAACCCCAATGGTCTCACCCCCCCCCAAAATTCAAGTTCCAAACTCTCTCCTTCCCACCCATTCCTTCCCCCTCCTTGAAAACAATTTGATATTGACTATACATGTGAAGTCATACAAAACATATATTAATCATGTTGCAAAAGGAAACACAAAATAAAACAATAACAATAAAGTTTAAAAAAGAAATTTTTTTTAAAAAGTATACTTCAATCTGCATTCAGAGTTCATCATTTTTCTTTCTGGAGGTAAAGAGCATGTTTTATCTTGGGGTTCCTTTGGAATTGTCTTGGATCACTGTCTTGATTAGAGTGGCTAAGTCTTTCACAGTTGATCATCCTTACAATATTGCTGTTACTGTAATTTATACTTCTTAAGAGTTGCCCAAAGTATTGAGATTAAATCACTTGCCCAGGGTCATACAGTGAGTATGTGTAAAGGGTGAGATTTAAACCCAAGTTTTCCTGACTCTTAGGCCAGCTTTCTATTGAGACAGTCAGGTGGTGCTCAGAGACTTCTAGTTAGGATGTTTTCAGGTTGCCTAGAATTGCCTTGGCCCTGCTGTCAGTCTGGTCCAACCCAGCTGGGAGAAGCTAAAAATAGTTGGCAGAATAGTGACTGGAGAATGCAGTTTTCTTCATTGACTGCCCCCCCCCCAAAAAAAAGTTGTAGCTTGTGCAAGAGAGGAGCATATAACAGAGGGGAAAATGAGAAACATCTTGGCCCTGGGATCTGTTCCCAAAATACTACATCAGCTTTCTGCCTTCCATTTCTTTCTTTAAAGAAATAGTACACATCACAGAATGATCCTTAATAGTTATAATAACAGTAGTTTTGTAGGAGAGTAAGATGAGACAGAATATAGAAAAATGCAAATCAAAAATTAAAAGGTGATAAAGGAAGGTAGACTACAGAGGTAGTTAATTGACAGGTTGGATTTCTTCCTTTAAGAGTTGCCTATTCAGGGGCAGCTGGGTGGAAAGGTTGATAAAGCAGCAGCCCTGCATTCAGGAGGACCTGAGTTCAAATCTGACCTCAGACACATAACACTTACTAGCTATGTGATCCTGGGCAAGTCACTTAACCCCACTGCCTAGCCCCCCCCCAAAAAAAAAAAGTTTCCTATTCAACTGAACAACTAAATGACAAAAATCGTTTGACCATTTATCTCATGGGGAATGACTCTTGTTTTTATATTTGAATCAGTTCCTTACATATCTTAGATATAAGACCTTTATCAGAGAAACTTACTGCAAAAAAAATTTTCCCCCAGTTAGTGGTAACAGAGGTAGAGTGCTGAGAAAAATGTTGAAGGAGAATGAAAAGGAAGGCATGAAAAGTAATGTTGGTAGAAGCAGGCTATTTAGAATGCTATTATATAAATCTTATATATTATATTATACATTATATTATTTCACATCATATATTATATAAATGTTAAGTGTTGATATCATTTGCATCTCTAAGGGTGCTTTACCCTTGGTATGATCACCTCTCATCCACGAGTTTGTCATTTAGCTTACCAGAAGCTGAAACTCCATTTAAGGGGTTTTCCCAGAGGTTAGGGTTAGTCCCCTAGTGAACTGATTCCTGCTGTAGGCTGGTTAAACTAGGTCCCTTCTACCAGAGGGGAAGGAATGGATGGGGAGGATATTCACAGAGATAGTATAATAACTCCATAATGAATCCATGAACAACCCTGACAACAAATTCAACCAACCGCCATGTTTGTTTGTTTTTAAAATCTAGTCTATTCATGTGTAATCAAGGTATGGCATACACAGACGATACCTCTCTGAGAGACCTAGACATGAGAAAAGAAGCTTGCTTTCAAGCAGAGTAGAGATGATATAGATTGAGAATGTCTTGGAGAGACTGTAGAGCATTCATGGACATTTTTTGACCAGTTCTAGTTAACTATGTTTTGAAGAAGAGGCTTGCTGATTGTCTAGAGGGACATTGAAAAAGACCTGTGGGCTTCAGCTTTATCTCCTTTGCCTGACTGGTGACTCATTCACACTGTCCAGTGGGAGACAATATTTTAAGAGGAAAGGCCATATGGCCCTGCCCTATGAAAAAGTCTTAGTCATTGTTCCTTTCTTTGTTCTTTTCTCTTTTAGGTGAAGGTGATTAGAACCTCTGACCCTGTGGTTTTGAAAGATCAGAAAGATGCTTCAACGTCCTAGACCACCAGAAACTGGTCTCTAGAGGCAGTGTAGGATTAACGTCCTGAGGAACAAGGAGTACTCTTTGGGATTCCAGCCTAGCAGTGACTGAGATAAGGACTCATCTGTCAGAGATCTTGCCTTTGAAGGTGATAGGACCAATGTTAGGTAGGCATTGAGCTAAGTTTTGAGCCTACTAACCAAACTGATGTGGTGTAGGAGGTTGTATGCTCCTAAGTGTGAGAATCAAATGTCTTTCTTTGTTCTTGCTATATATCTTTGAAGGAAATATAACTCTTTAAAAGGTAATTGATGTGAAGTGACTAAATGTAGCTGGGATACTAGTCACTGGCACCCATGGAGGGACACATCTGGTGGGAGCTCAAATTGACAGCAGTAGGGAAGAGTCACCTCACAAAATACCTCAGAGAACCCTGAGGGGGTGATGTACTAGCTTAGCTCTGGGAAAGCAAGAAGGAGTATATATATAATGGGTGAATTCCAAGGTGGCTTGTGGCTTTTATTCTCTATTAGACCGTTTGTTAAAAAAAAAATCTCTAGCATGCTTTGTCTTCCTATGTATAAAACCATCAAACCACTTAGCCAGTCTAACCATCTTAGGCTACTCATAATAAATTTGAAATTCTGGACAAAGCTGGTTTTTTGAGATTATCACAGATGTTGCATCACCTCTCAGAAGCAGAAACCAACACTGAGACCTGTGGGTAGTGAGATGTACTGAGTACGTGTTTCCTTATGTCCTTTTGGGTGTTTGCCACAGAATGGTTTGGGCACTATTCATAAACCCCATATTTAGATTACCTGATTGTTTGGCTTTGTCTCCATTGCTTGAAATCTTGACTAGACTAGCAGACTTCCCAGTAACCAAGCTCACAAAGGTTGATTTATAAATGAGAATATCAGATTTGTTTTTTATCATGCTGAGAAATAAAACTGTCAAGTAGATCAGATTTAGCAATTAGACAAACATTGATGTCAGCCAGTGTATTCTCTTTCCAGTACATTACCTGAAAAAAAAATTAAATTCTTGATTATTAACAGAGAAGAGTACTGTGTCATCTTTCAAATTTGAAGGTATGCCACTAATTGATTGTGTCAATCAATCAACAAGCATTTTTAAGTGTCTATTATGTGCTAGTTACTAAGCTAAGTAAAGACAGAGTGAAATAGTCCCTGTCCCTAAGGAGCTTACTTACATTCTAGTAGGGGAGGCACCATATGTACCTGTAGTAGAAAATACGTACAATCAATCAAGAAAATTTTATCAAGTACCTACAACATGAATGCAGGGTAGTTTTGGGAGAGAGAGCATTAGCAGCTGGGGGAATTAGGAAAGATTTCGTGAAGAAGGCGGCACTTGAGCTGAGTCTAGGAGGAAGCCAGGGATTCCAAGAGCGGGAGGTGAGGAGGGAGAACATTCCAGGCAGGAGGGACAACCAGGGTTAACGAGAGAATGTAGTACGTGCCAGGGAGAAAGAAGGCCAAGTGGCTGGCTGTGGAGTGTGGAGAGGAGTACTGTGCGTCAGCTGGACCAAACCAGCCTCTAACCTGTGGATCAGAGCAGGCGAAGACAGGAGAGTCAGGATTCAAACAGAAGTTTAATTTCAAAGTGAGGGAAATGGCTTGCAAGCAAGGAGGGAAATTAGACACATGTGCTGGGGCCTCATTTCTAAAATATATAGAGAATTAAGACAAATTTATAAGAATACAGGCCATTCCCCAATTGATAAATGGTCAAAGGATACGAACAGACAGTTCTCAGATGAAGAAATTAAAGCCATCTATAGTCATATGAAAAAATGCTCTAAATTACTATTGATTAAAGAAATGCAAATCAAAACAACTCTGAGGTACCATATCACACCTATCAGATTGGCCAACAAAACAGGAAAATGATAAATGTTGGAGAAGATGTGGGAAAATTGGAACACTAATGCATTGTTGGTAGAGTTGTGAAATAATCCAACCATTTTGGAGAGCAATTTGGAACTATGCTCAAAGGGCTGTAAAAATGTACATACCCTTCGACTCAGCAATACCACTTCTAGGTCTGTATCCTAAAGAGATCATACAAATGGGAAAAGGACCCACATGTACAAAAAATATTCATAGCAGCTCTTTTTATGGTGGCAGAGAATTGGAAATTGAGAGGATGCCCATCAATTGGGGAATGACTGAGCAAGTTGTGGTATATGAATGTAATGGAACACTATTGTGCTATAAGAAATGATGAACAGGTTGACTTCAGAAAAACCTGGAAAGACTTGTATGGTCTGATGCTGAGGGAAGTGAGCAGAACCAGGAGAACATTGTACACAATAACAGCCACGTTGTGCGATGACTAATATTGATAAACTTAACCCTTCCCAGCAATACAAGGATCTAAGACATCTCTATAGGCCTTATGGTAGAAAATGCTATTCACATCCAAAGAAAGAACTATGGAATTTGAATGCAGATTGAAACATACTATTTGCTATTTTTTTCTCTTCTGTTGAGTTTTGTTTCCTCTTTCTGGTGGTTCCTCCTATTAATTCTAATTTTTTTGTTTGTTTGGTTGGGTTTTTTTAGGCAATTGGGGTTAAGTGACTTGCCCAAGGTCACACAGCTAGTAAGTGTCAAGTATTTGGTCCCAGGTCAGATTTGAACTCAGGTCCTCCTGACTTCAGGGCCGGTGCTCTATCCACTGCACTACGTAGCTGCCCCTCTATTGGTTCTAATTTTTACTTATGACATCACTAATGTGAAAATATGTTTAATAGGAATGTATATGTATAGCCTATATCAGATTGTGTGCCATCTTGGGGAGGGTGGGGAGGAGGAAGGGGGAGAAAGATTTTAAACTCAAAAGCATATGGAAGTGATTGTTGATAAAACAAAATAAATTAGTAAAAAAATTAAAAATTAAAAAAAAGAATCCAGTGTCTAATAGCAAATAGATGGATTAGAGTGGGAGAAGATTTATGGTAAAGAGAACAAATAGGAGGCTATAGCACATGGCAGGTGAGAGGGCCTGAACTAGAGTGAAAGTTATGTGAGTAGAAAAGAGGGTCCGTATACAAGAGATGTTATGGAATTAGAAACAATGAAGTCTGGTCCTTGAATTGATATGTGAATGAGAGGAAGAAGCTGAAGATGATCCTAAGGTTTTGAACCTGTAACTAGAGGGTTAATTATGCCTTTGACAGTATTAGAGAAGTTTAGAAGAAGAGTAAATTTGGGAGGAAGGAGAATATTTTGTTTCAGATATTGAATTTGAGATGTTTATAGGAATCCAGTTAGAAATGTAGAGTAGGCAATTCATAATGTGGGACTGAAGAAAAACCATGGCTCTAGAAACTGATGAAATCAAATGAGAAAATAAGGAAGAAAAAACATCTCAAGACAGAGCCTTAATATTCCTAATATTCTTAATACTCATAATATTATTTTCTGACCAATTTTGTTGCTTCTTCAGACTGACTTTATTTATACTGTTGCAGTTATATTACTATACATAAGTTCTTTTAGCTCTACTTTCTTCACTTTATGTCATTTTCATATCTTTCCATGTTTCCCCTAATCCTTCACATTTGCCATTCTTTCCTTATTGTTTTTGTTCTTCATCCATGTCTGTCTCTTTGTAATCTCATTTGGGGTTTTCTTGGCAGATACTGGAGCGTTTGTCATTTCCTTCTCCAGCTCATTTTACAGATCAGGAGCAATGGCAAACAGGGTTAAGTCACTTGCCCAGGGTCACACAACTAGTAAGTGTTCAAGGCCGGATTTGAACTCATGAAGATGAATCTTCCTGACTCCAGGCCCAGTACTCTACCCACTACACCACTTAACTGCCCCTATGCTTTCTTAGGCCCAATAACATTCAACCCTAATTTGTTCAACTATTCTCCAATCATTAGAAAGATATTGCGTCTCTAGGGTTTATCACATATAATGCTCTTATGAACATGTTTACATATATAGTTTTTTTTTTCTTTGTAGACAGTGACCTTTTGGAGTTTTAGCATCAGTAGCAAAGTCTCTGGGTCAAAGAGAAAGTAAAGAAGGAACAAGTATTTATTTAGTGTCTGCTTTGTGCCAGGCACCATGCTATGCACTTTACAAATACCACATTTGTTCCTCATAACCCTGTGAGGTAGGTGCTATCCTCATTTTACATCTGAGGAAACTGAGGCTGACAGAGATTAAATAATTTGGCCAGGGTCATAAAACTAGGAAATGTCTGAAGTTGGATTGGAACTCAGGGCTTTTGACTGCAGGCCCAGTGCCCTGTCTACATCATCACCTAGCTACCTCTATAAGGATATAAACAATTTAATAACTTTTCTCGCATAATTCCAAATTCTTTCCCAGAGTGCTTGAATTGATTCCCAGATACACCAGCAGTGAATTATTTGGCCTCACTTCCAACAGACCCATCTAACAATAAGCCTTCCCATTTTTAGCATCTCTACTGAGTTGATTGGCGTGAAGAGCTACATTCACCAGATCGTTTCAATTTGCGTTTTTCTGACTATTAGCAATTTTGTATATTTTTAAATGGTTATTAATAGTTTGTATTTCTTCTATTAAATACTGTTTGTTCATGTCCTTTGACCATTTACATACTGGAAAATGGCTCATCATCTTACATATTTATGTCACTTCCTTTATTATTTCAATGTCAAAATTTTATTAGAAATATTTGATGTCAATATTTCCCTCAATCCGTATCTTCTGATTTGAATCATGTTGGTTTTATTTGTGCAAAGGCTTTTAAATTTCATATAATTGATATGGTCTACTCTGAATTTACGATCTTTCATCTTAAGGGATAGTTTCCCAAGGTAGGGGAATGTGTGAATCATCCTTCTCTACTATAGGGTCATGTTTACCTGATAGATTAATTCAATGTATTAAGCACCTGTTATTTGCAAAGGAATGTACCAGGCCCTGAAGATAGAAAAATTAGATAAGACTGCCATCCTCAGAGAGGGTTACAATCTAATAAGGGGGTATAAGACATGCATATAAATGATTTTACTATAAGGCAGATCATGATAAGTGTAAAAGAGCACACCATGCAAGGTGCTATGAACAATCTGAGGATAGAGAAATTACTTTTATTGGGGATAGAAAAGGGAGAGAAGAGAAATCAGGGAAGGCTTCATGGAACAGATCTGGGACTTGAAGAAGAAGTCCAATAGACAGAGTCTGGGCAAGTCTTTTCAAATCATGATCTGAATAAGGTAAGACCAGATCAGGAGACAATGAAAAGGCTGGTATAATTGGAGCATAGACTATATAAAGAAGGCTAGAAAGGTAGATTGAAGCCTGACTATAAATAGCTTTGAAGCTCAGCTTAAGTAGTTTGTCCTTTTTTGGTAGGTTGTAGGAATCCACTAAATGCTTTTTACAGAGTTAGAAAAATCAGTTGGGACACTACTACAATAATCCAGATAACAGATAATAGGCTCTGAACTGTGCTGGTTACAATAGGAGTGGACGCATATCTCAGAGGAAGAAGTAATAGCATTTGGCAATTCAGTGTACATGGGGATAAGGGAGAGGGAAGAATTAAAGATGATTTGAGGAAGGAAGACAAGAATTAACAAAAGGCCACTGAATTTGGTGATAGGGAGATTATTCCTGATTCAGCCGCACTTCATTTCCAGTCTCCAGCCTCATCTGTGGGTAGGGCCAAGAGGGTGGATTAAGGGAATGACAAAAAGAAGTAGCAAGCACTGGAGAGGGTTGCAGGAGATAAAGCATCGTCTGGGGAAAGCCAGGTGCCCCCCCCCAGTTATTGCCCAGGGTTGGAAGAAGTGAATAGAAAGAGGTAAAATATGAAGTAGAAGTAGTATATTGGCAATGGAACAGAGCTCCAAAGGGCACAGTGGAAGGAGTAGGCAGAAGATAAGGAATAGGGGAATGTTGTTTTTCCTTTGTTTTTGAAGAGGACCAATAACATCATGGGGTAATGTCTTGACTTTTGTGTGAATTGGATTTAAATGAGGCTGAATTGAACAAAGCTGTCAGCCTCACTCTTTCTTTCAGAATCATCTAAGGCCAGTGGCAGGACAAAAATCAAGATGACTGAAGATGGCCTGGGATGAAGTGGATGACCTTAGCATCTCAGATGTCTGACCCACCTCTAAGGTTGTAACAGTGCCTAATTCAGCCACCTTCATAGCCATTGGAACAAAATGTTCTTATCCACCTATTTTGCTAAGTGAAGTATTCACACACTTGGGATAGACACTCCCCTAACTCACCAACAGGTCTGAGTCCCATTGGTTACCCTCAACCTGGTTTAGTCTGTCTGTCTTCGGAGATGGTTTACTAGGGTATGGCCACTTAGCAGGCTACAGCTTCTTGGAGTCACAGGTGAGAGATGGGTGCCAGGTAGACACCAAAGGTGAATGAGCAGCCCTGAAAAGGGCCTGACAAGCCCTCACACCAGTGGTGCTAGGCCTCCTAGAACACCAGAAATATAAAGCTAGAGTGGAAGGGAAGAAAGCTTGTACTTTTTAGGTGGCATATTTGGGTTGTCTCTTTTGGAGGCACAGGACTCAAAATGAAAGTCCTATATTTATTTACATGTTTATATGCCCCGTAATCATTTCTTGGTTCCATTAAGACAAAATTCCCTTCCTCAACATAATCTTCTGTCTTTGCAACTCTCTTATATCCCCTTTCCTCACAAACTTGCCTTTTGCTTTTACCTTAGGTCCCTCAATCAATTCTTTGTTTTCCTAATCCTTCTTGCTATTCTCTTGAGGACATTGCCTCATCTATAAAAATTAAGGAACTAGAGGAATTCTAAAAGTCTCTTCCAGCTCCAAAATTCAAGGGTGTCAATTTAGGGATTTCACATTAATGTGAAATCAGAAGTCAAATCGACTTCCACACCTTATGTATGCTTTCTAGACTATTTACATTAAGACTATTTACAAACTTCCTAACCCCACGGAAATCAGCTACTTTCCCTTTATAAGACTAGCATTCTCTTTCCCTCACCACTGAGCCACTCACTCCCTTGATTTTTCATTCCATCCTAACTTCAACTAAACCCTCACTGTCGCCTAGCAACCCTTTCATTCATCTCTTATGGACTCCTCATCATGTTCCTTACCGTGGTTGCTTCAGACCTTCTCTTCTCTTCAATCCCTTACTCTACCATTGACTTTTTCTCAACAGATGACTTCATCTATTACTTTTACTCCTCTCCATACACTCTACAATTCAGCCTACTGGCCTCCTTTCTGTTTCTCATCTACAGCTCTCCATTTTCCATGTCTGGAATGTTTTCCTTCCTTGCCTCTCTATTTTTGGAATCCCTGGCTTTCCTCAGCATTTAGCTCAATGGCCACCTTCCTCAGGAGGCCCTTTATGGTCCCCATGTTGCTGACGCCTTTCTCCTCCAAAGTCACTTTGTATCTACTTTGTGTGTACTTTGTATATACCTATATGTACACTTTGTCTCCATCTTTAGAATGTAAACTCCCTCCAAGGACTGTTTAATTTTTGTCTTTGCATCTCCAGTACCCAAGATAGTACCTGGAGCCTAGCAGGACATTTAATAAATACTTGAATGATTGATTTTTTTTAGAAGAGATTGAGTTTTCTTTATCACCCCTTCCTCTATTTCTCAAAATCTTTCTATATCTTCTTCCAAGCTCTCCTCTTTGTCCCCAATCTTAGAGAATAAGATGGCTCTCTCACTTGCCCAAGTAATACCTTTTTTTTTGTGCTGGTAGTACCATCCTGTCCTATCTATTATTAGCTTCATTAATCCACTTCCCTCACCTCTAGTCTGCCTCTCTACTAGCTGCTTCCTTTCTGCTTATAAACATGCCATTTGAAGAAAAACCTTCTCTTGAACCTATTACTCCTCTAAGTTATTGTCGTGTGTGTATGTGTGTGTATGTGTGTGTGTGTGTCCTTCCCTGCTAAGATTTTGGAAAGAACAGGTAATACTTCAGGACTCACTCTTAAACTTCTTACCATATGACTTCAATCCCTACTGAAAATCCCTACTGTTAAAACTCTACCTGGGGTTCCGGGCTTTTGAAAAAATCTTAGATTCATCACTCTCAGAGCTGGAAAGCACCTTAGATATTTAATTCAATTCCTTCATTTTATAGATGAAGAAACTGAGGTTCGGGGAGGTGACATTGAACAACACGTCTGTAGCAAGTCTTGACTCCAAGCCGGATCTCCCAAACTCCCTACCAGTGCTCTTTTCACTGTGTCAATGATGTACGACTTACCCAATTCAATGACCTCATTTACCTTGTAGCATTTGGTAATGCTGGTCACCTGAACTCCAGTACCACATTTCAACTGCCTGCTGGCCATTTCCACCTGGATATTCAACAGACAATTCAACACGTCACAAACAAAACTCATCATCGTTATCCCAAAGCTGTTCCTCTACCTAACTGGCTATTCTTAGAATCATTCATCATTCTCCCAGTCACTGATGTTAAACATATGAGCAGTGTCTGACACTCACTATCCCTACAGCCAGTTGGCAGGCATCTACCAATGAAATACCTTTTATCAGTGCCCCTTTTGCTCTACCACCTCACCTTTGGTGTGGACCTGGCATGGACTATATAGGTCTTTTACTTGTTCACCCTGCCTTTATTCTCTAACCATCTCCAGTCCGCCCTTCACACAACTACTTATGTCCTTCAATCTCTTTCTCAAAAACTTTCTGCAACTAATAATTGCTTACTGAATAAAATACAAACTCCTTTGAGTCCTCAAGTCAAATTAAGTCAATAAACATTTATTAAGCATCTACTGTGTGTCAGGCACTGTGCTGAGTACTGGAGATACAAAAGAAAGGAGCTCACAATCTAAAGGGGTGTGTGTGGTAGAATAGAGAGCCAATATGGAAACAACTATGTACAGGCAAGATAGATACAGGGTAAGTTGGGGGTTGTTATTGTTGTTGCGTCCTTTGAAAATCTCAGAGGGAAAGCAATAACATATAAGGGGAACTGGAAAGAAAAGGTTTCTTGTGGTAGGTGGCACTTTAGCTGAAACTTGAAGGAAACCCAGGAAGTCAGGAGGCAGAGATCTAAGGAGAGGGAGAATTCCAGGCATGGGAATACTAATTAACTTTTATTTTAGTTTTTGATATGGAAAGTAACCGTAGATTAATCTTTGAATATGAAAAGCAATTATTAGAGACTCAAAAAGCTACAGTAATGTGATAAGGCTATGATATTATAATACAGATGCTCTTGTAATGGTTTCATCTGAAAGGATCCTCAGCTGAGAGCCCTTAATAGCATCCCATAAATTCAGTCTACTCATTTCTGGAGGCACAATAAGCTTCAGATTGGTGACTCTCAAGGCCAGGTGTTGCTTCACTGTACTACTATATCTTACTATGGAGCTAACTTCTTCCGTCTTCCTGGAAGCCATGGCAGCACCCAATTGGTTCTTTCAAATGATGCGCTCAACTGATAGTTGAGATAACCTGTGCCATGCTTGTGGTAGATTCTTACTTGGGCAACCATAAGCAATCAGTTGAGCTGAACTACTGATTTGGGGCCCCAGGCCAAGGAAGGGTAAAAATATCTTTGAAGAACTTTCACCTCGGTGCTCTCCTTTCCTGATTGGTGACTGTCTCTCCCAGCCATACTTTACTTCATTTCCTTCAGGCGTCCTATCACCTCTTCTGTTATTGTTGCTTGTTTTTCATTCTCAAAGAGGGCCTGACATCAGAAAGATGATGCCATGACTTGCAAGTAAATTAGATTTAAGTGAGGGAGGGCTGTGCAAAGTCACCAGCTGGGGGCAGCTGGGTGGTGCAGTGGATATAGCACCAGTCCTGGTGTCAGGAGGACCTGAATTCAAATCCAGCCTCAGACACATAACACTCACTAGCTGTGTGACTCTGGGCAAGTCACTTAACCCCAATTGACTCACAAAAAAAAGAAAGAAAAATCAACCAGTATTCCTGCATAATAATAATAATAGGATTCAGGAGTCAATAAAGAGAGGGGAAATCAATATCACACTTACAAGATTGGGGAGTTAGGTCTAGACCAGGTTTGTGTCATGGATACTTTTGGCAATCTGGTAAAACCTATGGACTCCTTTTCAGAATAATCTTTTAAAGGGCAGCTAGGTGGTGCAGTGGATAGAGCACTGGCCCTGAAGTCAGGAGGACCTGAATTCAAAGCCGGCCTCAGATGAAGCACTTGACACCTATTAGCTGTGTGACCCTGGGCAAGTCACTTAACCCCAATTGCCTAAAAAAAAATGTACACAGAATAATCTTTTAAAATGCTTGAAATAAAATACAAAAGGCTACAAAGGAAACCAATTATTATGAAATAAAATTATCAAGATATTTTTAAAAATTCATGGATCCTCTGAAAGCTCTCCAGGGGTTTTCAAGAAAGCAGAAGCCCTAGTCAAGGCAGTTACTCAGTTCAAAAAGATATGGGTTTTTCAGTGGACTACAAAGTCAATGTATTAATAGTGGGATATGGAAGCCGAGAAAGTTATTGCAGTTTTGGAGGAGTGTATTAAGAAATGTAGTTTCTAGGACTAGGAGGTGATATTATCAATACATTCTGCCCTGGTCAGATTATATTTAGAATACTGTTTACTTCTGATCATCACAATTTAGGGCTGCCACTGTTAAGCTTGAGCATATTAAGAGTGACCCTGGGCAAGTCACTTACCCTCATTGCCTAGCCAAAAACAAACAAAGTCACTAGCCACCCGTTCTCCTCTGGAGCCACCTGAGTCCTGTGGCCAGATATAGATCAGAATGACTGGCTTTAAATGATTTCCTTTAAAACCTCCTGAACAAATACCCGCTCAGGTCAGAGCTGCTCTGCCATTGTTCCTATAAAGGGTATATCAGCCCTATGATACCTAAGGCCCCATTCACCATCCTATTAACTTTAAGGACCAAAGTATCCTTCCCAGCCTCCACTCTCTTATTTATGTTTTCCCCCTATTAGAAGGTAAGCTTCTGAAGGGTAGGAGCTGTTTTAGCTTTTATATTCGTACCCTCAGTTTAATGGTATAATACTTGTCATGTAATAGGTGCTTAATAAACACTTTTTCATTCATTTATTCTACCATACCCTCACATATCTCTACTGAATAATTTGAATATTTGAATACATAGACATAGCAGAATGTAAACAAGAATTGAGTGCCTCGAACAAGTTTATTTGCCCAATATACTTAGTCTAGAATTTGAGACTATACATAATTTAACTCTAAAACTAGCTTTTCCAATCTCATTTCACAGCTCTCCCCTTAGCTATTCACTCTTCTCTAGTCATCTCTCAATGATTTCAGCCTTCTAGACTCTCTGCATTTGCCCAAAATTTCCCCCATGTGTGGGAGGCACTTCTCCCATCCCACTTCATTTAAAAAATAGTATAATAACAATACCTTACATTTTTATTGTGCTTTAAGTTTTTCAAGGTGGAAAGAGTCTTGGCACTGGAGGCTGACTGAGGACCTTGGTCCCAAATTCTGCCTCTGACTTTTACTATCTTAGACCTTGGTCAAGTGGCTTGATACCTTGGGACCTTAATTTCCTTATCTGTAGTATGAGGGAGTTGAAATAGGTAGATGGGGTAGGTCCATTCAGTTCTAAATAGATGGGCCTATAATATTCACAACAACCCTGTGAAGTAGATGCTATTAGCCCCATTTTACAAATTAAGAAAATGAACCACAGGGAGGTTCAAAGATTT
Organism: Phascolarctos cinereus; assembly: GCF_003287225.1. Lineage (NCBI taxonomy): Eukaryota > Metazoa > Chordata > Mammalia > Diprotodontia > Phascolarctidae > Phascolarctos > Phascolarctos cinereus. Next base: position 186,029,310 of record NW_027555736.1, read on the forward strand.
GCTCAGGGTCACAGGCCTTATCTAAAGTAGATCTTGGATGCAGATCTTCCTGACTTAGAGTTAACACTCAGTTTATTAAAACATGATCCCATGGCCAGTTATATATATAATCAGGTTAAGTGACTTGCCCAGGGTTACACAGCTAGTAAATGTCTGAGGCCAGATTTATCTATCCAATGGTCTGCCCCCATGGCCAGCTATTGAAATTTTTCTCCTTCAACTCACAGTTCAGATGCTACCTTTCAATTAATCTTTCCTATTTCCACTAACTGAAAGTGATTCTTCTCTTGTAGAATCTCCTTTTTCTGTTCAACTCCTCCTAAGTACTTAATGATGGGGACAGGGGCTGAACTTGTGATTTTATTTTTAGAGGAGATCCCCTTCCTTCACCCCCTACCCCAAACAAGCCAAGTTCTCTCTACCAATGCCTCTCAACACCTGATGGCTGCTAGCTATGAATAGTGTTGAGTCCAGAGTTCAGAATTAGTCTTAGCTTTTTATTAGCTGTGTGACCCTAGGCAAATCATTTAATTTCTGCCTGCCTCAATTGTCTCATCTATAAAATGGACATAATAACAGCCACTACCTCATCTAGTAGTTCTGAGGATCAAATAAGACAATATATGTAAAGTTCTTTAGAAACCTTAAGGCACTCATATAAATGCTAACTAACACTGAGATAATTTCTCAGGTTTACACCGCAAGTATGAGTTTGAGATGGGACTTGAACTTTTCATCCCCTGGAAGCTTTCTAGCCATCTGTTAAGTTACCGGTCCTGGAGTCAAGGAGATTAATCTTTATGGATTCAAATACGGTCTCAGACACTTCCTGGCTCTATGACCCTGGACGAGTCACTCAATCCTGTTTGCCTTAGTTTCCTCATCTATAAAATGAGCTAGAGAAGGAAGTGGTAACCCACTCCAATATCTTTGCCAAGGCCAGCTAGGTGGCATAGTGGATAGAACACTGGTCCTGGAGTCAGGAAGATCTGAATTCAAATCTAGCCTCAGTCACTTGCTAGCTGTGTGACCCTGGGCAAGTCACTTAACTCTGTTTGCCTCAGTTTCCTCATCTGTCAAATCAGCAGGAGAAAGAAATGACAAACCACTCCAGTATCTTTGCCAAGAAAACCCCAAATAGTATCACAAAGAGTCAGACATGGCTGAACAATCTTTGCTAAGAAAACCCCAAATGGAATCACAAAAACTTGAAAATGACTGAACAATGACAGCAGATGTTAGTATTGTGCTAAGTCACTCCTCTATCAAGCAGCTCACTTTCTTGTTTAGGTGGCTTCACAGAGGAGTTAATGATTTTTCTACCTTGTATTATAATTATTTACGTATATCTCTCATCCTCATATCCCCAAACACCTGAAGGATAAGATCCTTAAGGATTACCTCTCACCTTGGACAAAGTCAGGGTTTAATAATTCCACAAACCACCAAACAGAGGATAGAGAACATTATGAAATGCAAAAGGAATAACTTTGATTACATTAAATTGAAAAGTTTTTGCACAAAGCCAATGCAACTACAATTAAAAGGAAAGTAGAAAATTGGGAAAGAATTTTTACAACCAGTGTCTCTGATAAGGGTCTCATTTTTAAAATATATAGAGAAGTAAGATGAATTTATAAGAATACAAATCATTCCCCAATTGATAAATGGTCAAAGGATATGAACAGGCAGTTCTTGAATGAAGAAATTAAAGCCATCTATAGTCATATGAAAAAATGCTCTAAGTCACTATTGATTAGAGAAATGCAAATCAAAACAACTCTGAGGTACCACATCACACCTATCAGATTGGCCAACATGACAAAATAGTACATTGTTGGTGGAGTTGTGAAATGATCCAACCATTTTGGAGAGCAATTTGGAACTATGCTCAAAGGGCTGTAAAAATGTGCATACCCTTTGACCCAGCAATAGCACTTCTAGGGCTATATCACAAAAAGGTCATACAAATGGAAAAAGGACCCACATGTAAAAAAAATATTCATAGCAGCTCTTTTTATGGTGGCAAAGAATTGGAAATTGAGGGGATGCCCATCAATTGGGGAATGGCTGAACAAGTTGTGGTATATGAATGTAATGGAACACTATTGTGCTATAAGAAATGATGAACAGGCTGACTTCAGAAAAACCTGGAAAGACTTGTATGGTCTGATGCTGAGGGAAGTGAGCAGAACCAGGAGAACATTGTACACAATAACAGCCACGTTGTACGATGACTAATATTGATAAACTTAACCCTTCCCAGCAATACAAGGATCTAAGACATCTCTATAGGCCTCATGGTGGAAAATGCTATCCACATGCAAAGAAAGAACTATGGAATTTGAATGCAGATTGAAACATACTATTTGCTATTTTTTTCTTCTGTTTGTTTTGTTTCCTCTTTCTGGTGGTTCCTCCTATTAGTTCTAATTCTTACTTACAGCATGACAAATGTGAAAATATGTTTAATAAGAATGTATATGTATAGCCTATATCAGATTGCATGCCATCTTGGGGAGGGAGGTGGGGGGGAGAAAAATTTAAAATTCAAAAGCTTATGGAAGTGATTGTTGATAATTCAAAATAAATTAATTGAAAACAAAAACAAGAAAATTATTCCACAAATCTCTAAGCAAATAAATGTTGGATGAATTTGAGTGGCTGAGAATTCCTGCATTGAATTACAAGATCCTTTGGATACACTCACTTTCACACAGGATATCACATGTCTGACCTTGTCCATGTCATCTTTGTTTAATGTCCATATTTTGCTCTCCTTTAATTTGGGGCTGGTGGTTGTAACTGCCTGTTTCCTGGACAGGTAATAGTGGGGAAAGAAAGGAGGTGAGAAAAGAGAGACAAGAAATAACATAATATATCAAAGAAGAGGGAGAGAAACAGACTGGGTAGGGACACTTAGAGAAGCTGGCGGTCCAATGGATAAAACGCTGGACTTGGAGGTGGAAATCCTAAATTCAACTCCTGCCTATAGCCCCTAGGGACTTATTAGATGTGTGACCCTGGGCAAGTCATTTAACTTATCTCAGTCTTGAGGTTGAAGGAGCTGTATTAGATGACCTTCAAAATCCTTTCTAGCTCTAAATCTATAATGCTATGGATGAAAAAAAAAAGACATGAGAAAGTAGAAATGTAATGTGATAGAAAGAAGGAAGGAGGGGAATAGAAAAGGAAGGTTTTTCTCCAACTCCTCTGCCCCCAAGCTAGAAGGCTAAAAGTACTCTCTCACTACCTACTATGACACCTTTCTCACATCTACACTCTCTGGGCTACACCCTAAACCATAAAATGTTCCTTCCCTCTACCTGTCAAACTTCCATCTTTCAATGGCAAGCAAAGAAAGCCTAGCTGCATAGTGGAAAGACCACTGGACTAAATGTCTGAAGACCCAGTTTCAGTCATGGCTTGGCTGCTAGTAACTGTGTGACCTTTGAGCGAGAGTCACTCCATCTCATTGGGCCTCAGTTTCCTTTACAAAACTAGGTGGTTAGACTCAGGACCTCTTCTAGCTCTAACATTAAAGGATATCTATTTGATTAACTTATTTCACACTATTATGTGAAATGTGTGACTCCCACACCGTGATATGTTCTCTCTTAACAGGACTATTTACACTTACATTGTCAACTTGCTGACCCTATAACATAACAGCTAGCAGATAGGATTAATCCTTACTATTAGAATTTTAGACTGCAAGGAAGGGATTGTTGAAAGTAGGAGGACCTCAAAACACAACAATTGGGACTTCTTATTTATCCATCTTTGTGTAAGGTTTGTGATAGAGGGGGAAAGCTTAGAAAGAAAAGGTAGAAAAAAGAGAAGAGGGTTGAGAAATATTAGAAAACTACCACCCAGGCAACCAATCTGTGCATACCCTTTGATCCAGCAATATCACTACTAAGTTTGCATCCCAAAAAGATCATAAAAAAGGGGAAAGGATCTACACATGCAGAAATATTTATAGCAGCTCTTTTTTTAGTGACAAAGAATTGGAAATTGAGAGGATACTCATCAACTGGGGAGTGGCTGAACCAGTAGTAGTATATGAATGTAATGGAATACCATCGTGCTATAAGAAATGATGAACAGTCTGATTTCAGAAAAAACCTGGAAACTTAACAGGAACTGATGTTGAGTGAGGTGAGCAGAACTAGAACATTATACACAGTACCAGCAACATTGTGAGATGGTCAGCTATGACTGACTTAGCTCTTCTCAGCAATACAATGATCTAAGACAATTCCAAAAGACTGGTGATGGAAAATGCTAACCACATTCAGAGAAAGTCTGAATACAGATCGAAGCATATTATTTTCTTTTTTTTCGGTTTTGTTTTTTCTTTCTCATGGTTTTCCCCTTTTGTTCTAATTCTTCTCTCACAACATGACTAATATGGAAATATCTTTAATATAATTGTACATGTATAGCCTATATCAGATTGCTTGCTGTTTTGGGAAGGGGGGAGGAAAAAGAGGGAGGGAGGAAAATTTAGAACTCAAAATCTAACAAAAAAAGAATTTTGAAAACTATCTTTACATAAAATTGGAAAAACAGTAAAATACAGGAGAAGAAGAAGAAGAAGAAGAAGAAGAAGAAGAAGAAGAAGAAGACCACCTACCTTTCTAGAAATCTCAGGAAGATCTACTCCCATTGTCATACTCCAAAACCCTATGCCACTTTCCCTATCCCAGCTACTGCCCTAGGATCCAACCCTTCCCAGCCATAGCACTTACCTTATCCAGGGTAAACTATGTACATGAATAATTACAATGTGACAATGGCTTTCATATGTATGTTTGAGAGGTACAAGCTAAGTTACATGACAGTTCAGAAAAAGAAGGGTTCGCCTTCAGCTGGAGAAATCACAGAAGGCTCCATGGAGGAGATGACATCTGAGCCAAAACTCAACCAGTTTTTTCTCTCTGTAAGTATGCTTTGCCCCTCCCCATATTGATTCTTCCTTTGCATCTTCAAGAGGATTCAGTACAAATGTATGAGCCAGAGGTCTCCCAGCTGGTGTGGCTAGTCATCTAAGCTAGTCAGTTGCCAGTATCTAATAAATTTATTGTGCCTTGCCACTATATTATACTTCAAAGTTAACTTTGTAACCCAAGGCAAGTTTTCCAATATGTTCCCAGACACTTGGGACCCACCTGTAGAGTCAATTACTTTCTCAGAAGACTATGACAATGACTACAAAGGAAATATTTTGTTGCTGTTAAGTGGTGTCTGACTCTTTGTGACCTCATGGATGTCATGGACTATAGCACTGAGGTTCTTCTATCCCCCTGAAGTCTGTCCAAGCTCATGGTCGTTGTTTGCATGACACTATCTATCCATCGAATCTTCTATCTCCTTTTCCTTTTGCCTTCAATCTTTCCCAACATTGCAGGCTTTTCCAATGAGTCTTGTCGTCTCCTTACAGAGCCAAAGCACTTAAGCTTCAGTTTCAGTATTTGTCCTTCATAAGAATAGTTAGAATTAATTTCTTTAAGTGTGGACTGATTTGATCTCTTTGCTTTCCAAAGGACTCTTAAAAGTCTTTTCCAGTACCATAACTCAAACAGCGTTGATTCACCTTTGTCAGCAAGGTGATGTCTCTGCTTTTTAGTAACCTCAAAATTGCCATAACTTTCCTTCTAAGGAGTGAGCAAGTGTCTTTTAATTTCATGACTGCAGCCACCATCTGCAGTGATCTTTGAGCCTAAAAATACAACATGAATTTAATACACATACATATGTATAAGAGGCTGTATAGTACAATGGGACGAGATTTGGATCTACAGTCAAAAGACCTGGGTTCAAACCTAGCTCTATTTATTATGTGACCTCGAGTAAGACCTCTGAATCTCAGTTCCTCATCTATAAAATGAGGAAGTTATACTGGATGCTGCAGGTGACAAGTCTGTTTGGGGTTGGACTGGGCAGAGCCTGGCTGGCGGTAGCAGCAGCAGCCCCAAATGGAGGCCTTACAAGAGGTGTCTATGGGGGGGGCAGCTAAGTAGCACAGTGGATAGAGCACTGGCCCTGGAGTCAGGCGGACCTGAGTTCAAATGTGACCTCAGATACTTGACACTTACTAACTGTGTGACCCTGGGCAAGTCACTTAATCCCACTGCCTAGCCAAAAAAAAAACAAAACCCAAAACAGGTGTCTATGGGCTAGGGTGACTTCTTCCAGGTGGACCACACACAGGTTGACCTAATACAAAGCAGACTTCCTGGGTCAGTGGGCACTTCTCTACTTTGGCTTCACACACTGTCTAGGCATCTGCCCTGGGAAACTTAAGAAGCTGACTAGAGTGGGAATGCAGCTGTGAGCCAAGCAGGACTGTCCTGCTAGGCAGCCTTTTTTATTATCATGAACCCCAATTGGGATGTCTTGGCTGCCATGGGACGCTATGTACCTGATTTCTATCCATGGCTGCTGGATCTGACTAGCACATCTGAGCAGCTAGGCCAGGTTAGATGGGTTGACTGTGTCTACCTCAGTGCCCTACTTGGGATGATGACCAGGTAGCTAGGATTGCAGGTATGCACCACTATACCTGTTTCTTTTTTTATTTTAAATGTTTTAACTAACAAAAGTTTATATTTTCTTTTTTTTTCCCCTTCCACTCCATTGAGGGAAAAAAGAAATACAAAATTCTTATAACTAATACGTTTATCAAGCAAAACAGAATCCCAAGTTGATCATGTTCAAAAATATATGTCTTATTCTGTGACTTGGGTTCAACATCTTTCTGTAGGACAGACTTTTTCATAGACCCAGGGTCTGTCCCTGGGAGAACAGTGGAGCAAGAACATACCTTTCCCTTAGAAGACAATAAATAACTATTATTGGCAGAGATGTCTAGATATATGAAAAGCAATGTCCCTTCCCTCAAGTAGCCACACTGTTGTCTGGTCAACCAAATACATTTATTGTGTAAAAACAGTGCCTTGCACAACAGTGCTTAGCATGGTTTTGGAATGGAATGTTCCATAAGTGTATTTGTTTTACAATAACATGACAAACTATTACAGCACAAAAAACAAATAGACTGAATTCATATCTTAACAAGAATCCCTTCTACAAAATGCTGGACAAATGGTCAGTCAGTCCTTGATTGAAGATCTCTAGTGAGAGGGAATCCACCACCTCCTGATGTTGCCCATTTCCCTTTTAGATGACTCTGAATTGTTAGGAAGTTTTCCCTTAGCCTTCAAGCCTCAATCTTTTCTCTTTGTGGTTTCTACTCATTGTTCTAAGAATTGTATCAGAGGCCCATTTCTAAAATATATAGAGAACTAAGACAAATTTATAAGAACACAAGCCATTCCCCAATTGATAAATGGTCAAAGGATACGAACAGACAGTTCTCAGATGAAGAAATTAAAGCCATCTATAGTCATATGAAAAAATGCTCTAAATCGTTATTGATTAGAGAAATGCAAATCAAAGCAACTCTGAGGTGCCACATCACACCTATCAGATTGGCCAACATGACAAAACAGGAAAATGATAAATGTTGGAGAAGATGTGGGAAAATTGGAATACTAATACTTTGTTGGTGGAGTTGTGAAATGATCCAACCATTTTGGAGAACAATTTGGAACTATGTCCAAAGGGCTAGAAAAATGTGCATGCCCTTTGACCCAGCAATAGCACTTCTAGGGCTATATCCCAAAGAGATCAAACAACTGGGAAAAGGACCCACATGTACAAAAATATTCATAGCAGCTCTTTTTGTGGTGGCAAAGAATTGGAAATTGAGAGGATGCCCATCAATTGGGGAATGGCTGAGCAAGTTGTGGTATATGAATGTAATGGAATACTATTGTGCTATAAGAAATGATGAACAGGCTGACTTCAGAAAAACCTGGAAAGACTTATATGCTGTGATGCTGAGTGAAGTGAGCAGAACCAAGAGGACTTTGTACACAATAACAGCCACATTATGCAATGACTAATATTGTTAAATTGAACCCTTCTCAGCATTACAGGGATCTAAGACATCTCCAGAGGCGTCAGGATGGAAAATGATGTCCACATCCAAAGAAAGAACTATGGAAGTTGAATCGCTATCACTTATTTTTACCTTCTGTTGAGTTTTGTTTCATCTTTCTGATGGTTCCTCCTATTGGTTTTAATTTTTACTTACAACTTCACTAATGTGAAAATATGTTTAACGGGTATGTAAATGTAAAGCCTGTATCAGATTGTGCACTGTCTTGGGGAGGGTTGGGGGGGAGGAAAAGGGAGAAAAATTTTCAACTCAAAAGCATATGGAAGTGATTGTTGATAAATCAAAATAAATTAATAAAATTTTATATAAAAAAAAATAAAGAATTGTATCAGAGGCCAAGAAGAACAAGTCTGATTCCTTTCCCCGAAGCCAGCCTTCAAAACACTTGAAAGCAGCTGTCAGGCCCCACACCCCTTTTAAATTTTCTCTTCTCCCAGCTAAGCCTTCAACTTCTCCTTACATGGCATGATCTTGAGACCCTTCTGGTTGCCCAACTTGCGATTTTCTTAACACTTTTCGATGTGCTCTGATGATCTTTAAGGACCATTTCAGCTCTAAATCTGTGATCCTATTATCCTCAGATGACCAACTCACAACTAAATACAATACTGTAGATGTGATCTGACCAGGAGAAAATACAGCAAAGCTATCACCTCCCTAGCCCCAGAATGCAGCAGTTCATATGCAACCATTAGTAGCCATTATTCTTTTAGGTCCATTTCCAAATCCATTTAATTGTACTTGGTCTCACTTAAATTTGTCCATTTTGCCAATATCATTAAAAACTTTGTTTTTGTAAATGTATGTAAACAATGTATGTAAATAACAACAGCTAGCATTTATGGAGCATTATTAAATGTTTTACAAATAGCATTTCATTAGATTCTTAACAATAACCCTGTAAGGTAAAGGCTACTATTAACCCCCTTTTACAGATGAGAAATTAAATGGTTTGTGGAGAACCACAAAGCTAGTAAATGCCTGAGGAAGGATTTGTACCAAGTCTTTCTGAACTGAAGGTCAGCATTCTATCTATTATGCCAATGTTTGTTGTTGTTCAGTCCTTCAGGCACGTCCAACTCTTTGTGACCCTGTAGCAGGGTTTTCTTGGCAAAGATACCGGAGATGTTTGCCATTTCCTTCTCTAGTGGAGTAAGGCAAACAGAGGTTAACTGACTTGCCCGGGGTTACACAGCTAGTAGGTATCTGAAGTTGGATTTGAACTCAGATCTTCCTGACTCCAGGCCCAGCACTGAACCACTGAGTCACTTAACAGTCTCTATATCAACTACCTGCCTGTATTTAGGGTATTTTCCTTATTTATGTATTTGGTAACTGGCAAAAAAAAGAAAAAAAGGAAATAAGATGGAATGACCTCTTCTTGATGAAACCATTCTGCTTTCTTTTCTAGATGTTCATAGAACTAAATAAGAGTTTAAATATTGTGTTGTACTGCCATTTTTCTACTGTATATGCAAAATACTTCTGAGAGATTTTAGAGTTAGTAGGCAGATGGTAATAGAGTTGTAAGGGATGGAGGGAGGGATATTTATTCATTTAGGTTATACATATACAGTCATGCAAAATATATTTCCATATCAGTTATATTGCAAAAGAAAACAAAAAAAAACCAAACAAGAAAAATAAAGTAAAAAAAGTATGCTTTGATATGTATTCAGATTCCATTAGTCCTTTCTCTGGGGATAGACAACATTTTTTCATCATAAGTTCTTCAGAGCTGTCTTGGATCATCATATTGCTGAGAATAGCTAAGTCATTCACAGTTGATCAGCATTCAGTATTGCTGTTAGGGGCAGCTAGGTGGCACAGTGGATAGAGCACTGGCCCTGGATTCAGGAGGACCTGAATTCAAATCTGGCCTCAAACACATAATACTTACTAGCTGTGTGACCCTGGGCAAGTCACTTAACCCCATTGCCTAGCCAAAAAAACAAACAAAAACCCCCCTCAAAAACAAACAAGCAATACTGCTGTTAGGTACAGTCTTCTCCTGGTTCTTTTCATTTCACTTTGTATCAGTTCATGTAAGTCTTTCTAGGTTTTTCTGAGAGCATCCTGCTCATCATTTCTTATAGCACAATGGTATTCCATCACAATCATATGCCACAACTTGTTCAACCATTCCCTAATTGACATACATCTGGGGGGGAGGATACTTAGAGTGATACAGTGTATAGCATACTGAACTTCTAATCAGAAGGCATGGGTAGGAATCCTACCTCAGGTACTTATTTGCTTTAGGAAATTTGATTAAGCTCCTTTCAACCTTAATTTCCCCTTCTGCAAAATAACACTTTACAGGGTTGATTAGAGAATAAAATGCAACAATTTATGTTATAATAGCTGAAATTGATATGGTACTTTAAGGTTTACAAAGCTCTTTACATACATTATCTCATTGGAAAAGCACTTTGCAAATCTTAAAGGGCTATGTGAACATAAGCTATCATTATCAATTTAGGGTGGAAAGGAATGAATGGGTCAGCGTGGAAAGGACTCTAATCCTACTTCCTCTATCTTCGCTCTTTCAGAACTAAAATTGTAGAAAAGTATTCAGAATATTTATTGCAGCATTATATTTAACAGGAAAAAAACTGGAAACAACCAATCAACTACTGGGGAATGGCAAAACAAATTGTTATATATGCATACAATGGAATGCTATTATGCCAAAAGAAATAACTAGAGGAAAACGACGTTTGGAAAGGCGTAGGAAATGACAAGAACGAAGAAAGCTGAATCAAAACATACACACTTTATAAAAATAGTAGCAGCAGCAACAAACCCCTGAAAAAAATACAAAGAATTGTGAGGGGAATTCTTTTTTGTTACTCTTTCATTAGATATACACAGTTTTCAGCAGCAGGTAAATAATGTAATTCCTAGTTTCATGTAGAACCACTGTATTTCCCGTTTACGTATGTTAATTTTTTTCAACATTATTAAATTTGGAATAAATTGACACTCCTTGAGAACACCAGACCCATGAAGTTGAGTAACCCCTATTCTGAAGAATGTGGTGATGATGATGAGATGAAGTAAATACAGACAATATAATTTAAATATATTTAAATATGCATATATCTACTATCTACATATGCAATTGTTAAGTAAGGTCAACCAGCATTTATTAAGCACGTCCAATGGGCCAGGCATTGTGGTAAGCACGGGATGGCATACAAAGAAAAGCAAAAACTACTTTCCAAAAGTACACATTCTAATGGGAAGGCAACCTGCAAATAAATATGTACATACAAGATACATACAGTGTAAATGCAAAGTAATCTTGGAGGGAAGACACGCAAAAGTCGGGGGAGTAGGGCCGGGGAGACAGGAGACGTACTCAGATTGCCCACCTAGTTCCGGCCTCACCCCGCCCAACTGTGCTAACATGTGCATTCAGAAGTCAACTTTACACCCGCGACTCCGGTACACAAGTCTTCCTAGCTTTTTTCCCGAAATGTGAATTCAAAGGGGTCTCCCATGAATAAAAGACGCCTGCAGCGCGTCTGTCTTGCTATTCTCCCTAAGAGAAGCCCCGTGGATGGAGCAGCACGAGGGAGCACCGGCAGAGCTGACTCCCCACCCCGCCAGTCCCGCCCCTCGCTCTCCGCGCCTCCTCCTCCTCTCTCTCTCTTTCTCTTTCTCTCTCTCTCTCTCTCTCTCTCTCTCTCTCTCTCTCTCTCTCTCTCTCTCTCTCTCTCTCACACACACTCTCATTCTCTCTCTCTCTCTCTCTCTCTCTCTCTCTCTCTCTCTCTCTCTCTCTCGCTCTCTCTCTCTCTCTCTCTCTCTCTCTCTCTCTCTCTCTCTCTCTCTCTCTCTCTCTCTCTCTCTCTCTCTCTCTCTCTCTCTCTCCCCTCCCACCCCCGCCGCGTTCCGTCGGGTGAAGGGGGTGGATCTCACGGCGACAGTGGGGCGGGGCGAACGGCGTGCCTCGGCGGGGTGGGGGCGGGGCCTGGCGGCGGAGAGGAGCGCGCATGCGCGGTCGCCTTTGTGTGGGTCGAGCGGCGGCGGCGGCGGTGGCGGTCGCACTGGCTGGCGGGCAAGAAGGGAGTCCGGGCGGCGGCGTCCGGCGCGGGAGCCGGGGTGCCACCATGGTCAAGAAGCGGAAAGGCCGCGTCGTGATCGACTCGGACACGGAGGACAGCGGCAGTGATGAGAACCTGGATCAGGTAAAGGGGCAGGCCGCGGCGGGGGCGGGAAGGAAAGGGCTGAGCGGGGGGCGGCCGGGCCGGGGCCAGGGCCGGGCCGGGCCGGGCCGCGGGGCCTCCATCTCCGAGCGCCCGGCCCTCCCTCCCTTCTGCCGGCTTCCTCTCCCCCTACCCGCCCCAGCCCTTCCCCGGAGCTCCCGGGCCCGGAGGCGCCCGGCACGGGCCTGAAGCCGGAGTCCCCGAGTACTTGGCGCGGTGGACTTGGGTGGTGGGGCGGGGACGGGAGCGAAGCGCCCCGGGGCACCAGGGGCCGGGGGAGCTGGGGGAGGGGTCTGTGCCCGGGGTAGCGGAGGGCTGAGGGCGGCCAGCAGGCTAGAGGGGAGGCTGGCCCCCCGGATCCCTCCCTGGGGGGCTCTCTCTCTCTCCAGCCCAGAGGAGAGAGTTAGGAAGTAGCGCTGCCTCTTCCTCCCCGAGGCAGGGAGGTTTCTATGTGTGAGTGTTGTGAGTGTGAGAGTGTGTGTGTGCGTGTAGAGGATCGAGTTTGGCAGGCCGGGGACTTGGGGCACTCACGGCATACTCAAGACTGTTTCTGGGCAGGAGGTGTGTGTGGGGGGGTTCCTCTGCATGTGCCAGGTAGAGAGATGAGATGGGCTTGGTGGTGATTCCGGAGAGTTTTGGAGACCAGGGCCGTTTGTGGTTGGGAAGGCCGCCGAATGGGATGTCAAAACAAAGTTAACAGTAATGAGAGAAGGAAGCAGGTCAGATGCTGTGTACAGCCCTGGACAGTTTTGTAAGGTGGCATGGAGGGCCTGTGGCAGAGGCCTTATGGGAAGACCTTTTTACCCAGGCATCCCAGAATCCTTTCCTACTTAGGGTTTATGCAATAGACATTAAAAAACAACTTTTAGTTTAATGGCTTTGGAGTTACCTGAACTGTTTCTTTTTCTTGAAAGTGCTGTAGGGAGAAATCAGTCACTTAGGCACTTCCATTGCCAGCAGTGATGCCAGAAGTTAAGCTGTAGTAGGAAGAGTATTTTTTGTGTTTTATTAACAAAAGCTAGAAAGAAAGGGAAGCTGAAAAGTGGGCTTCCCTAGTGTATTTCCACAATGGAAGGTTGGTCTTGAAGTAGGGGTGGATAGTCTGTTTTGTCGAGGCCCAAACTCTCAGAACTAAGGAGAGGAAGCTCAGGGAATACAGGGCTATTGAAGAGAGGGAAGCAAGGACTGTTTTGGAATTGAAGGTGAAGGAATGAGAAAAAAAAAAAAGGTATTTTATTTGGAGACATAAATGGAAGGGAATCTCATATTCAAATAGAAAACAAGTCCTATTTTATTAGAAATTTTAGTGTTGTCAGCAGAAGTTTGGAAACGTTGGTAGATAGAACCTTAACTGGGTATCAGGAGGATTAAAATCTAATATATTCTCAAGTTGTAAAATAGGACTGTTTGGTTCAATGTCTGTAAAATATTCGAACCCTTTAGAGGAAACCAGCATAAAAATGAAAAAGATGGTTCTAAGACACGAAAGCCCCTTAATAAGCACTTGTTAGATACCTGTCCTTTTAGGTGAATGAACAGCACACTTGGCATGGGAAGTAAGGAGGAAGTGGCAATGATGTGGAAGTCCAGTTCTCTCTCTTTCTCTCTGTCTCTCTTTCATTTTTTTTTATTTGCAAAGTTTTGAAAAATTATATGAAAGATTCAACAATGTGGTAGTGGCACTAGTAGAGGTAAGAATTGTCCACAACATCCAGAAGATGGTCCTGAGCCACAGATAACTTCAGAGTGGACATCAATACTTAAAACTCATAGGAAGAGACCTTAGAAAGTTAACCCTAACCGCTCATTTTACAGATGAGGAAATTGAGACCCAGAGAAGTAAAATGATTTGTCCATCTGATTTAGTCTTCTGTACTTCTACCACTATTAACCTTCTCAAAAATCAGTGATCAGAATAAAATCAAAATTCCTTTCCCAGTACATGTATTCACTAACAGAGGTACTGATGATTAGTAAATCAGTAAGCATTTATTGAGTTCTTTACTGTGTACCCAGCAAAAAGCATTCATCAAAAAAGGCCTTGAGGAAGGAAAGAGTCTGAATAATCTTATTGGGAAAGTTCTATACAGTACAATTTAGAACTGTACTTGTAACAGTTTGGTACTTTACCTTATTTTGGTATCTTAGGCATTCTGGGTATTTCATTTGTTAGTGTAATACTCAGTTTAAATTTCTGTCCTGATGAACTGAACAGTTTGAGTAGCAGTTTTGTGTCCTGGTCCTTTTGGAAAAGGCAGTGAGCCATGAAGTATTACCAAGTATTTAGTGTCAAGATCAGAAATCTGTGCTTCATGAGGTAGGGCTAAGTTCTCTGGGTGAAGAATGGCTCCTTTGGGTGAATATTTCTCCAGTCATACTACTTCCACTTAATATCCTGCTTAATAAGGTCCTCCTAAGATTATCTCCAGTTTTTTTCGTCAGTACCTTGTTTGTATATAGTTGTATGTTGTTTTCCCCATTAGACTTCTTGAAGGCAGGGACTGTTTTTTACCTTCTTTGTATTCCCTGGTGCCTAGCACGGTGCCTGGAACATAGGTGCTTAATGGAATGCTTGTTGACTTGACTTTTATGAAAGGAAAGTGAATCGGGTGCTTTCTAAATTCTTTGATCTAGTTCGTGTCTTTTTGTTTGCTTATTCCGACCAGTAGGTTGAGTAGTTTTAGAAGGTTTTTGTAATCAAATTGGATTAGAAGGAAACTCATTCAACTTACTTTCTCAGCTCACATGCTTCAAGGTTGAAGGGACATCAAAGTGTGAACACTTAACCTGTAACCTGGCAAATGATGTTTACGGTTCTGTGGTTGTTGGTTCTTCTGTGACATCTCTAAGACCAGCTGAAGTCAGAGGAGGTTCTTGTTTGGGTAGAATCGAAGCATAATTGTAGGAACCATTTTTTACTTCAGATTCTTCTGTCTGTTCTATTTCAGGAGGGGGGAAGTGAAGCTTAAGTGTAGGATTAAGCCACGATAGCCTGAAAAACTTAAGATGAGGGGGGAGGTTCAGAAATCCCTGCTATATAGCTTGAAAAAACTAAGCACAGGAGCCTTAGAATCTGCCTTAGTAAGCAGTAATCAAATAGACTGCTTGTGTAGCCACATTTAAAATTAGGCAAATCTGTAAACTCTTTAGTTGGATTCTTTTCGAAGAACCTTCGCACTTTGAATAAAAACCCTTGGCCTTCTAACTTCTAGCTATACCAAAATGGTGTGCCTCCCTTTTGACTTGGCATTTTGGCTCCATGTCATTATGAAATAAATAGCATCAGAGGGGCTAGAAAAAAGAAGCCTCGGTTATTTATTTTAGAGATCAGTGCAGTTTCTGGTGGTGTTTTTATACATATGCTAAACTCTTTCCCAATATTTTTGAGTAAGAGACCTAAAATTTCACAGTTCTGAATGTACACATTCTTACACCCCTTGCACTAATTCCATGACATCTCTCCCCCACCCCTACCAGCCCTTCTAGGAGTCTGAAGCCCACAGGATGGAACCTGTCTTGTACTTTTATTTATAAATTTCTCATTTTCTTTATGGTTTTATTGCTGTTAGCCTGTTTTTCTGTACTCTTTGCTTCTGCTATGTGCCAGGCACTATTATGGGTCTACAAGATACAAAATAGACATAGGGCCTTTCCCTCAAGGAGTTTATAACTTGCTGTAGCTTCAGTTACATTTACATTTGAATACCATGAGTATTTTTAGAAAGTTTTCTTGGATACAAATACAAGAGTATTCTTGCCCTCAAGGAACTTATAACTTTATTAATTACATTTCCTTTAAGAGACTAGGCCCATAAGTATTTTTAAGAACCTGTCTTTTGGAATTATGTTAAAATTGTTACAAACTGGCCAAGAAAAAAGCCAGAAAATTTAAAAATCATATTTTTTATCAAATGTCATATTCACATTTTGAAGTGCAATGTGACCATGTTGTGTGTGAGAAGAGTCATGTTAGAGTTTTACATTTTAGTCTTAATGTTGCATTAGTGGAGCCTACTTGCTAATTTCATTTTTTTTTTCTTGAATAGCTGTGCAGGAGAAGGCTGCTTGGTTTTTGACATATAGGTATTTGGATGGTATCATGGCTGAATACAGTTTTGTTTTTAATCCATACATAGACCCTGTTTTAGTAAATGAATCCTAAACAAATGATTCTTTAATTAGGCTATATATTAGAGAAAGAAGGGTAATGAACAATGGTAGTCAATTGCTTATTTTTGTATTTTTCTCTTGGAGCTCGGTTTTCAATTTGTAGCTTCGCTGAAGAATGTTTCTGTGCAAGTTCAATTATCATATATGTTTTAAGCATCCATTATGTTAAAGATGCTGAATTAGATCCTAGCGATATAAAGGAAAAAAAATGAAAAGCCCCGTGCCTGTCTCCTGTCTGGATACAACATATGCCCCTATAAACAAATACAAATTAATTTCAAGAAAGAGAAAACACTAACAACTGGGCACTATCAGAAAAAGCAAGTAGGACAAAGCTATTACTTCTATCAGGCAGATTCTTATAAGAGGTAGTATTGTATGGGGAGGGGGATTAACCTCCAAATAAATGTATATAGTTTATAAATTCAACAACAGTTAGCTAAGTATACCCTAAAAGTCCTTTATAATCTGACACTACCTGTACTACCCATCACACTTTCAAATCAGGACAGTTTTTGTTGTCCCTAGTAAAGGAAATAATAGTCCTTCTATGTTTGCCCTGGTCAGAGCACATCTGGAAGTATTATTTTCAGATCTGAGAATGACATTTTAGGAAAGACATTGATAAGCTGGAAGACTTTCACAAGGCAAAAGCCAGGGTGGTAAGGGGCTGAAAGAAATTTAGTTAAAGGAATTGGCAGTATTTATTCTGGAGAATAGAAGACTTAAGGGGAACATAATAGTTGTCTTCAAGTACTTGAATGGTTATCTCATAGAAGAGGGATTGGATTTGTTCTGCTTGGCCTCTGATACCTCCCTCACCACTAGCACCTTCTGTATTACTATAGGGGGCAACACTATCCTTCCAGACCCTCAGTCTCACACCCACTCCTACCCCTCCCCCCATCCAATCTATTGCCAAAGTCTGTCAATTTCACTTTTGCAACATCTATGAAATCTACTGCTTTCTTTCCTTGGACACTGTTGTCAGCTCTGGTGCAGGCCCTTTATCACCTCATGCCATAATTATTGAAATAGCCTGCTGGTGGGTCTGCCTACCTCAAGTCTCTCACCATTCCCATCCATCCTCCATTTAGCCACTAAAGTGATTTTCTAAAAGTACAGGTTCAGTCATGTCACACACATCCCCACATTCCCCACCCTTCCACTCCATAAACATAAGTGGCTTCTTATTGCTTCTAGAATCAAATGCAAAATGCTCTGTTTGGTGTTCAAAACCCTTCGTAACCTAGCCCCCTCCTGTCTTTCCAGTCTTCCTATACCTGGCCTCCTGGCTATTCTCATAAAAAAAAAAATTTCCCCACCCTACCCCCCATGCCTAGAACTCTTCCCTCTTATATGCTGACTTATTTCACTGGCTTCCTTTAAAACCCAGCTAAAATCCCATCTTTTACTGGAAGCCTTCCCCAACCCCTTTTAATTCTAATGCTTTCCCACTGTTATTTCTTACTTATCCTGTATATAGCTTGCTTTGTACATATTTTTTTGCTTGTTGTCTCTCTCATTAAATTATCAGTTCCTTGAGTGCAGGGACTGTTTTTTTTTGCCTCTTTTTGTATCCCTAGCATTTAGCACAGTGCCTGGCACATAGTAGTTACTTAATAAATGTTTGTTGATTGATTGATTTTCCAATATACAAATAACAAAAAAAAGATTAGAGATGAAGCTGTAAATGTGAATACGCAAAGAAGACCAAAAAAGAATTGTGCATGAAACAATAATAAACTTCTCTTATCTATCCACAGTTTGTTAAAAGTGCATATTATATTTTACAAAGTAATAGCAAAATTTCTGTTTGATTCTGTGTCCCCTTCTGAGCTTTATTTTCTGTATATTTTTTGTCTCTCTTTTTTTTAAACATCTGTCACTTCACACTGACTCAATCCCTACTCTCTCTTATCTAACCAAATGGAACCCTCACTTAGAACAAATAAGTGTAGTTAGGCAAAACAAATAACACATTGAGTCTGTCTGAAAATATATGTTTCATTCTATCACCTTTATGCCAAGACATCCGATGAGAGGTATGCTTCACCATCAATGTCTTCTACAGCTTAGCATAGTGCCTGACAGATAGTAGGCACTTAGTAAATGCTTTTTGACTTGATTTCTGAAGTCTTTGCTACTGCTTTGAGCAGAATTCTGAAATCTTTTAAAGTTGTTAGAATTGTGGTTGCGGTATAAATTGTTCACCTGGTTTTACTTATTTTGTTCTGTATTCATTTAAGTCTTCTCAAATATCACAGAATTGTTCATATACATTATTTCTTAAAGTACTCTAATATTCCGTTACATTTGTATGCTTGTTTGGTGATTTCCCAATTGATGGGCACCTACTTTGTTTCTACTTTGTTTGCTACTACCTCTTACTTTACTAGCTCCTTTAGCCTGAATTCTTTTTTCGCTGAATTCCCATTGGTGCTTATATTCTGAATCACAATTTAACCCTTAATTATTTACTGTATTGTATTGTTATATACTTGCTTCATGTGTGTTCTTTTGACTCACCAACAAGATTGTAAATATTTGAAAGTTCACAATTTGTTGGATGTCAGGTCATGTCTAAATGTCTAAGGTAACTCCCTAAACCTGGAGCCCATAGAGGTTACGACTTGCCTAGGGTTACACCCATTTGTAACTGGGCTTTTAATATTTAAGTAGAACTTCTTTGTAGCATGGAGGTGGGATGCATTTCCATATTGCTGGCTAACCAGTAACAGAATTTTAGGATATGTTATGTTTTGGGGAAAATAGTTTGACTGGTATATACAAATCATTCAAGATCCAACAAGTGTTTCTTAAGAAACTATTGTGTGGGGGCAGCTAGGTAGCACAGTGGATAGAGCACCAGCCCTGAAGTCTAGAGGACCTGACTTCAAATCTGGCCTCAGATCAAACACTTGACACTTACTAGCTGTGTGACCCTGGGCAAGTCATTTACCCCCAATTGCCTAAAAAAAGGAAAAAAAAGACTATTGTGTGCAAAGTTCTGGGAAAAATAAAAGTTTAGATAAGATGAAGATCATCTAAATTCATCATATCTATCTGTATCATGATAGAATTTTACTATACTTGCATACCTCTTGGAAAGAATTATTTACTGGTTGCCATTTTTTCTACTTGCTTCCAAGGTTATTTGAGTTATTTCTCAGTAATATTAAAAATTACAATAATAGCTGAGAGCGATGCGCCTGGAGTCAGGAAGACCTGAGTTCAGATTCAGTCTCAGATATTTTGTGATTCTCAGCAAGTCATTTAGCCACAGCCTGCCTCAGCTTCCTCATCTGTAAAATGAGGATAATAATAGCACCTACCTCACAGGATCATTGTGATTACCAAATGAGATAATCTTTGTAAAGCCCTTTGCAGACTTTAAAGTACTGTATAGATGGTAGCTAGCAGTTATTATTTGCGGCCTTCCTGTAGAGACTGTATCCTTATACAGAATATTCTAAAGCTTTCAGGTATAGCAAAAGCCATAAACATCCTCAGACACTGCTCTGATTTTGATTTAGGTGTATAGGGATGATTTTGTGGTATGAGAAAGTGGAATATTCTTTAGGCCTGTTTCTTTCCGTGGAATTGGTATGCCAACTCTGTGATATTGTAGAGGGTAACATTTCAAGGCTTGTAGAAAAGGAAAGAGAGAGCAGGTGGTATTGACCTGAGAAGGTCATTTTATTACCTTCCTGGCCAAGAGGAAATGACCTCATAGTTAGGAGGCTACGAAGGAGGGAAAGAAATATATTGTCACAATTTATTATTTTTCATTTTATGTCACAAGATTTGACAAACAACCTGTATGGATAGCGCCAGAAGGACATATTAGTTGTGGTGAATTAATTGTAATACTCTCGGCATATCTGTGTTACATTTTTCCCTCTTTTATAGATGGATAAATTGAGGCATAAAATAGTCAATCATCTTTCTCCAACCATGAGTACAACAGAATTATATTTAAGCATGCTTTAGTAGCCTCTTTTTTGGTGCTTATGGAAGAAAGAGTAGAGAGTATGTAAGTGCTAATATCATTACCGAAAGTACCATTCCCCCAGTAAACTATATGTCTGTCACCTGAATTAAATCAGAGATATATGGTAAGAATGTTGAGGTTAGTAATAGAGTCATAGAATTTCAAAATTGAAAGAAACTTCAGAAATCATCTAATTCATCTTTTTAAAAAATATTTTTTACTGATAACTTTTTTTTTTAACATCACCTTCATTTAAAAAATCTCTTCCTCTTCTCTTGCCCATGGGGAGAACCATCTCTATTGTAACAAAAAATAAAGAAGGAGAAAAAAATAAAGCAGTTCAGCAAAACTAACCAACACATTGACTGAGCACATTATAAGTAATGTTTCATACCCGTTGTGCCCCACCTCTGCAGAAAAAGGAGGGAGGCACATTTTCTTACCTCTTTGGGCCAGGTTTGTTCATAATTAAACAGCCTTAAAGTATTTGTACTTTCCATTTTCATTGTTGTGACCATTGTATATATTATTTTCTTGGTTGTCCTTACCTCACTCTACATCAAATCACTTATCTTCTGATGCCTCTTCCAGTTCTTCATAGTTGTTGTTTTTTACCACTCAGTAATATTCCATTAATGTACCACATTTCTGTTTTACCATTATCCAGTTAATAGGTACTTGCTTTGTTCCTAGGTTTTTGCAAAAAAGGAATGCTATGGATATTTTGATATCTATGACACCTTTCTGTCTGGAATCTCTGGGTCTTCTCTCTCTCTCTTTCTCTCTCTCTGCAAATTACTTCTAGGATCCAGCTCATACTTGGAAAGAATCCCCTTTACAATACATTTAATAAATGTCTGTCTAGCCTTTGCTCAGAAAGCCCAAGTGAGAAGAAATCCATAGCTTTTAAAGGCAGCTTCGTCCATTTTGGGATAATTATTAATTGTTTGGAAATTTTTCCTCATACCAAACCTAAATTTACCTCTTTGTAACTTCTATCCATTGCTCTTTCTGCTCTCTGCAGCCAAACAGAACCAGTGTAATTCCTCTTCCAGCAGACATGCTTTCAAGTATTCTAAGACAGATATCATATATCACCTCCATTCCACCAAGCCACTCCCCTCCCCCTCCTCTCTTCTCCAGGTTAAACTTTCAGTTGATACTCAAGTGGCATGAACTTAAGGTCCAATGTCTTTGACTGTGTGGTGGCCAGAACTGAATACAAGATTCCTTATGTGGTCTGACCAGGGCAGAGTATGGTGGCATTATCACCTCCTTATTCCTGGAAGCTGTATGTCTCCTAAAGTCACTTAAGATGGGCTTAGCCTTTTTTGGCTGCTATACCATTCTTGGCACACATTGACCTTACAATCCACTAAACAACCAGGTATTTCTTAGATAAACCACTGTTTAACTTTCCCTCATCTAGTACTTGTGAATTCAGTTACTTGAACCCAAATGTAAGATTTACATGTAGGGATAGGAACTAGACCTGTGATTTCAATAGTATAGGGAACTCCCAGGGGGGAGGAAATTACCTCTACCAGTACAGGTTGGCACATTCTCACAACTTTGAGAACAATGAGAGTCTTTACATATATTCCTTTTAAATTTAATCTTATTAGAATTAGCCTAGGTTTCTAGCCTGTCAATGCCTTTTTGGAGCCTAACTCTGTTACTCATTATACTAGCCCTCCTTTCCCCCGCCTTTGTATTTCCCAGCTTTATGGTATCTGCAGATTTGATGAACTATACCATCTATGCCTTTCTCCAAATCATTGATAAAAGTATTAAATAACAGAGTCAGTCATAGGTCCCTGGGGAACACCACTGGAAAGAAACCCTGCCAGTTGACTTTGAATCATTCATGAATAATATTCGAGTTCCACCATTTAAACATGTCTAAATTCTAATTGCATTAATATCTAGCCTGTATCTCTCTTTTACACAATAATAGTATGAGATATTTTATCAAACACTTTGCTAAAATCTGGGTAAACTGTATAGCTTTCCTTTGGTCTGCCACTCTAGTAGCCTTGTCAGAAAAAAAAAAAAAAGGAAAATGGAGTTAATCTGTTCCTGATAAAGC
This sequence comes from Phascolarctos cinereus, assembly GCF_003287225.1. Taxonomy (NCBI): domain Eukaryota; kingdom Metazoa; phylum Chordata; class Mammalia; order Diprotodontia; family Phascolarctidae; genus Phascolarctos; species Phascolarctos cinereus. Next base: position 186,051,806 of record NW_027555736.1, read on the forward strand.
CTTTTCTAGATATTCAGTGTCTCTTTTACATATTAGACTTTTTCCAGAAGTTAAAGTCAAGCTTACTGGCTTATTATTTGCAGTTTTCATTTTCTTCTCTTCTGTGCAAATTCATCAAGAGCAACTAAATCCTTGTTTACTATCTCCTTACTTATCTTGGGTATCAACTCCCTTTTGGCCATTTTGTTCTGTCATTTATAGTCAAAAGTCATTCTTCTTGGCAGAGAAAGCAGAAACTAAGTAAAAATTGAGTAGTCTTATACCTTTGATTCCTTTCTTTTCCTTATATATATATATACCTTACATAAGGTGTGTGTGTATATATATATATATATATATATATATATATATATATATATGTATGTATGTGTGATATAATAATATAATAATATATATATATATTATATATATATACCTTAAAATGAAACCACTACCATCACCACCCATCAAATTTCTTTTCTTACAGGATCATGCCATTTTTTATGTTTCTTCTTCTGTTTCCTGCTCTTTTATCTTCAGAAATGAACAGATCGTGAACACTGGTAAATTAGCAAATTCATCAGTTTAGTAAATACCTAGTATGTGTAATGCTGGAAAGAAGAGAATCTTGAAGTCCTGAGTCCTATGCCTCTGGTTTAATTACTACAAGATAAAGCAGCCTCAAACTTTATTAGATTTGTCAGTAAAGATAGCCCATTTGGAATAGAATTGACAAGTTATGAGCCCAGAGCATAAGATTACTATATGCCATGGGACTTTTCTGGCACAAGAAAAGAAGAATTCATCTAAAACCAAAGATCATCTTTGTGATTGTGGTTTACCAAAGTTCTAGGTTGTAATAAGATTAACAGTCGTGGAGGTCGTGGTCACTGTGCTACTTAGACTGTTGAGAACAGTTTTATGGTGAAGCTTGGTCCAATAAGATGTTGATTAACGCCATTAACTATGTGGTTCTCAGAAGAGGACATATTTGGAATAACTTCCAGCTTGGTTTCCCAACTGCTTTTTCTTTTTTAGATGTATAAGACACATATAAATATAGACATTAAGACATAAAAGACATATACAAATTGACTTAATAGAAACTTGATTGAAAGTATTTCTGTCCAATAGTTTGAAAACCTAGGAGCATGGCAACGTAGTTAGGTAGCAACTTCTAGGTGGTATTCTTGGATTAGAAGTATTTAAATATAAATAGTTCAGGTAATGCATATATTTTGCCATTTGCAGATATTTTTCTCCATTGAACAGAGCTCATTATTCTTTCTGTTCCGTCTAGGAGCTCTTGTCCCTAGCCAAACGGAAACGTAGTGACTCTGAAGAGAAGGAGCAACCTGTTAGTCAGCCTGCAGCTTCTTCAGACTCTGAAACCTCGGACAGCGATGATGAGGTAGGTTACAATGGTTATGATGCCAACGAAGTCCATTAATTTTAATAGAATCCTTACTGTCTGAGGTTCTCTTTTTTTGGTGGTCATGTAGTATATTCCTAAAATGGGAAGCATAGTCTTAGAACTAGGAGAGTGCTTTGGCAGAAAAGTTAAATGACTTGCTTATTAAACTTTTAAGCAAGCAAGGAGAAATTTGAACCTAGGTCCTCTGGCTCCAAATCTAGCAATCTTTGCAATGTAGATAACCGTCATGTCTTTTCTCCAGGTTAAACATTTCTAATTCCTTCAGCTCATCCTCCTGTGGGCTTATCTCGAGGTCATTGACTACCCTAGAATTCTTCCTCTGGACTCTCCAGTTTATTGGTGGCATCTAGTACTTAACATAGTGCTAGGAATCTTCTATAGAAAAGTGGGCCCAAGAGCTTGATAATCCTGTTCAGGATTATTCAGGCATCCAGTATATCACTAAGAAATAAATGAGAACATTTTCTAAAAATAATTTCTTTACTGAACCTCCCAGATCACTTTGGAGGAAGGAAAGGATAGAGTTGCTTAAATGATCCTCCCTATTTCCCCATGTAAAAGCTAAAGCAGTTCTTTTTATTTTAATTTTTTTGGGGAGTTGGTTTTTTGTTTGTTTGGTTTGGTTTTTTTTTTTTAGGCAATTGGGGTTAAGTGACTTTCCCAGGGTCGCACAGTTAGTAAGTGTCAAGTGTTTGGTCTGAGGCTGGATTTGAACTTGGGTCCTCTTGACTTCAGGGTTGGTGCTCTATTTACTGCGCCACCTTGCTGCCCCAGCAGTTCTTTTTATTAATTCATTCACTGGAAGCTCTGTTTCATCTCTAGGCCCCACAGATTGGGACAGTATACTTTTTTATTTTAAAAAATTCCATTAAAACAAGGTATTTTGATGTATTTGGAGTTTGTTGTAATGGGATTTTACAAATCAATCCTGTGCATATGCAAATAAAGACTACATTCTGATTAGGTGTAGTGTTCCAGTAATTTTGAATCATTTAACAAACAAAATTGCTTTTCATAGCGATGAATGTTTCCTAAACTTAAATAAGAAATAATTATATCTCTTAAATGAGCAAAATAATCCCATCTGTTAGGAAGATAATAAGGTTTGAGAAATCAGATACCATTACATTTTAATCCTCTGGCGATGTTTTTTATCTAAACTTTTGTGAGACATGTTTGAAGTCTTTTTTTTTAAAGTTATTTTTAAAAATACAGTTTAGCAAGTTGTATTACCAAAGGGGAAGGGTACCAAGGCAGGGTCTCTATGGGAACTGTGAGGGGGGCAAGGTGGAGGATCCAGCTGGTTCTCCTAACCCACCCCACAGACTCAGCTGCCACACAAATGATACCTATGTGTTCTGTTTGTGTGTTAAGTGTCTTTATTGTCCTACTGTTCTTCAAGAAGGTATGGAGTTTTGTCATTCCTATAAGCTATGGGTAAGCCAGGCAGGATAAGCAACCTGCTTTGACCTCCAGGAAAGCAGAGCTCCTGGGGAATGAAACTTCCCTTAGTGATTGAGATAGCCCTTTAGCCATATTAGGCCCCTGACTTTGCTGAGTTGTTTTTTTCTAGTAAAGGTGTTTCCTGACCTAACAGACAAACCACACCCTGCACTTTGTCGAATAAGCCCTGATCCCTTACCACCGTTACCAGTTCTGGCTGTGTTGACTTCTAGACACTCTCCTTATCCTCCCATCTCTCCATTCTCTCCTCCTCCACGCCAGTTGAGGCTTCAAGCTCTCATTTGCCTTAAGTTTCTGCAAAGTCAAGTTATTAACCATTTATTAAGTACCCGCTTTGTGCCAGGCTGTGTGCTAAGGATACAAGGGAAGGCAAAAACAGCTCTTCTCTCAAGAAACTTTCTAATCGAGGAGACTATGCAAATAACTATATACAAACAAGACATATAGAGTATGAAGGGAAGGAAATCTCAGAGAAAGCACTAGAATTAAGGGGGATGGGGAAAGGTTTCTTGCAGAAGGTGAAATTTTAGCTGAGACTTGAAAGGAAGCCAGGAGACAGCGATGAGGAGGGAGAACATTCCAGGCATTGGGGGACATCTAGTGAAAATCCATAGCTGGGAAATGGAGTGACTTGTTGGAGGAACCAGAGGGAGACCCATGTCATTAGATCATAGAACATGAGAAGGGAAGATGTAAGACTTGAAAGTGTTGGGGGAAGGGGCTAGATTATAAAGGGCTTTGAAAGACAAAGAGAGGGTTATATATTTAATGGAGTAGGCAGTAGGAAGCAACTGGAGTTTATTTGGGAGGGGGGGTGACTTAGACCTGCATCCTGTACCAAATCCCTTTTTGAAAGGTTGCTTACGCTTGGTCTATGCCATTTACCTCTGATCTAGTAACTACTGATTTAGCAAAGCGTACTTTAAAAATTGAGGATGTATCCCAGTCTCTTAAGCTATAAAGTGAGAAAGATAACTCAAGAGTTACTACTTTTAAAGCCCTTTACAACCAGTGAGGGTCTAAATGATTTTGTTAACACAAATTCTCTGCATCCTTGGAGACTTTCTGGGAGGGGAAGTTGCTTTCTGAAGGAGCCTCAAAATCTGAATCAGTATCTTGTTTGTTCCTTTCTCCCTTTTCATCCATCAATAACCATACTTTTCCATGTGGCTATGGTTGAGTCACTTAAATTCTCTGGGCCTCAGTTTCCTTATCTATAAAATGAAGAGTTTGGGTTAGATGAGCAGTGATGAAGGTTCCTTGCTAGGATAACAGTCTATGTATAGCAGAAACCTGGTTTCCAAAAGTGAAAGCATACTGAAGTTGTCATTTATACCTCTCATTTGTATATTTTAACCCATCTTCAAGACAGCTTATTAAAGCAGTTAGGTGTTAAAGGGTTAATGGATACTTTATCCTATGCTAGAGCAAGCAATCACTAGCAAATGGTTAAAATGGGCAAAGTAGGGGGAAAAACAAAAATTGTTTAACATTCTTTTCTTTAAGGATGAATAGATGCAAAGGGCATCATGTATCAGGTTTATCTAGAAAGCAAATAAGGATATCTTTCAAAAGCACATGTGTATGTATATATGTGTGTATATGTATAGATAGATGCTTGCAAAGAGGAAAGTTTGAGGATTATCATGAGTATTGTCATTAGAGAATGATAAATTTTTAAGTCTTGCTCTCTAGGCCCATTGGATTGTTTTGTTGGTTTTTTTTAAACGTACCTGAAAATACAAAATAAGAGTTCTAAGAAAGCCCTGAACCTCCTAAAATAGATGAAAGATTGAAATATTACAGCACTGTGTTTTGTATATTTGATAGAAACATTGTTTATAACTAGTAAGAGTGAGGTAGTCACAATCCTGGCAGTCACAATCACTTTATTAGGCACTTTGCTTAACTTTTTTGTGGGAAGGTTCTGTGGGGGAGTGCTTGGGAAATGACTGTGCCACAACAAAATGTATCACTAAAAAAGAAATGGCATGAGCAGCAAGGAGGAAAAGAGAATATACGCTGTTATAGCCGGAAGGAAACCTGAAGTGTTCTGATGCAGACCCCTCCCTTTCTGGAGGCTGGCAGAGGTAGGGTGACTGGCCCAAGGAGGAGCCTGCTGTTTGGTGGACTACAGTCCATGCAGCGCATTGAAACCAAATTTACTTGGTATTAAAATGCCAGCCTCTTATGACAGCAGGCTTGCAGACATCCAGCCCTTTTTTGAAGCTATGGTTATTTGCCTTGTGAGCTAAATAAGAGCCGAGCCTGGACTCTCACTCCATGCCCCTGGGACTTTCTATTAGCTGCAAAAGTTTTAGCTAAATAATGTTTAAAATGGAAAATATAAGCAGGGTGGAGTCTCTAGGCAAAATGGTTACATATATAGTCTGTCAGTGTTGATTCCCTGGGCTCCCAGCATTTTATTTTAAGGTAAAATTAATGGAAAGAGAAACTTTAATAACAGAATCCTGTAATGGAACAATCTGATCAGGTTTCTCTAATTCCTCTTCTTTTATGTCTTTGCCTCCTTGTGTCTTCCAGGCCCATTCTTTTCTCTTCTCTTATTCCTTTGGTAATTTACACTTTCTATTTCCCTCTCAATTTTACACCTCTCAGAATCTGCCTTTTCCTCCTGATTGCTCTACAGTTACTTTCCTGTTGTCCATATCTGTTCCAGGTGTCTACCAGCAATTGTCTTTGCTCAATGTTGTTGGCCTCAACATTTTTAGATTCAGTAAAGCCACAGTGATTTGACCTAATAGGGGATGGGAGTGGTGGTTGGGGGCGGGAGGGCAGCTAGTATAGAAGGTTCCATCTAAATTAATTACAATTATGAGTAATAGAACACTATTTTAGCTTTGTTATTTATTAATGATAACAATAACAATAATGTTGTTATAACATTATTGGGATAACAAAAATGTTGATGTAGGGAATAAGGCCATATGTAGTAAAAGAATCACCTAAGTACTTTTAATACCTTTATATTAACACATTGAAAGCAAATGCTGCTTCTAAAGACTTAACTCTTAATATTTTCCATTCTTCTGTTGAGTCAGCTTTTTTTTTTTAAAAGAAGTATTTACTGTAAGGTAATACCTTATTTATCCAGTTCCCATGAATTTAAACCAAATACATTTTTTTCAATAGCTGATACTCTTTTAAGTACCTAAACTTTTTTGTTTCCATAGTTTCAGGAGTAAATATTGAGACTATAAAGCTTTTTGCCCTAACCCTGAAATAGCTATGAATTGTTGTGCTTTTTGAGTTCTTACATCTAACTTTTGTGTTTTTAACTGTGTCCTGTCTCTTGTCTATTGGCATGGTTTGCTATTTATTATTAGTGTGCCTGCCTTCCCTCAAATTTGTTGTTTCTAATCTGCTTATAGTCTGAAGGAACAGATGATGAAGCTTGTTAAAAATTGTTTAAAGGTGAATAACCTCTGAGTAGGATCTGAGGGGGTCTCTCCTGAGCAAAATGTATTACCTTCTAGTAATGATAATGTAATTTGGCTCCCCATAAACCTTTTGCTTGTGGTTAGTCCCAGATAGTCAAGGTTGTGAGATAAGGGAGGTACTACTGTACCTAGATACTGACAAAATCCTATCACACATGTTTTGCATAATAAGGCTGCTTCATAGACCTTCTTACTTAATGCTGTTACTCTAGTTACAACAAATTTTAAACTACTATAGCATATTTATAATCTAGACTCTATACCAATCGGTTTAGCGTTTGATGGTATACTATCCTTTATCCTGTGGGTTTCATTTTATTAGTCTTTTTTTATCCAAGTAGGTTATAGGTGTCTTTTAAGAGCAGATATCATTACTTCTACTTTTCAGCTACCTCTGCCCTTTCTGAGCTCTGACTTATCCCTCCCAACCATTATTAAAACAATTATTAAATTGCTCTAAGTAGAATAATCATTAACACTACTTTCCTTACTTCCTCTATTTAGTTAATATCTTTGTAGGGGGTAAGTAACATTTCTCTATTACTCCTTACACCCTTCTCTAAATGACCACCCATTTCAAAGAAAGAAGAAATTTTGAAGCAGCAATAATGAACATGCAAACCCAGAACTTGAAAGAGTAAAACCCTTAGGGATGGTTATAGATAGAATTTGTTTTAAGGACTTTTCCATCTCATGAGACAGAATCGCAGTGATTTGAAGTTGCCTCACCTATAAGATGAGGAAGGTGCTTTGCAAAGCTTAAAGCACTACATAAATAGGAGTTATTAATCTCAAAAGATATGAATGAGGTGAATATAATTTTGTTTAAGAAATTCTACAGTACTCACAACATGACTAATATGGAAATATGTTTTTTATGACTGCACACATATAACCTGTATCAAATTGCATGCCATCTTAGGAAGGGAGGAGGTGAAGGAGAGAGGGAGAAAATTTGAAACTAAAATTTTTTTTAATGAATGTTAAAATTTGTCTTTACATGTAATTGAAAAAAATAAAATACTATTTTTTTTAAGAAAAAGAAATTCTGCAGTACTAGAATACACGCCTTGAAAATGGATTTTTAATCTAAAATGAACTGCCATTACACACTGCAGTTGATAAACTTAAGAGTTTTTATCCTGAGGTAGACAGTTTGAAAATATAGATATGGGGTTGAGAGAGGTAGATACATTCATTAAATAAATCCATAACATCTTATTTAAGGATTTTAGGGGTATTTGAGGAATATCCTTTTTGGTTAGGTTGTAGCAGAAGGCAGCCATGACCTCTCATAAACTTCAGTCAGTCAGTTAACATTTATTAAGGCCTTGCTGTGTTCCAAGTACTATGCTAAGCACTGGGAAGACCAAGACAATAGGTGCTCATGAGTACATACAAAACATGCAAAATGAATTCAGGGTAGTTCTGAGAGGGAGTACACTGGCAACTAGGGAGTGTAGAGAGAAAAGAGAAAAGGACCCTCCAGTTAGTAGGCATGGATAAGTGAATCAGCAAAGGACGTTAAAAAGGAGCAGTTGAACCAGGAAAGAGCCATCTCTCAAAAACCCAGAGTAGAGAAGTATTCAGGAGAAGGTGGTCAACAGTGTCCAAGTCAGCAGAGAAATCAAGGAAGATAAGGATTTCAAAGAGGCTATTGATTTTGGTGGTTACTGTCACTGATATAATGGACTTTATGTAGAATATTTGTGATATTGGTTTGTTTCAGTGTGCATTTTATCTCTTCTTATGATTAGCATCTCCTTTTCCCCCCAGTTTGGTCTGTGCTCTTCTTTTCACTTGCTCATAATGCACTATTGAGTAGGTAGACCACCTTCTGTTTCTTTCCACGTCCTTCAGACTGAGAATGCAATGCCTCTTGCCCAGTGATAGCAGGCTCCTATCTGGAGAGATTTCCTATCCTCTAACCTAAGACTATCTTAGGAAACCAAAACCTTCAAAACAGTGTTATGCCATGTGGCTTGCCTTTTCCATCAGGAGTAGAAAGGGCAGTAACCTTAATGAGTAGACAGCTGTTTAAGACTATCTCATGGTGAGTTCAGGGAGCTATTTTAATGTTCCACTCCCAATCCCAATTATGCTTTTGGATTATACCAAACACAAATGGGAGGGGGCAGGGAGAAGAAAGGACAGGAGAAGAGGGGGAAGTTGGCCTTGATAGTATGTGCACCAGTGACCCCAAACTGCTGTCTCTTTACTGTTTTCTCACATGATCCTGCAGTATTGTTGAGCCATTGTAGCTTCTATCTTTCCTGCCTTTTAATCATAGGCTGATTCTTTGAAAAACTAGTATACAGTAGCTGCCTCCGGTTCCTCATTACCACTTACTTTTAAGTCCCATGCAATTTGCCTTCCAAGACTACTGCTCTAAAACTGTTTTCTAGTGATCTCTTAAGTGCCGAACCAGGTGATCTTCCCTCCTGCTCATCCTCCTCCTTCTTCTTCTTCTTTTTTTTGGTGAGGCAGTCGGGGTTAAGTGACTTGCCCAGGGTCACACAACTAGTGAGTATCATGTGTCTGAGGTCAAATTTGAACTCAGGTCCTACTGACTTCAGGGCTAGTACTCTAGCCATTGTGCCACCCAGCTGCCCCAAATCCTCTTTTTTCTTTTTGGGTACCTTGGACCACTGTATCCTCCTCTCTTGGTTTCTGGGACACTATTCTCTGCTGGTTCTACTTTTGCCTATATGACCATTCTTTCTCAACCATCTTTGCTAAATAATAATAATGATAATAATAATAGCTAGCATTTATATAGTGTTTACCATGCGCCAGGCACTGTGCTAAGCACTTTACAATTACTATTTTATTTGGTCCTCACAACAGCCCTGGGATCTAGGTATTATTATTCCCATTTTACAGATGAGAAAACTGAGGCTAACAGTTTCAGTGATTTGCATAAGGTCACACAGTATTTGTCTGAGGCAGGATTTGAATTCTGACTTTAGGCCCAACATTTTATCCACCATGCCAACTAGTTGCCACCTAAATAAACATCCATCTCTTGCACTCTAAATGTAGGTGTTTCTCAAGGCTCTTATGAAGCCCCTTTTCTTCTCTCCTTTTACTCACTCAATTACTACCCCCCATACATCTTTGCTAGGGAAATGACTCCCAAATCTATGTACCCAGTTCTAATTGCTCTTCTGAATTTAATCTTTAATGCTACTCATTTCTAGCCAGATGTCCCATTAGCAGCTGGACCACACAACATCTCCAAAACCGAGTCATCTTTTCCCAAACTTCCATATTCCTCTTGGTGGTACCACCATCTTCCCATTTATATAATTCAGTCATCCTTGTACTTTATCTTCTCCACGCCACATTTAGTCAATCAGTCATTGCCAAATCATTCAATAATAGTTCCAGACTTTTCACTCCTGTTGCCTTCTTTTAACTTACAAGGTCATGGCCTTAGTTCAGCTCTCATCACCCGTTCCCTGGACTATTAAAATGATTTCCTGATTGGCGTCTAATCTTCCCTTTCTAACCCTTCCACAGAGTTGCCAAAGTAATCTTCTTAAGGCACAGAAATGACTGGGTAATATCGCTGCTCGGAAATCTTCAGTGGCTCCCTGTTTCCTCTAGGATAATATGTAGTTCCTTTCACTTGCATTCAAGGTCCTCCACAGGCATATCTCCAACTCTTCTATTTCAGCATTATTTTACATTGTTCCCTTCACAAACTCTGTTCTCGCTGAACTGGAGTACTAGTTGTTACCTGATCTCTACATTTCATTTCCTACAGTCTATATTATTGAAAATAACCCCCATGCTGTGGTCCACATCTCCTTCTCAGAATGTTTATCCTTCTTCAAGGATTAGCTCACATGCCAATTTCTTCCATGAAGCCCTTCATGATCCTCCCATGTAGAATCATAGAATTTAGAGTTGGGTGGGTCCTTGTTCCTCAGTCATGTCTGACCCTTCATGGACTGTAGCACACTAATACTGTTGATAGGGTTTTCTTGGCAAAGATACTGGAACAGTTTGCTATTTCCTAAGGCAAACAGAAGTTCAGTGACTTGCCCAGGGTCACACAGCTAGTAAGTGTCTGAGGCCGGATTTGAATTCAGGTCTTCCTGACTTGAGGCCCAGTACTCTAATCTACTGCACCATTTAGCTGTCTCTTAGGGTGGGTTTTTAGGTGTTGTCTAATGCAGAGGTTTGCATTTAGTGGTTCTTAGACATGTTTGAGACAATGGTCAAAGGTGTTTAATGCAAAAAAAAAAATTTTTTTAGTAGTGCCTTAAGCAACAAATAAATGGCCCAGTTATGTTATAAATATATTTTTTCTCTGTGACAAGAAGCATGTGTATGTTTTAAGCATTACAGGCGTGCTTCTGCCACAATTCAGAACTGTCATGACCATGTGCACAATGATTTTGGTGTTTATTCAGTGATTGCATCAGACTGTGATCACTTCTGACCAAGGGCAGCATGTTTTTGCAGTTTCTCAACCTGTCATCAAATTGTTTCCAAACTGCCACAGGGCTTTGACATTCAAGAGCAAACTGATTTCCAGAAGATTGTAAGATGCATATACATACTCTCATTTGTGTTCTGTATACTCCACCAGAGTATGAAATTTTATAATTGTATAATGTTAAGTTTTAATTTATCATTGTAGTTAATGTAAACACTTAATGAATAAATATGAAAAAATATTATGAGTAGTACATCAAGTTTTCCTGGGGATTTTCAATAAATTTTTTTTTGTTATTAAAAAGGTTCCACTGATCTAGTCCAAACTCCATCCTCATTTTACAGATGGTGAAACTGACACCCAGAGAGGTAGACCCACTTGCCCAAGGTCCACAGCTAATCAGTAGCAGAGCCCAGATGTGAACCCAGTTTCTCTGATTTGAAATCCTAAGCTTTTTCAGATATACTGTATTTGCCTTCAAGAGGTATCATGATATAGTAGATAGTGAACCAGCTTTGGAGTCAGAAGAATTGGCTTCAAATCCTGCCCCTGATAAGGACTAGGTGAGTCAGTTGACCTTCATGCCTCCAAGCAACTCTAAGACTGTAAACTATAAGACATTTGTAAATCTACACTGGCCTGATTCCCTAGGATTATTAAAGTCAAAGGGCAGAGTCAAAACCCCATACTTATTTACACATTGTGTCCCCAGTAGAATAGAAATTCCTTGAGTGTGAGACTGTTTGGCCCATCTTAAGCACTTAATAAATGTTTGTAGAATTAAATTCTGTATCAACTTTGAGGCAGCAGAATAAGCACCAAACTAGGACCCAGAATCAGATTCCAATTATAGCTTTGTCAGTTACTGAACTTCATTAGTAAACTTCTTTAACCCTCAGTTTTTTCATCTGCAGAATGGAGGTGATCCCTGCCTTTTAATTTTAGGGTTCTTGTGAGAATTAAATGAAGTAATGCATATGAAAGGACTATTTAAATATAAAGTTGTAGTAGTAGTAATACTATCGTTGGGGCCTTCTTCATAGAATATTAATATGGCCCAACATCTTTTGGTTTACCAGTTAAGAACCTTGCAGCCAGTCTGCTGCTTGAATTGCAGGCTTCGTGATTGTTCTTGGTATGTGCTTGTAAAACATGCCTTTTCTTGATGAATTTGGTACTCGCAAATATATATACACAGTAGGGCTGCTTATAGGAGTGCTTCATGAAAATTGTTCCCTCTCACTTTCCCAGGCTAATCCTGAGCAACCCCTATTTAATAATACTCTTTTGGGGCAGAGCCAAGATGTCAGAGTAAAAGCAGTGACTTGCTTGAGCTCTCCCCCAAGCCCCTCCAAATATCTGTAAAAAATGGCTCTAAACAAATTCTAGAGCAGCAGAACCCACAAAAAGACAGAGTGAAACAAATTTCCAGCCCAAGACAGCCTGGATGGTTGTTTGGAAAGGTCTTTTGTGCCAGGCTGGGAGAGGAACGCAGTTCATTGTGGGTGCACAGGCAAAGACTAGGCCTCAGGGGACTGAATGTTACTCTTCTCTTTTATCCCCTCCCTTTTATTTAGGGTTCAGGTACAAGCTGCACACAGTCTGATTTTTAAAAGAAATTTCACTCTCACTTTACTTAGGTTTGATGTCTTATAGATCTTATAAGTCTTCATCAGATTAGCAGTATAGGAGAATGTGTTAACGGCACAGACTATCCTAGGTAGTTTATTTCAGGATTGTTGTGACTTCTAATATCTCCTCCACAGTGAGAGGAGAAGAGCTTCCTTTCAGCCCTGTCCTAGATTCTCCAACTTCTCCACTTTGGCTGCTGTTGAATTTTGTTTCACTTCAAGTTAGCAAACTTTATCATACATTACTTCAGTTTGAGCACTCTGAAGTACAAGCTGGTCTAGCCTTGTTACTCCTCACACATGACACTCCATTTACCTTTGCATATGCTGTTCCTCATGCCTAGCATGCACTTGTGTCTCAGCCCTATCTCTTGGAATCCCTAGTTTCCTTCAGAACTCAGCTCAGGTGCCATCTTCTACACAGGGCCTTTCCTTATATCTCTCTCCTCCCTCTTTCTCTCTCGCCTTCTCTCAGCTTCCCTCTCAAAATTAGCCTGTGTTTATTTTAAAACTGTCATGCATATTTGTGTACATCATGTCTCCCCCCAGACAGTGGCAGCTTCTTGGGGGAAGGGCTTGTTTTGTTTTCTTTTTCTTGAATCCCCAGGATGTAGCACAGTGTTTGGCACACAGCAGGTATTTAATTCATGTTTCATTCTCTTGGGATAAACTACACATTTTTCTTCCTCCTTTGGAAATTTGAATCCTTCTGTCATGTTTTTCCCCTTCTCCTTGCAGTGGACAGTTGGAGGCTCAAAAAATAAGAAAAAAGGAAAAACTGGGAAGATAGAGAAGAAGGGAACCATGAAAAAACAGACAAACAAAGCTGCTTCCTCGGGTAGCTCCGACAAAGACAGCTCAGCTGAGAGTTCAGCCCCCGAAGAAGGTAAGACAAGAGTCTCCAGACCTAGCTGGAAGTTCATGTCTCCCCTTGAAAGTGCTAAAGTTGTTAAAAAGGTGAAGTTGGACCATCTATATATAGAGTAAGGTTTTATCTGTAGTTGATTAGAATTGCCATATCTTGTCATCTGCAAATACTAAGAAAATGTGTTAGCTGAGTTCCTTTTCTTGATCACTGAAGACCTGACAGAGAGGAAAAGTCCTTAAGTGACACACAAACACACATGCAGTTACTTTTAGAAATTCTTTCTTGTAAAACCAATTCCAGGAATCAGTTGTCATAACTAGATCTTCGTATGAAATTGCTAAGCTAGAATAATAAACTTTCCTTCAAAATAACTTTGCAACTTATAACTGACTTGGGCACAGACTTCATCTTGCTAAATTGCTAATTTAATTTGTGCCTTTTTTAATATCTACACTTTAGTTAATTAGATTCTCTCTTCCTTTTCCATGTGACTCTTCTCATCCTATTCGGTCTTAGTGTCTTTTAACGATGGCTCATTGAGAACTCAGGTTTGCTCTCCTGTGTTTAAACTTTCTTTTCTGTTTTTTCAATGAGCTAGAGCTGATGTTAGAGCTGTGAACCATTTTTATTTTGCATAGTAATGGACCGAAGGACAGCAAGTGGACATCCTATACATTTTGTGTGGTTTCATCAACTTCATTCATATTATACTCTTAACACCTAGGATTTTATTTCAGGTGAAGTGTCTGACTCAGACAGTAACAGTTCCTCCTCCAGCTCAGATTCGGATTCTTCTTCTGAGGATGAGGAATTCCATGATGGATATGGAGAAGACCTCATGGGAGATGAAGAAGATAGGGCCCGTTTAGAACAAATGACAGAGAAGGAGAGGGAACAGGAACTGTTTAACAGGATAGAAAAGAGAGAGGTGCTGAAGAGAAGGTAAAAGTTATGGTTATATGTCCTTTATTCTCTTTTTCTCCCTCTCTTCCCCCTCCCATCAAGCCCTACCTCCAAATAGCAACTAGTCTTGGGAAATGTGACTGTTGCTATAGAGCATTAGACTATACTTTGAATGGTAGCTATATCTCATAGGTCAGATATGGTCTGGAACCTTGTCTAAATTTCCTAACCATGTCTCTGAGAGGAAAGGCAAAGTTACGTCCTTCCTGCATGTCAGGGAATGTATTATAGCATCCTTGCTTTGTTCCTTCTCTTCTCTTCTGCTTTTCTTCGATAACAAATACTGTTCATAAAGATTCTTATACAGAAAACCAGTCTTCTGTTTAGAACAGATATTGGTGGATATATTTGATTTACTAAAGAAAGTCATGAGAAAATAATAAAACATATCTTAATTTTCAGGTATTAAAGCTTTAAAACCTAGAACTTATGAGGTGAATATGCAGGCAAGCTCATCAATGTATTCTGGGAATCTGATTGCCTTTGTGGCAATAATATATGATTTTATATTATTAATTGAAGAAAAACTTCCTATTAGGGCTGTCAAAAAATGAAATGCTTTCAGGAAATGGTAGTAGTTTGCAATAATAACAATTTTTATCAATGACTTTGAATGAAGATATAGATGGCATGCTTATCAGATTTACAGGTAACACAAATAACCAATCAGGAGTTGATCTATCAACCCACACAAGAGATCCGTGGATAGATTTCAAGAGGTTTGGGAGCTTTATGAGAGGGAAAAAATACATCTTTAATTTTCAGTAATCTCTAACTGGAATTTAGCATTCCTTTCAGTGAATATATGCAACTTACATTATCCTGAGAAGGGGTCTGTAGGCTTTACTAGACTGCTAAAAGGGATCTGTGGCACAAAAAAGGTGAAGAACCCTTGATTTAGAGGGATGCCGAACATGATAAATAACAGTGTCTAAAAAGATCTTGACAGGGTAGAGCATTAGACTGACTCTATCAAGGTGAGGTTTAATAGGAATAAATGCAAAATTGTTCACTCGGGTTCAAGAAATCAACTTCAGGTACAAACTAGGGGATATTTGGCTAGAAAATTCAGTCAAGAATGAATTGGGGCAGGCCTTTAGTGAGCTTCAAGTTCAGTATGGCAGCCCAAAAAAGCTAGTATATTCATAAGCTGCATTGAAAGGCATAGTGTCCAAGACTAAGGACATGATCCTTCTCTACAGGTTAGACCTCCATCTACTATGTTGTGTTCAGTTATGAGTACTACATTTTTAGGAAGGTTAGTGACAAGCTGGAAAATATCCAGAGAAAGGTACTAAAGAGGATGAAGAGCCTTAAGACCATGCCATATGAGAATCTGTTGATGTGATTAGGGTGTTTAACCCAGAAAAGAGAAGGGAAGACTGTTATAGCTGTCTGGGAGTAATTGGCAAAAGTTATAAAAATGCATATTTAAGCTTAATGTGAGGAAAAACTTCCTATCAGGGCTGTCAAAAAATGGAATGCTCTCAGGAAATGGTAGTAGTTTACAAGCAAAGGTTAGATGAAGATGTCAGGTTTGTTATGGAAGGGATTTGTGTTCAGGAACTAATAATGGGCAAGTGAAATCTTTTCCACCTTAGAGATTTTGTGAAATTATTTTAAAATAAGCAAAACTGTTTTCATAGCCATTTGGTTTTACAGATTGGCTTTTGAAGTGCTTGCGTTCTAAATTATAAATGTATTCTTTTCCAAAATTTAGGGGTTTAGCCCTGATGCTTGAATTAAAAGATTTGGTATTTCCCCTGTTGCTTATCTGTGGAATAGCTTACTGCCCTCCTGCCCCACTTTTCATTGTGTTTAAGAGCCAGGATGAAGTTTTTTTTTTATGTTAATTGAAAATTGATTAGCAAATGCTTAGCTGATTCCATGTCCCCATTTTTAAATTTGAAAGTATTGTCTCCTAGCAGGATTTTAAGGTAAGACTAGATTTAGATCTGGTCTTATTAATAATGGGATCATAGATTTAGAATAAATATAAGGGACTTTAGAGTTCAGTTACTTTATTTTACAGATGAGGAAACTAAAGCTCATAGGAGGTAAGGGACTTGCCCAGGGTTTTCAGTATTCCTTCTTATATGGTAATATCCTTGTCTATGACATTGAGTTGAAACTGGAAAGAACTAAGTGTTATAAAAATCTAAAGACTAGCACCTCCAGTTTCAGACTGCTTTGTTTTGTTTACTGGGATTTTTCTCTTTATTCTTCAAGTGACTTTTTTTTTTTAGTACAGCTCCCTTATTCACTAATTTGGGTAGAGTACAGGTATTTGAAACCCTTTTTTCAAAGGCCGAATGGCTTATTAGCATCACCCTCTCGTATCAAAATTTGCATTTCAGTTCATGAGCTTGTTTTATTAACCTTTATTTGTATTTCGTAGATTCTTAAAAATTCTTGAATATCTTTTTACCAGGTTTGAAATTAAGAAGAAATTAAAAACAGCCAAGAAAAAAGAAAAGAAAGAAAAAAAGAAAAAACAAGAAGAAGAACAAGAGAAGAAAAAACTCACACAGATTCAAGAATCCCAGGTAGGAAATTCATCCATTCTCTGTGTCCTCTGAAAGAGTGTCGGTATTGTCATGTAAAGACAGTTGCTGACAAACTTTTATTAAGCAAGATTAATGTTGTGCTCGTGGTATGCTCCATTTGGACCTGTTAAAGTATTTTATACCAATTCTGTCTTGAGTTTCATTTAACTCTGAGATGTTTGGGTTTTTTTCTCATTCTCATACTGTGTTAGTTCTGGCTTTGGAAGTGTCCTTTAGGATTTCCTAGGATAAATCTAGGGCTTAAGAAGGTATTATCTTTTCATTTTGGCCTTTCCTTAGAGCAAGATGGTATAAATTTTTCCCCACTTAACTTGAAAGAGTTTTGCCATCCTGGCTTAATGACAAAAAATCAGGAGTCAGCAAACTACAACTTGTAAGACAAATGTAGCCTACTGCCTGTTTTTATATGGCCTGAGAACTAAGAATGGTTTTTACATTTTTAAGTAAAGTTTTATTGGAACACAGCCACACTCACTTATTGGTTAATTGTCTGTGGCTGCTTTTGCACTGCAGTAGCAGAGTTGAGTAGTTGTGACAGATTGTATGTGGGGCTTTCATTGTATCACACTGCTGCTCAGTGCACCACAAATCCAAGTGACACAGTTGTAACTCAACTGTGTTTCAATGCCATGAGGATTGTCATTCCATGACATTTTAATTACTCATCCATACCCATCACGTCAAAACAAGAAAAGAAGCAGGGGGAACATTTTTTTTTTTAGGCACAGGTCCAAGATTGAAATTTATATGAATAGGAACCACCCTCCATCACTATCATTGAACCCTGATTTTGTAAATTATCTTTTGCTTCAGACTTGACGATGTCTCTTAATGAATTTAATCTACATGTTAACATCAAAACAGTACAGTTACCCCTTCTACATCAGGACTTTCCCCATTGCAGTTTCAATATTTCATGGATTAATATAAAAAATTAGATGGGAATTTGGGGAGTTTTGTGAAAGCTGCCAACAACACACAAAGGCCAGCAGATGGCACAGAAAAAGTTTAGAAACTCAGAAATGCATAAAATGTATGTGTGTTATTGTACAATGTCAACATATTTAATATTTTAATACCACAATAATTCAGATTTCTTCTCTGGTACAAAGGGAGGGCCAAAAATTTTTACATGAATTTTCCAGATTGTGAGGGTACCATACCCCTAGCCCCCTCAATGTGGAAGGGATAACTATACACATGCAAAATTTTTATTGAGGTAAAGTCAATTTGATGAGAACTAATATTTGGATCAAAAACAATGTTGAATTACTTTATACATTTCCCCTGCTGTTAAAAGTTAAAATAAGAACAAGCTCTCCATTCCCACAGATTATCAATGACTATATTTTCTAAGCTCAAATTACAGTTCTAGCAGCCATTTTTGAACCTCAATGCAAGTGCAAAAGAAATTTTCACATTTCAAAATCCTTTTAACTGTGTAATTGAGGATCTTTCACTCAACTTTCCATTGGAAGTTATTAATCTGAAACTTGATAAAAGGCAAATATCAAGAAAAGAATCTAACAGCATTCTATATATGCTGTTCAAATAATGAATATGGTCAATTAAAATCATATGCTTATGGGTTGATTGTCATGTATTTGACAATACCAGTCTCTGTGGAAAGATATTTTCAAAGTTGAAGTATGTAAAATCTCATTATAGATCAGCATTGGCTGATGAACTTTTGCAATCAATTTCAATGGTAGGGAATGCTGACTTTGAACCACAGTTTACTGAAAGGTTATCCCCAAGTAAAGAATTCTGTCCTCCTCATTACTACACCAGTATTACAAAAAAATTGTACATTATAATAGTAATTATTATATTTTAATTTTGTTAATAAAAACTCTGGAAATTTTTTATCTCATTATACAAGTACCTGTGTAATAACTTCAGTTTTGCCTCTTGACCTGCAAAGCCTAAAATATTAACTATCTGGCTCTTTACACATTGACTCCTGACATAGATCCATTTTTCCATTCACTTAACATTATCAGCACTCAGCAAGTCACAACTAGACTAGCTTTCTAATTCAAGTTTCTGTTTCATTCTAGAAGCTGTTTAGAAATCAGGAACAAAAAAAATGTCTTGTGAAACACAGCAGAATCTTTATTACTCTATCTTGTTTGTATATTTGGAGATGTACTTTCCATTCAGATAAATCTTAAATTTGAGAAAGAATAATAATAAACAATGATTTAAAGTAAAGGAATGTGATTGATGCTATGTATGTGGAAATTATCCAATGGGCTGCTAATTTAAAAGCAAAACACATTATGCATATTCACCCCATCAATCTCCTAGGTCATGTCCCATAACAAAGAGCGACGTTCCAAGAGGGATGAAAAACTAGACAAAAAGTCTCAGGCCATGGAAGAACTGAAAGCAGAGAGAGAAAAACGGAAGAATAGAACAGGTGAGACAAAGTCAGTGATGAGTTTGAGCCTGATTTGACTTTGTGTTAGGGATGGCATCTTTATGACTATTCCATCAGGGCATCATTTCCAAGAGCCTAGTTAATTTTCCTACTTCAGTTTCCCTAGACCCCAAAGGGGTCTTGAGACTCTTGGAATTTTTTACCTTAACTAAATTGTTGGTCAGTTTCAAGGAGAACACCAGTGTGAGATGATCAACTTATACTGCGGTGCATAGAGACTTACTAGATATTCATTAGTGTAGATAGTCCTCAGTGCCTAGCACAATACCATGGGATCCTTGCATCATATCCCGAGATGACAGAATCTGGACAGTTTTGAGAATCTGCCTCTTACTTTAATTTTGACATGCTGACCAAAACAGACATCTCCACTCCCTTCCCTGCTATGATTTTCTTGTAAGAATGAATGCTATTTCAGCCTCCAATGTCATTGAGAACCAAGCCAAAGATTCTCCTTTTCTTTGCAGCTGAGCTGCTTGCCAAAAAACAGCCATTAAAAACAAGTGAAGTCTACTCTGATGACGAAGAGGAGGAAGAGGATGATAAATCCAGTGAGAAGACTGATCGCTCATCTAGGACGACATCATCTGATGAAGAAGAGGAGTGAGTGGGCAATATCTTAATTTTATGGGCTCTGGTCAAGTGTGTCTGATCATGAGGAAGACCCAGGAGCTTCCCAGTATTGTGAAAAACCCCTTTCACCTGTAAACTTACTGTCTGAGCTTACTTAGGTTATCATTTCTGAGCTGAGGTCTCCCTCTGGTCCTGGCTAACACACCAAGCCACTTTGCCATCTGACTACTAATACATAAGAGAACAGATTCTAAATCATTTCAACAAGTTTCTGTACTTTCCTGACTCTATCAGATCATCATCTGTCTTAGAACAACCTGCTTTTTCTCTTTGTTTTGAGGCCCCCTACTGGTGCAATATGTGACAACTTGTCCTTTTTTATCCTTTCTTGTCATTTTCCTAAAGTTTGTGTTTTTACAAAGAATTGCAGGTTTCTCCTGAGTGTACATTCTATAAATTGAATTTATCTTTTAGTACTTGTTTTAACCTCTCCTATGTACTTAACATATTATAGTTTGCTTTACATTATTTATGTACTATCTAATCTCCCATTCCTTGAGGGCAAGACCTTGGCCTGTTTCAGTCTTGGGATCTCTAATGTCTAGCAGGGTGACTCAGTGGATAGAGCTCTGGACTTGGAGGCAGGAAGACCTGAGTTCAAATCCAGTGTCAGACACTCACTGGTTGTATGACCCTGGACAACTTACTTAACTTCTGCCTGCCTCATTTTCCTCATCTGTAAAATGGGGTTAATAATAAAACCAAACTTATAGTGGTGTTGTGAGGATCAAATAAGATAATATTTGTAAAGCACTTTGCAAAACTTAAAAGCGTTATGTCAATGCTAATTAGCTATTATTATTAACACAGTGTTTCACATGTAATAGGTACTTTTTTGTTTAATTAAATTTAGGGAGTTTGTGTACCTCATTACTTGTAATGCATGATCATAATGAATACTTTTATCCTATACTCCTTTATCCATCCCAGAAAGGAAGAGGTCCCTCCAAAGTCACAGCCAGTTTCTCTGCCTGAGGAGTTGAACCGGGTGCGGTTATCACGGCACAAGCTAGAACGGTGGTGTCACATGCCTTTCTTTGCTAAGACAGTCACAGGATGCTTTGTACGAATTGGCATTGGGAACCACAACAGTAAACCTGTCTATCGGGTGAGCATTTGTTTTCTTGGTTGCATGGAGTCAAGAAGCAATATCACAACATTGGAAATGGAGAGAGTTTTTTAGTCTGAAGAAAGGTGGGACATGTGCAGTGGATTAAGATGGTTGGTGACAAGTGGTATCCACATCACACAAAGGCTTTTATTTCCATCTAAACCAAATATAGGAAATGAGTTGTTGGTATTTGAATAAAGAACTGTGCAGCATTATCCCAGTGACTGCTCTTTTTGTTCAGTACTCAAAAAAAAAAAGATCAGAAGCTGTTGATACATTTGTGCCTTAGTTGGGATGGGTCATTTTATCCTTTCGTTGTAATCATAAACTAGATTTCAGAGTTGTTCTAGGCTACTATGCCTTATGTTCCCTTCTACTGCTTGACCTGACATGTGAGCACAGTAGAAGAAATTGGCTTTAGATTTATCCATAAACAAATTACAATAATAAAAAAAATTATTGGGTACTCAGGAGAGATGCCTAGAGACCTCTTTCTCTCTTGCTTGTTTAACCCATGCAGTTCATTATTATTATTAAACAATTTATTTATAAATTTTTATTTTTCAACATTCACTTCCTTAAGTTTTAGAGTTTCAAATTTTCTCCCCATTCTTCTCTTCCCCATTCCCCAAGATGTTGTGCAGTCTGATATAGGCTCTATTTATACATTCATATTAAGTATATTTTTACATTAGTCATGCTGTAAAGAATCAGAACCAATGAGAGGAACCATGAGAAAGAAGAATCAAAACAAAACAACAAAAGAAAAGGAGAGCAAATAATATACCTCCATCTACATTCAGATTCCATAGTTCTTTCTCTGGATGTGGATAGCTTTTTCCATCGTGAGTCTTTTGGAGTTGTCTTAGCATTGCTGAGAAGAGCTAAGTCTATCAAAGTCAGTCATCACTTGTGTACGGTGTTCTCCTGGTTTCGCTCTCATCACTCAGCATCAGTTCATTGAAATCTTTCCAGGTTTTTTTCTGAAAGGTGCCTGCTCATCATTTCTTATAGCACAGTGTTGTTCCATTACTTTCATATACCACAGCTTGTTCAGCCATTCTCCAGTTGATGGGCATCCCCTCAATTTCCAGTTCTTGGCCACCACAAAAAGAGCTGCTATAAATATTTTTGTATATGTGGGTCCTTTTCCCATTTTTATGATCTCTTTGGGATACAGACCTAGAAGTGATATTGATGGGTCAGAGGGTATGCACGTTTTTATAGCCCTTTGGTCTATTCCACATTGCTCTCCAGAATGGTTGCATCAGTTTACAACTCCACCAACAATCCATGACTTTAAGCCATGCAATTCTTGAGGAAATCCCTTTCTGCTAACCTAGGTACCACATATGACTCTTAGAACCCAGGGATAATTTCTTTAGAAAATGTTTCTTTTTTGTCTTCAGGGCAAGGAGGAGGTATGTCAGAAATGGGCAGTAAGGACTTTGACCATCTGAAAGGAAATAGAGATTTTTTTTTTCTTACACAAAACCACTTGGAGGAACAGTGTGCCATAATGTCTAAGAGGTTTGACTTTGGAGTCAAGAAGACCTGGGTTCAAGTGTGACCTTTAACATGTACTAACCCATCACTACCCTAGTCATCTCTTTTAAGGCTAAATTTCAGGTGAATTGGTGATCTGCATTAGTGGAGGGAGTTTCTGTACAGAGAGCTTCCTATAAAAATGAAATTGTAGGTCTAGACTCCTTTAAAATAAAATGATGAAAAATTTCCATATGATATAGACCAGATATCTGAGGCCCCGAATTAATCCCATCAGTAAAATAAAAATCACATTAGATCTGAAATACTCAAATCCCTGGAATTTGATACATTGGCATAATTAGATACATTTACCTTAAGTTTGTTTTCTATTCTTAGTAATTGAGAGATCCAACTCCATTATGTTCCTGTCAGAATGGAGTCAAGTAGCCACTTTCTTAGGTATACTATAGGAAAATTGGATATCTAGGCTTTTAAGTATATGTTTTTGGCTGATTTTTCTTCCCTTAGGTTGCTGAAATCACTGGTGTTGTGGAGACAGCCAAGGTTTACCAGCTGGGTGGCACCAGGACAAACAAAGGATTACAGCTGAGGTAAGAGAAATAGGATTCTTAAGAATTTCCCTTCTCTTGTCATGTAGTAGGTGCCTTTTGTCATTTGTTATGTTCTTCCTGTTTAATATTGGGGGTTAGAATTCAAGATAGAATAGTGGATAGTGTTCACACAGGCACACATTCATATATGGGTGTGGTAGACGACTTCTGCTTTTCCTTATCTACCTTTCTGTAAAGGTACATGAGAGAGCTCTTATTCACTGCTAGGGAAACTGAAGCATAGAGAAAAACTTGACCTATGATGGCATAGCAAGTCATTAGTAAAGATTAGAAATGACTCTTCCATTGCTTAGCTCAAAGTCTCAGTGTATTCTTGTCTTATTTCCCTGTCTGCCTAAAGAGAACTAATGTGGAGTGGGGTAAAGGAAATATAAAAGACTTTAAGGAAAATGGTGGACTGATCCACCTTAAGAGAGTCAGGCTCTTCATGAGCGGTCTCCCTATTAAAATAGCAACAGAAGTGCTGAAAAGAAGCAATTGCTAGAAATTTGTATAAGAAAATTAAAGCTCACCAGAAATATATTTAGCAAACCAAAAGAAAGCTTTGATATTTTTTAAATTATTGTTTAAGAGAGTAGAAAAGATGTCAGAAAAAATAACACTATTAGTATAAGAATAGCTTCAGCAGAAAGGAAATCCTGAGAGAGATGCTCAGATGGATAATGCAATGAAAGAATTAAGAGAAGAATCCAACTTATCCAAAGTAAATGATAAAAAGAATTAAAAGAAATGGATCCAGTTAAGAATCTTGAGAAGAGAGAGTTTGGCATTTTCATTGGGTATAACCAAAAAGCATAGGAAATTATGAAGTGGAAGAAGAAAACAAGCTCAGATAATAAGTTATCTACCAAAAGATTTAGAAACAATTCAGAAAGAAGTTAAATCTTTAAGAGAGAGATCCATGAAAGGGAACCTCAGAATTCTTGGTGTTCCAGAATACTTTTTTTTCTTAAGAGAATACTTACTATTATATATTACTATTATATTATTATATATTATAATTATATAATAATATATTATATAATTATAATATTATATTAAAAACAAATTATACTGTAGACTTTCCACAACTCATAAGGAGAGATTGAAATTGAACTTATCCAAAGTGCATTATCCTGAAACTTGAATGTAGGGATATGGCAAAAGATTCTTCAAACTGCCAGGAGTACAAAGATACTACATATCAGAAAAGATTCATCAAGATCTCACCAAAGTTAGGGGCAGCTAGGTGGCGCAGTGGATAGAGCACCGGCCCTAGAGTCAGGAGGACCTGAGTTCAAATCCAGTCTCAGACCAGACTTGACACTTACTAGCTGTGTGACCCTGGGCAAGTCACTTAACCCCAATTGCCGCGACAAAACAAAAAAAACAGCCAAGACCTCAGCAAAGTTTCTTTCAAAAAGCAGAAAATATTAAAGCATTCTTAAAATCAGAAAATGTGGGATTTGATCCTGAGATCACCTTCCCAGAAAACTTAATAATTATCCTCTTTGAAGGTAAAAGATGTACAGGTAACCCCAAAGGACTCCAAAGAATCCATGAACAAAAGTTCATACTTTAAAAGATCTGATTCAGAGACATAAGTACTTGGAACTGTTGATCCTTAATATTGATTAATCATATTTAAAAGTCTTAATGCAAGATCCTCCGTGGTAAAAAAAAATTGTTAGAAGATATTATTTTGTTTTCCAAATTACTGGACTTTGGAAGAAGAAAACTTTACAGAAAGGCTAAAGGAAATGAAATGCCTGAGAGTACAATTAGAAGTATGTCTCAGATAAAGAGACAGGCCTGGAAAAAAAGGAAATAGTATATAGGTAATCCTCAGGTGTAAATCCTATCTTTGACAAGATAGTCAAGTTTAGTTTTGAACCCAGCATCAAATAAAGGAATGTGTTTAGTTTTATTGAGTTTGGTTTGGCTATAGAAATAGAAAAATATGAAAGTTTATAATAGGAAATGAGTCAAGTCTCACCATCATAATGTAAATGGATAAACAGTAATATCAAAGGGTACGTACAGGCTTACCTGAAAATTTAAAATGATGTGTTTAACCCCCAGGTATTTTGTAATTCAGTATTCTAGTCTTGGCCATCCTCAGGCCAGTTCCTTGGTAGTTTAGATTCAACACTGGGACACTAAGAGACAGTTGTAGGTCATCCACCTGTTAACAAGAAGAGATTACTTGGTCTTAGCAGCAGAAAGACATGCAACAAGGATGGAGAGGTGGTATTGAGGATGCCTCAGTTGGTTTGGAAGAGCATATCTCCCTGGCCTGAGTTGCCCATCAGAGAATTTCTGGTGGTTCTTTGTCCTCTGTCATCAACAGCTTGAGCCTCTAGTCTCTCGAGCCAGCCGAGACTCCATGATGGTCTCAGTACTCTTTAAAGCCTAATTTAGATGAAGGATGGGGAGGAGTACGTGTTAGGCTGTTACTGCTGTTGCATTAGGCTGTTTGTAAATGAGAAAAATAAGTATTGCATGTCAGCTTCTACGGTATGCATCCAAAGAAGTACTTCAACACTTGAATTAATCCGGGTTTTTGTTAATGTAGAGGGACTGCCCTCCACTTTCCTCCCCCTCCAGTATACACACTGAGTACAGATCACAACCCATCCATGACTTCTCATCTTTTGTGTTTTTTGGCTATGTCTTGTTGTTTATCTTCAACTCGGGGTGCACATAACATGTAGGGGAACTTCCGCTACATCACATGATGATGTGCTAGGCTCTGTACTAAGTAAGGGCTGGGGATAGAGATAAAAAGAGACCCTACCTGCCCTCAAGGAGTTCCCATTCTAACAGGGTGAGATAACACATAATGGGATAGTGGTAACTAGGGAAGAGAGTCTAGGAACATCGTGAAGTTACCAATGGAGAAAGTAAACTATCAGTTATTCCTCATTTCAGCAACCATATCATCATCTTCTAGTCTTAAATATCTCTGATATTATCTTTTGTACCACTTCTGTGCACTGCAAATATGGTGCATTTTACTCATGTTCACCATGTAAACAATTGTACATGTGCCTATAGATGCTGGTTATTTACCACCAACCCTGCCCCCAGCCAAAAAAAAAAAGCTTTGTGTATTGATATTAACATAGTAATAACTAAATCATTCCGCTTGTTTCTGTGATTCCTTTTGAACTGCTTTCTTTTCTGTTTAATTACTGTTGTGGCATTTTTTTTATTCCGGTCAGTGTAGTTCTGCTCTCTTCGTGGACTTTATAACGAAGTATTGTCGTTCTTCTTTGACTTCTTCATATTCATTGCTTTTTATGGCTAAGTTATATTCTACGGCAGTCACAAGCCATAACTTGTTTAATCCTAGTTTGGGGCACTTAGTTGTTTGTCTGTTTGTCGTCAGTTTTTTCCTGTCATGGGTAGTGCTTCTAGCAGCGTTTTTGTACAGAACGAAGATAGACATAGCCGGAACAGACCAGTCTGCACAGCAGAGATCAGGGATGCCATCACTGAACTACCACGTGACAAGCCACCAAGGAAGATTGCCCAGATTCATGTGTTTTTCTATACCTTCAAAGAATAAGTCCTTTATTACGCAGACATGATAAAGATAGATGCTCCCTGTTTCTATGAGGCAAATCCTAATTATTAGTGATTTAAAATAGTAACTAAATATCCATCAGGGTACATTAAATGCTTAATTTTTTATTTTGTGTAGTTCTTATCCATGTCTTTCATAATTCTCCAAGAGGATCTGCTCAGTTGTCTAGAGGCGTTTACAAAGATCAGCCTTCTTTCCCTCCCAATTCCCTCCCCCTTAATCCCCATTGAGAACATAAGAAAAAGAAAAATACATTGCAAACTTGTAGCCAATCAAAACAAATTTCCACCTTTGGCCATTTCCTAAAAAATATTGATGTCATTCTCCACTCCTGAGTCCTTCATCTTTCTAAGGGAGGTAGATAGGATGTGTTTCACCATTAGTCCTCTGGTCATTAATGTTACTAAGAGTTCAAGCATAATAGTATTCCATCACATTTATCTACAATAACTTGTTCATCCATTCCCCAGTTTATGAGTATCCCCTCAAATTCCCAGGTATAAAATATTTTTGTACATCCTTAAAATTTGTTCTGCTTAGGGTCTAATCCTTCTCTTCATCTACTCTCCGAATATCCCACCCACCTGCCCCCCCATTTCTCTTTTAATTCCCTGTTGAGTAAAATATACTTCTGTACACCTAGAAAGTGCTCTCTCTCTCTCTCGCTCTCTCTCTCTTGCTCTCTCTTGCTCTCCTTCCTTTATTTCGACCAGTTCAGATGACAAGGAAGTTCACATGTAATTACCTACTACCCCCTCTTTATTTGTATAGATGTCTATTTCTGCATTCTGATTCTGTGAGATTATTCTCTCTAACCTTCCTTCCTTCCCTTTCCCTTCTCCTTCACTATATTCCTGTTCTTCTCTTTCCATTTTTAAGATCATCAGAGGGGCAGCTAGGTGGCACAGTTGATAGAGCACTGGCCCTGGATTCAGGAGGATCTGAGTTCAAATCTGGCCTCAGACACATAACACTTACTAGCTGTGTGACCCTGGGCAACTCACTTAACCCCACTGCCTAGACCAAAACAAACAAACAAACAAATAAAACCAAGACAAAACGAAAAAATCATCAGAATATAACACAGCCACTGCTAGGCCTTCTATCCTCTCTAACCCCCACTAAAGATTTGGTTCAGAGGGGACACATGTATCATCTTCTCATGTTTGAATATAAGTAGTTTATCCTTGTTCAGTCTCTTATTGTTCATTCATGTTTACTTTTATATGTTTCTCTTTGCTCTTGCATTTGAAATTCAGAGTTTCTCTGCAGCTATGGTCTTTTCATCAGGACTGTTAGAAGTCTTCTATTTCATTAAAGATCCATTTCTATCCCCATAATATTAAGCTCAGTTTTGATGGGTAAGTTATTCTTGGCTGTAAGCCCATATCCTTTGCCTTCTGGAATATCATAGTCAAGTTCTCTGTTCCTTTATAGTGGTGACTGCTAAATCATATGTGATCTTGTCTGTAGCTCCATGATACTTGAATTCCTTCTTTCTAGCTACTTACACTATTTTTCCTTTGACATGGAAGCTCTGGATTTTGGCTATGATGTTTTCATTTGAAGGTTTCTTTTAGGAGGCAACCAGTGGATTCTTTCTATTTCTCCTTTGCCTTCTGTTTCTAAGAGATCTGTGCAGTTTTATTTTTAAGTTTTTTTGAAATAGGATGTCTAAACTTTTTTGGATGTAGTGTTCCGTTAGTTCAATGATTCTTAATTTTTTTCCTCCTTAGTCTGTTTTATAGATCAGTTGTTTTTTTCTATGAGAGACACATTTTCTTCTGTTTTTTTGTTTTTGTTTCTTAGCCTTTTTGACTTTATTTTAATATTTTTTGTTACCTCTGGGACTCATTGACTTCCATTTGATCCTTTCTAATTTTGTTGCTTGGGCAAGGTTTTTGTGCCAAGCTACGAATTCCCTTTCCCATTCTTTCTTGCAGAGCTCTCATTTCTTTTTCAGGCTTTTTCCTCAAGCATCCTTATTCCATTTATAAAAGATCTTCTAATTCTTAAAAAAAAAAAAAACAACAACCAAAACTCTTCATCTCTCCCACGAATCCTAGTTGAGTGTGTGCTCAGTCTGTGGTTTTCTCTCATACTTTGCATGTAGATGCTTTAGAGTCATTCTCTTCTGCATTTGTGTGTTAAGCTTCCCTGCCATCATAATAGCTCATTATGATGTGGTTCTTTTTTTTTTTTTTGTCCATTCTTCCATCCTACTTCCCGGCTTTGGACTTGATGTTAGGGCCAGGCTCTGTGGAACTTCTGGAGGGAAGGTCTGAGCTGGTTCTGTCGCTGCTTTCTTGGGTTATTGAGGGTTGTGTTATTCCAGGATCTCAGGGACAGGCTGGAGAACTGAAAGATTTCAGTGCTCCCAGAGTGATCCAGTCCAGGGCAGAGTCTGATTGGTGCTCCCCTGATCTGAGCTCTGTAAGTTCCTGACTTGTGTTTGGGTCTGAGCAAGAGTAGCCTGCTGCTGGATTCATCAGCCCTTATCAGCCAGCAGGAAAGTCATGTTGGTTCACAGTGGCAGAATTATAGGCTTCCCTTTGGTCTGAGATTTCTGCCCTGGTTATTCTTCTGCAGGCAGGGCTAGATGCTGGAAGTGCTAGAAGTGCTAGAAGCCCTGCTTCTCTTGGGTCCTACGCCACACCAGCATTGCTTGCTGCAGCTGGTTTGGGATAGTGAAAAGAGGATTGGAATTGGAGTCAGAGAACCTGGCTTCCAGTCCCAGAATTGACACTTGCCACATATTGGCAGGTCATAGTCTCTGGACCTTGTTCTCCTTATCCATAAAAGGAGGGGTTGGACTTGAATGCTACTGACCCTTCCAGTTCCAAATTACCTTGGTATACATCAAATACAAAAGTTATCATTGGTAACATGCCTAAATCTACCTGTATCCACCATATGGTCTTTCCATTTTCTTTTGAGTCACCCATAATTTTGATTCTTCAAAGATTGTGTTGTTCTGTAATTCACAGCTCTGTAGTATCACCAGAAAAATAATAGATGTTAAAAAATGGATTTTTGTGTCTAGCTATATCTTATCATCAATCTAATAATAAACCCCCTTGCACTTAACTAGCTTGGTCTTCAGACACAAAAAACACATATTTCTTCACTTGTCTTGTACTTTTCCTTTTCAGATTTGTAGAACTTTCCCTGATGGCATAGGCTAAAGCCTTCAGGAAACCAAGATCACCTCTTCAGGATAAGGCATTGTGTTAGGTCTTCAGTGAAGATAAAAGAAAACTATAATAGCCTATCTCTCTTTGGCTTTATGTCTATATCTGTTTGTCTCTCTACTCAGAAATATATACATATATAATCATTCCATACTGGTTGTGGAATGAGTGAATAAACTGTAGTTTATTAATGTAGTGGGGCATTACTACACTATTAAAAATACTGGAATACTTTGATGGATCTGTGATTTCATCAAAATAGGTACTCCCTTCAGTAATGCAAATTACAATCCATCCATTTTTTTTTATCCTATACAATTCTTTATCTGTGTCCTTTTAAAAATCTTCCAATGCATGGATCCACCCAGCATGCTGAGGTGCTCCCTCTATATAATCTTGACATTTCATGAATTCCAGTGGAGCATATAGACTGTCCATTAGTTATCTTTTGTTATAGCTGTATGACCAGCCTGCTTCCTTTTTTTGCCCTTTCTTTCTCAGACTTACAGATACGAAGACTATATAAAATGTTGACGTAGTGTGAAGCAAAGAAAGCAAAACTAGAGTAATTACATTGACTAAACCACAACAAAACTTTGTGTGAATGTAAGAAATTGGGAGAAAATGCAAAGTAAATAAGTTCTTGTTCAAGGTGTTTCTTTAATGTAAATAGTTCTTTGGGTTTGATATTAAGCTTTTTTCCTCCTATTTTTATTTGTCAAGATGACCTTTTATGATAAACATTTTTTTAAAAAAAGCTGTTTTAGGCCTTACACCCAACTGTGGGTCATTTCCCATATAGTTTCCTGGGAGTCTTCACAAGAGATAGAGAACCTCTGTCCTCTCCATTGTTCATGCCACTCAGAAGGTGGATAGGTACTAAGAATGCTTGTTCTGGATTAACCAATGGAATTT
The DNA here is from genome assembly GCF_003287225.1 of Phascolarctos cinereus. Lineage (NCBI taxonomy): Eukaryota > Metazoa > Chordata > Mammalia > Diprotodontia > Phascolarctidae > Phascolarctos > Phascolarctos cinereus. The sequence goes on from NW_027555736.1 coordinate 186,082,602, forward strand.
ATTGAAATGATGAGAATGGTATGTAACTGATATAACCATTAGGTGCCTTCCACAGTCACCATTTGTAGTTTGAATAGTGCTCAATTTTTTTGTCTTAGGCATGGCAATGACCAGCGAGTGTTCCGCCTGGAGTTTGTCTCAAACCAAGAGTTCACAGAAAGTGAATTCATGAAATGGAAAGAAGCGGTAAGTTGATAGACTTTAGGTAACTAAAGATGTAACATGGTCACATTTGGAGCCCTTCTTGACATTTTGTCTTTTTTTTTTTCGGGGGGATATTCAGATGTTTTCTGCTGGCATGCAGCTGCCTACCTTGGATGAAATCAACAAGAAGGAATTGTCCATTAAAGAAGCTTTGAATTATAAATTCAATGATCAGGATATTGAAGAGGTGAGAAGCTGATAACCCCAGGGACTGGCAGTTCATCAGGGACTGATGTCTAGTGAGGGTCAAGATTCTAGGCTCTGCTAGATTTTGAGGTCTGACACTTTTTTTTAGCTATTTTGTTTTCCTAATGAGTGGGGAAGAAGATTCCAAGAAGAAAGTTGTAGATGAAGGAAATAAACCCAGGGTTCGGGGGTTTGAGTGCCTGACTTTTCTGCCATGACTTGGTGCTTCAACGATTTTCCTTCTCCAAAGCATTTTGCTGAAGTTCATCCTCCATCTTCTGCTCCCGATAGTTCTGCAGATCTTCTATTTGTGTTCTTCAGTTTCTGTAAGTTTTCTCCTAGGCAGCAGTTAGCATTACAATCCTAGACCCAGAGGCTGCTGCAGAGCTTATTGGCATATACTGCTTTTTCAGACTGTCCCTGAAACTTCTCCATAGCTCAGTCAGCACCAGCCTATCCCTTGGAATGAACTCTTTCTGTGGGGCCTGGCTCAGCCCTAGGAAGAGAAGCTGCTTCCAGGAAGGACTTTGTTTATCTCATCTGCAAAGATATTTTTAAAATAACAAGACTCTTACCTCATTCCTGATGTCTCCTCCTCTCCGGTACAGATTGTAAAAGAGAAAGAGAGATTCAGAAAAGCTCCACCCAACTATGCCATGAAAAAAACGCAGCTTCTGAAGGAAAAGGTAAGGGATAGTCCTTAGGGCTGGGCCTCAGACTCCCCAGTGATGCTGTGTTAAGGTGATATGGAGGCAGAAACTGCTGGTGTTTTGTGGGGTGAGGGACTTGGGAAAGGCTAGGTTCCGCTTGGCCCTTTTCACTTCCACAAACTAATCGAGACTATTTTTCTTTTTACAAACAGTATTCCCTCTATTTTGCTCTCTGTTGAGATTCTGTTACTCTCAAGTTTCATGCCTATAAAACCAACCACTGAACCAGCAGGAGGTAATACTGATCATTAGACCTGGTAACATCAGTGGTATTGGCAAGCATTTTCTTTACGTTTCCCAGTGGTAACTACATATCTCTTGCTGGCATTTCATCCTTCTTAAGAATTGGCATAGGGATGTTGTTAATCGTCTCGATCACTAGGTGGCCCTGAGACGCCAAACAAGTGGGTAGGGAGGTTCATCATATTACAATAAAAATAACACTTTGCATTTTTAACAAACTTTTTCGGAGTACTTCCACTTCTGATTTTTATCTTGAGAACACCCATCCTCCAATAGGGATCGTTGTCTTGACTGTGCCTAGAGTGAGAGAATGTAATTGATCACCTGTAGTAGATGAGGACTGTCATACAGATGACTTTGTTTTTGCAGGCCATGGCAGAAGACTTGGGAGACCAAGACAAGGCCAAACAAATCCAAGATCAGCTCAATGAGCTGGAGGAAAGGGCAGAGGCCCTGGATCGGCAGCGAACAAAGAACATTTCTGCCATCAGGTGAGTTCATGAAGTAGTCACTCCACCTTCCCGTGCCCGGGCCACAGAGCTCAGAGCAAAATCAGCAAGGTGATGATGTCGTCTTCCTTCTGCCCCCTGGACTGCTGCTGTCTGGTTCCTTGCCTCTTGCTCATCATATTCTGCTTTCTCCACAGTTACATCAACCAACGAAATCGGGAATGGAACATTGTCGAGTCAGAGAAAGCCCTTGTGGTGAGTGCGGCTAAGATGATGCATTTCATTTTTGCAATGCAGGTTCTTTTTGTCACTTCTCTGACACTAAATACATTGAGTTCTGAAGTTCAGGAAAATGGGAACCTTGGAAGTGAGGGAACATAACTGATATTTCTGACTCATCTCAAACCAACACGAACTTACTGTGGGTAACAAGGAAAGGTAACAAGTGATTCATTGCTCTCTGTTTCAGGCTGAAAGTCACAACATGAAAAATCAGCAGATGGACCCCTTCACCAGGCGGCAATGCAAACCAACTATTGTCTCCAATGTAAGTGTAGGAGTCAGAGCCAAAGAAAGCTTTTCTTAGGGTTTGAGTACACCTTGGAGATTAAGGAAGAGATGGGCTCAGGAGTCAAACACTTTCCAATTTCTTTTAAGCCAAGGCCTCTGAAAGTCTGTCATAGAAGCAAAAGGGGATAGCTCTGCTGGGATTTAGTGTGCATTTCTCCCCTGTCACAGAACTAGAATGACAGCATAAGTTCTGAAAATCCTGCAGATTCAGTTACTTAGAACCTGACAGAATGTGACTTTGATAAAACCAGTGATTTCTGCCATCTTCTTCCATTGAGAAAGACTTGAGGGTGTTGGTGGTGGGTTGTTTAGGGGAAGGGAGTTAGAAAGGGGTAATCTTTCTGGCAGTTGGAGTGAGGGCTGAAGAGCCTTAAATGTAATATATTTTGTTCTCAGTCCAGAGACCCTGCGGTTCAAGCTGCCATCCTGGCTCAGCTGAATGCAAAGTATGGCTCTGGTGCATTACCAGATGCTCCAAAGGAGATGAACAAGGCAAGTACTCCCCAACCAGCCTCCTGGGCCAAGCAGCTCGCTTATGTGAATACATTTTCCCCTGCTTCACCATTTAAGTCACTACATGGAGGAAAAGTCACTCTTCTCTTGAAGCTCCAAACTTGCCCTACTAACCATTGTTTATGAAGTGAATAAATAACTTCTGTACCTCCTCATTAGGAAGAAAAGCAGCTTTTCTGCTTGAGCACCTATAAGAATTAAGTCTTATAAAGTACGTTTTTCACTCCCATTCTCAGTGCTGTCATCCAGATTGAAGGAACCCTCTCATGGAACAGTTGAAACCCTGAATGTTGAGAGGAACATACTTAAGTTCTCATGTCTGGAGTTCACTTATATCCCCCTCCTTTTGGGCTTTGGAGAAGTGACTTTCATGTCCCCCACTCTATATGCTCTTCTTGAGAATGGGTAACTATCTGGGAGAGTGTGATTAAGCAGGTTTTCTTTAGTACTTGGGTTAAAGGGAAGAATCATTACCAGAAACTGCTGCTTTTCTCCTTTTCTGTATGTCTTGCCAGGGGTTCTCAATTTTTCTTTAGCCTAGTTCAGTCTTCAGACATCTGTCTACCTTACAGGGTCAAGGAAAAGACAAAGACATCAACTCTAAGTCAGCCAGTGACCTCTCAGAGGACCTGTTCAAAGTGCATGACTTTGATGTGAAGATTGACTTGCAAGTTCCCAGTTCAGGTAGGCCAGGGTGATGAGCCTGAAGATGGTTTCTAGAAACGTCAGCAGGACTGTTTTAGGGGGCCCCTGGTGGTGTACGGATCTGGGGCAGTACTTAAAGACCGAAATGGATAGGATGATTTGAATGGGTGCAGATGGCATTCAGAAGGTAGTAAGTATACTTTTCTCATCTTAAAACTGTTTCCAAACCTGGGAAGACTTATATGATCTCATGTAAGATGAAGTGAGCAGAACCAGGAGAACATTACACACAGTAACAGCAACACTGTAAATATGATTAACTGTGAAAGACTTAGATCACTGTCTTGATTAGAGTAGCTAAGACAATTCCAAAGGAGCCATGATGAAAAACGCTGTCTACCTCCAGAGAGGGAACTGACAAACTCTGAATGCAGATTGAAGCATTTTTTTAAAAACTTTCTTTATTTTTATTATTTTATTTTGGTTTTGCTTTTTTTGGTGACCTAGTCAGGGTTAAGTGACTTGCCCAGGGTCACACAGCTAGTGTCAAGTGTCTGAGGCTGGATTTGAACTCAGGTCCTCCAGACTCCAAGGCTGGAGCACTAACCACTGCGCCACCTAGATGCCCCTATTATTTTATTTTGTTTGTGTTTTCTTCTGCAACATGGATATATGTTTTTCGTGACCTCACATGTATAATCAGAATCAAAGTGCTTGACTTCTCACAGGAGGGAAGGGTGGGAGGGAGGGGGAGAATTTGGAACTCAGAAGCTTAAAAAACGTTTTTAAAAATGTTTTCACCATGTGGCTGGGAAATATTTAATAAATAAAGGCTAAAAAAAAAACCTCCCAGTCACTCAAAATTCCCATGATGCTTTTTCCGCACAGAATCAAAGACTCTGGCCATCACCTCAAAGGCTCCCCCAGCCAAGGATGGTGCTCCAAGAAGGTCTCTGAACTTAGAAGATTATAAGAAACGACGAGGACTTATTTGAGCAAGCCCAGCCTGCTGCTTCTGACCCTGCATGCACCACGATGATGTCCCTCTTCTCCTCTTCTCCCTTGGTTTACCCTCTTTGGGCTGGAGCAGTAGGGGTGCTGGGAAGAGACTCTTTAAACTGCCAGTCATCTGTAACATAAAACCATTTCCTGTATAAATCTCCCTCATCCGCCCACCCTCCCTCCCCTCTTGCTGCCCCACACCTGTGTGGATTCAAGCTCTCTTGGCTTTTATCCATGTCTTTCTGTTTGCATTTTGCTTTTTATTTTGTCATCACCACAGATCATTGGGCCACTCTGCCTATGTTCAGTATTATAGCAGAGTCAGGATTCCTGCCAGAGCCTGTGGGTGGCAGCAGCAACCCTGGGCAAGCTTCTCCCTGTGCCACCTTGGGCATGGCCATTAGGCTTGGCACCTGGCCCATGTTGGCAGGGATGGGGACTGGTCACCTACAGTCTTCCTTCTCGACATCTTTCTCCTCTTTTTCCACCTCTGCAGAAGGGAGTGTTTGAAAACTGGTTTAGTTTCCAAAAAGCGTACATTTTAAGAGGGAGGTGCGTGTGTGTATGTGTGGGTGGGTGTGTGTACATGTGTGGGTGGGTATGCGTGTGTAAGTGTGCATATGTGTGTGTATACACACTTGTGTGTGTGGATTTTTTCCAGGTGTTTTTTTATCATTTTTAAGATGCAGTACTCTTTGTATCAGTCTGTTATGGTTCTCTACGGCTGTTTCAAATTTCTATCAGCTGTATTTGAGCATCTGAAACTACAAGAAAGAAACTTATTAAATGTGATTCTTCTTATTAAACAGGCCTGGCTACTATAGCTGTGTGACTCCCTCCCTGATTCCCTGTCACCTCTATGAACTCAGAAAAACTCCCTAGTAGATTCCTTACCCAGTGGATGGGGAAGGGTTGAGGGTGGGGGCAACAGTCCAGAGCCAGGGTTCAAGGGAGGGCAGTGAGACTTAACTCCTCACTGATCCATGGAACACAGGAAGCGGCTTCTCTGCTACAGTGTGGAGTCTCTGCCCTCGGCCTCATGCACACATCTGCTCTTTCTATGCCCTGTAACCCTAAGCTCCTAGAAATTGTTTTGCTTTTTGAGCAATTCTAAAGTTAGCTTTTTTTAAAAAAGAAAAAAAAAGAGAAATTGTTTAAGGTGAGTGTAAAGAAAGGACACAAAAAGGCAAATTGAAAATGTTACAAGCATGTGCAGTTGTGTGTGTGCATATATATATACATAAATGATATATATCAGATGTACACATATCTATATGTGTATGTACACATGCATATATATGCACATATGTGTGTATATGACTGACGTCACACATATGTGTGTGTGTATATATATCTTTATATATATAGTTGGTGCAGCTAATGTGATGCCAGCACAAAGGTGTGTGTGTCTTTATGGAATGTTTGAAAGGAGATAAGCCGACTGCTTGATAATCATTCTCAGGTGTAAAGCTCCAAATGTAAATAAAAGTGACATTTAACAAACCTTTTCAGAACAAAGTACAGCTAAGTATACTAAACCAAGAACTAAGCTAAAGGAACAACTGAGGGACTGATGATTTCTTTTGGAGGGAAGGGGAACTGGACGTTCTGCTTTGCACCTCTCTGAAGAGTCCCAGGTTGACAGCAGGGAGTTGGGGGAGAGGGGGAAGGAGAAAAGGTCAGGGTTAAGTTGTATTTAATCTTTGAAATGGAATGGATAGCTTTCCTGAGTTTATCAGATCCTCAGTGTTGTTTTAACTTAGTTTACATTTTTCCTTTAAAAAAAAAAAGCAGAGGATAATTTTAAAGAAAGAGTCCATTGCAATTGTATAAAATCAGCAAATGGACCATAAAACAGGGCTGCTGCAGCCGCAGCTCTGCTCTATTGCGTGAAGGAAATTGATGGGCTTATTAAGAAGTTTAAAAAAAAACTTATTTACTTGAATAGTCCATTAACTGAAACCCACCCTTTGTGGACTATTGTGTAAATATGGAATCACAGACTGTTAAACATTTTCTGGACTCTGTGCCTGAGTCACTGAGGCCACCGGGGCCTCTCACCTAACTATGTACTTGGACTTTTTTGTTTTTGTTTTTAAAAGAAGTGAATTTACAGAATCAACCAGAATTGCTGGAGTCATTTTGATCCACCATGTAGATCTGTATTTAGCAACATTTGGATTTGGAGAAGCGCGCCGATGATGTTACAGCTGTGTAATAAAATTTGTATTAAAAATAATTGCTATTTGCATCACAGTGTAGCTGGTTTGCCACCATCTCCCCACATACTACAGATGAAACCTTCAGCCTGAGACACTGAAGCACAGAGGGGCTCCCATTTGGACTGACTGCAATATAGTTAGAAAAAAAAAACCAACCAAAGAAGACCCAAGGGTGAACTTCACTCATCACCTGAACAGCCCACCTGTGGTTTGGCCTCCCTCCCCAAGACTGCTAACTCTTCTCCAGGCTTGTGCGAAGCAGGTGTATCACTTGGTTCCAAAAAAGTGGCATTGTCACAAAGCTGTGGTCTCTGGTGCTGTGCACAGTTGTTTCATGCCCAGAGTGAGAAGCAACAGAGTCCACTCAGCTTGCACTGTGGTGCTTCCGTGGTGATGATGGGAACATTGGCTGAGGGGCTGGTTTACACAAATTTTCTGTTTCTTCCAGGAAAGGTAACACCTTCCCTTCTGTCCATATGCTGAGCTCATGATGTACAGATCTGAATGTCTGTCGGTCTTGCTTTTCCTCTTCTGACAGGTGTGGGGTAAAGCCTCGTTTCCCTTCAGAAGGGATGATTTTATTTGCTTTTGTTTGTGTGGAGTCCTGACTTGTCACTCAAACTGTACAGAGATCTGTAAATAAACTTTATGCCCTGTTTTAACAAGGGGATCAGATTTAATCCGATGATTACATCCCAAGTGGCAAAGTGTGTCACAGGGCTGTGTCCTAAAAGCTTAAGAATTCATCTCCTTTTTCTCCTATTGCTTCACTTCCTTTTGCTCTTAGGCCAAAGGTGAGGGGCCCAGAAGCTTTCCCATTTTTCAACCCTTAAGCAACCTGGCTTCCTAAGATCCACTCCCATCATCCTTTCATTACCCTCAAAACAGTAAGGCAACTAGTTGGCTTGGAAAATAGTAAATGTCCTACCTTAGATATTCTGCAAAGGCTCTTCTCAGTATAGTGGGAGAGAACATAATACTGCTGCTTTCTTCACCAGCTGTATTGTGATGCCCCCTGACCCCCTCACACACTGCAGAGAGTATAAGCTTTGTGAGAGATGGCTCTCAAACTAAAAATTGCTGCCTTCCTCCCGTACTGTAAGATGGCTCCATTCCTCTCTCCAGTCTTACCAGCACACTGGTTTGCAGAACCTACATTTAATTAAAAGAGGAGAGTCTTTCCAGCCTTCAGCTGAGCTAAGCACCAAGAAAGCCCCGTTGGGTACCAGAGTCATCACCCATAGGCTATAGGATTATGAATCATACATTATATTCAAAGAAGGTATTAACTCGTTCCAAAGCTCTTAGAGGGAAGGACTATATAGTTCTAAGACCCAACCCTATTGTAAGGTGATAGTCCTGACGCGATTCTACAGAAATCACTTAGTCTGAATTTATCTAGGAAGTTGAGAAAATAGGTTCATTTGGACATCAGCCCTGGTGAGAGGAGATGGAGAGGTCACGGTGAGTGGCAGGTGGGACCCTGCCTAGTATTGTTTCTGCAGCCTCAAGCTATACTTGAGTTTAATGGACTGCATTTCTCGGTGTCAGGTTTTGTGAGAGAAAGTTTCCAGAGAACATCCTGTCCTGGGGGAGGGAATCCTTAATCCGGTCTGACACATACTAGCTTGGGAAGCTATGAGACTTGTTCTTTACCATGTTGCTCCAAAAAGCTGAGGCAATTTCCTAAGTTCCTGAATCCTTATTTTCCTCTTCGGAGGATTCCCTCCCTGCTTACATACACCCACAGCAGCCCAAATAGACTTATGAATATACCGGGCCTTGCACTAGCTCATTCTTACCCTCTTCTCAGTTGGTTTTTACTCCTTCAGCCCAAATGGGATAAGGAGGTTGAAGCCCATCCCTCTTCCCCTCCCTCTGCTGGAAGGGCTTGGCTCAGAAATAGGCACTGCCCCTATTGGTGGGGGAGCAGAAGCTGGCAGAGCTGGGAGCTGCAGGGTGCTTTTCCCAAGCATTGTTTTCAGCGGGGGATCTGGAAATTCCCAAGGTCAGGTTGGACCGGATCTGACTGACTTGAAGATGGGTTAGGGTTAGGGTGGTGGGTGGGATGAAGATGGGAAAGGAGGAAGGTCCTCAGGGCCATGGGGGAGCCAGCCAGGGCCCCAAAGTTAGGAGGCCAGGTATAAACAGCAAACATCCCTGCAGCCCAGACAAGAAGAGAAGACTTTGGTTCTGGACCAAACCCTCTAGATAGACAAAAGACAACCTGTGTTGCCAGCCCACACCTGGGAAGGTAACCCAGCAGTCAAATCCAAGGGACAAAGTTTTAAGGTCCCAGGGAATGTGTAAGTGGGAAAAGAAGAAAGGAGAAATAGTAAAATCAAAATAAAAAATAAAAAATCTCTGGCAAGAATTCCTGTTTCTACTATGAAGATTAGGATTCCAAGACAAAAAAGTAGTAAGAGTAAGGAAAGTCCTCTGGGTGAACAGTCTAACACGGGCTCTGAGGACCTGAAGGAACCCAAAAGTGGCTTGGGGGGTAGGAAGAAGAAATGTTGGGCTGAACATCTCAGAACAGGGTAATAGATGGAAGGGAGCTCGGAGATTATCTTGTCGGTTTGTTTGTTTTTTCCTCAGATAAATACACTGAGTTCTAGAGAAGGAAGGGCTTGCTCAAAGTCACAGAGTATAGTCACAGCTATGCCTAGAACTCAGGTGCGGGCTTTCATTTTGTTTACTGCCACATCACACTTCGTCCGTTGGCCCGGCAAAGGCCACAGGCTGAGGGTGCTAGCTAGGAAGTAAGTGGGGTCTGGGCTGAAAAGGCGTGTGGTGGTGTTGGATTCAAATGACCCATCTGGGTCGTATTCCATTTCTGCCACTTACTGTGTGGCTTGAGCAGTCATAACCTCTCTGGGCTTCTGTTTTCTCATCTATAAACGAAAAGTGTTAGGCTACAAGAGCATAGATTTGGAGCTAGAAAGGACCTTACAGGTTATATGTTCCAAACTCACCCCCTTCATTTTTACAGAGAGCGAAATGGAGGCCCAGAGAAATTAAGTGACTTGTCAAAAGTCACAGAGGGACTCAGTGGCTGAAGAGGGAGCTGAAAGCAGGTCTTCCTACTCTACTACCTCAGGCTACCCCTTTTCTCCACTTCTATAAAAAAAAATAGGCTAGATAATCTCTAAGGAGCAGCCAGAGCAGTTATGGGGTGGGGGGGGCAGGGAGCTCTGGGAGACAAGAAACATATCAAAGAAGTTTCCCTTCACATCCACATAACTTGGACTGATAAGGCTGAGGATTTGCACACACCCCCTTCCCCGAATCTGAGAGGGCAGAGCAGTGACTCTGCCTCGTCCTGCCAGAAGAGCCAGCTTGGTGGGCAGGGGAAGCAGAGGGGCTGAACCTCTAGCTAGGGAAGGTGATGTTCAGCCAGCTCCCAAGGCTGGGCTGGAGAGCCAGGGTGTGTCTGTCCAAGGTAGGGTGGGCTGTGATACAGTGTCCAGAGGAGATCCCTGCACTCGGTGGATCTCAAGACCCCTCCCAGACCTTTCTCCACATTCCCAGGGCAGGCTTCATTTTTTGATTCCTGGTCCCTTCCACTCACTTAGCCCCATCCAGGAGCTTCTTCAACTTCTCCCTTGAGAGCTTCCTGTGGCTACTCTGACATCACATTCCAGATGAGACTTGGGAATGCTCCAGAAACTCTTTCCTTGGGATACCTGAACCTAGAGCTGTGACTTGGCTTTTTTTTTTCCATCTGGGGCAAAAACATTTTTGGGGAGAGGGATGGGAAAGGAGTCTGAGTACAAAGTCTTAAACTGCCTGTGCAGCTGACTGGGAGAGAAGGCATCTTGTTCCACAATCTTCATCCTCCTCTGGTCTGAAACCTCACTCCTTTGCCCTCTCCTGAGTCTCCTTCACCCTCAAACTCCCCATCCTCTCCTTCCTCACCCACTCTCTGAGTGCAGAAGCCAAAACCTATGGATGCCTCAAGAAATGCTCCCCTCACCACCTCCATGTATCAGTCCTGGATCACAGCTCCCCCCCCTTCACTCCCCCCCCCATGATTCTGCCTAGGCCCAAGGCTATTTTGACCTCCTTCTCGTACTGCCTAGTCGGAGCCACCATTGGGGAGCCCACAAGGAGGGCACTTATGGAAAGGGAAGTTAATTAAGCCCTTAGGCTGAAACCCAGAACACAGGAGGAGTTCAGCGATTAGATTTAACCTAGCCACCACTGCAGTGCTGTTCCCAGCAGCCTGGAGGACCGGCTGTCAAGCTGGCCAAGAGTAAGGTGAAGTCCTGAGCTAGAAGTAGAGTTGAACCAGGAACTTAATTCTCCCAGGTAGAAAAGGCTTAGCAATAGCGGTGCTTTTTGTCCCCTCTGCTCAGTGTTTACTTTTCTCAGAGACAAAGCAACTCAGAGAGGTCTATGTGCAGGTACCGGGGTGCAAGTATGTATGTGCCAGAGCTTCCCAGTAAAATGTCAGCTCTTTGAGGACAGGGACTCTTCTTCCTTTGGTTCTTATATCTCCAGCACTTAGCATGTAGTAAGTGGTTTGGTTTTTTGCTTTTCACTTGTATTCCCAGGGAATAGCGTAGGGCCTGGCTGCATTCATAAATGTTTGTTGATTCATTAATCAAGGCTGGTTGGCTTGGATTGGATCCAGCTGCTGCCTTTAGAGGAGGCTCTGTTCTCTCTACTTCTCCAGGGCTAAGGGTGGTCCAAAAGCTCCTTCTATCTTCAAATCAATGGGGACAAGATTGACATTTTTCAAAAAGAGTTTTATTAGAAAGAGACAAATAGAGAGAAAGACAAAGAGACAGAAGAACAGACAGAGAGAGGAGAGGAGAGGAGGAGAGTGGAGGGGAAAGGAGAGGAGAGAAAGGGGAGAGATGTGAGGGGAGAGAGAAGAGGGAAAGGAGAAGAGAGAGGAGATAAAAGAGGAAAAAAGGAGAGAAGGTGGAAGGGGGAGGAGGAGAGAAGAGGGAGGCAGAAAAAGAGAGAAGAGAGGAGAGGAGAGGGAGAAAAGGGAGAGGAGAAGAGGAGGAAGAGGAGGAGGAGGGAGGGAGAGAGACAGAGAGATGGAGAGACAGAGATAGAGAAGATGATTTTCCAGAGCTCCAGAATTTTGTATTGTGTATTCACAGGTTGTCTTGTGGCAGCCACAGTTTAAGGAGGTTGTCCCTTTTATAATTCATCTCCCCCCCAAAAAAAACCCCTACTGCCTAAGGACCCTCTCCTCAATTCCCTCTTTCCCCCTAATAAAGTGAACCCTCAGGATAATAAACCTGTTAATAAGTGATCCTGGCTAGCTATGTGACCCGGGTCAAGTCTGTCTCAAGATTCCTCATCTGTAAAACTTGGATAACAATAGCACTTGCCTCTTACTTCCCAGAGTTGTGAGGACAGGTCCAGCCCTCAGAAAAAAAGGACAAGGGAGTGAAGTGTTTGGAGCCTGGACCAGTAGAGGAGTGCTTACTGAAGATATCTGTGCCAAGGTGGATTTGGAATCACAAGGGTTTGGGTTCAAATGCCATATCCACCATTTAGTCCCTGTGTGACCTCCAGTAAGTCTACAACTTCTCTGAGTCTCAATTTCCTTATCTCTAAAATGAGGGAAATTGGACTAGATAAGGCTCTTTCCAGTTCCCAATCTTATGAAATGCTCCCTACCACCGCCGCCGCCGCCGCCGCCGCGCCGCGAGAGAAACAAGCCCCTGGACATCAGCCTGAGTTGTTTGGCAGAAACTCTGGGGCACAAGGGAGTGGGGGAGACAGTGGAGAGGGAAGGAAAGGGCCAGGAGCAAAGCCCTGGAATCCCTGTAGCCCCGTGGGGGTAAGGAGGGAAGGAGAATGCATGGTGCTGACTCCCCATCTCTGGTCCTCCTGATTCCATTCTGTAGGTTCCCCAGAGCCCCTGAAAGTCAGGATGGGCCAACTGTCCTACAAACTGCAGTGTGTTTTTGGACTGTGTCTCCTGTTGCTCTGGATCTATTACCGCCAGCTGGAGACCCCCACAACTGGTAAGTAACTCAGGCGAAGGTTCGGTGGAGGGAAATAAGGGCCTAATCGGGTATATAGCCACATTTCTTTCCTTTCCTTTTTTTTTTTTGGAGGGTGGTAATAGAACTCCTTGTAAGGAAATCCCTTCTACTAACCAATTTATTTTCTAAGACTAAATTATAATTGCTTGAGGTCACTGAGAAGTTAATTAAGTGACTTGTCCGTCGTCACCCAGACTATGAGTCAAAAAAGGAATTTGAACCCACACCTTCCTGGCTTGACGGCTGGCTACACCCCAATGCTTCGCTAGCGAGATTGCTTATTTGTAAATTCCTTGAAAAGCAAGAGCCGTATTTGATTTCTGAGTTTCCTCTTCTGTAAAATGAGAAAATTGTGGAGTAAGCAGGCATCCCCCTAATAGTGATAGTAATATCGGTAGTAAAGTGTTTATATAGCGCTTTAAGGTTTGCAAAACGCTTTACGTATGGTTAACTCGTTTGATCGCCACAGCCCTGAGACGTAGGTGCTACTATTATCCTCATTTTACAGATGGGGAAACTAAGGCACGGAGGGGTTTAAATTACTTGCCTGGGGTCACCCAGCTAAATGACCGGGACAGCATTCGAACTCAGGACGTCCGGACTCCAGGTCCTGGGCTCTGATGCCACCCCATCCTTCCCTATCCGCACAGACACCTACAGCCCCTGGCAGCGCACGCAGCAGCTCCGCCAGGAGCATCTGAGCGCCGCCTGCAAGAAGCATGGACTCTGGAAGCCCCGCAGTCACCCCTTGCCCAAGCAAGTAGTCCGGCAGCTGCTGGTGGAGCCCAACCACCGCCTGCTGTTCTGCGAGGTGCCTAAGGCGGGCTGCTCCAACTGGAGGCGGGTGCTCCTGCTGCTCACCCTCAACCTGAGCCGCTGGGACCCGGCTGAGGTGGAGTCCGACAGCCTGCACCACACGCGCCTCCTGCAGCGGCTCAGCTCCTTCCAGCCCCGCGAGTGCGACCTCAGGTTGAAGCACTACACCCCGGTGCTGGTCACCCGCCACCCTCTGGAGCGCCTCGTCTCCGCCTACCGAGACAAGCTGCTGCACTCGGAGCCCTACTACATGCACCTGGCAGCCAGAATGCGCACGGCCGTCCGCGGGTCCCGAGACCCGGAGAACCAGCGCAACCTCACCTTCCCCGAGTTCGTGACTTTCGTGCTGCGGCAGTCGCCCGCCAAGCTGGACGTCCACTGGAAGCCCATAGAGCTGCTCTGCTCGCCTTGCAGCGTGCGCTACGGTGTGCTGATTCGGCACGAGAGCTTGAGCTCGGAGGCGGGTCACGCGCTGCGCTTCCTGGGAATCCCCGTCACGGGGCTCTTTCCCTCCATCAAGGTGCACCAGAGCGAGAAGCGCACGGACGGCCAGCTCACTCGCCACTACCTGGGTCAGCTCAGCTCCGAACAGCTAGGCGGCCTCTACACCCTCTACTTCCTCGACTTTACGCTCTTTGGGTACCATCCACTGAACCCCTGACTACTATCGTGCCCTGGATGGAAGCTGGAGGCTGACTCCTAAGAGTTAGGAGGAGTACAGAGATAAAATAAAACCAGACAGTCAGTGCCTGCCCTCAAGAAGCTTAAGTGCACCTGGGTGTAAAACAAAGATACATAGAAACGTAAATATAAGATAAATAAGAAATAAAGAAAAGGCAAATTTCGTTGGATCAAAACACTAAAAACTCGGGGTGGGGAGTGGATCTGGAAAGACCTTTGTAGGAGGCAGAATTCGAATCCTAACTATCCTTGAAGGAGTTAGGGATTCAAAGAAACAAAAAGGAAGGTGGGACTCGGGGGAAGGGCATTCCTCCTGTGGAAAGGCAAGATGTTGAGATGTGGAGTGTGATGAATGAGGGTGCCGCGAGGAGGCCAGTGTGGCTGGAACATAAAACCCATCTGAGGGTAAAGAAGTGGGATCCCAACTGGGCTTCGAAACCTCAAGGGGCTGGAGCTGCTCCCTCACGTAGGGAACTTGCTTTTCTGTGACTCAGTCAGTGAGTAACTCAGTCACACTGCAGTGGCTCGTAAATCTGCTACGGGTGGGGATAGCGAGGAGGAGTTTTACAGCCACAAACACCCAGGCACTAGATGTCAAACCACACACACCTTTCCCAAGCCCAAGTTATAACTCTGTTATACATACGTAGGAGAAAGTTTATTTACCTCCTATTACAGGAACGCCCTCTGGGAGGAGCAGAGGGTTGCTGTCAGCTTTCTTCCTGGATTAGTTCCTTGCTTCCTTTCTTCCCTCCTTCCTTCCTTCTCTCCCTCCCTCCTACTCTTTTTCCTTCCTTCCTCCCATCCTTCCCAAATCCTTGCTTTTGGGTTACCAATTATATCTGAACATTCTGTTCCTTTGGTACCTTCTCACCTGAACTTCTGCTAGGACAGCTGATTTTGCCAAAGGTTCTTTCCAGCTCCCATCTCCGTTAGGCTTCTGGGAAACTTGCACCTGAGACAGTTAGGAATTTTTTTTAACTGTGTCATAAGAATAAATGTTCTTGTTCTGCATCCACAGGAGTGGTGACACATTTTATTCATGGTAGATGAGAGTGACTTAGGGCCCTCAGGAACATAACTTTTCAGAGAGATGGATCTCCTCCAATTAAGGCGTCCTACCATCCCATCCTCACTTTATGCCCTCCTCCCATTCTATATGAAGGAGGTCCCTGGAAAACCCATGCTTCTGTTTGGGATTGGAAAGGTTAAAGTATTCCAGAGAAAAGAAAAATGGGTTTCAGTGTCAGAGCCTGAGAGACATCCTTACCTCTAAAGACAGGGAGAGGACACTCCGAGGCTAAAGAAGGGATTCTTCCTCATCTTTTGTATGTGTGTCATGGACCCTTCTGGTAGTCAAGCAAAGCGTATGGACCTCCTCCTCAGAATGCTTTTACATGCATAAAATGAAATATGTAGAATTACAAGGGAAACCAATGATATCAAATTATAGTAATTATAGTTACCTATATATATACACGCATGTACATGTTTAGGCCTTGAACTTGGACTGAAGGGGAATGGGGTGGGGACTACCAGCCAGGCTATAGAAATACCACTAAGGGCCTACAAATGTAATAGCACCATAGCACTACTGCTTTTAGCCTTTAGAAGGGTCTTGTGGTCTGATCCAGGCAACTCCCTGAATTTTTTCCAGAAAACACAGCTGCCTTGGATAAATGGATTATCAAGATTTCAATCACAGGGGATGTCCTGCATCAGTAGTAGAAATAGGCCAGTGTCTGGCACCACACAAGCAAGGCAAAGTTTACTTCTGTTTCAGAAGCCCTCCACTTACAGGTTTCCTCCAGCCTTCTCCTGGGTTAGTTTGCATCCTTCCTCCTCTCCCTCACAAAACCCTGCTTCTGGATAATCAGTTATACTCCTTTCCAGCCTCCAACTAGAATCACACTCCTAACTCAGCTTGTAAAGGGCAGGGATTACCCAAGTCTGGGGAATAGCTGAAAGTAACTATGAGGCCTGCCAGGGGTCTGGGGTCCAGCTGTATTTGGGCTATGCCTGCCCTCTGGTGGCTTTAGAGGAGATATTCAGCTCTTCGGTTGCCCACAAAAGTGCGTGCTTTGCCCCCTCTTCCTCACCCACAAAACTTAGTGGGGGCTAGGTGGCAAAATCAATAGAGCATTGGGCCTGGAGTCAGAAGGACCTGAATTCAAATCCAGTCCCAGACACTTACTAACTCTGTGATCCTGGGCATGTCACTTAACCTCTGTCTGCCTCAGTTTCCTCATCTGTAAAATGGGGATAATAATAGCAACTCTTTCACAAGGCTGTTGTGAAGATCAAATGAGATAATGCTTGTAAAGTGCTTAGCATAGTACCTGAAACATAATAGGCACTTAATAAATGTTTGTTTCTTTCCTTCCTTCTTTCTTCCCTCCATATCCTCCCTACCTGTCCCCTCATCTACAAGAGAAATCAATTTCAGAAAGGCTTAGAGACTGATAGATAGCCCATTCCTACTTGAAGCCTCTCATCCCCTATCCTAGGAATCATAGATTCAATCATTCAACAAACTTTTATAAGGACCTTGAATGTCAAGTTAAGTAATTTGGACCTTATTCTGTAGTCAACTGAGCAGTAATCAAAAGTTTCTGAGCAGTGGGTCAAATGCATTCATATTACAGCATTAAATAAATCATCCTAGTAATGGATGATAAGATGGAATGGAGGGGAAAGACTGAAGATCGGTTTGGAGGTTACTGCAATAGTTGAATGTAATAAGTGATAAGGTCCTGAAGTATGACAGATATCATGGGATGAGTGAAAAGGAGAAGGCAGAGATGATCCTAAGGCTGCAAGCAAAGATAGAGACAGGGCAGTCAGTTTTCAGATGGAAATGTTAATTCAGTTTTAGATTTTTTTTTAGCTTGAGCTAAACATACACTTGACCCTGTTTACCTTAATTTCCTCATCTGCAAAATGAGCTGGAGAAGGAAATGGCAAACCACTCCAGTATCTCTACCAAGAAAACCCAGATAGAGTCATGGAGAGTCAGACACAA
Source organism: Phascolarctos cinereus (assembly GCF_003287225.1). Lineage (NCBI taxonomy): Eukaryota > Metazoa > Chordata > Mammalia > Diprotodontia > Phascolarctidae > Phascolarctos > Phascolarctos cinereus. The sequence continues at coordinate 186,099,879 of NW_027555736.1, forward strand.
CTAAAAAATGACAATAACAATAAGCATACAGGTGGATATTTGTATAGAAAGTTGGAGGTGTGAATCTTTTTTTTTTCTGGTGAGGCAATTGAGGTTAAGTGACTTGCCCAGGGTCACACAGCTAGCATGTGCTATGTGTCAAGTGTCTGAGGCCGCATTTGAACTCAGGTCCTCCTGACTCCAAGGCCGGAGCTCTACCCACTGCACCACCTAGCTGCCCTTTGGAGCTGTGGATCTTGAGCTGGAGTTCTTAGCCCCCAAAGTGGTCTATGGTTAGATTTCAAGGGGTCCATGAACTTGGATGGGATGAAAACTGCATCTTTATCTTCACTGACCTCTAACTGAAATTTAGCATTTCCTTCATATGACTTCACTAGACTGCCAAAAGGGTCCATCTATCATATGCCAAAAATTGAAAAACTCTAGGTATAGAGCTTGGACGAGAGGTCTCAGATGAAGACATAGATGTGATCATTTGGGTAGAAGGAATAGTTGAAGTCATGAGAGTGAAGCCGAAGAAGAGGATGTGAAGGAAGGGGAGAAGAAATCCAATGTTAAGTCTTGTAGAAAACCTACAAGATTAGTCAGAAAGAGAATAAAATTAAGGGGGTGAGAGGACTATGTGGAGAGAAGGAGAAAGGGAGAGGTAGAATGGGATCAATTATCTCACATGAAACAGACGAGAAAAGGCTTTTACATTGGAGGGGAAATGGGGGAAGGTGAGAGGGAATGAGTGAATCTTATTCTCATCGGATTTGGCTTAAGGAGAGAATAACATACATATTCAATTGGGTATGGAAATCTATCTTACCCTACAGGAAAATAGGGGGGAAAGTGGACAAGAGAGCAGGAGGATGATAGAGGGGGAGGGCAGATTAGAGGAGAGGGTAATCAGAAGCAAACACTTCTAAGGAGGGTCAAGGTCAAAAGAGAGGATAGAATAAATTGGGGGCAGGATAGGATTAAGGGAAATATACTTAGTTTTTCACAACATGACTACTATGGAAGTGTTTTGCATGACTACACATGTATAACCTGTATCGAGGTGCTTGCCTTCTCAATGAGGGTGGGTAGGGAGGGAGGAAGGGAGAAAATTTGGAACCCAAAGTTTTAAAAACAAAAGTTAAAAAAAATTTTTTAAATTGTTTTCACACACACACACACACACACAAAAGATTAGCCAGAGACAGGAGTGCCAAGGAATAGTTAGGAAGAAGAGCCAGACGCATCATGTCCTGGAAGCTTTCTCTCTCTTCATTTCCTCCCTTTCATTCTTCTCCCTCAGTATTTCCTTTGCTTTCTCTTCCTATCAATTTCCATTTCTTTCTTTTCTTCCAATTTCCTTCCTCTTACACTCTGAGACTACATTGTTCACTTTGGTTCTATGTTGTCCCTATAAAGCTGATACAATGAGAGAACTTTCCTCTTTTTATCTTTATCAGTGTCTATCAGGTCTCTTTCCCTAATATAGAGTCTGCGTCCCTTTTATTTCCTTTAGTTCTGTCCACTTGCACAGCCAATTAATCTTTACACGTTGACTATCGGGGAAAGGGTGTGTGTGTGTGTGTGTGTGTGTGTGTAGATCAGGTAAAAGATGTGGTTTTTGCCCTTAGGGAACCTATAATTTAGATGTATTACGGGGTTAGGGTTAGTTCCTGGATCTGAGATTTCACTGGTATTGGGAACTGCCTGGTGAGGAAAGTCCCTCTATAACCAATGAAGATTGGCACCTTCTCCGCAATGGGGCGTTTCCTAGAATTCTGAGAGTTTAAGGGACTTGACCACCATCTTTATATAAATCCCTGTTGAATTTAACCTTATTAGAATTAGCCCAGTTTGGTTGTAATACACACAAGAAAAGACACAGAACACTTTCAAAGTCACAACCCCTTTCATTCCAGCTGTGTGGCCCTGAGCAAGTCACTTAACTTGCCTCAGATTCTGCATCTATAAAATGGATGATACTTGTACTTACCTCACCCAGAAAGTGATTTGTCAATAGTAAAGCTCTCCATAAATTTAAGTTGTTGTTGTTATTGTTGTTATTTTAGAGATGAAGACGCTGAGACCCAGAGAGGTTACAACCTCACTATCTTCATCTGTAAAATTGGATTCTCAAGGTCCCTTCCAGTACTCATATTCCATGACTTACTATATTTCATACAATAATAACAGCTTGAATTTATAGTCTTATACAATTGGTTTACATTTATTATCTCCATTGATCCTCATAACAATTCTGTGAGATAGGTGAGTGATCCTCATTTTATAGGTTAGGAAAAGGAGGCTCACAGAGCCTTGCCCAGTGTCACCCACGAAGTATCAGTGGCATGAACCCTGGTCTTTTTGAGGCCTGGTGTAGCTTCCTCTATCTACTACGTCAAGCATCTCCTAACATTTGCAAGGGTCTTTTAAAAGAGCTTTCATATTTTATCTTATTTTGTCTCACAACAGCTCTGTGAAGTAGATGCTGTATTTTTTTATTACAATTTATTTGTTAGATTAGGAAACTCCTTCAAGTGACTTGCCTCGGGTGACACAATTAGTTAATGGGAGATCTGGGACAAGAATATGGTGTACCCTGGGTTCCTGGGGCAAATACTGTATCTATATTGTATCTATATTGATTTAAAGATCAATCAGTGGGACCGCTTATCTGCCCTCTACAAGCCTGCCAGGGTCTCAAGCATGGGCCTATGCTCCCAGGCCACGGTGACGCTCTTGGTACCTGGGGAGGTAAGGTTTCCGCCCCCTGACCTTGTTCTATGCCAAAGGGAGGAGAAACCTAGCTGGAAAAGAGACCTTGGCTTAGGTAGCTCAGCACCTTCTCCAGGGCAGAGTCCCTTGCTTTCCTGCCCACGCCCACAGGGTGGGAGCTCTTTAAGGGAGTCGGGCGGCAGAGAACCTTGGGCAGAAAAGGGAGGGCAGCGAGGCTGCCTCGGAGCCTGGAAAAGCACTGGAGACAGTGAGGAATGGGAAACGATCTGCCCGAGGAATAGCCAAGGAATGCAAGAGATAAGGCGGGTGAAGGAATAGGTGGCCCGAGGAAGGTCTGGGCTCCTCCTCCTCCTCCGGCCCGGCCCGCCCCGCTCTCCTCGGGTACAGAAATAAAGGCACGTGGCCTTGAGCTGAGGGTTTGTGCAGGAATAAAAGCCCCCAGACCCCCCCCGCCCCCACCTCCCGGAATCGCTTCCAGCCCCGAAGCCTTGGAATGCAGTGCTAGGGACTGGGCAAGCTTCCAGGTACTCTCAGCCAAACGCCCGGAGGCGGAGACTGAGTGGCTGTGAAGTGGGCCTCTTCCCCACGGACGCCACGGAGGGCTGGGCCCCAGGTTTGGCGTCTCCTCCTGGGCCCCTCCCCCGAAGTCCCCCGCGGGGTTTCCCAGAGTCGGGGCGGAGCTGGGGCCCTAATTTCTGCCAGCCCCCCCCTCCACCCCGCGAAGAGCCCCGCCCTGCCCAGCCCGAGGGTTTCTCTGAAAATGAAAGGAGCGGGCCGGGGGTGGGGATCGTTCGGGGTGGCTCCGCCCCCACGCAGCCCCGCCCCCCGGGGCGACCGGAGCTGTGGGCGCCGAGAATCCCCAGTCCCCGCGGCGCCGCGGGCTGTGGGCTCGCCTTCTGCTGCTCCGCCCGGGACATGACACTCCCCGGTGGCCCGACGGGCATGGCGCAGCCGGGGGACCCCGGGCATGGCAGCCCAGCGCTGGCTCGGGCCCCGCGGCGGAGCGTCGGGGAGCTGCGCCTGCTCTTCGAGGCTCGGTGTGCCGCGGCCGCGGCGGCTGCAGCAGCCGGGGGCCCTCGGGCTCCCCGGGGTAAGCGGCGCGGAGGACGGGTCCCTAACGGGCTGTCGCATCCAGCCCCGGCCCCGGTCCCGGCCCCGGCCCCGGCTCCGGCCCCGGCCCCGGCCCCGGTGATGATCCCGCAGCTGACCGTGACGGCAGAGGAGCCGGATGGGGCTCCGTCGAGCCCCGGGCCGCCTGAGCCAGAGGGAGGCTGGCTCAAGACCGCGGGCTCCACGCACCTGCAGCAGCCCCGCCGCCTCTCCACCTCGTCGGTCTCCTCCACCGGTTCCTCGTCACTGCCCGAGGACTCCGAGGACGATCTGCTGAGCGACAGCGAGAGCCGGAGCCGCGGCAACGTACAGCTGGAGCAGAGCGAAGAAGTGGTCCAGGTACGGGGAGGTGGGGGAGAAGCGGCGACAGGAACCGGGGCGGGGCAGGGTCGACCTTGGGGGCGGGGTAGGGCAAGAAGAGGCGACAGCACTGGGGGCTGTTCCCGCGGGACTCATCACCTCCTTGGTAGGTGACTGGCAGAGAAAGGTCCTGGGAGTATCGGAGGGGAGACGAGGAAGCCAAGCCCTAGGGGGACCCTAAACCTGGGGTCTGGTCTACATTAGAAGGAGCCTTCAGCGCCCCTACTCTTTGGTCCCTATCCCGCTCCAGGTGCAGTCTGCTGCCCATACGCCCTAGAACTCGTGTTGGTAGAAGTAGGGGAAAATTAGAGATGGGCTCCCCAACTCAGGAGTGGGAGGGCCAGGCTAGGTGGACTAGTCCCTCTAGGTTTTGAGGGAGGACCCCAGAGCCCCTGGAAATGGGTGAAGTGACATTATGTCTCAGAAACTTCTTCAAGGGATGGGCCATCCTGGCAGCGCCTTAACTCCGGGACGGAGTATCTGGAGAATGAGTAGGTGGTCAGCAGCTTTTGCCCCAAGACTGATTCCCCGTAATATGCCTGTAGGCTCTGGGGAAAAAGAGCTTGAATTTGGAGCTACATCCTCAGTGCCTAAGCCAGGGCCTTACACCACAGTAGGCGTTTAATAAATGTTTATTACATTGAATTGAATGGGAGAAGCGTGACATAACACTCCAGTTCTGGCTCTCAGAGGAAGGGGTCTCAGGTACTGGCGAGGCTTACTTGTCCTATTCTGGCGAAGGGTTCAGGAGCTCTTGGAATGGAGGGTGCTACCTCCCCCACCCCAGGACGGCGTATTTCCCATCCTCCGCAGTTGCTACGGTTTCTTTCTCCCGAGTGGGTGTGGAGTGGCTCTCCTGGCTTCTGCTCTCAGAGCCGCCGCCGCCTGCTCTGGGCTCCCGGCAGGCATCTTGTTCCCTGACGTGGGAACAGGAGACCATTTGAGTTGGGGGAGGGCTTAGAATCTGCCCAGAGGAAAGGTGACCACCACCCCCCTTTTCCTCTCAGTCCAGGCCTTGGGACTCGACTTGCGAGAGTCGATGAAAGGGGAAGGGGTGAGGTGGGATGGTCATTCTGTAAGGAGGTAAATTGAGGCTTAGCAACTCTCCCTTGCTTCTCTTTGGCTGGAGGCTACAGGAAACGGAAAAACTCAGGAATCAAAGATTTCCCTTTCCATGGTACTGCTTGAGACACATTTAACCCTTCTCCATACCCAGGTCTTTTGTCCCTTTCTCTTTCTGATCAAAGCACCATAAAATACTTGAAATACGCGCCCATGTTTCCTGACTGAGGCCAGAATGAGAGAGCTGTTCCATCTTCGAACTTACATAAAAGCCCCATGGAGTAGAGTGTGGGGTTGGGGTGGGGAGAGAAAAGAGGAGGAGGGAAGCCAGGGGCACTCACTTAAACAAGGGAGGAGGGAGAAGTTAAGATCCTTCAGTTCAAAAGTAGCACCTTTGAACTTTTTTCTCAGTACCTGGTCTTTCTGGCTTTTCTGGACCAGGTGTCTCCTGGCCTACCCAGAGAATGGAGGGCCACCTTCTCTGGCCTCTTGGAAGCAGGAGTACACGAGCTGGGCCAAGGAATAGGACAGGGGTAGGAATAGTGGGGTGCAGTGGCGGATGACTGCTGAACCTATCCATGGAGAGGTTCCTGACTTTGCGACAAACTTGGTGTACGTAATCTCTCCGTGACTCAATTCCCCACCATCTAGAGCTAAAAATACCTGTCTCCTGGGAATTTTGAGGGGGTTAATGACAAGAGAAGGAATAAAAGTCTTCTTAGAGGGACGCGCGCGCGCATGCGCGCGCGTGCACACACACACACACACACACACACACACACACACACACACACACACACACGTGTTCCCTTTGCCAAGATGTGCCTGAGCACAAGACAGGTTGCTCTAGGGACTGAGGTAGGGCTAAAAACCTGGGAAGGCTTCAAGCTGCCTAGTCGGAATAGGAAACTAGGAGACCGAAGAAGGAATGTGTGTGGGTGGACGACCCCGGAATTGGGGCGATGGGACTCCTTAGGGCTCCTTCCCTCCTAGGCCTTAGTCTCGACTCATCTCCTCTTTCTATTCCCATCCCCCCTACTCGAAAAGCTGTAGCAGCAGTTCGGGGGCGGCCGCTGTGCCACTCAAATCCGACATCTGAGAGGCAGGCGGGGGCGCAGCTCGAGGTGTGAGGAGGGTCTCGCGGGGGCAGCTACTCGCTGCTCCCCCTCCCTCGTCTCCTGCCTCCTACCTGGACTCGATACGGTACTGGGGAGGCCTGGGTCAAGAGGGAGCAAGAGTCCTGGACTCTTTGTGGTGAAGGGGTTGCCTTTGGCTCGGGCCCTGGTTAAGTACGGACTAGGTGAAGCACAGAAAGGCCTATTATGGTCCCGGGACTTGGGAACTGTCCCCAATCTCTTACCATCCCCCAGCCTTGCAGTGGGCCTCCCCGAAGGCAAACAGCGGCGGCGGGAGATAAGCGAGCTGGGGACTGTTGACCGAAGCTGCCTGGGGGACGGGGGAGGGACACAAGCGGACTTTGCCTTCCTGCCCAGGAGTTTCGAGGCCTTTCTCCTGCCCCTGGCCTGACTCGAGACTGTGAGAATCCCTTCTGTCTTTTCTTACACCATGCCTTACCCTGGGACCCATCGACACTGAGCTCGGCTCAACATCACCCTGGCCACAGGCAGGAAGCGGCACCCGGGGAGGATGCACCTGCCAGGGGGAAGGGGCCGGATGCGCTTGGAGGCGGGGCCCACAGGTTCGGCCCGGCTTCCCCAACACCAGAAGGGCACGGGTTCCCCTGTTGACTCTAGCCCAATCTTGGTCAGGCTCCCAGAACAGCTGTACCTGCTCAGCCTGGTCCAGACTGAAGCTGGCTTTTGGCCAGTCCACTGGGCTGTGATTCAGGCAGGGGTTACCAACGACAGTCATCTCGGGTCCCCCGCCCCTTCCTTGTCCCAACTTGGGTTGTGCCAGGAAACTACTTTCAGGAGGGCGGGGAGCAGAGGCAAAGGCGAAGGCTTGCACAGGAGCAGGGGTGTAGATTTGCTTCTTTGCATATATGTGCCAGTCAAGGTGTATACCCCTACCTATACCTAAGGCCCCCGATCCTGGAAGATCCAGGAACCTGGGCATCTCTGACCTTTCAATACAATCTGGTCTGAGCGTAAAAGTTAGGATCAAGGGTGCAAAGCCAGCTTCTAACTTAGAAGAGGGGATAGTCTTTCCGAGAGTGGAATTGGGACTTGATAACTTTGGGGTCTTTTCCCAAACTTTGTTACTGTCTGGAGGCTGTGTTGAGGAACTAGGGACTGGGACTTGGATGGAGTCAGAGTAATAGATCAAGGAACAAGAGCGGGAAGGGAGATTGAAGATCACCTCCTCTAATCAACTCCTTTTATAGATGGGGAATTTAGAGGAAGTGACTTGCCCAAGGTCACATCATCGATAAATGGCAGAGCAAAGACTTGAACCCAAGTCCTCTACTCTCAGTCTTATGAACATTCCATCTCACCATGCAGTCTTGAACCTCTCTTTCCATCCCTACTTGCTTATGGGATAGCAATCAGCCTCATGAGGATACTTCAAACTCTTAGAAGTGCCTGTGTGCTTCTGTTCTGTCTTGGGTTGGGGGAGCACAGAGCTTGTGAAGAGGCAGGGAGCTTTCCAGGCTCAAAAATATCTCCTATATTCTCCCCCCCCTTTTGGGGGGGAGGTAGTTGGGCTTAAGTGACTTGCCCAGGGTCACGTAGCTAGTCTGAGGCTGAATTTAAACTCAGGTCCTCCTTACTTCAGGGCTGTACTCTATCCACTGCACCACATAGCTGCCTATGCCCCTGTTGCCCCTCCCCCCCACCTTTTTTAGGAAGGAAGCGCCCTCCCATAAATGCAGAGTGTCTTGGGGCATTAAAAGGTTAAGTGACTTGCCCAAGGTCACATCACCTTTTTGCGTCTTGGCTGGACTATAAAATTGCAGTCTTCCAGTCTCTACTGACTTTCTTAGCCTATAGACTGCCCTCAGTCTCCACACTTTTCCCACTTCCCAACAATTAAGAGATAAATCTGGATAGTCTAAAAGCTGCTTTTTTCAAATGCAAATACCCTCAAGGGAAGGTTAGGTCTGTGAAATGTGAATTACTTGATCTGATTAGGCAAATTACTTTCTCCTTACCTGTGGGAATGGAGGTTTTGATTTGATGGTGCAGTGGAAGCGCAGGTAATTTTAGAGTGGGGGGGTGGGGTGGGGAAGGGAGAGGGGGAAGGGCTGGCCCTGGTGGGGTCCTGGCTGGCCAATAAAGTTACTGGGGGAGAACCTGAACACTTAGAGGCTGCAAAGGGGAAGATATCCTGAGAGGTGGGACAGGCCTGAGACAAACTTCATCCATTTTGCTGAGGGTGGGGAGGAAATCGGGACTTGCAGTTACCTCCTTCTATGTCTGAAAATTCTCTCCAGGCAAAAGTGCAATATCTGACCCACATAATTGAGGGAACATTTAGAAGGGGTTCATTTTTATCTGATGGCAATGGAGTTAACCTAACTAGGCTTTTTCTTGCGGTATTTCTTTTGATCCCCACCCTAAGCATGTAAAATAAGTAAGGCAGGTGTGTTGTTAACCCCATTTTGCAGGTGAAGAAATCAAAGTAGTCTCTGAGAGATTGTTACTTGTGCCCAAGGTCACAGACTAGTAAATTAAAAAAATGAGGAGTAGAAGCTAAGTCTTAGGATCATAGATTCAGAGATAAGAAAGACTTCAAGAAGTAATGTAACCCAACCCCCTCATTTTACAGATGAGGAACCTCAGAGGCCTAGAGAGGATAGGAGACTTGCCCAGGGTCTCACATGGAGCAAGTGAGCTGAGTAAGAACTGGAACTCAGCTCCTCCAAACTTAAAGCTGCTCACCACGATTCCCACTGACTTCTATATGTTCTTAATATTATGCCACGCTATGTAATACTGCAAATTGAAGTGCCATCTCTGTATTTCCCAGGCTCGGAAGGCATCGCTAATCATGACAGGGAGGTTGAGGAGAGCTCCTCAAAAGGCCAAGGACTTCTATTTTCACCACACTTTAGTGGCCAGATCCCTCCCCCAAGAGTTACACAGGCAGTCAGTAAGCATTCAGTGAGTGCTTTCTACGAGCCAGGCACAGGGATAAGCACTGGAGATAGAAAGAATGACAAAAGACAGTCCTAGCCTTTGAGGAGCCCACAATCTAATGGTGAAGACATCATATAGACAAGCTATACATAAAGTAAATAGGAAATAATCGATAGAGAATTAAGCATCAGAATTGAATAATTGAGAAAAGCTTCCTATAGAACCTGGGATTTTTAGCTGGGCCTTGAAGGAAGTCAAGAAATTCTGGAGGCAGAGAAGAAGAGGGAGGCAGCTATCCAGGTGTGAGGCTCTGCCAGTGAAATTGCCCAGGGTCTTGTGTAAGGGCAGCTGGGAGGCCAGTGTCACTGGACCAAAAAGTACATGGGGTGGGGTGGTAGGGATTTGTATAAGGTGTAACAAGTGAGGAAAGGTAAGGGAGTGGGTTAGGTTATGAAAAGCTTTGAATGCCAAGGGATTTTTTTTTCAATATTTGATCCTGGGAATGATAGGGAGCTTATTGGAGTAAATTAAGCAGAGAATGGGGATTGTGACCTGGAAGTTCTTGTGCTTTAGGAAAGTCTCTGGTGGCCAAATGGAGAGAGGTTGGACTGGAATGGGGAGAGCTTTGTAGCACACATACCAACCAGCAGGCTCTTTCAGTAGCCCAGACTTGAGAAAATGAGGGCCTGAGCCAGGGTGGTGGCAGTATAAGAGGAGAGAAGGGGCTGTGTTGAGAGGATTACAAAGGTGTACTCCTCCAAGCCTTAGTTTATAGACTGTGTAGAGTGGCTAGGTTGCTAACTCTCTGAGCTAGCCTCCAGGGACTGGGTAATAGAGACCTCCCTGCCCAAAAGCGTTTTGAAACTGCTCCTTTCACCCCACACCAGCCCCTGGAGTAGCCATTCAATACTCTCCTCATTAGAAACACATTCCTATATGTTTTGCATGATTTCATATGTATACTTGCTATCATATTGCTTCTTAATGGGCAGGGGAGAAAGGGAGAGAATTTGGACTGCAAAAATTTTTAAATGAATGTTAAAAACAATACATTTACTTTTTATTTTAAAAGGAAATACTTTTCTTTAGATAAGGCAGTGATCCCTAGCCAGTAGATTGATTGTTCAACTCCCTTTGATCTCAGAGCATTATTTGATAGATCTCTGTGTGGTCTGATTGCTGATGCCATGGGATCAGCTTATTTGCTAAGATTACCACAGGAAGGGGACAGAAACTCCTCCCCTAAACACCTCACCCAGGTTCTACTTCCCACCTCCCAAAACTGACAATAATCATAGGATTTAACGCTGCATGGGACCTTAATTCCATCTCTAGTGCAACTCCATTATTTCACAGATAAGGAAACCAAGGCTCAGAAGGCTTTCTTTTAAGTGACTTACCCATGATCACACAGGTAGCAAATGGCAGAATGTGGAAAAGAACCCAGGTCCTCTGACTCCAGATAATAAATGACATTTTAAGGTTTATAAAGTACTTGAAAAAAAAAAGCATTTGGCATGATCATCTCATCTGATCTTTTCAACAGTCATGTAAGATCATTTCTTGTTCAGATAGTTCAGTGGTGTCCAACTCTCCTTGACCTCCTTTGCAGTCAACTAAGTAAAGGTTAAGTGACTTGCCCAGGGTCACACAGGTATCACGTGTCTGAGGCCGAATTTGAACTCAGGTCTTCCTGATTCTAGGCCCAAAGCCGTATCCACTGAGCCATCTAGATGCCTATAATACAGTTACTAAAGGTATATATGGTCATTGTTTCAAGGTTTATAAAGTGCTTGACATAATCATGTCAAGATTGGTTAAGTTGGGAGGAGGGGTCTGACCGCTAAGATAGTCATGTAAGATAGTGGTATTATTATTCTCATTTCACAGATGAGGAAACCAAGTTCACACAGGTAATGCCCGGAGTACAGTTCAAATTATGATCTCTCCGGGCTGCTGATCTAGCACTCCTTCCCTGTACCCCCAGGGCTGCTGATAAAGCATAGGACTCATACCTCATTTTCTTGCCCCTAGGTTCTCTGCTCTGAGGAAATGAAAGGGATGTCTCCCTCTCAAAAAGCCTGAGGATCCCTGGGTTAAGAAACTGCCCCATCCTCAGAGATTCTTTTTTAAAGGGCATAGATCGGTGGAACATGGAAACACACCATTAACCTTCAGGCCCTCTGCTTTTCGAGTTAGACCCGGCCCACTTACTATTGCTTGTAAATGACATGTCATTTTTCTTTTCCCTGTTTTTGTACTATCTATACCCCGGGCCAGGAACGCACTCCTTCCTCCCTTCTGCTCCTCAGAATCCTAGCTTCCTTCAAAAGTTAGCTCAAACGCCACCTGCATGAAGATTTTCCTAATCCTCCCAATTACTAGTGTCCACTCAATTACTACACACACACAGACACACACACACACACACACACACACACACACACACACACGCACATGCAGAGACGTCATTACATTGCAACTGTGTGACTCTGGGCCATTCAAACTCCATGATTGTCATGTGTGTATGTATATGCAAATTTTATGCTCTATATAAATGCTATTAGCCATTATCAGTACTCAGGCAACTTTCTAAGACTAAAATGAAGAGATGATATAGGAAATTCTTCCTACACCATGAAATCACAGGTCTGTCACATGTATGTGTGTTTGCATATCTATCTATATACGTGTAGTATTTACTTGTGTCTTTACTTCTTGTCCTTCCCCCCCCCCTCAAGCTCCTGGAAGGGACTATTTTTTGTCTTTCTATTCTTAGCGCCTAGCACTGTGCCTGCCGTTGTAATGTTTGTTTATTGATTAATTAGCTGATTGGATTAAATGGTTAACACCGTGCTGGGAATGTCTTTATAAATGTCCTAAGCGAACGAGACACTATATTTTTATGGAGAGAGATGTAGAGGTGTGGTGGGTGGGGTGGGGGTGGAGAAGGACGCTGATAACTAGGGTAGTAAGATCTGGGGCGGGGTGAATGGAGGGGGCAGGGGTGTTGGGGGGAGGACAAGTGAGACTGGTCAGACACTTGGGCACCGAGAGTCTGTCCCCAAACGTCCACTCTCCTTAATTTTCTGCCCCCTCTCTGATCATAATCTCATCCAGGTCTCAACCTGGGTATAGGAGGCTGGGTAGTTCGGTCTCTGTTGCTGCCCTACGGTCCCTAGCCACGTGGCAGAACCCCAATGTCCACAACTGCTGTCAGATAAGAAAGAGGCAAGGCCTTTAGCCGGGTGCTAAAGTGGGACCCAGTGCCCATGGTATAGTGCCAGGGTACTGCCTCCTTTCTAATCACCCATTGTCCCCCCCCCATGCTAAAGCTTGTAGGGCGGGTGAGACCTGTTCCTGTGTCCCGCCCCTAGCTTCAGAGCTCTCTGACTTGTGGACTGAAGGGGCCGGGAAGTTGACCCCAAGGGAAGGGACCGTGGGGCATTTCATTTAAGTGTATGAGGCTGAGAACTCCACCCTGGACAGTAAAGCTTATGAGACCCTACTTCTGTCCCCTTGTTTTTCTTCCTCAGAGAAACCCCTGGCAGAAGATCCGAACCATGGTGAACCTCCCGGTTATCAGCCCTTTCAAAAAGCGCTACGCCTGGGTGCAGCTGGCGGGTCACACGGGTAAGGAGCCTAAATGGGCCAGACGTGGGCGCTGAGTATAGAAGACCACTGGTCTCCGTCAGGGAAAGGAGAACTTCTGCCATCGAACTGGGTGCTGGAGGAGGGATGGGGAAAGTAACAATCGTCAGGGGCGGGGGGCCCTGACTGGAGCGGGGGACTGATCGATGATCCTCTCACTCTTCAGGAAGTTTCAAGGCTGCAGGAACAAACGGGATGATCCTGAAGCGCTCTTCGGAGCCCGAGCGCAGCTGCTTAGCGCGTCTGATGGGCGACGCGCTTCGAGACTGCGTGCCCACATTCCATGGCGTGGTGGAGCGAGACGGCGAAAGCTACCTGCAGCTTCAGGACCTGTTGGCCGGCTTCGACGGGCCCTGCGTGCTTGACTGCAAGATGGGTGTCAGGTGAGCGCCTTGCGGAGTGTCTGCGTGCCCCTTAGGGAGGGGAAGGGGCTGAGGGAGGCGGGCCATGTCTAGCGCCCGGGCTTAGTCTCAGACCTAGACCTGCCCACCTCCCCTCACTCCATGGTCTCCCACCCGTCGCCTTTACGACAGGACTTACCTGGAAGAAGAACTGACTAAGGCGCGAGAGCGGCCCAAGCTTCGCAAGGATATGTACAAGAAGATGGTGGCTGTGGACCCCTCTGCCCCGACCGATGAAGAACACGCGCAGCGCGCTGTTACCAAGCCACGCTACATGCAGTGGCGGGAGGGGATAAGCTCCAGCACCACGCTGGGCTTTCGCATCGAGGGCATCAAGGTGAGTGCCTTGGGCCCTCGTCTCCGGGCATCCCCTAATAGAGGGGCCAGTGCTTCTAAATAGCCATCAGAGGTACCTTTTGTCCCCTCAGCCCCCAGACTCTCCCCAGCCTGAACCCATTCACCTCTTCCTTTCCCGCTTCCTTTAGAAAGCCGATGGGTCCTGCAGCACCGACTTCAAGACGACCCGAAGCCGGGAGCAGGTAGTTCGGGTATTCGCCGAGTTTGTAGAAGAGGATGCCGAAGTGTTGGTAAGAGCCGGGGGTGGGAGTGGAAGTAGGAATGAGGATATTTAGAATCTGGAATCCCAGGTCATAACTTGGAGTGGACCCTCTGCTGTCTCCTTTCTAACCTCTTTTTAACCCTGTCTCTTTCTTTCCTGTCCAGAGGAAATATTTGAACCGACTACAACAGATCAGAGACACCCTAAGCGTGTCAGAGTTCTTCCGGAGACACGAGGTGAGGAGCATCCCGGGTAGGGTGGGCTGGGACGGGGTTGGGTGCATAGACTTTGTGGAGCACGGTCTGGTACCCTAGTGGCCGCTGAGCAAACTCCGTTTCAGGTAATCGGTAGCTCCCTTCTCTTCGTGCACGACCACAGCCGTCGCACAGGTGTGTGGCTCATTGACTTCGGCAAGACCACTCAGCTGCCTGATGGGCAGACCCTGGACCACAGGCGGCCCTGGGAAGAAGGCAACCGAGAGGATGGCTACCTACTGGGGCTGGACAATCTCATCAGCATCCTGGCGAGCTTGGCTGAGAGATGAGGCTGATCCCGTCCCCACCCCAGAGTTCCTCGGGCCACCATCGATAGGCCTTCCGGCTGCTGCTGCCCGGGTCTTGCATGCACAGGACTTAAGGAATACAGGCTTGCAATCCCGAGGATTCCAAGACAGAGACTGCAGTTCTCCCGGCCTCCACTGGGGGGGGCCTGCAGATTGACTGACGGCTAGGAGTGTACATATGCCAGAGCTCCGGCCCTCCTAAAGAGGAATGACACTAATTGAGAGGAAGGAGCAACAGTTTCATTTTTCCTCCTTTCCCTTGCCCATCCCTGGGAGAGAGGGATTGCTGCCGAGCCCTTTGGGTATGGGGAGGGGGGAGGAAGGGAGCCAATTTGGGAGTTTTATTTCCTAACTGACCTGTATGGTCTGGCCTTTCAACACTAGGGAGGAGGGGCGGGGTGCCTCTCTCCTTCCCTTCCCTCTCCAATAAAACTCACTGATGCAGGGTACTGTGTCTCCTTGCCCCATTTCCCTCCTATAGAATCCAACAATTTAGAATTTGAAAGGAACCTTCGCCATCATTGAGACCTGACCGGACCAGTATGGTGTAACACAGAGACTAATGGTGGTGGAGACATCCGGTCCATTTAGGTCTCAGACACTTGTTAGCTGTGTGACCCTGAGCAAGTTCCTTAACATCTCTGGGCTTTAGTTTCCTCATCTGTAAACTGAGGGAGGGAGCTCTGAGGTTCCATGCAACATCATCTATAATCCTATCGCCCCTTTCTCTCCCAGTCATCAGTACTATCTGTCCAAGCCCAGAAGCAAGGGTGAAGCCTTGGAAGTAAGAAAAGGATGGTAAAGTCTAAAGTCAGCCTGAAACAGCCAGATGGGGACTCAAACAACCTGTAGCCATTCACTTGGGCAGCAGCCTGGGCATCAGAGCCTACCTGATAATTTGGCTCTACCCAACCCTTCCAACACAATAACCTAGCTTTTTATTCCGGTGCACTATAGATACAAGTTCAGAGGGCAGATTCAGCAAAGGTAAAGGAACCCCCAGTTTGGAGTCTCAGGCCTGACACAACTTCAGGAAACAGGAGTTGCAGCGGGGTCAGGCTGAGATGACTGTGCTGGCATATGATGGGCTAGGTGCCTCCATGTCAGCCTGAGAGACTCCCCCTTTGTCTCCCAGCTCCCACCCTGACAAGTAGCATAACCCATCATCACATGTCAGGGAGGTGGTGAGTCAGGGGCAGGAGGGAATTGGGATTTGGGTGACCCGGGTAGCTAGGAAAGGTGGGGGAGGGACTGGGGGAGGAAGTGCTGCTCTCTTCAATGCCCGAGTCTTCACCCTCAGCCCAGGACCCATATGTGGGATTCCATAGACTCTGCCTCTTGTCCAGCAGCTGGAGCCCACCAGGCTTAGGGCGCTTAGAGCCAGGGCAACTCACTCCCCAAGTCTCAAGATTGTCAACCCGTAGCTCCTGAGGCTGGAGAGTGTTCATGCCCCCAGCAGCTAGCTGGGGGTTTGAGAGACCGCTCCCCAGCACAGAGACTCCCTCTTCTTCTTGGGCTGGCCCTAGGTCCACTGGCAGAGGTGTGGTCAGCACATCCGGGTCCTGGAATGGGAGATGCCTAACTTCACTGTTATGGAGAAATTTGGTTCAGAGGAACGGGATAAGTGTTACTCAGGGATCTGAGGAGGTCTCTCAGACCTCTCTTTTTCCAATAGTTTCCATTACATGTGACCTAAGACCTCCTCAGGAGAAGCATCATGGTATAGTGGAAAGAGCATTCATTGGCCCCAGAATCAGGAAACCTGGGTTTGAATCCCACCTGTGTGATGAACAAGTGCCACGACCTTCCTGAGTCTTGGTTTCCTTATCTGTAGTATGAAGGGGTTGGACTGAGTGGTTTCTGAGGTCCCTTCAAACTCTAAGTCTATGATCCTAGGACCCCTGTGCCATCCCACCTGGGTACAATACTGGAGCCGTTCCAGGACACTAGAAAAGTTGGGCCGGTGGTCAGGTTGATGTTGCCAGCACTGGGTCATGATCCGGTACCTGGAGTGAATCTTGGTATTACTGCCCTGGTGCAGTGCTCCCGCCCAGCGGGCCCCCTCCCCACCTCTCTGGGCACCATCATCCACTGGATGATAGCACCCATTACTCACACAGGACCAGGGCAGCTCCGAGGTGGGTCCATCCTGCCTCCTCCAGTGACAAAGTCCAGCACCTCCTGGTTGGTGCGACCAGGGTAAGGCATGTAGCCCAGTGAAAAGATCTCCCATAACAGGACCCCAAAAGACCTGTGCCATAGCCAGGAATCAGCCTGACATCACCTGGGCACAATAGCTACACCTTCAGACTTTCCTCCTCAGGCTATTGGATCCCATTGCCTCCCCCAAACCCCTCACTCCAGGTCCTGTTCAGACCCTGGACGGACAGCAGCTAGGGCTGCATTGCAATGAGCCCACCTTTGAAGCAAAGGAAAAGCCCAGCCCAGAACGCCTCTTCCCATGGTTGGGCTGATAGGATACTGTTACCAGGAGTCAGTCTTGGAGGTGAATATGCCCTCCAGGAAAGCCTCAGGGGGCATCCACTTGACAGGTAGCATAGCACGGCCTCCCTTTCGATAATAACTTGCTCTATAAAAAGGAAGCACGAAATTGGTGCCAACACAGCCTCCGCAGGACACGTGATCCCCTCTGTTCCTGCTATTCCAACATTTATAAGTACATTCTCCTTCCCTCCTTTAGGTATTATCCAACTCCTCTCACCGGTAGATGTCCCGAGCCATCCCGAAGTCACCAATCTTAGCTACTCGGCCAGGCCCACTGCAGGTCAGGAGGCAGTTCCGGGCTGCAATATCCCTGTAGAGACATTGCTTCAATTCCCAGGAAAGGAGGTACCTGACAGATATCCCCAACCTCCCTACCCATTATTGGTCCCTGGACTCAAGGACTTCTTGTCCTTCCTTCCTAAGATATTTCCTTCCTCTTTATCTGTCTTCCCCAACCTGTGATATATAAAGTTAGACTTGAAGGTTCCATGGGGCCTGGGGCTAAGGTACTGTGTCCCCTTGAGCCAATATTCCCTCCCCGTAGTCTCCCCAACCTGTGGATGAAGTGATTTTCCTCCAGGTAGTGGCAGCCCTGGGCCACATCACGGGCAAGGTGAAGTAGATCTTGCATGGCCAAAGGGGAAGGCTGGCCCTGGGAACCAAGGGAGGATGGAGGGTCACTCCATCTAAGAACCCAAAGGCCAGAGAGATAGGGACTTGGGATGGAGCCCAAGATGAGTCAGATTATTTGGGCTGGAAGGAGAATTTGGCGTCTCTAGGTGGGAGCAAGGGAGTAGTAAGGAGGTGACTCAGAAGATTTCATGGATACAGGTATTTTAGGGAAGGGTGCTCACCAGGTGAGGCCGGCTGTGCCTCAGGAAGGTCTTCATGTCCCCACCAGCCATCAACTCCAACAGGATGAGTCGAGGTGTAGCCCGGAGGCTAAGCCCAACACACCGCACAATGTTCTGGTGGCTGAACTTACTGAGGGCACACACAAACCCACACACAAGTGTGCAAACCAACACAACATAGCCAGACACAAAAATACAGTCACAGAGAGAGATGTGCATACTATCGCACATGCACGTACCCACATGTGCCAGTGTGCAACTTTCTAAGTCTTAGAAAAGATGGAGTGAGGGATGCCCCCTCTGTTTATCCCCCAAGCCCTAAAGGATACCTGATGATGAGAGCTTCCATCAGGAAATCCATTTCATCCTGTTGGGAGCAGAGTTCAGGGAGGGTCTAAGGAGAAGATGAAAGAGGAAAGAGATTGGATGAGAGAGACGTCATCACTCCATGATCTTCTTGGGGAGGGAGGTCCCCCTAATCCCCCTTTCTAGACCCTAGTACCCATATATGGCACCTCCCTCCCTCCAACATTGTTATCATTAAATGCTATATTTGTGTGTGTAATGGGTAGAGTACTAGACAAACACTAACTGTGACCCTGGGTTAGCTTGGGCTTCAGTTTCCTAAAGCATAAAATAATGAGGTTGGCTTCGAATGCTTCTAATATTCCTTCCAACTTTAAGTCTAGATCTTAGGATCATCTTGAGCATACTGAGTCTAGATTGCACTTCTCACCTTGATAGCCACCTGAAGTGGTGTGGGACCACCAGCAATACCTAGCACCAACCCCTCATACACCTCACCAAAGGCACCATGTCCCAATGCTCTGTAGGAAGACAAGTCAAAATCAGGGATCTTGGCCAGGGGTCTAGGAAGAATCTCAAAGGACTGGCAATTGCATAGATTGAACAAAAACCTGTATTTCATTTATTCATACAGACATTTGTTGAGCACCTACTGCATATCCATCTGGATGGACCTGGAGTAGCTGAGCTCTTAGTGGCCCCCTGAAACCTTCCCACTCTTTAAAACCCAAGTCCTGAAAAATAATTCTGTCTGGTGAGGAACAAGAACAGTGGAGGGTTTGAAGGAAGGAAAAGGGGATGGAAAGGAGGGTGGGGTGGGGTGGGGTGAGGTAGTAAGGGCCTTAGGAGAAGAGCTTTGAGGAGTCTCACCTGAGCAGAGTGATATTGCCTCTGGGAACCTCAAGAAGCCCTGGTGGGAGGGGCAAGGGCAGGGGTGGACAAAGCCCAACCTGGCAGTAGTTGGGGTTGGGGGCAGTTCTGATTGCTGAGGTGCGAAGTTTGCTGAGAGAGAACTCGGTGCCTGGCAGCCTTGTCCCCCACAAGCCCCACCACTTCTGCTGGTGTGCTGTAGACGGCAGGCATGGGATTGTACATGGCACATATACTACCAAACCCATCTCCCAGGCTCTTCCCTCCTCCACCAAGAACTCCACCTCCTACTGAAGGCCCTGCCCACCTGGGCTTGGCTCCTCGAGGCTCTTTTGCCTTCTCATGGCTCAGCCTCTGATGGAATCTTATATGGCCAGTCCAGTAGGTGCTCCTTACCTACTATCAGACCTCCACAGATCAAGAGTAGGCTCAAGATTGAAGCCACCACCACCACCACCATGGTCAGAATCAAACGACTCAGAGGAGTGGGCAGTTCTGTGAAGAGAAGCCCAATTATGGCTAGACCCCCTGACTATGTCTATATGAGAAACACTCCAGAAAGGAAAAGAGTTCCTCTCCCAGGCAACTGAATTTAAATCCTTCCAACCTGGAAGGTTATTCAAGGTCAGGTACCCTTACAGCCATAACCAGCAATTTCTTCATAACCAGCACTTGGGGGCAATTGGCCCAAAGTGTTTCCTGGAATGGGGTGCGGGGAGGGGGAGAACATGGCAGAGATCCTTGGACACTGTAAGTCCACTTCAAATCAAGAAAGGGCCAGGTTGGAGAAGAGCTTACCTGGTATGTCTGAGGGGTGGGGCAAAGCTGCCATCTGGTAGCTTCCTATTTTAACCAATTATTCTTGGCAGGTTCTAAGCATGCTTGTTCCTATGTTGCTGAAGGACTAAAAATGTTATCAGCACCTTTCTTCAAAATTTTGGTAGCTTGGGGCAAAGTCCCAGTCACTCTGCCATAATTAAGGTTCTGGACCCATCTAATCATTAATAGATCGTGCCTCACCCCAGCTGGAAGGAGGAGATGAGGAAATGCAGCTTTCCTTTCCTGTCCACCTTTCCTGTATTTTAGCCCTACCCTACCTTAGGCTTTGTGGGCTCTTGTCTGAAAGTGCTAGAAGAAGGATTGGGGTGAGATGATATACCTTGAGGAGAGGTAGGGAGAGGCAGTGTGGTACCTGTACAGGTAACGTTATCTCCAAACAACACGGTGCCTTCTGGGCACATGCAAACAGCCTCTCTGATCTCAGCCTTCCAATGACATTCTTTCAAAGGACAGTGGCTACAGTTAGGGTGCAGCTTGATATGGACCTCACCATGGTTCTCCGTGACTGTTGAGCACCAGAACAAGAAATGACAGGGTCAAGGGGAATCCGGGGAAGCCTCGCCACAAAGTAGAGAAGAAGAAGAGAGACAGAGACAGAGACAGAGACAGAGACAGAGACAGAGAGAGCCTAGTGTATCAGGTTTCTGTCAAAGTTTCGGGCAGAATAAGGGATTATCAGAACAGCCCTGAGAACGGGAAGCCTTGAAGGCCCCTGTCTCAGTTAACAAACAGCCTACACACCTATCAATGAAGCACTGCTCAGATCATATGCTCCATTTGGACCTCAGACCCAATATATGTGATGGGAGTACAGTGTGGCATAAGGGATAGAGCACAGGACCTGAAGTCAGTCAAAACTGTCTTAGGTGCATGAATGACCCAAGACAAGTCACTTAACTTTTCTCAGTAAAATGGGAATAATATGGGGTGAAAATTGGGAACTCAAAAACTTGTGGAAGTGAATGTTGAAAACTAAAAATAAATAAATTTATATTAAAAAAAATAAATAAAATGAGGATAATAATAGGACCTGTCTCAAAGGTAGGGTTATTGTGATGATCAAATGAGACAATGTATGTAAAGCTTTTTAAATGCAGGATAAATGCAGCTAAGGGCATCTAGGTGATGCAGTGGATAGGGCACTAGGCCTGGAGTCAAGAAGACCTAAGTTCAAATCCAGCCTCAGACACTTACTAGCTGTGTGACCTTGGGCAAGTTACTTAACCCTGTTTGCCTCAGTTTCCTCATCTGTAAAAATGAGCTGGAGAAGGAAATGGCAAGCCACTTCAGTATCTTTGCAAAGAAAACCCCAAAAGGGTTACAAAGAGTCAGACAGGACTGAACAACAACAATAAATACAACTGTTGTTATTACATTGAGCATGCAAAGGACTTCAGAGAAGGTTAAGGGAAATATATACCTGTCAAAGGGTGCAGGTAGAGCTCACTGTTGGGGTGTACAAAGGAAACACCATCTTCTCCATCTGTCCAAAGATCATCTGTCTCTGAAGTATCACCCCCTGGGGAGGGAGGGAGGGGTGGAGAGACATACGTTTGACATATGGCCCAAGACAGACACAGGATTTAAGCCAGTAAGGACCGTAGATGTCATGGAGTCCAACCTCTCCATTTTACAAGTGAGGATACTCAGAATCAGGGAGTTTAAGTGATATTTCCAGTGTCACACAGCTGGAATTCCAATCCAGGTCATTTGACTGCAAATCCATTGTTATTGAAATGACACAGTGGGACTTAGTCACAGAACTCAGGGGTCCCAAAGGCTAGGGCCCTTTCCATCTAGCACACATTTTTTGCAAGTCTGAGGAAAGGGAGCAGGGATATTGAGCAATGGCGAACTGAGAGAAGAATATGTAGTGAGTGCCATAACAATCCCATTGTCTGGTTATGAAGGGAGAAAGCAAATCACACTGGCCTCAACTCCAACATTTTCAGAGATTCTCGTTTATGAAACAAAGAATTTCTTGGCACCCCTGAAATCACACTACGCATGTTCATAAGTCTTTCCCTCGGATGCTTTTCTCATACTTCTCATACTTACTGGGCTTACAATATAAAAAGATGTGGTGTGATTTCAGGGGTGCCAAGAAAAAGCCCTGTCATATTCAAATGAACATCTATGGTAGGGATGAAGATAAACCGAAGGACGGTACATTAGGATTCTTTTGACTGCTGGAGGGGATGTCTATTTGCCTGGTAGATCCCAGAGCAGGGGCTTCAAAGGGAAAGTGGGGGAAATGGAAGAGTTTACAAGCTAATGCCAATATTTTTGCTGTTCATTTTACTGTTTGGTTGCTGTCTCCTCTCACCCTGCACCCCCAAATCACTGGGCAGCACTCCATCCTTGATCCCACAAATCATGGCCATGCCCGTGGTGCCCAAGGATAGGGCGAGCTACCGATTTTCCCCACTCCCAGAACTCAGGGAAACCTCTTTCTGCGCCAGCCCTGTTGGGGAGTCACCTACCCCGGTAGCCTCCGCCGCCGCCTCCTGCGGTGCAAGGTCCGCCCCCGCCCCCAAAGCCACCAGTTGGAGCCCAGCGGAGCGCAGCCCAGGCTCCGGGACAGCCTTGGCCGCCCTCCGCTCCCTCCAGCAGCGAGCGACCGCCCTGTGCCGAGGGAGCCCCCGATTTCCATCCGCCTCCTCCACCTGCAGAACGGACAAGAGCCTGAGCTGGAGCAGGCAGCCCCAAGGAAGTCGTGGGGACCCATGGCACGCTCCAGCCAGTCATTTAGGCAGCAGGCACCCTCTCACCTGCGGCCCCGCCCCTCCCGCCACTTCCAGGCGCAGAAGTCCGGTTCTCCAGCTTCTCCTCCGTGGCCCTCAGCGGGCCTCTCTGTAGCCTTCTCAGGTAGGCTCGGCCCCCACCGCCCGCAGCCACCAGCAGAGGCTCCAGTTCTCCGGACTGCAGCTGCTGAAAAGGTCATGGGCGCTGTCAGAGGGTCAGTCTCCCAAGGACCCTCCTTCACGTGGAGCGGGGAGGATGGAGAGCCCTTAGGTTCTGGGATGGAGACAAGAGCCAGAAGGATCCAGGCAGCCCTTGGGGGCGACGGGGAAGTAGATGGGACCTACCCGGAAGACGTAGGAGGCGCCCCCACCGCCCCCGCCCCCTCCAGCCCAGCGCCTGGGACCCAGGGACCCTGGGGCTCCAGCCGCCTTCTCTTCTTCCTCCGCCGCTGAAGACGTCCCGAGGCAAACATCTTGGCTCTCCGGGCTCCCCTGCCAGCACAGAGTGGAACAGGACAAGGAGGGAACAGACAGTGGGTTCCGACAGCTCTCCATCCTAGCCCCGCTTTCTAAACTTAACTCCAAGCGGCTTCCGTTCCCCTGCCCGTCCCCTTCCCATCCCCCCCATTGCTCACTCCGGGACAGGCATCCCCTCCCTGCTGCCCCACCAGGATGTAGAGCAGCTCCCCTTGGCGCAAGGTGAAGATGGACGAGACGAAGACCCCGTGGGCCCGGGAGTTGTGGTTCTTGGCGCCTTTGCCTCCAGCGGCCCCGTAGGCAGAG
Organism: Phascolarctos cinereus; assembly: GCF_003287225.1. Lineage (NCBI taxonomy): Eukaryota > Metazoa > Chordata > Mammalia > Diprotodontia > Phascolarctidae > Phascolarctos > Phascolarctos cinereus. The sequence goes on from NW_027555736.1 coordinate 186,123,244, forward strand.
ATCCTGTGGGCAGCCGGCCTTGGCTTCTTAGCCATCTCTATCCAGGGTTCAGATCCCTCCCCAGGAGAAAGTTAGGGTTCGGGTTAAGTGCCTATGCTGGTGACCTCAAAGTGATGAGTTTGCTCAGTAGACGTTATCTGTATCTCCATAAAGGTTTGGTGGTGGGTTTTTGTTTTTGTTTTTTCTTGGAGTCGGGAGCAGGGTGTGTGAGGCAGGGAGGAGAAGGGGGCAAGGTAAGGCCAGGGTTCGCTGGGATGGGTTTTCTAGCCAAAGATCCTAGGCTTGACGGGTCTGTAACCCCTGAAAGCTCTCAACCGGGAGGAATCCGTCCTCCGCTTATTTCTCTTTTCACCACTTATGTTTCCTAACCGCAGTTGGGGCAGTCCCTTGACCAGCACAGTATCTGGGCTGGCGTGAATCACTTTAAGCCTCCGCCCTGTACTCTTTCAGCTCTGGCACTTACAGATAACGATCGCGGGCCGGCACCTTCCAGAGCTGCACTCCTCGGAGTGAGCCCTCTGATCCCACGGTCACCGCCACGTTGCCACCCGCGTACGTCCCGTCGCACTGCGCCTGCGTGGGGCCGCGCCTCCCGCTAGCTCCGCAGGTGGAGAATAGCCACTGCCCGTCTAGTCCCGGGGACAGGGGAGACGGGGAGGGGGAGAGGGAGGAGAAAAGGGAGGGTCACTGAGGTTCGGACCTTTAGGCTTCGCGTCCCTCACTCACATCCTGTCCAGCCGCTCATAGCTGATGTCTAAAAAAGCTTGCAAGAGCGAGCTCAACGTGGCTTCCTTTTGGAGGCCCCAGGAGTTAGAGCAGTGAGACAGAGGTGGGGTGGTGGGGCTAGAAGTGTCTGGGCGTGGGATCAGGATTTTGAGACTAGGAGAACGGGAGTAGGAGGGAAGCTGTGGGGTTTGGGAGGGAGGGAGCTAGGGAGCTAGCTTGCAGCTAGGGAGACCCGAGGTCTCACCGGAAAGGCCATGGGAAGCTGCTGGCTCTTGAGTGCCACTCTGGGAGGCGACACCAGTCCTCTCGAGTCTGGGGACAGGAGGCGTCAGAGGCGGGAGTGGCAGGGTAGGGACCGGAGACTCGGAGCTCGAGGAGCAGAGAATGACACCTGCAGAAGAAATCCAGAGATGACAGGGGGAGGGGTGTGGTGTGGATTAGAAAAGTGTGGCAAATGGGTTTGGCTGGAGTTTCAGCCCTGGCACTAACGGCTGTGTGACCCTGGGCAAGAAAATGGGCCTCAGCTTCCTGGTCTGTAAAATTAGGTCTAGATCAGAGATGCTTAGCCTTTTTTGTCATAAACCCTCTGGCAGTCTCGTGAGGCCTATGGATGCTTTCTCAGAATAAAATAAAATACAGAGGATTACAAAGAAAACCAATGATAATGAAATAAAGATGTATTTTTCCCCCATACAAGTTAGCTGGACCTCATAAAATCTATCCACAGGTTTGTAGAACCCCTGTCTAGATGGCCTCATGTTCTTTCTCTCTCTAAAATCCCATAATCCCTGTGATTCTACGGCGTTAGTGGTTAAGCTTTAGGCTTAACCCCTCAAAACCTGCTTCCTAATTTTGGGTTAAAGAGTGCTCTGCCTTCAAAGCAAGGTGAGGAGTAGGGAGAGATAGAGATGCTTCACTAGGCAGGGAAGTAAGAATTAGGGGTTAGAAAGTTTTAGGCAGAACTCTCTTGACTCATTGCATTGGCAAAACCATGCAGACCCTTACCACAGGCGCACAAAGAGATACCTATCTGTATGGCCCCTTCTCACGTCACACACACCCCCTCTCCCTCTCCCGAGTGCTTGCCCTTTCTGTTGTTTCTGGTGGACAGAATCCAGAGCTCCGAGACGAGCTGCCTCTCCATCGGCTCAATGATCCACTGGGCTGGGCCCCCTTCCCTACCAATCCTCAGCTCCCCACATCATTCTCCCTTAGTTCCCCCCAAACCCAATCTCCCCCAGCTTTCCCAGGGTCTCAAATCTATTCCTAGTGAAAGGACCGGAACCAGACGTGCCCCTGATCTCCTGGGACTTGGATACAGGTGCACTACTCAGGGAGGGGCCCCCTGGAGGGCAGAGACATCACAGGAAAAGTGGAAGGGTCATCTGGGCCACGCTACCCACCCCCCACCGCCCCGCCACTGTAAGACGCCTATTGGGAACCTGGGAAGTGCAGGCTGTTCCCGGGTCCCTCCCAACGCCCCTGCCTACCCCCTTCCACCCTGACAGGCTGCAGGAGAGCTTCTGGGCTTGGGGGCCTGAAGACTCAGCTTGTCCTCAGTCCAGTCCCGACCTCCTGAAGGATGGGCGAGGTCGGGTGGGCCTCTCAGGTGCTGGATACAAGCGGTCAGTGGCAATGGCGCTTACCCCCAGAGCTGAGCCACAGCAGCAAGTGAAGCAGGCCTTCCATCACCCCGCCCGCCCAGGCCAGCCAGGTGCGGGCAAGGACTCCGCAGCAGCTGTGCTGGACTGTCAGACAGCCTGAGGCTTATAGGAGTGTCCAGCCGCCCCAAGGCCCCTCAGGGTCCTAGAGCCCGCCCTAGCCACACCCCGTCTCAGACCCGTGGCCAGAGCAGCTCAGGAACCAGGGAAGTGGAGGGTGCCTCTGCACCAGGGTCCTGCGTATGCCTCTAGTCAAGTCCTTACAGGAAATCTTTTGACCAAAAATCACGTTGGACTGGCCACTGGGTCTTTGGATTATTGGGTTAAGAATGGGGAGAGGCCAAACAGCAGCTCATAACGCCCTGGGTTTTTGTGCCCCAGTTACATGGATGCCCTAGGGAGCTAAGGGAGGAAATTCGTATGCAGAGTAATCGGACAACAGAGTCTGTCCTTTCCCTGCCACATTGATAGAGAGTTGTAAGGTGTGATGTGCGGTGCAGTTTTATCAGACATTGCCTGGGAGAGATGGAGTAGTGGAGATTTGTATGTCCACTGAGGTGTAATTTTTTTTTAACTTTCTGACTATTCTATCCAGTCTCTGGATTAAGGGTTAATGGGCCCAGAAACTAACATTGCATACTATACCTTCTTACATACCCACATCCCTACACACCCACGCCATAAACCCCTTTACTCACATTTCATGTACAAGGATTTGCTCCCTGGTGGGGGCACTAGATTAGGCAGTCAAACGACCTGAGTTCTAGTTTCTCCTGGTATGAGTTTGGGCAAATTCTTACTCTCTCTGAGTCATGTTTCCTCCACTGTAAAGTGGGGATACTACCCGCCTTGCTTATTTTTCAAGCTTATATGTCTGAAAGTTTTGTAAGTAAGACACAAATGTAAGACATGAAGTGGGATAATGCATAGAATGCTGGACTTGGAAGACTTGAGTTCAAATCCTGTCTCAGAAACTTATTAGCTACATGACTCTAAGAAGCAAGTCACATAACCTCTCTCAGCCTCAGCTTCCTCATCTGTAATGGCATAATAGATAATAATAGTACCTCCCTCACAGAGGTGTCCTGAGAATCAAATGATATGACACATGTAAAGTGCTTTGCAAACCTTAAAGCACTATAAAAATGCCATTAGCAATTAGGTAATTACTATTGTTGTTGTATTGCATCCCAAATTGTTATTGTAAACTCTTACAGGGCAAGGATTGTTGGGTGCACTTAACCTTAGAAAGTAAAAATATTCAGATAATATAGACCTTGTCACTGTTTACAAAGTGTGGGGAGAACTAATTTGATTGAACAGGAAGGGCAGCTAGCCATTGGCTGGGTAGAGATTGGCCATATCCCTGGAAGACTTTAAAAAGCCAACACTGAACCATATTAAAAAAAAATGTTTCAAATCACTATTAGAGAAACGAATATTTTAAGGAAATTCTGAGATTCCACCTTACACCCATCAGATTGGCAAAATTAACTAAAAAAAGAAAGAAATGACAAATTTTGAATGGGCTTTGGAAAAGAAACACATAAATGTACGGTTGGTGTCAAAATGGCACAGGCCATTCTGGAAAGCAATTTGGAAGTAGGTCCAGAAAGTTACCAAGCTCTCTGTATGCTCTTTTACCTAGTGATACCATTATTAGGCTTATGCCCAAAGAGACCAAGGAAAGAAGCAAAGGATTCATATGTACACAGGGACAGCTCTTTTTATAGTGGCAAAAAATTGGAAGTTAAAGGTGTGCTCATTATTTGGGGAATGGATGAACAAATTATGATATTTGAATATAATGAAAGACCATTATGTCATAATAAAAGATAAAAGGGATGGTTTCAGAGAAACCGGGGAGGATTTGTATGAATGGATACAGAGTGAAATAAACAAAACCAGGAAAACAATTTATACAATAACAACAGATGTAAAGACAAACATCTTTGCAAGACTTGAAAACTCTGATGGATGCATTGCCTGGCCATTATTCCAGGAAATGGATTCAAATTGCAGAATGACATGTACTTTTGGACAGAGCCAATGTAGGAATTAGTTTTGCTTTTTCTATGTGTGTTACAAGGGTTTTACTTTTTTTCTTAAAGGGGAGGAGAGAAAAATAAATGCTTCCTAATAGGAAAAATAAAAAATAAAATCATTTTTTAAAAAAGACTAAGTCGGCCGAGACCTGAGGACAGTTTGATTTAGTATGTAAGTTCTTGGAGGCAGGGAGCAGCTTTGGAATATACCTCTGAGCTCCTACCAGAGGTAAGTCAGGGATTTTTTTCCCCTCCCCCAAACCCATCATCATCCACGTCATCTAGTGTTGGGGCTACTTAATCAAAAGGGGCCACTCAAGGAAGAAGCAGTTGAGAGAGTTCAGTGGTTCAAGGTAGAAAACAGAAATTCATATGCTCCAGATAATCATAGACAGAGAGGCACATTCAAAACAAGAATTAGCTTCAAAAAGCGTGACCTCTGAGAGCAGAGAGCCGATGGGATTCAATCAAGAACTATCCCTGGTAGTTGAGAGTAAAGCTTTGGAAGGCAGCAGACCTAGGGATCCTGGTTGAACATCTTAACTCAGCAGAGATGCCGTGCCTTGGATGAAGCAGGACTCCATGAAGAAAAATGACATTAGGGCTCTGCAGTGCCAGAGGACATCAGATGCCCTGGTCATATGGGTCCTGATGGTGGTGCCTCAGGACCAGCATACTCTAAATTTGTTCCCCTTTTTTCCAGTGACGTGTGTATATGTGGGAGATTATCCCCTAGGCTCATGGGGGTGGGGTGGGAAGATATTCTGTAGCTATAGCTCTTATTTTGCTTTGGGCTCTATTGGCTATTAAACTCATCAGATGGGTCTTTTGAACTGTAGTTTTGGTAGACCTAGACCCTTCCCCAACCCTAAGAATCTGTGAGTGGTGGTTACAAGCTGAAGACCCAGTCTGCAAATTTGAGAGTACTGAATTTGAGAGGTAGCCCAGAGACACTTGAAAGAATGGGTCAATTGTGACTCCCTTACAGTTCCAGGCACTCATACCAAAATATTCCTCTTATGTATGTTGTCTCCCCCTATTAGAAAGAGAATGGAAGCTCCTTTAGGGCAGGGAAGCCTTTTTGTGTTCATATCTCCAGAACTTACCTTGGCATACAGTAATTAATATTCTCATATATTTATTCATTCATTCTAATTTTTTTTGTGCCTCAAAGCAATCATTTGATAAATACTAGTGTTACAGGTATTATCCTCCTTTTACACACAAGAGAAATGAGACTTAGATAGATTAATAGACCTGGTAGTTTCTTGGAGGAAGGAGACAAGCATTTATTGTCTGTTGTGTCAGGTGCGGTGCTAAGCACTTTACAAATCTTATCTCACTTGATCCTCACAACCCCACCTCAGTTGTGGGAAGTAGGTGCTATTATTACTCTCATTTTACAGTTGAGGAAACTGAGGCAGAGGTTAAGTGATTTGCCTAGGGTTACACAGCTAGAAAGTGTCTGAGGCTAGGTTTGAACTCAGGTCTTCCAGGCCTGATGCTCTATCAACTGCAAGTATATATACTGCTAGCATTAGAACAACCCAAGTCTGCCGTCTGTTTGACTATAAGCCCAACACTCCATCTACTTATGTGCTCAGAATCTTAGTTCAATGAAGACTGCATGGTGGTGTGGCTGGAGTTGGTCATGGAGAGACAAGACTTGGGGTCAAGTCCTCCCTCAGATTACACTAGCTAGGTGGCCACGGGCAAGTTACTCGGGTACCTCTGTAAGCCTAGAAGTTACTATAGAGAAAGGAATTGCCTACCAGGGGTGCCTACCAGCCTTGAGACCACTGCTAGGTCCTCGGGTGCGGCCTTTTGATTGAGTCCAAGTTTTACAGTACAAATCCTTTTATTAAGGGGATTTGTTCTGTGAAGTTTGGATTCACGCAAAAGGCCACACTTGAGGACCTAGAGGGCCACGTATGGCCTTGAGGCTGCAGGTTCCCCACCCCTGGCCCTACACTGATGAAATTAAACAACCCTTCCACCACCAAAACCCCCTTAAAGGACTTAAAAATTTCTTAAACAGGGTGATTTGGGGCACCTTGCCCAAAGGCACAGGAGGGATGGGATGGGCGTGTTGTTCTTGTATACGTGCCCAGGAAAAGGAATGTGTGCTGTTCAGTGCTCTAATATTATCACAGCTGTACAAGAGGTCTTTGCTTTATACAGTATTTATTGTTTTTGTTAACAAACCATTGGGTGTCTTGAGCCTTGATTTTATACGACAGAAAGTTCAAAGTTCAAATGGAAACCGAAGGAAGGATATGAAAAACCTGAGAACACTGATTGTCTCTATCTGAACGTGCAGATGGTGTGCTATCTCCCATTACTCCCTCTGAACCAATTTCCTTCCCTCCACTCCCAATCTCTGGATTAGAGGTTGATGGACACTGACACTGACTAACTGTTACTAAGGAGGCTGTTGATGACTCCAGCTGGGCTGCTGAGTCAGCTCATTTCAGGTAGGCCTGGGAAAAAGACCCAGAAGCAGTGATTTACACCTAAGAAGGCACTCTCGGTGCTCATCACAGCCACCACTGATCAGGACTGGCTTCCAATCCTGAGGGTGGGCTTATAGGGGCAATCAGCCTGCCACATGTTCTCGCTCTCCTCATTCCAGATGTGGCCCAAGTAACCCCTTATCTTACCTCCTGAGCAGTCCTTAACCTTCACTTGCATGGTTCCTAATGCATCCCAAATGCTGAGAAGCACAACTTACCCCTTATTGCTCATTACAACCTCCCACCACTTGCTTTTACTCATCCTTTGACCACCTTCCTAGGAACAAACACATCCGGCTAAGGTATCCACTTGGAAAAGACGTGGATGGAGATGGGCAACAACAGGAAATCTAAAACAGAGGTGTGGACAGGGCTGTCCCCAAACCCAGAGCCGACAGGACTTCTTTATCAATCAGAGAATGCAGGGCCAGAGATGCGCCTGTCCAAGCACAGGCTCATCCGGCTGTGGCGGACTGAGCTGAGCGATCTGCAGCCATCCCTAACTCTGAAATGATGCTGCACACATCACAGGCACCAACAATCACCATAAGAGGAAGTCACATGGCCAGAAGAGTATAAAAGAAGAGACTATTTATTTCAGTGCATACCCATAGTCACTGAACTATCAGACTGTGGTCTTAGAGGAGGTATAATGTGGCCGGCCTAGCCCTCACGGCTGCCCCAAGGCAGGGAATGCAGCTCAGTCATCCTCAGAGGAAAGGATGTCTGAGACCCAAGGCCGTGGAAGGGAGTTAAGTGCATCGGTCCATCAGGCTCCCAGCAGGGCCGGAGAGAGGCCTCCTGCTCTTGTTTCTGTAGGACAAGTTTTTCCGTTGGACTGACTTTTGGAGATGACCCCATCTCTCTAGGACATCGAGGACATCTGTACACACTTAGGAGAGTGAATCCCTCTTTGGGTCTGCAGGAGAGCATGGTCATCTGTCCATTTGCAGGCTGTGGCACTAAGACCCTGGCACCCCGTCCTTGAGTAGTCCACTGGTTACATCCTGAAGGCGGTTATGTCGCAAAGGAGGCAACTGAGAGTACAGCTCAAAGCCCTCAGTCACGGCCACATTGGGAAGCTTGTAGTAGAGAAGGTGCTGCTTGAGACACTGAGGAAAATGACAGAGACAGCCCCGTGAGCAGGAGGACACCACTCCCCTCCTGCCCGCTGCCTCCTAAAACCCTGCTTTCCCTCTGGGATGCTTCCTGGTTCTTTTGCCCCCACCTCTGCCTCACCCACCTCATTGGCCAGCAGCCACGTCTTCTGGAGCATCCACTTGCTGGCGGCTATCGCCACATCCTAGAAGAATGAAGATGCAGACAGAGCTGTGGAGGACCCCATCAGGACGCAGGAAGGGACATCTCCTCCCACCACCACCAAATACCAAATCCTTCTTCACCACCCAGCACTGCTCTTCCCCTCTGGAGCTGCACCCAATGCCTTCCTCAAAGGATCTGGACACTAAGTCATGGATGGCTGAGTCATCAGTTCCTTCCCCATCCTAACACCCTACTGAAATGAGGGCATAACCTACTGAGCTCTTTGGGTCCTGGGAGAAGATGAAGCTGTTGACGTGGGCCACAGCCACCGCATAGAGTACAGGACACCAGTGTGGGCATAGAGTCCCCATCACCAGGGCTTGGAAATAAAGTTTCAGGAGCTCCAGGTTGTCTTCTGGGGGTGCTGTATAGTTTTCCAGGGACACAGGCAACTGTAAGGGATAAAGAAAGCACTTGGCAACGAAGTTCTCTCTACGCAGCTGACCCCAATTCCCTCTCCTCTTCTGAAGGGAAGCACTTCAGGACCAGGGGCAAGTACTCAAAGCCAGGAAGGGAACTATACCTCTGACAAGAAAGCTAACAGCCACATGATACCCCATCCACAGGGACTCGGGCTCTGACATGGATGGAGAATGTGGCTGGAGTTGGTGCTGCCTTACAGAGCCTGAACAGGTAGTCCTAAGGGATGCAGTTATCAACTCCTTCTGTACGCCCCTGGCACAACACTCTTCCCAAAAGAAATACTCCCACACTCAGGAACGCACAGGTGGCTCCCTTGCTGCCTACAGGAGGGAGCAACTCAATCCAAGGCCCTTCCGAACCCAGCCCCCATTCCTTATTGTTCCCCAACCTTGGAACTTAGTTCTGATCCTCAAGACCCAGATCAAGCCCTAGGCAAGGTTTCCCCAAAGTCTTGGTGTAGTTTTGTTTCTGTTTTAAAGCTTTAGTAGCTTATGTCTGCACCAAGACCTTTGGGACACTCTGTATGACCCCTTCCTTGCCTACTGCAGCTTCCACTCATCTCTCTTACTCTGCAATCCCACAGCACTGACAGTCAGAACCATGTAATTCAGCGGCCCTGGATCATACAATGTATTCTATTGGCCTTCTGTCACATACTGTGTTCAGGTCTACTCTAAGCTCCTCAAGGGCAGGACTGCGCGTTTTGTGCTTCTTGGGACCTACAATGTTCCAAAGGGCTCAAACATGAGAGGAGCTCAACCACTGCTGGTGATTGGTCAGCTGATTACCTGGGCAAGGGGCAATCCAAGGGCTCGAAGGGCTCCCACGTGCTCCCCAAAAAGGGAAAGGCGTAAGGTGACACTGTATCGGCGCTGCAAGGGGAGCAGAACCAGCGTGCCAAAGAGAGAGTCCCCAAAGGAGACGGCTTCAAAATGCTCGAGGAAGCTGGTATAGAGGTCCGGGAAGGAGGCCAGGCCAGGCAAGGGACAGTCCAGCTTTAGGAGAGACAGTGCCCGGGGCTGGCAAAGCCGGGCAAGCAGGGCCGTGATGTAGCGCTGGATGGGGGCCTCACGGAACAGATCACTGTCCATCAGGAATACACACATGAGCCTTGCCAGGCGGGCAGCAGGAGGTACCACCTGGAGGCTGGAAGGGCGCCAGCTCTCCAGGACCAGCACCCACTGCAGGGCATGGATGGCTGTGCCCAAGGAGCTGGGGGGTAGGGCCTTAGAGACAGGGCCAGACGCCTGGTGGTAGAGGTGAATGAGAGGGAGGAAGGGCCAGTCCGCAGGCAGCAGTGGCCCCTTTGGCACAGGAAGTAGCAACGAAGGAATACGAAGGTGTTCTCCCTGGTACAGGGCTTGGGAATGCAGTAGGGCAGGGCAGGGCAGCATGCAATGTGCCAGGTAGCATCCCCGAATGCCTGGGAGGTCCCGACATGCTTCTGCCAGCAGGGCCCCTCGTCCTGATCCAGGCCTCCTGATGCTGCCCAGGTTTAGCTTGTCAGAAAAGTCAGCTGCCTCGGGCCCTCCTGAAGCTCTTTCCCTGCAGCACGATGAAACAAGGAGAGAAGATCAGAGTAGCCACCACCTCTATCAGCGAACAGCCCCCACCATCCCTGAGATAAAACCCAAAGAGGAACAGCTTCCTCAAGGCTCCCCAACTCCATCCCCAGTCATGCTCCTCTTCACCACGCCCCAGACTTACGGGAGAAATTCTGGCTGGAAGACAGAGCCCAACAACAGCTCATGGGCCAGGTACTCACTGCCTGGCAGCAGGCGACTCACAAGTGTCAGTGCCACAGTGTGATAGAGGACGGCGTCTGGGGTTGGATCTGTCCTGAGTCCAGCCTGCAGAGCAGAGGACACAAGAAAAGAGATGGCTGGGTAGTAACAGCAGAAGTAGAGGGGGCAAGGCTGATACAAACTTGGGGGTTTGGTTTCATACTGGAGAGAGGACAGGGAAAGGGTCTGATTGTACTGGAGCAAGGTAGAGAGAAGGATTCTGATAGGGCTGAGGAAGGGGAAAGCTAGCAAGAGGAACCAATGTAAACAGCAAAGTAGGTAGAGGTAGCAGGAAGGTTAAAATCATAGGTGAGATGAAGGTAAGAAAGGAGAAAGAACAAGGGGGAAAAAAACCTAGACCTACCGTTCTCTGTGCCAGGGTGAGCACCAGGTATTGGAGGTGGTATTCATGTCTCAGAGCCCATGCCAAGAATGGAGTGAGTCGGGAGGCACGAGAGGGTGCTCCACAATGAAGCAGGTAATCTTGGAGGCCTGGGGCAGCCAACACCAAAGCAAGCTGCGGAGGGAATGTGTTCAACCTCTGGGACCCAGCTGCTATGCTTCCCAAGGCTTCCTGCTATGCACCACTCCCTTCCGTCTAATCCCAAGAGACAGCAAGACAGAATGAAAATCTGTCTTACTTGCCCACTTGCCCTCTTCTTTTTCCCTCACTATCATCTACTGAGCTTGAGATCTAAAACCCCATCCAGAAAGCTCATTGTCCAAGGACTTACCTGGCCACAGAGCCCCTTGTGAATTCGGGCCAGGGTGTTGAGAAGAGAGAGAAGGGATGTGAGGAAAGCGAAGGCTGAAGATGATCCAGCCAGACTGAGTGGGGGACAGTCTCCCCCACAACCCAGGGAGACAAGGTTCGGGATGGACTCTGGAGCTGGGGCACAGGACAGCGGATTGCAGAGCGGGGAGCAGTGCCTGCCAAGAGCAGAACAAAGACCAAAATCAGACTCCATCAAAGCACTCCAAATGATGGTTGTCCCCGCAAGTTCTATCTGGACCTACTCCTCTCTCTCTCGTCTCTCCTCTGGTGACCTATCAGCTTCCATATGCACATGACTCTCAATTCTATATCCTCAGCCTAAATACTCTCCTGAACTCCAGTCTAGGATAACCAAATGCTTGTTGGACATGCCCTGTAGACATGCTGCAGGCATCTCAAAACTTTCCAGGTCTGCAATGAAACGGATTCATCTTCATCCTCCCAAGGACACCCTCCCGCAGAGTTCCCTTTTTCTGTGGAGCCCACCACCAATCTCTCAGGTACTTCCCAATCTGTGATTCATTCTTAATTGTCCTCTCTCTCACATCCCACACTGAACCTGTTACCAAGATGTGCTCATGCTACCTTTGTAGCTTCCCTTACATTCACCCCCTCTTCACGCACACTTCCCCTCACCACCTGTCACCCAGACAATTATTGCAACAGCTTCCCAACTCTTCTTTCTGATTCCAGTTTCTCCCCGTTCTAATGCATCCTTCATACAACTACCCAAAAAGCCTTCCTCAGGCCCAGATATGACCACGTTACTCTCCTGATCCAGAAATCCTCAGCAGTCCCCAATGCTTCTCCCAAAAGGCTTTTAAAGGCCTTTCCCAGGCTAGCCACTAACTATCTTACTAACCAATTTCACATTATTCCCGTTTCACAATACTCTCTATATTAAAAGTAACCTGAACTACAGTATGTCCCCCAAACTAGACAGTCTTTCTCCTGCCCACGTTTCTGTCTAAGCTTTGTCCCTCATACTTCAAAAGTACCTTCTCCTCCCCATCTCTGCTTTCACAATCCTTCTCTTCCAGGCTCTGCTCAGATGCCACCTTTATACAATCCTTCCCCCGCCCAAATGTTAATATTCTCTTCTCCTTCTTCTAATGACCTTTTCTCTACTTATCCATATACCTATCCCACTCCTCCAGTAGAATGTAAGTGCTTTGAGAGCAGAGACTCATATGTTTTTGGTGTTGTATTCCCAGCACCTAGCATGGTACCTTGGTGCTTAATAACTAAATATGTGTACAAATGCACTGAATTGAAAAAAAGGCAGGGAAGAGATAAGAAAGGGTTTGGTTTTGTTTTTCCTGGCATCTTCCCTTGAGAAGGGATGGATCTGGGACCAAGGCTGAAGCAGGAGCTTTTGTGAAGGAAGGCCATTTCTTCTTGGACTCGTGGCTAAGATCTACTAGGGGGTCATGTGGGCTCTGCTGAGACACACAAGGGCCTAAAATCTAGGCCTGCCCCCCAAAGCACACCCAGCTCCCTAGAGTAGGAACTCTTCAGGCAGTGTCTGGGGGCATAGTGAATATGTAGCCATGTTCCATATGTCTCTGCTCAGACTTCTTCCCAGAAGGTCTCAGCACTCCTAGCTGTCCTCAAAGGCAGGACAAGTGAGACAGGTGAAAGATACCACACAGGAGATAGGGCCTTGCTTCAGATAATTATACCTGAGTGAATCCCACAGGCCCTGAAAGGTAGGCTGACACAGCAGGGGCAATACCAACTCCTTTGAAAGCCGCTCCACATCCTGAAGACATTCCCCAGGGCACAGCTTTGGCTGGAAGGAACCAAGAGATACTAAAATTAGCTGAATAGAGAGGAAATCATCAACCCTGCTGGAAAGGCTGGTGTCCAAAGTTCCTTCTTCATCCTCAGTTCTACACCCTCAGCCTCCCTGGGTTGGTTGGTTGGTTGGTTGAAGAGGACAGGAATCAACCCTAGTCTACCAACAGAACAAAATAAAGTAGGGAGGAGTTCCAGGCTTTTCATCCTGAGAATGAAATATCCAGGGGCCTCTCTTGGCCCCAGGCCCCAAACATTCATAGAGTCTGAGAGAGCCAAACAGTTAGGAAATTGAGAAGATGACCCTGGTCTTCCAGGCATACCCAGCATGCTCCTTTAAAGTTCATTTGGCATAGGGGAGACAGAAGGAGGTAAGAGGGGGAAAAAAGGGGAACTACTCACAGGTGGAACACGGAGTTCAGCACAAGTAGGGGCTCACCTGCTGACTCCAGGCCTGATAGTGGGCTGCTAGGTACAGCAGGCAGGCAATGGGCAGAGGGGCCAGGGCCCTCCAAGTGTCAGGCTGGGGAAGTTCCTTCAGGACTTGTCGAAGAATTGGTTCTATGAGAGGACGGAGTCCAGATACTTGCACCCAAGTGACTGAGGGAGAGACAGGCGACAGGCTGGACTCAGCAGGGTTACTGTAAGGACAAAAGGAATAGGTGGGAAGTGAGGGTTCACAGTTCCTTCTTCTTCATCTCTACTCAAGTGCTCCAGGAATCTAGAAGCATTGGAGGGAAGCAGGTTCAGGGTGCAGGCAATGCACTGTAGACGGCACAGGGTCACAGGACCCACCCCCGGAGCAGGCTCATAGGTGCAGACTCACTTGCTGGCTGGGGCACAGAGCTCTGTGTTGCTGCTGCTTGATGCCTGGGTCAAGCAGGTGAGCAAGGTGATGAAAGCTGAGATTCGATGCATGGCCAGCTGGCTGTGGGGCCGGATGCTCAACTCCTGGGGTAGGGCCCGGAGGGCCCGAATCAGCACTGGGTAGAGTTCTCTGGTAAAGAAAGAATGGGAGAAGACACCATCCAATATTTATCTTTTTCTTTTTTTCGGCTAGGCAATGGGGTTAAGTGACTCGCCCAGGGTCATACAGCTAGTAAGCGTTATGTGTCTGAGGCCGCATTTGAACTCAGGTTCTCCTGAATCCAGGACCAGTGCTCTACCCACTGTGCCACCTAGCTGCCCCCCAATATTTATCAAATGCCTATTGTGTGAAGGGCTGTGTGTTTAGTTGTGGAAATACGAACTGGCAAAAGACCCAACATTTGCTATCCAGCTGGAAGGAAATGTACAGACTAAGCAGCAAGTGAGTGGTACAGAATAAGCTCTGCCGAGATTCGAGGGAGGGAAGGAGGGGCAGGAAGGAAGACTTCAGGAAGGAGGTGAGTCTTAACGTGGCCCTGAGGAAGGGCAAGAATTAACTGACTAGAAGAGAGAGCACAACAGGCACGGGGACCACACTCCTCAGGCTACACCTCTCCTTTTCTGTGACTTCTTTCCCAAGGCTTCCCTTCAACTCGACTTGACAAACATGTACTCAGCATTGACTACATGCAAAAAACAAAAAGGCATCATGCCTTCATGCTGGGATATTGCACCCACAGGCCGTGTGCAGGGGTGGCCCCAGGGCAGGATCCCCAGAGTGCAGAGTGCACTGGTTTTGGAGTCAGGAGACCTGGTCCAAATGCTGGCTCTCCTGGGGGACCTAGAGGAAGTCATTTCACTTCTCTGGGACTCCCTTTCCTCACCTGCAAAAGGGGGACAAACCAACAATGATAGGTAGCTAGCGTTTGGAGAGAGGGCTTTAAGGTGCACTAAGCACTTTACAAAGATTATCTCTTGATCCTCACAACAGTCCTGCAAGGTAGCTATTATCCCCATTTTACAGGTGGGGCAACTAAGTCAAAAGGAGGTGAAGTGACTTGCCTATGGTCCCACAGCCAGTAGGTGTCTAAGGCTGGTTTTTAACTCAAGCGTTCCTATCCACTGCACTACCTAGCCAATGTCTACTGTCTTTTCAGGCTCTAATTTCCATGATCCCCGCCATACATATGTAAATAGCTTTCCCAAATCTCACTCACACCCTCTAGATAATACCTGAGTATGACACAGACAGAGAAACTGGCTGGGGTCCCTAATATTCACACCAGACCTGTATGGCAGCAGCCAAAGATGATGTTCTCTGCCTGAAGCAGAATGTTTCTCACCTGTAAAGGTCTCCACCCTGGCCATAGGCAGCGGCTACTGCCCAGAGCCTAAAGGACTCAGTGTTCAGTTGCTCAGCCTCCTGGATGGGCATGGCCAATTCCTGGGGGGCCTCAGACACAAAGCGACACAGGCGACTTCGAAGATCAAAACCACTCATCTATGAAACAGCACCCAGAGGCAGATCAGAACTCCAATTCTTCCTTATCTCTGGATAACACACCCCTTGTACTCAGAGGGAATGCGACATTTGTGGTTCAAATAGGGCAAGAAGCTTGATTTCCATAGGAGAGCCTTGACTTTTCCTTTCTCCACTCTGGTGTGACATTTTAGGTGCAAGGGGCAAAGATTAATTCATTCATTCACATTTTTAGGGCTATATATGCACTATAGGGGCTATATAAGCACTATATATGGGGAGCATAAAGATCTATGCAAAGAAGTCCAGTAGCAAGGGAAGGGTATTTGCAGGACTTGATCTGGACAAAAGTTTTTAGCTCCAGGTGGGAGATAAGTATATATTTATATGTGCCTGACTTGACACCAAAGAACTGAAAACAAAATAGATGACTATCAGTAGGAAGATGGCTAAACAAACTGTGGTACATGAATGTTAGTGCTGCAAGAAATGATGTGTGTAATGAATACAGAGATGCACAGAAAGATCTGCATAAACTAATGAAGAGTGAAGTAAGCAGAGGCCAAGAAAACAATACACACAGTAACTACAATGTAAATGGAAAGAACACACCAAAAAATCAAAAGTGAACATAACAAAATTATAGAGATTAAGCAGGATTTGAAGAGACAGGAGAGGACAATCCCAAACAGGTCCACAGGTGTTAGACATTGCACCTTTTGGACCTTTTTCAATGTATTAATCAATTGCACTGATAAAAAAAATATCTGTCATATGGGATGGCTTCTGGGAGGAGGAGGAGGAGGAGGAAGGATACTGGGGATAACTCTGATGACTTTTCAGTCAACAAATGACATCAATAAAAACTTATTTAAAAAAATAAGAAGTGCCTGCTCCCTTCTGGTCTAGGGCTCTATAAGCCCACAAGGTAACCACCAGAAACAGCACCAATGGTCTTCCCATGAGTGGCCTCTTACATCTAATGTAGTTAGACTGATGGGTGGGCCTGAGAAAAGCTTTTGAATCTGCTCAATACGGTTCCTACTCAGAGGACCTTTTCAAGTTTTACAGGAGGAAGAGAGTGTAGGATCTGGGCCCTGGTTTAAATGACAGGGACGACTCTTACATTTTAATTGTTACACTCAGATGGGCTTTCTCAATCCTGTTTTTTCGGTGACCCATTCTCTGCTGTCTACTCCCAGTTTTGGCCTTCATGCCTTGCTTACCAGGCGGGCAGAAATATTCCTTCCAGCTGATGCCAGGACACGGAGCAGTTTCATAGCAGCAGCACAGGGCACGCCATGTAGGCGAGAAATCGGTCCTTCTCCCACAGGTGACCAGCTTGAGGGCAAGAACTCTCGAACCAGGGTGTCTATCAGCCGAGGGCACTCCAGGACCTAGAGGAGGGAGGACCAAGGCACTGGGAATCAAGGTAAAGATTCTGATTACATTCCTCCTTCTATGCTCCCCCCCACCTCTGCTTTTCATTACCTTTGTGGCTGACTCTAGAGAGTGCCGTGCCACTCGGATCAGCACAGCAAGAATGTCCTGGACCACAGTGGGTGAAGGGTAGGTCACTTCAAGTAGATATCGAAGTCTAGGCAGCAGCTGAGTAGCCAGGAGACCCTTGGTGGGGTCAAAGGAGATCGAAATACTGACAAAAACAGTAACTCAAGGAAGCCACAGCTTCCTAACTGTTGGGGACATCCATTTCCTCCTCAGCCCTTTACTGATGCATGCACCCCTAGAGCCTTGGGTCTACTGTTTGCACAGACACCAATGTGGCCCCCAGTCATCCATACCTTGAGAACATCACGTCGGGCCAGGTCTGGTGGCGGCCGGGTCTCTTGGGGATTCTTCTTTTTTGCTTTTTCTACAGGGGTTTCTTCATCTTCCTCCTCCTCTTCTTCTTCTTGGCATGGCATCAAGGGAAATACAGCTGCTCCTTGATACCAGGAGAAGGTGCTGTCCAGGAGTTCCTGCCAGAAGAGGAAATGTCTGAAGATGAGAGCAGTCCTTCCAATCTGGCCTCCAGAGCAAGGCTACTGTCCTGTGCTTTCCAGGGACATCTGAACTCAATGACTACTGTGTACAGGACTACTCACAAAGAAAGGCAAGGACAAGGCAGGGAACATGGAAGGAGGCAAATCCATTATGGAAAGAGTTCTGTGCCACCGACATGATGGAGGGGCTCAACCCATCTCTTCAGCCCAAGGACCACGGAGAAGGGAACACTGATATATCCTTGCTACCCTCCACCTATATCTGACTATTTCTTTTGCATCTCCTCCAAGTAAGGAGGAAGTGTTTCTCTAACCAAAGGTTACCTCATCTCCAGGGGCCACCAATAGGGCCCGTAGTGCCCACACAGCAGCTGCAGTAACACTGTCCACACTGTCATCCAGTGAAAAACGCAGCAGGAAGAGGAAACCAGCATCCAATAGGAGGCGCAGGACACTGTCTGTCAGCCGACCCCCAAATTCACCTGCCTGGGCCTGGAAAAGGTTGGGAAGGAGAGGAGAATTCTCAGAGAGGACAAACCACCTCAACAGGTCTTCAGTCTTTCCATTCGGCACCCTGGGCCCTGCTCCCCTCATTTCTCATGCTACCTCAATGAAGGAATTTTTCTGAATTAGTGAGATAGGATAAGAAGAGGCAGGACATTAGGGAGAGAAAAGAACTGAGAGAGAGAGAGGAAGTAGCAGGGGGAGGGAGAGGAGGCTCACTCACTTTAGAGATGATTCGGGCCAACACCTGCAGAGCCAGTGCTCTCTGCTGGGAGATCTGGCTACGGGCCAGATGGAATATCTCTTGAAGGGAGTATCCTGCTCTCTGGGAGGAAATGAATTGATGAGACTGATGCTCGGGCCCAGCCTGGGGCTTCTTGGCATCCCTCGCTCCCTGATGGCAGAGAACCAGAGGGTGCTTTCCCCCACACTATCAATGTTAAAAACCCTTGGCAAGGCTCCCCCAGGCACACCACCAGCATAGTTCCCATGATTCCATATCCCTGGGCCCGGGCTTCACCTCTGCCTCCTCGCCGTGATGATGCAGGCCTAGATGAGTGGGCAGGTCAGCATCAGGGGCCAGCAGCTCTCCCTGGAGACTGAAACGTGCCTGCTGCATTCCCTGATCCAAAGAAAAAAAGAAGGTTGTGGCCCTAGGTACCAGCACCCTCCTCCACCTCCTCCTCCTGACACCTAATACACTGTAATCCTCCACCTTCATCCTCTCAGTAAGTTAGGGATCAAACTCCTCTTCCAAGCCAGGACAGTGGCAGAAGAGACAAGAAACTTATCTTATCTTTTTTTTTTTTGCTTTTTGGTGAGGCAATTGGGATTAAGTGACTTGCCCAAGGTCACACGGCTATTAAGTGTTAAGTGTCTTAGGCTGGATTTGAACTCAGGTCTCCCAGGCTCCAAGGTCAAAGCTCTATTCACTGCACCACCTAGCTGCCCCTAGTCTTACCTTCCTGAGAAATCTCTTGGACCCCCCTCCTCACCTCCTGGGTTTTCTGCCGCTGGAGTGGGGGCAGATCCTGAGTCCACTGAAGCTTTTCCAACTCCACAGTATCCATGTGAAGCCATTCCTTGTGAGGGGTCACCGGCAATTCTGGAGCTGGGGAGGAGCACAGGGTTAGATCATCTCTTTAGGGTATTAGGGGCCAGACTCCAAGGTTTTACCTCACTCGAGGGGATTGAATCAGAAGTTGGAAAGTACTACACCCAGTTTCCCAACTAAGGCTCAGACAGCTTGTGTCGGCCAATGGTCTCATTCGTCTGGAGCTCCTGAGACTGCCTTATGGGAGAGCAAACACCAGGCTGAACAGCACTTCTTGCTGAACTCACTCTAAAGAGATCTAGCACCCCTTTGAGAAGAAGAAGAAGAAAATGGTGCTTGGAGAAATATGGCCCTCCTTCTCTCCATGCCAACTGACCCAAGTTCCTACCCAGGAGCCAGAATACAATATGGACACCAAGTGTGTATTGGAGGTGGGGGAAAGGAAGACATTGCACATTATAGCAGCAGGATAGTCACTCCCCTCCCCCACTCCCAAACCCACAGAGACATAATCTCTGTCTTCTCTCCATCCCTCAATCTCCTGCCAGTCCTGCCCAGCTGCCCTGGAGCTGTGCTAGGGGCAGGAGGTTCCCAGCGCCAGTAATTAGGTTTGTTCTTTTGTTAATCACTAATGAAATCATCCTGTTCCTGGAAAATGATTGCTCCCATCGGCCCCTCTGCTTCTGGTCTAGCATGCATGCACAGATCCAATCAGGCTCATGATGGCAACATCCTTTCCCCACCCCCACCAAAAGCAAGGGCAGAAGGGACCCCAGAGGTGGAACCAGTCCAGGCATCCAGCTCTAACGGGGATTAAAGACATCCCAAAAGATCGGATTCCTGGTCAGTGTCCTGGCTCTTATGCTGTGGTGATTCTTCCCAAGAAACTAGAGCGGGTAAAGCAGGAGAGACGCCACAGGAGGCAAAGCAAAGAGAACACAGAACGCACCTGCTAAGCACACTCTGTGGTGGGGCTGGGGCTGGACACTCACAACGGGCATGTTTTCTCTTTGCCCCTCTAACAGGCTTGGGATAGGGGGCGCTTTCTCCCTTACTCCTCCAAACCTGAGGTGGCCAGCTCCGGCTGTCTCCACGTGTACCCATTGGGAGGTGGTAGCCCCACTGGCTCCTCTTCAGGGGTCTTGTGAACAACAGTCCCCGACTTCTCTTCTTCCATACTCTCCACTCCCGCCTGACCACTGGTGTTACGTCGAGACTTCAGGAAAGCAATCAAGCCAGGATCTGGGAGGCACAGGGAAGGGCAGGCAAGGAGAGTGGAGAGACCACACATCTCTGGCTGACTTCTCTTAGATAACGTGGTCTCTTGTGTTTCTACCCATGAGTGCTGAGAATAAAATAATTCTCCACCCAGCAGCAGCCCCAGCCTTCTTATATTATGTGGGCTCCCTGTTCTTTCCCCATTCAGCTACCAATCCTGGACAAGGACAAGGGCTTTATGGAAGAAGTCATCATTAGCAGGATGAATGTCCCTCTCACTTCCTCCCAACTAATCAGTGTGACCAGTCTTTCAATACTACGAAAGCTGAGTTTCCAGGAGAGCTCCAGCCTAGAGGGCCCTGATCCCCATACCTAGCTGGGCCCACAGCCTCTGCTGCTCCTGAAGGATCTCCTCCGGGCCCAAGGCATGCAGCTTTGCCAAGTTCTCCTCATGGATGGTCTGGATCTCACGCCTGGCATCCTGACTCTGGAGGCCCTCTCCAGTGATGAGCTGGGGCCCCTGGGAACTCTTGCCAGCCTCTGGAACACACAAGCCCTCCACCCTAAGTCCTAGTGCCTCAGATGTCAGGGATCCTAAAAAATGTTGATGGTTCGATTCAATTCGATAAGCAGTTATTAAGCACCTACTGTGTTCCAGACACTGTACTAGGCAATGGGGCTTCAAGGACAAAAATAAGAACAACTCCTACCTTCAAAAAACCTTACATTCTACTAGGAGGAAACAACATGTAAACTAATAAGTAAATATAAAATAAATACAAATTAATCTGGGTGGAGGGACAGAGAAGAAATGATAACCAAAATGTCCTCTGCAAGAGACGGCATCTGACCTGAGTCTAGAAAGGGCGTCAGGGGCTCTGAGAGGCCTCAGAGAGGAGGGGCAGCATTATCACACTGCCCTTAGACCCACCCCCTTCTGTGAAACTGTCAGGTCCTCACATTCACTCAGCAGTTACTTATCTCCCTCTCACCCCTGACATGTCTCATTAGACACAGGGCTTCCTACAGGCTGGGACCACAGAATGGCTGCTTTTTAGGGGGCGGAGCCAAGATGGCAGAGTGAAAGCAGTGA
Source organism: Phascolarctos cinereus (assembly GCF_003287225.1). Taxonomy (NCBI): domain Eukaryota; kingdom Metazoa; phylum Chordata; class Mammalia; order Diprotodontia; family Phascolarctidae; genus Phascolarctos; species Phascolarctos cinereus. Next base: position 186,144,510 of record NW_027555736.1, read on the forward strand.
CTTGCTTGAGCTCTCCTCCAAACCCCTCCAAATACTCATAAAAAATGGCTCTAAACAAATTCTGAAGCAGCAGAACCCACAAAAAGACAGAGTGAGACAAATTTCCAGCCCAAGACAACCTGGATGGTTGATCAGAAAGGTGTATTGCACCGGGCTGGGAGCTCAGTGTAGTGCAGCATGGGTGCAGGCCACAACGTGGGCACAGCCGCAGCAAACCTAGAGCAGGCCTCAGAGGACTAAATCTCGGGCAGCTGTGGCAGTTTCCAGACTCCTCAATCCACCAATGCCAAAGACAACTTAGAAGGTCAGTGGGAAAAGTCTGTTTCTGTCGGTGCTGAGACAGGAAGGTGGGATTTCAGATCCATTCCCCAAAAGTGTGGCCCGGGGGGGGGGGGGCACAGCTGCTCCTGGGCTTCCAGCCCACAGACTGAGGGGGAATCCAGTGGCTGATCAGAGAGGGACTGCAGGGATCTCTTTGCTAGTGCTGAGGCAGGAATCTCTTGCTTTGCCTGTGGTTGGATCTGGGTCACAGTTCTGGGCAGTGGTGCTGGGGTGAGGAGGAGCACTGGCGTGGTGGAGCTTGTAGTGGTTGTGGAGAGGAACCCCTCCTCACACTTACAGGACAGAAAAGAGTACTTGTGGTCACAGGCCAGGAAAGGAGTAAACACCTCGCCCCTCATCATACCACCTTGGAAGAACTGAAAATTTACAGGTCCCTATAAGTATCTCTGAAAACAGCTATACAAACCCCTGAAGCTTGGGACAATACATTCTCCACATTGGAAGCAGACTCTTACCTTAACAAAGAGTTTAAAACTCAAGTAATTGGCTGGGATCATGAGCAAGCAGCACAAAAAGAGTCAGACTATAATCTTACTTTGGTGAAAAAGAAGATCAAAATATACAACCAGAAGAAGACAACAAAGTCAAAGCTCCTACATCCAAAGCCTCCAAGAAAAATATGAATCAGTCCCAGGCCTTGGAAGAGCTCAAAAGGGATTTTGAGAAGCAAGTAAGGAAGTAGAGGAAAAACTGAGAGTGATGCAAGAAAATCATGAAAAACAAGTCAACAGCTTGCTAAAGGAGACCCAAAAAAATACTGAAGAAAATAACACCTTAAAAAATAGCCTAACCCAAATGGCAAAAGAGGTCCAAAAAGCCAATGAGGAGAAAATGCCCTAAAAAGAAAAATTGGCCAAATGGAAAAGGAAGTCCAAAAGATTACTGAAGAAAATACTTCCTTAAAAATTAGAATAGAGCAATTGGAAGCTAGTGACTTTATGAGAAATCAACACAGTAGAACAAATCCAAAAGAATGAAAAATTAGAAAACAATGTGAAATATCTCATTGGAAAAACAACTGACCTGGAAAATAGATCCAGGAGAGAGAATTTAAAAATTATTGGACTATCTGAAAGCCATGATCAAAAAAAAGCCTAGACATCATCTTTCAAGAAATTATCAAGGAAAACTGCCCTGATATAGTAGAACCAGAGGGCAAAATAGAAATTGAAAGAATCCACAGATCTCCTCCTGAAAGAGATCCCCAAAGGAAAACTCCTAGGAATATTGCCAAATTCCAGAGTTCCCAGGTCAAGGAGAAAATATTACAAGCTGCCAGAAGGAAACAATTCAAGTACTGTGGAAACACAATCAGGATAACACAAGATTTAGCAGCTTCTACATTAAAGGACCACAGGGCATGGAATATAATATTCCGGAGGGCAAAGGAGATAGGATTACAACCAAGAATCACCTACCCAGCAAAACTGAGTATAATCCTTCAGGGGAAAAAATGGTCATTCAGTGAAATAGAGGACTTTCAAGCATTCTGATGAAAAGACCAGAGCTGAATAGAAAATTTGACTTTCAAATACAGGACTCAAGTGGAACATGAAGAGGTAAACAGGAAAGAGAAATCATAAGAGACTTATTAAGATTGAACTGTTTACATTCCTGCATGGAAAGATGATATTTATAACTCATGAGACCTTTGTCAGTATTAGGGTAGTTGGAAGGAAAAAAATTATATGTATGTATATGTAGATAGATAGATAGAGGGCACAGGGTGAGTTGAAGATTAAGGGGTCATATCTGGAGAATAAAATTAAGGGATGAGAGAGGATTATACTCGGAGAAGAAGAAAGGGAGAGGTAGAATGGGGTAAATTATCTCACAAAAAAAAACCAGAAAAGTCTCTATAGTGGAAGGGAAAGGGGAAGGTGAGAGAATGAGTGAATCTTATTCTCATAAGGATTTGGCTTAAGGAGGGAATAACATACACATTCAATTGGGTATGGAAATCTGTCTTACCCTACAGGAAAATAGGGGGAGAAGGGGACAAGAGAGCAGGGGATGATAGAGAGGAGGGCAGATTGGGAAAGGGGTAATCAGAAGTAAATACTTCTGAGGAGGGACAGGGTCAAAAGAAAGAATAGAATAAATGGGAGGCAGGATAGGATTAAGGGAAATAGAGTTAGTTTTTCACAACATGTCTACTATGGAGTGTTTTGCATAACTGCACATGTACAACCTATATTGAGTTGCTTGCCTTTTCAATGAGGGTGGGTGGGGAGGGAGGAAGAGAGAAAATTTGAAACCTAAAGTTTTAAAAACATATGTTTAAAAAAAATGTTTTCACATGCTACTGGGAAATAAGAAATACAGGAAATGGGGTACAAAAGTCTATCCTGCCCTACAGGAAAACAGAAGGGGAAGGGAATAAGAGAAGTGGAGAGACATAGAAGAGAGGACAGACTAGGGGAACAGATATTCAGAATGCATGCCATCTTGGGGTGGAAGGAGGGGGGAGATGGGGTATAAATTTGGAATTCAAAAACTTGTGGGAGTGTATGTTGAAAGCTAAAAAGAAATAAATTTATATTAAAAAAAAAAAGAATGGCTGCTTTTTATACAGTGCATGAAAAGGTGCTTCGAAAGCATCTCCTAGACACTCTCTCAACGGATAACCCAGTGAGGTAAGTACTTCAGACAGCATTAGGCCCAACTCACAGATGAGGAACCAAGAACTTTAGTGATAGCTGGGGTCACAGAGGTGTCAGTGCCATAGGCAAGATTTCAACCCTGGTCTCTGCCACCTCAAAGTCCAGTACACATTTCTTTCTTTAAAAAAATATTAATTGATGCCTTTTGACTTAACATCCTGTTTATTTTTTAATCTTCAAGGGGTACAAGCTGCAGCAAGCCTTGCCTTGTGGCAAAGATTTAAAAAGAAAAAAACAGTTCAGGAAATACAACAACAATGCCAACTGTGTCTGACTGTAATGTACTGTTCCATGCCCATCTTCTGAGCCACTCTGCGTCAGCATCACCCACAGCACTCAGTTTCATCTTACTGTGTTTACACTGGCACAGTCGGCTTACTTCACTTTCCATCAGCTCATTGTGTCTTTCCATGTCCAGCTCCCCCTTCACCCTGCCACACTGGCTGGCTCTCAGCTCATCCTGTTTCTGGATGTTTGTCCCCCACACCTTTCGGGCTGAAATCTGACCCCAGATTGCTGCCAGCAGTTTGGGGGATGAAGGAAGAAATCCTTCTCTCACATCGCTGTCACTACAATTTTGGAAAGAGGTTCACTTATTCCCTTAGTCTTCTCCAATAGCCAGATGATTTCTCGCCTCTTCTTTTTTTAGGACCCAATACTGAACCCACACCCAGAGCTATTACCTCCCTTGTGCATACGTGTTTAAGCAGGGACAGGGAGACAATTCCTTACTGAGATCCAACCCCTGTCCCAGGGCTGTTTTTTCTGACCTGGGCAGGGTCACCTTTCCTTAAGTAGCTTGGTAGCCCTCTGTTCCCAGTACACACCATATTTATGTCAACTTGACACAGAAACCTGATCTGCTGTAGCCCTACTAGAGCTCAGAACTCCCAAACTGAAGTGATCCATCCATCTCAGACACCATAGTTGTAAGGATTAAGGCATATGCCACAATGGCTGGTCCCAAAGCACTTTCCAAATGGGAAGGGAAAAGAGTATAGCCACAAATATATCCTGGAAAGTTCTCATTCTAAAGAGCGTTATAGATGGAAACTCACCTTCCTGTTGGCCCTGGGTAGGTACGGACGTCTCCATCGGTGTGCTGTTTGCCTCAGCCTTCCTCCTCGCTGCAATCTCCTGGGCAAAAATGCTTCTCTTTCCAGATGTTGCTGTTTTCCCCTGGGGAGCAGGGAAAAGAAGCTAGGTTAATAGTGGCTACCATGCTTCCACTAAGGTGTCTCTAGGACAAAGTATAAGAAGCTGTACTCAGCCTAGGACGACCACAACTATAGCCCGTGGAGAAGGCAGGGTAGTCTAAAGAAATGTCTTCCTAGCCTAGCTTCCCACAGAAGTTCAACCATCTCCCTCACCTATTCCTACCATCTGCCTGGGATCCCATCTTTGTTTACCTGGGAGCCTTTCTGTGAGCGATGGAAAACAGAGGGGAAAGCCACTCCACTGGGAAGAGGCATGGTCACAGCCATTGCACTGGTATCACGTTCCTGGGGAAGCAAAACAAAATGTACTAAAGAGGTAAAGACTCCACTGGTGATCTCTAATCCCATTGAAAAGCAGGACCACAGATGAGAAGCAAATTCTCACCCTTCACCCTTGCAAATAACCCTGTATTCTGCCTGGCAGGAGAAAAAAATATATACTCCCTTCCTAGCATTGCCCCCAGTCCACATTCTTTTTTCCCAACAAAGGCAGGGGCAAGACGCACAATAATTTTGGTGAAGACAGCGGTGATATGCCGGTCATGCTGATCTAGCCTGTCCTCAGGGTCTTGGTCCTCAGGCACCGTGAAGCGTGGACTGGGCCTGGCCCTCTTTGGAGGAGCAGGGATTAGAGTGGGGGATAAATCTGGAAGCTCTGACAAGACAAAAAACAAACATGAGGATCCCTAGCCATTCCCAAAAAATCAGGGCTGAGAGAAGATTATAATGCAAATTAACAAACTAAGAGTTCAGAGCAAGAAAAGGGACAGTTGTCTACAGTAGTCAGAAGCACTGTGGGACCCAGAAGGAAAGAGGTATAGTAACAAAGAATGTGGTGAGTCTGATGGAAGGGGGTAAGAGGAGAGGAAAGGAGAAAAAGAGACGGGAGAGATGGGGAGAAGAGAAGAGAGTGGAAGAGAAGAGAGGAGAAGAGAAGAGAAGAGAAGAGAAGAGAAGAGAAGAGAAGAGAAGAGAAGAGAAGAGAAGAGAAGAGAAGAGAAGAGAAGAGAAAAGTAAGTATTCAGGAAACAGAGTCCCAAAGGATGAACTCTAACCTCATCCATCCACTCCATCCCTGTGACATGACAACTTACTGTCTAATGTTACCACATCCCGCTGATCCTGCAGAACGGGCGGTTCCTCATCAATACATCTGTCCTTCTTGTTTACCTTCTTTGCTATTCGTACAGCTGGGGTGGCCCCTGAAGAAAGGAACTGATTCTGGAATCGCAGTAAGTCCACCTCGGACTCTCCTGGCTTTGGTCTCGACAGCATTTTGTCACTGCAGAGTCCTCCCCACTGAGATCTGTTCCAGACTATAGGGTTCTCTTATTCCCTTCCAGGGGCCACACAAGAGTCCCTGTGAGGATTTCAACACAATGGATATAATTTAGCCGGCTTCCTCAAGGTCCACTTCACTTGACCCTTGCTTCTCCGCATGCTACTTTGGGCACACTGTCCCAACACGGGTCTATGTCAACTAAATCCTTCTTGTATCACTTTCTTTTCACTCCATTCTACTGTGCTTGTACATTTATGTAGGACTTCTTAGTGTACAAAGTTTTTTCTCCCTAAGAAACTGTGAGACAGCTAACAGATTTCCCAGAGCTTCAAGGTCTTACCCATGGCTGTGAGGCTACTTCTCACTTGAGTTGGGACTTGGACCCTTCTGCTCTTTTATGTTTGTTATGTCATTTTAAGTTATGATACTGTGCCTTTATCATCATTCAACAAGTATTTACTTAACCCCTCATGTCCTCAGAACTGTGCTAACTACTATGAAGATTATAAAAAAACATAAGCCATAGTTTTGGTGCTTGAAAATCTGAAAAGATAAAACTAATATACATAAAATAACTGGAGAACAATTGTATGGTGACGAATAGGAGTATAACAGGTAAAATGACTACATTTTCCAAAACCAAAAAATTGGGACACAGGATCTTCCTCTTGCAAAGCCTCACTAAAAGTACACTTTCTTTTCAGAATTAGGTCTGTCCTGGAAAATCCAGGGCATGTGGCTGCTAAAGATAGAAATTCAAAGAAGGAAGAGATCAGAGCAGGTTCAGAGCAGGTGCTTCTTGGAGGGGACAAGTGAGGCAACGAAGGATCACTGAAGGGAATACTAGGATCTTGTAATTTCTGTGCAGATGATGATAATAATAGCTAACATTTATATAGCACTTACTATGTGCCAGGCACTGTGCTGTGCTTTACAAAAACCTTTTGAAAGATGACTTTCAAAGCTAAACACAGTTGTAATCTCTCTCCTGATTCTCCAACTTCCCATCACTTATTGCTTGTTAGACACCTCCTACTGGATGTCCCATAGACACCTCAAACCAACATGTTCAAAATGGAACTCCCAATTTAGTTATTTTGGTTGAGGGGGCTGCTACCCTTTCAGTCACATGGATTTGCAAACCTCCATGTCACTTCCTCTATATTCCCCTCTAGGTCTGCTCTTTCCTGACTCTCCTGTCTTATCTTGCCATGCCTTCTTAGTCTCCTTTGTTGGCTCTCCATACACATCATGTTCATTAACAGCGAGCATCCCCAATTTGGAATTACGTCCAAAGGGTTATAAAACTGTGCACACCCTCTGACCCAGCAAGACCACTACTAGGGCTGTATCTCAAAGAAATTATAAAAAAGGAAAAAGGACCCACATGTACAAAAATATTTATTGCAGCTCTTTTTGTGGTGGCAAAGAACTTGGAAATCGAGGGGATACCCACCAACTGGGGAATGGCTGAACAAGTTGTGGTATATGAATGTAATGGAATACTATTGTGCTACAAGAAATAATGAGCAGGCAGATTTTAGAAAAACCTGGAAAGACTTATATGAACTGATGCTGAGTGAAGTGAGCAGAACCAGATGAACACTGTACACAGTAATAGCAACACTGTTCTGTTTAAACTATGTCTGACTTAATTTGACTCATTAAACTATGATTGACTTAGTTCTCAGCAATACAATGATCCAAGACAATTCCAAAAGACTCATGATAGAAAATACCATCCACATCCATAGAAGAACTATGGAGTCTGAATGCAGATTGAAGCACACTATTTTCACCTTTTTTTTTTGTTTTTCTTGGTTTTTCCTTTTTGTTCTGATTTTTCTTTCACAACATGCCTAATGTGGAAATATGTTTACATGGTTGTACATGTATAATCTATATCAGATTACTTGCCATCTTGGGGAGAAAGGATGGAAGGAGGAAGGGAGAAAAAATTTGGAACTCAAAATCTTATAAAAAATGAATGCTGAAAACTATCTTTACATGTAATTGGGAAAAAAATAAAATATTATTTACAAAAAAAAATGGTAAGCATCCCCAAAGCTCTTTTTGCCCCATATTTTCTCACTTATATTTTCATGGGTCCAATCTTTATATAGATGACCCCCAGATCTATATATCCAACCCTAGTCTTTCTCCTGAATTATAATCTCATATCACCACCTCCTTTTAGACATCTTGCAATGGATGAAATGGCTGCCCCCTAAACATCTCAAATGCAATATGTTCAAAACTAAATTTATCTTTTCCCCAAACTCTTCTTTCTTCTTACTTATAACTGTCAAGAGTACCACCCATATGACTCATTCATGAGGCAAGCAAAGCTGGAGATGAGACCCTGAGAATGAATTCCAGATCAGACAAGACAGTTGGGCTATCTCGAAGGATTACTGAGGAAACACAGTGTTGGCAGAACCAGTTCCTGGGATAAAAGACGAACCAGATAAAAGCAGGCCATATCATTTTCATGTGGTTCTGTAGGCCCACAGGATTCCTCCTTTGAGGAAGGGACTTTTAAATCTGAACTATTTCTTCCAAAAAGAACACCCAATGGCAGCTCCTAAAGTATATTTCATGACCAAAATTTAACACTGCAATGTAAACAAGTTGGGAAGAAAATGTTTAGATGAGACATTTTGAAAGATAAATGGTCTCCATCGTTGCAGATCTGTACAGGGCTGCACTCAATCCAAGCTTTGTTAAGTGCTCCCAATCCAAAAGACCCATTAGCAAATGACGCAGCAGAGCAAAGGAAGAGCAAAGAAGCCCAGGCCATAGAAACAGCCACGACGCACACACCATGAAAACCATGTAAATTCAATCTCAGCATCAAGCGTGCACCACTTCTCCTGTTCTGTCAAGACCTCTTCCTTTTCTGTTTGCATTTAACGGACAGTCTAGGAAACATTTTACAGAATAAAAACACAGACCACCTTCAGTCCTCTAGTGATTAAACGCACATGAGCAAGTCTATGTCTTGTCTGGATTCACTGCTGCAACATAGGAGAGGCTAGAAGTATCATCTGGATTGTTGTGAAATTATTTTAAAACAGTGACACAGCTCTGCCTTTATTCATTTCTCTCACCATGATATAAGTACAAGCATTGTGAATGAACGGAGTTGTTAGTTAACTTCTGTGTGTCATTTTTTTCTTCCAGTTTTGTGGGTTCCTTTTCCCTTTTTACGGTGACGCTAACTGCACTGGTTAAAGCAACTAACCAGTTGTACTTCAGAATCTGCCCTCTAGCCAAGTCTAACTTCTTAGACACTACAGATGGATAAGTTTGGTGGTTTGAACAAAAAAAGGGAACATTAAACATCACAGCCCTTACTAATATCCTGATTCTGCTATCAAGTGTAGAAACCTCCCTTCAGGAAAAATTTGTGACCATTTTGTATAGCTTGTCTGGAAACTTCTGTAAATCTTGTATTTTAGTAAAATGTTTTTTGTTACTTAAAAAAAAAGTTACTCCTAGTTACTCAGGCTTTCAAACTGAGTGTCATCTTCACCTCCTTACTCCACAATTACCCCACACATCTACTGCCCGATCTTGTCATTCCTCCCTTCACAACATGTCACAGAGACATAACATTTCCTCTACTCACACAGCTACCACTCTAGTTCAGGCCATAATTGTCTTGTACCTGAACCAGCCTTCTGGGGGGCCTCTTAGCCTTAAGACTCCGAGTCAATCCATCTTCCACTCAGCTGCCAAGGGCAATTTCCTAAAATGCAGGTGTGACCACATCACCCCCATAATCAATACATTCCAATGGCTCCCTATTACCTCCAGGATCAAACACAGAGTCCTTTGTTTTGCACTGAAAGTTCTTTGTAACTGTTCCTTTCCTAAAACTTTTCCAGCTTTTTTATACATTACTCTCCTCTATGCACTCTACAATCTATGTACACCGACCTGCTTGTTGTTCCTTGCACACACTGGTTTGGTTCTAAAACATCTCAAAATAAAACAAAAAATATCTCACCTATCTTCTATCTGCTCCCACAAGTACTAATCTAATTTAGGCTCTCCTCACCTCTTGCCTGGATTACTATAAAACTCTTTCCCATTACCAATATATCCTTTACACAGTTGTCAAAATATCTTCTTTTAACTTTTTTTTTTTGCTGAGGCAATTGGGGTTAAGTGACTTGCCCAGGGTCACACTGCTAGTAAGTGTCAAGTGTCTGAGGCCATATTTGAACTCAGGTCCTCCTGACTCCAAGGCCAGAGCTCTATCTACTGAGCCACCTCGCTGCCCCCAAAACATTTTCTTAAATAAAGCATAAGCTTGATCATGTCAGTGACCTTCTCAATAATTTTCAGTGGTTCTTATTACTTTTTTTTTTTTGGTGAACGCAATTGGGGTTAAGTGACTTGCCCAGGGTCACACAACTAGCAACTGTCATGTGTCTGAGGCCGGATTTGAACTCAGGTCCTCCTGACTCCAGGGCCAGTGCTCTATCCACTGTGCCCCCTAGCTGCCCCATCTTACCACCTTAGAATAAAATACAAACTCCCTGATTGGTATTTAAAATCTTTCACAACCATGCTTCAGCCAGCTTTTTCAGGCTTATACCACATTACTTCACTTTACATACTCTATGTTTCAATCATACTGGACTTACTTTTACCTGAACTTAGTATCTGGTTCTCCTATTTCAATGCCGTTGATTTGTGTATTATAAGACTTGCCCTGATGGTCTTGAGACCGTGACAGTCTCCCCTTAAGGAAGGCTGTAAGCTTATAGAACACACTCGTGGAAAAATACTGACAATAACATTTTTTTGAAGGTTGGTACAGCTATGTCCTTCAAAAATATTTCATCTACCACCAGCTTGTTTTTCTCCCTGATAATCCCTCAAAATAATATTTTGTCTACTACCAGTTTGTTTTTTTTCCCTAATAAAAAACCTTCCAAAATAATATTTTGCCTTGACCCCAAGAGGGCCACCCAAAATCAGAGTATAAGAACTTCACTCCTGCTGGAGTCCCCTCCAGCAGGAACATACCTTCCTGCTGAGCATCCCCCTCCTGCTCAATAGACCCATGTCTATATGCTTCCTAATGGAAAGCTGCTCTTAACATGAGTTATGCTCTATGTTAATGTGTATATGTGTTATGTGTGGGTATCCTTTTCCTCTCTTCCCTCTCCTCTCTTCCCCACTGCTTGCAATAAAGCTTTGCATTGGACTGACTCCCACCATTTTCATATGCTATTCTCAGCACACAAACTCATTAAAGGGTTGTTTCCCCCCATGTCTCTGCCTGGCCCATGCACCTTTCCTTAAGGCATAAACTGGGTATCCAGACAAGGACTTAACCTACTAACAGTAGCACCTACACTGGGAGAGGAGGGGCACAGAGAACTCAATTACAGAAAGCAAGGGTCAACAGGGGAGTCCTACATCTTCCCAGAAGAGACTCCCTTATGCCAGAGGACTGTTACAAAACAAGGTGCCTTCCACATTTCTACCTCTCTAGTTTCATTTAAGGCTCACGTCAGGGGCTACCGCCTACCCCCAGCTATTAATGCCTTTTCTTCCCTCAAATTATCATCTATGTATTTATACATGTTGTATTCTGCTGCAGACTGTTTTTCTTCTTGACTTTGCACCCCCAGCTACTAACCCAGCACTTTGCACATAGTTGGCACTTAATACACCTTGGACTGGACAGGATACAGAATGAATAAAGGTATACAAACAGGACTCAGCATGGTTAATTTATAAGCAATAGTGAGGAGACTTGACTTACTAGAGCAGATGTATAATTGGGAAGGATTTAGGAAGACCGTTGGATAAGCAGGATGGAGGGTACAGGAAATTTAGAAAGGCAGGCAGAGGAGACTAAAGCTCTTTTTCACAATGCCTAATTCTTGTTAATTCTGTTCTCCATAAAACCGAAACCAGAACTAGAAACAATTTTAAAAAATTTTTAAAGGGGAGAAAAATACCAAAACAAGTTCAGGGGGTGGGAGAAAAAAAAACGTTTTACGATCAAAGAGGATGGAAGATTATTAGCAGTATTACCTCATAAAGCAAAGAAAACAGTGGAGATTAAAATCATTTTAAAGAAAGCTTTGTAAGAGACGAAACCAAGCCGTTACTCAGGGGAATTTAAGGACAAAAATGAAGGAGAACAACACAAAATAAAAATGGAAAAGAACTGCAAAGATTTTTATAACAAACTTTTCTGTTTGTTATTAAAGGATATTACGGGCCAGTATAGCTACCACAGTCAGACTCTAACATCACAGTCTCAGATTAGTTTAGAGAGGAGGTAGAAATAACACTGAAGGGGAACAAAGCTGAAAAAACCAGCCAAAATCTGACCAAGTGCTCATAAAGGAGAGCTGTGCTGAAGGTGACACCATTGTGAGGGCACTGATAAAATCACAAGGTGTCTGAAGGAGAAGATACCAATGGTGTAGTAAAAAATCTTGTTAATAAGGGGAAAAAAAGATAAGAGAGAGAACATTGACAGCCATGAACCTATCTGTCCTACTTTCCCTTCTATATAAAATTTTTATGAGAATCATCTTCACACACATTGAAGACGTGTTCAATGAGGATATTAACCAGGAAACAGGCTTTCACAAGTGACGGACCACATCTTTACCAATACACAACTGCCCAAAAGATCCAGGGAACATAAGATCCCACTGCTCTTAATCCTTATTATTTAAAAATCATTTGACTCAGTAGAGCAAAGTGCTACCCTTTACTATCATCCCCCAAAATTGTTTTGGTATTTTTATCCCTTTTAAAAAGTTTTTAGGTTGTTTCCATTTCTGGCTTTGGTTTTATGGAGAACAGAATTAATAAGGATAGGGTATTTTGGAAAAAGAGTTCTATTCTCCTTTGACTGGTCTTCAAAATGGATGGGTTCTCTTCCCACCCACACAATAAAATCATTTAAGATTTCTTGAAAGATATAACAATAGAGACAACCATGTTCAATAACTCTCTAATCATTAGTATATTAATAACAGGGAGATTATGAAAGCCAAAGGTATGATGAAGGTCTAGCACAGAACCCATGGTGAAGAACAGTGAGGTTTTCTCCAGCAGGGGTTGTTAACTTAGGGGTCTGTGAGAGATACACACACATACACACACAAACACAATATATACATATATATGTGCATGTATACACACACACTGTATTTCAGTATAATTGGTTTCTTTTGTCATCCTATGTATTTAATTTTATGTACTTAAAAACATTTTCCTGAGAAGGGGTCCATAGGCTTCACCAGACTTCAAAAGGTGTCCATGAAACAAAAAAAATTTAAGAAACCTGTGTTCTAGAGGTTCCTGTTTTTATGCTGGTTGTATCAAGCTCCAGAACAATGCAGAGCCCCCTGCAAGAGAGACACTAAAAAATGCCTGGTCTGACCATCTAGAAAGGACTTCAAAACCAGAATTCTTTCCACTACAACAACATGCTTCTAGGAGAAAAATGGGGGTAGGGGGTGGAGGAAGGTTGGGAGGGCAGGTAATTAGCAACAAATTTCACAAGGCCTTAAATGCCAGAAAAAAAGTTTGACTGCTCTGATCTATCCACTTGGTCCAAAATGTATAGAGTTTGGGATTCTAAATTCTTATTTGGTAAGGACCATATCTTTCCAGGGCTTGTATTTTGTAAAGCAGCTTGCTCACTGTAAGCATTAAATGAATATTTATAGATCAACTGAACAAAACACCCACAGGTAGGTAGGCTGCTTACTTCAGAAAAGGCAGGCATCCCAAGCTGGTCCTACATAAGTGGGGAAAAAAGGCACTGTTTGCTATTATATAACTGCATGGTACCGTGAAAAGAACACCCACTTTCCAGTCATCTTCCTCCTATGCCTCCTTGCCTCTGACCTGGCTCTCCAAGTTGCACCCTGGTGCTCCTTCAATCTTGATTGGTTGAAGTTCTCCATAACTACACAAACCCATAGTGCTGCTGCTCACTGGACATCTTCACAGAATGCTGCTCAGTGGATACCTTTTCTCCCTCTCCGCTTCCCCTTACAATGAACATTCCATATTAATCAATTCTAAGGCTCCTCTCAGTCGCCCTGTGACTCCCCTAACCAAAACAACCATAAAGGCCATAACTCTCAGATTAAAATACGAGCAACTTGAGGGTAGGGTCTTTGTCTTTGTCTTTGTATCCCCAGCAGCTAACGGGCCCACTGGATAGACGCCAGGCCTGGAGTCAGGAAGACATGAGTTCAAATCAAGCGTCAGACACACTTACTAGCTGTGTGACCCTGGGCAAGTCACTTAAACCCTGTTTGCCTCAGTTTCTTTTTCTGTAAGATAAGCTGGAGAAAGAAATGGCAAACCAATATTTTTGCCAAGAAAATGCCAAATGACTTTCACTAAGAGTCAGACATGAATGAACCAACACAGAAACAACAAAACCCCCAGGATTTCGCATAGTGCCTGCCACACAGTAAACACAACCAATTTTTATTGTTGGGACAAAACTACAAACGTAGTATATATTTCAACAACAAAAACCCAAGTGTTGACAAGTCTTTCGTGTATCCTCCCCCATAAAAGTACAACTCTAACTTGGGAAATTTAAATCAGAAGAGATGTTAAATCTTGTTATTTTTTGTTTTGTTTTTAGGCGATTGGGGTTAAGTGACTTGCCCAAGGTCACACAGCCACTGTCAAGTGTTTGGTCTGAGGCCAGATTTGAACTCATGGACTCCTGACTTCAGGCTGGTGCTCTATCCACTGTACCACCTAGCTGCTCTCAAGACACTAAACCTTGAAGCAACCACAGAGATAAAGTATCTTTTCTCTCCCTGACTACGTCCTCACTCCATTCTGCTGAGAAACTGAAGCTCAGAGAAGGGACTAGACTAGACCAAGATCACATGGCTTATAAATGCCAGTGCCAAGACTTGAATCTCACCCCAGTAATCCAATACCCATTACACCACACTGCAATAACATAAGCTATTTTCCTTAATTTTCAAAGGAGCCTAAGTGATCCGAAATTGAGTTCCAACTGCCTTAATAGAGACTGTCCAGACAGCACTCTGCAAATTACAAGCTGCCCACAAATTCTAACTCTAAGGTTTGGCTCATGATAACTCCCAGAATAAAAAGAATTACAATTTACTCCTTGAGGTTGGAGACTTTCACTTTTTTATATTTATCTTCACGTCTAGCCCAACACCGGCACACGGTTGACTCAGAACAGGCAAGTGGAGCAGCAAAATGTTAGGTCTTTAGTCAGAAGACTTTCTTTGACTTCAGACACCAACTAAGCTACATGATCCAGGGCAAGTCACTTAACTCATCTGCCTCAGATTCCTCAGCTGTAAAACGGGGATAAGAGCAGGGCCAAAGGAGGTTAATATCTGTAAAGCACTTAGCACAGTACCTGGCACAAAATGAGACGTTAATAAATGGTTCTTCTTAATCAATGTTTGTTGATTGGGTGTTAAAAATCGTTTCTCTTTGTTTCTTTTTTCAAGTCGTTTTTAGTGAAAGAAAAGCTCCTAGGGTCCAGAAATCGATCGTTCTGTTTTTATATGTACTATCAGTCGTTCCACAAATATTTATGAAGCGTTTCCTATGAGGTAGGCACTATGCCAAGTGCTGGGGAAGCAACAACAAAAAAGAAGATAAAAACACAGTCCCTGCCCTAAAGTAGGGGACACGCATATAGTAAGCGCTCACTAAATGCTTGCTCAATTGAACTGGGGCTTTATCTTGCAAAAGATTAACTCTAGGCGGTGTAGACCAGAAAACTCAAAAGGAAATAATGGGATTAATGCAAATCCCATGGGGCGGAAGAGCCGCAGAACGCCACGAGCCGTAGGGGCGAGCTCCCAGGCTTCTCCTTCCCACCCGGAGTCCCGGAGGTCTCCGCTGGCTCTCCACGCTTCCCGGGCGGGGAAGGCGCTCTCACCCCCCACTCTCCCTTGCGGACCCGCGGGTGTCCCAAAAAGAAGGCGCCAGAATCGGGCAAATGAGCCAGGTAGTGGATGCCCAGCTCTGCACCAGAGCCGGGGACCGAGGCTGAAGTTCCACCCGGGAAACAGACCGCTTGAGATGCCCACCTAACCTGCTTCAGGCCCCGCTGGGTGCCGCCATCTTGCCCCACAGTAGCAATCACTTCCGCTGCCAAGGAAGTACTTCCGCCCCGCAGCCCCGGGCTCCTCCCCTCTCGGAAACAGATCCGCCCGGGAGGCGTGGCGAGGCTAGCGATAACGACATGATGGGCGGGACCGGGAGTTGTGCTCTCCAGCAACGCAGGAGTAGGCGGCCTTCGTGCTGCAGCTCTTCAGTGCCCTTGGAATGAATCTGGAGGGATCAGGAGCCGCCTAGATATAGATGTACATAGAGATAGAGATAGAGATAGAGATAGAGATAGAGATAGAGATAGAGATAGAGATAGAGATAGAGATAGAGATAGAGATAGAGATAGATAGGAATATACACACATATATGTACATATACATGTAAATATATACATAGACATACATATACCTGTGTGTATACATATATAGGTATATGTGTGTGTATGTATACCTATATAGGTACACACACACACACACACACATACATGTCACACATGAGTTTGCACTCAGCTACCTGCATATGCCATGTCCTTCCTTAAACATCCTGGCTTCAGCTTTGTTGACTCCCCCTCCCACAGCCAAACTGGCCTTTTCTCTCTTTTTTAACGCTCACCATCCATTTCTCATCTCCATCCTTTTGCACTGCCCCTACCTCATGCCTGGAACATACTTTCCTTACCTCCACATCAAAGAGTCCCAGGCATCATCTCCTGCTTGAAGCCTTTCCTGCTCCCTCCAACTGCTAGTTAGATGATGCAGTGGATAAAACACTGGACCTGGAGTCAGGAAGACCTGAATTCAAATCTCGCCTTAGACATTTATTAGCTGTGTGACCTGGTTAAGTCACTTAACTTCTGTCTGCCTCAGTTTCCTCAGGTGCAAATAGTAACACTTACCTCCTAGGGGGGTTTTGTGGGTCAAATGAGATATTTGTAAAACACTTAGTGTGGTGCCTGTCAGTTTCCTTATCTGTAAAAGGAGTATAACAGGGCTCTCTATCCATAGGATCTCAGATTTCGGGCTGGATTCTGCCTACAGGCATCTCTCCTTGGATCTTCCTGGGAAATTCTCTATACCCATGAAATTACAGGTCTGGCACCCCAACAGTCTTCTCTACTCCAAATGTGCCAAGTCCTGGAAGTGCAAATACCAAGGTGATATATTCCTGGCTCTTAAAGACAGTATCCCCAAGCTTGATAACACCTTGATGTACATGTGCATTTTCATCAGTACCTATGCATTTCCATGGATGACACCACTGGTTACACTGAATCTCAGATGGATTCAGACATCCACTCGCTTTCCCAAATCTATACCTCTACTGTCATCCCCCCCAATATAAATAACCATGACCATTAACAACTCACCTTATTCACACAGACCCACCTGAGTTTTTGTGAAAAAAGATTTTTGTAGCTGAAAAAGCACTGTATAAATGTGATCTATATAATTCTTTCTGTTATATTATTGAGTATGAGAGGGGATGGGAGAGAGGGAGGTTGGGGAAATAGGGCAGCCCCCATCAGTCAATCTGCATCCTTAGGGTCAAGGTGTGTGGATCCGAGGAAGATGACTGTGGCCAAAGTATTTTAGAAGCACCTTAGGTAAGTTCAAGGTTTTCCTTAGGATCTGGGTGTAGTCTGATTCTACCCTCAGTGGGACCCCAAGTCCTATTTTTCCCAGTAATGAAACAGAACCATATCTTAAAAATCCTAAAGGACAAGTCCTTGGGCCATAGAGATGAGGGGCCCAGACAAATGTATATGCATTATACAAAATAACTACATTTTCAGATATAAGTAAATCATTCAGCATCTCCAGTACCCTCTTTCTTTCTCTTTGTAAAGCCACATCTACTCAGGTGCTAGGGGAAAAAATCAACCCATAGCTACAAGATGTCCCCAAAGTCTTAGAATAGTTTTAGGCTTTAATAGGCTTTGAAACTGCATTAAGATTTTGGGAACATTTTGTATTTTGTCTATACCTATACATGTTCAGGTTGTCATATGCTCACATGGACCTAAGACTACTGAGTTCAAATCCAGCATCAGACACTAACTAGCCATGTGACCCTAGGTGAGTCACTTTCCTTCTGTCTGTATCAATTTCCTCATCTGTAAGATAGGGATAATAATAGCACCTGCCTCGGAGGCCAGGGCTGTTGTGAGGATCAAAGAAGAGAACAGGAAACATTTTGGAAAGCTTAAAGTGCTATATAAATGATAGTTATTATTATTTAGCTTTTTGTCTTTGTATTCTCAGAGACTAACACAGTACTTGGCACATATTAGACAATTAATAAACGATTAATTGATTGGAACACATCTGGTCTCAGTCTCTCCAGTCCCCAGGAGTATTTGCATTTTAAGTCTTACTCTTAATTGTAAAATGAAGTCAAGCCAAATCAAGTCTGCAATCATTTTTTTGTTGTTATTTTTCAGTCATTTTTCAATCGTGTCCAACTCTTCGTGACCCTATTTGGGGTTTTCTTGGTAAAGATACTGGGGTGGTTTGCCATTCCTTCTCCGGTTTATTTTACAAATGAGGAACGGAGGCAAACAGGGTTAAGTGACTTGCCCACAGTCACACAGCTAGTAAAGTGTTTGTTAACTGCCTACTATGTGCCAGGCACCGTACTAAGCACTGATGACACAAAGAAAGGCAAAAGACAATCCTTGTTCTCAAGGAGCTCGAGGGAGACAAAGAGTAAATAGCTCTGTATAAAAGGGCTATAGACAGGATAAATTATAGATAATCAACTCACAATTCTATTTTTTTAAGGGCAATTGGGGTTAAGTGACTTGCCCAGGGTCACACAGCTAGTAAGTGTCAAGTGTTTGGTCTGAGGCTGGATTTGAACTCAGGTCCTCCTGCCTCTAAGGCCATTGTTCTATCCACTTCGCCACCTAGCTGCCCCTAATTGTAGATAATCAACAGAAGAAAGGCACTAACATTAAGATCCATTGGGAAAAGCTTCTTGTAGAAGGTGGAATTTTAGCTGGGACTTGAAGAAAGCCAGGGAAGTCAGAAAGTGGAGATGAGGCAGGAGGACATCTAGGCATAAGGGCCACCCTGTGAAAATGCACAGTCAGGAGGTAGGGTGTTGTGAGAGAAAAATAGCAAGAAGGTTAATGTCACTGGATCATAAAGTACACTGAAGGGAGTAAAGTAGAAAAAGACTAGAAAGTTAGAAAGGAGACATTTTATAAAGGGCTTTGAAAGCCTAAAAAGAGATTTTACAATTGGTCCTGGAGCTAATAAGGAGCCACTAGAGTTGAATGAATTAGAGTCAGACTTAAGCTTCAGATGCTGTTTTTGTTGGTCCTTCATTTTTGAAGAGGACCAACGACATCACGATGCTGGGGTCAGCATACAGAAAATAGCGGATGGTTGGTGATGCCTTGGCTTTTGAGTGAGCTGGATTTAAGTGAGGTGGAGCTGCACAAAGTCATCAGCCTCACTCTCTCTTCCAGGGCCCCCAAAGTCCAGGGGCAAGACAAAAATCAAGACAACTAGTGATGGCTGGGTGGCAGTGGATGACCCTGGCATCTTCAATGTCTAACCAAGCTCGAAGCTCACCACAGTGGCTACTTCAGCCTCCTTCATGGCCACCATTGGAATAAATTGTTCTCATCCACCCGTTCTTCTGGGGCATGTCTTCATATGCTTGGGGTAGACATCTCCCTAACTCACTGACAGTTTTAGGGCCTGTCAGTTACCCTCCACCTGGTTAAGCCCATCTGCTGCAGTGGTTTTTACCAGGCTGGCATGCTGCAACTTCTTGGAGCCACAGGTGAGAGTTGGGTGACAGGTAGACACCAAAGGTGGATGAGCAGTCCTGAAAAAAGGTGCTCGGGGAGGACTAGCACCTCTGGTATAAACTTTAGTAAGACCAGTGTGATAGCTGAGGGGAGGATGGATTGTAGAGGGGAGAGACTTGAGGTAGGGAGAACAACCAGCAGGTTATTGCAATAGTCCAGGTGTGAGGTGATGAGGGCCTGAGCCAGAGTGGTGGCAGAGTCTGAGGAGAGAAGAGGGAGCATATGAGGGATGTTGTGAAGGCAGAATCTGCTGGACTTGGCAAGTGATTGGATAGGTGGAATAAGAGAGAGTGAGGAGTCAAGGATGATGCCCAAATTGTACACCGGGGGGATTGGGAGAATGACTCGACAATAATAGGAAAGTTGGGAAACGGAGCAGATTTGGGGGTTTGGTTCTTGGACACGTCAAAGACATCCAGTTCAAGATGTCCAATGGGCACTTTGGATATTTGAGACTGAAGGTCAGAAGAAAGGTTAGGGTTGGATAAGAAGATATGAGAATCATCTTTCAGAGAGACGATCATCGGATCGACAGGAACAGATAAGTTCACCAACCAAAATAGTATAGATGGAGAGGAGAACGAAAAATTTGGTCTCTTGTTTTGCCATTTCATCAATGAGCAGGTGAAAGTTGCAGATTCTAAAATCACAGAATGGGTGGCTGCTGACTTTGGCTAGCCTTGCCGTGAGCATAGGTTTCATTGTTGTTCGATCATTTTTCAGTTGTGTTCTACTCTTTGTGACTACATTTCCTTAGCAAAGATACTGGAATGGTTTGCCATTTCCTTCATCAACTCATTTTCCAGATGAGAAAACTGAGGCAAACAGGATTAAGTGACTTGCCCAGGGTCACACAACTAGTAGGTGTGACCTACTAGATTTGACCTACTAGACCTAGTAGATTTGAATTTAGGAAGATGAATCTTCCTGACTCCAGGCCTGGCACTCTATCCACTGAGCCTCCTATCTGCCTCATGAACAAAAGTGCCTTGCATTATGAGGACCTGTCCTCCCTAATAGAGAAGTCCTTAATTCTCACTCCTTAGTGAGATAGGGCAAGATAAATGTGGACTGAGGCAAACCCAAACCCTAATGGAGAATACACTCTGTCTTAGCCTCTCAGGGTACCAGGATAGGGTGTGGTTCCCCATTGACCTGGCAACTGAAGGGTAGACATTAACACTGAGAACATTAAACAGATACCCTAGTACCTGCTGGAAGCTTGCTATTAGAAAACCAGCAAATCCTGCTATTCTGAAACATTGGTTTCTATGTCCAACTTTTTCTCTGTTCCTTTCAGAGCCTTATATTAACTGAGACACAATCTGTTTCATTCTGGGACAAAAAGCCCACCAGAACAGCAGATGGGAGAGAAGAGCAGTAACTCGGGTGGGACATCAGCTCCTTTATCCCAGAGCCCCTATTTAGAAGAAGCCAAGATTAGAGGGCACTGGCAGTGCTTCTAGTCCTTCAGCACGTAGAAACAACAGAACTTAGTAACTAATTAGTAAAATAATTAGCTAAAATAGGAAGTCTTACTGCTCCATAAGATAAGCATAGGATCATATGTGGACTGACGCAAAGGGAAGGAGAAGGAAGAAAATAATGCACACTTCGCTGTAATGGAAACACCAATGACAACAAAAATTGAAACCAAATTCTGTAATTATAATGACCAAACTTGGACCCCGGAGAAGAGATAAGAAAATGTAACTCCCTCCCTTCTTTCTAGAAGTGGGGATTGATGGGTGGGGAGCAGTGTGTACACTACAGATTCATCATTTTTACTGATTTTTCTTTCTTTTTCATTTTTTTGATACAAGGGTGAGGTCTGGCTCTCTGGGAAAGAAGAAAGAACTGTATTAGGAAATATAAATGATGTAAGAATCAAAGATATCAAGAATATATTTAGAAATAAAAGAAAATGTGCAGCAACCCACCTTGCTCTGTCCCCTTCCATATAATCTCTCCAGGGTCCCAGAGCCTCTATTCTCCCCTTCCCACATGGGACAGTATTCTCCATGACCCCCAACTAAAGTTTCATATGACTTGACTCAGGAGCTATTTGTAGTAGTTGTCTCAAGTAAGACCTGTGGCAGAGTCAGGACCCCTTGGATTAGAAAGGAGAGACATAGAGCTGCCCAGCAGTCTAGCATGGTTTCTGAGTTTGGTTCTAAGCTTTAAAAGGGCTTGTTCCTGCCCCTGCCCGCTCACACAGCCCTCCACGGCACCTCCATGTTCCCATGGGATTATCCAGGTCTGGCTCTGGACTATGTTCTAAGGACAAGAACTCCTAGGACAGCTGCTGTTGCTGCTGCATTTGGCCAAATACATTTCCTGTTGATTTGATTAGACTCCTTCCAAGCAATGAATTTTTGAAGTGGAGGGAGCTTTTATTAGCATATATTGTACAAGCAACCTCCCCCAGTCACGTACACATAAATTTTCTCCCTATCCAGCCACAAAACCTAACAGAATTATTTCATAATAATGTCCACAAAAATAGGCACTCTCCTTCACATTCATATCCACCTCACAAGGATGATTTATATACATCCCCTCACATACAGTATCATAATTTTTATGATCCTATGACCTAGTAGGGACCTTAAAGACTAATAATAATAGCTGACATTAGATAGCATGACAGACCTCAAATGTATCTATGACCTCATTAATTTGGATGCCAGTGGAAACCTATTTATGAGAAAAATTTAAAATAATAAAATTAAAATAATAATAAAAAAACCCAGCTATGTCTGCCCATCTTGCTAGACTCTTGTCCACATCCTCTCATACAATATCCATAGCCAGTAGATGTTTTCCTTTTCAGTAGGATTTCTCCTGACATCTCTGAGTATATCAATGGAGAATTCTGGGAGTCTCTCTGTCATCCCTCACTCTCAAATGTGACTAGACCACTTAAGAAAAAATAAATCTTTCTCTACTAGGCTCATGCTCTAAGAAGTCCATTGATAAGAAGAAGTCCCCATACACAACAAAAATATTTCTAGTTGCACTTTTTTGTGATAACAAAGAAATGAAAACAAAGTTGATTGGAAATTGAAAACTGGAAAATGGCTAAACAACTTGTGGTACATGAATATAATGGTATACTACTGTGCTGTAAGAAATGATGTGTGAGATGAATACAGAAAAAACACGGAAAGATCTACATGAATGGATATAGACTGAAGTGAGCAGAACAAAGAAAACAACATACACAATAACTATAACCATGTAAACCCAAAGAACAACAACAACAAAAAAATCAAAAGTGAATGTTATACAAATAAAGTCAGATCTAAATAATTGGAAAAATATCAATTGCTCATGGGTAGCCCGAGCTAATATAATAAAAATGACAATTCCACCTAAATCGATTTACTTATTCAGTGCCATACCAATCAAACTACCAAAAATATTATATAGAACTAAAAAAATAAAAACAAAATTCATCTGGAAGAACAACAGGCCCAGAATATCAAGGGAACTAACGAAAAGAAATGCAAGGGAAGGTGGCCTAGCTGTACCAAATCTAAAACGGTGTTATAAAGCAACAATCATCAGACCTACTTGGTATTGGATAAGAAATAGAGTGGTGGATCAGTGGAATAAGCTAGTTACACAAGACACAGTAGTCAATGATTATAGTAATATACTGTTCGATAAACCCAAAGATTCCAGCTTCTGGGATAAGAACTCACTATTTGACAAAAACTGCTGGGAAAACTGGAAAATAGAATGGCAGAAACTAGGCATAGATCAACATCTTATACCATATACCAAGATAAGGTCAAAATGGGTATATGATTTAGACATAAATGGTGATACCATAAGCAAATTAGGAGAGGAAGGAATAGTTTACCTGTTAGATCTATGGAAAATGGAAGAATTTATAACCAAACAAGAGACAGAGAATATTATGAAATGCAAAATGAATAATTTTAATTATACTAAATTAAAGAGTTTTTGCACAAACAAAGCCAATGCAACCAATATTAGGAGGGAAGCAGAAAGCTGGGAAACAATTTTTACAGCCAGTGTCTCTGATAAAAGCCTCACTTCTAAAATATATAGAGAACTGAATCAAATTTATAAGAATACAAGCCAAAGGGGCAGCTAGATAATGGAGTGGATAGAGCTCTGGCCTTGGAGTCATGAGGACCTGAGTTCAAATCTGGCCTCAGACACTTGACACTTACTAGCTGTGTGGCCCTGGGCAAGTCACTTAACCCCGATTGCCCCACAAAAAAAAAAAAGAATAGAAGCCATTCCCCAATTGATAAATGGTCAAAGAATACGGACAGGCAACCCAGCGAAATTGAGCATAATCTTTCAGGGGAGAAGATGTATATTCAATGAAATCGGGGACTTCCAAACCTGCCTGATGAAAAGACCAGAGCTCAACAGAAAATTTCATCTTCAAATACAAGACTCAAGACAGGCATAAAAAAGTAAACAGGAAAGAAAAAAACAACAACATGTTTTAATAAGGGCAAACTATTTACATCCCTACAAGGGAAAATGACACTTGTTACTCTTGAGAACTGTATTGTTATTATGACATTTAGAAGGAGTATACATAGACAGAGGGCATGGGTAAAGTTGACTTTGATGTGATGATAAAAAATCTAATTAGGTGGTGAAAAGGGATTGTACTGGGAGAAGAGGAAAGGAGGAGGCAGACAAAGGCAAATTATATCACACGAAAAGGCACAAAAATCTATTACAGTAAAGGGAAAGAAGGGAGGGAGATGAACATTGTTTGAACCTTACTCTCATCAGGTTTGGTTCAAAGAGTGAATAACATAATCAGTTAGGTATAGAAATCTAACTTACCCTATAGGAAATAGGAGGGCAAAGGGAAAAGAAAAGGGAGGGAGTGAATAGAAAGGAGGGAAGAAGTAGTAAGGGTAAAGGGGAAGAAAAGGGAGGGGGCTAATAGAAATCAGGGCAGACTAAGGGACACAGTGGTGGAAAGGATATGAACAGGGAGTTTTCAGATGAAGAAATTAAAGCTATTGGGGCAGCTGGGTGGCACAATGGATAGAGCACTGGCCCTGAAGTCAGGAGTACCTGAGTTCAAATCCGGCCTCAGACACATAACACTCACTAGCTATGTGACTCTAGGCAAGTCACTTAACCCCAACCGCCTCACCGAAAAAAAAAATAAATAAAATTTTAAAAAATTAAAGCTATCTATAGTCATATGAAAAAAAATGTTCTAAGCCACTATTGTTTAGAGAAATGCAAATTAAAACAACTCTGAGGTACCACATTATACCTATCAGATTGGCTAACATGATAAAACCGGAAAATGACAAATGTTGGAGAAGATGTGGGAAAATTGGAACACTAATGCATTGTTGGTGGGGTTGTGAACTGATCCAACCATTCTGAAGAGCAATTTGGAACTCTGCCAAAAGGGCAATCAAGCTGTACATACCCTTTGATTCAGCAATACCACTACTAGGTCTGTATCCCAAAGAGATCATAAAAACAGGAAAAGGACCCACCTGCACAAAAATAGTTAAAGCAGCCCTTTTTGTGGTGGCAAAGAATTGGAAATTGAGGGGATGCCCATCAATTGGGGAATGGCTGAACAAATTGTGGCATATGAATGTAATGGAATGCTATTGTTTCATAAGAAATGATGAGCAGGCTGATTTCAGAAAAACCTGGAAAGATTTATATGGCTTTTTTTGTTGTTGTTTTTTTCGCTAGGCATTGGGGTTAAGTGACTTGCCCAGGGTCACACAGCTAGTAAGTGTTATTGTGTCTGAGGCCGGATTTGAACTCAGGTCCTCTTGAATCCAGGGCCAGTGCTCTATCCACTGTGCCACCTTGCTGCCCCCTGGAAAGATTTATATGAACTGATGCTGAGTGAAGCAAGCGGAACCAGGAGAATATTGTACACAGCAACAGCCACATTGTATGATTACTAACTTTCTCAGAAATGCGTGATCTAAGACATCTCCTGAAGAGTCATGATGGAAAATGCTATCCACATCCAGAGAAAGAATTATGGAGCCTGAATGCAGATCAAAGCATACTATTTGCTCTTTTCTTTTCTTTCTTGTGGTTTTTCCCTTTTTTTTCTGATTCTTTTATCACAACATGACTAATGTGGAAATATGTTTAATATGATTGTACTTGTATAGCCTATATCATATTGCATGCTGTCTTGGGAAGAGGGGAGAGAAGGAAGGGGGGAAATTTAGAACTCACAATCTTATAAAAGTAAATGTTGAAAACTAAATAAATAAATAAAAAGTGAATGCTATGAAATTATAAAGAGCAAAGCATGGCTGGAAAGCAGAAATATGAGAAGACATCTCCATCATATCCCTTTGCACAGTGGAACTAATTCACAAGTGCATTTAAGTACATTGCATTGTATATATTTTCAGGTTTTTTTGATACATTGATCACTTATTCTGATTTTTTCACCTGGTTCTTTTTGTCTTTAAAATGTATTATTTGTAGGGGCTGTTAGGTTGGATAGAGTACCAGCCCTGAAGTTAGGAGGACCTGAGTTCAAATCCAGCCTCAGACACTTGATACTTACTAGCTGGACAAGTCACTTCACCCTGATTACCTCAAAACAAAAGTAGTATTTGTTATATGGGATGATTCTCTGGGAAAGGAAGGAAGAAAGACCAGAAGAAATTATGTTATTAAAAAAGATAATAAAATTTATTTAAAATAATGTTTTTCCTCTTTCCCTCATCCTGCCATTATGTCTTCTTCCCACAGGACTTTCAGAATCAAGAGGTTCCTTGAACAGAAGCAGAAGGGAAAACATTCCATTTCTCAGCAGATTTGCATGGAAACTGGAGAGAAGATCAGGTATAACTCAAAGAGGAGATAGGGAAGAAAGACCAAGAGGGGATTATAAAGAATGGCCATGAGGTATGTTTTTCTTCTATATCAAGTCCAAGTACCTTATCTTGTCATCACCGTTAATAAGAAGGAAATGCCACTACCCTCCCATTTTGGAAGCTATCTACTAAAGTGCACACATTAAATACAATAACAAAAATGTTATTGAAGAGACTAATCTTATCTTTTTAAAAAAAGTTGATTCTTTCAGTAATAAATATATATGTATATTAAAAAATAATTATTTCTCCCTTTCTTTGCTTATTTCTCTTTCTCTTTCTTCTTCTTCTTCTTCTTCTTCTTCTTCTTCTTCTTCTTCTTCTTCTTCTTCTTCTTCTTCTTCTTCTTCTCTTTTCTCTCTCTCTCTCATGCAGACTCTGGTTTTGTTGTTACAGCCCCCTTCTCCAGCCCCTCAGCAGTGGTGGGTTTGTCTGAGAACTCAGCTACACCTTTCCTCATGGTTCTAGGAATAGTGCTCAGGTGTTGGGGTTGCTTAATGTTTTTGCTCATGTGTCCCAATATAGTGTGCTCCCCTCAAAATAAATCATCAATTTGTAGCTCCACAATATCATTTAATCAACTGACATCAATTAGTTTTTAGAAAATAATATTTATTTACTGTGAAGGTACCAGGAATATACTCTTTTCTCTATTTTCTTGGTCCCTGGAGACAGTGGATTCAAACAAAACTTTCCCCCACCATCAAATTCACTTCTGGGTATGGCACAGATAATGGACTAGTTGCTTCCTTATTTGCAGGACATGTTGACTTGAATACTGGCTCAAGTAGGTCTCTCCTTGAGACTGGTTGCTTACTAAACCGGCTACTGTAGCTACCAGCTCTGGCTGTGAGGGGAACTTTGATGGCTCTTTCTTCTGATTCTGTCCCTGATATTTTTTCACTCAAGATCAAGATAGAATAAACACAACAGGAACAGAAACACCATGTGCTCATGGCTACATGGCAGCCAGGTGGGAAGAAAAAGAAGCTAGTGGCAGCAGGCAGGTTAACACTGCTTCTATGGCTGCTGTCTCTCTCCATACGAGGAGACTTATAGCAGTTCTTGCCTGGCTCTCCACCAGGGAAGAACAAGAGAGTTTATCATTCTAACCTTTGGCATACACACTCGGTTCTTGCTCAACAGCCACTAAAAAGGCTTGTCATAACTGTTCAGTAAAAACTGACACGAAACAGAGAATACTTGTGCTGGCACTGAACCAGGGAAGAAGAGGGACCCTTCATCACACATATCTGGGAGCAGGCTCACCAAACCTCTATGAGGAGGGAGACAATTCCAGGCATGGATTAGGCAGTGAAAAAGACGCAGAGTGTCTTCTGAGGAGAATAGCAATCAGTCTAGTGTCACTGGATGGAAGACTAGAATTTTATATGCTATGCTTTAATGTAGGTGGGGAGGAGGGTGGGGAGCACAGGTCTTTGAGACTCTTTTAGGGATTCTTTAAAATAAATATTTTCATAATACTAGGATGCTATTTGCCTATTAAAATACTCCTCCTTTTCCCAACTACCTATCTATGTGAGGTTGACTTTTCTTCATATGCTTTAACCAAAACATATCTCAAGAGACAAATGCAGAAGCAGATATGAGAACCTAGCTATATTCTATTAAATCAGGCATTAAAGAGATTTGCAAAAATATGTAAAACACTGCTTCTCCTCAATAAATTTGATTTAGAAAATAGAGTTATTTTTCATAAAAAATTGTTCTTTATGTAAATGATATAGATACAAACGGTACCCTAAGGGCTAAAAAGAGTATTAAGGGTTGCTTTTCCAGTACTTTTAAGATCATGTAACTTGAGGGTGTCCTAAAGTCCTGTTCCTCTTATCTTGAAATGCCATAAACCTCCTTAACCTGTGTCAAAAGAATTGCTTTTATCTCCCTTATCCTGTGCTCTCCCTGTCTCTAATCTTTAATCTGTGTCTCCCTGCCCTTATCCTCAATCTTTAACCTGTGTTCCCCTGCCCTGTCCTTAAATCTTTAAACCATAAAGAATTCTTTTTGTCTCTCTCATCCTATGTCATAAAATCCTTTCTTGTCTTGTCTTTACTCTTTTTTTTAATCACTTTTTTTTTCTAGGCAATTGAGGTTAAGGGACTTGCCCAGGGTCACACAGCTAGTCAGTGTCAAGTGTCTGGTTGGAGAACAGATTTGAACTCAGGTCCTCCTGACTCCAAGGCCTGTGCTCTATCCACTGTGCCACTTAGCTGCCCCTGTCTTTAATCTTTAACCTCCATAAAAAAACCTAAAACTACATCATCATTCTTTTTATTTATTTCTTTGTTTGTTTGTTTTTGCTCCATCATCATTCTGAAACCTCTATATAAGCCAAATATCAGGGCCTTTCATTAGCTTCTTGCTAATAGGGCCCGTGTTGCTTTTTCATGTAAAAAAAAAAAGGCTCCCATTGGCTATAGAGAATGTCTAAGTGAATTCCTTCACACCCGAACTGCTCTCCCAAATCTGACCTCAACATCAACATGTAATGGAGTTCATTATTCTTTTGAAAATGAATGAATAAATAATGGAGTTCCACATCCATGTTCATTTCTCTTGTAATAAGTCCAGCTGCAATGCATGCCTAATGGACTTGTCATTTTTTTTTTGGTTAATAATATATGGTTTAAAAATTTATCAGTTTTGATATCTAATATGGTAAGTATAGACGGATATAACCCACGTTAACAAAAGCTCTTTGGGGACCTCAATAATTTTTAAGAGTGTAAAGGAATCTTGAGACCAAAAAGTTTGAGAATCACTGCTCTAAGGACTAGCTGTCATTGACCAGTCCTTCCATTATTTTTCCTTCCTTCCTTTGTTCTTTCTCTCTCTCTGCTTCTCTCCCTCCCTCCCTCTTTTTCCCAAGAATAGCAGCACCCTATAGGTCACTGGCATTGCTTCCAGCCTTGCCCCTGCTCTCATTAATAGGGAAGTACATCTTATACAGAATCAACCCAACAACTTTGTCAGAATGTGCTTTTCCCCTAATACGAGTACATAATCATCCTGTATGAATTGTCTACTTCTGTTTTAAGGTGAAATCCTTGAAATCAGGGCCTGTCTTGATTTTCTAGCTCTAACCCCAGAAGGCTTGGCACACAGTAAATAATTAATACTCATTTATTCATTCACTTATTTGATCATCACAACAACCCTATGAGTCACATACTAGTGTACTTATTTTACAAATGAAGAGACTAGGGCTCTGAGAGCTGAAGTGACTTCCCTAAGGTGAACAAAACTAGTAATACCTAAGGCAATATTTGAACCTAAGTTTTAGTGATTCCAAGTTCAGCCCACTATCTACTCCCCACATTGCCACCACTACTTCTCACAGTGGAATGAGTATCCCATTATATTCTGGCTCAGGCAGACCACATTTAGAGTAACAGGTTTTGTTCTGGGTGCCATATATAAGAATGTTGACAAATTGGAATGTTTCCAGAGAAGAGTGACCAGGATGGTAGGAGACTAGAAAGTATGCCATATGAGTATTATATTTTGTGCTGAAACAAGAAAGGGATCCTTTCATACAGATCTGGTTATACCATTCTTTTACTCAAAACCATTTCAAGTTTTCCTATTGCCTACTGTGTAAGGTAGATATACCTTTTGCACAGGTGTTCACCACATCATCACTCCCCAAAATAAACCAGTACCTAGGGACTATAGGGATGAGACATAAATTCCTGGGAAAGGGTGCTAGGACACAAGAGGGAGGGAATCCTACATCGAAATGGAAGGCTACTTGATAAATCTGGGCTGAGTTGAATTATTGGAGTTCAGCTGGATTAATGGAGAAACTGCAAACTGATTCAGCAGCAAAGATGGGATAAGTTTCCTGGTGGGGTGAGGGAGGAGAAGGTGGAGAACAGACCTAGGGAGGTCAAGATGGGACCCAACATATTCTAATTTACAGAATGGTTATATGGTTATATGCATCAGGTTGATGGCACAGGTTTAGGGCTTCATATGAGGAAAGATGGAGAAGCAACGAATGGCACTTTTTAGGCAGCATAATAAGACCATATTTCTGAGGGTTGTGACAAAGGCTGATCCTTGAGTTCAGCAACAGATGGGGCAGAGAGTGACAGGAAATGTGAATTAGGGGGTTGTTTGTGGTATGCAGTTGGATACCATTCATAGCTGGAGCCAGGGAAAGGGGACTTGTTAATATTTAAATAAATCTATGAATGGGTGCAATTAATAGATTGTGCACACACATACATAACTTATTTTCAGATTAAGTTAATCTTAAAACCCTGGAATACATGCTTCTCTCCCTCAGCATTGGTAAATTCCCACTGGAATCTCCATTTTGAGGAAAAACCCAGGCCAGCCATTCCTCTTCTAGCTCCTTGAGAACAAAAGTGTCTTTCTTTTCGTTTGTGTTTGTACTTCTAGTGTTTAGCTCTATGCTTGGCACATAGTAAGCACTTAATAAATGCTTGTTGACTTTGATCTTGGTTTAAGATGGAAATCAGGTGGCGAAGTGGATAGAATGTCGGCCCTGGAGTCAGGAAGACCTGAGTTCAAATTTGACCTCAGACACTTGACACTTACTAGCTGTGCAACCCTGGGCAAGTCACTTAACCACATTGCTAATAAAAGCAAAAAAAAAGATGGAAATCAGACCTTCTACTGGGTAGTGGTGGGGAGAGTGTAGAAATACTTTGAAAAGTAAGCAGGATAGAGTGTTGCCACTGTTATGGACACAGTTTCTAACCTCTAGCCTCCCTTTTACTCCTCCTCCCTGCCTCTTCCCCTCAGACCCTAGGTTTTTGGTTTTTTGTTTTTGCTTTTTTTGGTGAGGTGATTGGGCTTTTAAGTGACTTGCCCAGAGTCACACAGCTAGTAAGTGCTAAGTGTCTGAGATTGGATTTGAACTCAGGTCTTCCTGACTCCAACGCCAGAGCTCTATTCACTGAGCCACCTAGCTGCCCTTTCAGACCCTGTTTTTGATCCTGACTCAGCTCTCAGATTGGAGGCTGTAGTTCCTGGGAAGAAGTAGGTCTTTTCATTTAGGACAAGGCTGTGGAAGAGATCCATAGTGCATAAGAAAGTTAGCAAGATACGTTCAGCCAGCTGGAGACTGCAGACCCTCCTTGCCAATTATTTCTCAGTGGGTTCCTTGGCCTCCCCTGGGGCCACCGCCTGGGGGCGCCCACAGCAGGCATCTGGGACTGCTGCTCTCCCTGCTGTTGTTATTAGCATAATTAATAAACAAGCACTGATGGGGCCAAGTAGGGGAAGTAACAGCAGGCCTCGGTTGCTCACAAAGAGATTCCCTAAAAGAGATGGGAGCAGGGAGGGCTGACTGGGATGCCTGGAGGGACAGGGGCTTGATTGATTTTTTGAAGAGAGAAACCTGGGAGGGTGAGGTATAGGCTGGAGGAAAGTTTTATAGGCAGAGAGAAGGACAGAGGAAGAGAATAAAGAGGAAATAGCCTGAGTTTGAGGAGCTAGCTTCGCATCTGTGTAACAGGATGTTTGTGGGCATAGCCACCCCCATGATTCCTGGTGGTAGGGCAAGCCAAAGTCATGAAGAAATTCATTCACTCATTCATTTTTTCAATTAGTAAATACTCTATCTATTGAGTGCCTACTATGGACAAAGCATTGTATTAGATGCTATTTACCATCAATTTTTCATTCCATGTTGTCCAGGAAATGCAATGAGGATGGGAACAGGGATCAGAAGGGCAACTGGGAAGACTGGCAACAGAAAAAGGGCATTTCAACTTCAGTCACGGACACAAGATTACTACAATAATTGGTACTTTGAGTTTTGCAAAATACTTTATGTACCTTATCTAATTTGAGCTTCATAGCAATACTGTGAGGTTGCTGTTATTATAACTCTCATTTTACAGGGGAGGAAAATGAGGCTCAGAGAGGTTAAATGACTTGCCCAGGATCACCCAGCTCCTAAGCATACAAAAGAGGATTTGAACCTAAGTTTTCCTAACTTCAAGTTCAGCATTATGTCAAACTCAGGGATTGCAGAGGGCCTTGCTTGAGAAATCCAGGACTGTAGGATGCTAGGGTAAAATAATTGGACAGAAAGAAAAAAGAATGTTTTAGGACAGGAAAATTTTGCTGTACATTATTAAAGGGACTCAGGGGCAAAAATTGAGCTGTGTTAGCTGTTGGGCTGAAACAGGGTTCATGATGGAGACTTTAGAAGATAATCAAAGATGCTAGGATCTAGGTTGTTTCAATTCAATTCAACAAGCAAATGCTATTTGTATATATTATGTATAAGGCACTACTGGGCTAGGTACGTGGGATGCGTATAAAAAGGGGAAAAGCAATGCCTGCCCTTAAGGAGCTAACATCCTACGGGAAAGGTAGAGGATTTAAGTAAATATAAAATAATTTGAGGAGGCACTGAAATCAGTTGCCCGTGACCCGTGCATCTCACGGCTCAACTAGTGTTATCTGGGAACTGTGGTATGCCTAGAAAGGTCTAGTAGGACCAGAGCGTGGGTAGGGGAAAAAGGGGGGACGGGGACTGTAGGTTAGTTCTGGAGTGGGAGGGGGGGTAAGGTGAAGCTTTGGGGAAAGAATCCTAAAGTGTTGTTTGTGAGAATATGTTGGAATGTCAGGGGAAATGGGGGACTACGGGCCAGGACATAAGGGAATACCAGCTGCAGTTATTGCGAGTACCGATGAGGTACTGGAGCCAGCCAGGGGTATCTGGGTGTTGGGGTGAGGTTTTCAGGAACGTCCCGCCGGACTGGCTCGCGAGAGGACTGGCGGGGGGTGGAGGGGAGGTGATTGGCCAGAATGGGGGTGGGGGGGTGTGAAGTGAGCCGCTCAGAGGCTCCGCGGGGGGGCGGTAGGAGCTCGGGGCTGCAGCCGGCCCGGGCCGGGCTGGGCCGGGCCCGGGGAGGAGGCGGCGGCTCCGGGAGAAGACCATGAATCAGCGGCGACGGAGGCAGCGGTGGCAGCGGCAGCAGCAGCAGCGGCGGCGGCGGCAGCGACAGCGGCGACCGCGAGCTGGCGCTGGGAGCTCGGCGGTGGGAGCAGCTCCGAGTGCGCGCGGGTCTCCCCTAGCCCCGGGCAGCCGCGGGCTCGCAGGTTCCCGCCCCCTCGGTCCCCCCGCCCCTCGCCCCCGCCCCCTCCATCGCGGGCCGGGCCGGGCCGGGCGGGCATGGTGTGGCGGCGCCGCGGATGGCGCTGAGGCGGAGCATGGAGTGGCCGCGGCTCCGGCTCCGGCTCCGGCTCCGGCTCCGGCTCCCGCAGCTGTTGCTGGCGGGACTGGCCGCGCTCCTGTTCCCGGAGCTCCCAGCCGCAGGTAGGAGCTGGGGTCTGGGGGTGGGGGCAGCCGGGGCAGCAAAGCCGGGGACCCAGGAGGGGCTGGAGTCGGAGCAAAAGTGGGCGGGCGAGGGTCCGGCTCCCCGAGCCCGGCACTGGGTAGCCTAGGCCTGCGGGGCCGGACGTGGGGCGGCTGGAGGGGCCGAGGCGGGGGTCTCGGGGGCCATGGTGGCAGCGGAAGGCCGAGCGAGCGCTGGGGAGGGGGAGGGCGGCAGCCATGGGCATCTGGACGCCTGTGTCCCCACCCCCAACTTTCTCCGCTGGGTTGGACAGAGTAGCAGTAGGGGAATCAATCGGTCAGGGGTCTGCAGGCGGGGGACTGGGCTCTTGATTTTCCCGCCTCCTTCTCCAGGGGAACAGTTTCTTTCTTTCCTCGAGAGTCCTAGGGACCCTCACCCTCTCACAGCCTTCTTAGCCGCAGCTACCTAGTACCAAAGGGGGTACCCCCACCCCCACTCCGGACATATCTCAGGTATGTAGGATTTACAGTTGGTGGGAAACGTGATAGCCTGGTGGCCAGCCCCATGCACGAACACAACACACATTTGATCACAAGGAAACATTTGGGCACACCCTTGATAAAAACCACACTACAGTGTGGGCGAAGATACCTGGGAGAATTTTAGAGGCTTTGGACTGAGTGGTTTATCAGGTATGGGGCTAAGCCCAAAGCCTCTGCCAGTACTAGCACCAATTTAGGAGCCTCATTCTCAGATTTGCTCGAGTCACAGGGCAAGTCTGGAAGAGGGACTCTGGTTCTCAGTTCTCAAACTCTCAGACCACACCCCCCTGCACCGCGCTTGAGGGCTGTAATGGGGGTGCATTCTGTTATTTGGGGTGATGAGAACCTAGCCTCCGTGGACATCAGGGACTGCCTGAGTAGTGAGTAATTGTACTTTGCATCCCACCTTCCAGCTTTCTGGTGAAGAGAGACAGCAGAAGTGTCTTTCAGCCTTCCAGCAGAGTACCTTATACCCAGAGAGAGAGAGAGAGAGAGAGAGAGAGAGAGAGAGAGAGAGAGAGAGAGAGAGAAAGAGAGTGTGTGTGTGTGTGTGTGTGTGTGTGTGTGTGTGTGTGTGTGTGAGGGTCACACAGCAAAGGAGAAGAGAAAAAATTAGAAATAGAACTCCAAAATGTGGGGTTGGAAGAGAGGATTTGTCTTTTGAGCAGTGGAATTCTAGCACTTGAGGTTTGGGGCACTAGAGAATTGTCTGTGGAAATACAGTGTGGTGTATTGAAAAGAGCTCTGCATGTGTAGTTAGGAAGTATGTGTTCATACTAAACCAGCTGTGAAGAGATCATAGGTAGGTCACTTAATTCTGAGCCTCAGTTTCTTCATCTACAAAATGGGGATGATAGTACCTGCCTTATGAGTTGTTTTTGTTAGGATCAAATGAGATGTTTGTAAAGAGCTTTACAAACCAGGCTTTATATGTGTTGGGTTATTATTACATTTCAGCTGAGGAGAAAGGGTTTAGAGGTCAGGGATTGACCTATAATCCCAGTAGGGTTGCCTGCCCATTCTACTAAACTCACTCTTCCCTACTTCACAGGCCTTTCACACCCACTGCCTTCATACGTCCAGGTATTAATAGAATAGATGGATGCCATGTGTGTGATCTGACATGTTTCTGCAAACATGGTTATCTGCTTCTAGGAAACACTCTCCTCATCTTTTTTTCTTTCTTTTATTTGGCAAGGTGGGGTGGAGAGAGCTCTCTAACTGAGTGGGGAGTGAGTCCCTCACATAGGATTACAGAATTAAGGAGACTCAGGGATGGAACATCTTCTAAGCAGTTACCCTAGTCATTCTCAGGGCAGCTTCCAGCCACAATCTCGGTGAGAATTTCTCACCACCTTCCAGTTCTGCTACAACAATCTGGAACCTGAGTGGTGATATGCTGTTCACCATACCCACTACCTCCCCAGTTAGGAGTTGGGAGGGAAGGGGAGATGCTTAGACATCATTCTGACATGAGCCTGTCTCACCTTTCCTCCTAGGCAAGCATGGCTAGAGGCAGAAAGATGAGAATCAGCATTGCTTAGCAGATAGGACTGGTAGAGAAGGTGTTTCCAGGGAGCTGGTAGTGGGAGAAACTGCACCCAGAGAATTTGTCTTCCATCCTTTCTTCTGATGACTGGATCTATGCCACCTCCCCTCCCACATCTTTATGCCAGTTGTCCATTCTTGTCAGTGTCCGTGAGGATATGGATCCTAAGTGGTGGAACTTGGGTCCTAGAAACTGGCCTGAAATAGTCCCAGAAATGGGACCAGGGTATAGGGAGCACAGCAGTGGGCTCTGTCCCTTTCACCCTTACCCATCTGAGTTCTGCTTCCCCTTCTCTCAGGCCTGAAGCTCATTGGGGCCCCTCTGAAGCTGACAGTATCTCAGGGGCAACCAGTGAAGTTGAACTGCAGTGTGGAGGGATTAGAGGACCCTGAGATCCAGTGGGTCAAGGATGGAGCTTTGGTGCAGAGTGTGGACCAAGTCTACATTCCTATCAGTGAGCAGCACTGGATTGGTTTCCTCAGGTACAGGAGAGAAAGGGGACTGAGGGCGTCAAAGAATGCTTCTTAAAGATGACATTATTTGAGTTGGGATTTAAGGGATGGGTAAGAGTAAATAGAGAAAGTTGGTCTTTTGAGATGCAGACTTTTGTGATGATTTCTTTTTGTTATAGTCTTGGGGACCAGTTCATTCCATGAAATCCCAGGGTTTTATTAGGCTTCTTTTGGGGACTTTGAGAGAAGGGACTTAAGCATCCCTTAGGATCTGGCTAGCAGAGCTGCCCTCTCCCTCTCCTACAGTGGTAAACTGAATTCCTTGTCCTCACTGCAGCCTGAAGTCAGTAGATCGATCTGATGCGGGGCGGTATTGGTGCCAAGTGGAAGATGGAGGAGAAACAGAGACATCCCAGCCAGTGTGGCTTACAGTAGAAGGTGAGGATGGGGTAGATGGAATAGCCTGGACACTCTGGCAAGAAGGGCATGACCCATGTCTGCTGGTGCCCAGAAAGCCCCTGAAAGCAAATGGGGAGGCTGCATTCTCTTCCTGCTTAGCTCGGGGATAAGCTATGTCACCCTGGTACCCCTGGCAACACATGGCCTCAGAGGGAAACAAGGTCCCTGACTTCCCAGGTCAGCATCAAGCATAGGTAGATCCCCCCAAAGCTTAGAGTGTGTTGTTCAAGCAAAGCTTTAGGGAGCATCAGGGGACCCTGTGATATGCCATGGATGAAGGCTCTCTCTGTACTTTGGGCAGCAGGCCTAATGCACCCTGTCCCTGGCTGGACGCTACCCTGACAAGCTTGTCTGGGACCAGGGGCAGAGTAGAGGAGCAGGGGGGAGGGGGAGGAGGAAGATTTGCAGCTGCACGAGCTCAGTTCTGCTCAGCTGAAGAAAACAAAGTGACTAAGAAGTAACAAAGGGCTTGGAACTGTAGCTGGGGCTAGGGCTGGGGCCTTCCAGCACAACCAGGCAGCAGCTCCCCCACCTCCCCGCCCCTGCAAGCCCTCCTTCCTTCTCCCTTATTCTTCTAGAAACTTTGATATAGCAATGCTCCAGAGAGGGCGTGATGTTTGTCAAGGATGCCTTCTGTGCATGGGGAGGGGAGGAAAGGAGGAATGCATGGGGGGCGCACATCTACCATGGGACCCACAGCTTTGGGGAGGAGGGCCTTCCTCCATAGCCCTGGGAACAGCAGCATCCCCTTTCCTTTGGAGATTTGTTTATATCATATTTAACCAAAAAGTTCTTGGGGAGCCTTCTGTTTTGGGGATCCCTTTATATTTATGATACAAGTGTTAGTATGTTTATGGAGGTGGCAAAAATCAGCTTCTGCCCACTCCCGTTTCTGCCTAGGTGTGCCTTATTTCACTGTGGAGCCAGAGGATCTCACAGTGCCCCCTAATGCTCCTTTCCAACTGTCTTGTGAAGCGGTGGGGCCCCCCGAACCTGTGACCATCTTCTGGTGGAGGGGGGGCACGAGGGTTGGAGGACCAGCCCTTTCTCCCTCCATTTTGAATGTTACAGGTGAGCTCACTCTCTGGAAGGGAGGAGAGAGGGCCAGACTTCTCTGGGAGTAAGCCTGCCCCTGACTGTGACTTGGGAGGTTGACAGGAGAGGGGTAGTTGGCAGAGAAGCCCTCCTTCTAAATTGTGTCTCTGAGTTTCTCCTGGATAAGTGGTCCCAAGCTTCCTGACCCTTGTGTCTTTTCTTGCTGTGCGAGCTTTGGTTGCAGAAACGTTGATTCATGAAGTGTGTTTTTCTGGGCAGAATGCACCTATTTGTGGTAGCTCACACTGTGCAAGCAGAGGTAGGGCCCCTTGTTGACAATGGGGACAAAGCAGGCACAATCATCCCTGAGAAGAGGAATAGGGGGACTTGTTGCAGCCCCACCCCCCAAGGAAGGAATCAGGAGTCAGCCCATGTTCGAGTAGGAGGAAAGTCTGGCAGAAGGGGAGAAGCCATACGGTAGCTTTTTTACCCTGATCAGTTTCTTCATCTGATCAATCCCTTTTCCCCTAAAAAGCCCTATTCCCATATAAAGACATGGTAGTAGATAGAGTGCTGGACCGGACTTGGGTTTGAACCCTGCCTCAGATAGTTTACTGGCTGTGTAACCTTAGGCAAGTCACTTAAACCTGTCTATTCCTCAGTTTCCTCATCAACAAAATGGTCAATTTTGAGGCTTCTAGGAGACAATGTATATTTTTTACATCGTAAACTCTTAATGTGCTGTTTAAATATGAGCTGTTATTATTATTGTACCCTGATGCATCTGCATACACATAACTGCATTTGTGAAACACCTTTTCGTGAACAAGATTTACATTTTCTCATTGAATTTTGAGTGGGGGATGGGAGGAAGAGGATGGAGACCAACCTCAGAGTGAGTTTGGCAGGAAGTGGGAACAGGTTTTACCTGGGTCAAATTTCACAAGTCTCCAAACTGCTGAGGGTCTTGAGAAGAAAGCAAGAAGTGGGAGGGCTGCGGGTCCTAGTGGATGGGAGTTGAGGAGAAGAGACCATTGTCAGCCATGGGTAATGCTGGGCTGACAGGTGGGAAGTGCCTGGCTTTCCAAGATGAGACCAGTGATGGAGGTAAGGAGTAGGGCCACAAGTATTGGCATAGATGGTCATTAAGGGAGGAAATCCAGGCTCTCCTCAGGTTTTCTTTGATTAGAAGCTGAAAGAGAAGCCTTCAGTCTAGAAGCATGCATTGCATAGTTGTTCCTAATACCTGCAGATCATATTAGGCACCATCGTGGGATACAAAAGACCTTGAAGACATAGTCCCTTCACCCAAGGAGTTTGCTGTCTTTTTGGGGACACATAATAAAGAGATTCAGAGTACAATCGCTAAGCCTAGAATATGGGAAGATAGATTAAATACTGAAGACCGGGTGGGATTGACAGTGAGGAGGAAATTTAGCATCTCTTTCCTGTAGATTGAAGGACTTCTGGGGCCATTCTTACTCCTTGTCATTTGACCCTCAGGATTTGAATTATCCCCTCCCCTCATCTTCTCACCAATTCTGTAAACTCACACATCACCTATTCCGAGGCTCAGTGGTCACCTTTAGGCTGACCAGGGTTTTCTGTGTGGCTCCCAGGGGTGACCCAGAGCACTGTGTTCTCCTGTGAAGCCCATAACCTGAAAGGTTTGGCCTCTTCCCGCCCAGCCACAGTCTATCTTCAAGGTAAGAAACTCGTGTGTGTGTGTGTGTGTGTGTGTGTGTGTGTGTGTGTGGTGTGTGTGTGTGTGTGTGTGTGTGTACAGGGGTGGGGGTGGGAGCTCCTAGCCAATCTGTCTGCAGAGAAGGAGGGGAATGGGGTGGAGTGAAAGATTATAATTGCATAGAAGAAGCTTTACCTCTTGGCCTCAAGCTCTTCTCACTCCTGAGAGCCTTCTTGGCTGAGGCCTCTGGGAGGAGGGGCTACTACTTGGCATATGTCCCCAGCCCCTGTAGTGGGAGCACCTGAGGCACAGCCATAGCTGAGATGAGAATAGAAACCTGACGTCACAGAGCAGATTCCCCATCACGAAGCTGCTTCCCTGGGAGAGAGGAACAGCTGGAGCTGGTCAGGACTCAGGCTTGGCCTCTGCCTCTTTCATCCCTTTCAGAGGGAAGAATGGTGGTAGTGGAGGCTGCTCAGGTTGGTGATCAGTGGGGTGTTGTTGGATTTGACTTTGCCTCTAAAAGGAGGGATATGAAAAATGGGCTCTTTGAGAGAGAGAGAGAGAGAAAGAGAGAGAGTGTGTGTATGTGTGTGTATGTGTGTTTGAAAGAGATACCTATACATGGCAAAGCCAGACTGCTGCTGGAACAGATGTGTCATTTACATTTGTAGAGTCTGAGCTTCTCCCTTCCCTGCCCCCACATCACTGGCCTTGGTCGGGCAGGCTTCTGGTTGCAGAAACTACATCACAGAGATGGCCTCATGCTCTATTCCAGGCTCTGTTCCAGGCATGGCAGCTATTCTGTATTTCCTGCTATGACAGAGAGACACAGAGAGAGACCTGTACTCATATGGGCTCCTTCTGAGCTCTAGCAGAGCCCCCAATGTGTTAGGTGCTAAATAACTCATGCATTGGTTGAAATGCTCATCAGTTGTGGGAAGGGGAAGGAAGATTCCTTAAGATTTAACTAAAGGAAGCATTAGCTTGAGGCTTAAAACCTTGGTTATTTTTCCTTCTTGTCTCCTAACCCTCCTGCCCCATGTTCTCTTTTTTAAGCTCCCTGACTTTGTGGCTTCCAGTCTCTTCTTTCTTGGAGGGAGGGAGGGATGGGAAAAGAGAGAGCCCTCTAGAGCAGTCACTATGATTAGAGGCATATGCTTATGGGGGTTTGAGGAGCCCTTTCAGTCTTAAGATATTCCAATGAGGGGGGCGCAGCTCACAAGGAGTCTAAGGAAGCATCTGGGGACTATAACCCACAGTAAAAGGATGAGAGGCAAAGAAGTTAAGAGACATTAAAAAAAAATAATAAACCTCTCAGACCACCACAGGTTGACTCCAGATCTCCCTCCCTCTCTTGCAGCACTTCCAGCAGCACCCTCCAATGTAACAGTGACCCGGCTATCTAGCAACAATGCCAGTGTGGCCTGGATTCCTGGCTCTGACGGCCGAGCTCTGCTCCACTCCTGCACAGTCCAGGTATAGTTCTGGGAGGGCCTTGTCTGGGGAAAGCTGAAGGTGGAGATTACAGGACTGCCCTGTTCCATCTGTCAGACTAGCACCTGGTCGATGATGAGTCATGGTCTTGTGACCAGTCCTCTCTAGGCTGGAGTTCCATATCATAGCAGGACCCAGATAGGTGGCCAGGGTACATTCTCTCGTCAGAGTTTGCTTTGTGTATTCACAGGGGCTCCAGCAGAGCTCCCTGTGCTGGGGAAGGGAGGGAAGATCCCTCAAGGAAACGGCTCAGGCCTTAAACCTTGCCTGTTTCTCCTTGTCTCCTACTCCTCTTGAGCTCCCTGACTCTGTGGCTTCCAAACCCTTCTGTCTCCAATTTCTGTGCAGGTAACGGAGGCCCCAGGAGGCTGGGAGGTCCTGGCCGTCGTGGTTCCAGTGCCACCTTTCAGTTGTCTGCTTCGGGGCCTAGAACCTGCCACCAACTACAGCCTACGGGTTCGATGCACCAATGCCTTGGGGCCTTCCCCATATGCAGACTGGGTACCCTTCCAGACCCAGGGTCTGGGTAAGAGGACTTGAAGTGGCACGGGCTTGAGACAGCCAGCATCTCAATTGTGGAAGTCTGTCCAGAGAGAGGAGTGTGACCTTGGGCAAGTCACAACTCCTACACTTTATTTGCCTCATCTATAAAATTGAGGGTTTGGACTGAAGTCCCTATCAGCTCAAAAATTCCAGTGAAAGGATGATGACATACCTTGGTGACCTATATTGTCTTTCTTTTACCCCGTCTTCCCAAAGAGTGTATAGGCTATCAGGATACAGTTTCCCTGTCTTCCTTCAGAGCAGAGTGTAGCTAGAACCTAGAATACTGGGAAT
This sequence comes from Phascolarctos cinereus, assembly GCF_003287225.1. NCBI lineage: Eukaryota > Metazoa > Chordata > Mammalia > Diprotodontia > Phascolarctidae > Phascolarctos > Phascolarctos cinereus. Next base: position 186,186,202 of record NW_027555736.1, read on the forward strand.
TGAGACCAGGGAATATGGGCAAAGATTAGGCCAGAAGATCAGACCCTCACCCTCTCCACTTTCACCACCTCCATCCTCACTCCAGACAGTAGGCACTCAATGCTATTTGTTTTCTGGAAACTCAGTAGGTAGGATCTTCATAAGGAAAGGGGTAGGGAGGCTGTGGTGGAGATATAAGGTCTGAGTGATGCCTTGATTATTTCTCTTTTGTGTCCAGCCCCATCCAGTGCCCCTCAGAACCTCCATGCCATCCGAACAGACTATGGTCTGATCTTGGAGTGGGAAGAAGTCATTCCTGAGGGCTCTAGTGAGGGCCCTCTGGGGCCCTATAGAGTATCCTGGGTTCAAGAAAATGGGACTCAGGTAAGGGTTGAAGAACCCCTAAACCACTCTCTTCCTGGTCTCCTTGGCTCTCCCTCTCCCCCTGTGCCAGGAACTGGCCAAAAAGATGGGCTCCCTATTTCCAAGTCCATTTGGGACTAAGTGCTGCTTTGACCGTGACCCTCTACCCTCAGCCCAGAAGGGGATCTTCTCAGAAATCACCAGGTCGTTTCTCAAGCTTGCACCTCCCTAGGATTCTACCACTGTTGCCACTTTGTATACAAAGCAGGCCGCACATTCCTGCATGGACTGGGGGAGGATACAGACAGTGCTATGCCTCCCTCCCCCAGTCCTTGGTTCCTTTGTCCCCATCCCCCACCTTTACAACTGAGATGAAATGTTTGTGTTGGTGGAAAGGCTACCCAAACCCTTGAAGTCAGGAATGTGACTGACTCCCTGTAAGTTGTGAGATTGACCCACCCTAACTCTCAGCCTCTAGCTCAGCCATCATTCTGCTTGCCTTAGCTCTGTGGTTACTTCCTCAAGTTCTGTTTTGGGGTGGGGTCTTTTCCGGGCTGCAGGGTGAGCTGACTGTTGTAGGGACTAGAGCCAACCTGACCGGCTGGGATCCCCTGAAGGACTTGACAGCCAGAGTGTGTGTCTCCAATGAAATTGGCTGTGGTCCTTGGAGCCAGCCTCTGCTTGTCTCCTATCGGGACCATGCTGGTGAGACAGAAAGGGGAGCAGGGGATCTGTCTGATTGAACTACTTGGTTTCCTGTGGGAGGGTTTGGTAGGAGCCTGGTTCCCATTTTCTTCTGTATGTGGCAGGCTCAGAGACTTAGATCCAAGCAAACAAGGTCAGGGCCAGAGATTAATGAGCCATGGGAGATCACTTTGGAAGTTTCCTATGCTCCTTTAAACCTGGGTTTCTTAACCTGAAGTCAGTTTTGTCATAACTGTATTTCAATATAATTGGTTTATTTTGTAATTCTACATATTTAGTACATTAAAAACATTACTATGAAAATGAGTCCATAGGTTTTAGGACTGCCAAAGGGTTCCAGGACAACAAAACAGTTAAGAGCCTGTGTTTTAAACTTTGTCTTCTGGGGTCTTTTTTCCTTATTTGGCACCTTCTTATTCTGATTTTTGAAGATAAGCCTGAGCAAGTCAGATAACTTCCCTGGGAGTGTTCTGAGAGGCTTCTCTACTGGCCATCTGTATTAGGCACCCTTCCGCTTTTTCCTCTAGGCCAGCAGGGTCCCCCTCACAGTCGCACATCTTGGGTACCTGTGGTCTTGGGCATTCTGACAGCACTTGTGACAGCTGCTGCCCTGGCCTTAATCCTGTTACGCAAGAGAAGGAAGGAAACACGGTTTGGGTAGGTATGGGTCTGGAGTGGTGTCTGGAGACATGGAATTGCTCCCCCCCCCAATAAGTAAAAGTACTCAGTAGTCTGAACCCCAGTTCCCTCCCTCTCTCCCATTTGACCCCTTCCTTACATCCTGTATCCTACCAGGCAAGCATTTGACAGTGTCATGGCCCGTGGGGAGCCCGCCGTTCATTTCCGTGCTGCTAGATCCTTTAATAGGGAAGGCCCAGAACGAATTGAGGCCACACGTGAGTCACCTGTCAGTGGGGTTCCACGAGGGCTTCCTTGCTAGACTCTTGTGTTGTTTCTCGTGAACTCCTGTACCTCATTTGACTTTGGGATGAGTCAGTCACTGTGCTTGGGGTGGGGGAGTTATACAGGAGTATGGGGTGGGGTCCTAGTCACTACTCAACTTCCCAGGGGGTTTTAACTGCCTTTTCCTCCTTTCCAGTGGATAGCCTGGGTATCAGCGATGAACTGAAAGATAAACTGGAGGATGTGCTGATCCCGGAGCAGCGATTCACCTTGGGCCGGATGTTGGGCAAAGGTCAGGTAGCCGACTGTCTTCAGGGAGGGTGAAACCTTTTACCGAAGGGAGATGGCAGTGTGTCTGAGCATTACATGCCTGGGATTTGGAGGATTGCTACAGTTGGGATTGCCTGGGACAGGACAAAGAAGGGTGCTGTCATGGGTCATGGGGACTTGGCAGGAAAAACCCTAAATTTTAGGAGACTTAGTGATGGCTAGGGAGGATGACGTGGAGTCTGTGCTGACTTGGGTGATTGGGCTACCCATTTCTACTTGTAGCAAGTTGTAGGATTCTATGACCCTTTGATACTAAGTTAGCTTCCATAGTCTGTGACACTCAGATGACTCCTGGAGCCCTGCCACACGCCTTAGGGAACTCTCTAGCAGGAGACAGGAGAGTCGAACTGGCTGGTAAGCTCAGCTGCCTGTCATAGGGGAAGAGCTTGGGAGCAGAAGCTAGAATCATCTCACACTTACCTGGCTTCATCCCTAGGGGAGTTTGGCTCAGTGAGGGAAGCCCAGCTGAAGCAGGACGATGGCTCCTTTGAGAAAGTAGCAGTGAAAATGCTGAAAGGTGAGTGGGGTACAATGCTGAAGGATTTGGCTTCCAGCCTTGGGAGGGAGTGGTAGAGGCAGCTGTAGAGCCCCGAGCCAAGCCCATCTCTGTGAACAAGGCAGGAGCCCCTTTGGCAGCTCTGGAACACTGGAGGGCAAGCTCAGGAAGTTAGCATTGGCTCTAAGGTCCTCTTCTGCACGCACATTCCTGAATATCACTTCTTCCTTGTGTCTGACTCTTCTACTACCTGTGATTCTGGCAACTACTCAGCTCCCTAGTCCTGGCCTGAACACCTCCAGCAAAGCCGTGTCCTGTAGTGGACCAGGACCCCTGGGGAGACTCAGTGGGTGGATGACTTAAAGGGAGGGGCCTGCCCCATTTGGGAGGCGCTTCTCACCTCTTGTTTCCCTTTCCTTTTCCTAGCGGACATCATCAACTCCAGTGACATTGAAGAGTTCCTCCGAGAGGCTGCTTGCATGAAAGAATTTGACCACCCACACGTGGCCAAACTTGTTGGTGAGATGGTCTCTAATGGAGTCTGGTACAGAGGAGAGGATAACCAAGGAGAAGGCAGAGAGAAGAGCACTAGTAAAAAAGGCTACAGAGAGGAGAGAATGTTAGCCATACCAAGTGGATGACCAGGAATGAGACTGGGGAGTAGAGCACCCTAGTTGAAGAATCTGCTTAGAAGTGTTCTCTGGCTTCAGAGAGTACAAAGAACACTCATTGTAGAATCAGAGGACCTGGGTTCAAATCCCACCTCTGCCACTATCTGTATGACCTTGAGCAAAGTTAGTAAGTAAAGACATGAAACCCTTCTGATTTCTTCATCTGTAAGATGAGGGAGTTCGACTGGATGGCCTCTAATAGTCCTACTATCTTGAAATCTGTGATCCTAAAAGCAGCCCCCAGAATCTACACAAAGAAAGTCAATTTTTTTTTTAAGGCAGTTGGGGTTAAGTGACTTGCCCAGAGTCACACAGTTAGTAAGTGTCAAGTGTTTGGTCTGAGGCCAGATTTGAACTCAGGTCCTCCTGACTCCAGGGCCAGTGCTCTTCGCCATCTAGCTGCCCCAAAGAAAGTCAAATTTTCCATGAGGGATAGTGGTACCATGTATAGGGGGAGGTCATTATAAGGAACCCTGAGGTCTGGTTTTTTGGTTCCTTCTCCTGGGATAGTACCAGGGAATTAGGTAGTTACCAAGAAGGGCCTAGACATTGATTGATTAAAGGACCTTTGAACTGCCAAAAAGGGAGTCTTCCAGGTGACTGATACCCCTCATTCACTGGGGCAAATTAACCATAAATTAGAGAAGTCTGAGAGAATGCTGTATCCTGAGACCAGGAAAGGATAGGAAACTTATTATGCGACAGGAAAGTGATTAGGGACACAGCATACTCCCGGTTTCTGGCCTAATCACACAAACCCTTTGGTCAGAGTTTTCCTTTTTTTTCTGAAAAACTAACCCCTTACCTTTCTCCACCTTTCTTTTCACCCCCAGGGGTGAGCCTTCGAAGCCGTGCCAAGGGCCGCTTGCCTATCCCCATGGTGATTCTGCCCTTCATGAAGCATGGGGACCTACATGCTTTCCTGCTTGCCTCCCGAATAGGAGAAAACCCTTTTGTGAGTGTTTGCGCCGGAGGCATGTGTGTGTAGGCTGGAGGAACATGGGAGAAAGAGCATTTGGGAGAGGAAGGACTTGGTAGACAAGACTGGGAGGGATGAGGGGGAGTTGGGACTTGGTTGCAAGAGATGAATCGGGGACAGGAAACTTTTCAGAAGCTTCTCAGGAGAATTCAAGAGGAGAAGGAGGAATGGTCTGTTCTCAGCTATAAGCCTAAACCTAGCCAGGATATTCCCTTTTAGGCCTAAGGAAGCCCTCAGGGTATTCTAGGCTGAGAAGGTATGTCATTCTAGAAAGAGACTTGTTTTCTTTCTTTCTTTTTTTAATTAAAAAGCTTTTTTACCCCCTTTCCATCCCCTCCTTTCACTAAAGAAAAACAGCTCTTGTAATAAATAGACATAGTCAAGAAAAAGAAATTTTCACATTAGTCATGTTCAAAAATGAGTATTCTGCATATTTAATCCATTTCCTTTCAGTCAAGAAGTGGGTATCATCAGTCCTCTGAAGTCATGGTTGGCCGTTGTATTTATCAGAGTTCTTAAGTCTTTCAAAACTGTTCCATTTTATTTTTATTGTATACAGTATGTATATAGTATATACATCATATATAGCATGTTCTCCTAGTTCAGCTCACTTCACTTTACATTAGCTCTTATACAAGTTTCTCTGAAATGACTTTCTTCTCTTTCTTCATGTTTATGTTATATATTATATTATATATTTATATTATATATCATAATAATATTACTTTATAGCATAATAATATTACTTTATATTCACATACCATAATTTGTTAAGCCATTCCCCAGTCAATGGTCACCCCCTTAGTCTTCACCACAAAAAGAGCTCCCATGAATATATTTGTACATATAGGACCTTTTTCTTCTTTATTTGCTCTCTTTAGGGTATAGATCTAATAGATGTATAATTTGAAGGACATGAAGAAGAGTTTAATAGTTCCCAATTGCTTTCCAGAATGGTTGAACTAATTCATATTTTCTCCCTCCAAGTTTCTTTCTCAGTTTTGCCAAAAGCTCACCTTGGTAAAAGCCCTTCAACCCTTTCCCCCTCCCTCAGATTTGTTGACACTGGAAACCCTTTGATCAGGGGGCTCTCCATAATGTCCGTTCAGCTGTTTGTGGCAGGGCCCAGGACTGAGCTCGCTTGTTTCCTCCTGGCCAGAACCTGCCCTTGCAGACACTGATCCGATTCATGGTGGACATTGCCAGTGGCATGGAGTACCTGAGTTCCCAGAATTTCATCCACAGGGACTTGGCTGCTCGGAATTGCATGTGAGTGAGCTGCCAGTGGACCCGAGGGAGTGGGAGTGGAAATCATAGAGAAAAAGCAGGAGAGAGCTGTCCAGTAGCCCTTTGATTAAGAAATGAATTGCTGTTCAAACTAAAAGGAAGATGGCAGGGGCTGGGATAACTGCCATCAGTCCCAGCCTGGCTATTGTGTCCGCAGTTGTGCCCATTTCAGGTCAACAAGAGCCTGGTGCCTAAAAGCCAGCTCAGAGAGTCTCTAGGGAGGAAAGGGGCAGGGTCAGCCCACTGATTTCATGTACTTCACTCTCTTTACAGGCTAGCTGAGGACATGACTGTGTGTGTGGCTGACTTTGGGCTATCTCGGAAGATATACAGTGGTGATTATTACCGGCAGGGCTGTGCCTCCAAATTGCCCGTCAAATGGCTAGCCCTGGAAAGCTTGGCTGATAACCTGTACACAGTGCATAGTGATGCGGTGAGTAGAAGGAGTTGGGTGGTTTGGATCAGGGGGACTGCAGAGTAGAATTAAGGCAAGGCCAGGACTACTTACCCTTACAGTCCCTTAGAATTGGGACTGGTCGCCCTCACAGGAATTATCCTGTCCATTGGTGGCCCTGTCCTTAGGTAGCAGGATTTATCTGCCTCTGGACCTGGCTTTGACAACTTTTTTGACCTTGGTTTTGTCCTAGTGGGCATTTGGTGTGACCATGTGGGAGATAATGACTCGGGGACAAACACCTTATGCCGGTATTGAAAATGCTGAGATTTACAACTACCTCATCAGTGGGAACCGTCTGAAGCAGCCACCTGAATGTCTCGAGGAAGTGTGAGTGCTCTCCAGAAAGTTAGATAGGAACTGCAGGGGGAGGGAAGACCCTTGGAGGGCAGGAGAGCCAGGCTAGGCTTTTGGGTGGATTGGTGATTGTGTATAATTAGGGCTACTGACAGAGATCCCTGGCTACCCTTTCCCTGAGTGATGACTTCTGCTGAGGGATGGGGACTTCAGGGGCCATCTAGTGCAACCTCTTCATTTTACAGTTGGAGAAACTAAGGCCCAGGGAGATTGTGACTTGCCCAAGGTAACACAGGTCCTCTGATTCAAATCCAGCATTCCTACCATTTCTCCAAAGAGCCTGAGTTGGATTTCTGTCCTTCAGTGTCTCTCTACTCTTCTTACTCTCTTTCTGTCTCTTTCTCTCCTCCTCTCCCTCTGGAAATGATTTTCTGATTTCTTAACAATTTTGTGAAGTCTCTGATTCTGTATCTCTGTGTCTCTCTCCTCTCCTTTTCCCTCTGGAAATGATTTTTTAATTCTTTAACAATTTCATGAAGTCTGTCTCATCTCTGCCTCTCTCTCTCTCTCTCTCTCTCTCTCTCTCTCTCTCTCTCTCTCTCTCTCTCTCTCTCTCTCTCTCTCTCTCTCTCTCCTCTCCCTCTAGAAATAATTTTCTCATTTTTTAACAGTTTAATGAAAAAAATCACGTTCTTCCTGTCTAGTGCCTTCCTGTTTCCTCTGTCTCTCCTGTTCCACCATTTTCTCACTTTACCCCCTCCTTATTATACCTTCTCCAGCTTTCCCAGGAATAAACAAGAAATCTATCCCCTCCTAATCCCAGAGGCAGAAACCAGAGAGATTCTATAAGGAACAGCCGTGGTTTCTCCCTCCTCCCCCAGGGCCAGGCTAGTTAGAGCTGTTACTGCTGGTATTTAGAAAGAAAGGGGAAAAAAACAAAGACACCTCCCCTAGATTAAGAGTTCTTTCCTACTCAGAATGAGTGGGTGGGGGAAGAGAAACGATGAAATGCCTATAGGAGTCTTTTTACCACTCAAAAGACTGGAGCTACAGCTGCCAGTGGGGGTCTCTGCTTCCCTCCCTATACCATTCTGCCATAATCCTTGTCTTTCCAAAGAGGGGGCTGATTGTTGGGGGAAGAATGGTTTCTTCAGAACCCCCACTGATTGCTGGTGAAGGGTCCTAGAGGCTGGAAGAGGCTTGAGATTGGAAAACGGGAGTCCTAGAGAGAAATGACCAGCCTCCTTTCATTCTGGAAGGACTTCAGCATCCAGAATGGGGAGTGGTGGGGGAAGCAGGGAGGCTGTGCAGTCTAAGGCTCTTCCTTTGGTAGGGCTGAGTTGGCAGATTCCTCCTTGTGTTAGTAAGCAGAGTATATACGATGTGGGGGAGAGGAAGAAGAGGCTGTACTGATGTAAAATCAGTGTCACTCTGAAGCTCTTTCTGTAGTGACTGGAATCCTCCACCCTTACCAGAGCCAGGCTTTTTCTGGGTTTGCATGGAAGCTGGAGCTGTTCCTGGCATGAGAGAGAAGGAAGGCAGGATGAAGTCCACAGTGGTTTTAGGGAAGCGACAAATTCCTTCCACAGGTGAATAGTTTTAGTAGTTCCACCTTCATCTGTGACAGAAACAATTCAAGTGTATGCCAGCTTTCTGCCAACTGAACCATTCTGGTTTTAGGCCTAGGAAACAGAGCTCAGCAGGGGAAGGATGGGCAGAAAATGAAGACTCACCTGAGGCTCATTTGGAGTGACCACGGAGAAGGATTAGAGGGAGTGGAGAAGAGAAAACCCTCATTTTGAGATTCCATCTTTTTTTTTTTTAATTGCTTTTTGGTGAGGCAATCAGAGTTAAGTGACTTGTCAAGGTCACACAGCTAGTAAGTGTCAGTTGTCTGAGACTGGATTTGAACTCAGGTCCTTCTGACTCCAAGGCCAGAGCTCTAGTCACTGTGCCACCTAGCTTCCCTTGAGATTCCATCTTAACAGACACAGAGAGTAAACGTGACACTTTCTGGAGATAGGAGGATCCTGGGTTCAAATCTTAGATCTGGCATTCACTAGCTGCTTTCTAAGCCTCCGTAAACATTTATTAAGCACCCACTGTGTGCCAGGCACCGAGCTAAGCACTGGGGATACTGAAAGAAGCAAAGGACAAGAAGCTCACAGTCTAATGGGGGAAGACAAGCAAACAAATATGTATGAGCAAGCTTTATTCAGGATGAATAGGTTGTAATTAACAGAAGGAAGGCACTTGAATTAAGAGGGGTTAGGGAAGGCTTCCTGTAGGAGGCAGAAATTTATTTGGGACTTAAAGGAAGCCAGGGAGGTCACCAATTGGAGCAGAGCTGGGAGAGCATTCCGGACATGGGGGACAGGTAGAGAAAATGCCTGGAGCTGAGAGATGATGTGTCTTGTTTGTGGAACAACCAGAGGGCCATGTATGTAAAGTGTATTGCAAACCTTAAAGGATGGGGGAGTGGGTCTGTGATTTCACTGGTATAGGGAACCCCTCAGGTTAGAAAATTCCCTTTACCAATTCAGATTGGCAACTTCCCTGAAATTTACAGACTTAGGGAGTTGCCTAGAGCACTGATATATTAAGTGACTTGCCCAGAGCCACACAACCAGAATGTGTCAGAGGTAGCTGGGATTTGAACTCAGGTTTTCCTGACTCCAAGGCTTACTTCTTTACTCACTATCCCATGCTGCAAACCTTAAAATGTTACATAAATATCAACTTATTATTATATAGGCCTCCACAGTTGAAGAAGAACCAAAGACTTCTTCAACTATTAATAGGCTTTTGGTCCCTGGCTCAGCTTCTTCCTGATCAGTGGTTGGTGCTACCAGGGGAGGGATGAAGGGAGCTGGCTTTCAGCCAATGCATCACAGTGGACGGATGCCAGTTGGCTTAGTCAACCTTGAGACTGTGTTCTGGCCAAAGCCCTGTGCTTATGGATTTAGGCCTTTCCCACGACCTGCTGTGGGGTGGACATGATGAACTTTCCTCTCCGCCTGTTCACTTTGCGGGGCTCTAGGAGTAGTCGTGGGTGAAGGGGCTTGGCACAGTGGTATGTAGGTATAATAATTCCCAGGTTCTAGGAATTTTTGTCATGGGGATAGGCAAGAATGTCAGCGAGTTGACTCTGAGCATCCCAGGCTTCATTCTCTTTCTTGGGGTAGGACTTTTCCAGCCCCTGGGGGGTTTTATTTTAGACTATAATTGGACACCACCTTTTGGGCTGCTAGCCTAGCATGTTGAAATGGTAGACACTTAACACTAGGCATACCTGTTGAATTGAATTGCAGGACAGACCTTAGTAGATAAGGTTTGAGGTCAGGCCCTCTCCAGGAATTCTGAGGACCACAGCCTTGATATTGCCTCTGCTTGGAAGGGAGGATAGAGATCCTTCTTTTTTTTACCCTCCTTCTTCAGCAGCCTCTCTTATCTTTTTTTCACAGATATGAGCTCATGTACCACTGCTGGTGCTCAGATCCCAAGCAGCGCCCTAGTTTCACAACACTTCGGATGGAGCTAGAGGAGATCCTGGGCCGAATGTCTGTTCTCTCTGCCAGTCGGGATCCTCTCTACATCAACATCGAGAGGGCTGAGGAGCAAGCAGAAGGGGGTGGCCAGCTGGGTGGGGACCAGACTATCAGTGGGGATGGAGATAGGAACGGTAATGATACAGGACCAGTAGGTGGTGTTCCCAGTGACTATCGGTATATCCTTAGCCCTGGAGGGCAAGCTGAGCAGTCTGGAGAAGAGCAGCAGTCAGAGGGGGCCTGTGGGGAGGCCCAGAGGCGGATGCTACTCTAGCAGGAGCTGTTGGCACATAGAGGCTGTTAGCCTAACAAATGGATTGGCATCCTTTGGGGGGGTAAGGGGAAGTGTCTGGCTGGCTTGGCTGGCTAGGCTGGCCAGCAAAGCCCCATCCCCCCTTGATCTTAGCCCAGTCAGAAGTGTGGGGGCTCCTGTGGTAGTCCCTCCCAAACTGTGTTGGGGACTGGGCTTTGGAAGCCTGATATGACCAAATCACCCAATCCCAGTTCTTCCTCCAATCACTCTGGGTTCAGCCAGCCTGGCACAGGCTCGTGACTATTTCATTCGGGTGGGGGGAGGGGGGGAGGTAAGGCAGGCCTAGTTGTCTGGACACTGGCAGCTGGTACTCTGTGGTTACATTCCCATGGTTACGATGGGTGGGGGCCAGGAAGGAGAGGAGATAAGTGGCACTATTCACCCCTTCCCTCCCCAGTGGGCTAACCCTGCTGCTTTAGTGCATGTGCTGAGCCACCCCCTACCTGGGGAGGCAGCTCTGCCCACACCACTGGTTTTTAATTCTCTAGGCCTGGCTTCTTCAAGGTACATAGAGATGGATTTACATTACACTCATGCAGGTATGAGTTGGTAGAGAGGTTGGTAGGGCCAACCCCTCTCACCCTATAGGTGGGATTGAATGTCGGTATACTCAGGTCTGAATAACCCTTTGTCAGCAGGACCGTGGGGCTACCCTGCCAATGGCCCATCCCTGTTGGGTGCTGCACACTCCCTAGGTCACACCTATGCAGAAAGCTAGAGTACATCAGGCTGCCAGGTGCCCTTCCCTTGAAAAGAAGGGGAGCGATGGGGCCTGAGGAAGGATTGGTGGGACCAGATGTGTCTGGTCCTATAAGGGATGGCATCCTCTTTCCACTAGTGAGGGAAGCACCCTCCACTGTCTGTTTGGAGCATGCTACAAGAATCCTAATCCCACTAACAAAGGCAGCTGTGTCTAAGCCCAGAGGGTTTTCTGGTCCCCTTCTTCCTTCCCTGCTGAGTCCCTCTATCCTGACTTTGCCTTTAACAGAAGCTTTCTCTTTTTGCCGGCTCCTATTCAGAGCTACTGAAGTGGGAGGAATTGAGGCCATGGGGCTGGTTTTGAGGGAAGGGGTTAGTATTGATTGCTACCATTTCCATGGCAGAGACAGCTGTGGGGGAAATGGGGGTGACAGTAGTCTGCCTTGGGGAGGGTGTTTCCAGGCTGTTAGATGCCATTTAAACACAGAAATAAAAACAAACCTCAGAATAGCCATTTGGAAATAGTCATTTCTTCTTTAGCTTTCAATCAGGCACTCTCCTTTGTTGGTTTGGAGGGGGGTAGGGAGAAAAGTTAGAGGGCTGTGATACTGATTTCTCGCCTTTCCTCCCCAAGGCTGCAGAGAATTGTCTTGGGCATGTGGAATGGAGCATGTAAGTATATAGGGAGACTTAACTGGTTGTTAAAAGCCTGTGCTTTCCTACCCAGTCTCTCTGCCTTTAAAAGTAGCTCAGGAGAAACAAAAGGGATTGTGTGTAGGGCAGGGAGTTCACTTGGGAAATAGGTTGTAGCTGATGCCATCAAAGAAGTAGAATGGGGGTGGGGTGAAGAAGCAGCCCTCTTCAAAAAATTTCAGGAAAAACCTGTTGCTGCCAGAACTGGTTCTGGCTCCCACGTGGTAAGGAGATGGAGAGAAAGACACTAACTTTAATCAAGGAAACTAGAATCAAGAAAACTTGCTGGCTAGGGCAAGCCTTACCTGTAGGTGACTGATTAATTCAGTTCAGTAAACATTAAGAAACTAAGGCATGTAAAACCCTGTGCTAGGTGCTAGGAGACACAAAGTTGAGATAAACATAGGCTTCAGCTTCGTGGAATTTAGATTCTGGTAGGGTTTGCTATCTCCCATAATGTGACTCGGTGAGTGCATGGGAGACCCTAGCCCCCAAACACCTCCACTTTGAGGATCCCATGTGGTCTGGATTTCTACCATTAAAAATTCCTCCTGTGTGTTAAGGACATTGTGTCTCCCCAATTTAAATGCATCCCAGAAGAGGCGGCAATGTAGAAAACCTAATGCCTTAGCTTATCGGATCAATTTTCTTCAGGATAGTTAGCAGATGGAAGAGCTTGGGGGCAAAAAGTATTTATTAAGTGATTACTAGGTGCAAAGCACTGTACTAAAACCCATTGTAGAGAGGAAACTAGGACAGAGGAAGGGAAGGAACATGCCGTGGCCACTCAAATAAGTGAGTAGTAGAGGTCAGACTCCAATGTAGTTGAGTTTTGACTGGAAGCAAGGAAGGGGTAAGCAGCATAGACCAGGTTGCACTATTCAGAAGGGATAAGTCTAGCTGTCCACGGAGCAACCTGAGTTTCACATGATGGTATTGATTAAGTGGTGGAGTTGAGGCATTGAGAAGGGGACAGGGCAACAGTCTTTGCCCATTTGATAGGTTTGACAATCCTATCTGTTGCATTCATGTCCTAGGCCAGACCCTGGCAGACAATCTAGTCAAAAAATTTTCAAGCCCAGAATCTAGGGAGGGCAGAAAAGTTTTATAGATTTATGTAAACATCTCCTTGACTATAACGGGAGGTTTCTGGTCTGGGAATAACCTTTCACTTGACAGACTCAGGAGCAAACTTGGACTCTAGCCAAATGCTAAAGAGGTAGGAAAGCTCTTGGCTTCCTAGAAAAGAAGTGTGTTATCAATTTGTCTTTCCTTAAAACAGACTTTTATTTTCAACTCAACAAATCTTTATTGAGGTGTGCCCTTGAGTTTTGACAACTTATTGCCTGGCTCCTTCTTAAGTAGGCTTTCAAAAACCTATAGTTCTCACTATGTGTAAGAAAGGCATTTTGGTGGAGGCTAGGCATACAGAGACATAAAACAATCCCTAGGGGCAAGCGAGGTTGTTCAGTGGATAGAGCACTGGCCCTGGAGTCAGGAGCACCTGAGTTCAAATCTGGCCTCAGACACATAACACTTCCTAGCTGTGTAACTCTGGGCAAGTCACTTAACCCCAATCACCTCACCAAAATCAAAACAAAATAAAGAATACAAGAGGGAGAAGAACTGTGAGCTGGGGGTAGGGGGAAAGTATTGTGGGAGGGGAATTGGGTATCTGACATAGGAGGTAGCCTCTGAAGTAAGCTTCAAAGGAAACTTAGGTATTCTATTAGGGAAAGGTCAGGAGGGAGTGTATTTCAGATAATGGGGAGCTGTTTGTGCGAAGGCAGAGTTCAGAGATGGAATTGACATTCTGGGAATAGCTAGCAGGCCAGTTTGACTGGATGGAAAATGTAAGCAGGGAAATAAGTGAAATTAAAACTGGAAAGGGAGACGAGCGTCAATGCCAGGCTGAAGATTCTGTATTTGATCCTAGAGGTAACGGGGCGCCATTGAAGAACTTTGAACAGTGAGCTGATGTGCTCGGAGCTGTGCTTCAGATCATCTGTTTGGCAGATTTGCAGAGGATGGGTTGGAGAGGGAAGAAGCTAGGCAGAGAAACCAATTGGAAAGCTGTTACAGTTGTTTAGGTGAAGTGATAAGAACATGATGGGGTAGAATAGGGATCTTTAACCTCTTTTGGCAGTCTGGTAAAACCTATAGGCCCCTTCTCAGAATAACATTTTTTGTTGTTGTTGGTTAGGCAGTGGGGTTAAGTGACTTGACCAGGGTGACACAGCTAGTAAGTGTTATGTGTCTGAGGTCAAATTTGAACTCAGGTCTTCCTGAATCCAGGGCTGGTGCTCTATCCACTGCGCCACCTAGCTGCCCCTCAGAATAACATTTTTAAATGCATAAAATCAACTACACAGGTTTACAAAGGGGAAACCAAGGGTTAGTGAAAATAAAGATGTATTTTTTCCTTTCCAAGTTCATGGACCTCAAGGGGTTCGTGGACCATATGCTTCCCCCTGCCCAAATCTGGGGTAGATGCTTTTTGAGTAGAAAAAAGGGAACAGGTGGGAGATTTATGAGAATTAGGAGAACTATTCTGTATCAAAGGATTTATCTTTGTTTTCGATTTTTTAACATTTTTGAAAAATTTGAGTTTCAGTTTTCTTCCTCCCTCCAGTCCATCCTCTCCTTATTGAGAAGGCAGGCAAGACAGAGGATTAGTTTTAATAGTTGTTATCCAGCCCCTTCCTAAGCAAGTTCTCAAAAACTCCTTCCCTCCTCCTTCAATTCCAGAGGGAGATGCCTTTAAATGATTTCTCTGTTGTATTCCTAGACCTCCTAAAGAATCCAGACTCAAAATGCAGGGGTCACATGCTAATACACTACACAGAGGGAGGCTAGGCCGGGGCTACTCTGTGCAGAGCAGAGACAGGAGCAGCTTGTCCCCAGCCCTGTTTAGGCTGGCTGTATCCCAAGCCTGTCCCTGGTAACTCTGCTAAGTGCTGTGCCCACTCAGAGGGCGATGCTGTTACCCAGGCACTCTTCAGCTTTTGGAGAACATCTGCCCCATCCTCAAAGTTATCTGGCAATGTGTGCTTTTCCAATGAGCCCGTGAAGCCAGGAACAGAGCACCCTCCAAGTCAATTTTGTGAATTCTCCCTGTTGCCCCCTACGTGGAAAACATTCCAGGTTCACCAAATGCCCTTCTTCCTTCCTTCAAAGTCCCTTGGAAGTTTGTTTCCTGCGTGTTCCCCACCTTTAGATGGACACAAGGGCAGAAATAGACATGCAGTTTTGGACATGGCCACTGTATGGATTTGTTTTGCTTGACTTACACTTATTTGTTACAAGGGTTTTCTTTCTCTTGGGTTTTTAGTTGGGGGGGGAGGAAAAGGGGAAGGGAAGTTAACAATAAATAATGCCAAAAAGAGGGCCATGGACACATTTTTTTTTAATGTACTAAAGGGAACAGAAGAAAGTTCAGAAGAAAGCACTGACAAACAAGACGGTTTGAAAATAATGTGTAGAATTTATTATATATGTTAAAAAAAAAGCAAGTTGTGTGAAATGGAGACTCATGGTTTCATATAGAATTCTCTTTATGTGTTTTGCTGTGTTTATGGGACCGATCTGATTTTCTTTTTTGTTTTAAATTCATAATAAAAATTTATTTTAAAAATTTGCTTCTTTTAAGAATTAAATTTAGCTCCCTAAGAATAGAACTAGCAATGGGGAGTAGGAGAAAAGGATGTGATCTAATTTGAGTTGGGGGGAGGCATCCTACTTTACAAGTTTCCCTGATATGCTGGGCGACTCAGCTTTCCCCCTTTGTAAAGAAAAATGTAGTTACTTCCCTTTTTCCATTGTCACCTTGCAGTCACGAGTTGTATCCCACTAAGGGTCTAGGGTTACCTCTGAGATCATATTTCTCTTGTATAACAGTATTTTCCTCTCTACCCAACTTTAATCCTAGTCTCTGTGCATTGGCATATAGACATCTGAGGCCAAATATCATTTCTGCCATACTTTTTAGTTGTTTTCTCCTGAAAACACCTACCTGTGTCAGACCTGTTCCTTTTTTTGGTATGGCAGTTGTATCTAGATAGTTTTCTTCCTCCCTTCTTGACAGCCCTCTAGAGCAAATCAGTAAATCTAAGGCAAATACGTTCTTTTTGTTCAGATATATTCTGTTTTCCTTACTAAAACATCATTCTTGCTGTATCTTACATCATTCTTTGGCACCATCTTCTTGGCCAGCTCATCACTTCTCATGCCCTCCTTCGTCTTCTCAGGTATCAATAATGAAAATAACACTTCTGCCCTTAGGTCCTTTAATTTCCTGCCCAGTTCTCTACAACCTCTAGAGATGGTTTCCAGGTTCTTTTGGATATCATTCATTCCCAATTGTATCAACAGAAATGGGTAGTTATCAGCTTTGACATTAGAAGATTCTCTGTGTAACATCTTGTTACTATAACTAGGTCATTTTTAAGCCTAGGAAGAAATATAATGATCCCTAAGGTTGACTTCATTCCCTTCTCTTTGTTTTTAGGGAGTTAGTTGAAAAGGTCTGAGCTCTGTCACTATCAGTTTGAGCTCCCAGTTAGGAAAAATTCCTAAAATATAGGCAGAAATTGGGCTCTCTGCCTAACCTTACATTCAGGGTATGCAGGAGCCAATCCTTACTGGCTTACAAAAGCTAGTTAAAATTTCAGTATGATCGTTTCATCTCAGAAATCCACAAATGCTACAAAATAGGGCTTGATTTTATTGTTTTGTTCACTGTCTAGGCATAAAATGATGGAGAAAATGTTAACAATGCAGATTAAAC
The DNA here is from genome assembly GCF_003287225.1 of Phascolarctos cinereus. NCBI lineage: Eukaryota > Metazoa > Chordata > Mammalia > Diprotodontia > Phascolarctidae > Phascolarctos > Phascolarctos cinereus. Next base: position 186,202,705 of record NW_027555736.1, read on the forward strand.
TTAAATGTGTCATGAAAAATTTTTTCCTAGAGTACTGGTTGTTAAATATTTACCGGCACAGTACTGCTTATAATCATCTCTATCTCTAGTTAACCTGTGGTCTCTTTGTGGTTGAGACAGAATTCAGTTTGCTGGAAACATTTAGATAACAAAACAATAGATTATATTATAATGTTTGTTGTTAGAAAGGGAAGTTGAAGAAAGAACCAGTCTTTTCTTGTGACTTTCCCTTAGCCTGGATCCTCCTCTTCAAGATGTCCAGAAATCCACAGAGCCAATGACTCCTCAGTATCTTCTTTTTCTGTCACAGCTGCTCAGAATCTCTTATTCTCCCCACATCTTCCATTCTACATCCCCTCCCTCCCATTCCCTTCCCCAATTCTGAGATAGCTTCTTCCATTTATACAAATTGCTTAGGGCCTGAACTAGTCGCTAACAATATCTTTGATTTAAGGAGGTACACGGCCCCTGTTCACACTTCTGTTGATTTGATTCAATCAAAAAATGTTTTCATCTGGTTAAGGCACCAGGACCAAATGGAATATGCTCAACCCCATCCTTAGGTCCTTCATAAATAACCCAAATATGTGCTCCAGGAAGAAATATACCTTCCCATATAAGAATTTCTTCATTTTTAGGAAAGACTTCATATTCCCAGGAAATCTAGAGAATAAAGAAATGTTCCAATTTCTCATCTTCTCTAGTGGGGAGACTGATTTATATTTAGCACATACAAGTTTTATTTCCCATCCAGAAGGATAGACATAGCACAATCCCTGCCAGAAACCAGAAATGCTTCTCTATCCTTCATGCTTCCTAAAAATAAAGTTTTTGTATCTTTGGGATTCTCCTTAACCCCTCTCTCATTGTTGATGATCAGGGAAAATTGTTTGACAAGCTGATTGCTCTATCATGAGCTCAGTCACCTTGGCCCAATCTATTACTTTCACAAATTACCTCCCCTTACATATCTGGATGAAGATATATTACCCAGGTGGAAGTGACTGGTACTTAGTAGTCACCTGCTATATCCTGATATAAATAGACACTGTCTATGAGCTGATCTTGCCTCAGACTTTCCTGAACTCTAAAATCTTAGCCTTTGGTACTCTGCCTTCTCTCTCTTCGCATTTGGTCAGGCACTGTTATCTTGTGTGTTGGTGGCACAACAGCTTCTGTGTGGCTGATTATAGATTGTTATCTTAGAACAAAAGTTGTTGAGACCATGCCATACTTGCCAAGTCCTTAATGCTTCTCCCTTTTTGATCCACCATTTATTCTGGATAGAATTAACACCTTTTAGTCCCCCTTCTGACCTCTAGACAGAAGTCTTGTCATATTTTGGTTCCAGGTTTGTCTCCCTTTGGCTTTCACTTTCTCTGTTATCATTTTTCTGTCTTTTGGCCTGCCTTGGTTTTCGACTAACACTGTTGTGATTGCAAGCTTGAGAGAGACAAAGTTCTAAGCATAATCAATTTATTAGCGAAGTTAGCAGTTGCCAATAAATCAGGTCTATGACCTCTCAAGAACCCAAAAATGCCAAAGGGTGATTAACAGAGCTTTCTTGTAGTCAATAAAGAGGAGCACCACAATTTGCAAAATCTTGAGTAATAGGGAATAAGGGCAATTATAATAACGAGCTACTGGGAATGCCATGCATATGACAGCATTAGGCACTACACTCTCTTATTGGCTGGGACATTATGAAAGTTAGTTATTAATTATAATTAATGAAGTTTACACAAGATTGATATTAAACTCATATAGGAATGGGGAACTTTAACTCACATAGAATAGACAACTTGGGCTCTAACACCAAAAATACAAAATTTAGCCTCCTAGCTCAGCTTTGCAGGAATAGGGAACTTAAAGATTATAAATCTTATTCTAAAAGCCAGTTTAATTAAGCCTTATCAAGAATGTTATAGTACAGGAAGGTGCAGATCACAGAATAAGTCTAGTCTTTATTTAGTTCTTTCAATTCCTGCCTTTGATTCTTGGGAGACATCTCTCATGAATCACTTTCTATAAGATATACAGTGATTCTGATGGGATTTCACCCATATATATATATATATATATATATATATATGGATGGTCAAGATCAGCATCTTAAGTCAGCTTATTATTCTTGGGGACTAATTTTGAGCAAGCTTTGGTACAACAATTAATACAACAGTAAATGCAAAGCCAAAATATAATTATAAGGCCCAGGATAAGGAAAGCCCATTTGATTATAGTAGTATGCCGCCTCCTTGAAACCAAGAAAACCAGGAAAAGGGATCCTACCACAAATTACTATTATCTATTACATGAGTTTCTATTGCAATTTGCTGAGTTTCATTCATAATCCTTTGAAGTTCATGGACATTTGTAATAATCTCTCCTGACTTATTAATATAGGAATAAGAAGATTGATTAATAATAGTGCAAACCTCTGCCTGGGCAACAGTGAGAATGCCTGATGGCATGAATGATTCTGCAAACCATTTCTGCTAAAGAATTAACTTTTACCTGGAGGGAAAGAATGTCACTATATGTTTCATCAAGGGCTGAGGTTCTTTCTTGGGCTAACTTTTCATTTTCAGTAGAAATGTTCCTAATTGACTCTTTTTTTTTTTGGCTAGGCAATAGGGTTAAGTGACTTGCCCAGGGTCACACAGCTAGTAAGTATCAAGTGTCTTGAGGCCGAGTTTGAACTCAGGTCCTCCTGTCTTCAGAGCTGGTGCTCTATCTACTGTGCCATCTAACTACCCCCAATTGACTTCTTGACATAACCCATCCCAAAATTCAGGAATAGAGAAAAATCTCAATTCATGATTACAGAGTTTTTACAGAGTTTGGAGGAGAAGAATCTCTTTTCCTATGTTCATGCCACCAGGCTCCTAGATTTCCAGTAGTTTTCTTTCCTACTCAGCCTATAGAATGATTATAAACGGAGACTGGGGGGGGGGGTAAATAGTCTATCGTACATATTCCATACTATCCTGGGGGGAGAGAACAGAAAGCTGCTCCGATATAAATTAAAAACTGACCTGGGGTAACTAATCCCCATGGCAGCTCTGGAATCTCTGTAACTTCATTTTCAAAAGCCACTTTATTATTATAAGTAAGGGTCACAGAAGAGAGGTTTCTGGGCTGAATATCACCTGTGCTCTTAAAAAGGCAAGTTTTAGCACATGAATGATTCTGTTCTGTTAATATCAGGAGATAGGAAAGTAAGTTGACAATATACTGTTTTTCCCAGATCTAAAGTAATTGTCTGACTCTCACTCCCAGTTGCCTGAGTCTAACTCCTATTAAGAGATAGAGGGAAGATTGGAAAAGGCTGTGTAAGTAAGAGTAAGTGAATCCTGTCCTTGTTAAATATACTAGTCTGTGTGCCTTCAGATGTTTTCTTAAAAGTTTCTGAAATATGAGGAAACTTAAAAGGTTTAATTGTTATGGAGACTGGTCAGTGCCAAGCAGATAGGTTCCATTTGTTACTGCTAACTTTACAATCAGCAAAGACAAAAGGTGTGAATGGTCCCATAAAGAATAATGACTTAGGGGCAGCTAGGTGGCGAAATGGATAGAGCACCGCCGGCCCTGAAATCAAGAGGACCTGAGTTCAAATCCAGCCTCAGACCAAACACTTGACACTTACTAACTGTGTGACCCTGGGCAAGTCACTTAACCTCAATTGCCTAAAAAAAATTAAAAAAAAAAGAATGATGACTCATTACCACCTTCTTTTATCCTTGGGTCAGGGCTGGTTTGATGGATATGATGACAAATCCAACAACCATGTGATCTGATAGCTCTGGAGTAATTTAGACTATGTCCTACTTAACTATGACTGCCAATAATGGCATTATTCTTTACCCAATTGTCATGAGACTAATAAATTGGGGAGGAGATACTCCATTGGTAGCAATGTTAGGATCACAACTAATAACAGAGAGGACATCTAACTAGTAATATAGCTAACGAATAAAAGTCAAATGGCAACTATTAGGATGAGAGGCAACAACTTTTTCAATTCTTGCCAGGCTTTCCCAGAGCAAAGACGACTTTCTACACCTGATGTTTCTGGGGTCATGGAAGTTACAGGGATTACAGTTATAGATTTTGATGGGGAGGCTATAGGAATGTTAATTGTGGAATTTCTTAATTTTTTCCAAACATTTTCCCAAGATAATATTCCCAGAGTGGTCTTGCTAGGCTTAAGTTTAGGGTGGGTTTGCCACCAGGCCATTTCTGCTTCATCATTAGAAGCTGACCTTGTTTTTCGTAGGATAGAAGTAGCAGCCATAGGAGGAGTTGGTACAGGCTTCCATGATTCACACGCTCCAGTTTGAACTGTGTGGAAGCCAAGGTCCTTGTTACAATAATATAGGGAATGTCTTGGCTGAAAACCTGGAGAAACAGCAGGTAGTAATATCAGAATTGAAAAAATATGAGAAAGGGCCGGTCGGAGTCCTGCTCCTGTTCTACCTAGCCTACATATTATAATGCTAAAAATTATAAGGTGTAATACAAATGTTAAAGAAAAAGTTATCCATTCCCCTATGGGTGTCTGATTTCTCCCTTCTTCATCAGAAGAATTAACTGAGGAAGGGAGGCTACTATGTAGAAACATAATTATTTCCTATCGGTGCAAGGGTATACGCTCAAAAGGCAGGATTCATGTGTGAAAAGGGTATTCAGGAGTCCTTTTCTCCAATATTGATTTCATTTGGGGTACTCAGCAGCATTTGGAACCAGCTTTCCCAGGCAGGTTGAGTGTTGCCATTCTGCCAGAAATTTTCAATGTAGATTCTGTCTCCGGGATGAAAATCTTGTAATGAAAAGTCCAAAGGCCTAGTCTGTGTTGCTTGTGCTGTGTCGTGAAATTCTTTCAGTCTGTTTTGCAGCTCCTGTGTATAAGAGGCAACAGAAGTATCTCCTCCCAATAAAGATGTATCTACTGGGAAGAAAGGTTTTGCTCTTAGGGGAGAATGACCAAACAGCATTTTATAGGGAGAGAGATGTAATTCTCTCCTTGGTCAGCTTCGCAGATGAAATAAAGTAAGGAGAAGCACGTCTGGCCATTTTAGATCAGTTTCAGGGGGCAACTAGCTGACGCAGTGGATAGAGCACCGGCCCTGAAGTCAGGAGGACCTGAGTTCAAATGCGGCCTCAGACCAAACAGTTGACACTTACTAGCTGTGTGACCCTGGGCAGGTCACTTAACCCCAACTGCCTTAAAAAAAAAAAGAATTTAGATCAGTTTCAGAGCAGTTTGCCAATAAGAGTCTTAAGTTCTTTGGTCATGTGCTCAACTTGGCCTGAATTCTAAGGATGGTAGGGGGTACAAAACTTTGGTTCTATTCCCAAATAGGAATAGATTTGCAAAAGTACTGAATCAGTGAAATGAGATACCCTGAGTCTATATAGAACCAAATCAGGGCACAATTTCTTTAAGAAGGACTTTAGCAACAAAGGCAGCTGTGGCTTTGGAGCCAGGAAATGCCTCAACTCACTGGGTGAGTTGATCAACAATAACAAGGCTAATTTTATAATGGCTAGCTTTGGGCATAACATCAATCTGCAAACGTTCAAATGGAACGTGTGCTGAAGGGTGACCACCAAAGGCCATGGCTCAGAGGGCATTTTAGTTTAAATGCTTGGCAAGTGGGACTAGCTGTCACAGTGGTGATACTTGGGGCAACCAAGCCTGCATTTACTGTATCAACAATTCCCTGAGTGCCAAAACAGCCCCCCTTCTGAACAGAAAGACATACTGGTGATAGATGGGGGAAGGGCGGCTTGCCTTCCACAGTCACCCAGACCCCATTTACCTGCTTAGCCTTAAACTATTGTTTCCATTTTTCAACTTTGGAGTCATTATAGACAAGATCCAAATTATCCTCATCAAGAAGGAAAAGATGAAAAATAGGTGCAGTACCCTTTAGGGTAGAAGTGGGGCTGTTTGCTCATAAGACAGGATCAGTTCTGTTGGTATAAGCAGGACAATGAACAATGGCCAGGGCAAATGAAAGTTTCTTGATGAAGTCTGTATTAGCAATGACTTTGCTGGCCCAGGTCAGAAAGCCTCTTTCCAGCCACAGTATCCTAACCAGACACCAAATCCATGCCCGTGAGTCAGTATAGATGGTGGCACTTTTACTGTTGGCAAGGTGGCATGTTTGGGTGAAGGCCAGAAGCTTGGCAGCTTGGGCACTGAGGCCAAAGGGCAGAGAGGCTATCCTCTCTGTTGTGGTCCTAGACCATGGCAGCATCAATATAATGTACAACATTTCTCATTAAAGAGAACCCATTGGTATACAAAACATAATGAGGATTCTCCAAGGGAGTATTAGAAAGATCATCTTGGGTTTTTTTGGCCATATACACTACAGAGGAATAGTCATGTAGGGGCTCCCTAGAGATTGGTAAATTGGGAAACAATGTAGCAGGGTTGAGGATGGCACACCACTTAAGAGTAATATTCTCTTTCCCTAGCAAAGTCACTTCATGCCTAGGAAGTCTTTGACTGGAAAAAGCTTGAGTTCTATGTCAAAGTAAGAGAGCTGCAACTTCATGGGGACATTGCACCATCAGAGGGGTATCCAAAAGCAAATCACAAGCCTTTTCCACTAGGCAGGGTGGTGCTTCAGCAGCTACAGATGAAGTTGTGCAGAATAATAAGCTCTGGGCAAAGGGAGGGTCCGAACATTTGAGTCAGGACACCAGAGGCCAAGAGTAGAAAAAGGTTTAATGATGACAAGGCTTTCTTGAGTGCAGCCAGGGTAGTGTGGTGTTGAGGCTCAAGTTGTAAAGGTTCTATAACCGAGTCTTTGTTCAAAGAAGTTAAAAGTTTATTCATCTCACCAAAAAATGGAATCCACTTGTTGGCAGTATCTGGCTGCTCCCAGAAAAGTTAGTAGTTATGTCTTGGTCTTAGGAATACATAGTTGTTGAAGAATCTGGACACATTTTGGGGAAACAGAGCAGCTGCTGGCAGACAAAATGAAACCAAGATACTTCACCTGAGGGAGAGACCACTGCATCTTTGATTTCCAGACTTAGTGGCCTCTCAGATGAAGCTGGAGAAGATGATGGCTATCTTCCTGGCAGTTCTCAACCGTGGGTGTTGTTAATAAGAGATCATCAAAGTACTGCATCAGAGCAGAGACCTTGAAAGTAAAAGAAACTAAGTCTTGCTACAAGATTTGAGAGAACAGGGTGAGGCTCTCTACAAACCCTTGAAGCAGGTGAGAACAGTCCATTGGGTATTCTTCCAGGTAAAGGCAAACAGGTTCTGTTTATCTGGGTGAATTGGAGATCTGTCGCAGTAAAACAGGCAGCCTCACAGGGAATGGAAGACTATAACAGCTAGGCTGGATGTCTAGGTACAACATAAGCATTAATGGTGCATAAATCTTGCACAAATCAATTAATAGGCTTAATATCAGGGCCTGGCTTAGGCTTTTTAACAGGCAGAAAAGGAATATTACAAGGTAACTTGCATGGAATAATAATACCTTGGTCTCTCAGAGAATTAATAATAGGTGAGATGCCCTCAGTGGCTTCCCTTGACAAGGTATATTGGGGAACAGAGGGTGGAGATCCTCCATTGGTCTTAATCATAACAGGGATAGCTGATTTTCATAATCCCACGTCCGAAGGCAATGTGGCCTATACCGAGTCAGGGATGTTAGGCGAAAAAGCAGATTCTATTGGGTATTATGACCCACAGCAGGGAACAAGGAAAGAAATTCCTCTTCAGAGGGCCCTTGAAAATCTAGAAAATCTTCTTTGGAGTTCTCTGAAAAAATCTGTTGCAACAGGGAATAAGGAAAAAGAGTCCTCCAGGAGATGTTAAGACAGAGAACCATTAGGGAAGCATGAGATTGTGGCTTTCAATTTACATAACAGATCTTTACATACGATATCAACTGGAGATTGAGGCATACAAAGGAAAGAATGTTTTGCTGAGAGAGGGCCAGTGGTGACTATTTGAGAAGACAAATCTGAGGAGAGGTTGAGGCTCTCTGAAAACTCCAAAAATACCTTGGGAACCAATAGAAGCTCACTCAGGGTCCAGCATTTCAGTTAAGACCAAACTAGAAGCTCCAGTGTCTAATAAGCAATCATTAATTGTGTTACCAATTTTAACAGTAACATGGTATTCAATCAGTGCAGGGAGAGGCAAAGACTGGAATGAATTACAAGGATATCAGGATGAGGGAAAATAAACTCTGTATCTATAGTCCCTGCCCCTCATCTGCATCTTCATGCTGCAGTTTATCTTGGACCCTCCCAAGGTTCCCTTTATTTCCATTTCTGTTCTTTAAGTCCCACCTTTTCTGTTTTCAGTTTACTGCAGGATGGCCTTTTTTTGTGACAATAAAAACATTTTCAAGTTCCTGATTTCTTTGTAGAGGTAGGAGGAGAGCTGAAACTGTTTGGGCAAAAGCCCAAATCATCTGGGCTTTCATTTTGGGTTGTACTTTCTCTCTGCCTTTTTCTTCATAAACATATTGAGCGATGCTTTTTAGCTCACTGATGTTTTTTTCATGCCAATGCAGGCAACTCTTATGGAAGTAATTCCATATTTCAGGAATTGATTGGCTAACAAAATTAAGGCCGAATTAAGGATTTTCACATCCTGGGGATTGATTGAATCCAACCCTGCATATGGCTTGGCACCTTTACACAACTTGTCATAAAAACGGTACAGAGTTTAATTCTCTTCTTGAATGATCTCTTGAAATTTACTCCAGTTTTCAGAGCAGATAGCACAGACCTCCATATCCCCAAATTAAGGAGTCCATAGCCTGTAGTAGCATGGTGTAATCAGTTGGGTTGTTAGGGCCAGTTAGGAAGACCCCCTAGACTAGCAAGAATGATGCCTACCAGGGCTTGCTGCCTCTACAATGGCAGTTCTCCTGGGGAGAGCAGGATCTTCATAAAATCAGTAACATTTCCCTAGTTGAGATTATATCCCCTAAAGATAGCTTGTAACTGGGAAATAATGTCTCCAGGGTCCTCATCAAATTGTGGAGTGAATGATGTCTAACAGGAGCCAGAGCTCCTATAGTCATGTCATGAGTTAGCCTTTCCTGGAAAGGGAAAATACCAATAGACCATCCTTCAGTTTCAAAAGAGATGAAGTCTCCCATCACTTTAAGAGGAGAGTATGTCGGAGGAGTAACAGGAAAAATAAGAGGAGCTGAAGAGGAAGAAGTGGAAACAGGATGGAGAGAAGCAGACCCCTTATAGGGTGGTGGCCATAATCCATTAGACAGATCTACCCAGCAATCCCAATATTTCATTTGATGTGGAGGAGGCTTTTCAGTAGCGAGTCTTAATTTTCTCAGTTTACAATAATCAAAATTGCCACATTGGGGCCAGAATAATTTATCAGCTGAATCTTGCAGTTTTAGACTAAATCTCACATAATTTAATGGTATGTTTTGTCATCATTCCCAGTTGAACTGAGAACTTGCCTCAGTCCCATGCTTTTAGAAATTTTTCCAGAGGGGTTCCTTTTGGAATGCTGTTATTGGATTCCATCCTTTCTAAAAAACTCTAAAACCCTTATCTCTAATTTGTCCCAGGAAGTCACAGGGTTCAGGTGTATACCCTCAGCACATTTTATACGAAGGTTCAAGCTAGCTGTCCAAGTGAGTGCAGCTGCCTTTGGGGAACCTAGTCATAGACCTGGTCCTTGGCCTATAAATCTGAGTTAAACCCAGGAAGCCCTAATAGAGGGGCCCTCCTGGCAGTCCACAGCATTTCAACTAATGGCCCTTGTTTCCAAGACTGCTATCACAGCACCATTTTCAAGACAGTCTCGGGACAGTGGCTATTAATATAGTGCCAGGATGGCTGGCCAGTTTATATCTAAACCCAGGAAAAAGTCAGTTCACTCTATCAAGATACAAAAACACAGTTAGACACACAGAAACACTTACTAGCAAAGTCTTCCTCTTTAACCCCCACTAAAAATTAATGAGAGTTAAGTCTTTGCTAGCTGGGAGAGTTGCACTGAAGTTCTTCCTTTCCATACTTTCTGCCAAAGTGCACACTTAGAACAAGACAAACACAAGAGAAAAACTTTAGGTCTTTTAAAATTCCCCCAAACAATTTACTTCCCTTAAAACTCTATGTGATTGAGGAATCCCCTAAAACTCTACCTAGTTAAGGGGTCCCCTACAACACTATCTGGTTGAGGGGTTTTACCTTGGTTTGGAAGGTCATGAAACCTGAGGGGGAGTCCTCCTTTGAGGCAGTTCTCCTTGGGGAAATTTCTCGGTGAAAAATCCACAAGAGTCCTCTAAGAAGTTTGCCTGAAGGGTTGTCTTGAGGATAGGAGTCCCTCACTCAGGTCCTGTCTGGGTCACCAGCTCTTATGACTGAAACTTTGAGAGAGACAAAGTTCCAAGCATAATCAATTTATTAGCAAAGTTAGCAGCTGCCAATAAGTCAGGTCTATGACCTCTCAAGAACCCAAAACTGCCAAAGGGTGACTAACAGAGCTTTCTTGTAGTCAGTAAAGAGGAGCATCACAATTTACAAAATCTTGAGTAACAGAGAAAAAGGGCAATTTGTAATGTGCTATTGGGCATGCCATTTATGTGACAACATTAAGCAGTAAGTGTACTGTTAGTGTACTCTTATTGGCTGGGGCATTGTAAAAGTTAATGATTACTTATAATTGATGAAGTTTACACAAGATTAATATCAAAATTCATATAGGAATGGGGAACTTTAACTCACATAGAATAGACAACTTGGACTGTAACACCCAGAATACATTAGCCTCCTAGCTCAGCTTTGCGTAAATAGGGAACTTAAAGATTACAAATCTTATTCTAAAAGCCAGTTTAATTAAGCCTTATCAAGAACATTACAGTACAGCAAGGTGTAGATCACAGAACAGAGTCTCATCTTGATTCAGTTCTTTCGACACATGGGAAAAAAGAATGATTTTCTATCCAGGCACCAAGTTCATTCCCTTTTTGGCTATCTTGCCTTGGTGCTACTTTGCGATAATTTTCTCTGGTTTCTGGACTGAAATAAGTTGTGTGTTCTCCCTAGATACACTGGTTCTTCTATGCGGATTGATCTGTCTTAAACATTCTCTTTAGTTAGATTCTTTTTTGTTTTGTTTTTTGGGCTAGGCAATGGGGTTAAGTGACTTGCCCAGGGTCACACAGCTAGTAAGTGTTATGTGTCTGAGGCCACATTTGAACTCAGGTCCTTCTGAATTCAGGGCCGGTGCTCTATCCACTGTGCCACCTAGCTGCCCCTCTTTAGTTAGAGTCTTAAGGTTAGTTCATCCTCTTTAGATAAAGTCAGACTTTCTCACTCTTCACTGTAATCTAGCATCCTGGTCTACTTTTTCTTCTTGTCTCTCTGTCTCTGTCTCTCTCTATCTGTGTATCCATCAAACCATCTAATATTTCTCTGCCCAAAATAAAACCATCATAACAAATATATATAGTCCAGCAAAAAAAAAATCCTACATTGCCCATGTCCAAAAATATATGTCTCATTCTGTACGGAAGGAAGTGGGTGGCATGTTTCATCTTCAGTCCTCTGGACTCATGGTTTATCATTAGAGTTCTAAAGACTATCAAAGTTGTTTTTCTCTATAATGTTATCATACTAATTGTTCTCCTAATTCTGCTCACTTCACTCTGCATCATTTTATAGAGGTCTTCCCAGTTTCCTCTGAAACTGTTTATTTCTTCATTGCTTATGGCATAGTAACATTTTATTAGATTTATATACCATAATTTTCTTAGATATTCCCCAGTAGGAAGGCACTCCTTTAGTTTTCAGTTTGGGGCTACTGTAAAAAGAGCTGTTACAAATGCTTTTGTACATATAATTAATTTTTCTCTTTCTTTGATCTCTTGGAGTATAACAGGCCTAGTTTTTCTTAGTGCCTATATGTTTGATATGGCAGTCATTTTGTTCCTCCTATCTCCTTGCCCCTCCCCTCTCCTTGCCATATAATTTACCTTTGTACAAACCTCCTCTCCCCCACCCCCAACCCTATGTTTTCATTGCTGCCTGTGAGAGAGAAAACTATTTTTCCTGTTCTAAAATTGGTGGGCTCTTTTGATACTGCTTTCTTAGTATCTTTTCTTGTTAGCTGACCTTGGGTTTTCTTCTCAAGTACTAGTCTCCCAGCTGACACTCACTGAGATTTAGAGAGTTCGCCCTGTCTCATTAATTCTTACTTAGGTTGCAGATGTCAAAATTAATAAGCAGATTTACCTTTGGATCCTGAAAGCATTTTCTAAGGACTTGGGGTAGTGGTGGTAAATTGCTCATTTGTTGGATAACCATCAGTATTACAATGATGGACATTATATATATATATATATATATATATACACACATATATATATATATACATATATATATATATATATATATGTATATATAGCAGAACAAGTATTCTGCCCATATAGCGTAGGGAAGTTCTCTAAGGAGCAAAACAATCAGCTGTAGTAATAAGAATACTGCCCATGTGGTATTAGAAGAACACTGTTGAAGTAGCTTTATAAAGTGAGTTTCTCATCTGATTAACCAACTAACTAATACTCATTAAGTTCCTCCTATGTGTCAAGCATTGTGTTAGGCACTGGAGATGTAAATATATAATTAATAAGATTATCTTGCAAAGAGCTTATATTCTGATAGGGGAGTCAACTAATATATATAGGAATATACAAAATAAATATAAGGAGAAGAAATAACAATAAAAACTGTATTTAAATGTAAGTAATTTGAGAGGTAGGGCCAGTGATTGAGGAAAGAAAGGAATTCTTTCACATGTCAATGAGGAGGCAGCTTATTCTAGGCATGAGAGACAGTTAGTAAGAACATGAGGAGAAAGTAGATGGGACTCGATGAGAGAAGGTCAGTTTCCTTGGACCATGTAGAGTGTGGGAAGGAGAGTAATATACAGTGAAGTTGAAAAGATAGGCTGGGTCAAAGTTGTGAAAAACTTTAAATATCAAACAGAATAGTTTATATCTTATCCTAAAGGCAATAGAGAACTACTGGAATTGATCGTGTAGCAGAGTGACATGGTCAGATATGTGTTTAAGGAATATCACTTTGGTGCAGAAGATGGATTGGAATGTTGAGACTTAAGGCAGGGATTCCACCTAGGAACCTATTGCTGTAGTCCTGGAAAGAGATGATGAGGGCTAGAACTAAGGTGGTAGTTACATGAGTAGAGAGAATGAGTCAGATTCAAAAGTTGGTCAGAAGGCAGGAATATCAAGATTTGACAGCTGATTGGGATGATAAAGAGGGAAAACTCAAGGCAACACTGAAATTAGGAATCTGGGAACTTGGAATAGTATTGGTGCTTTTGACAGAAAAAGGGAAGTCTGAAAAAAGGCTTGGTTTGCAGGGAAGATGAGTTTTGGACATGTTTAGTTTTAAATGCCTCTAGAACATGCAGTTTGAAATGTCCAATAGGGCAGTTGGTGATTTGAGACCAAAACTCAGGGGACATACTTGGACTGGTTATATAGACCTGTGAATCTTCTGTATAGAGATTATAATCAAACCCTCAGTAGCTTATGAGATAACCAAGAGGGCCCCTGGACTGAAGCTGTGGTAAGGAGGCATGATATGGATAATAAGCCAGCAAAGTAGACTGAGAAGGATTGGGCAGACAGGTAGGAGGAAAACCAGGAGAGAAGATTGTCATGAAAACGCAGAGAAAACCCAGAGAAAAGACAATATATAGGAGGGTGGTCGAAAAGAGAACATAGAAGAGGGTGGTCAACAGTATCAAATGTAGAAGAGAGGTCAAGAAGAATGAAGCCTGAGAAAAGATCGTTGCATTTGTGAATTAAAATAAATCATTGGTAACTTTGGAAAGAGGAATTGCAATTAAAAGGTGAGATCAGAAACCAGATTATAAAGAGCTGAGGACTGAGAGAGAAGTGGAGGCAAAGATAGCAGACAGTATTTTCTAGGAGTTTGTCTGAGAAAGGGAAGAGGGATATAGGACAACAGCTTGAGAAGATGGTAAGGTCTCCCAATGGTACTCACCTGAAAATTCAAGACTAGTTGTCCTGAACTCTAGTTAGTTAACTCGAGTTAGCTTTTGATCAATAAAGATTCAAGGCCCAGCAACTCACAGTGACTTCTGGCTGACCGGCTCCTCTGGGCTGTCATGGGCCCAAGTTTTTATAGTTTTCCCGGAGGCGCTGACAACACTCAGTTGGTCTTTTCAAATAATGTGCTTTGTCCTATTTGTTGACATAGCTCATGCTGAGTTTGTGGAATATCCCTTTTAGAACAATGGCTAGTCAGCCAGCTCAGTGACTGGTGACAGGCTTTGCTCCACCAAACCCTCTCAGAAAGAGCTTTCTACACTCGTTGTCTGCACTTGCTCACTTTCTTACTCTTCAGCTCTTTAAAATCTGGCTCCCGACCTCATTACTCAACTGCAACACTTCTCTCCAAAGTTATGAACGACCTCTTAATTTCAAAATCTGCCCAGTCTCTTTTCGGGCCTCATCCTTCTGACTTCTCTGCTACACAGATGCCACTGATCACACTCTCTCTCTGGATACCCTCTCCTCTCTGGGTTTTATGGGTGTGCCACTGGCCAAATTCAACGTGTGAATGTTGCATTCTATGTTAGCAGTGCTTGGTTGGGGTAAGTACTTAACAGGCTACAAATACAGTTTTATTCCCCTAATAAAAATGAATATTCTTTCTTCCTGACTACATCTAGATCCTTGGATGTATGTTGATGATTTCTTCAGTTCAGGTATTTCAGGAAAGATTTTACAGGGTCACTTTATTACATTTGAAATAAAACTATCACTTAGTACAAATAATTCTCACCAGGAAGGGAAATGGTGGTGGTGTGGGGGAGTGGTCTTTCACAATAGGATGTTAAAGCCCTGGGATGTTCATCTCAGCTCTATTGCAATGAAGAACTCAAAACTCAAGAATTAATACAAGACTGCAGGGGTAAGTGGGGACAGACTTGAATTAGAAGGCAAAAAAGGAACTTCTACTATACCCCTGAACCGTAGCTGGAAAGTCAGAGGCTCTGTGTGACCCTTCCCTAGCACAGGAGAAATTGAAGGAAGGAAGACAGGAAACAAGCATTTATTAAGTACCTGCTATGTGTCAGGTGCTTAATGTGTGAAGGACTTTACAAATATTATCTCATTTGATCCTCACAATAACCCTGGGAGGTAGGTGCTATTTGGCACTCTTTTCTACAGTTGAGTAAACTAAGGCAGATGGAGGTTGTATGACTTGCCCAAGGTCACACAGCTAGTAAATGTCTGAGGCCAGACCTGAACTCGGGTCTTCCCAGCTGCAAGCTCATAATGGTTCACTTCATTTTTGAGACTGGTACATGTTTGTCCAAGGGCTTGGATCAGTATTGGTCTGCAGCTCCCCCAGAGGGCCTCTTCTCATTAGCGGCCCTTCCTAAATGGGCCTATCTCTGACTTATCTTTAATCTTTAAAAGTACCAGGTAAATCAAGTCAAGTCTGGGTCCTCATGAAGGTTTAGGTAACAGCTCTGTGAGGAGGGAGGATGTTCAACACTAAATTGGATCCCGGAGATTAAGAATAGCAGCCCAGACTGCTGGAGGGGCTCAGCACCAACCATGTATTTTGATATCCTATAACCATCTGCACTCCTGGAACTCTTACCAACCAGAAAAGAAGGAAACCCTAGCTCCAACCAGAACTGAACCAAACCAATATGGCATATGTAGCATGGGCTATCGTTGGGGCATTTTTATGAATTCTAGTAATGCTTCCCTCCTAGCCTGGTCAGCCTCTCCATATGCTACTGCACTTATTCCTGAGAGAAGGGGAAAGAGCTGCCTAAGTGCAGAAAACTGAAAACAAGAGGAGGAGGTGGAGGAGGAGGAGGCACGGGGAAAAAAATAAAGCCTCCTGCAGAAAGAGAGAGGAATTGACTGACATTGACGGTGGAGAAAAAAGACAAACAGCAGTGGTGGAAGGCAGAAAGAAATGGGGGTAGTGAAAGTGGGTAGGAAAAATAGAAAGATAGAGTTCTGTTTGTGAATTTATTAACCTGAGTCCCTTGTTAACATTTTATAGTGACCATCAAATATGTATAAGAAAGTAAGCAAGGATGCATAGGGTTTAAATTAGTAATAAAGCCCAGTGTTTCAAGAGTCCCCATCCCTGGGTAAGAAGTGTGGGCTATCTTTATAGGTTTCTTTTGCCTTTCTACTGTGACCCTGGGACTTAGGAATTAGTAGAGTTTAAGAGCTAGGCGATTTTGCTCTGGGTTTCAAATACTGACAAAAAAAATCATGAACAAGAGCCAAAACCAGAGATGTTAAAGTGCTAGCATTTCCCTTTTGGTACAAACTTCCCTTTGTCCTATTTGCTTAGCTTGGGACAGCAAGACTCCTCCATAGTTAAGGTTGGCACTTGAACCTGGGTCTTTCTGATTCCAGGATTGTCTGACTCTCTACTATTCCACACTGTATTTCAAAGGTCATAATTTTTAAAAAGAACACTTTTTAACTAATATTTTATTTTTTTAACTTTTAAAAAAAGGTTTGAGTTCCAAATTCTATCTCTCTTCTCTCCCTTCCCTGAGATGGTAAACAATCCATATAGGTTATACATGTGCAATCATGTAAAACATTTCCATATTAGTCATAAAAAAGCGCATTAAAAAGTGGTCCTTCTAGTTCTGCCTAAATCCTGGATTTAAATGATTTAGGACTCACAAACTTGGCTATTCCTCATCTGTTCTATCAGAGAGTATTGTTGAGATAGTGCCAAGGGCAGGAAGGTGATTGGTACCTCTTCAGGGCTTAACCAACTACCCTGAATACTCCTAAGTCAAGATAGGGAAAGAATTTTTACAACCAGTGTCTCTGATAAGGGCCTCATTTCTAAAATATATAGAGAACTGAGTCAAGCATGTAAGAATACAAGCCTATTTCCCAATTGATAAATGGTCAAAGAATACGAACAGGCAGTTTTCAAATGAAGAAATTAAAGCTATCTATAGTCATATGAAAAAAGGCTCTAAGTCAGTATTAATTAGAGAAATGAAAATCAAAGTGACTCTGAGGTACCATATCACACCTGTCAGATTGGCTAACATGACAAAACAACAAAATGATAAATGTTGGAGAAGATGTGGGAAAATTGGAACATTAATGCATTGTTGGTAGAGTTGTGAACTGATCCAACCATTTTGGAGAGCAATTTGGAACTATGCCCAAAAGACTATAAAAATGTGCATACCCTTTGACCCAGCAATAGCACTTCTAGGGCTATATCCCAAAGAGATCATACAAAAGGGAAAAGGACCCACATGTACAAAATATTTATAGCAGCTCTTTGCGTGGTGGCAAAGAATTGGAAACTGAGTGGATGCCCAGGGGAATGACTGAGCAAGTTGTGGTATATGAATGTAATGGAATACTATTGTGCTATAAGAAATGATGAACAGGCTGACTTCAGGAAAACCTGGAAATATTTGTACAGACTGATGCTGAATGAAGTGAGCAGAACCAGGAGAACATTGTACACAGTAACAGCCACATTGTGTGATGACTAACTCTGATAGACAGCTATTCTCAGCAATGCAAGGATCTAAGACATCTCCAAAAGTCTCATGACGGAAAATGTTATCCACATCCCAAAAAAAAAACTATGGAGTCTTGAATATAGATCAAAACATACTATTTGCTTTTTTTTTTCCTTCTGTTTTGTTTTATTTCTTCTTTCCTGTGGTTCCTCCTATTGGCTGTAATTCTTCTTTACAACATGACTAATGTAAAAATATGTTAATAGGAATGTATAAGTAGAGCCTATGTCAGATTGCATGCTATCTTAGGGAAGGAAGAGGGGAAGGAGGGGGAGAAAGTTTAAAACTTAAAAGCTTATGGAAGTGAATGTTGAAAACTAAAATAAATAAATTTTTAACAAAAAGAACTTGGGTCTTTGCCTACAAAGCCAGCCCTCTTTCCATGATGTTATTCAGTTGTGCCCAACTCTTCATGACCCTATTTGGGGTTCTCTTGGCAAAGATACTGGAGTGGTTTGCCATTTCCTTCTCCAGCTCATTTACAGATGAGGAAACTGAAGCAAACAGGGCTAAGTGACTTGTCCAGGATCACACAGTTAGTAAAGTGTTGGAGACCAAATATGAACTCAGGAAGATGAGTTTTCCTGATTCTAAGTTGGGTATTCCATCTACTTCAACACCTAAGTGCATTATGTTACCCTGCCTCAGGAAAAAAGAATAAAGTGAGGGGTGGGAGTGGGGTTAGGACTGGGGAAGGACAAGCAAAAACATCAGGGGCAGTAATTAGCTTCTCTTCTAACTCCAACAAAAAAGGCTTCCTTTCCTCTCAGCAAGTGAATATTCTTTCAAGGCATATATAAGACCCTGAGTCTCTTTGCAGCTCTCTATGACATTCCTTCATGCAGCTTTTGCTCCACCTAAACTGGACTATATATATCATTCCAAACACATATCTCACTTGCCCACCTCCAACTTCTGTCTGTTCTCTCTCTCTCTCTCTGTCTGTCTTTGTCTCTATCTGTCTCTCCCTCCCTCCCTCCTTCTTCTCTCTCTCTCTCTCTCTCTCTCTCTCTCTCCTCTCTCTCTCTCTCTCTCTCTCTCTCTCTCTCTCTCTCTCCTAGGATTCTTCCTCCCCAGGCAATTGCACCTGATGAAGTTGAAGTCCAGCCTCAGCTTAGATGCCTTCTTTAATTCCTTCTCCTCTTTCCCTGCTCTCATTAAATTTTTTTTCCTGTGAAGTCCCTTCACGAATTTTGTATGGTCTTTATCTGTGTGATTTCCTTGCCTTGTAAAATTGCAAATTTTGTGAGGGCAAGGACCATGTATTAATCATGTTTGCATCCTACTCAGAGAGGTTCCAGGGGTGTTCAGGGAGGACCAGCATTTCTTGTGCGAGGGTTTGCTGAGCCCTTTTCGAGGCCGCTCATCCGCCTTTTGTGTTCACCTGTGGCTCCAAGAAGCTGCAGCATGTGCAGCAGCCACACCCTAGTAAAACCATCTTGGCAGGCAGGCTAAACCAGGCTGAGGGTAAGTGACAGGCCTCAAACCTGTTGGTGAGTTAGGGGCTACCCCAACCATGTGAATACTTTCCCCAATAGAATGGGTGGATGAGAACAATGTATTCCTGTGGTAGCTGTAAAGATGGCTGAAGTAAGCACTATGGAGTACTTAGAGCTTGGTCAGACATTGAAGGCACCAAGATCATTCACTACATCTTAGGCCATCACCAGTTGCCCTGACTTTTGTCTGGCCACCGGACTTTGATGACAGAATAAGGCTGATGACTTTGTACAGCTCTGCCTCAGGCAGACTTGTGCAAAGTCATCAGCCTCACTTAAATCCAACTCTCATATCACCCTGTAATGTCATTGGGCATCTTCAAAAAAGAAGGACAAACAACATCATAGTCCAGCATCAGTGGAGGTAGCTGGTGTGGTGGTTGGAACACTGGACTTGGAGTCAGCAAGACCTGCATTTGAATCCTTACTAGCTATGTGATTCTGGACTAGTCACTTAATTTCTGTCTGCCTCAGTTTCCTCAACTGTAAAATTAGGATAATAATAGCACCTACCTCCCAGGCAAGGCAGTACTACAGCTCGCTTGTACCAGCTGATTGTTTAAATTTTCACTGTAAACATTTATACCTCTGAAACCAGTTAAGTAATGTAGAAAATGTCAATAATGCAGATTAAACTTACAAGTGTGTCATGAATATATATATATATTTTTTAGGAGAGTTGGTTGTTAAACATTTATCAGCCCATCCTCACTCTCAGAGTTGTTGTGCAGATTAAATAAGATAATATGTGTAAAATACTTTTCAAGCCTTAAAAGAACATAAGAATGTTAGAGCTGATAATAAATCCGTCCATATTGTCTGCATCACATGATAGAAACAGTAAATGTTGAGTGGTATAATGCTAAGTTGGCGTGTTATAGGACACAAAGAGTTTCTCTGTACTCTCTAGTTGTGTCAAAATGGAACAAACTGGAGGGTGTGTGGAGAACAGCAGAAATAAGTACACGAGATCTGTGTGTTTAAGCAGTGACTAAGAGGGATAGAGACGATGGTATAAAGATGAAAAATGGGGGCTTGGTTGTGGCATAATAGGGTTTAATGTGTGATGGAAGGAGAATTTTGGAATCTCTAGAGATGTTTCTCCTCTGCTGGGATGCATCAGAGAGATTATAGAGGTATGGCAGTGAAAGAAACCCTGCCCCCTTTTTGGGCGAGTGGAAATAAGGAGAATATTAGAGGTAGCAAAGTGCATAGGGAATCAGGAAGACCTGAGTTCAAAGTCTGCCTCCGACACACACTAGCTGTGTGATTGTGGGTAAGTGATTTAACCACTTTCAGCCTCAATTCCATGCCTGTAAAATGGGAATAATCATTAATAGCCCTGACCTTGCAGGGTTGTCATGAGGAGCAAAAGAGATAACGTATGTCTTTCCATTTTGAAAACATTGAAGTACTACATAAATGTTATTATTCTTAGGAACCATGAGGAGTTTTAGGTACATTATAAAATATCCCAGATTCCATTCAATCTTGGATACACTTACATGTTTTGGTTGGTTTAGTCTTTCTTTATGTGTGTGAAATCAGAGACTCTGTAAGTAGCAGACCTTTTTCTATTACAATATATTATGTTTACTGAGGGTGATGGCAAGGGACGCTGAGGATAATAGCTTTATCCTAGTTGTTTTGACTTTGCCATATCTCAAAGGCCCTGGTTCACAATAGCTTCGCTTTACAGAGGGCTAGGTTTTTTCCTGAGTTTTAGCTCAGCACAGTTAGTAAAACTGAAGATTTGACTTCAGGCAGATGCTACCAACCATCACCTGGCAGGGCTCTGGGGGGCTCCATCTGTAAGCACTGAAGGAACAACCCTAAATTCACTCAACACCGTCTACCCTAACCTTATTTCCCATTCAGCTATGACACTGGCTATGTGTATAAAGTCTCCCTGCACCCCCTTCTTATGTCATCACAAAGAACTGGCATTCCCCCAACATCCACCAAGAGACATTAGAGGGAATAGTCATATTCACATTCAGGGAGGTCCCACAGCATGACTTCATAGCTAGAGGACCCAGAATATTGGGCTTAACTAGTTCCTTTCTTCTTCTGACTTCATGCCTAGTGCCTCTCCAACTGATTTATCAAGGGCTAGTGGGGTAGGGGAGTAAGGGCAAGAGAGTTTACCAGGGGAATTGGACTGTGATATGGACAAGGGAGATTGAAAACTAAGATCCATTTTCCAAAACAAAATTATTTCTGTGGCTCATGGCAATTCTGAGGGAGAGGTGATGACAGCCTCCTCCCATTTCAGAAACAGCTCCTCGAGTTGTCTGTAGGCGTGCTCACATGACACATTCTTAAACCTGATTCTATTATGTGCTGTCTGCCTGTGTTTGCTCCTCGTTCACATATTAGGCACAAGGAATCTTTACTTTTTTTTTTTAATCTTTTTTTTGGGTAGCTGGTTTCAGTTCCCACTTATTTTTCCATCCTGGACTACCTCTTTTCCAGCTATTCCATTCTCAAATGTGTTGTATGTAGTCGCCATCCCTTCAGCTTTCTTGGAGCTGTTCAGTGGGTTCAGTTTTAGAGACCTGTGCATGAGGAATTCAATATTGGATCTCATGAATGTTCACACCTGAGGTGAATTACCAGCGTGAACTAGGTATTCTTCGCTAGCTCTTTGTGTGGAAAAGCGCCAACTAATTTTTCCAGAGAAAATGCCAAGGATACAAATTTGGCTGACACCTGATTTTGAATTGTGCCTAAGTCCAGTACATCTCCATTTGCGTGAGGCTGCGGTTTGTGACGTGCAGGCATTTTTGATTGATGTCTCTGTAAGCGGAAGTTGTTGGCTCTTCAGCCCTGCTGCTTCACAGTTTTTCTTTCTCACCTCCCTTATAATCCCTGCCAAGAAACTACTGACATTTTAGGAATAGAATAGAGACAGTTTGGCTTCTTGTAAATTTGTCTGTTTCCTTGGTGATGTACATAATTATGAAATGTACAGAAAGTGGGGTTTTTTTGTTTTTTGTTTTTTGTTGTTAGCAAAATCAGAGTTGATTTTCAAAAAGCAGGTTTGTCACCTCTGGTGACTATCCCAAGAACAATCCTGGATAGTAGGATCTATTCTAATCCATTTTAACTCACCCTAAAACCAGAAACTCTGCCCTGTGGCATGGGGTCTGATGAAATCTGAATCTAAGTATCTTATGGAATAGACATTTTCAACTTGATTGGCACAAGAAACTCAATGAGGATCTTCCTAGGGGTGTGTGTGTGTGTGTGTGTGTGTGTGTGTGTGTGTGTGTGTTTGTGTAGCTGGCTTCTGACTCCACTTTGCCTGCTAAGGATACTTTCCTGCCATCTTCAATTTCACAGGTAGAATTCTGTCCTGTTATCATATCTTGTAGCCAGACTCCTTGAATAGAAGGGTCTTACATATCCTCAAACAGGTTTTAGGAGGTCCAAGCACACAAAAAGTATACAATAAGTCCTTGTTAAATGAATAAATAAATATAAATATGCTTTTAGACTCGCTCCCTGAACTACACATGGTACTTGATAAGGCTACCATAGTTCAGCTGTATGAGAAGAATGCTGAATTTGGAGAAAGAGGAACTAGGTTCAATTTCTAGATCCTCTATTTACTAACTATATGACTGGGAGTAAATCCTTTAATCTCTCTGACCTCCATTTTCCTCAGCTGTAGCATGAAGGGGTTGGACTTAGTACCATGGAAAACGCTCTAGTTCTGGAGTCAGGACACCTTAATTCAAATCTTACTTCTGATATTCATTGAAGGGAATTTCCAAATAGATGAGATCACAGATGTGTTTGAGGACAGCCAGCTCGGAATGTCCATTCACAAGAAGCCATTCCTAGAATTGAAAGGATGCCCATGAATTGGGGAATGGCTGAGCAAGTTGTGGTATATGAATGTAATGGAATACTATTGCGCTATAAGAAATGATGAACAGACTGACTTCAGAAAAACCTGGAAAGACTTGTATGGTCCGAGGCTGAGTGAAGTGAGCAGAATCAAGAGAATGTTGTACACAGTAACAGCCACATTATGCGATGACTAATATTGACAGACCTAACCCCTCTCAGCAATGCAAGAATCTAAGACATCTGCAAAGGCCTCATGTTGGAAAATGCTTTCCACATCCAGAACTATGGAGTTTGAATGCAGATCAAAGCACACTATTTGCTATTTTTTTTCCCCTTCTATTGTGTTTTGTTTCCTCTTTCTGGTGGTTCCTCCTATTAATTCTTACTTACAACATCACTAATGTGAAAATATGTTTAATGGGAATATATACGTATAGCCTATATCAGATTGTGCACCGTCTTGAGGGGGGAGGCGGGGAGGGAGAGGGAGAAAAATTTAAAACTCAAAAGTTTATGGAAGTAATTGTTGATAATTCAAAATAAATTAATTAAAAATTTTAAAAAATTAAAAAGAAAAAAAAAGAAGCCATTCCTAGGACTGGTCAGTATAGTTAGTCAATGAATATTTATTTAGTATCTACTGCTTGCAAGATTTAAGTTCCACAGAAATGGTAACTGCCCAATAAGGATTGGTGGTCTAAAGTTATAGAACTTGGACTGACCAGATGTGTAAAGGTATCCAAGCTCCTAAGCCTGACACTGTCTTTCCAAACATACATCTCCGTATTCCACAAAATGAACCCTCAATTCTACCTAACTTGTATACTTACTGTAGAACAGAGTGGTGTGGAAGAAGCTAATGAAGCCTAAAGACAGAATGCTGAGGTCACAGAATATCAGAGTGAGAAGGGCCACAGGGACCATCTAGTCTAACTAATACCTGAAAAGGATCTCCACTATGACACACCTGACAAGGAGTCATCCACCCTTTCGTTAAAGACCTCCAACACAGGTTGCAAGGGAAGGATCTCTACCATTCTAGGCAGCCCATTTCACTTTTGGACGGTTGTATTTGGGGCAGCTGGGTGGCGCAATGTATAGAGTGCCAGGCCTGGAATCGGGAAGACTCATCTTCTGAGGTCAAATGTGGCCTCAGACATTTACTAGCTAGGTGACCCTGGGCCATAGCTTAACCTCAGTTTCCTCATCCGTAAAACGAACTGGAAAAGGAAATGGCAAACCACTCCAGTATCTTCACCAAGAAAACCCCAAATGGCACCATGAAAGTCAGATATGACTGGACAATAATGATGATTTTTAGGAAGCTCTTTTCCTGACATCTAAATTTGCCTTTCTCCCCAACTTCCTCTGGGCCTGAATAGATCAAGTCTAATAATCCCTCTTCCACATGCTAGCATGTGTCTTCCCCCATAGAATGTAAATGCCTTGGAAAAAAAAGGAAATGTTTAATTTTTCCTTGTATCCCCACTCTGTATGCAGTGCCTGACACATAGTAGACACTTAATATGTATATATTAATTGACTGATAGCCCTTTAATACTTGAATAATATACTAATATAGTAAAATACTAAGAGAGGTATCAAGGCCCGCCTGATTCTTTTCTCTTTCAGGCAAAATATCGTTAGTTCCTACAACTGATTTTTCCATGGCTTGGACTAGGGGACCTTCACCATTCTGATTGTTCTTCTCAGGACATTCTCCAGTTTATCAATGACCTTCCTAAACTGTGATGTTCAGAAACTAACATAACACTCCAGATACAGCCTGACCAGAGCAGAGAACAGCAGGACTCCAACCTCCTTATTCCTATCATCCAGAGGAACTATCAGAAAACAACAAAGAGGAAGGAAGAGAGGAAAGCAATAGACATTGGAATTTATTAATGACCTACTAGTGCCAGGCAGTTAGGTGGCTCAGTGGATACAGCACTGGGCCTGGATTCAGGAAGACCTGAGTTCAAATGTGCCTTCGGACGGTTACTAGCTGTGTGACCCTGGGCAAGTCACTTAATGTTGGTTTGCATTAATCCACTAGAGAAGGAAAAGGCAAACTACTCTAGTGTCTTTGCCAAGAATACCCCGTCCATAGGGTCACAAAGAGTCTGACATGACTAAACAATAACAACAAAATGAGCCAGGTACTTCATTACATGATTTGATCCTCATAACAACTCTGGGAGGGAGGTTCTATTATTTCCCCATTTTATAATGAAGGAAACTGAGGCAGAGGTCAAGTGACTTGCCCAGGGTCACTATCTAGTAACCATCTGAAGGCAGATTTGAACTCAGGTCTTCCTGAGTCCAGACCCAGTGCTCTATCCACGGTGCCACCCAGCTACCTCTCCTATTAAAGGGGGGACTGATTAAGGGAGTTCCCCAATCCACCCAAAGAGCCTACCAGAGGTAGGGAGTCTTTACCTGGGGCTTCTGAAAGCAAATTTCTCCTTGGAATATGGAGATATCCATTGACCCTTGATAAAAAGACAAAGACAATTTCTAATAGTTCTTTGGACAGCTAGGTGGGCAGTAGATAGAGTGCCAGACCAGGAGTCAGGAAGGTTCATCTTTCTGAGTTCAATTCTGGCCTCAGATACTTACTAGCTGTGTGACCCTGGGCTAGTCACTTAACCTTCTTTGCCTTAGTTTCCTCATCTATAAAATGAGCTGGGAAGGAAATGGCAAACCACTCCAGTATCTTTGCCAAGAAAACCCCAAATAGGGTCCCAGAGTGGTGGATACGACTGAATAACAACAATAGTTCTTTTTTTTTCTTTTAAAAAAATTTATTTAAAAATAAATGACTAAAGTTTTCAACATTCACTTCCATAAGCTTTTGAATTTCAAATTTTCTCTCTCTCTCCCCTCCCCCCTTCCCAAGACGATGCGCAATCTGATATAGGTTCTACATATACATTTTTATTAAATATATTTTCACATTACTCATGAACAACAATAGTTCTTAAGGATTGAGGCTGCCCTAGACCAAGTAACTATTTTTGAGCCAATCCTTCTCTAACTCCTCAGAAATGGGTTTCAATGAGTGGGGCTGCCCTTAAGATAATTTGATTGGCTGAGATTCTTAGGAGGATGGACCTTGTTACAGGAGTCACAACCCTGTTCAGGCTTATAAAAGAGTCAGCAGATCACTCTAATTCCTTTTTTTCCTCTTTTAAATCTTTTTCCTGTTTGTAGGACAGACCACGATAGACCAGAGCATAGCAGAGCAGACAATGACTGTGAGTACATATGTATATATGGAGGATGGGGTCAGAAAACCCCAGTTCAGAGTCACCAACTATTAATGACTCCCTTAGGTCAGAAACACATGGAAATGACATGTAATAACCAATAGCTTTCTTTCTTTCTTTTTTTGGTGAGGGCAATTGGGGTTAAGTGACTTGCCCAGGGTCACACAGCCAGTGAGTATTATGTGTCTGAGGCCAGATTTGAACTCAGGTCCTCCTGACTCCAGGGCCAGTGCTCTATCCACTGCGCCACCTAGCTGCCCCCAACCAATAGCTTTCTTGCACACAAGGATCTAGTGCAGAGATCTCAGCCAATGTTCCAAGAATTCTGCATTCTAGTTAGAAGAGGAAGGAAATTTCCTGGGTAGTGTCACTTGGAAACCTAGCCTTCTGATCAGAGGTCAGCAATTTCCTAGGCAGCCCCAGCTTTAGAAATGTTTCGAGACTAATCCTAAATTCACGAGTTCAGACAACAACCCTCCCAGGGCAGGAGTTCTTAACCTGAGGTTGTCAATTTGTTTTAAAAAATGTTTTGATAACTGCATTTCAACATGATTTGGCTTTCTTTGTAGTACAATGTATTCGATGTTATGCATTTAAAGCCATTATTCTGAGAAAGAGTACATAAGTTTCACTAGATAGTCAGAGTAGTTCATGACCCAAAATAGAATCCTTGTCCTAGAGAGAATGGGGATTCCTGAACTGTGTGCTTCATAGAGGCAGAAGAGAGTACCATATATGACCCCATGAGTGGAGGAGTATTATGGGAACAAAAATAGGTCATGAGGGAAGCAAAAGATTTTCGCTTGCTCTTTGCTATTGATGTAAATGATCCAGATAGATAGTACAAGTTTCATGAGAAGCAAGTGGCTTTTTCAGCAAATCCCAAAGCAAGTTTGCCTTCCATCAGAAGAGTCCAAACCATTGCATGGCACTATCAGTCTTGGAGGCATTTTATAGGACCGATGGGAGAGAAGGATTTCACTAGAATGTCAGGGTGCCCTGATGATAACTCCAAGCCTGGCTCCCTTATGAGCAGAGCTTATGGGATGCTACGGGTGCTTTCTATTTATAAGCTCCTGTGAACACTTTGCACCTTCTACACTTCCTGTGGAATGAAACAAAGTCTGTCTTCTACCCAATTTATATTTGAGGAGTTGTTTAGGAGCTGAAGACTTTGTACTTCACATTTGTGGAAATCCAGATTTGGACTATAAACAAACTATATTTGGAGATTTTATGTAGTGAACTGGGATGGTGGTGGTGGTGGTTCAGTCGTTTTTAAGTAGTCTCAACTCTTCATGACCCCATTTGGGGTTTTCTTGGCAAAGATACTGGACTGGTTTGCCGTTTCCTTCTCCAGCTCATTTTACAGATGAGGAAACTAAGGCAAAGAGGGTTGAGTGACTTGCCCAGGGTCACATAGCTTGTGCCTAACGCCAGATTTGAACTCAAGATGTCTTCCAGATTCCAGGAACAGCTCCCTATCCAAATGCGCCACCTAGCTGCCCATTGTCTCTTTCCTAGTAAGTATTAAAACAAATAGGCTGACCCTTTGATGAAAGCACTGAAAGGCAAAAGGTGTTGTTTTTATTTAGTCGTGGCTGACTCTTTGTGACCCCATTTTGGGGTTTTCTTGGTAAAGATATTGGAGTGGTTTGTCATTTCCTTCTCTAGTTCATTTTACAGATGGGGAAACTGAGGCAAACAGGTTCACACAGCCAGTGTCTGAAGCCGGATTTAAACTCAGGAAGATAGTCTTCCTGACTCCAGGCCTGGCAACTCAATCCACTGCGCCCTATCACTACGCCGGTAGTGGTGGAACAAGCCAAAAAGATACCAATAAACTGATACCAAGAACAAAAAGAAAACAAAAAAAGTATGCTTCAGTCTGCACTCAGAGCTCATCAGTTCCCTCTGGGGAGGTGGATAGCATTTTTCATCATGGGTCCTTTGTAGCTATCTTGGATCGTTGTACTGATCAGTTTATTAGCTTTTTTTAAACTCTTAACTGTTATTGACCTTGTAGTCCACTAAACCCCCATATCTATTTTCAGACTAACTGCTGTCCAACCACGCCTTCCCCATTTTGTAACTCAAGAAGAAAAATGGGTTTCCCTGAAGGGACAGTTTGGATTCCATGGAAACAGTGATTCATCTGCCATCCCTAGAAGGGGTATGGCTTGGAGCAGATGCTAAATCTGGTGAGGCCACCAGGAGGCGCCTGAAACTCTATGCCAGCTTCTTTCCAGAATGCATGTGCAGAAGCAGCTACTAATCCCAGCCTCTCCCCAGCCTTTCCTTCCTCAAGTTTTCCAGGTTGTACATTCCCGTCTAGGGGTATGTAACAAATACCAAAATAATTCATAATTTGCTTACTACCCCCTTGAATCCCAATCTCCTCTTCCTTCCTCAGAGTAGCTCCAAAATATTTGCTCAACTGGCAGGCAGATAGTCTAAAATGCATGGAAAATAATAAAGTATAACAAGTTCCAAATAGTTTGAGCAAAACAGCTCCTGGTAAAGGAGGGAGAGACCTTTGTCAAGAAGCATTTCCCGGGGCAGCTAGGTGGCACAGTGAACACAGCACTGGCCCTAGAGTCAGGAGGACCTGAGTTCAAATGCGACCTCAGACACAATACTTCCTAGCTGTGTGACTCTGGGCAAGTCACTTAACCTCCCAATTGCCTTGCCAAAAACAAAAACAAACAAACAACAACAAAAAAGAAGCAAACACAAAACCACTTCCAAGCACTCTTGGTCTCCTAGTCAAAGGGGAAATAATCCCATTGCATTCTAGATCAGTCCCACTAGTTAATCTGGTAGAAACTATTCTCAAATTCTGCCTGTCCACTAGGCAAATTTGCTGCTTGACTGAGTTGGAGACCCTGGAAAGTTGAGCAGTACTTTTCTGAGTTGTTTTTAGTCATGTCTGACTCTTGGTGACCCCATTTGGGGTTTTCTTGGCAAAGATATTGGAGTGGTTTGCCATTTCCTTCTTCAGTTCATTTTACAGATGAAGAAACTGAGGCAAACAGGGTTAAGTGACTTGCTCAGGGTCACACAGCTAGTTTCTGAGGCCAAATTTGAATTTAAGAAGACGAGTCTTCCTGACTCCAAACCCAATGCTCCACTGAGCCACCTAGCTTCCCATGAGCTATTATACTTCTACAAGATGCCTTAGTTGAACCCACTGGCAAAGATCCATATAGTCAACTTCCCTCTCTTTTTCTCCTTCTGATGCGTGGCTGGACAGGCTCTGGATCTCCTTTTGGGTCAGATGGGTCCTGAAAGGGGTAGTCAGAATAGAGGAGCGAATGCCATAGAGTGAATGGCAGAAAGGGGATGCTCTGTATCTGCTCTTTTACAAGTCCTGCTAGAGTTCTGAAACTAGTGCAGCCTTGAAATTTGTCTTTTCTGGCAGCCCTGAGCCTCCGTATTTTGATCTTTTCTTTGGTACCTAAGCATATGGAAACATGCAGGAGAAATAGGACAACAGGATGAATTTACTTTCCCCCCCTAGATTTGCGATTTCACATTTATATTTATTCCTATTAAATTATACCTTATTAGATTTGGCCCAGCAGTGTTCTAGCCTGTCAAGATATTTTTGGATTTTGGCTTTGTCATTAAGTGTGTTAGCTTTATGTCCCATCTGCAAATTTGATAAGGTTGCCTTCTATGCCTCTAAGCCAGGGGTTCTAAACTTTTTTGTGTGTGTCATAGACCCCCTCAGCAGTCTGGTGAAGCCTATGGACAGACCCCTTCTCAAAATGTTTTTAAGTACACCTAACCAAATGCATAGGATTGCAAAAGAAACCAATTATACTGAAGTAGATAGATATTTGTTATCTTTAGTGTCAGGACCAATGGAGGAATTTTTCCAACGCCTCCTTTTCTTGGCATGTACTTTTTGGTGGGGTATGTCAGTACCTCTTAGAGATAAGGAATGCACTCTCCTGAACTAACCCACCTCCCATTTTGATGCTATTACAAGAACTGCAGGTGTTGGAAAATTGGTTGCACCTGGGGATCATTCATGATGTTCCTAAACAAGGGCTCATATAATCACCTTAACTAAGAACAAAACAGTTACTTCTCTATCAAGGCTCCTTTATGCCAGTCAGACTACCCACTTATCTAGAATGGTCCTCAACCTGCCACCATCTGGCAAATTGACCCTTTCCCCAGGGGAAGGCTTTCATCATTATGGCTCTCACTACGAGGTGTCCTTCCTCCCAGAATCCAAGTCCATGATGAATTAATGCTATCTTAAAAAGAGAGAGAACTCTCCTGTTGAGAAGTTTCTCAAATCTAGCCCACTTGGCCAGTAAGGACGTAGTTTCTTTCTGACATAGTTATAGTTGACTTTTTCTATCCCTTCTCCATTCTACCCTTGTGCAGATCTTGACAACCTCACCACCTGAGAGGGATCCATATACCCTGGGGAAATGCCTCATAATCCCTTTCAGTTATCAGGTCTCCTTCCCCTAGAATAGCTCAGATACCTCAGAATGGGCTTGGCAGGACACTGGATGGTATTCTTGGGAGGGAGCTTACTTTCTTATAGTATGGGGGAGGTAAACCTATGTCCACATAACTATAGTGAATGTGTCTTTTCCTGGAAGAAGGGTTCCTCCAGCCAACTTAGCGACAGTCCTGAACTCCTAGATGGTAAGTCTTTACCCAGCATTCAAGGAGGATGCAAGGATCCAAGGATCCAAGAGGGCAATCTCTCAGTTGATGCCTCTAAGACCTTTGACTTTGTTGTCTTCTTCACTTTGTATGTTTTGTCATCAAAGTAAGATTCTATGGTCTGACTTTTTTTGAGTTGTTTGCTCATAATCCCAGCCAATTATTTGAACTTTAAACTCTTTGTTAAGGTAGGGGTCTGCTTCCAGTGTGGAGTATGGACTGTCCCAAGCTTCAGGGATTTTGTGCAGCTGTTTTCAGAGATACTTTTAAGACCCTGTGAATTTTCAGTTCTTCTAAGGCGGTATGATCAAGGTGGAGGTATTTACTCCTTTCCTGGCCTGTGCTCTGGTCTATGAGAGACCATAAGCACTCTTTTCTGCCTTGGAACTGTGAGGAGGATTCTCTCTGTGCCACCACCACAAGTCACCCAGGACCACCACCCAGAACTGTGAACCAGATCCAAGCATGGGCAAAGCAAGAGAATCCTGCCTCAATGCCAGCAAAGAGATCCCTGCAATCCCCCTCTGATCAGCTGCTTGAACCCCTCTCTTGTCTGTGGGCCAAGAGCTCTGGAAGCGGCCATCACCCTGGGGCTGGCACTGGGACTGGGTGGACGGAGCTTCTCTCTCACAGTGGTCTGACAGACCTTTCCTACTGACATTCTAAGTTGTCTTTGGCATTTGTGGATTGAGAAGTCTGGAAATCACCACAGCTGCCCATGATTCAGTCCCCTGAGGCCTGCTCCAGGTTCGCTGAGGCCAGGTCTTTGACTGCAGAGGCCCACACTGAACTACACTCCTTTCCCAGCCCAGCACAGCAGACCTTTTCAACCATCCAGGTTTTCTTGGGCTGGAAATTTGTTTCATTCTGTCTTTTTGGGGGTTCTGTTGCTCTACAATTTGTTTAGAGCCATTTCTTACAGGTATTTGGAGGGGTCTAGGGGAGAGCTCAGGCAAGCCACTGATTTTAGTCCACCATCTTGGCTCTGCCCAGTAGATGCCTCTAACAAGCAGAGATTTAATATTAAATTGCATTGGGGCTTCCAGAGAGGGTGATGTCCTGGCTAGTGGCCTAGGGAGCACAAAGGGGGTAGTATTACAAAGCAGATGTTTGCATCAACCCTGATGTTGGGGCAGGCTGTATGCAATAGGGTAATGACCACTTAGTTACTTTACTACAGATGACCTTGACCCTGATGAGGAGTAGTCACTGCGCCAGAAGTGTCATCACCTGCACTGCGGCTCTGATGTTGGTGGTACTGCTCATACTCGCCATAACCACATTACATAGGGAAATACAGCATGAACTTCAGAGATTTAATATCGCCCACCATGTGGACTAGATCACTAATATTGGTACTTGGTTCTTCTGAAGGGGGAAGGTAAAACCTGGGGTTTTGTTCTCCATATTCTATCACACTGTTTCATTGTTTCTTGCCTTTTCTTGTTACCTTTTTTTTTCTTTTATCTGGAATAAATTCCTCCCACATTGCTGCCTCCACCAGGCTTCTCAAATCCCTAGGATTAGGGCTGCCCAGTAACAACCCTAAATACAATAAAGTGGTGAAAGTTCCTTTAGAGGACCTTTAAAACCTTGCCATCAGGGGTTGGGG
The DNA here is from genome assembly GCF_003287225.1 of Phascolarctos cinereus. Taxonomy (NCBI): domain Eukaryota; kingdom Metazoa; phylum Chordata; class Mammalia; order Diprotodontia; family Phascolarctidae; genus Phascolarctos; species Phascolarctos cinereus. The sequence goes on from NW_027555736.1 coordinate 186,235,258, forward strand.
TGTGACAGAAGCAATATCTGCTATACAGGCTAGGCTAGTTTTTTTCCCCCCTAAAAGACAGGGAAACTGTCCCATACATTGTGTGTGTGTGTGTGTGTGTGTGTGTGTGTGTGTGTGTGTGTGTGTGTATCCCTTTCTCAGCCAAACTCCTTTAAAAAGTTGCTATACCCACTGCCTCCACTTTTCCTCACACTCCTTAACCTTATGAAGTCTGGTTTTCAACCTCATCACTCAGTTGAAACTGCTACCTTCAAAGTTAACAATGATTGCCAAATCTGATGGTCTTTTCTCAGTCAGTGAAAAGTTGAGAATAATGCTGTGATTATGAACTTGAGATACTGGAAGGATGGTAGTACCTTTGATAATAATAGGGAATTTAGGAAAAGGAAAGGGTCTGTGGGAAAGATGATAAGTTCAGTTTTAGACATGTTGAGTTTAAGATGTTTCTGGGACATCCAGGTTGAAATGTGCCATAGGCAATCAGGTTAGGGGAAAAGGCTAGGTCTGGACATGTAAATCTGCATATAGGTGATAGTTAAACTCATAGGAACTGAGGAGGTGACTAAAAGCAAGGACATAGAGGGAGAAAAGAGGGCCCAGGATGGCACCTTGGGAAATAACCACAGTTAGGGGACATGACATGGATGATGATAAACCAGCCAAAGGGACTGAGGAATTATCAGGTAGGTAGGAGGCATACCAAGAGGAAGTAGTATCATAAAAACCCAAAGAGGAAAGAATTTCCAGTGATGTATGTGGTCAACAATGTCTAATGCAGCAGATGATTTGAGAAGAATTAGGGCTGAGAAAAGGACTTTTTAAAGGAGTTTGGCTGAAAAAGGGATACACACATACATAATGTATATGTATATATCCTATATACATTGCATGTGACAAATATATATTACACATACATTATATATATATACATACGTATATATGTGCATTAACGTACCCATTTGTCCACAGTCCCTCCAGTATTTGTCACTTTTTTTGGTCAACTTTGCCAATCTGATGGATGTAAAGTGGTGTCTCAGAGTTATTATAATTTGCATTTCTCTAATTATTAGTGATTTAGAGAATTTTTTTCATATGGTTATTGGTTTTCATATTGGTTATTAGATTTCTTTTTCTGAAAACTCTATTCATATCAGTTGAACAAAGGCTCTTGTTCTTGTAAGTTTGAATCAGTTCCCTATGTATCTTGGAAATGAGACCTTCATGAGATAAATTTGCTAAAAAGATTTTCCCTTAGTTTCCTGCTTCTCTTTTAATTTTAGCTGAGTTGTACTTTTACATCAACTTTTAAATTAATATAATATAAAATTGTCCATTTTACCTCCTGTGAATCTCTCTGTATGTTGTTTGGTCATGAACTCATCACCTGTCCATAAATATGACAGGTAATTTTTCCCATGCCCCTCTAATTTTTTTATGTCACCCTGTATGTTTAAATCGTGTAACCATTTTGAGCTTGTTTTGGTTATCTGTGTGAGGTATTTTTCTATACCTAGTTTCTGTCGGAGTGCTTTGTAGTTTTCCCAGATATATTTGTTGAATACGGAGTTCTTACCTCTTATAGTTGGGATTTTGGGATTTGTCAAATATTACGTTACTACACTCGTTTGCTTCCATATATTATATCTAATCTATTCCAATGATCAACCTATTTTGCACCCAACACCAAGCTGTTTTGATGATTATGGCATTATGGTATGGTTTGAAATCTGGTACTGCTAGGCCCCCTTCTTTCCCACTTTTTTGTCATTCATTTCCTTGATATTCTATCTTGACCATTCAGTCAAAGGATTGTACTTGAGGACCTAGAGGGCCACAAATGAATTTTCCCCCTAGGCTCTCTAATCCTTTGGTAGTTTAATTTGTATAGCAATGAATAAGTAAATTGATTCAGGTAGTAATATCATTTTTATTATATTGGCTTGGTCTACCTATGAGCAATGAATATTTCTCCAATATCCACACATATACAGTCATATATATGTATGCATACATATGTTTATGTGTACATATATAGTCTGTTAATTGTTTATATGGCTTCAAAACCAATCCCATATCTGAGAAATCGGATATTTCTCCCCATTTGATTGCTTTCCTTTTTATCCTAGATGCATTAATTTTGCTTGTGTAGCAGCTTTTCAGTTTCATGTACTCAAAGATATTCATTTTATATTTTGTCTCACTCCTTATCTCTAGTCAGTTTCCAAGTTTTGTGGATTCTACTTAGATTTCTTGCAATTGTCCCATTCTCTATACTCCCAAAGTCACTACCTTAGCTTAGGCCTCCATCACCTCTTATCTGTATCATTGCAATAGTTTCCTAATTGTGTTCCCTCCTTCTAGTTTTTTCCCCTCACCAATCTATTTTCCATACTGGGCCGCAATAGGCTAAGGCATGGGCTGGATGATGTCACTCCCAGCTTAAAAACATTCAGTGGCTTCCTATCACCTCTAGGAAAAAAATACAAACTGCTTAGCCTGGCATTTGAAGTCTTCCACAATCTGGCTCCCACATAGCTTTCCTGACTAATTTTGAATTACTCCCCTTTATTTTTAATTTTTTTTGTTATGAACTTCAACATCAAAAACATGAGCATTTCAATATATAAAGAACATAAAAAGATTGTGTATGAAACTGTGCACTTCTATGATAATTTTTAAAGTGTATGTTACATTTAACATGAGAGTAATAACACTTTCTCTGCTTATCTGTGCCTCCTTCTTCTGAGTTTTCTTTTGTTCTTTTGTGTATTTTAAAAATGTTTCATTAATGTCCTTTTTTTTCTTCACTATGGTTAGCCACCAAATCTTCACTCTTCCCACCCTCACTTATAACAAGTATAGTGAATCAAAGTAAGTCCATATGTTGGCTTTGTCTGTGAACGTATGTCTCACTTCACACCTCTAGTCCACCATCACCTCCTTGCCAAGAAGTAGGAAGTATTCTTCACTATCAGTCTTTTGAAATCATGATTGGTCATTGCATTTATCAGAGTTGTCTTTCAAAGTTGTTTTCTGTTATAATAGTGTGGTCATTGTATAAATCGTTTTCTTGATTGTTTTCTTCGCTTTATTTTCATTAGTTCAGACAAGTCTTCCAGGTTCTTTTGAGATGGTTCCTTTGTCGCTTCTTAATGGCATAATAATATTTTATTATTCATATGTCATAACTTGTTTACCCATTCCCTAAAAGGCACCTACTTTGTTTCCAGTTCTTTGCCACAATAAAAAGTGCTGCTATAAATATTTTTTGTGCATATGGGTCCTTTCCCTCTGTATTTGTCCCCTTTAGGCTATATGCATTGTAGTATGCAGTGGGATATTAGAAACTAGTGTCCACGGACAGACAAATTCCTCACTGTTTATCTACCTTGGCCTCTGTTATAGGCAGATGACTATGACAGAAAGCTTAGTCTGTGATATTCCTAAGGGAGGAGGGGGAGGGGAAGAGGAAGAGAGCTGAAGCAAAAAGGAGTCTCCATCATCTTTTGTGGGAGAGGACCAGAGAGAGACCACAAGAAAAGAGGCAAAGTTGCCTTGGGCTGCTTTGCAACTTCATGCAAACTGGCAGGAGACAGAATGCCAAGATTTTAAGATAAAGACTATATGAGGAGCTATTTGGAAGCCATAGGGAACAGATGCAGGGTGGCTGGAGCTGTTCCTGTTGCTGAGAACAGAACTGATGACGTCCTACTTTCCTATCCCTTGCATGACTTTGACTCTTGAGCTTTCCCAAGAGACTGCTGACCCTGTTTGTTGTTTTTCCTTCCAATCCCTGGTTTTTTTTTTGTGCTGCTATTTGTTTCAAAAGAAACTGGTTTCTCTAAGAAAAAGTGATTGTTCTTTGAAATAGTAATTTTTATGTGTGTCCAGAGGGTTAAATACAGTCAAGGGAGCCCCAAAGGAGAAAGAACAATAGATTCTATTACTGAGGAGAGACATTCCCTGGCAAAAAATTAGGCTCTCAGAGCAATAAAAATATTTATTGACACATATTTTTGTAGCTTCCCCAAAGTAGAGAGAACACATGAATCAGGACTAATATACATAGACTTAAAATGAGAGCTAGCAGCTTGGTAGGGGTTGTGCAATGAACTGGTACTTTCCCCCTGAGACCCATTCCCACCGTTCCCATTGGGAAACCTACCCCCCCTCCCAGGGAGGAAGGACATTGACCAGAAAATCGTTCCTTGAAGAAAGAAGCTGGGAAGATATGCTGCCAACATGACATGGAGGGGGAGCAGCCAAAAGGGACTTGCTAATTTTCTGTTGACAACCTTTCACTTTCAACTCCACATACTGCTAGAACCACATTACCATCTCTACTAGACTTCAGTACCATGACTGTGGTGGATATCTTCCCCTGACTCCTTCAGCTCCCTTTCGTGTTCCCCATTACAGTGTAAGTCATGTCTTTCTTTTTTGCTTATATTTGTACCCCTGGCACTTAGCACAGTGCCTGGCACACAATTAGCACTTAATAAATGCTTGTTGCCTCACTATAAGTGGTGTCATTAAGTCAAAGCACAGGTATAAGACAGTTCCAAATTGTTTTCCAAAATGGTTGGACCAAGTCATAGCTCCACCAACAGAGCATCAATGTGCCCATCTTCCCATAACTTCTCTAACAATTGCGATTTTCCTTTTTGTCATCTTTGCTAATCTGATGGGTATGAGGTTGCATTTTTCTGATTAGTGACCTGGACCTTTTTTTTTTCATGAGATAGCTGATTCTTGCATTTCTTTTTTGGAAAGCTGCCTGTTCATGTTCTATGACCACTTATCTAATGAGCTCATATATATTATATGTTTGACCTTCTTGCCAGATCAGTATTCTTGTTCTGATGCTGTTTCTTCTTTCCCCGCGCAGAGTGAACTTGTCAGTCAAGCTGGCTTAGGGGCAGTATTCATTCAATTTCCTGAAGGTTCAAGGAGTAGAATGCTGGGGGATTTCCTTCTTGACCAGCAGGTGTCTATCGGCAGTATCCCTATCTCCTTGGCAACACAAGGCACATAATACATATCCTTTTTGTTTTTCCCTTTCCAAGTGAATCAGAGAAAGAAGTACCTTTTCCCTTTTTAAATCTAATGCTTCTACCTTTGTGTTTGATTCCCACCCATCCTACTTCCTCTGGGATTTGGCAGCACCAGTTTTCTTCTCTAATAATAATAATAATAGCTTTTATACAGTGGCTTTAACATTCTGCCATTTGATCCTCACAACAACTCTATGAAGGAGGTGTTACATTTATCCCCATTTTCTAGATGAGGAAACTGAATCTGAGAGAAGTTAAATGATTTGCTCAGAGTTAGACAACTAGTATCCAAGGTGGGATTTTCATTTAGGTCTTCCTAACTCTAAGTCCAGCACTCCATCCACTGTTTCATTTTCAAGTGTTGCGCCACTTTTCAACTTCAGTAAATTTTCAGGTTCTAAGGGGCATATTTTAGAGACAGTTGAGTTATAAAGGCTCTTCTCACTCAAGAGTGCATTTGTATCTTACAGAGCCTCAATCCCTTTTAGATATGAGTGGATCATTTTCCACAATGTGAAGGATATAAAACATGTGTGGTCAGGTGGTGATGAGCTGGTAGTTCCAGGCTGGAACTATGGGATTTGAGTTTGAAAATGCAGATGCTTATTGAGTGAACTGGCATAGCTCAAGCTGCGGGTGCTGCCTGATGGCCTGCACTGTACTGGTTTTGTCATTGTTCAGTCATTTCAGGCATTTCTGACTCTTGGTGACCCCTCTAGGGTTTTCTTGGCAAAGATATTGGAATGGTTTGCCATTTTGTTCTCCAACTCATTTTGCAGATGAGGAATGGAGACAAACAAGGTTCAGTGACTTGCCTGAGTTCACACAGTTAGTAAGTGTCTGAAGTAAGATTTGAACTCAGGATGATGAGTCGTCTTGGTTTCAAGCGCAGTGCTCTGTCCACTTGGCCACTTAGCTGCATGTTTATGCTACACAGTGATCTGCAAAAGTTGTTCCAAGCTATACTCTATTAGAAAAGCAATTCTATCTTTGTGGGACCCGTGCTGTCTCTGTGTATGCATCTACATAGGAAAGTGTCTCATGTGTGGCACATTGTGGGTAAATTCTGCAAACAAATATTTATTGAATATGCAAGGTGAGAGGTTGCATGGTGGTTGAGAACTGGCTTTTGAGGCAGGGAGATCTGGATTCAAGATCTGCCTGTGACACACACTGTCTCTAGGACCATAGGCAACAAGTCACAAACTCTCAGTGCCCCAGGCAACTTTCTAATAGCATGAGTTAGAGAGGGTAACCCATCTACACCAGAAAAGTAAAGTTTCCACATTAGGAATTCCTCATATGAATGAAATCACATGTCTGGCCAAACAAAATGTGCAAGGCACTGTGCTGTGGGAGATTCCCACCCTCAAGGAGCTCAAATCAAATAGCAGAGAGATGTACACAAATTTCAAATTCAAAAACTGTTTTAGCACCAATGATATGTAAAGCACTGTGCAAGGTTCTGGGGATACAAAGAGATACAATACAGATCTCACTTTTATAGGAGGTTTCAAGGAGAAAAGACATATAAATGAATAACAATATTAGGGAGGAGAACCGATGAGTGGAAAGGAGTGGTAGTGGCCACAGGCAAAGTACTATGAACAAATCTGAGGAGGGAGAGATCACTTTCATCTATGTGTGCGAGGGTATACTCAGGGAAATCTTTATGGAGAGTAAACATCTGAGTTGGATCTGCAATGAAAGACAAGACTTGAAAGACAGAGGGGAGTGTATGAAATCGATTTCAGGTAAAGGGGAGAGTATGAACAAAGACACAGAGATGGGGGATACCAGAAGGACAGAAAGTGCCAGACAGCATTCCATATGGGCTTTGACTTAGGAGAGTCAAAGGGCAGCTAGATAGCACAGTGGATAGAGTGCTGGACCTGGTGTCAGGAAGACATCTTCCTGAGTTCAAATTCAGTCTCAGGCACTTACTAGCTGTATGAGCTTGGGCGAGTCACTTAACTCTGTTTTGCCTCAGTTTCCTCATCTCAAATAAGCTGGAGAAGGAAATTGCAAGCCAAATGGTAAACTAACATCCAGTATCTTTGCCAAGAAAACCCTAAATGGGATTGCAAAGAGTTGACATTTTTTGAGGTTAAGGTACCACTAGGATATCTAGGTAGAGATATTCAGCAGGTAGTTAGAAATAAAAGACTGCAGTTCTAAGGGAAGTTTGGGGGGTTGAAATACAGATTTGGGATTTGTCTATATAGAGATCATTGAAGCAATAAGTGAATAAATGAGATTGCCAAGGGAGAAAATGCAGGGAAAGGAGAGAGTTAAGAAGAGGTCATTGGGAGACACTGACATTTGAGAGACAGGAGTGTGACCAAAGATGTAGCAAAAACCATGAAAGTACAATGTCACAGATATCAAGGTCATTAAACTTCCTAGTAAAAAGGTAATTAATGACCTTCAAGATCATTCAGTAAAATGGAGACAGAAGGCAGATACACTGTTAAGCAGTGAGAAGCTGGTGAGTCAGTAGAGGCAAGAAGTACAGACTAATTTTTCCGTAAGCTGAGATGAGAGATAGGATAATACCTTGAGAGGTCTAGTATGGTTAAGGGAAGAATTATTTTTAGGATGAGGATAGCAGATCAAAAAAGATAATACAAGATAAAATAGGAAAGTAAGATGGATATGAACAAGGTACAGAGAGTTCAAAGAAGGAATAAATGACTTCTGACTGGTGGAATCAAGGAAGGCTTCTTGGAAGAGGTAAAATTTGAACTGTACCTTTAAAGATGAGTACAATTTGAAAATATAAATGGTGGGAAGAACATCTTAGGTATATTGCATAGTTTGCTAAAAGGAATGGAGGCAAGAAAACATTGTATATATTTGGAGGATGACAAGTAGACATACATAAATTCCATGAAGGGGTCTAGTGTGAAATTAATTCATTCAACATCCATCTATTAAGTGCCTACTATGTAGAATTCAGTCCCTGCTCTTAAGGTAACTGCAAAATAGTAGGTATGACAGGTAAACAGATACAAATAATACAAATTTAAATACAACTGCCTAAAGGCAAAAACGCTATGAGCTCAGATAATGAAAAGATCTTTTCCAGTTGTGAAAATTCAGGGATTTTAAAAATAGGACATTAACATGTGGAGATGGATTTGAAATAATACTGGAAGGGTAGGTTGGTGCTAGATAGTAAAAGTTATTTTGAAAGTGAAAAAGGCGAACTCAGTGAGAGCAGGAGAAATTTGACCCAGGTTCATCATTCCACATCCAGTATAAACTGAAATCAGCAACTAGGGGCAGCTAGGTGGCGCATTGGATAGAGCGCCCGCCCTGGAGTCAGGAGGACCTGAGTCCACAATCCCGCCGAGTTCAAATTCAGCCTCAGATGCATAACACTTACTAGCTGTGTGACTCTGGGCAGGTTACTTGACCCAAATTGCATCACCAAAAAAAGGGGAAAAAAAAAAGAAATCAGCAATTAGATTAGGTCCACGGCACTATCTTTATTCTCTAAATGATCTCCCTTTTCTGTCCAATTAGGGGCTAGTTACTTCTTTGTGCTTTCAGAACACACAATGTCCAGCATGCCTGAATTTCAATTCTATATTTATGATTTGGGAGGCAGCCTGGCATAGTGGATATCGAGTCTACCTTGGGGTTAGGAAGATCAAGGTTTAAGTTTCAACCCAGACACATACCAGCTTTGTAGCTGCCCTCTTTATCCCCTCCCCACTTCGCAGTGTTCAAGGAAATTCTCTAAGGCAAGCAAGCCGACTCAAAGAATTACCTACATCAATTAAAACTCGGGTCCAGAGAGGGTAAAAAAGTCTATCTTGAAGATCACTGGCCCTAACTTGCTAATCGTTTTGAAACTTAAGGTCCACAATGTCAAAGAGTATTTATTAAGTATATACTATGTTCGGGGTCACTATGTTATGTACTGGGGATATACAGATAAAACCGGACCCTGCCCTCACATAGTTTACAATCCTACAAGGGGTAGAGAAGGTAAGACAGGGTCACAATCATTGAGAAGGAACAACGCAGCATAAAACGGAGAAGCTGGCAAAGCCATGTGGGATAACAGATTTAAAGGGCTTTGCAAACCTTAACGAGATATATAAATGCTAGCTACTCTTATTATTTTTAAGAGAGGTGAGGTAGGAGAGATAATCTGTGATTTCCAGTACCAGAAGTGAGGAATGTGATAACCTGAGGCTTTTTTCCCTTCTTTTTTTTTAAAAAAAACAAATGGCTGTTTTGTTTCATTTCACCAAACCCGAAAGGGCTTTTAGAAAGGATGAATGGACAAAGGAAGCATTTTCCACTTTTTTTATCCCTCAGGGCACGCAGCAGGCATGCAGTACACGCCTGCTCACAGACTGGATGTGAAGGGCAGAGAGGTTGAGGTCCCCAAGATTAAGCAGCTGTTCAGTGTGGGGTCGACAGCCTAACCTACGTTTCCCAACACCCTGAGAAGAGCTCTTTCTACCGGACCACACAGTCTCAAAATAGCAAACACTGCCCAGGGCTAAGACGCTAAGGAAGTCGACTTATCTAGAAGCTTGGAGACACTGAGGAAGACCACTCTCCCATCATGCCCTGCGGTCACCCCAGGGCGGAGTGACCTTCCCAACATGCAATCGGGTGACGACCCCCCTCCCCCCCCAGCTTCCACCTTCGTTATAGAGGAGAAAGGAATTGGCCCGCTAAGTGTGAACGTCTGCTGTTTTGAAAACCCGTTCCTCTTTCTTATGCCTTTCCTCATCGCGAAAGCCGGGCGGCAATGGCCTAAATGACCTTCCCTTTTTTGCACGAAGCCCCAACTCTAGGTGCTGCTTCGCGCTACAACGGAGGTGATGAACCGCGGTGCGGGGGTGAAGGGGGGAGTAGGGGGAGGGGTAGGCAGGCTGGGGAGGGACACGTGACCATTCCTGGCCACCAATGACGGACGCGGTAGCCCAGGCTGCGCGATGTTTCCAGGACCTGTGAGCGGGAGTGGCGCGTGGGTCTGGCTAACGATTGCTATGCCGTGACAGGTATGCGCAGGCGCACTGCAGTTCCCATACGTTACGTCGGGTCCCCACGCGCGCTAGTCAAAGACTGCTCCAGGCTCGAGGTGTTGAGTGTATATGTAGGTGAATTTTTGAGGGGGGGGTTTGGGGGTTTGGAGTCACGTGACAACAGCGGGCCAGTCACAGACCTGAAGAGGTGGCATCGCATTCCCGGAGCCCCGGGGTTCGATGTATATTGGGGTGCGAAATGTTTCACTGCGGTTCGATCCAATTGGGGTGGCCCGAGGGCTTGGTTGGAGGCGTGTGTGCCGCCCGCAGGCCCTAAGGGGGCTTATACCTGGCGGATGGGGAACGGGCTCGCTGCGATCACGCATGGTTAGGTCTTCCACAAAATGGCTGCTCGGGAGGCCAGGGAGGCTGGGAGTTGTGGGGTCACGTGAGGAGGCTGGCAGCGCGTGCTGCGGGCGAGGGGTGGAGGTGGGGCCGAAAGGGCCTGTCGATCACGTGGCCTCGTCTCCGCCGCAGGAGGGCGGCCTTAGCCGGGTGGATTTTTCAGCTCTTTGGCTGCTTGAGATGGGGGAAGAAAAAAGACGTAAGAAACGTGGTGTAGCGGGTAGAGCCAACTGGGTTTAGAAACAAGTAGAACCGGATTTAAAAGCCCGTCCCTGATACTTAAAAACTGTGTGATTCTGGTCAAAGTCAATATTTCTGAGCCTTACTTTCTCCATCTGTGAAATGGCTGTAATAACACAGATCTCACAGGGTTGTGTTTGAGAGAATCAAATGAAGTAAGGTTTGCAAGCAAACCTTAAAGCTTGTATATAAACGTGAGCTATTATTAACTGTTCGTTTTTTTCGTGGCCACTGCTTTCCGTCAGCCCTAAATAAAGGAGGAATAAATCTTATTCATGCCAAAAATAAAACGTGATGTTTGGCTTATTGTATTAATATTACAGAAACCAACCATCGGACCATTCTCTCCCATTCCTTTTCCAAAACATGTCTCTCTCCTCCACTTCCTCTCCAAACAAAACAAAATGACTGTTTTAAGCTGTTCTTCCTCTTCTCAATGTTCTCTTCCTTTCATTTTTCCTCCTTTGAGATTTGGTGAAAAGCCCAGTAGGCTAAGGTAATTGTTATACTAACTGGGCCACTTCTTCCTGATAGGAACAGTAAATTATTTATGATGGTTTCTTCTACCTTTTGACTCCAGTTGAAGAAGCTTTTGGCCCACATGCTCCCATGAAAAAACCACCCAGGCAGAAGTTCTTGTCACAGATAGGTGAAACTGAAATTATCAGAAAGGGAAATGATTGGTGATGGAGTCAGATATCTATTATGTTATCACGAAGCCTTAAAGGAAGCTCTGTTGGACTTCGAGTCAGAACGATAAGAGTTTGCATTCTTCCACAGACACTTAGTAGCTGTTTGACTAGCGGCCAGTCAGGGCATCTGTTTCTTGATCTGTAAATTGGGAATAATAACAGCACCTATCTGTAGCAGTTGGTATAAGGATCAAATGAGATAACATGTAAATTACTTTAAGGTGCTACATAAATGCTAAATGTTTAAAGTGTCCCTGAAAGAAACATGAAGTTCTTTGTAGATAATTTGGAAATCGACAATTTTTTGGCAATTTCAGGTGCCTTCTGAAATGTGAAATTCAAAGAGGGATCTTGCTTTAATAATTATAAGCTCCTATAGCAAACTAGATACTCTCTTGAAAAAATATTTGTGAAATGCTTTTCAGACTTTAATGTGCTATGTAACATGTTGTGTAGTTATTCAACATTTATTAATAGTGTCAGTGATTTGAGTCTTTGGAGAATGCAAATAATCTTTAAGTTTATATGGTAAGAAAAAGAGATGAGAATTGTGTGAAGTTTTTGAGGAGATTGGCAGAGTAATTAGCCTATTGTTTACTTCAACCATTAATGGTTTGAATAAGCTTCCTAAACAAATGAGATTTGAATTTTCAGTTTAATTCCTGTTAATTGAGTGGTTGCCTGGCTTTTCTACAAGACACAGATCCTTCATGAAAATTGTGTAGAGGAGTTTGTTGTCCTATGAGGCCACTAAGTGGTATATTTTATAAAGCGTTAATCTTGGAGTTAGTATCACCTAAGTTCAAATTCTGCTTCAAATGAAATATTTGTAAAAGTGCTTACTGGCACTGTGCCTGGCACAGGGTAGGTGCTGTATAAACTCTTGTTCCTTTCTTTTCCCTCTCTCATTCAGGGGACCCTGAGCAAGTCATATAACCTTTCCCAGATTTGAAAAATGGGGCTAATAATAGTGTCTACCTCACAGGATTGTTTAGAAGATCAAATAAAATAATATATGTAAAATGCTTTTGCAAACCTTGAAGTGACATATAAATGTTACTTATTGTTATTTGCATATTTGAAGTGAGAGTTCAGATCCATCAGTAGGAAAACATAAAAGAAGGTATAGAATTGGGTTTGGAGTGAGACAATAATGCCAAGAACCTTCATTTGATAGATAGGAATGGGAGGAGATACACCCAGATGCTAATTGCTGCCCTGTGGTTTTTTAGTTGTCAAGACACCCTTTCTAATATAAATTTATTTATTTTTACTTTTCAACATTCACTTCCACAAGCTTTTGAGTTCCAAGTTTTCAGCCCATCTCACCCCTCCCTCCACCCCAAGATGGCATGCATTCTGAATATCCCTTCCCCTAGTCTGTCCTCTCTTCTATCTCTCCCCCCTTCTGTTATCCCCTTCCCCTTCTATTTTCCTGTAGCACAGGATAGACTTCTATGCCCCATCTCCTGTATTTCTTATTTCCCAGTAGCATGTGAAAAGATTTTTTTTAAACATATGTTTTTAAAACTTTAGGTTTCAGATTTCCTGTCTTCCTTCCTCCCCATCCACCCTCATTGAAAAGGCAAACAACTCAATATAGGTTATACATGTGCAGTTATGCAAAACACTTCCATAGTAGACATGTTATGCAAAACTAACTCTGTTTCCCTTAAACCTATCCTGCCCTCCATTCTTTCTTTTGACCCTGTCCCTCCTCAGAAGTATTTCCTTCTGATTACCCCCTTTCCCAGTCTGCCCTCCTCTCTATCATGTGCCTGCTCTCTTGTCCCATTCTCCCCCTATTTTCCTGTAGGGTAAGACAGATTTCCATACCCAATTGAATGTGTATGTTATTCCCTCCTTAAGCCAAATCCTATGAGAATAAGATTCACTCATTCCCTCTCACCTTCCCCCGTTTCACCTCCACTGTAAAAGACTTTTCTGTTTTTTTTTGTGAGATAATTTACCCCATTCTACCTCTCCCTTTCTTCTTCTCCAAGTATAATCCTCTCTCATCCCTTAATTTTATTCTCCAGATATGGACCCCTTAATCTTCAACTCACCCTGTGCCCTCTATCTACCTACCTATATATACGTACATATAACTTTTTTCCTTCAACTACCCTAATACTGACAAAGGTCTCATAAGTTATAAATATCATCTTTCCATGCAGGAATGTAAACAGTTCAATCTTAATAAGTCTCTTATGATTTCTCTTTCCTGTTTACCTCTTCATGTTCCACTTGAGTCCTGTATTTGGAAGTCAAATTTTCTATTCAGCTCTGGCAAGATACCCTTTCTATACCTGACTGCAACATTGTATGTTTAAATTGACAGATTCCAAAAGGCCCCCTGCATTTAGGAGTGGTCTGAAAAGAGCTGCTGTATAATATCCAGGCAGATACTCAATCTTATTTTTTCCACCTTCACATCTCTTGTGTCTGACATTTTCTCTCCACTCACTCATTCAACCACTGACTTAGTTCAGGCCCTCCTTCTCTCTCAGCTTCCTCATTGGTCTCTGCCTCAAATCTAGTCCATCCTACTTACTGCGTGGATCTGACCAGGCTACTTCAGTACTCAGTTAACTTTAGTGGCTTCTTATTGTTTCTAGAATAAAGTATAAACTCGTGTGTTTAGCTTTTAAAGTTCTACACAACCTGGCCGTAACCTGTCAGTCTCACTGAACATTACTCTCCCTCCACATTTTGCGATCCCGCCAAATTGGCCTATTATTCCTCACACAGTCCCCTCCATCCTTCATCTTCAGAACTCAAGCACCATTTTCTGCACAAAGCTGTTCTTTATCCTTCCCACTGTTAATGCCTTCTCTCCCAAACTGCCTTGTATTTCCCTATGATTTTTATATTTGTATTCACTTTATATTTATGCTTTATTTATTTATGTGTGTACCTCTATTGGAATGTAAGCTCCTTGATTTAAAAAAGCAAATACAAAAGGGGGAGGCATTTTTCATTGTAATCAGGGATGGCATGATTAAGAGTATTGGAAAGTTAGCAAAAGAAAAGTTAGATTGGTAATAAGTAAATTCAGAGAGAAGACTGTTTAAACTGTGGGTGGAAGGATTTTGATTAACCTTAGGTGCTTTTGGATATGTGTATTAACGGGTCCCACTGCGGACATAGCTATAAGAGATATATGTATATGTGCACACACGCATATACACACATACACACATATATGTATATGTATATACACACGTATGTGACATTTTTGAGGTCAGTGGTCTAAATAATTTGTAAGCAAAGTCATTAGTGTTATCTGGACTCTGTAAGGATAATGGTTGTTGTCTGTTACCTTTAGCCATAGAGTGAAGCTTGTCCTATATTTTTCTTGTCCTTTAGCAAGGGAATGGGATTGCATAGGTCTTTAAATTGTAATGGACAAAATCAGTTGTTTATAGTTAGATTACAAAATATCCCCAAGTATTAATTAAGGAGGGCCTGCCTTATCATTTAATAATAATAATAACTGAAGTAGATACTGTTAATCTCCATTATAAAGAGGTTCAAGAATATAATAAGACTTTCCCATGGTCCTACAATGCAGCTAACATATTAGAATTGAGAATCAAACCCAGGTCACTTGACTTCAGGTCTACCATTCTTGTTGTGTCACCCTGCTATATAAGACATGTTTATGAGTACTACTTTAGATCAAATTGAGGTGTCCAAAATTTTTTACTGTACTGAAATTTCACTGGAACATAATTCTTGGGAATACTGCTTTTTAAAGTTTTTAAGTAGCAATTGGTACCCATGAGAGTCCTTAGCACACCTGTTGTGGCTACTTTTAATTAAGGATCCCTTCTCTTCCTTGATAGGTAGGGCTTTCTGTCTAGATATTTGACCTGTAATTAACTCTTTTGGTTTACTTTGTGATAGTAACAGTGTTCTGGCTAACTACTGAATAAAGAAAAAGTTGCTAGAGGGGCTGAGGAGAAGGATTAGAGGATGTACATCAAATTCACATAGGTAATCAATAAATATTTGTTAAGTGAATTAATGTGTTTTTCGAATGTGACCCTATGAATGTCTAAACATATAAAAGTATTCCCTGTTAGCTGACAGCTGGTTGATAAAAAGATATAAATGTATTTTTTTTAACCTGTTTAAAGGAAATGGGAAAAGACTCCTTTGTTTTTTGTAAAAGCAAGTAACCTCTTTCCCCCCCCTCCCCAAGGCATTGGGGTGAAGTGACTTACCCAGGACCACACAGCTAGTAAGTGTCAAGCGTCTGAGATCAAATTCGAACTCAGGTACTCCTGAATCCAGGGATGGTGCTCTATCCACTGCACCATCTAGCTGCCCAGCAAGTAACCTTTTCTTGGACAGAGATGGAAGAGGAAGGATAGGAGAAACATTTATTTTATTGTATTATTAGCAATAGGCAATTTCATAATAACTAGTTAACAAAGCACCATCTTATGGTCCTTTAGCTGATGTTTAGAAGTATTTTTATTATGGTGAATTCTTCATATTAATGGTATTGGTTGCAATAGGATTTGGTCTATATAGAATTTCATTTTGCAGTAATCATGATAATAATTTTTTGTTGTTCACAGAGATGTTCTAGCAGTATTTTAATCTAAAGGAATTTGTAATTCTTATTCTTAGGAAGAATGTTATTATAATAGTTTTAACTTGCCTACTGTCCCACCCACCTGCTCTGTGCAGTCAGAATTTCTATTTTAATGTTAGATAATGTGCTGTCAGATTCTTTGCTTCAGAAGAGAATTGGCAATGACAGTAAAGCCAGTAGTATCTGCAGTACTTGCGCCTATCTGAATCCTATATGAAGTGCAATGGGGGACATAACAATATAAATAAATGTATGGGCCCTACTCTTATGAAACTTACAATTAAATTGAAAAAGTTAAACATTTATTTAAAAAAACTTAAGGTTGAAAAGCATCAGCAGTAAGTCCAAAATGGTATGGTTGAAACAGAAAATAAGTATCTGGAAAATGTGACATAAAGGAGTGATCAGAGTTGGGTATAATCAATCATATTTTATAGCAATTTTTGGCAATCATATTCAGTTTGCAAAGCCTGTGCTGTCTTATAATCCTGGGGTCAGATAGTTTGCTTGGCAAGTACAAATCATATGTACATTTGATTATCTTTGTTTTTATATAAAAAACTTCTTGTGTTTTTAAAGGTACTTAAGTCAGAATAATTAATTTATCTTGTATCAGTTTGATAGGGGATTAATTTCTTTTTTCTGTTCAAGGAAGGCTCTTTCTCTTTTTTACAAGGAAAGTAGGCACTAAGTGCCTGTTGATTTATTAGTTATAGCATTTGGGGGAGCAAGTCTTATGAGTTTTAAAAACACAGATACTCTTTGACCCAATGTTAGTGTTAACTTTTTCTTTTCTTTTTTTCTCTCTTATTTAGTATTTTTTGTACTTCCTTTGGCCTCTCTTATTTAGTATTTTTTGTACTTCCTTTGGCTTTGACCTCCCAGTGCTTTATACAGTGTCCCACTGCCTAGAACACTGCCACATATTCACGTGGATTTGACCCCATCAATGTGGCTCATCCCTCTAATGATACTGGACATAATACACCCATTTTCATCTATCCTACGCATCTCTTGTCCATGTCTTCTTAATAATTTAATCACATCGTACTAAACCTTTCTCATTTCATATTGTCATTGAGAAGACACCATTGGAGCACACTGGTTGTTTCATTTGTCCCTTACTCTCACCATATTACCAGCCCTTCTCATTTTTTAATAATTTATTTCCGCAACATTATTTACTCTGATTCTCCTTTGTAGTTCTTTATTCATCATGTGTTATAACCTGCTCATTATCACCATGTACAAAAAAAGAAACTACAAAGGCTATTGGTTTAGATAAATAAATACATATATTAAGGAAAGCTCTTTTTATTTCTGTGCTTTCTAATGTATTTAATGGGAATGAGTGTTGGAACTTGTCAAAAGCCTTTTCTGAATCTGTTGATATAATCATGTGATTTTTGGTTTTTTTTGTTAATATGGTCAAATATGTTTATTATTTTCCTAATATTGAAGCAGCCCCGCATTCTTGGTATAAGCCCAGCCTTGTTCTAGTATATAATCATCGTGATATGCTACTGTAGTCTCCTTGCTAATATTTTATTTTAAAATTTTGTATCAATATTCATTAGGGTTACTAGTCTACAGTTTTCTTTCTCTGTCTTGACTCTTCCTGGTTTAGCATTAAAGCCATATTTGTATCATAGAAGGAATTTGGTGAGACCTCTTATTTTATTATTCTTTTCAAAAGTTTATGTATTCTTGGAATTGTTCTTTTTAAAAAATATTTTTTATTCATTAAGTATTTGCCAATTACATGTAAAAATTTTTAACTTTCATTTTTTAAAAATTTGAATTATAAATTCTTTCCCCCTCCCCTCACTCAAGCAATATGATATCGATTTTACGTGTGAAGTCATGTAAAACATTTTCATATTAACCATGTTTTAAAAGAAAAGCACATACAAACAAAGGAAAAATGAAGAAAGTAAAAAAAGTATGCTTCAGTCAGTATGCAGAGTTCATTTGTTCTCTCTCTGGAGGCGGATAGCATTTTTCATCATGGGTTCTTTGGAGTTGTCTTGGGTCAGTGTCTTGATCAGAGTAGCTGAGTCTTTCACAGTCAATCATTGTTACGATATTGCTGTTACTGTGTACAATGTTCTCCTGATTCTGCTCACTTCACTTTGCATGAGTTCTTGTAAATCTTCCCAGGTTTTTCTGAAACCACCCTGCCCATTATTTTTTATAGCAGTAGTATTCTATCACAATCATATACCACAGCTTGTTTGTTAGCTATTCCCCAGTTGATGGGCATCCCCTCAATTTCCATTTCCTTGCCAGCACACACACACACACAAAAAGAGAGATGCTATAAATATTTTTGCATAGATAGGTCCTTTTCCCTTTTCTTTGATCTCTTTGGGACACAGAATTAGTAATGGTATTGCTAAGTCAAAGAGTATGCATTGTTTTATAGCCTTATGGGCATAGTTTCAAATTGTTCTCCAGAAGGAATGAATCATTCTTTAAATGTTTGATAGAATTCACTTGTAAATCCATCTGGTCCTGTTTCCTGCCTCCCTCCCCTTTTGGGAGTTCATTTATGGCTTATTCATTTACTTTTTCTAACACAGGATTACTTAAATCCTCTGGGCAGCAAGGTGGTACAGTGATGGTAGGTCCGGAATAAGAAAGAGCTAAATTCAGTTTCAGGCTCAGAAATTTACAAGCTTTGTTACCCTGGGCAAGTAACTTTACATGTGATTGCCTTACTTTCCTGAACTGTAAAATAGGGATAGTAGCACCTACCTCCCAGAATTGTTGTGAGGATCAAATGTGATATGACAAGCACTTAGCATAATGCCTGTCACATTATAGGTGCTTAATAAATACTTGTCCCCTTTATTCTGTTTCCTGTTTTATTTAATCTGGGCAATTTATATTTTTGTAAATATTCATCCATTTAATTTAGATTGTCAGTTTTATTGGCATGTAGTTAGGTTAAATAGTTCCTAATAATTTCTTTTATTCTTCATTGGTTGTAAATTCCCTTTTGGTTTTTTTTTTTTCAGTTTTGGTACTGGTAATTGGTTTTCTTTTTTCTTTTTAATCAAATTAGCTAATAATTATTTTTTAAACAGTTCCTAGTTTTATTTAATCAAATGGTTTTTCCTTTTTTTTTAAATCTTTTCATTGATTTTCAGGATTCCCATTTTGCTCTTTAGTTGGGGGTTTTTAATTTGTTGGTTTTCTAGTATTTTTAGTTGTATGAGTAATTTATTGATCTGCTTTTTATCCCTTTTATTGGTGAAATTGTTTAGAGATATAAATTTCCTCCCACTAAGAACTTATTTGGCTTCATTTAAAAAAATTGGTATGCTATTTTTTTGTTTTCATTATCTTTTTTGAAATTATTGATTCTATGATTTGTTCTTTGACTTACCCATTCGCTGGATTTAGGTTACTTAGTACCCAATTAATTTATTAACCTTTGCTTCTAAGACTCTTTATTGAATGTAATTTTTATTTCATTGTGGTCTGAAAAACTGCATTTAATAATTCTACTTTTACGCATTTGTGAAATTTTTGTGACAAGACAAGTTAAATTTTTTTTTTTGGTGAGGCAATCGAGATTAAGTGACTTGCCCCGGGTCACACAGCTAGTGTCAAGTGTCTGAGGCTGGATTTGAACTCAGGTCCTCCTGACTCCAAGGCCAGAGGTTTATCCACTGAGCCATCTAACTTCCCTGACAAGGTTAATTTTTATGAAAGGGGGTGGTCATGCACTGATGAGAAATATGTATATTCCTTCCTGTTCTCCTTAAGTAGTCTCTAGGGGGGGCTACTATATCTAATTTTTATAAAATTTATTCAAGCCTTTCATATCTTTCTTTTTTTGGGGGGGTTAGTTTTATCTAGGTCTGAAAGGGGTAAATTGAGGAACCCCACTATTATAGTTTTACTCTCTACTTCCTCTTCTACTTTTTCTTTAAGAATTTTGGTGCTATGCCATTTAATGTGTGTATACTGTATTGATATTGATCTATTTTCTTTTTTTTATTAATTTACTTTTTTTTGATCAACAATTACTTCCATGTGCTTTTAAGTTTAAAATTTTTCTCCCCCTTCCTCCCCACCACCCTCCCCAAGATGGCACACAATCTGATATAGGCTATATATTTACATTCCTATTAAACATATTTTCACATTAGTGATGTTGTAAGTAAAAATTAGAACCAATAGGAGGAACCACCAGAAAGAGGAAACAAAACTCAACAGAAGAGACAAAAAATAGCAAATAGTATGCTTCGATGTACATTCAAATTCAATTGTTCTTTCTTTGGATGTGGATAGCATTTTCCATCACAAGGCCTTTGGAGATGTCTTAGATCCTTGTATTGCTGGGAAAGGTTAAGTTTATCAATATTAGTCATCGCACAACGTGGCTGTTATTGTGTAAAACGTTCTTGTGGTTCTGCTCACTTCACTCAGCATCAGACCATACAAGTCTTTCTAGGTTTTTCTGAAGTCAGCCTGTTTATCATTTCTTATAGCACAATAGTATTCCATTACATTCATATACCACAACTTGTTCAGCCATTCCCCAGTTGATGGGCATCTCTTCAAGTTCCAATTCTTTGCCACCACAAAAAGAGCTGCTCTGAATATTTTTGTACATGTGGGTCCTTTTTCCATTTGTATGATCTCTTTGGGATATAGCCTTAGAAGTGCTGTTGCTGGGTATGCACATTTTTATAGCCCTTTGGGCATAGTTCCAAATTGTTCTCCAAAATGGTGGGATCATTTCACAACTCCACCAACAATGCATTAGTGTTCCAATTTTCCCACATCTTCTCCAACATTTATCGTTTTCCTGTTTTGTCATGTTGGCCAATCTGATAGGTGAGATGTGGTACCTTAGAGTTGTTTTGATTGGCATTTCTCTAATCAGTAGTGATTTAGAGCATTTTTTCATATGACTATAGATGGCTTTAATTTCTTCTTCTGAGAACTGCCTGTTCATATCCTTTGACCATTTATCAAAATGGATATTGATCTATTTCTAAGGTACCTTTTAGCAAATATAGTTTCCCTGTTTATCTCTTTTAATTAGTTCTATTTTTTACTTTTGCTTTGTTTGACATTATGATTGGTATTCTTTTCTTTTTTACTTTAGCTAAAACCTAATGGATTTGGCCACAGCCCCTTATTTTAACTTAATATGTATCTTTCTGTTTTAAGAGTGTTTCTTGTAAACAACATAATATTGAAATCTGGCTTCCAATCTATTCTGCTATCCTCATTCATTTTATGAGTGAGTTCATCGCCTTCATATTCACAGCTATGACTGTAAACTGTGTATTTTCTTCCATCTAATCTCTTATACTTTTCTTTCTCCCTTCCCCCCTTTTAAGAGTTTGTTTTAGGGGCAGCTAGGTGGCACAATGGATAGAGCACCAGCCCTGAAGTCAGGAGTACCTGAGTTCAAATATGCCTCAGACCAAACACTTGATGCTTACTAGCTGTGTGACCCTGGGCAAGTCACTTAACCCAAATTGCCTAAAAACCAACAAAAAAAACACCCAACAAAAAAAAGAGTTTGTTTTGTTTTTGACTAATTCTTCCCTTAATTTACCTTCCCTTTTATTTCCTCCCCTTTCCCTAACCCCTTTTTCTTCTGTTTCCTGCTGGATGAAATGTATTTCTGTACCCAACTATGTTTGTATGTGTGTGTGTTTATATGTGTATGTATGTGTATATACATATATATGTAGTCTTCCTTCCTTTGACTAGTTCAAATAAGAGTGAGAATCAAACATTGCTCATTCCCTGCCATTCCCTCCTTCCTATTGTATAGACTTCTACTTGTCTCCCTTCCCCAATTATTTGAGATTATTTTCCTTATTCTTCTTTTGCTCTCCCCTTTCCGCTGTGGATTTCTTTCCCCCTCCATTTCAATTTTTCTTTTAAGATCACACAAACATTGCCTAAACACTTTGAAATCTGTCTAATTAGATTCTCTATGTGGTCTGTGATGATGCTAGAGTTCTGAACAGATACATATATCCTCTCCCTATATGAGAATGTAAACATTTTATCCTTATTTAGACTCTTATATTTTGCTCATTCATATGTACCTCTTTATGATACTCTTGACTTCTCTGTTTGTTTGTTAGATTTTTTTACACAGTACTGGTTTTTTTGATCGGGAGTACTTTGGAAATCTTCTGTTTAATTAAGAGTTCATTTCCCATCCTTAGGATTATGCTCAGTTTTGTTGGATGTGTTATTCTTAACCGTAAGCCTAGATCTTTTGCCTTCTCGACTATCATATTCTATGCTCTTTACTCCTTTTTGTAGGCAGCTAGAAGACGCAGCGGATGAAAAGCTGGGCTTAGAATCAGGGAAGACCTGAGTTCAGTTGTGGCCTCAGACACTTACTAGTTATGTGACTCTGGGCAAGTCACTTAACTTCTGTCTACCTGAGTTTTCTTAGCTGTAAAATGGGGCCAATAACAGAACATACCTCACAGGATAAAGATCAAGTGAGGTAATATTTGTAAAGCACTTAGTATACATAGGGTCTGGCACATAGGTAGTTAATAAATGCTTTTCCCTTCCCCTTTCCTTTTCCCTTTATAGTTGTGGCTGCCAAATTGTGTGTATAATCCTGACTGTGGCTCCTTGATACTTGAATTCTTTCTTCTGACTACTTAGATGTAGTATTTTTTCTTTGACTAAGAATTCTGGATTTGGGCTAAATTTTTGGGAGTTTTCATTTTGGGGATTTTTGTCAGAAGGTGACTAGTAGAGTCTTTCTATCATTTGCTCTCTGCTGAGAAATCTGTACATTTTCCTTTATGAGTTCATGAAATATGGTGTCTGGACTTTTTTTTTTTTGGTCTTGGCATTTAAGTAGTACAATGATTCTTAAATTATTTCTCCTCAGTCTGTTTTCTAAGTCAATTGTTTTTGCTATGAGATACTTTGCTTTTTTTTTTTAGGCATTTGTCTTTGTTTTAATATTTCTTGATGTGTCAAGGAGTCATTAGGTTTCATTATGTCAATTCTAATTTTCAAGAAGTTATTTTCTTGGGTAAGGTTTTATGCCTCTTAAGCTGTTAATTATTTTTTCTGTGTCTTTCATAACTCTTATTTCTTCTCCCTTTTTCCTTCTACTGCTGTCATTTGGTTTCTGAAATAATTTTTTAGGCTTTTTAAATTGAAGAAAACAAACAAACCAAAAAACAACCCAACCCTTGATTTAACTCTTCTAGGAATTCTGATTGGATGTGTGCCCAATCTGTGTTTTTCTTTGAGGCTTTGCTTGTAAATGTTTTGGAGTCCTTTCTTCTGAATTTGTGTCTTGAGCTTCTCTGTTACCGTAATATTTCTTTATAATAATGGTTCTTTTCCTTCCTTCCTTCCTTCCTTCCTTCCTTCCTTCCTTCCTTCCTTCCTTCCTTCCTTCCTTCTTCCTTGCTAATTCTTCCAGCCTACTTCTTGACTTTGGACTTTATGTTACAGCTGGGTTATACACACTTTTGCAAATGACGTCTGGGCTGAGATTTTGTCTTCTTGGGTCCTTCCACTTCTTTCTTCACAGGAAGACAAAATCTCATGGACAGCTCTGGCTGGGGATCTATGAGCTTTCAGTGTTCCCAAAGTGATATGATCCTGGACAAAGTTGTCCTCATTTCCTCCTGTTCTGAGTTCTGCAAGCTCCTGCTCCCAGGTTTGGGTCTTTATACTTGTCTCTGCAAGTTGTAGTACAATGCTGCTGGACTCAGCCACTGTCAGCTAGCCCACTTGGAAACTCAAGAAATTCAAAGTGACCAAACTGAAGGCTCAGTCTTGGTCTGGCATTCTTGCCCTGGTTATTCCATTGCTGGTTTCAGCCTGGGCTGGATGCTCTCCTCCTAGGATTAGAGCCACAGAGCTACTATTTGTTTCAGAAATGGTTTCTCTTGAGGCCCAGGTCTTTTCCTCAGTTTGCCCTGGATTTATGACCTGGCTTTGTGTAGTGAGCAATAGATCTGCCAGATGGAAGCTTTTCTTGCATCTTTCACTAGTTTAGAGTTCCTGTGCGATCTTTCCCTGCCTTGGTGCTTGCTACTTGGTGCACAGTTTATATCCAAACTCTTTCAGTCCCTGGGCACTAGAATGCTCTGCCAGACCCCTTCTCAGTGTCTGCAGACCTCTATCTCCCTGTGCTGCTGAACTGGGCTGATAAAATGACTCACTATGATCTTTTCCTTGGATTTCTTGATCAGAATTTGGACTGGTGCATTTTCTAGATCTTTGTGGAAGAGGGGTGTGGGGGGGGCAGCTGGGTTGTATTTTTTTTCTGCTACTCTGCCATCTCAGCTCTGCCTCCGGTAATAACCCATTTTTAATTCTTAGGAGACTAGTGTTCCATAAACTAATAACCATATAACCACACTGGTAGAATATTGAAATTAAAAAGATGAGTCATTATTTCAGGGAGAAATTTGTGTTCATTAAAGGAGCTTTATTTCCCTAAGACTATCCAGCTCCCCTAACTTCTTCCTGTTTAATTATAGGCCCACTTTATCCTTTTTCAGTGTTTGTCCAATATCTATACTGGATAAACTATATATAGGTTATAAATCTGATTTAATGCTATAATTTGGACAAAAGGCATTCTATATGAACTTAGCTTTTTCTGTGTGGATGGTAGGACCAAATTGTTTTCAGTGTTTATTAATCTTGTCCAGGAAGCTCTGAAGTCTTCTTGGGCTTGATGCAACCAGTACAGTGTCACTGGCAAACACAAGAATTCAAGGGAATTCCTCTTCTGTTTGGACTTTACACCCTATCTACTCTATGACAGTGATAGATACCCTTGGGGAGCAAATGTCTTGTATGCCTCACTTGTTATTAAGGACAGGAAAATCAAACAAGAATATCTCTGTTGTTTTATTTTTCAGGGAATCGTTCATTATTTCAACATACACTTGGAACAGAGATATCTTGTTGGAAGAGAACTTCAAGGTAATATTTTGCTCTACTGAATCAAAAGCTTTTTATAGTCAACAAACAATAGGCACAATGAGATTTTGCATTTTCTGTATCTTTGTCAATTGTATGATGATAAATGTGTGATCTATTATGGACTATCACTTTTGAAAGTTAGCTTGTTCCTTACTAATACTGTCATTAAGGTGGCCTTTGATATGTGCATATATTTTGTAAAAAATGTTTATATTTACTAGAAGATAGACTTAAGCATATATGTATATATGTATGCATGCATGTATGTATATTAGTATGTCAGTTGTTGATGTTTTCCTTGTTGCTCTTCGGAGGTTATTAATGGGGCCAAGATTTTTTCCTTATCTTAAGAAGATATTTTGTTTTTGTGAATTGGTCTCTTAACACCTTCACATATGTACTGCCTCCAGCATTACTCTTCTTATTTTGAAAATTGTTTTTATTCTGAACTTAATAAACATTAAATAAAATGAGCGTTTCTATATACAAAGTAAACCGGATAATGAGGATTATGTGCACAAAGCCATGAATCTTTATTATGTGTAAATTGCTTTTCCTTGTAAGTTTTATTATATTTATACTTTTAAGATTTATTATATATAAATTTATTATGTTACTTGCTCATCTGTGTTTCCTTCTGAGCTTCTCTTTGCTTCTGTGCATTTTAGAAAATGTGAAATGTTTCAGTGATTTTTGTCTTCTCTTTTTGACAATTCTATTGCTAGCCCCTGTTCTCCCTTGCAAATTTCCCATTTCCCTAATAAAAAAAAAGGAAAACTAAAACCCTTATACAAATATGAATGGTGAAGCAAAATCCCCACATTCACCATGTCTGAAAATTTATATATGATTTTACTCCTTAAGATTATCACAGTTCTCTCAGAAGGTTAGTACCGTACTTCATCATGCCCTGGAAATGGGCTTGGTCATTCATTGTTCTGATTTCTTAAGTCTTTCAAAGTTCATCCCATCATCCATATAATATATCTCTCTTCCCCTTCTTGGGTAAACTCCTTGATAAAGCCATCTATACTCAGTGCCTCTACTTACTCTCCTCTCATTTTCTTCTTAATTTTCTGTTATCTGCCTTCTGACCTTATAATTCAACTGAAATAATTTTCTTCAAAGTTAACAATGATCTTTAAAAAAAGTATCTTTAGCTTTCACAAAGAGATATTTACTTCAAAGGAATAAAGCAGATAAACAGCTTAGCTCAGTTGCTATAGGTAAGCAATATAGTTTGGTTTAAATGCCAGAGAACAAAAAGAACATTTCTACTAGACAGTGGTCATATAGTGATTATAGATTTTCCACATTAAACTTATTATCAGTACTTATCCTGGACTCAGTAATACAGAAAATGTCAGAATATCATTACTTAAATATAGAATTCAGTAATACAAAAAGTATAAAACAATTAGAACGTGAAAAATTTGCCAAATTGTATTAATGGAACTGACTTGTGATGGAACACTCACACCTCTCTCTCCCCAAATTTGACTGTACATTTACTGCGTAAAAAAAGTACTAAATTTCTCTAGTATCCTGTAATGTAGGGCTGTCTAAAATAAAAAATCCTGGCCTGAGAGTCTCTCCAGGGGTCACTTCCAAAAAGCAGTGTGCTCAATTTTATCTCAGGTAAGGCCTCACATCTAAAACTAGCCATTCTGCCCCCTATTACCTGAAAGTCAGGTGTGTTACATTCTACCCCTTCATATGCTTTGGAGGATTGGAGGGTTTCTAGGCTCTTCTGCAAATGGCTTCAGCCATTTGGTGTTCCCTCAGGTGTAAGGGAGGGGGCTTCCCTGTTCCTCAGTTTCATTTAATCAATAATAGATCCGCTTCTACAAAATAATCTTTTCTCCAAAGGTATAAAACAATATACTAACAAGCTTAGTGTGGTTCCTGGAGAGTATAGTTCCATTTCAAGCCCAGAATCCCCACTAGGGTTCAAGTTCTAAGCACCTTAGATTCTCAGGGATTTCTTGCCAGGCTACCTAGTTACAGCATCTTACCTGCAATCCTGGCTCCAAAGTCACCACAGCTCAAACTCCTGAGTCCAGTGGGGATCACCATTTGCACATGAAGCAGATAAGGAGAAACAGAACAAGACAAATATCCCTAGCCACAGTGTCTAAAAGGAGAAATGGCGTAGACCCCTTCCTGGTTCAATTCATGGTTCTTGTACTGTGGGTGAACTGTCATCTTCACACTCTGGACAGAGTATGCATGAAAGAAAGACTGTCTCATTCTAGCCAGTTTTTAAAAATGCAGCCAATCAAATGAGGCTTCTCTCAGCAACCTGGTAGGGAACATACAAGGGGACTCAGGGAAGCAGGGTGCTTCCATGTTAGACTTTTTGAGTGTATTCCTAAGACCCCATTACATACCTCCCCTTGTTTGACAGTTGGCATCTTCAACAAATAGGTGTGGATGCATTTTTTTTGTTAACACGCTTCTTGTTCCAAATTCAAAATCATCCTTCGTGGTCTCTGGGGAGGCATAAATAATTTCCATTCACATGCTTCCCTAGTGTCAGGTCTTAAAACAGCCATTGTTGATTGATGTGATAATAATGACATGTACAAACAAAAATTACAATTATCCCCAAATACACAAAGTATTGCAGATTCACAAAACAAGAAACACTGTACAAAATTTGCCAAACATTTCTGCTTTCTTAGTCTTAGCCTTGCAGAGCCTTTCTCAACCCACAAGCAAAAGAAAGAGCAGAAACAGGCCAAGAAAATTGGCTTCTTGTTTCAGAGAGAAACCTTACCTGCACTGAACTTTCCAAGTTAAATGGACCTCCTCCCACAGAGATTTTGGACCTAGAGGTCACTAGGAAGTCACCCCTTTCTCAGATGAGAAAACTACCTGGGTGAAAACTCTTGTCATGTTTCCCTCTGTGCATAATACAGCCATCCAACTGGGGTTTGGACAAAAGGTATCCTTTTCTATGCAGGACACAACCAAAATTTTCTAGGAGTTCCTCTGTACTATAGGTAATTTCCTCTAGGTCCTTATTCTAAAAGGCACTGGAAATTTACTCCATGGATCTATGTTACTGTCAAGATAAATAAAGTGGAATTGCAAACTCACCCATTAGAACAAGAAGACGAATAGTGTCAGAGAAGTTGCAAACCGTGTCAACTACTTGTGGATAGTAGGCACAGGTGTCTTAACCTAAGAAGGTGTAGAGTATTTTGCTTTCACAAAAGGCAAGTAGTCTAAATTGATTTTAAATACCAAAGAACAATAGGAATTTCTGTTAGCAACAATCTAATGATTCTAAATTTCTCACATTAAACTTAATAACCATACTTATACAGGACTCAGTAATAAAAAATATGTCAGTATATCAATACCTATATACAGAATTCAGTAATACAAAAAGTGTCATTACTTAAATGGTCAAGCAAGTGACAGATGGAAAGTTTGCAAAATTATACCAATGGAACTGACTTGAAGTTTTCCCTTAAGTATAGTGAGGAGCTCCCCTGCTTTTAAATTTCCATTTAAATACTAATAGCCAGATGAGCTTTTTCTTTTTAGATGAGCTTTTACAAAGAAATCTTTGCTCCAAAGATATAAAACAGATATGTGAACATAGAGTGCAATCCCAGTTTCAGATCCAAAGTCTCCTTCAGGCTTGAGTGCCAGGCACCCCAGCTGGCTGCATCATCCTGCCTGCCATCCTGGATGCAAGGTCCAAACTCCCAGCTCTGGTGGGGACTACTGCTGGCCCCTGAAAAGGAGGAAGACAAAATGGAACAGAACAAGAGAAACACCTCCAACCAGGGATCTAAAAGGAGGGAGGAGAGATGTATCCCCTCCATCTCCTTTCCTTCCTTCTCTTTTGTTATGTTGTATCCCAAGCTCTCTCCTTTTGTGTGGTGGTAGTTGACAACTCTTGTGTGATCCTGACACTGGTTCCTTGATACTTGAAGTTTTTCTAGATTCTTAATGTATTTTTTTCTTTTATCTGAAAGCACAGAATTTTGTCTATCACATTCCTGAGAGTTTTCAGTTTTGAATTTTTTTTTCAGGAGATGACTACTGAAAGTGCATTTTCACTGGCTGTCTCTCATGCCTGAAATTCTCTTTTTTCTCATCTCTGTCTGCTGGCTTCCCTCCAAGTTCCAACTGTCTATAAGAAGGCTTTCCTGATTCCCTTAATGCTAATGCCTTCCATTTGTTCATCAGCTCCCAATTTATCTTGTCGGTTTCTTGTTTGTGTTTTTTTTTTTTTAGGCTAGGCAATGGGGTTAAGTGACTTGCCCAGGGTCACACAGCTAGTAACTGTTATGTGTCTGAGACCGGATTTGAACTCAGGACCTCCTGAATCCAGGGCCGGTGTTCTATCCACTGCGCCACCTAGCTACCCCCGTTTCTTGTTTGTCCATAGGGTTTGTGTGTTATTCCTTTCTCTCCCCTGATTAAACTGTGTGATCTCCTTGAAAGCAGGTACAATCTTTTGCCTTTATATTTCTAGCACTTATCACAGTGACTGGCACATAGGAGGCACTTAATAAATGCTTGTTGACTTGACTTTCTGTTTTGATTTTGCAAAATAGTTCAAAGAGGGCTCTAGTTTTCTTTTATGACTTTTTATTGTTTTGGGGGATTTTTTGGTGGTTTTTAGGTGATTTAAGTGATTTTGTGAGTTTGTAGTTTTTAGGTGATTTAAATCAGGGCCTCTTAAACTTTTTTCCACTAGAGACCCCTTTTCACCTGAGAAGTTTTTTTTATAGTTTTAAAAAATTTTATCAATTTATTTTGATTTATCAATAATCACTTCGATATGCTTTTGAGTTTAAAATTTTTCTCCCCTTTCCTCCCCACCACCCTTTCCAAGACGGCACACAATCTGATATAGGCTTTATGTTTATATTCCTATTAAACATATTTATTCACATTAGTGATGTCATAAATAAAAATTAAAACCAATAGGAGGAACCACCAGAAAGAGGAAACAAAACTCAACAGAAGAGACAAAAAAATAGCAAATAGTATGCTTCGATCTGTATTCAATTTCAATAGTTCTTTCTTTGGATGTGGATAGCTTTTTCCATCACAAGGCCTTTGGAGATGTCTTAGATCCTTGTATTGCTGGGAAGGGTTAAGTTTATCAATATTACTCATCACACAACGTGGCTGTTATTGTGTAAAACGTTCTTGTGGTTCTGCTCACTTCACTCAGCATCAGACCATACAAGTCTTTCTAGGTTTTTCTGAAGTCAGCCTGTTTATCATTTCTTATAGCACAATAGTATTCCATTACATTCATATACCACAACTTGCTTAGCCATTCCCCAGTTGATGGGCATCTCTTCAAGTTCCAATTCTTTGCCACCACAAAAAGAGCTGCTCTGAATATTTTTGTACATGTGGGTCCTTTTTCCATTTGTATGATCTCTTTGGGATATAGCCCCAGAAGTGCTATTGCTGGGTCAAAGGGTATGCACATTTTTATAGCCCTTTGGGCATAGTTCCAAATTGTTCTCCAAAATGGTTGGATCATTTTACAACTCTACCAACAATGTATTAGTGTTCCAATTTTCCCACATCTTCAACATTTATCATTTTCCTGTTTTGTTATGTTGGCCAATCTGATAGGTGTGATGTGGGTACCACCTGAGAAATTTTTATGCGACCCTGGTATATAGGTATATAAAATAGGTATACAAATCAATCATTTACTCATAATAAATCATAAAGAAATTTATTTTAAAACAAATCTTTGGTATACATATAATTTTACCATTTATTAAAGATGAAAACAAGTTTGCATACTAATGAGATGATGTGCTTGTTTATTTTTATGTAAAGAATTAAATTTTGGCATGGTATTTGATACTGTAGAACGCAGAGCATCTTCACTGTTTTTTCAGAGGTGATCGATATTTTGATTTTATAAGTGTCAGTGCTGAGAACGCTACTTTCCATAAATACATAGTACAAAGTGGCAGAAGTATGTTTAGGGCCATTTCAGAAACTGTTAGAAATTCTGTCCTAGTCCTAAGCCAAAATTCATTTAACGATTTTGTATGTACAGTAAAAACACTGCAACTTATAACATAGTCTTGAATCTGAGCAGAGATGTTTCTGGCAGTATGGAGGGATGGCATACGCAATGCAAAGTGCATGTGTTGTGTATTCAGAACCAGGGCTGAAGTGAAGTTTCAAGATGCAACACAGGGAAGCACTACCAGAAACGCCTTGGATTCATTACGCATTTGATTTTGAATTTTTGGTGGTTGTGCATTTAGAAACCTTTTGCTGTTGCCAAATTTTCCATGGTCCTACATTCAATTATGGGTAGTGACCTATAGTTTAATATATGCTGAATTTTAAGTGATTCTTAGATTCTTTCTCCATGACCTTTTTTTTTGTTTGTTTCTTTTTTGTCAGTTGTCTTTGATAGGAGATTCTTTACATTTTCTTTCAGTCTTTTGATTTTGTTATTGTATTTTTTGTTGTTTCAGGGAGTCATTGACTTCTGTTTGGGTCATTCTAATTTTCCAGGAGTATGTTACTTGGAAAAGATTTCACATATTTCAGTTTTTTTCTCTTCCAGGAATTATAGTGGAATATGTTATTTGGGGCTTTGCTGGTGGTTGCTCTGGAGTTAATTCTCCCAGGCTTGTGTCTTGGATGTTACTGTATCCATAAACTTTCTTTATTATCACTTTCTTATTCTTTTTATTCACATTTTTAGCTTTAGTTCCTAAATTGGGACTTTTTGTCAGGGCTAGGCTCTAATTGCTCTTATAAACTTGAATAGGCTAGTGGGCCCCACTTTGATCCCTGTCTGTAATTGTTGGCAGTCCTGACACTTCTCTTCCTCTGGTGTCTGCTGTGCACAAAGTTTTGGTAGGTTCTAGGCTCACTTGTATCTTCTGGGTACAAAGTACTTAGCTCTTCAGGGTAGCTTATGGATTGATCATTTTGCCCCTCAGCAGGAGCTTTGCTTGTTCTTTTCCTTTTGTGTGAGTCCACAGACCCCTCCACCTTAGGGCTTCCTGTGTAGAATACTCTGGGGCTGTTGGAGCTGAATATCTGTGTGCTGTGCTTGCCTCCTGATAGCTTTTCTGCCTTGGTTTCTTCCTTAGTTCCTGCAGGCTTCTGGGTGTCTCCTTTCCTTGACCTAAATATTTTATTCTTACTTATTACTGTTTGGCACTCTTTTGTTTTACCTTAAATGAAGCACGTGTGTGAGAATTGAGCTATTTAGCTCCTATTTACTTTTTAATCTTGACTGGAAGTACTCTTCTTGCTTTTTCTTTGTTCCCTTTGAGTGGGATTTTAAGACCACTTACTCAAATAAAAACTCAGAGGTTTCTCCAGGTAGAAAACAGAAGTTTTATTCTAGCAAGTCTCTTGAGAGAGTTGGGCATCACCTACCCAGGTCAGACTGGAGTAGTGAGGCCCAGCACAAACAGCAGCAAGCAGTTATATAGTCTTAGGCAAACCACTCCAAAAAGCCCCCCTCCCCACTTGTTTGTCTCAATCTCTTTATCCTCATTGGCTGAGGCAAGAGACCTTACAGTCTATATTTAGAACCCAAGAGATAAATTTTACTCAAAACACTCTTGGGAGCTAGAAGATTGCCTTATTTGGTAAAGTTAAGGTACAAAACAAAAGAGGGGGTGGTTACAAAACAAGGGAGGGGGTGGGCAGCTAGTGTACAGCCCCCATTCCCACCCCCAAAAAAGTGAAACTTAGGCCCAGCTCATGCTGAAGCCTCACTACATTTTAGAGCATAGCTTACATTTCACATGAGAAACTTTCACTTGTCCCACACAGTTTCCCCCTCTCATTTCATAGTTGAAAGTTTCTCACACCAAAACTGGTAGGTTTCTTCAGTTTCCCTGTTGGCTATTTCATCAAAATCGGGCCTTCCTTCCTCCTGATTAACTGTCATCCACCCTTGATTCCTTAATATCATTAGTCTAATAGGCTCACTGACAGGTTCTTTTAATGTATTCATTCTAGAGAGGGTCTTTTGCACAATAGTAGTAATTAATTGCACTATGCAAGGGACACACAGTGGGAGAAATATGACTCCGCTTATTGCTATTAACACAAACCATAATACCTGCTTCCACCAAGATCCCCCAAACCAGGACCCCCAGGGAGCATTAAATGAAGAGGACCAGATCTGAAGTGGAACATGGGCAGTCTTTCAAATTTCCTTATTAATATCTCTAATGGTTTGTCCCACATCATCTATTTTCATACAACAAGTGGACAGGTTCACTTTCCCACAGACACCCCCCTCCTCAGCGAAGAGATAATCCAAAACTAACCTGTGTTGTAAGATAGCCTCCCTGCTTTGGTCTACAAAAAGGGGACAAGAGGTCAGTAGTCATAGCGGTTTGATTAGTAATAATTTCCACCACCGCTTGGAGTCTAATTATCCTGTTAAGCATATATATTGGGGTTTGATATTCCCAACTCCCATCTTGTGCCCAAGTAGCAGGTCCATATTCCTTTATAATCCTTTCAGGGGGCCAAGTATCTCCCCACCCATTTGCATTTCCCATGCTAGCAATAGAGGTATGAATGGCTCGCTTGTTCCTTTCTAAATCATCATATACTTGTAACCCCAAATGGTTTCCTCCTTGTCCTTAGAGGAAAAAGAATTTGGGCCTATATAACAAGTGCCAGCCCAATTTACTGGGAGGTGGGTGTATGGAGTGGATCCACAAATCCAATAATGCCCCTTCAGAGCAGGTACCCTCTGGGTGAAAATTTGGGTCCTGTTAAACACAATTGGATAGTACTGAAGATCTTCCCCTCCCAGAGGCCCTCCCCAGTGAGAATTCTTGTATCTGCATCTCCAGAATTTTTGTGCCTCTTTCCATTTGCATGTTTTAATATATCCCCATGTTTGATTGTCTTTACTCTAAAACTTCTGAAAGTACCCTGCCCAAGCTGCATTTTCCCACCTCCAGTTATAGTAAGGAAGCTAAGTTTTTCCCTTGAGGTTCATTTGCTCACACCTAAGCATTCTCTTGGTTTTCCTCATATATCTTGGTGGAAGCTTACAACTGCGGGGTGGATCCCTTCCCTTCAATACATACATACATTCCAAATAATAGTTGTCAGGATTAAGTTCATCTGCTTTCAGATTCTTACATGGCTGCCAAATTCCATCATCACATTTAATATGCATGTCATTCCACCTGCCTAGAAATGGGATGCAATCAAAATTTACAAAACTGATCTGGTAAGTATAGATATAGTCATAGGTACTGTTATCCAGTTGTTTTCCTTCCCCAGCCTGTCTTAAACAATACTTGCCATGTTACCTTCGCAGTTAGCGGCCATTCATGTTCCTCCTGATCTAACCAAAAAACCAGTGCCATTATGCACTTCTGATTTATTTCTCAAAATCCAGGCCGGACTGAGTGGGACTGGGACCCAAGGACAATACTCCAACTGCTGTGGCCCTCCACATATCCAACAATTAGTGAGGTTCAAGGTATTGGCTATGATTTGAATAAGGCTCTGGAAGCTATTGTCTCGGGGGAGCCAGGGGATTGGGGCTGGAGAGGAAAGGGAGGGCAAGCTCAATGAGAAAATAATCAAGGGAACCCCCATGGTGTCACACTCTGATTACACCAGCCAAGCACTTCCAACCCTAATTGTTCATGAGTCTGATCCTTTAGGAGGTCTTTGCTGGAGATGTAGTCTCAGCTTCTCAGGGTGACTAGATTCAACAGTCCACACCGAAGGGGGATCCACCGGTCCTTTCACCCTCGTAAAAAGAGTCCAACCAAATAGCCATGTCTGAGGTCAGCAAGACTTCAAAGGGACCTTCCCAGGTTGGGAGGGAGCTTCTCTTCCTTCCAGACTCTGATCAGGACCCAATCTCCAGGCTGGTGCCTGTGGACTGGGAATCCCAATGGTGGGGTTTGAGCAGTTAGTCCTCTCACCTTAAGAGTATTCAAATGTTTTGCCAGGGAAGATACATATTCTCTTAAGAATTTATCCCTCTGTTCAAACAGAGGGTCCAAATTCCCTTTCTCTCCCCCAGGGTAAGGGTGCCCATACAAAAGTTCATTAGGAGAGAGCCCTATATCTCTGCGGGGTTTGGTTTGGATTCTAAGGAGGGCTAGAGGCAGGCATCTAACCCAGGGTAATTGGGTTTCTAAGGCCAATCTAGTAAGTTGCTTCTTAATCTCTTGATTCATCCTTTCAACTTACCAGATGAAGGAGGATGCCAGGGGGTGTGAAACTCCCAGGTAATATCCAAGGCTTGGGTTAGAGCCTGCAGAACCTTAGCTGTGAAATGGGTCCCCTGGTCCGAATCAATCCGTTCTAGCACTCCATACCTTGGAATTATTTGTTCTAATAAAATTTTTCCAACCGCAGGAGCGGTGGCGGGTGGCAAAGGAAAGGCCTCGACCCAGGAGGTTAAGTGGTCCGCTATGACCAGTAGGTATTTGAGGCATCCTACAGGGGGTACTTCGGTGAAATCTACCTTGATGCTCTGAAAAGGTCTCAGACCCGGAGGTCTTCCCCCTACCGGAGTCTGGCACAAGGCAGACTTGTTTGTCTTTCGACATACAAGGTACCCGTTTACCAACTGCCGAGCCAAGGTATAAAGACCAGGAGACACGTATCACGTCAGGATGGCATCACATAGGTTCTGAACATCCCAATGACTACCCTGGTGTAAATGTTGAAGGACCCGCCTCATACCTGCTCTGGTCAGTACCTCTCTTCCATTTGGGAGGAGCCATTGCCCATCTCTTTCCTGTGCCCCCAATGCCAGTGCCTTCTGTTTTTCTTCCTCAGTATAGGAGGGAGAAGGGAGACTCAGAGGAAAAGAGGGGATCAGAACTAACATGGAACTAAGCAGTTCAGGTTCTGTCATCTCCCCCATTTTGCTTCCTCATCTGCAAGGGGATTGCCCCTGGCCTCAAAGGACTGCCCAGATTGATGACCATCCACGGGTATTACTGCTATGGCCTCGGGCAACATTAGATTCTCTAAGATTTGACTAATTAACTAGTATGTGCCAATTCCTTCCCTTTACTGTTAACCGTTCCCCTTTCCTCCCAGATTTTCCCAAAAATATGTACTACTTCCCAGGCATACTTTGAATCAGTGTAAACGTTGCCCTCTTTCCTTTTTAATAATTTTAATGCCCAATTTGAGGCATATAGTTCACATATTTGGGCAGACCAATTTTTTGGTAAACTTCCTGCCTCAACCAGGGATTCTTGATTCCTATTAATGACAGCATATCCATTCCTTCTTTTCCCTTCCACCACCCTACAGGAACCATCAATAAACAAATTGATTCCTTGGGGAATTGGGGATTCTTGAAAATCCTCCCAAACCCGAGTTTGAAGGTCAATAAAGTCAATACAATAATTCTCTAATTCAGATGCATCTCCACCCCCTGAAGTCAGAAAAGAGGCAGGGCTTACGTTCTTATCTTGTGATGATATTAAATCATCTTTTTCCAATAATATGGCTTCATATTTGAGAATTCTGGAATCTGTAAGCCATCTCCCTGCCCTTTGATTCAGGATGGCTTGACTTGATGGGGAACGCTCACTATCAAGCTTCCCCCAAAGGTCAGCTTTCTACTCTCCAGTAGCGGCCACTGCTTGAATACAGATTAGCCATCCTCTAGCCACAGAATCCAAGATTTTTGATAAGAAAGCCACAGGTCTCTTCTGCCCTCCCTTCCCCCATTTGGGTCAAGACCCCCAGTGCTACCCCTCTGTCCACATTCACAAATAAGTGAAAGGGCTTCTCCAGCGACGGGAGTATCAAAGCAGGAGGGGAGGTGAGGACCTCCTTTAACTTCTTAAATCCCCCCTCCCCTTCAGGGCCCCATCTAATTTGTTTTGGTTCTTCTTCCAATAAGTGTTGGTACAAGGGTTTTGTTAGGAATGCATACGAATCAGTCTAATTTCTACAGTATCCTACCAGCCCCAGGAACTTTCTGAATTCCCTCTTAGTTTTTGGGAGGGGAGTTTGAAGGATTCCTGCCACCCGCTTTGGGTCCAGCTTCTTCTGCCCTCACTTATTAAATGTCCCAGATAGTTCACCTCTCGTTCCACGAATTGTAATTTATGTTTGGAAATCCTCAAACCTTCTGATCATAGTTTATCAATTTGATCGAAGCCTCACTGGTTTCTATTCTCTTTTTACCTGTCACCAGCAAATCATCTACGTATTGTAATACCTGTGTCCCAAGGGGAGCTCTAAATCCTTCTAGGATTCTCTCAAGGACTTGTCCAAACAAATTTGGTGATTCGGTATACCCCTGGGGCAGGGCGCACCACCTATACTGCTGCTTCGTCCCAGTCTCAGGATCTTCCCACTCGAAGGCAAAGATATCCCTACTACTAGCGTCTAAAGGGCAGGCCCAGAATGCATCTTTTAAATCAATCACACTGAACCACCTACTGTCTTTGTTTACTCTTCCCAAAATCGTGTAGGGGTAGGATGGTAATACAACTTTGTTAATTTCCCTTAAATCTTGGACTAGTCTATATGTTCCATCCCCTTTCCGGACCAGCAGGATGGGGTGTTGAAGGGGGAAATAGAGGGTTCGAGAAGTCCCCCTTCCAGTAGCCCCTGAGTCACCGGTCTGAGTCCTTGCCTCCCCTCTAGAGATAAAGGATATTGTTTTACTCTCACCACTGCAGTGAGTTCCCTCAATTTGATCTTAAGAGGGGTTATGTTAACCCTCCCCCTGTTGGTTGGTCTGGCCCACACATTGGGGTGAATTTGTTGTTATTCTTCTTCCCTTAAGACCAACACTTTCACCCGGACCATCTGGGTTCCCTTAGTTACCAACTGAATAGCTAATTTCCCAATCAAATCCCTTCCCAATAAATTTATTCCCGCCACTGAGACCAGAAGCAAACGACTCAAGAAGGTCATTCTTTGGAATTTAATCTCCAGAACCTCAGAGAGGGAGACAGCAAAATTTTCACCTTTTACTCCAGAAATAGTGAGTGTTTCTTTTGATAATTTAGCTCCCCAAGGCAGTTGAGTCACGGACTACCGGGTTGCCCCAGTATCCACTAAAAACACCATCTCTTCCCCTTCTGGTCCCACCTTTAAATTTATCAAGGGCTCTGGGTGGGCTGTTTCCATGAACCCCTGACACCCCTAATCCTCTAACTATTTACTTGTGTATATGTTGTCTTCCTCAATTGACTGTAAACTCCTTGAGGGCAATGTTTATTTCTTTAGCTATTTTTTTTCAAACAAAGTTGGAATTAATTGGTCTTTAAATGTTTGGCATAATTTGCTTGTAAATCCATCTAGCGTTGGTTTTCTTTTTTCCTTAGGAAGCTCATTTATGGCTTGTTCAGTTTATTTTCCAAGATAAGGGTTATTTTTCTATTTCTTGTTCTGTTTATATTTTTATGTTATGTATTTTTTTGCTGTATGAGGCAGTTTCTTGCCCTTTCAGCTTTCTTGTTGCGGTAATAGTTTAATATTGTTAAAACCTCTAAAGAATGATAATGAAGTCAAAATCTTTGCTTTTGACCATTTTCCATTTTTTATTTTAGAATTTAAACAGGCCAGTTTGGAGGTCAGTTTTCTATAATTGTACAGGGTGTGTTTTCATTTTTATTCTTCTGACCTGAGAGGGAGCGTAGGGTAGTGGAATACTAGAGCTCTGGACTTGAAATCTGAAAAGACTAGAGTTTGAACCCTACGTCTGACACATACTAACTTTGTGACCATAGGTAAGTCACTTATCTCTTTGAACTATATTTTCCTCACATGTAAAATAGAGATAATGATGCCTGCATTATATTCTTAGGATGATGTGGTGCTTTCCTGAGATAACATAAAGCACTTTGTAGACGTTAAAATATTTTACCAATGTCATTTGTTATTATTAGTATTATTAATTCAGTATTAATTTTTACCTCTGTTCTCAGGGTCTGATAGTACATTTGTTGTTGTTCAGTCATTTTCAGTTGTGTCCAACTCTTTGTGCCCTCATCTGGTTGGTGTTTTCCTGGAAAAGATACTAGAGTGGTTTGCCATTTCCTTCTCCAGATGAGGAAACTGAGGCAAACAGAGTTAAGTGACTTGCTCAGGGTCACATAGCCAGAGTGTACTTGAGGCCACATTTAAAGTCATGAAGATGAGTCTTCCTGACTCCAGGCCCAGCACTCTTATCAATTGCACCACCTAGCTGCCCTCTGATAGAACATGAAATAACTGCTGTGACAGTAGTCAGTAGTGTCTTTTTCATTGTGGTATAGTTCACTTTGCTTTTTTCTACTTTTTTTTCCATGCCCACTATATTTAGCACCTTTGAAAGGAAATATTTAACATATACAGGTATGAGTATTCTATTGAGTATTCTACTATTCTGAGTATTCTACAAGCCTTTGGCTTCTTTTACATAATGATCCTGAACTGTATTTTTAAAAAATTTTTTAAAATTAATTTATTTTGATTTATCAGCAATCACTTCCATATGCTTTTGGGTTGAAAATTTTTCTCCCCCTTCCTCCCCCGCCACCCTTCCCAAGATGGCGCACAATCTGATACAGGCTTTACATTTACATACCCATTAAACATATTTTCACATTAGTGAAGTTGTAAGTAAAAATTAAAACCAATAGGAGGAACCATCAGAAAGATGAAACAAAACTCAACAGAAGGTAAAAACAAGTGATAGCGATTCGACTTCTGAACTGTATTTTTCAATGTAGCCTCTGCTGTCCCCTGTGCACGTCTTTGTTCTGCATATTGTATGAATGAATGAAAAAACATTTATTAAACTCTTACTGGGTACAAAGCATTGTACTCAGTTCTGTGGATACAAGGACAGTTCCTGTGCTCTGAAGGAGCTCACATTTAAATGGGAGAGACAATACATATAGAAGATTCTGCTGCAAGTCAAGTGGAAAGGTCCCATGGTCCTTAGAGTGCACTGGCAAATCAGAAGGTAATGTGTCATTTTTTATGTTGCTTTTACTTATAAAATCTTTGCTTATAAAATTATAAAATATTTGTTTCTGATGCTGAACATTTGGCAGTGCCAAGGACTTTGGTGACAAGAACTTTCTTGTTTGGGTCTTCAGTAGCTGTGGCATGGCACCATAGACACAATTGACAGGATGCGTCTGTGAGGACTTGGCTGGAGCAGGAGTGGTGATCTGAGGGGTATTACCTGTCAGTAGTCACTGAGTATCATAACTTCCAAGGTGTTGGTTTCCCTTCTCCAGTTATCATGTACATACTGACCTTTTTACAGGTTGCGAGGCTCTAATAGAATGTGGCTCTTTAAGGACAGGGACAATTTTTCATATTGTTTTTCTATTCTTAATACCTAGCACAGCTCTTGGTACGTTGTAGATACTTAATTCATAGTAAATTGGATTGGCCATTGACATAGTTTGGAATATTTTGTCAAGTTCTGTATAGAATTTCTCTGCTTTTTCATTCTCTGCAAGCATTGTTGGTTTGTAAACAAGTTCTCTTCCTAGTGTTCTCCTTGTATAACTTTGGTAGCTCTGCCAAGCATGATGAACCAGTGTATCATGAAGTGGTATTTTTTTTACCTTCAAGTTCATGAAAAACAGTCAATTCTTTTATTCACCTTGATTAGGAAAACCTGTGAAGCTGTCATTCCATTGGTCTATAACTTTTTATGTTTTTTAATTTCATTTAAATCTGTAATTTCAATATGGATATGGTTCCATTTCTCTAGTAGTGTGTTAATTTAAGTTCACACATTTGGGTAGTTATAATTAAATTAACTTTAGATGGTAAAAAGAACTATGTGATTCTTAGCTTCTTTCTGCTACTCCAGGGATTGGTTTTTGTTTTATTTTGGTGTACCCAGCTCTTTGCTTCACACATAAATAGTTATTTAAGATATATGTGTGTAGAATTGAATTGTTGATATGGAAAGGGATCATATAGGGCTTGAGTTACTCTTTGATTTTTATCTTGTTCATGGATTACTCTGGACAAAAAATTGATCACTGAGTGAGCATCCTTCTGGTATATAATATTGCCCTTCGCTATATAAGTGTTTTAAACTTAAATTTTATTTCTTTCAATTATCAAGCATCTTTTTTTCTTCCTCCTATCTTCACACCCAAAAAAGAAAAACAAGAGCCTTGTAACAAATATGCAAACAAAACCAATTTCCTGGGTCCATAATTGAAAATTTTTCTAGCTTGGTAGAGCTTGTAGTCTAGTAGCATAGCTCTCAAGTATCCACAATAGCTGACATTTGTATAGCATTTAATATGTGCCAGGCACTGTGCTAAGCACTTTAAATAATAGATGCTTAGGAGTTAAACTTCTATCAAGGAATTGTACACTTTGAAAAAATTAACTACTTTTTTTGAAAAGAAGTGCCCTGATAATTGTTTTAATGAATCTGTGTTCTCATCGCTCTGGGTAGTCCCTCAAGGAATGCAAGATCACAACAAATCCATGCCTGCTTATCCTATGAAAGCTTGCTCTCTTGCCCTTGCCTTCCGTGTGTCTTCCAAAGATGGGCCACATCAGGTGCTAGGAACTTTTCTATTTGTCTTTCAATATTGTATTCAATACCAGTTGAGTAGGTGGGCTGTGTACTGGTTTTCCTACCTGACTAGCCTTTTTTTTTTTTTGTTATATATCTCTGATATATATCCTTCACTCTGTTGCTCTATTGCAGTTCTTCATGGGTAATATGTTATAAAACCCACTTGGTCGCAAGCAGAGGAATTAGATTACCCCTAGCGTTTCAGTGCAGCTGTATACATAAATAGCCTTAAAATATCTTGCCCCGAATTGTCTTTCAGGAGAGACAGGTGATTGGCTCAATGATGAAATGTCCCTATATTTGTTCATGCAAC
Source organism: Phascolarctos cinereus (assembly GCF_003287225.1). Classification (NCBI taxonomy): domain Eukaryota; kingdom Metazoa; phylum Chordata; class Mammalia; order Diprotodontia; family Phascolarctidae; genus Phascolarctos; species Phascolarctos cinereus. The sequence goes on from NW_027555736.1 coordinate 186,277,075, forward strand.
AAACATTAATTAAATATCTATTTTGTGAAATATGGGGTCTGGGAATAGTATATAGGTAAATCAGATAGCGTTCCTTTTCTCAAGGACTTTACAATCTAGATATACAAGACAAACACATGTAATTTAAATGTAAATATCTTATTGTACAAGCTTGTTGTTGCCACTCCCTCCTCATTCTTCCATGAACAGGCTGTTTACACTCTCCTCATATTGCTTTTACAACCTCTTCCCTCCCTGAAGGTGGGAGGCTGATGATGCAGGATATAGTCAGGATATAGTCACTAGCAATACTAGTGAATGACAAGCATTTATTAAGTGTTATTATACATCGCTGATTTTATATGTATATTTTTACTTTACTTTGGTTCACTTTTCCCTCTTACTTGTGTATTACTTTGTTCCCTTTTTGATTTCTTTAAATGCAGACTCAGCTTGTGTTGAGTTCATTTTTCCTTTTCTATCTTATTAGTACTAGTGTTTAGCAAAACCAGAAATTTGCCTCTGAGTGCTGCTTTGGCTGGGTGTCATAAATTTTTATGAGCTGAAGAGTGTGAGGAAAGGAAGCTTTGCTTTTCTCTTGATTTGAAGCTTGAAGCTAACTTCCTAGGACTGAACCCAGTCTGGATTATGTGGATAGCCAAGAGTAGTGAGTGAGTCCCCTCTAGAAGAGTATTCCAGCCCTCTTTAGGCCCATTAGTGGTTTTCTTATTTTTTTTTGACATATTTTCAAAATAAACATGCTCTTGTTTTTAGTAGTGCCTTTGAATTCTTTCTAATGTACTATCTGTTTCATATCATTCACTCAGGAACTCAGTGACTTCCCATTGTTTATTGAATAAAATACAGATTCCTCAATCTGGACTACAAAACCTTCCGCAATCTTGCTTCAGCCCACCTTTTGGAGTTTATTTCACTTATTCTCTGTGCTTCAGTCAAACTAAACTTCTTACTGTTGTTCTCTGATAAATTGTCCTTATTTGTTTCTGTGCCTTTTCGTGACATAATGTTTAGGTCATTAAATATTTGAGTCTACTCTGTTGCAAGACAGTATACTATCTGCTGGGGATACAAAGGTAAAAAAAGAGAGTCTTTTCCTTTAGGGAATTTACAGAATAGAAACTAACAAAGGAAGGGGGGATGAGGTGTGTACAGAGAGTAATATAATGCAATATTATGAGATGTTTACATGTACAGGAAGGAGAATTCGAAATGTCCTCCAGTTCAGAGAAGGAAAGGTTATTTAAAACAAATCAGGAGGGACTTCATGGAAGAGGTGGCACTTCAGCTGGACGTTAAGAGAGGGATAAAGATGGGAGAATATGAGTGGAAGGTGGGGTGAAGCCCATACCAGGCATGGGGAGCTATAGGTATGGAAGCAGAAAAGGGCATTATGACATCGGGGAGGAGGAAGTGGAGCAGTGTGATTGAAATATAAAGAGGCAAGTAAAGTGGAATAAAACCAACAGGCAGGTTGTAGGCAGTTTTTTACAAGGCTTGAATTAAAAGCTAAGGAGTCTGTATTTGGTTTGGCATTAAACAGGAGTTTTGAGTGTAGATGTGATGTGATCAGAATGATACATTAAGAAAATTACCTTGGCAATACCATGAAGTACAAATCGGGGAGAGGAGAGATCGGAAACAAAGAAGGCATCTAGAAAGCTTTTAGAATTGCTATGTATGATCATTATGTTGGGTCGAAATGGAAGGGTACAGGGTAAGGATCTGCCTCGAAAGAATTTGACCACTCAAGCCTTCTTTCAGTCCAAGTGGCAAGAGTTTATTAAGACACTGTATGGGTGGGCAAGATTCCTAGTGAGTTTGCAGTATTTGTGATGCCAATACAAGCAGTACAGATTCTTAAGGAATCTGCACATTTGATGAGGATGGGACTGATATTTTTATACAGAAAAAGATCTGCATGGGATTAAGTAGCGGCAAGTAGCCTGGGGTGGGCCAGGTGTGGCCAGTAATGGCCACAATGAAAGGGCAGTTAAAAGGATTATACCGGAATGGGCCGGATGCCTCAGGTGAATGCCCAGGATCTGGGTTGCTGAAATTTGTGGGAAAGTTCGAGGACCCTTGTTCCCATCAGCCCCATCCAATAGGATTTTTGGCTGGAAAGGACCTTAAAATCTCTTCTAGTACGATACCTTAAAAGTGCAGGAACAGAGGCCCAGAGAAGTTATGTAATTTGCCCAAGGTCTCACAGCTAGTAAGTAGCTGATTGGAGTTTGAATCCGGGCCTTTTGGCTCTAAATCTAGTGTTCTTTGGACTCTTCCATGCAATTTACCTAATGCAGGGTGATGATAGTAGAAATGAAAAAGAGACAGGTGGAAGAGATATTTTGGAGTTAGAACTGACATGAACTGGAAAATGTTTGGATGTTGAGAGGGAGAGGGAAGAGTCAAGAATGACCTTGAGTAGCACTGCAAAATAATAGACGGTCTTTTGGAAAGCTGACTGGTAGTTAAGAAAATAATCATGTCATTTGATTCAACAGGGCCCACTGTTTGGAAATATATCTGAAGAACATTATAATGTGTGTGTATGAGAGAGGACACAGTTACATTGCTTATAAATAGCAAAGTAAAGTAAACCCAGCATCTAGTGATAGAGAAATGAATGACTGAATTTAAAACTCTTTTCACTGTTATGGAATGATATTATAACCTGTGACACAGAACCATAGGAAGCCAATTCTTTATACTGACTCAACTTTAGTCTTCTTGATTTATCAGTAACAGCTTCATGACCTATGCTACTACCCAGGTACCTTTTTGGGAAAATCATAATTGGTTTGCTTTTAGGTTATTTAAGTCATTTCAACTGCTGGCAACCACTAACATTTAAAAAATTTCTTTTGAATTTAGTGAACACAGAACAAACATGATCTACTTTCATATACAAAGTAAAACAGAAAAGATTGTATATGAAAACATGAGTCTCTGTTCCATGCACTTGGTTTTTAAAAGTATATGATAAATTCAACACATATTTGCAAAGCTGCCTGTTTATCTTTGCTTTTGTGTGGGATGCCACTCAAATTAAAGAACACACAGAGGTATCCAAGGAGAAATAGAAAGTTAATTTATTATTATTATTATTATTATTTCAAACCTCGAGATTTGGGTGTCCCTCCACCAGAATACTCTGATGAAAGGAGACACAGACAGAAGGAAAGGACCTGATTATGTACCCTAATGGGCACATTCCCCCCTCCCACTAACTGGCCACTATTTGGCTCACATTCTCAATGTACCATAGAAACTGAAAACAAAACAATGAACACAGTATACATATCTATATTTCTTAGTTTGCTGAAGTAATACCAAAGAAGCAATTAAAGATGTGCAGTCAAGCTAGTAGCCAGGTCACCATGACCGACAGCAGCAACAGGTGCATCAACAAAATACAGGGGGGGCTTCTTCAGGAGTTTCAGGCTTGGCAAACTTTAACTACTGAACAATGACATAAGGGGTGGGGGGTACTTGGGGTTGAATTCCTGTAAATCAGGTGATTTCTAGTAAATCAAAACTTAGGCCTGTCAGGCTGCTATGCCTGCCTTGAGTCTAATACAATTTCTATTTATTCTTCTAAGAAGTTTTCGTAGGACCCCTCATCCCACTCAGCCTTATCCCAAACCTTAATTACACTGAGGAGTCTTCACTGGGACATCCCATTCACTTTTTTCTGAACTTTCTTCTGTTCTCTTCTGTGATACTTAAAATTTTTTTTTCTTTTCTTTTTTTTGGTCATTACTATTGTTAGTACTTTTCTCTGTAGTGCTCCCTGCATCCAGCTAAAAGAGAGGAAAATCCCTTAGCAGCAAATAAGAATAGACAGCCAAAACACACCCACCCAGTAGCAATGTCCAAAACATTTATCTCTCTTTGAAGTCATTATTTCTCTGTCAGAAGGTGGGTAATGCGCCTCATAATGGGTCTTTTGGAGGTACTTTTGGTCCTTGCTTTGATCATAGTTCTTATGTCTTTCTAACTTGTTTTTCTTTACGTTTTGTGATTTTAATTTTTTTTCCTGGTTTTGCTCATTTCATTATGCATTTCTCCATACAAACCCTTCTAGGATTCTCTGAAACTATTTTTAGTCATCTTTTTAACACAGTAATATACCATTGCATTCGTATTCCATAATTTGTTAAGCTGTTCCCCAGTTGATAGACACCCCTTTAGTTTCCTATTCTTTGCTTTTTTCTCCCTTTTAATTCTCCCTTTAGAATCATCCCACCAATACTGTAGTTTGTTTTGTTTATGACTTTTCTTTTCCCATTTTTATCTTTCCTCTTAACCCCTTCCTATCCTTGCTTGTTTCCCTGTTGAGTTGGATATATTTCTGTACTAAACTCAGTGCTTGGTATGGGCCTATCTGAGTAGGTATGTTCAACCCTCCTTTGTCTGGGTCAGATAATAGTGAGGTTAAACTGATTCCTGTTTCCCCTACCACTTCCCTCACATTTGTAAACTCTTCTCTCACATCCCAATTATGAAAAATAGTTCTATACTTCACCTTCTCCCTTCTCTCTACAGTAGTGTATTCTTTTTACCCTCTCTTCTTTTTCCCTTCTTAAAACCCTCAGAACAGTATCATTTCCTCTCCAAGTCCTCTGACTTATTTACCCATTGAAGTTTCTGAAGGGACACTTGTTTTTCTCTGTCTTTTAGAAAGTTAGTACATCATTATCCTATAGCCCCATCCAATTGCTCAAATAAATTTATCTTTCTAGTTTCTATTAACTTTTGTATTTCCATTTCTCAATTTCTACTTAGCTCTGGTGTTCTCATCAGAAAAGCTTGAAAATCCTCTGTTCCATTAACAGTTTTTCATTTTTTCATTTTCCCCTGTAAAATTATACCTTTACAAAGGTAAATAATGCTTTATTTGTAAGTCTGTACCATTTGCCTTTTGGATTATTGCATTTCAATATTTCCTCTTGCAAAGATGCTTCCATGTCTTATGTGATCCTGACTCTGTTTTTTTTTTTTTTTGTAGTTGAGCCCTTTCTTTTTGGCTGCTTGAAATATTTTTCTTGGACCTAGAAGCTTTGAATTTTGGCTGTTACATTTCCAGGACTTTTTCTTTTGGGAATTCTTTCAGGAAATGATTGGTGATTTTTTTTCTCTTTTTCACTTGTCCTGCTTCTAATAGTTCTGTGCCATTTTTATTTGTGTTTCTTAAAATATAGTATCTAGGTTTTTTTTAAAAAAAATTCTGATCATGGTGTTTAGGGAATCCAATAATTCTTAAGAGATTTTCCTTGACTTGTTTTCCAGGTTAGTTGTTTTTGATATCGGCTATTTTACATTTTCTTTTTTAAAATAAATCTTTCAATTTTGTTCTAATGGTTTTTGCCATCTGATGGAGTCAGTGATTTCTCTTTGACCTATTCTATTTTTAGGAAGTCTTCTGTTTGAATAGGGTTTGCCACTTTGTGTTCTAAGGTATTCTTGTTGCATTTATTTTCTTCAGAACGTTTATTTTTCACCTCTTGCTTCATTTCTTTCAGGTATTCATATAGTCATTATGGGCAACGTTTTGAATTTCTGCTTGTAATTGTGGAGTTACTCTCTTTTTCTAGGTTGGATTTTTGGAAATCTCTAATTCTGCAGTAATTTTTTATATACTACTCTTTGTCTCCCGTTTATCTTCAGCTATAGTTCCTGAATTGGGGCTTTGTCTTAGGCTTTGCATTCCTGCTTCATTTCTGGGTGGGATCATGCCCTGGGTCACCTGGGTTCTTGCACTAATGTCTACATCCCAGAATGTGTCTATGCTAGCAGCACTGGTAGGTTTTAGGCCCCCTTGGACCTTTGAGGTTCAAAGTGCTTGGGTATTCAGGGATACTTTATGGAATCTCAGAATACTTCAGACCTGAGTCCTCAGTTTTGTGCTCTCCTGTTGTTGTGAGTGTTGCCATGCTCAAATTGTTACTTGCTGCTTCTACTCACTTTTTATTTTAAAGGCAGTTAGGGTTAAGTGACTTGCCCAGGGTCACACAGCTAGTAAATGTCAAGTGTTTTGTCTGAAACCAGATTTGAACATAGGTCCTCCTGACTTCAGGGCTGGTGCTCGATCCACTGCGCCACCTAGCTGCCCCTTCTAGTCACTTTCAAGATTTGTGCTGTGGGATTATGGCTACCCTGAGGCTTTGGAATGGGAGCCATCCACTCTTGCTGCCTTTAGATACAGAGCCTTACTGGTGTCTTTAGACAATTTCTAGTCGTACTGGGAGTCTTCACTTTTATTTATCTGTGCTGGTTCTGAATTTTCTAGTGAGCCTCTTTCCTATTGCCTATGGGCTTCTGATTGACTTTCTCTGCAATTCTGTGGTAGATAAAGTTACTTCATGTAGCTTCTCACTGGATTTCTTGATCATTATTCAGACTGTGCTATATTTAGATTTTTGTTGGAGTAGGTATATAGGAGCTGGGTTGCCTGCCTCTGTGTAAGCCACTATCTTGGACAGAAGTTTCACAAACTAATTTTGAATAAACATATTAACAATTATATTTATTTGAAATACTTAAAATACATTTATTTTAAAATAAAAATAAAACTGTAACTAAAAAAGACCATATGAAGCTCAGATCCTAAGCTCTGTAGTAAACAACAAACTTCCATCATCAGAAGAGAGGTCCTTAAAATATAAATATATTTGGAACTTTTTTGAAGACCATATCAGCATCCTCTTTAATCCCTGATCCTTTCTTCATTCTTCTCCATATATTCTCACTGCATCAGTGTCTGTTAGCTGTGCTTATGTATACAGTCCAGCTTTATCATTGCAATTTCCACATAGTTTGCTGCCACTATTTCTGCTTGTCATTTTTCTTGGATGCCTTTCCTTAGCTGAGGCCACATAATTTGCCTTCCTTTTCCTAACCATCTTTACTCTCCTCCAAACAGTGCTGGCTCTTTCTTCCATGTGCTTTTTGGTCCATGATGTTTTAGGAAATGTCTTTTCTTTCCTTTAATCAACACATTTACCCTGGGCCTGGAGTCAGGAAGACTCATCTTTCTTTGTGACTTCAAATCTGGCCTCAGACACGTATTAGCTGTGTGACCCTGGGTAAGTCACTTAACTCTGTCTCAGTTTCCTCACTTGTAAAATGAGCTGGAGAAGGAAATGACAAGCCACTCCATTATCTTTGCAAGAAAACTCCAAATGGGGTCATACAGAATTGGACACGACTGAACAACAGCAAGAGGAGGCGGGCAGGCAGAAGACTAAAAGCTCCCATATGTGGTTGCTCAGCTGTCATGTCATAAAAAAGGACAGGTATGAAGAATACAAAGAAAAATACAAAGAAATTATATGAAATTTAAAAAATAAGATCAAAATAATATTTTCATTGACTTTGAACATATACAAAAGAATAAGAGTATGTATATATATGTGTGTATATATATGTATACTTTACCATTCTTAGTCCTATAATCTGCTATCCTAGATGTTAACTAGCTTAGTGATTATATGTGGGTGGTTTTCTACCTCCTTTTCCATTTTCATTTTAATGCCCTCTTGATTAGATCTCAAGTCTCTATTCAAATATATTCTTCTTTGCTCTTGTGAAATGTACTCTATCCCCACCCAAGAATCCTTCATTCCTCTGCCTTGAGTCTTGATCCAGAAGTCTAAATCCCATTCTCCAAATTAATCTTTTTTTAAGTGGCCATTCGCCTCCCATCTTATTATATTTCAGTATTTTAAGATCTATGATTTTGCTGGTGTGAGTACTCCCTCCATTCATTCTGGCCTTAATACATTTATGGTTCAGTAGATAGTTGTTGTGTCTGAAAAATGTTTGACTTAATGGCCAAACTTCAACTGATGTATCTCCCTTAATTTGAATAGGCTACTCTTTTTTTTTTAAATTTTAATTAATTTATTTTGATTAAAATTTTTCTCCCCTCCCTCCCCACCACCCTTTCTTTATTCTTACACGGCACACAATCTGATATAGGCTATGCATATATATTCCTATTAAACATATTTTCACATTAGTGATGTTGTAAGTAAGAATTAGAACCAATAGGAGGAACCACCAGAAAGAGGAAACAAAACACTACAGAAGAAAAAAAATAGCAAAGAGTATGCTTCAATCTGCATTCAGACTCCATAGTTCTTTCTTCTTTATGGATAGCATTTTCCACCACGAGGCCTCTGGAGATGTGTTAGATCCTTGTAATTGCTGAGAAGGGTTAAGTTTATCAATATTAGTCATCTCACAACGTGGCTGTTACTGTGTACAGTGTTCTTCTGGTTCTGCTCACTTCACTTAGCATAAGACCATACAAGTCTTTCCAGGTTTTTCTGAAGTCAGCCTGTTTATCATTTCTTATAGCACAATAGTATTCCATTACATTCATATACCACAACTTGCTCAGCCATTCCCCAATTGATGGGCACCCCCTCAATTTGCAATTCTTTGCCACCACAAAAAGAGCTGCTATAAATATTTGTGTACATGTGGGTCCTCTTCGCATTTGTATGATCTCTCTGAGATATGGCCCCAGAAGTGCTATTGCTGGGTCAAAGGGTATGCACATTTTTATAGCCCTTTGGGCATAGTTCCAAATTGTTCTCCAAAATGGTTGGATCATTTCACAACTCCACCAACAATGCATTAGTGTTCCAATTTTCCCACATCTTCTCCAACGTTTGTCATTTTCCTGTTTTGTCATGTTGGCCAATCTGATAGGTGTGATGTGGTACCTCAGAGTTGTTTTGATTTGCATTTCTCTAATCAATAGTGATTTAGAGCATTTTTTCATATGACTATAGATGGCTTTAATTTCTTCATCTGAGAACTTCCTATTCATATCCTTTGACCATTTATCAATTGGGGAATGACTTGTATTCTTATAAATTTGACTTAATTCTCTATATGTTTTAGAAATGAGGCCCTTATCAAAGAGATTGGTTATAAAAATTCTTTCCCAATTTTCTACTTTCCTTCTAATCTTGGTTGCATTGACTTTGTGCAAAAACTTTTCAATTTAATGTAATCAAAGTTATTGGATAGGCTACTCTTAAGGTGACATATGGTTCAGCATTTTAACTCAAAGTCTTTCCAGCTTGGTAGGGCCTCTTAGCTTTTAAATTTAATTAGGATGGTCTTCAAGAGCCCTGAGTTACTTCTGCACCAAGATGAGACATTGGATTTGGGATTTACTAGTGCTTTGATTAAATGCTCAGTTTTTTAAAAAAGTAAAAAAAAAAGTTTGATGGGGTGGTTTAGGAAGTTTCACATTTATTGATGAGAGCAATATATACCTTTATTTTGTGTTTTACCTTATATGAGAGAGGTTTTTCTAGGTTTAACGTGAGACTACCCATGTTGGGAGCAGGGAGAGAGAGATGTTGAAGCAAAGGTAGCTCCCACCACCTACACCAAAGCAGTTGCTAGTAGCTCTAAAGCAGGACAAGAAAAGGCAGGTATGTTGCTCAGCTGTCCTGGTTTTCAGACTGTACATGGTGGAGGAAAAAGCTGGCGTGGTTCCAGAAAGGGCTTCTCCTTGTTTCTGGCACGTTAGCTGCCAAACTCTTGTTTCTACTTTCACTCTGAGGAGTAGGACTTCTGGTTCCACCATCACTACATGGATTAGGGCAGCTGAGGGAGGAGGGTGAGAGCTTCTGAGATCTCACCTGGTAGGTGGGAAATTGGAAGTTTCTAGTATGGAATATTCCTGGCATAGAAGTTTCTAGGAAAGGCAAGATGATGCCAAACAAGAGAAGTGGGGGTAGGGAAAGGTATGTCTAAAGTAGGAGACTGCCTGTTAGAAAAAAGACTATACTGAGAAAACTAGAGAGGCATTCTGTTCTGGATTACCGTGAGTAACATATTGATTTTAGATCAAATATATGATCTAATATATTGATGCAAATGATAAAATTTTATATTTTATATGTTAAATGTGTAAATAGTGTCCTTAATATAACCAACTGCTATAGTACACTGATGCCTTTTTTTCAAATTTTAAATTTTATTTTAAAGTAATTTTAAAATAATTAAAATATGTATTAGAACCAATAGGAGGAACCATGAGAAACAAGAAACAAAACAAAACAGAAGAAAAAAAATGAGCAAATAGAATGTTTCAATCTGCATTCAAACTCCATAGCTCTTTCTCTAGATGTGGATAGCATTTTCCATCACGAGACTTCTGGAGATGTCTTAGAACCTTGCTTTGCTGAGAAGGGCTAAGTCTGTCAAAGTTAGTCATTGCACAATGTGGCTGTTACTGTGTATAATGTTCTCCTGGTTCTGCTCACTTCACTCAGCATTAGTCCATACAAGTATTTCCAGTTTTTTCTGAAGTCTGCTTGCTCATCATTTCTTATAGCACAATAGTATTCCATTACATTCATATACCACAACTTGTTTAGCTATTTCCCAATTGATGGGCATCCCCTCAATTTGCAATTCTTTGCCACCACGAAAAGAGCTGCTATAAATATTTTTGTACATGTAGGTACTTTTCCCTTCTTTATGATCTCTTTGGGCTACAGACCTAGTAGTGGTATTGCTCAATCAAAGTGTATGCACAGTTTTATTGCCCTTTGGACATAGTTCCAAATAGCTCTCCAGAATGGTTGGATACTGATGCCTTTTTTATAGGACTATTAAAAACAAGACAATACAATGTAATAGAACACTTAACTTTCATATTTGAGGCCCTCCAAGGCATGCCCTTAGGAAAGAAGAGGAAACTCAGAGTGCTTAATCAGATTCACAGCCAGGCTCTGGACTCTGAATTATAGCTTCATCAGAGATTCATTCCTTTTGTTTGATTTTGACTTTACTGCCATCTAAAAAGTACAGCTACAGTTATCGTGTCACCATAGGGAGTGGGGAAACACACACATAGCTGTTTGCTCTTCTGGCTGCTTTCCCAGAAGGTCAGCATACCGTTGGAACACACGCAGTACACACAAGGAGAAAATACCCACAGTCACCCAGACAACCACAGCCACAGTTCTCCAATAGATGTTGGTATCTTGCCCAGGTCTATCTTTTTCTTGTCCTCTTCCTGACCTTATAAAGTGGGCGTTCCCTTTGGTTCTGTCTTCAGCTTTTTTCTCTGTCAGTGCTCTTTCCTTTAGCAATTTCATTGACTCCCATCGCTTATGTAGGTGATTCCTAAATCTATATCTCCAGCCTTGACATTTCTCATGAATTTCAGTCCCTATCTCCAGCTTTTTACGACAAGCACATCTTTACCTTTTTGTCCCAATAGCACCTAAAACTTAACATTTGTTCAGTTGTTTTAATCATGTCCTACTCTTTGTGACCCCATTTGGGGTTTTCTTGACAAAGTTACTGGAGTGGTTTGTCATTTCCTTCTCCAGCTTGTTTTCCAGATGAGGAAACTGAGGCAAACAGAGTTAAGTGACTTGCCCAGGGTCACACAGCTAATGAATATCTGAAGCTGAATTTGAGCTCAGGTATTCCTGAGTGCAAACCCAGTGCTCTATCCACTGTGCCACCTAGCTGCCCCAACATAACCTGCACTGAATTTAGTATCTTTTCTTAAAAGGAAAAGCTTTTGTTTCTGACACCATGATTTTTGTCAGAGGTATCATGATTTACCCAGTGTGTTAAAAAACCTTAATGCTGTCTTTGACTTATGTTCTCTTATATCATATTTCTAATCAGATATTACATCTGTCTTTCTACCTCTGCAGTATCTCTCATATCCATTCCCTTCTCTCAATTCTGACTACTGCCACCCTTTTGTAGGCCTTTGTTAGCAATCCCCTTGACTATTTGTATTCCCTTTGGGCAGAGCATTGGCAGGTAAGGGTGTGATACCCTATGTGGAAAGAAAAGAAAGAAAGAAAAAGCAAGCAAGAAAGCCGTGTTGCCCACCTGGAAGTTTGGTCCCTGGTGGGCAGCTCCTTCTCTACTACCAGCTTCTGTTTTGGCCCTGATTGGCTCAGAATGAATCTAAATAACAATTGTTTCTGTTTTGGCCAGAAACCCTGAGGGTCTTCCCCACCCAGATCTAATTTTTTTTTTAAGAGGCAATTCTTTGCCTCATTTTTATTAAGCTTTAATCACTGATGGGCATTGCCTCATTCAAATGGAGACCTGTTGAAGACCTTAGCTTGAAAAGGCCAAGGTTCCCCACTGCATGCTGGGCCATCTCCAGTTGTCCTGATCCATATCTGGCCACTGGACCCAGATGTCTCCGGAGGAGAAAGTGAGGCTGGTAACTTTGCACAGCCGTCCCTCACTTAAATCCAGTTCACTTGCATGTCATGGCATTACCTCCCTGATGTCATGGTCCTCTTCCAGAGCAAGGACAAACAGCAAACAACAGCAACCTTGATTATCATAGTAACTTCTTATCAGGCCTTCTTGACTTCTCTCTTCTCCCATTCTAAAACATCTTTTTTTCCTGCTATTAGATAGCTTCTTCATGCAAATGTGACACTTGTTTAACCTCTCCCCAGCTTTAGCAGGACAAAGTGACTCCTAAGTTGTCTTCCTTAAGTCTACAGTTAGTCAGCATTGTCACTATGTTTATCATCCAGCAAGGGCACACAACATGAGAGTTACAAACACGTATCATCAATCAAAGCAAATTCCCATAAAAACCAAAATTTGTCTCATTCTACATTGAGTCCTTCACTCTGAAAGAGATAGGTGGAATCTGGTCATTTGCCAATAAGAATTCAGTACAATAGTATTCCATCATGTTTATATTTAACTTGTTCATCTTCCAACTTAGGGACTATTCCCAAGATTCACATTCTTTGCCACCTCAAAATGTTGTACTGAGAAATCAGCGAGCGAGACCCAGACGTAATTTAAAATGTGGATTTATTAGCGCGTGGCTGCCAGCGGTATGCACATCCAAATCAAGCAGCCCCGATCAGGGGTCGAGCTAGGGTTTATATGGAAAAGAGCATGGGAAAGAAATGCCAGGAACACTGATGAGGTAATCCAAAGGTGTAGGTGTCTTTGGGAGCTATCGATGGGAAAGTACAGGGAGTGTACTGGACAGGGAGGGGGATGGATCTTTGGAGTCTGTCAGGAGGAAGAGTCCTTGGGCTGGTCAAGGACACCCCCTCCCTCTGTCTTGATGAGAGAATGCTCTGCAACAAGGGAAGCTTTCTCACAACACAGGAACTTACTGAGGAATTGGGAGGCTTCCAGAGACATGATCTGAGGGCTGGGGCCTGAGCAGCCCAGCTCTGTGTAGCTGCACCACGGAGAGATAAGGGTCATGCTGAGGCCCATGCATGAATAACTGCTAGGCACAGTGAGCTTGGGCTGGGGTATGGTTGTTAAGAGACAGTGTTTCTGTGACTAGGGAGAAATTGGGGCACAAGTACAAGCACAAGCACCCGAGCACCCCATTATTACGGGTCAGAGATCACAAAAACCAGACCAGGTGTCCTGGTCTCTGGTATAAACATAATTATCTAAAGCAATTATATTGCAAGCTTTCTTCTCCATTTGCGTTGGAGGTACGGGCTATGATGAACTATCTAAGAGTACATTTCACTATTGTTTAGATTTAGGAGGAAAGAGGTCTGGGGCAAGATTAAGCACCAACTTTTGCTTTCCATGGCTTAAAGGGCCCTACTACCTAAATGGCAAAATATGTTCTGCATTACAAAAAAGAGCTATTTTTTTTTGTACATCTTTGGAGTTAGTTATGCTTAGGACTAATCCTTCCCTTAATCTAACCTACTTCTAGTTCCCCTTCCCTCCTTCATTCTCTCTTTTCTCGCCCATCATTCTGTTGAGTGAAAGGTATTTTTATATCCAGGTGTGTGTGTGTATTTATGTATTATGACTTCTTTTGACCAGTTCAGAAGAGTGAGGTTCAGCTACACCTCTCACTGTCCCCTCATTTGTATTGATATCTGTGCAGTGTGATTATGTGAGATAATTTCCCCTTAACTTTCCTTTCTCTTCTCCCTCCCTTACTCCTAGGTTATTCTTCTCTTTTTCCTTTCTTTTCTTAAGATCATTAAGATATAATAGAAGCACTACCAGGCCTTATCTACCCTAACTTATTAGATTCTCTCTATGAACGCTTATGATGATAGGGTTCACAGGGATATGTGTATTATCTTCTCATATTTGAATGTAAGCAGTTTATCCTTTATCATTGTTCATTTATGTTTACTATACTGCTGTATTTGAACTTCAAAGTTTCTCCAGAGCTCTGGTCTTTTCATCAGGAATGCTTGGAAGTCCTTTATTTCATTAAAAGTTCATTTCCCCCCCTGTAGTATTATACTCAGCTTTGCTGAGTAAGTTTTCTTGGCTATAAGCCTATGTACTTTGACTTTTGGAATACTGTATTTCAGATTCTTCATCAATTTATAGTGGTGGCTGCCAAATTATGTATGATCCTGACTGTGGCTCCTTGGTATTTGAATTTTTCCTTGCTGGCTGCTTATGGTATTTTTTCTTTACCTTGGAAGCTCTGTATTTTGGCTGTGATATTCCTGGGAGTTTTCCATTTGGTTTTTTTTTTTTCCCACAAGGTGAGCAGTGGATTCTTTTTTTTTCCACTTTGCCCTCTGGTTCTAAGATATCGGAACAGTTTTCTTTTAAGATTTCCTGGATTGGGATATCTAGGTTCTTTCTTTGATTATGTTGTTCAGATGGGAACACTGAAAGTTTGCAAGTCAGTCCCTGAGATCCTGGAATAACACAATAGTAAAACAAAAAGCAAAAGCAGCCATAGGACCTTCCCTATAGAAGTACTGCAGGATCCAGCCCTAACATCAAGTCTGAGGTCAGGAAGTGGCCTAGAAGAATGAGCGACCAAAAAGAGTTCAGTGATTCTTAATTTTTTTTCTCCATTTGTCTTCCAAGTCAATTGTTTTTGTTATAACATGCATTGATTTTCTTCTGTTTTATTTCTTTTTTTATTACTTTGTTTTAATATTTCTTGTTGCCTGCTGAGTCATTGGCTTCTATTTGGTCCATCCTAATTTTTAGGGAATTTGTTGCTTGACCAAGATTTTGTGTCTCTTATGCCAAGCTGTTAATTTTCTTTTCAATTTTTTTCTTCTTTAACTGTCTTTTCTTTTCCAGCTTCTTTTCTAGTTTTTTTTCCTCAAACACTCTCATTCCATTTATAAAAACTTTTTTTTTAAACTCTTGCATCATCTCTTCCAGGTATTTCTGGTTGAATTTTTGCCCAGGTTCTGTTTTTCTCTGAGGTAGTGCTTGTAGATGTTTTGAAGACATTCTCATCTTTTCCATTTGTGTCTTAGTTGTCTGTGCCACCATAGCTCATTATGATGGGTTTCTTTTTTTGGTTGCTCATTCTTCTAGCCCACTTCCTGACTTCAGACTTGATGTTAGGGCTGGATCCTGCAGTACTTCTGTAGGGAAGGTCCTATTGCTGCTTTTGTTTTTTGTTTTGTTATTGTGTTATTCCAAGATCTCAGGGGCAGTCTTGCAAACTTTCAGTGTTCCCAGAATGGTCTTATCCGGGACAAAGCCTGATTGCTGCCATCTAGTCCGAGCTTTGTAAGTTTTTGACCTGAATTTGGGTTTATGCAAGAGTAGGATACTGCTGGTTTCAGCCCCTGTCAGCCAGCTGGAGAGCTCTGCTGTTTCAGAGTGACAGAATTGTAGGCTTCCTTTTTTTCCCTCCCTGGGATTCTTGCCCTGGTTACTCCTTTGCAGTCTGGGCTAGACATTGGTTTGAGACCTTTCTCTGCTCCTGGGGGTGGAGGTGGGGTCTTACCACATTGCTACTGCTTGCTTCTGAACCTCCTCCTTTCTTAGCATAGAGTCCATGCCTTCCTGCCTTAGAATGCCACCCCTAGATATAGATCCCTTTCTCAGTCTGCTCTGTATCCCTGAATCAACACTGGATTTTGGGTGACGAAGTTGCCAGTTGGTCCCTGTTATGGTGACCTGGGACCTTCTCTTGCCTTAATTCGGGGTCTTTCCCTGGGCCCTATAGTACTGCATGGATTCTCCTGGCCTAACCCTATCCTTTGTGTCCAGAGATCTGGGCTGCTCAAATGATTTACAGTGACTTTTTCTGGATTTCACCATCAGGATTCTTTTCTATGCTTGTTTGGAGGAGTTTTGTGGAAGGGAACTCAACTGTACTGCTTGCTACTCTGCTGTCTTGGCTCCGTTATTGATTCATCAGCTTATGAAAATAGCCGAGTGGGAGAAGCTGTTGTTGTTAGTACTTCGTTCTCAAAGAGGACCAGTGACATCGGGAAGGTGATGTCTTGACTTGTGAGTGAATTGGATTTAAGTGAGGCAGAGCTGCTCAAAGTCTTTAGCCCTAGCCTCTCCTCCCCAGTTGTCAGAGCAAGACAAAAGTCAAGACAGCTGGTCATGGCCCAGGGGAGAAGCTGGCAGCTTGATCCGGACAGGTGTGAAATGCAAATTCAATCTAATAGGTTTCATTTGATTGAAGTTGCAGTGAGATAAGCTAATTGCAGCCAGGTAGGAAGCAGAGACTTAGCTGAAAAAAGGAGCTTTGAAATTAGGAAAGAAAAGCAGGAGTCCTAGACACTGTCCTAAGGTCCAATCAGTTCTTTGATTAGCCACTGAAGTGATTTGTCCTAAAACTCAGGTCTAATCACAGTCTACCCTTCCTCAGTAAACTTCAATAGCTATCTGTTGCCTCCAGGAGGAAATAAAAAATGCTGTTCAGTATTCAAAGCCATTCATAACCTAACCCCCTCCCACCTTTCCAGTCGTTTTACACCTTACTTCCTTATATGTATTCTTTGATCCAATGACATTGGCCTCTTGGCTGCTCCATAAACAAGAAACTCTATTTCTTGGCTCCCAGCATTTTCTCTGTCTTCTGCGCCTGGAATGTTCTCCCTCCTCTCCTCTCACTGCTAACCTCTTTGGCTTCCTTTTTTTTTTTTTTGGGTGAGGCAATTGGGGTTAAGTGACTTGCCCACAGTCACACAGCTAGGAAAATACTATTTGTCTGAGCCTGAATTTGAACTCAGGTCCTCCTGACTCCAGGGCTGGTGCTCTATCCACTGTGCCACCTAGCTGCACCTGACTTCCTTTTAAAGTCTCAACCAAAATTCTGCCTTCTACTGGAAGCCTTCCTCAGCCCCTCTTAATCCCAGTGCCTTTCTACTGTTAATTATTTCCTTTTCATCCTAAATATATTTTGCTTTGTATATATTAGTTTGCACCTTGTGCGCCCCCCCCCCCCATTGTAAGTTCCCTTGAGGGCAGGGGCTGGTTTTTTTTTTTGGCCTCTTTGTATCCCCAGCACTTAGCACAGTGCTTGGCATGTAGTGGGTGCTTAATAGATGTTAAATCTATTGCTTGCTTGCTTAATGATGAACAACACACAGTTAATTGTCCATTTTTCTTGGCAGAGTGAATGTAGAATGATTGGTATTCATTTATAGTTTTACATATGCTAAAAAGAAGTCTTTTTCTGCCATTTCATCAGAGTAGAGAATTCCTATTGTAGAAACTCCTTTTGTAACTAAATTCTTTGAGAAGCCTGTCAGCAGTTGGTCCCTCCACTTCCTTGGCTCTCTTTGTCTTCTCAATTCTCTAAAATTTGGCTTCCAATCTTCTTATAAATAAATAAATAAACAAACAAATAAATAAATAAATATAAAATTGCCCTCTCAGAAGTTACTAATGATCTTTTAATTGGTAAATCTAATGTTCTTTTCTCAATTCTCATCCTTCTTGACTTCTCAGAAGTCTTTGACACTGTCAATAACCCTCTTCTTGATATTCTCTTTTCTCTAGGTTTTCATGTGATATTTCTATTTCCTGCTTCTCCTCTTACCTGTTTGACCATTCCTTAGTCTTAGCTAGATCTTCATCTATATCATAATTAGCAACTGTAGGTGTCCCCTGAAGACTCTCTCCTGGGCCCTTTTTTTTTCTCCCTTTATTGCTGTATCACTTGGTGAACTCATTAGCCTCTATGGATTTAATTATTTTTTATATGGATGATTCTCATATCCGTATATCCTGCCCTAACCTTTTTTACCTTGTAATCAGTGTGTATGTTGTTTTTTTGCCTCTGCTTACATTATTCTGCATCACTTAATGTTGATCTTTCTATATGTTTTTTTGTATTCATCACATTCTTGATTTCTTACAGTACAGTAAGTAATATTCCATTATGTGAATGTAACATTTGTTTGACCTTTCCCCAGTTGGCATGTATCCACTTTATTTCCAGTTTGCTGTCACAAAAATGATGCTATAATTATTTTGGTGTATGTGGGGGCTTTCTTATCAACAGCCTCTTTGTGGTGTAAGTCTAGTAATAGAATCTCAGGATCAAGTGACCCTTTAGTCACTTTCCTTGCATAATTCCAAATTGCTTTTCATAATGGTGGTACTAATATTCAGCTCCACTAACAATGCGCCAGTGTGCCTATATTCCCATAACCCCTCCAACAATGACTATGCCCTTTTTTTGTCATCTTTGCCAATTTTCAGAGTGTGAGGTAAAAACTCACAATTATTTTGATTTTCATTTATCTTATTATTAGTTATTTGGAGCATTCTTTTATGTGTTGTATAATACTTTGAAATTCTTTTGAGAATTGTTTGTTCATACTCGATAAATTATCTGTCGGCGAATGATTTTTGGTCCTATCTCTCTCCGGTCCTAATTATTTATGCATATTGGATGCCTTACCCTTATTAGTGAAATTTGATACAAAGTTTTTTTTTCCATTTGGCTACTTCCTTCCTTCTCATAAGTCCATTAATTTTTTCTCTGCAGAAGCTTTTCAATTTCAGGTAATCAAAGGTATTTATTTTATCTTTTGCAATTGTTTCTATTCCTTGTTTACTTAAGAATATATCTCCTATCCATAACTGTGAGTTTGTGATCTGCTTATCTTCTTGCTTCGCTTCTAATTTTTTTTATAGTATGATCTTTAATATTAAGGATACATATCTATTTACAATGTATTATGAAATGTAGTTTAAGGTATAGTCTTAGTCCACTTTCTTCCAGACTACTTTTCAGTTTTCCTAGTAGTTTTTAATTAGATAATTAATTATTAACTAATTTATGTTTTCTACTTTGTCTAACACTGGGTTATTATTTTATTATTTCTAATTCTTCTTTGTCTAGTCTGTTCCATTGAGCTCTTTCTCTAATTTTTTTTAACCAATGCCAGATAGTTTTGATGACTATTTCTTTATAATATAGTTTGAGATCTTGAAGTGCTATGCTTCATATTTACTTCTTTTCATCATTTCCCTTGATATTAAGTTCCATAAAGTATACCTTTGATAATTTGATTGGCATAACATTAAAGGTATACATTAACTTTTGTTATATTATCATTTTTATTACACTGGCATAACACATCTATGAGCACTGAATTCTCCTTCAGCTATTTAAGTTGTTTTTTATTTCATTAAGAACACTATGTAATTGAATTTTACAGATTTTTTTGTGTGCTTTGGTAGATAGATTCCCAGATACTTTATAAATTTTGTAATTATTTGGAATGGTATTTTCCTTTCTATTATTGCCTTTTGGATTTTGTTATTATTATATGGAAATGCAGTTGCTTTTTGAGAGTTTGTTTGGTAACTTGCAACTTCTTTGAAACTACTAATTATCTCAATGTTTGCTGATTTTCCAAGGATTTTCCAAGTACACCTTCATATTATCAGCAAATATGTATGGTTTTGTCTCCTTTTTGCCTATCTTTATGCCTTTTATTTCTTTATTTTGTCTTATTTCCAGAACTATATAATAATGGGGAGAGTGGGCATCCTTGCTTTACTCCCATCTTTATTGGGAACTGTTGTAATTTATCCCCCAGGCGTATGGTGGTTTTAAATAAATACTATTGGTTCTGGATACTTTTTTGTAATATTAATAAAGGTCTCACCCAAAGGGCTATAAAACTGTACAAACTCTTTGATCCAGCAATACCAGTGCTACGTCTGTATCCCAAAGAAATGCAAAAAAAGGGAAAAGGACCAATTTTTACAAAAAATATTTACAGCAGCTCTTTTTGTGGTAAGAATTGGAAATTGAAGGGCATTTCCTGTTTTGTCATGTTGGCCAATCTGATAGGTGTGATGTGGTACCTCAGAGTTGTTTTGATTTGCATTTCTCTAATCAATAGTGATTTAGAGCATTTTTTCATATGACTATAGATGGCTTTAATTTCTTCATCTTAGAACTGCCTGTTCATGTCTTTTGACCGCTTATCAATTGGGGAATGACTTGTATTCTTATAAATTTGATTTCATTCTCTATATATTTTAGAAATGAGGCCCTTATCAGAGAGACTGCTTGTAAAAATTCTTTCCCAATTTTCTACTTTCCTTCTAATATTGGTTGCGTTGTCTTTGTGAAAAAACTTTTTTTTTTGGTGAGGAAATTGGGGTTAAGTGACTTGCCCAAGGTCACACAGCTCGTAAGTGTCAAGTGTTTGGTCTGAGGCCGGATTTGAACTCAGGACTTCCTGACTTCAGGGCCGGTGCTCTATACAGTGCGCCACCTAGCTGCCCCATGTAAAAACTTTTCAATTTAATGTAATCAAAGTTAACCATTTTGCTTTTTGTAATGTTCTTATCTCCTGTTTGATCATGAATTCTTCTGTTCTCCATAAATCTGATAGGTAAACTATTCCTTGCTCTCCCAGTTTGCTTACAGTATCAGCCTTTATATCTAAATCATGAGCCCATTTTGACTTTATTTTGGTATATGATGTGAGATTTAGATCTGTTCCTAGTTTCTGCCATACTCTTTTCTAGTTTTCCCAGCAGTTTTTGTCAAATACTGAGTTCTTATCCCAGAAGCTGGGGTCTTTGGGTTTATCAAATAATAGATTACTATAGGCATTGACTACTGTGTCTTGCATATTTAACCTATTCCACTGATCCATCTCCCTATTTCTTAGCCAGTACCAAGCAGTTTTGATGATTGCTGCTTTATAATACAATTTAAGATCTGGAATGGCTAGGCCACCTTCCCCTGCATTTCTTTTCATTAGTTCCCTTGATATTCTGGACCTTTTGTTCTTCCAAATGAATCGTTATTATTTTTTCTAACTCTATAAAATAATTTTTTGGTAGTTTGATTGGTATGGCACTGAATAAGTAAATTAATTTAGGTAGAATTGTCATTTTTATTGTATTAGATCAGCCTACCCATGAGCAACTGATGTTTTTCCAGTTATTTAGATCTGACTTTATTTGTGTGAAAATTGTTTTGTAATTGTGTCCATATAGTTCCTGGGTTTGTTTTGGTAGGTACACTCCTAAATATTTTATAATGTCTACAGTAACTTTAAATGGAATTTCTCTTTCTTTCTCTTGCTGTTGGGCTTTGTTGGTAATATATAGAAATGCCAGTGATTTATGTAATAGCCTGCAACTTTGCTAAAGTTGTTTATTATTGCAAGTAGTTTTTTACTTGATTCTCTAGGATTCTCTAAGTATATCATCATATCATCTGCAAAGAGTGATAGCTTTGTTTCTTCTTTGCCTATTCTAATGCCTTCAATTTCTTTTTCTTCTCTTATTGCTAAAGCTGATGTTTCCAGTATGATATTGAACAACAGTGGTGATAATGGAAATCCTTGTTTCAACCCTGATCTTATTGGAAATGCTTCTAGTTTGTCCCCATCACTTATGATGCTTGCTGAAGGTTTTAGGTAGATGCTATTTATTATTTTAACAAAGACTCCATTTATTCCTGTACTCTCTAGTGTTTTTAGTAGGAATGAGTGTTGTAGTTTGTCAAAAGTTTTTCTGCATCTATTGAGATGATCATGTGGTTTCTGTTAGTTTTGGTGTTGATATGACTCAATTATTGATAGTTTTTCCTAATATTGAACCAACCCTGCATTCCTGGTATAAATCCTACCTGGTCATAGTGTATTATTCTTGTGATAAGTTGCTGTAATCTATTTGCTAGTTTAAAATTTTTGCATCTATATTCATTAGAGAAATTGGTCTATAATTTTCTTTCTCTTTTTGACTCTTCCTGGTTTAGGTATCACACCATATTTGTATCATAAAAAGAATTTGGTAAGACTCCTTCTTCACCTATTTTCCCAAATAGTATATAGTATTGGAATTTATTGTTCTTTAAATGTTTGATAGAATTCACTTGTAAATCCATCTGGCTCTGGAGATTTTTTCCTAGGGAGTTCATCGATGGCTTGTTCAATTTCTTTTTCTGAGATGGGGTTATTTAAATATTTTACTTCCTCTTCTGTTAATCTGGGCAATTTATATTTTTGTAAATATTTATCCATTTCACTAAGATTGTCAAATTTATTGGCATACAGTTGGGTAAAATACTTCCTAATTATTGTTTTAATTTCCTCTTCCTTGGTGGTCACCCTTTTCATTCTTGATACTAGTAATTTGGTTTTCTTCTTTCTTTTTTAATTAAATTAACCAAAGGTTTATCTATTTTATTGGTTATTTTTTTTCATAAAACCAGCTCTTAGTTTTATTTATTAGTTCAATAGTTTTCTTAATTTCAATTTTCTTAATTTCTCCTTTGGTTTTCAATTGAGGATTTTTAATTTGTTCTTTTTCTAGTTTTTTTTAATTGTATGCCCAATTCATTGGTCTCTTCTTTTTCTATTTTATTCATGTAAGCATTTAGAGATGTAAAACTTACCCTAAGAACTGCTTTTGCTGCATCCCATAAGTATTGGTATGTTGTCTCATTATTGTCATTCTCTTGAATGAAGTTATTGATTGTTTCTATGATTTGTTTGACCCAATCATTTTTTAGGATTAGATTATTTAGTTTCCAATTATTTTTTAGTCTATCTTTCCATAGCCCTTTATTACATATAATTTTTATTGCATCATGATCTGAAAAGGATGCATTTAATATTTCTGCCTTTCTGCATTGGATTGTGAGGTTTTTATGACCTAGTACGTGGTCAGTTTTTGTGTATGTGCCATGTACTGCCAAAAAAAAAGTATATTCCTTTCTATCCCCATTCAGTTTTCTCCAGAGGTCTATCATACCTAACTTTTCTAATATTCTGTTTACCTCCTTAACTTCTTTCATGTTTATTTTGTGGTTAGATTTATCTAGTTCAGAGAGGGGGAGGTTGCGGTCCCCCACTAGTATAGTTTTGCTGTCTGTTTCTTCCTGTAACTCTCTGAATTTCTCCTATGGATGGTATACCATTTGGTGCATATATGTTTAGTAATGTTTAGTAATATTACTTCATTGTCTGTGGTGCCTTTTATTCCTTATCTCTTTTGATAAGATCTATTTTTGTTTTTGCTTTGTCTGAGATCAGGATTACTTTTTTTTTTTGGCTAGGCAATGGGGTTAAGTGACTTGTGCAGGTTCACACAGCTAGCAAGTGTTATGTGTCTGAGGCTGGATTTGAACTCAGGTCCTCTGGAATCCAGGGCGGGTGCTCTATCTACTGCGCCACTTAGCTGCCCCATTGAGATCAGGATTGCTACTCCTGCTTTTTTTACTTCAGCTGAAGCATAATATATTCTGTTCCAATCTTTTACCTTTACCCTATGTGTGTCACTCTTTTTCAGATGTGTTTCCTGTAAACAACATGTTGTAGGATTATGGTTTCTAATCCATTCTGCTATCTGCTTCCGTTTTACGGGAGACTTCATCCCATTCACATTTACAGTTATGATTACTATCTGTGTCTTTCCATCCTTTTCCGCCCATTCTATGCTTTTCTTTCTCCTTTCTCCTTTTCCTTCCTCAGTAGTGTTTTGTTTTTGACCACCACCTCCCTCAGTCCTTCCTCCTTTCTATTAGCCCCTTCCTTTTTCTTCCCCTTTACTTTTACTACTTCTTCCCTCCCTTCTACACTCCCTCCCTTTTCTTCCTCCTTTTCCCTCCTACTGCCTATAGGGCAAGTTAGATTTCTATACCTAAGTGTTTATGTTATTCCCTTCTTGAGCCAAGACTCATTTCCCTCCCTTCTTTTCCTCTGCTGCAATAGGTTTTTGTGCCTTTTCCTGTAATGTAATTTACCCTTATCTGCTTCCTCCTTTCCTTTTCTCTCAGTACATTTTCTTAGATCAGATTAATCCACTTACTTGGATCCATTTAACCCACTTGATTAGATCTTTTTTTTAATCATTACATCAAAGTCAGCTTATATCCACCCCATTTATATATGCCCCTTTAACATGTTGTAATAACAGTACGGTTCTCAATAGTTACAACTGTCATCTTCCCTTGTAGGGATGTAAACAGTTTGCCTTTATTAAAACATGTTGTTGTTTTTTCTTTCCTGTTTACTTTTTTATGCCTCTCTTGAGTCTTGTATTTGAAGATCAAATTTTCTGTTGAGCTCTTGTGTTTTTATCAGGAAGGTTTGGAAGTCCCCTATTTCATTGAATATCCATGTCCTCCCCTGAAAGATTATGCTCATTTTCACTGGGTAGTTGATCTTTGCTTGTAATTCAGTCTCCTTTGTCTTACAGATTATCATGTTCTGCGCGCCCTACAGTCTTTTAATGTAGAAGCTGCAAGGTCCTGTGTAATCCTGACTGTGGTTCCATGATATTTAAATTGTTTCTTTTTGGGCTGCTTGCAGTATTTTCTCTTTGACCTAGTAATTTTGGAATTTGGCTACTATATTCCTTGGCATTTTCAATTTGGGATCTCTTTCAGGAGGCGATTGGTGGATTCTTTCTATGGCCATTTTAGCCTCTGTTTCTAGGACCTCAGGGCAGTTTTCCTTTATGATTTCCTGAAAGGGTCTTTTTTTCATCATGATTTTCAGGTAGACCAGTGATTTTTAAATTGTTTTTCCTGGATTGATTTTCCAAGTCAGTTGTTTTACCAATGAGATATTTTAGGTTTTCATTTGTTTTTTCATTCTTTTGTTTCTGTTTGACTGATTTCTTGCTCTCTTGTAGTCATTAGCTTCCATTTGCCCAATTCTAATTTTTAACAAATTGTTTTCTTCTATTAGATTTTATACTTCCTCCCCATTTGGCCAATTATATTTTTTAGGGACTTGTTTTCTTCAGTGTACTTTTTGTCCATTTGGCCAATTGTACTTTTTAGGGACTTGTTTTCTTCAGTGTACTTTTTTTCCAGTTGGCCAATTGTATTCTTTAAGGACTCTTCTACCTCTGTCATTTGACTTTTAAAATCCTTCTTGAGCTCTTCTGAGAAGGCTTTTTGGGCTTCATATTCCCTTTTGAGGTTCCAGATGTGGGTTTGTTGACAATGTTGTCCTCTCCAGAATTTCTGCCTTGATCTTCACCACCCCCATAATAAGAATCTATGGTCATTGTATGTTGGTTTTTTGCTCATGGTGTTTGCTTATTTCCTTTCATTTAAAGAGATTTAGCTCTCCTGCTGGGGAGCAGAGGGCACTGATCAAGCAAGCTTCTTGTATTGGGAGCCTTGGGCCTGGTCACTGGCTTTGTGTGCTGGGACCTGTGATGTTGGCAGTTGGAGGCTGTAGGGTTCTGGCAGCTTTCCTGGTATTGGGCTGGAATCAGCAACATTGGAACTCTAGGGGTAGGATTGGGTAGTCTGGCCCCTGGAAGTTGCCTGCTTTTCCTTTACTTTTGCTTTCTTCAACTCCTTTCAGATGGATGTTGCAGGATGTTTATCTACCTGAAGCCCCTTGGAGCACTTTACAGAGTTTTGCTGAAGTACTGGGAGACTGCTGTAGAATGCCAAGGCACCTGGTGGTTTTCTGAGCTGGTTTCCACTGGTTCCCCCACCCTCACTGAGGCACTGGAAGGGGGCGTACTGGTGTTGGTGTTTGCCTGCTCCACCAACTGGGTTTCAGGATCTCCTCCTGGTGTGCTGAGGTGGGACTTTCCACTAGCTTCCTGGGGTGCCTCCCAAACTGTACTGCTTCCCTTCCCCAGGGCAAGAGGGGCCTTAAGCTGCCTGGGCTACTCGAGTGCTGTTCTCCCTGATCCCTTCTGGTTCAGCTGTTCCAGGGTTTTTCTGGGGGTGATATTTTCTGGGCTTTCAGAGGTTGATAAGGGAGGGTAAGAGCGACTTACTTCTTACTCCACCATCTTGGCTCCTGGAGGCGGAAGTCCTCTGCTTATTTCTTAACCCAATATGGGAAGCACTTTCATCAGCAGATAACTTTAAAAAGTCCTGCCAGAAAAATTCCTTGGTCACTGAAACCCTTATGGTTTTTAGAGCATTAGGCAACTTTAGGGATCTTCCCTTTAATGTAGTGAGAGTTGGACCTGAGTCACCCCATCATGATAGAAGCTGTTTCATGTTTCATTTCAGTGGCTGACAAGCGTAGTTCAATAAGCCTAGTTCAGTGTTGCCTTAGGTTGGTAACTGTGTGGAAACTTTGTCCTAAGATCTTACCAACATCCTCTTGTTCTGCATGATGCTAGTTGGTACAGTATAATCTGTATGTAGCAGGATTTCTGGGTCCTGAGATACTTAGGTAACTGAGGTGGGGTGATCAGCCTACTACTTGACTTGTTACCACATTCATTCATTCTCATCATCTTGAACTCTAACTTCAGGAATATCTTTGAATATTTACTTATTTGTCATTAAATTGTAACATCTCATTAATTAATCAGTTGTCTCTGAGCCCATACCCCAATTCATTAAAACATTTATTAAACTTGAGAAAATGATGTAATCAATAATAACCAAAGACAAATAATTATGTATAATGTTTAAGCTGAAAGGTCATAGAGTCACCTGGAACCATCTCCATTACTCTTAATTTCTGTCTTCTACAATACAGTCCCACCATTTTGCTCACAAGATTGCAGCTAAAGTCTTTCAGGAATCCCCTTGTTATTTGTTTGAAATATAAAGGTTAAACTCATTCCCTTTAGGAAATTTATTTTTTCTAATCACTCACAGTCTCTCAAAAGCTATGACAGGTTACCTTCAGAATGACATTCTCCTTATAGATGAATGAGTGAATAAAGAATCACTTATTAAATGTTTACTGTGTGCCAGGCATTTTTCTAAGTCCTGGGATTACGAATACAAACAAGCAAGACAGTGCCTACTATTAATGACTTTATATTTTAATGGGAGAAGATAACACATATAGGGAAATGAGAGTTGGGAGAAGGAGAGTAATTCTGGTGATAGGAGGAGAAAGGTCAGTGTAGGAAGTGCAAGCTTCTTTATAGGTGACAAAACTCTCTTACTCTCTCCACAGAGTCCTCCTCATAGCTCAAAATTAAAGCATACTTTTCTTACTGATTCCTTTGGTTATGGCTATTAAGCAATCACTTTTTAAAATTCCAAAGCCTCCACAGTATCTGTAGTCTTAATGGGAAAGACATTTGCATTTAGTGTTATATGTCATAAAATGGAGTGCCTGAATGATTTTGTACATTACATCTAACATTTTGGGGAAGAGGACATCCAAGTGGCTGCTAGACATACATGCTATTTGCTCTGTTGTTGGTGGCTCATCTGAAGTTAGTTCTCTTATCCCTAGAACTTTGATTTTTTTTTAGTACTCATAGGGCTTGGCTCTGCATGGTACCCACAAATGTGCTATAAACTTGGTTCTTTCCCCCTCCCCCAGTCCTTATTCTATTAACTTGTATTTAAGATACAGAAACCCCCTCTCCATCCTTTGAGGCATGCCTACTAACACCTGGTGAGAACTCAACTGTCCGCTTTTTTTTTTTCTGCCTACCTCTTTTACCAGAGCTCTAGTATTTTTTGTAAAAGAAGAAAAATAGTGAACTCATGATACTCCACAGTTAACCTGGCCCTGAAGATAGTTATAACTTGATCCAGATTATTAGGGGAGATGAGTGGGATACCTTTCTTTTTTTCAAACTTTATATAGGCAATGCTAGTACATATCAATGCCTTTGTAAGGCAAATTCCACCTTCCATTCATTTGTAACTCAGTCTTTCCAGGATGTACGTTTGAGCCAGGGAGAATAGGCTCAGTAAAGGTTCAGCACAATGCATGGTATGTATTTAGGGGAAGGTGAAGAATATACTTTATGAAATTATAAGTTTTTGTACTTTTATAGGTGAGGGAATTAAGACCCTAAAATATGAATGAATGCTTTTTGAATTGGTTTGAAAGTGACTTTCCTGATGGCACACAGACGTTAAATCATAATGTTTTATTAGCGAAAGTCTAGCTTCACACTAGATTGGGTGTGTGATTTAAGAACAGGTTTCTCCTTTGGTACTCTAGAGTTCTCTTAATTTATTGCAATGAACAGAATTTTAAGTCTTGTTTTTCTTTGCAATGTTGTGGTCATTGTACAAATTGGTCTCCTGGTTCTGCTCATGTCATTATTCATAATTTCATACAAATACTTCTAGTTTTTTTCCCCCCTGAATCCATCCCTTTCATAATTTCTTACAAAACAGTATTACATTACATTCATATGCCATAATTTGTTTAGCCATTTCCCAATTGATGGGCCGCTGCTTAGTTTCCAATTCTTTGCTATAACAAAAAGTGCTAATGTGAATATTTTGTATGTATGGGTTCAGTCTTGGGGGTTCAGTTTCAATGATTGCTTGATATGGCTTATATTTCTACTCTGTGTTTCCCCTGATAGCACCAAAATTTGGTTCCTGACTATTGTTTCACCAAAAAAAGGCTTTTATGCAAGCATTCAAGCTCACTCGACATGGAATATAGGATTGTTTTTACTTAAGCGGATAAAACTCACAAAGGACCTATGTTCAAGCCTATACTTAATCAAAATAATTTGTATTTTCTCTCTGGTGGGTTTCCATTCTGATTTCCAAGGGATCGGTGCAGTTAGTTCTCCTGGCTGTGGGTGGATGTTCTCTCTTTTCCCCCCTTCCCACCTCTTCCATATGAGGAAAGAACTCAAGTTGCTATAGAGTTAAAGGAAAAATCCCCTCTGGTGAATCTAGTCTTCTCCAGGGACATATGCAGTCAGTTCAGTTCAGTTCAGTGCAGTTCAGTTCAAGATTCAATTCAACAAGTATTTAAGTTCCTGTTGTGTGTTAGATATTATGCTATGCATTGGGAACATATATACATACGTATACATACACATGCATACATTTTACCAGATTTGTGATTCCAGTGACTATTTATTGCCATGGTTCTATACTCTTGCTTCTGCCTCCAAGTTTATTCTCTAGTTCTGCCCCAAGTCTCCTTTGGCTTCTGATTGGTTGGCATTCACTCTAACTCACCCTTTTTAGACCCAAATATGTGTTTGCCGCTCCCCTGCCAAACTTTATGCTATGCTGTTCCACGTTCTGTTCCTTCGTCCATGCTGGTTTGATACCTTTTACTCTGGAAATAGTAATCAAATAAAAATTACATTCCTGGAAGGCACATGTGACTCAATTGCTGAATGACTCCATTCACTATCTCCTAACCAAAATGCCCCTACCTAATCACCACTCTCCTAAATATACTGTCTTTCCCTATTAGAATATAAACTCTTAATTTAAAATTACATAAATAAAATGAAGAAAATATTCATACCTTGTGACCCAGAAATTCTCCTGCTAATCATATACCTTAACAAATTTGACAACAAAAAGAAAGGCTCCATAAATACCAACGTATTTGCAGTAGCCCTTGTGGTAGTGAAGAACAGCAAATAAAATAGATCTCCCTCCGTCTACTAAATTTATTGTAGTATAAGATGTTGGTTCAAACCTAATTTCTACCAGACTGCTTTTCAGTCTTCCTAGCAGTTCATATCAGATAAGGAATTCTTTCCAGTGTGTTACTTTTGAAGCTGTCCTGTTTAGTTGTACTTTCTACTCTGTTCTGTTCTTTTCTATGCATTTAAAAAATGTTTCAGTGGATCTCTTTTTTCCCCCATCACTATTGCTAACTTCCCTTCTGTATAACTCCTCCCTTCCCAATTAGAAACCAAGAGAAAAAAATTCTTTGTTAACAAAATCAGTACAGTCAAGCAAATAAATGCACATAGTGACTGTGTCTAAAAACATATATCTCTTTCTGCATGTTGAGGCCTTATTTCTCAGGAGGTAGATAACATGCTTTATTACAGGTTCTTTCCAGGTAAGGCTAAGCGTTAGTTTGATCAGTTTTTTAGTCTTTCAGAGCTGTTTTTCTATAGTGTTGCTATGCTTGTCTAAACTATTCTCTTGGCTTTGTTTACTTCATTGTACATCAGTTATAGTAACCTAGATTCTCTGAAATTGACTCTCTCCTCATTTCTTACGGCACAGTAATATTCCATTATATTACCTATGCATTAATTTGGTCAACAATTCCCCAGTTGATAGGCAGCCTTTTAGATTTATACCCACCCCTATTCCCTTTCAGGACCAAAAAAGTTGTTTTGCTCATAGCTGTTCTCTTCTTCTTCTTTTTGCTTTTTTTTTTTTAATTTAATTTAATTTTTTGGTTGGGCAGTGGGGGTTAAGTGACTTGCCCAGAGTCACACAGCTAGTAATTGTTATGTGTCTGAGGTGAGATTTGAACTCAGGTCCTCTTGAATCTAGGGCCGGTGCTCTATCCACTGTGCCACCTAGCTGCTCCTTAGCTATTCTCTTCTTAACTTGTTCCCTTCTTTTTTCTCTGTTGAGTTTGATGTTTTTCTATGCCAAACTGTGTTTGTTTAACTGTCCTTTTCCATTTCAGATAAGAGTGAGGTTCATTTGATGTTTACAGCACCCCCCCTTTCTCTATGTTTGTGTATTCTTCTCATGTATCCTACTCATAAGAAATAGCATATCCTATCATAATCTACCCTGGCTCTTATCCTCTATTTCTCCCCACCACCAGTTCCTTTGTTTTTCTTATGTAACTCCCTCAGTACTCTGATGATGTCAAGGTTGTGAAAGGACACTTGTTTCTTTTCTCCCTATTAAAATGTTAGCACTATGCCATCATATAGCTCCTTCTAATTGCTCAAATAATTTTGCCTCTCTTTCTCCTGACTCTTGTTTATATTTCAAAGTTTTTGCTCCTCTTTGACCTTTTCATCACAGATGCTTGAAAAATCCTCTATTATACTAAAAGTTCATTTTTTAAATCTGTAGGATTGTATTCAGCTTTGCAGAGTCTGTTACTCTTGGTTATAAACCTTTATCTTTTGCCTTTTGGAATATTATACTACAGAGCTCTTTTCATTTATAGTAGAAGCTGCCAGGTCTTGTATGTTCTGGGCTGTGGTTCTTTGGTACTTGGACTTCTTATGGGTTGTTTACATTATTTTTCTTTGATGTGGAAGCTCTGGATTGACCATGATGTTGCTAGTACTTTTGCTTTTGGGGTTTTTTTCATAAGGTGATTGGTGCATTATTTCTGCCTGCTCTTTCCCCTCTGGTTCTAATAGATCAGCATAGTTTTCATTTTCTTGAAATATAGTGTCTAGGCCTTTTCTTTTAATTGTGGTTTTCAGAGAGTCCAATGATTCTTAAATTGTTGCCTTGAAGACGTGTTTCCTGGATCAGTTTTAAATTTATACACACGTGTGTGTATGTATATACATACATATACATATATGTATATATACACACATACACATGCTGTTTATATATAAGCTTTATACATATATATACATACACGCATATATATGTGTATGCGTGTGTTATATATACACATATGTAACAGCTTAGAACAGAAAGTGATAAACCTTAGCCAAGAAATGGACTCCTTGAAAACTAGAATGGATGAAACAGAAATCAATGGTTCCACAAGACAGGCAGAAATACTAGAACAAAATCATAGAATAAAAAAAAATAAAAGTTATCTGATATTTTAAAAAATATGTATGTATTATATCAGATAACTTTTATTTTCTTGGGTAAAGTTGACTACTTTCTGTTCTAAACTGTTTATTTCCTTCTAATTTTTTCTTCTAGAACTTTTGTTTCAATTTAGATGAGGAGCCTGACTTTCCTTTGACAATGTGCCTTCCATCTCTTGCTGTTCCGTGTGTTCCCTGAGGGAAGGCGAAAAGATGTCAAACTGGGTGTCTTCCATCTGCCCCAGTGGTTCTATCTGTGCTAGAACAAGGAAGCTTCCATTTCTTGCTGTTATACTGATCTCCCAACTATGATGTGGAGAATCTCCTCAAGAAGAGCAACCTTCTCTTTATCCTCAGACCTTTCATCTCCTGATACACCTGACCCTTGAGGGAAGATGAAGCGGAAAGTCAGGTGGGAGTGGAATTTCCTTTTCCTTTTCAAGGTTTGACTTCCATTTTCTTCTGCATCCTTTTCTTCTTAATCTTCAGCCTTTGGAAGAAAGAAGAGTAGTGAAGGAGGGCCTCACATCTGACCTCCTGACAGTCTGCCCCCTATCTCATAACTATATTTGTTTCCAGTCCAATCTCCAGTCTCCTTTGAGAAGAGGCATGGTGCTTTCCACTCAGTGATGAACATTCTCACATATAGTCATACCCTACTCATCCCAGTGATCCTAAACTCTTGTAGATCATCATCTAAATCCCATTCCTCAACCCTGCTTCCCCCAAACTAATTCTTTATTCACATCCCTCTCAACCCTCCCACTCCAAAGTTCCAACTAAACATTACCCATGCCTTCCACTGTGCCTTTTGTAATGCCTTTCAATAAGCAATAAACTTCCTTTCATCCTAAATCTTTTCCTTTTGTCTATTAGCTATTACTGAAACTTTCCTCCCCCCTTTGATGAAACAGCCTCCCCAGCCACTCTTTCCAGTACTAGTTGCACCCTCACTCAGTCCTCTTGGGTCACTAGTCAAGGAGAAGGATTTGGAATACTCCATGTCTCTTCCAAGTTCTTTGTCTCCATCACTCAGTAACCTCACTTCCTTTGAAGTTCATACTATTTATGTCCACCACTCAATCAAAATTCTGGTAGCTTTGTCTACTGACCTCTAGGTCACTTCCTTTCCTTTCACAATAAGTTCAGTACATGGCTCACAATTTATCTCTCCTTCCCAACTCTTGCCCTCATACTAAGGGGATTCAACATACATATTGACTCTTCCTCAAACACCCTAACCACTCAGTACATCAATCTACTCACTTCCCTTGACTTCCTCCCCACTACAACCACACACAGAGATAGTTGTATTCTTAATCTTTCCATCACCCACGTTCTATTATACCTCTCTTATCAGCTCACTATTCCACTTTCCATAGCAGCTCTTCCACACCTTTTTATCCCTCCTTCAACCTCCCATGGCTCCCCTTGTTCCCATTCTTTCATTTGAGAACCTTGCCTCACATTTTACAGAAAGGATCGAGACTATTCACCATTGCTTCCCATTTTCCCTACCTGGTTCTCTGTGAGATCTCTTTTCTCCCCTGGCACATAGCACTTAATAAATATTTATTGAATGGGCCGCTAGGTAACTCAGTGGATAGGATGCCCTGGCAGAAGTCAGGAAGACTTATTTTCCTTAGTTCAAATCTGGCCTCAGACACTTACTAGTTGAGTGACCCTGGGCAAGTCATTTAACCCTGTTTGCCTCAATTTTCTTAATTGTAAAATGAGCTGGAGAAGGAAATGGCAAACTACTCCAGCATCTTTGCCAAGAAAACCCCAATGGGGTCACATACAATTGGACCTGACTGAAAAATGACTGAACAGCAACACCAACAATGACAATAAATGCTTATTGACTGACTTATTTTTAAAAATTCCTTGCTTCATTTCTTCCTTTTGGAAAATTCCTTTTTTTTTTTTTTTGCTTTGAGTCTTTGTTTGCAGTTATAGTTGCTTTCTTTTCTTTGAATTTTTGGGCATCTCTGGATCTGTAATAATTATTTATACGGGTTCATGTCTTCTGTTTACTCATATCTTCAGCTGTGTTTCCTGACTTGGGAATTTGTTACAGGGCTGGGATCTATTCCTTGTTTTGTTTTTGAATAATGTGATTGGCCATGCTTTTTTGCCTTAAGTTACTTGGATTCCTCCACTGATCTCTATCTTCTGGAGTTAGACTCTTTGTCTGTTTTTGAAGTTCAGAGTGCTGGGTCTTCAGGGCTTTCTCTAATGTCTCAGTTACCTTGGAGTCTTTAGATGCCTTGGCTTTCCTGCTCTGAGTGCTTCTGTGCCTCACTGGTCACTGCTATTTTCTGCTGGCTTTCAAGGTTCCTTGTAGGTTTCTGACAACTCTGGGGATTTATGATCACATTAGGGCATAGTACCCAGTGATTTATTAGGGGAGTCCTCTGCTCTTGTTGCCTCAAGACACAGTCTTATACATGTCTCTTTTTATGTTGGTATTCTTTCCTTTTGTTTGCCTACTCTGGTGGAAGCTTTGTTGGTGTCCCCTTTTCCAATTGTATGTGGAATTCTTTTTTATTTTTTTGTATAGTTCTGGGGAGCTTTCTTTACTATTAGTCAAATATAATTTTTACTATAAAGTCAGGCTTTCTTTACTATTAGTCAGTCTATTGTGAATTTCAAGTTTGCCAAAGTAGATGTTTAGTAGCTAGGCAGTCTGCCTCTGTTTGAGCAGCCTTCTTGGCGAAAGCCCTACACAGTTCTCTTAGAAGAAGTCTGTGAGACCAGTAATGCAAGTATCTGATTTTCTGCACTATAGATGAACAGACTGAAACTCATAGAGGTTAAATGGCTTACTCAGGACTACACAGTTAATGTTGGAACCAGAATTCAAACCAGTGCTCTTTCCTTTGGTAATAATAGCTCACACTTAAGTAGCTCGTCAATACTCTCAAAGAACTTTCCTTATAACACCTCTGTAATATCGCAAAGAGTATTATCCCCATTTTACAGATGTGGACACTAAGGAGTTAAACACTAGGATTTGAATCCAGCTCTCTTAACTACAGATTCCAATATGATTTCTCTATTATGTCTTCTTCCTTTTTTATGTGGCAAACATTCAGTAAATACTTATTGATTAATAGAATAACCTTTAGTCCTTTTGAGACAAATAGGAAATTTGGATACTATACTTATGTTCAAATATTTTTGATACCTTTTTTCTTCATATCTCAGTCATTTCCCATCTTGTCTCTAAATTGAATCCCTCCTTTGTGACAAAGAAAAGCAGTTATGTAAAAATGTTGGAGAATGAGTTTGTCTGACAGTGTATAAAATATTCTGTCTTAGTAGACTGTCTAACATGAGGGAGGATGCATGTTTTATTATCTCTTTTCTGAGATTTTCATTTTTTTTTCATAATTTAGTGTTTATCTTCCTTTTAGGAATCTTTTTGTAGTCATTGTGTATGTCATTCTCTTGGTTTTGCTTATTCCAATCTGCATCAGTTCGGGCATCTCTTTATTTCTCATATTCATCATTCCTTACTGAACAATACTGTTCCATTAGATTTAGATGCCATTGTAGGTTTTTTTAAAAAGCTTAATACACTGTCAATGATACTTTGTTTCCAGTTCTTTGTTAGAACTAAGATAGGTACTATGAATATTTTGGCATATGTTAGACTTTGGTTTTTCTCTTTAATTTTCTTGGGTTATATGCTAAATAGTGGGATATTTAGGTCAAAAAGTATAGACAGTTTAGTCAGTTTTCTTGCATAATTCTAAATTAAAATTCAGACTCCACCAATAGTAAATCAGTGTGCCTGTCTTCCTGCATTTCAACATTAACTTTTCCCATCTTTTTCATCTTGACTAGTTTACATTGTGTGACATTGGTGCCTCACATCATACCATGCAGATTAGAGTGGCTTTAGTTTGCATTTCTTTTATTATTAATGATTTAGAGCATATTTTATGTTGTTAATAATTTGCTCTTCTTTTTAAAACTTCCTATCTTCTAACCACTTATTTGATGAGATTTTTAAAAAATAAAAAAATCAATCACTTTTATTTCTGAAGAATTTAAAACAATTGTATTTTCAGTTGACTGTAGCATCTTAGTACAACAAAATTATTACAATTTCATTTAAAAGTACAACAAAATTATTACAATTTCATTTAAAAGTACAAAATTATTACAGTTTCATTTAAAAGTGTAACAAAATTATTACGATTTCATTTAAAAGAGAAGAAACAGATTATGAAATGAACAAAAAAACCCTTTATATTAGTAAGATTAAAGCCATAATTTAGTCAAGATTTAAAAGCATTAAAGCCATGTCATATTTTTTACAATTTTATTTTATTTTGTTTTCAGGTTTAAATTCTTTTTCTCCCCATCCCCATCCCTCACCTATTAAAAAAGCAAGGAGAATAAATCCATTAAAATATGTATAGTAAGCAAAACAAGTATCCAATTAGCCATATTCACTTTCCTTACCTTCCCCCCTCTCCTTCCCCTGCCAAAAGGAAAAAAAAATAGAAGAAAATGTGTCTCAGTCTGTACTCTGAGTCCATCAGTTTTCTATCTGGAGGTGGGTAGCATATTTCATCATGAGTCCTTTGGAATTATGGTTGGTCATTGTGTTAATTAGAATTACTAATCCTTTTAATGTTGGTTATCAGGTTTTTTTTTAAAGGAAATAATGGAAATCATACAGGGCTCAACAAACATTAAGAATCTGCTGTGTGTGTGAAGCCAAAGGAGAAAAGTTTAGATTCCTGATAGTAAAATTTCTTCCTACACAATGTTCAAATTGTTGTAGTTTTAACTAGTCTTGACTGTCATTGTGAACTCCTCTCATATTTTCCTTTAAAAAAACTTATGTCAAATCATTTTTCATGTGCCCTCTACTCTGGAATTGGTTTTAGAAGATAATATGATTTTAAGGCATTTTAAGTAAATTTGACTATTTGCTTATTTTGACTAAATGTGTTTTAAAGTATTTTTTTAAATCTGTCTGATATGAACTACTTGATTTTTGGTTTGAAGCTGCATTTTAAAGTTTAAGACTAAAAAGGAATAAAAAATGAAATCACAACCCTTGATTCTTTTTCTTCAGCTATGTTGAAACTGTTAGTAACTGTACCCTCAGCTATCAGCATGTGCTGGTCATTTCTCTTTCCTTTATGGTGAATGTATTCACTGGACCACGTGCTTGTTCTTCACTAAAAAGAATAGTAGGAATAAATTAACACAATACCATTCACATACTTGTTTTATCTTGTAAAATAATTATGTGTTGCCAATCAGTACAAGAGGCGCTTTCTCCTCTTTTGTGAAGTATCTATGGGGTTTAGTTCCTTGTTTCCATATGATCTTTTCTTTTACAATTCTAACTCAGGTGTTCTGGAATTGGTAAAAAGTATGTGACTGGGACTTTATACTTCCTGGATTGAAAGTGGTACCATATGTGCTAATATAGGTGGGCTGGAAGGTTGCCTCATTTCATCTCCCCTGGTATAAGGTGCTTTGCACATAGTAGACACTTAATAAATTGTTTGTTGATTGAACAAATGTCTAAGCTAAGGCAGGAGCAAGATCAAGATAAATTCCTTATCCAGGTCCCTGGAGGCTTTCCCCTTCTGCTAGGTCAGCACATTCCCAGAATTTCTGCATCTTGAGGAACTTGAGTCTCCAACTAACCCCTAGTTATATGTGCTTTGGACTCTATTTTTAAAGTCTTCTGAGTGATCAGTCCTTCTTTCTTAGTGGTCAGTCCTCTTTGACCACTGTCCTTTTTTGCCCACTACATTTGGGGACCACCAACAGGAAATTAGATGAACATGTCTTTGGTCAATTAACTCAAGAGAATAGAAGGTGCCCAGTTTCAGAGAGAGCACATGTGACATCAGAAAAGGTCCCAACCCTCCCCTCCCCCAACCCCTCCAGCACACTTTCTAGGAGGGATGGCCATGGTCAGTCATATCAGTATGCAATGTATGTCATGGATGTGGTGACCTGATTGCTTCCGGGCTTGTCTTAGGTCTGTTTGACTGGTAGGTACAAGACGTATAAGACTTCATAGTCTTATAATAATGTTGGGAGTGGTGGGAAGGGATAAGGCAGCATGGCACGGTGGGAAGAGTGCTTAATTTGAAGTTGGAGGATCTGAGTTCAGATCACAGCTCTGCTGTAAAGTCACCTGTGTGACGTTGGGCAAATCACTAAGCTCCATGGGTCTCAGTTTCCCTTCTTGTGAAGTACAGGGATTGGATTTGATAATCTTGAAGGTCCTTTCCAGTGCTACAGCAATATCCTGTGATTCTAGAGTTTTCCTGGGGAGATGCTACTATCAGGGAACAGACACAAAAGGAAAAAGCATCCTAGAAATTTCTGGCCAACATGATCCTGCAACTTTGTAGCCTTCCTTGACTCTTCCCTTAATTGACTGTAATCCCTTACTCTGCATACAACAGTGACACAATTACTGGTCTAGTCTGAAGATCAAAGGATCAAAAGTCAGCACTAGTAATTACTTATATATGTAGGCTGATTAAAGCTGTAGCTAAAATAGAAGTACCTGCCCTTGATATTTTGCCATACTGCTTCCTATTGGGCCCACAGGTTGATGAACAGACCTTGGTACCTGGGAATATAATATACCTGTGGACATTTCTGCCATATGTGGGCAGAGATTGATTACTAAAGTTCCTGGGAACTCAGCAGTCCTCAGTTCATGGAGATTCAGGAGCTGTGGAATGCTGACCGACAGTGAGGCTAGACCTCTGTTATTCTATGGAATAAAAAGACAGATCTTGGTTGAGCAGTAGAGAAGTAGGTGAGCTGGTACCTGCTTGATATTTGGAAGAGACCATGGTATTTTTGGAGTCCTGTTTTTCTCTTCTCTGTATATTTTCTTTGCCTCTCTGGGTTCTGGGGATGGTGCTTCTCCTTTGGAAGAGTAATATCCAGAGATTATTCTGATTGTGTCTGTCTGAAATGGTGGAAACAGTCAAACAGGAGGCAAGGCACTTATCTATTCAGTTCAATTCAGCAAACATTTATTGTTCAAACCACCGTTTTAGGCGTTCACATGGTACTTACATAGTGCCTTGCATTGTTCTTTGTATACAGATGGAATCTCCTCTGTTAGACTGAATGTTTCTAGAGGGACTCAGGAGGCATACTAATTGCTCTTTTGCCGTTTATAGTGGCCAGAACAGTGCCATATGCATAAGTGCTCAGTGGAATCATGGAGTCTTAGAACTGGAAGGTATAAATTCATCTAGCCCATTTTCCCACTCAGTATAGGAATCCCTACTACAACATACCAGAGAGATAATCATCCAGCCTCTTGATTGAATACTTTTGGTGACTGGATGCTTACCACACAACAACAACAATAATAATAATGATGATAATAATAATAATAAAATGGTAGTATTTATATAGTGTTTTGAGGTTTGCAAAACACTTTACAAATATTATCTCATTTGATCGTCGCCACAACCCTGGAAAGTGGGTGTATTATTATCCCTATTTTACAGATGTGGAAACTGAGACATGCAGAGGTTAAATAACTTGTTCAGGTTCACATAGCAAGTAAGCGTCTGAGAGTTTATCTCCATTATTGGACAGTTTCATTTGTTAAGAAAGCTTTTTCACATATTGAATTGAAATTTACCTTTCTGTAATATCCACAGATTGGTCCTAGTTGTTTCCTTTGGAGCAAAACAGTACACATGTATTCCATCTTCCTTGTGATAGCTCTTTTTGTTGTAATATGTCACTATAGTCTAAATTCTTTTCAAGGCTTTTCCTCCATTTATTTTATAGTTATTCATAGGACATAGCTCTTAACTCCTGATCACCTTCCTCATTTAAATAGATTTTTATATTTGGGTCACCAGGGGAAAAAGATAAAGATTTTTAGGGATCTAGAAGAGAAATGTAGAGAATGATAGAAAATGAGTCCATTGAGCATGCTGTTTTGGGCATCCAAACAGGATTACACACCTGTGTAGTCAAGGGGTGGCCAGCATCTTACCCTTCTGATCATTTTTTAGTTAAAAAACAAAAATTTAATAGAGCAGCTATGATATATCTTTAGTTTGTGTAACTCCCCAATGCCACTCCTGGTCTCCTCTCATTTCCCCACCACCCACTGGCCCTGACATCTGCCTACCGCCCCCACTTCTGGTTAGCATAGACAAATTTGATTGGGAACAGATGGATAAGTGGGGTTTTTGTTGTTGTTGTTTGAGCCTTCATGACTGATTGCTTGATTGAGGGAAGACTGTATTAAAATTCATGAAGAAAATTATTTGGTGAATTTTACCTCTAAAAAAAAATCACCAGAAAAGAAATATTGCAACTGATTTCTATGGTCTTTAAAATTGTTAATGTCTGCTTTTAATTGGTTTGTTATAGCTCAAGTTTTTTGCTTTTTTGTTGGTAGAATAGTAGGAGATATTCATAGGATCATAGGCTTTGGAGTTGGAAGGGATTTGGAGAGTTGTCCACACGTTCATTTTATTTTACTTTTAATTTTTTTTGGTGTGTAATTCTCTTAAATAATATTTTTTTCACAATTGCACGTAAAAACAATTTTTGACATTCATTTTTAAAATTTTGAATTCAAATTCTCTTCTTCCTCTCCCTCCCCCTCTCTGAGATGGTAAGCAATTTGATAAAGGTTATACATGGGCAGTCATGCAAAACATTTCCATATTAGTCATGTTACAACACACTCATTTTACAAATGAAACAATTAAGGCTTAGAGGAAAAAAAGATTGGTCACACAGATAGTAAGGATTCAAACTGAGGTCCTCTGACTTATTATGGGATCATATCTAGAGATAGAAGGGAATTTAGAAGTCATCTAGTCTAACTCCCTCATTTTCTAGATGATGAAACTGAAGCTCAACAGAGATTAAGTGATTTGTTTAAGGTCCAGATGGCAAGTGTCAGAAGCAGCATTTGAACCGCTGACTCCAGGGAAACAAGATTCTTTGAATCTAGTGCTCTCTACACTGTACTGCTGTTTTTGATCCCTTTCATTAGTGTCAAAACACTTATGTTTTCTAATGACTAGTAGTTGCTCATGGTACCAATTCGTGTTCACTAACTCACAGAAACAGTTTTACTATTTTGCCATTCTAAGAATGAGCTCAGGAAGAGGCTTTTGATGAAAGCAGGTATGTACTGCTCTTTTAAATAAATCAATTAAGAAACATTTATTAAGAATTTACTATGTGCTAGTAACTGTGCTTAGTACTAAGGAGCTTATATTCTGAAGAGGAAGAGAACACATATAAATCAGACCATAAAAGAGAAGTACAGGGTAGATGGAAGGTAACCTTAGAGAGGATGGCATTAGTATGTGAAGAGGACCAAGGAAGGCCTTTTAGAGGAGGTAGTACTTACACTGTATCTTAAATGAAGCCATAGGGATTCTAAAAGTAAGAAATTGGCAGGGGGAACATTCTAGGCATGGGAAACAGCCAGTACAAAGGCACAGAGACTTGAGATATACTGTCAAGTACAAGGTTTACCAAATAATAATAGTTAAAATTTGTAGAGTGCTTACTGTGTGCCAGGCTCAGTGCTAAGCGCTTTTGCAAATATAATCTCATTTGATTCTTATAACAACCTTGTAAGCTAGGTGCTATTATTTTCATCCCCATTTTACAGATGAAGCAACTGAGGCAAACAGAGGTTAAGTAACTTACCCAGGGTCACATAGCCAGTGAGTGTCTGAGGCTGGATTTGAACTCATCTGCTTGACTCTAGGCTCAGTCCTCTATCCACTGTGTCACCTCGCTGCCCCTAAGTAGGGCAGTATGACTGCATTATTCAGTGTATGGAGTAGCATGTAAGATTTTGAAAGGTAGGAAGGGGCCAGAATATGGAGAGTTTTTAAAGCCCACAAAGAACTTTGTATTTGATCCTAGATGTAATAGGAACTCACTGGAGCTCATTGTAAAGGGAGTGAGGTGGGGAAGTGGAAAAGGGTGGCGTGGCCGGCTCTATACTTTTAGGAAAATCACTTTGGGAGCTGTGAAGAATATTTTGGAGGGAAGAGAGATTTAAGATAGGGAGACCAGCTAGGAAGCTATTGTAGTTGTGCAATGAGAAATAATGAGGGCCTGAACAAGGGTGGTGTGTGTGTGGGGTATAGATGTGAGAGATAGTGTAGGAGCAGAATTAACAAGACTTGGCAACTGATTAGTTATATAGGGAGAGTGAGGAATTGAGGATGAAGCCAAGGGTGCCTGACAGTAAAAGGACAGTTTAGAAAAGAGGAGAATTTTGGGGAAAGATATGAATTCTGTTTTTGATATATGAAACTTGAGACACCAATAGGATATCCAATTCAAAATTTCCAATAGGCAGTTGGTGACAGAGTATTAGAACTCATGAGAGAGTAAAGCTGAATATATAGATCTGAGAATCATCTGCATGAAGATGATAATTTAAGCCCACAGGAGCTGGTGAGATCATCACGTGAGGGAATATTGGGGAAAAAAGAGAAGAGAGCTGCAGGACAGAGCTGAGGGAAGCACCATGCTTAGTAATTGTGACATGGATGAAGATCCAGCAAAAGAAATGAAGGAGAAATAAGGGTGAGCAGAATCATGGAAACTCAAAAGCAGAAAAAGTATTTAGGAGTAAAAAGTGGTAAACAGTATCAAATTTTGCAGAGGTTAAGAAGGATGGGACTGAAAAAAAGGTCATTTACTCTGGCAATGAAGGCATCATTGTTAACTTTGGAGAGAGCAATTTCAATTGAGTAATAGGGAAATAAAAGAAAGGGAAAGAAAAAGGGAATAAGCATTTATATAGTACCAATTATGTGCCAGGCTGACTCTTACCCTCCTCCCCTCCTTCCTTAACCAGATTTCTCATTTAATCCTCACAACAGCTCTAGGAGGCAGGTGTTATTATCATCATCCCA
This sequence comes from Phascolarctos cinereus, assembly GCF_003287225.1. Classification (NCBI taxonomy): domain Eukaryota; kingdom Metazoa; phylum Chordata; class Mammalia; order Diprotodontia; family Phascolarctidae; genus Phascolarctos; species Phascolarctos cinereus. The sequence continues at coordinate 186,319,692 of NW_027555736.1, forward strand.
TCTACAGTTGAGAAAAGTAAGGCAAACAGAGATTAAGTGGCTTATCGAGAACCACACAGCTAAGTGTCTGAGGGCAAATACAAACTCAAGTGTTCTGCATTTCTAGGCCTGGTGCTCTATCCATTGTACCACTACAGCTGCCTCTATAATGAGATCAGAAACTGAATTGTATAGAGTGGAAGAATTCATTATATATTTTTTTTCAAGGAGTTTAGCTGAGAAGAGGAGGGATTTAGGATGATATCTAGTAGGCATGGTAGGATCTAGTGAAGGTTTTTTAAGGACAGAAATGTGGCTGTGTGTAGGCATTGAATTTAAGTGAGGGAGGGTTATACAAAGTTACAAGCCTCACTTTCTCCCATGGCAAGATATAAATCAGGACAACTGGAAATGGCCCTCGAGATCATAAGTAATTTTGGAGAAAGCAATTTTGGTGGAATAAGGACAGAAGCCTTATTGTAAGAGTTTAAGAGAGTGAGAGGAGATAAAATGGAGGAACCTATTGTAGATGGTATTTTCAAGGAGTTTAGCTACAAAGGGAAGAAGACATATAGGACAATAGTTAGGGATAAAAGATTTAAGTGAGGGTTATTTTTGGGGCAGGGGAGACATGGGCATGTTTGTAGGCAGTAGGGAATGAGCCGGAAGAGGGAGAGATTGAAAATAAGTGAAAGAGTGGGATGACAGAGTGGGCAATCTGTTGGAGGAGATGGGATAGAATGGGATTGCTTGAACAAGTAGAGGGGTTAGCAGTAACGAATAAGACCACTTCCTCATGTGAGACAGGGGTAAAGGAGGAGATAGATGGTGGCAGAAGGCACCTGAGTGATAGATGAGGAAGAGGAGAAAAGAGGGAGTTCACAGTGAATTGCCTCAATTTTTGAGGGGCAAAATATGAGGCAAGTTCCTCAGCTGAGAAAGTAAGGGAAAGGGGAACCATGGAAAGTTTCAGGAGGGATGAAAAGGTTTGAAAGAGCCACTGTGATGAGTGAGATAGTGAGTTGATAAAGGAAATATAGTAAGATTACCTAGCAGCAATGAGGGCCCAGTTAAAGTTCATGTAGCAAAAATTTGTAGTGAACTCAGTCAAAACAGTTATGTGATTTTCTCTACTCTCATTCAGCTGCACATATGTAGGAGCAAAGGCAGTGAGTGGTGGGAGAAATCCAAGAGTGAGGCTTGGCTGGGTATAATAAGTGATACGATAAGGAGGCTAGGGATTTGTTTTCCTTTCCTTGGAGTTCTGTTGTGGGACTTCCATCTTAGTCATCTTTCATTGACTTAGCTGGCTTCCCAAGTGTCTTCTGCAGTCTAGAAATGTCAGTGGTTTCTCCTTATGCTACATATGAACTAGGATTTGAGGTGGAAATGAGATCTTGGATTAAGACTTCCCTTCTCCCCATTTTGACAGCTTGATGAACCAATTCAACTCTGTTCTGCCCTCCTCTCTTGAATCCCTAGCCTCCTTATCTTAGGAAGATCTATTTGATAGGTGAATGAAGGATACACTGGAGTGGGGAGACACTTAAGCTAGAGAAGCCAACCAGAAGATCATTGCAGTAGTCTAGGATTGAGCTAATGAAGACCTGCATTAGACTGGTGGCAATGTCAGAGGGGAGAAGTAGGAGTATATGTGAGGATATTAGGAAGGAGTAATCAACAGGACTTGGCAACAGATTGGATATGAAGAATGAGAGAGAGTAAAGAGTTGAGGGTGACACCTAGATTGTGAGCCTGGGTAACAAGGGAAGATGGCAATACCTTTGAATGGTAATCGGGAAGTTGGGAAGAGGGGGTGGTTTTGGGGGGGAAAGATAATGAGTTTAGTGTTGGGCACGTTGAGGTTAAAATATCTTTCATATATCCATTTTGTCATGTTCAGTAGGCATATGGATATGTATGATTAGAGGTCAGAAGGGAGATTAGGGCTGGGCAAATAGATCTGAGAGTCATCTTCGTGGAGATGATAATGAAAGCGATAAGAGCTAATGAGTTCAAGTGAAAACTGTATAAAGGAAGAAAAGAAGAGAGCAAGATAGAACCCCTCCTCCCCAAGGGGTGTGAACTGAGTGAAGATCCAGCCAAGGAGACAGAGTGATCAGAGAGGTAGGAGGAGAATCAGGAGAGAGTGGTGTTATGAAAACCTAGAAAGAAGATAAAATTGAGGAGAAGAGAGTGATAGACATTGTCAAAGGTCGTAGATTAGTCAAGGATCAAGATTGAGAAAAGGTCATTAGATTTGGCATTTAAGATAACGTTAGTAACTTTGGAGAGAGTAATTTCACTTGAGTGATGAAGCTGGAAGTCAGATTTCAGAGTTAAGAGTGAGAGGAAAGGTGGAGGTACCTGTTAAAAGAGTAGAAAATAGTGGAGGCAATAGAGAGCAGAAGTGTAGGTGGGTATTAGAATCAAAGCAGCTGTACTTTTAGAAATTAAGAATCATGATAGGGGTAACAAACATCCCCTACCTGACATAGAAGTATTGAAGACTTAAGCAGAAAGGAGTGTTAGAATTACACTATAGTCCTAGGGATGTTTAGTTTTTATTGTTCCTTAAGTGATATATTTGTACCATGCCAAAAGCATAATTAAACTGCAGGACAGCTTTGCATTACGAGTAGGCATTTAGGACATTTAGTAAAATTCTGATCAGTACCTCCACAGGGTGTCACTATATCCAAGTAGTGCCCTGTTTAGATCATAGCAACCAGTACAGATTAGAAGTCTGGTGGGCCATTCACTGTAGTTCAGTGACAAGCTCAACCATAAAAGTCTATTAATATAGCCTTTATCATGGATTGTATATCATTACTGTCATCATCATAAAACATTTATTAGGAATTGAATGGAATAAGCATTTATTAAGCTCCTACTTTATGTCAGGCATTGTGCTGAGGCTTTACAGATATTATCTGTTTTGATCCTCACAACAGTTCTGGGAAGTAGGTGCTATTATTTTTACCTGCATTTTACTGATGAGGAAACTAACACAAACAGAGGGTAAATCACTTGCGCAGGGTCACACACCTAGCATGCTAGTAAGTTTTTGGGTCCATATTTGCATTCAGTTCTTCCTGATTCCAGGAGGTACTTACTATGACCAGTGCTAAGGTCTGGGGATACAAAGAAAGGCAAAAACACAGACCCTTAATAGGTCTAGAAATATTGTAGAAACCATACTGTGGTATGAATTCTATACCTATTGCAACAAAGTTAAAGAATAGAAAATTGCTAAATTAAAAGATAGAATGGAGAGTTGCAAATAATTAAATAGAGCAGCCTTAGCAAAATATAAATATATAAGAACAATAGGGGTCATCTGATAGTAATTCACATTTAGATAGTGTTTTAAGGTTTGCAAAGTTCTTTGCTCAAAACAGCCTGGTTGGTAGGTAGTGCAGATATTATTCCCATTTTACAGATGAGGAAACTAAGGCGCTGACAAGTTGTGACTTACTCAAGATTGATTAAGTAACAATAAAAGTAACATTTTTGTATAGTACTTTACAGGTTAACTCATTCATATATGAATTCAACAAATATTTATTAATTATTTACTGTATGCAAAACACTAAGCTAATAAATGTCTGACAGGAGATTCAGACCCAAGTCTCCTGACTCCTGCAATAATATCTACTATGTTTTATTCAGCAAGGACTGAAATTTAAATATTTTTGAGTCAACTAATGAATGCAACCATTCCATGTGAATGGCTAAATTAGAGTATTTAGACTATATTTTATGAGTGGTTTTCTGTGAATAGAACAAGTGGCACTTGCATGTCTTGGTCCATTGCTAAAAGAAAAGGCAAAATATTTTAATGAGCAAATGCAGTCGAGACATTCAACAAATATTAAACTTCTGCTAAGTGCAAAGAACTGTGCTACGTACAGGGGATGCAAAGGAAAAAACGTCCCGGTCATACCCTTCAACATGCTTACATTTTGCCTGTAGGTAGAATGCGGCATTTTTCTGTAAAGTAGGCATAATAGGAATATTCACACTCCTTGCCAAAGGAATGCTCAAAGTACCAAACAATTACACTTGTTTTACATGCCAGCAAGGTTCTGCTTAAGATTCTGCAAGCTAGGCTTTCGCAGTATATGAATCAAGAATTACCAGAAGAGCAGTCTGGTTTTTGAAGAGGCAGAGGAATTAGAGATCAAATTGCCAACATTTTTGGATTATGGAGAAAGCAAGGGAGTTTCAGAAAAACATTTACTTCTGCTTCATTGACTACGTTAAAAGCCTTGACTGTGTGGGTCACAACAACATGTGGCAAGTCCTCAAAGAGACAGGAGTATCCAATCATCTTCCTTGTTTTCCGAGGGACCTGTATGCTGGTCAAGAAGCAACTGCTGAACATGAGAGAGTTGATTGGCTTAATATTAGAAAATCAGTATAATGGGGCTGTATGTTGTCACCTTATTTATTTAACTTATATCCAGAGTACATCATGTAAAATGTCAGGCTCAATGAATCAAAAGCTGGAATTAAAGCTTCTGGGAATTAAATGTCAGCTATGCAGACGATACTGTTCTGATGGCAGAAAGTGAAGAAGAATTGAGAAGCCTCTTGATGAAAGTGAAAGAGGAGAGTGTAAAAAGTAGGCTTTTTAAGCTTAATGTGAAAAAACAAAAAACTAAGACCTTGGTAACTGGTCCCATCACTTTCTGGCAAACAGAAGGAGAAGAAATGGAAATAGTGTCAAATTTTATATTCCTGGGCTCACAGATCACTGCAGCTGGCCACTCTGCCCAAGAAATTAAAAAATGCTTTCTCCTTGGAAGTAAAGCTATGGCAAATCTGGACAGCATACTAAAAAGCAGACACATTGTCTTGCCAACAGAGGTCTATATAGTCAAAGCTATGGTTTTTCCATTAGCAGTGTGTGGCTGTGTACTGCAGAATCGAGGCTTTCAAACTGGTGCTGGAGAAGACTTTTGAAAGTCCCTTGGACAGCAAGCAGTTCCAAATCAGTTAATCCTTTTTTTAAAAAAGTATTTAATTATTTTTAGTTTTTAGCATTCAGTTTGATAAGATCTTGAGTTTTAAATTTTCTTCCCCTTCTTCCCTTCCCCCTTTCCCAAGACAGCATGTAATCTGATATAGGCCATACATGTACATGCATATTAAACATTTCCATATTAGCCATGTTGTAAAGAAGAATTAGAACCAAAGGGAAAAACCATGATAAAGGAAAAACCAAAAAAAGGAAAAGTAATATGCTTCGATATGCATTCAAACTCCATAATTCTTTTTCTGGATGTGGATAGTGTTTTCCATCACGAGTTTTTGGAGTTGTCTTAGATCAGTGCATTGCTGAGAAGAGCTAAGTCTATCAAAGTTGGTCATCACACAATGTGGCTGTTACTGTGTACAAAGTTCTCCTGGTTCTGCTCACTACACTCAGCATCAGTTCATGCAAGTCTTCCCAGATTTTTCTGAAGTTTGCCTGCTCATCATTTCTTATGGAACAGTAGTATTCCATTACATTCATATACCACAATTGGTTCAGCCACTCCCCAGTTGAAAGGCATTTCCTCAATTTTCAACTCTTTGCCACTACAAAAAGAGCTACTATACATATTTCTGCATGTGTGGGTCCTTTTCCCATTTCTATGATCTCTTTAGGATATAGACCTAGAAGTGATATTGCCGAATCAAAGAGTACGCACAGTTTTACAGCCCTTTGGGTGTAGTTCCAAATTGCTCTCCAGAATGGGTGGATCAGTTCCTTCCTAGCATCTCATGTATAATCTCACTTCTTCCCTCTGACATTGCTACCAGTCTAGTGGAGGCCCTTATCAGTGAAGCGTGGACTGCTTTCAGTAGTCTTCTGGTTGGCTCCTCTGGCTCAAGTTTCTTTCCTCTCTAGTCAGTCTTCCACTCAGCTATCAGATAGATCATCCTAAAGCTCAAGTCTGGCCATGTTGCCAACCCCACTCCCTTCAACTCGTTCGATCCACTCTAGTGGTCTCCTGTCACCTGCAGGATCAAATATAAAATCCTGTGTTTGGCTTTAAAGCTTTCCTGGCTTTCTGTGTCTGTATAATGAAGCGACACTGGCCTCCTTGCTGTTCCTTGATCAAAATACTCCATCTACTGACTCTGCATTTTCATGGTTATTCCTCATTTCTGGAATTCTCATCTTCCTCATCTTTGCCTCCTAGCCTCCCCGATATCCTTCAAGTGTCTGCTACTTAGTCCTAGCTTCTGCAAGAACCTTTCCCATTCTTCCTTAATCTTAATGACTTCCCTCTGAGACTACCCTCAATTTGTCTTATAGTTATCTTGATTGTACACAATTGTTTTTGTTTGTCTCCTCCATTAGACTGTGAACTCCTTGGGAGCAGGTATTCTTTTTTACCTTGTATCCCTAGCACTTAGCACAAAAATGGTTATTGACTTGATGATTAGAGAGTGAATACAGGGGGCAGCTAGGTGGCGCAGTAGATAGAGCTCTGGCCTTGGAGTCAGGAGGACCTGAGTTCAAATGGGGCCTCAGACACATAACACTTATTAGCTGTGTGACTCTGGGCATGTCACTTAACCCCAATTGCCTCATCAAAAAGAAAAAACAAAACAAGACAAAAACAAAAACAGAGAGTGAATACCGAAAACATGCCTCATCCCTGTATAACCAGCTGTCCCCAAGACTTCTACCACACAGGACCAGGGGTTGGTCATTTGTTTTTATCTGTGTATACTACATATATTCTCTGTGTTCCCCTTTCTACCTCCTGCTCAAGGATTAATGATCAAATCAGCCATACTATTGCATCTGTTAAGGGCATGACAATCTGTTATCCTATTTTGAATCAGACTGCCTCGGTTTAAACTCCCTAGGCCATCACTCCCTGCTCCTTTATACCCAGTACTACTGTCAATCTTATCCTCTTGTACCCCTATCTCTTTATACTCTATCCTTTTGTACCTTTTGGAACTCCTGTTGTATTGTTAACAAACATATTGGATATGTACCTTCCCCCCTGGAAATTACTTGGTTTATGCTTAGTATTTAATTTCTCTAAATACATATTCTCTTACCCTCCTGCCTCCCTTCCCCACCCGCGCACTCTCCCCTCTTCCCCCTTTTAGCTTCTCAAGGGCATGGACTATTTCCCTTTTTGTCTATAATTCCTCAGCACCTAGAATAGTACCTGCACATAGTAGTCATTTAATAAATGCTTATAGAATTGAATTGTATAAATTTTCAATTATTATTAAGTTGGAAAAAGTAGTTTGACCAGACAGTGTTTATACAGAATAAATATTTGTTGGAGGCAACACAATTTTGAAAACACTGAGAAATTGATTTTTAAGGCATCTCAAAGAGAGGAAGTTACCAAAAGAATGGGAAAGAATCACAGATGGTATTTGTTTCCCCAAAAAAAAGCCTCTTGAAAAGATATCAAGAGATACCTGTATATGTATCTACTTTTTCTTCCTTTCTCCAAAGAAAGAAGAAAGATATTTTTTCATGTGTTCTCTGTGTTGAGGCAATATGTATCAGAGTAGAAGACTGGGGGCAGCTAGGTGGTGCAGTGGATAGAGCACCGGCCCTGGAATCAGGAGGACCTGAGTTCAAATCAGGCCTCAGACACTTGACACTTACTAGCTGTATGACTCTGGGTAAGTCACTTAACCCCATTGCTTAGCCAAAACAACAACAAAACAAACAAACAAAAACGGAGTAGAAGATATTTGTGAGTAGCAGCGTAGTATTGTGCAAAGAACACTGTACTGGCAGTTAGGAAACAGGAGTTCTAATTTCAGCTTTGTTGACAGTCAGCTGTGTTACCTTCAGCAAATGGTTTTTCCTCCTTGGCCCGTAGTTGACTTAGATAACTTATAAGATCCCTTATAACTAACATTTTATAGTGTGAATCTTGGCTCTGTTGTTAATTTACTATATGACCTTGGCCAAATCACTTAACTTCTCTTACCATCATTTTTCTCACTTTTAAGGCATAAAAAAAATACAAGATCCCTCTATATTTATTAGTTATTGAATACAAAAAGGACAAAAAAAGCATTTGACTCAGTAGAGTAGAACATAGTCTCTAAGATTCTATTCTACCAGAGTGCTCCCATGTATATGTTAAGATTATACAAGATTCCTGGCTAGATGTAGCTAACTTTCAGTAATCTGCTTATTAAGATAAAATGAGGTGTTAAACTGGGAGACGTATGATCGTCAGAGGTGTTCGCTATTGGCATGGGTGATGTCCTGTACAGAGTCCAGATGAAAAAGAGATTCATTATAGATGGTGAGGTCATTTCAGATGCTCCTTCCAGTAGATAACATTATGCCAATGGCATCAAATTCTAAAACAGGACTGGGTCTTCTTATTAATATCCATAACCACTTGAAATAGACTGGGTTAGCAATCTACAACCCTTAATTCCTGATATAAACCCAGCTTGTTCATAGTGTATAATTTTTGGGATATGATGCTACAAAATCCTTGCTAGCATTTTTTTATGAAGGACATTGGATTGTAGTTTTTTTTTCTGTTCTTTCTCTACCTGAGACCATATTTAATTCACATAAAAAATGGTAGAATCCTTTAGTTTTTATTTTTGCCAACAACTTATGTAATATTAGAATTAATTATTCTTTGAATGTTTGATAGAATTCACTTGTATATCCATTTTGTCCTGGAGTTTTTTACTTTGAGAACTACTTAACAGCATTTTCAATTTTTTTTCTTAAGTTGGGCTATTTAAATTCTCCTTTTTATCATTAATCTTGATATTTATAACTTACAGCTATTCATCATCATTTCACTTGTTATCAATTTTGTTGGCATATGACTGTACAAAATAATTTCTGATATTTTCTTTTATTTCCCTTCATTTATTGTTAATTCTTTTTAATTTTTGATATTAGTGAATAAAAAGCAACCACTCAATAACTGAAGCTGAGTTTTTTTGGGAAGAAAAAAACAACTATCAATCTAATAAAATAGATAAACTATTAATTTGATTTAACAAATAAAGAGGAAAACCAAATTAGCAGTATCAAAAATGAAATAGGAAAAATAACAATAAATGAATAAAGGATATTACTAGAAAATCTTTTGCTCAACTATATATCAATAAAACTGACAATGTAAATGAAATGGACATTTACAGAAAACATACTCAGTTTATAAGAATGATTGAGAATTTAATCAATATAAACTCAGAAAAAGAAATTACACAGTCCATAAGCCCTCAAAGGAAAAAACAAACAAACCCAGGATCAGATGGATTTACAAGTGAATTCTAGGAAACATTCAAAGAACAGACATATCCAGTATTATATAAACTGTTTGCAAAAATAGGAAAAGAAATAATTCTATCAAATTCTTTCAATGATACTAATATGATCTTGATATCTAAATAAGATAGAGTCAAAAAAGAGAAAGAAAACTATCGACGTATCTCTAATGAACACTGATGCAAAATTTTTAGATAAAATATTAATAAAGAGGCTATCGAACTTATTGCAGATATCCATTATGAGCAGGCTATGTCTGTATCATGAATGTAGAATTAATTTAATATTAGGAAAACTATGAACGTGATTGATTACCTATAACAAAAACCATATGATTAAGTCAATAGATGCTGAAAAAAGCTTTTGAAAAAATACAATATCCATTTCTTTAAAAAACCCCCACACAAAAAAATTGGAAAACAGAGGACTAAATACACCCTTCCTTAACATGATAAATAGTATCTACCTAAAATGAAAAGTCAACGTTATGTGTGATGGAGATAGAGTAATTTCCAGTAAGAACAGAGGTAAAGCAAGGATGTCTTTTGTCACCACTACTGTTTGATATATTGATAGAAATACTAGCTATTTCAGTAAGAAAAGAAAAAAAGACATTGAGGTAATAAGTATTAGATAAAGAAGAAACAAAAATTATCATCACTTTTTTGCAGATGATATGATGGTGTACTTAGAAAACCCCAGAGTCAGCTAACAATTAATTGAAATGATAATTTCAGGAAAGTTCCTTGATATAAAATAATAGCTATATACCATTAGCATTTCTGTATAATACCAATTAAACACAGCAGGAAAAGATAGATAATCCACTTAAAATAATTAGAGGATGTATAAAATGTTTGGGTGTCTTCCTATTAAGGTATGCACAAGAACTATATTAATATAGTTGTGAAACAGTTCCCTTATTTGACCATAATATTTTGGCCTTCCCCCTTCCTTCACCAAATTCTACTCTTCACTCTTACCATAATATCCAGTCCTTCAACCCCTCAGTTCTCTCCCAAGCCATCTCTCCTGCACTAGCTACACTCTTGTCTTTTCCCGTTTTGATCCCTTGTTGAATCACTTCAACTCCACACTGCCTTCTTCTCTGGAGTCCATGCCTCCCTTATCATATTACTGATTGCTTCCTGCTATGACTCTGCCTTGGATCTGTCCTGTTTCCCATCTACATATGTGCTGCTGAATGTAGGTGAAGAAAATCACAGAATTGTTTTGACCATGTTCACAAATTTGTTACACAGCATCAATGGGGCCCTGACTGCTGTTAGGCAATCGTTCTATGACTTCCTTATCAACCGATTATCTCACTCTCCAGGGCAGCTTTTCCAAACCTTTTCATCCCTCCTCAAACCTCCCATTCCTCCCTCCCCCCAAATAAAGGATCTTGTCTCATGTTTTACAGAAGAAATTGAGGACATTGGTTGAGAGCTCCCTTTTTTCCTCTCTTCTTAATTTCCTATCACCCAGATACTTTCTGCCACTCCTGTTGCTCACATGGTGAGATGGCTTTATTCCTCACCAAGGCCCACTCCTCAATTTTTACAAGCAGTCCCATTCCCATTGTCTTCTCTGTCATCCCCACTTTGTTGCTTCTGTTTAGTTCCTCTTTGGCTTCTGGCTCCTTTCTTTCCTACTGCCTACAAACATTTCCATGTCTCCCCCATCCTGAAAAAACCCTCATTTGATCCTTCCATCACTCCTAATTGTCCTTCTGTATCTCTTCTGCTGTTTCTGGCTAAATTCCTAGAAAATGCTGTCTACAGTAGGTGAGTCCACTTTCTCTCCTCTTACTTTCTTCTTAACCTTTTATAATCTGGTTTCTGGCCTTATCATTCCACCAAAACTGTTTTCTCCAGAGTTAACTATGCTCTCTTACTTGCCAAATCCAATGGCCTTTTCTCAGTCCTCATTCTCTGTGACTTCTCTGCAGCTTTTGACACTGTAGATCTACTTCTTGATACTCTGTTCTCTCTAGGTTTTTGGGACACCGCTCTCTTGGTTTTCCTCCTACCTGACCACTCCTCAGTGTCCTTTGCTGGATCCTCATCCAGGTCAAACCCACTAACCATGGGTGTCCCACAGGCTTTCTCATCAGCTCCCATGGATTTAATGATCAGGTCTCTATACTGATGATTCTCGAATCTCCCTATTCTGTCCCAACCTTTCTGTTGACCTGATTCAGTCTTACATCTCCAGTTGCCTTTCAGACATCTTGAACTGGATGTCTAATAGATATTTTAAACTCAGCATGTCCAAAAGTGAATTCATTATCCTTTCTCCTAAATCCTTCCCCTCTCCCTCTTCCCTGTTAGAGGAAGGCAACCATCTCTCAGTTCCTTAGTCTTACAGCCTAGGGCAGGAGTTGGGAACCTGTGGCCTTGAGGCTACAAGCTGCCCTCTAAGTCCTCAAGTGTAACCCTTTGACTGAATCCAAACTTCACAGAACAAATCTCCTTAATTAAAGGCTCTGTTCTATAAAACTTGGGACTCAGTCAAAAGGAAGAACCCAAGGACCTCGAAGGCCACATGTTCCCCACCCCTGGGGAGTCATCCTGGATTCCTCACTCTTTCTCACTCCCCATATCCATGCTATTGCCAAGGACTGTTGACTTTGCAAGATCGCTGGAACATGTCCCCTTTTTTCCTTTGACACTGTCACTACGATGGTGCAGGCCCTCATCATCTCATACCTGGATTATTACAGTAGCCTGTTGGTGGGTTTGCCTGTGTCAAGTCTCTCCCCACTCTAGTCCATCCTCCATTTAGCCACCAAAATTCTTTCCTAAAGCACAGGCAAGCCCCCTACTCCATAAACTTCATTGCTCCCTACAGATCAAATACAAAAATCCTCTGTTTAGGGTTCAATGAGTATCATAACCTAGCTTCTCTCCTCTCCATTTCTCTGCCCCAACACACATTTTTTCGGTCACCTTATATTTTACTTCCTGCTTCATACTCTTCATCCTCCTGGATTTAAGCTGGCCTCCTTACTGGGACACTCCATCTCAGTTCTTGGAATTTTCTTTGGCTATCTCCCTCACCTGGAACACTCTCTTTCCTTATCTCCACTTACTTTAAGTTCCAACTAAATTCCCATCTTCTGTAGGAAGCCTTTACTAACCCTTCTGAAATCTAGTGCTTTCTTTTAAAAATTATTTCCTATTTCCTGTTAGCTTATACATATTTGTTTACTTGTTGCCTTCTCCATTAGATTGTAAGCTCCTTGAAGGCAGAGGTTTTCTTTTGTCTCTTTTTGCAACCCCTGTGCTTAACTTAGTGCCTGTCACATACTAGACACTAAATAAGTATTTATTTATTAAGTATTTGATAAGGCCAAAGACTTTAGCTACTAGCTGAGGGCTCCCTCAAGAAAAAGAAAACTACTAGGAAAACAGTATACAATTCTTGAAGACATAGGGTTTAGATTGGCACCTTTCATACCATATACCAAGATACATTTTTAATAGATTCAGGACCTAGACATAAAAAAGCCACATCATAAAGAAATCAGAAGAGCAAGGAAGAAATTAACTTTCAAATGTCTGGATGGGGAAAATTTCATGACCAAACAAGAGACAGAGAGGACACAGAAGATAAAATGGCTAATTTTGATTCTACAAATTAACAAGTTTTTGCTGAAAGAAATAAGATTAGAAGGGACTCTATGCCTTATCACTGTCTGTTCCTCACGTCTGTAAAGCTTTCCCTCCTCACTCTGCCTCTTGGTTTCCTTGGCTTCCTTCAAGACTCAGTTGAAATACTACTTTCCACAAGAGATGTTTCCCGTGTCCTGGGACTGATCATGCCTTTCCTCTGAAATTACCTCTCATTTATATTGCATACATATCCTAAGCACATAGTTGTTTTCATGTTGTCTCTCCCATTAGTATATGAGCTCCAAACTACGTTTGTACCTTTCCTTGTCTTCCCAGTGCCTGACATATAGTAAATATTTTTTGACTGACTGATTCCTCATCTTCTATCTTTTATACTGTAGTTGCCTAACAGTCCAAAAATGTAAAGAGGCAGGCTGTTCATCTGATTGTCTGTGAGGACATTGATTCTCTCTGTGTCAGGTTTAAGTATGGAAATAACAGACTGACCTTGCATAGTTTTTCTTCTTCTAGCTAGTTTTAATTTTCATTTGATCTTATAGGATGTAGTTAGTACTGACTCTGGAGTCAGAGGATCTGGGTTCAAGACCCATCTTTAATGCTCCAAATCTGTCTGTGTGACCTAGAGCAAGTCATTTAACCTCCCATGGCTTCAGTTTTCTTGTCTGTAAAATGAGGGGGGTTGCACTAGAGAGCCTCTGAGGCGATTTCCTACTCTAGGTCTATGGTATCATGATTGTTATTTCCTGTATTTCAATCTATGATCCTGTGTTGTGTTATATATTCCATAACTGTGAATTTGTGGATTGTATTGTCATACTATTTAAAGGTATAATAATCTAACCTCTAGTCAACCAAGTGGAGACTGGTTCTATCACCTTTACAAGGCTGCTTCTCTGATTCCATTAACCACCTAGTCAGATTAAATAGGCAGCTGTATTACTAAAAGCCGTTATTATGGATTTAGTATGTCTTCCTTGAGTACTACAATAAGCAACCTATTAATAGCTACCCTTTTCTAAATCACTAATTCATTAGCATGCCCACCATGTCAGTAATAATTCTTAACCCCAATTCTAGTATTTTAGTAAATCTACTTAAGTAAATGTGTTCAATCCAGTGTATGGAATGAAGATCAAAATATGATCATAATTAAATAGTAAGAAAAAACTGTATTCCTTGTGGTTTCCACATCACATAATGAGCTTTTTTATGAGCTGTTTATGAGTTAAGGCAAGACATATCAAACTGTCTGCAATAATAGTTGACTTAACTGTTTCTCTACAAGAATATTACCAAATAACCAAATATTTGGCAGTTTCTTTACTGACCAAGCATTTAATAAATCTTTCCAAGGCTTCCAACACAGTAACAATTACACAAATAGTTCTTCCAGCAAGATTAGAAAAATAAAACAAAAACGGTATTATTGGATTCTGATATAGCAGTTCAAGGTTTACAAAGCACTTTACACACATCATTGTACTCTGTTCTCATACAATTTAGTTACCAGGCCATCAGATATGAAACTGCTAAACCACCAAGGACCATATCCTATTGTCCTGTTTGTCCCTTTCTAATGTGGGTGGGCCATCTTCCTGCTCGAGCAATGACAGTCTTTCTTACTTTAGATTCCATGATGACTATTTAATTTTTCAACTCTTTTCTACTTCATTTCTGTTCTTCACTAACTTTTAGCCACCACATTTGATTACAAAATTCTAGCAACATATTTTTTAAGAAAATTTCAAATTTAGCAGTCATCATTCTTTCCCTACTTACACATACAAATACTGTATTAATACATAATAATTTTTGAAGATAAAGTTTTCTTAGAATAGTTTAGAAACTTTTAAAGTTATAATTATGATTCAGATTTACATTCTTGTTTTGCTGGCAGTTTCTTTGAAGACTATATACAGATACCATATCACTAGATTAAAAAAAATTTCTCATTTTATTTTCTTTGATGATATGTTTATTTTATTGATGCATATTACCTTTATATCACAGTCATTTCTAAATGCAAAGAAAAAGCCAAACCTTCCTCAGATTGTCCCTTGTAACAGGGTAACAATTAAACAAAAAATGTTTCATGTGACAGAACAGATCCAGGGCATCACTGTCCTCCCAGTTAGCCAGACTTGTAACCTATGTGTCATCCTTAACTTCTCACTCCCACTCTCCATACACATCCAATTTGTTGCCAAATCTGTAATTTTTATTTTCATGACATCCATGTATTTACTCTTCTCCACTCACATAGTCACTGCTTTAATATAGATTCTGATCATCTCTTTCCTTGGTTATCGTAAATAGCCATCTAACTGGTCTCCCTGCCTCAAATCTCTCAACACTCCAGTGTTGTATTCTTATCCTCCACCGAGGTAATTTTTGTAAGGTGACTTGTAAGGTGGCTGTCTGCCCATGTCACTTGCCTGCTCAGTGAGCTTCATTAGCTCTCTCTTACCCCCAGGATCAAATGTAAAGTCCTTTGTTGGATAAAGCTCTTCGTAGTTTGGTCCTTTCCTAATTTTCCAGTCGTCTTACACTTGACTGCCCTCCGTGGTCTGTGATCCAGCTACTCTGGCCTATTTGCTGTTCCTTCCATACAACTCCCACCTCTCTTTTCTGTGCTCTCTTCTTTCATCTTTTTCTATGAATTTGCTTTAGTTTCCTTCAAGACTTCTTCCATATCTTACCTTCTTCAGGAAGCCATTTGTTTCTTCTTGCTTCTAGTGCTTTCCATCTTGTATGTACCTAGTTATCTGTGTGGTCTCTTTCGAATTGAAATGTGAGCTCCTTGAGGGTAGAGACTGTCTTAAGCTGCTTCTTTTTTTTTTCTTTCTTCTTTTTGTATTTCTAGTTCTTTGCACAACGCTTGGCACATAGTAGGTACTTGGTGAATGTTGATTGATTGATAGGAATCAAACTCTGGCCTGTTGTCTCCTCATCCAGGGTTCTTTTTGTTATCACCATGCTCTGGCCACAGGTGTGGAAATAGACACATTACATTAAGTTCAAGCAGCTCGCCCAAGATGATACTGTTCAGTTTTAGAACTGAAGTAAGGTCTGTTAGAACACTAGAGTCTATTAGAACTTCATAGAGGTGCCGAAGCCATGACTAAAGGCATAGTGATGGCTTGGTTCTTCTTCCTGGAATCAAAATGGCTTAAGCAATTAACGTTAAACTTAGAATTAGGTACTACAATTCTGATTTCATTGAAAAAGGGAACTCCTAATTGAGGTAATTTCTGCCAATACAGGTCAGCACCTTCTCTGTAATTTAACAGTTTTAGAGAGTTGCCTAGAGCCCTTAGAGGTTAAGTGACTTGTCCAGGGTGACATAGGCAGTGTGTTAAAGGTGAGGCTTAAATCTAGGTTCTTCCTGGCTCCAGGGCCAGATCTCAGTCTACTATGCCACTCTACCTTTCTAATTTTAAACTCAAAAAAAGGGGAAAAATCATAATCATAAATCTTGCTTTTCAGTAAGTTTACAAATAATTTCATACTGTCTTACTCATTATCTTTAATCTCAGCTTCTTACAAAGACATATTCTTTGTTGTAATTTCTCAGGCAGAAGTTTTATTTCTCCAAAATGTGCTTGATGTTTTATCCAGATATTAATGTAAGTCCTTCTCTTATTGTAGAGACAGACTTCTGCAACATTTCTCATATATGTTCACATGCCCAAACATGTGTATATGACATCCTCACTTCTCACTTGGATTATTTCAAGAGTGCTCCAATTGGTCTCCTTTGTCTCCCTTCCCTCTTCAATCTTTTACTTAGTTGCTAGAGTGACATTCCTAAAGCACAGGTCTGACCATATTATTCCCTGCTCGATAAAATGCAGTGGCTCCGTAGTATCTCTGGTATAAGACACAAATTCCTCTGTTTGCTTTAAAAGCCTTATATAATCTGACCTCAAACCGCTTTTGCAGATTTATACATTCTTCCTCTTCATGCATTCTAGAGCCCAGCCAAACGTGACTGTAGGTCCTTGGGTGTGACCTTTTGACTGAGTCCAAGTTTCAGAGAACAAATCCTTTTATTAAGGGGCTTTGTCCTGTGAAGTTTGGATTCAGTCAAAGGGCTGCACTTGAGCACCTAGAGGGCTGCATGTGACCTTGAGGCTGCAGGTTCCCCCCTTTAGTTTAGTACCTCTTATGTAAAGTTGTTAATTCCCTCTCCAGTTCTTTCTTTTTTTTTCTTTCACTTCTTTTCAATTTTTTCCTCAAGTACTCTTCATTTATTAAAAAAAACAAGTTTTTGATGTCTTTCTTAAAACTCTTGTTTCATCTCTCCTAGGAATTCAGGTGCTATGTTTTACTTTTAGGTTAAACTTGTAGATGTTTTGGAATCATTCTCTTGTGCAGTTGTGTCTTGAGTGTTCCTTGTACCACAGTAGCTTTTCTTATGTTGAGTTTTTTGTATGTGTGCTCATTCTTTCATCCTTCTTCCTGACTTTGGACTTGATGTTGGGGTTGGGCTCTATGTACTTCTGTAGGGAAAGTCTGGGTTGGTCCTGTTGTTGCTTTCTTGGGGTTTTGAATATTGTGCTATTCCAGGATCTCAAGGGTAGCTCAGGGTGGTGAGCTGCAAGCTTTTGGTGCTCATAAAGCGATCTGATCCAGGGTAAAGTATGATTTTTGGCTCCATGTTCTGAGCCCTGCAAGTTCCTGACCAGGATTTGAGTCTGGGCAACAGTAGATTGCTGCCACTGTCAGCCTGCTGGGAAGTTCTGTAGGTTCAGAGTGAGAAAAACATAGGTTCTTTGTTGGTCTGGAATTTCTACCCTGGTTTTTCCTTTTCAGGCTTCAGACTGCGCTAGAAGCTGAAACTGAGATTCCATGCCACATTCATGGGGTCAGAACCACACTGATCCTAACTGCTTCTGAACTTGGTCCTCTCTCGATACTCCACCCCTGTACTCGGGTCCCTTCCTTATTCTTTGGATCTACGACCCAGGATTGCATGGTTAGCCCTAGTTCCTGTGCCTTGCCTGAGGTCACAGGGCCCTTCTATAGATCTGAAACTTCTTACCCTAATGTAGAGCTGCTTCCCTGCACTTGAGTGATCTGTACGGCATGCTGGCCAGACCTAGTCCCCGGTAGCCACTGACTTCCATGTCTGTGTCCCCATACTGCCTTGGCCTTGGAAAATGACTTACTATGACTTTTTCTTGGATTTCCCCATGAGATGTGTTTTCTAGACTTGGTTGGAGTAATTTTTTTTTTTTTGGTGGGAGGACAGGGGTGGAGTTAGAGTTTGGTATACTTATTCCTATTCCTTCATCTTGATTCCATCCTCTTATTGCATATGTTGATTTCTTCCTTGATTTCTCTCCTTCCTGATCCCCTACTAGTGTTTATGTACTTGTCAACTCCTTGGAATTCCTTCCTCTAGGAAGGGAAGCCAGAGGTACATTTCCTGTCTGTCCCTTTGGTAATCTGGTATGCCTGTACCAAGGTTTCTAGGTTCCAAGTGGTTCTAGCATAGTCTGTAAAAATCCATAGAGGATTTTGTTTTAGTGAGTTTGCAGGCTCAGCATTGTTGTCAACTCGACCTGACATTTCCTTTTGCCATGTGGTTTGTCTACACCAAAAGGCAGGAGTCTGGCAGTAAATGAGTGTAACTCAAAATTTTTACCTCTGTGACCCCAGAGGGCCATATTCAGGTACATTATGAGTAGGTGAAGATCAGAGAAACCACAAAGAAGGAAGATTCAGTTTGTGGCATAGCCAGTGTTCCCAATGTACTGTCTGTGTCAACTATGGTGACAGTTCTCTCTGTTCCCATGACCAAAATATCCTTGCCCATGCCTACCACAGACAAAACCTCTTTTATGAGGATAGTAGGATCACATGTTGGTCTTTTTGAGGCACTGTTTGTGTTTAGGACTGAGCCCTACATTCTGTGATAAAACAGTCCTATTGTGGGATCCTGGGAATTGGCCTGAATTGGCAATTTCTTCGAAGAGAACCCTTTAATCATCAACATTTTTAGATTCATTGAGTTCAGTGTCTAGTTCTCAGTTTTCCTCTATATTCCAACTCATATTAGGGCACTTCATTTGAACACATTGGTATTCAAATGTCATTTCCCAGTTCTTTAATCTCCTTAGTTCCCGGGTTCTACTCCTTCAATCCTCCTCAGCTACAGATAGGGATGGTCATACGCCTGATCTTGCTGACTCTCACGAGTGTTTTATTTCCTCTTAATGAATTGTGAAATTCCTTTGTTTGATCATAATCTTCTGTCTTTCCATGTCACTCTATGCCTTTTGACCCCTACCTCTTGTTCTTTGTCCTTACTGTGTGACCTTCAGTTGTTCTGCCCCTTAATACTTCCAACTAGGCCATCTCCCCTATATTGTCCACAATCTTCTCTGTTCCCATTCCTGATTCCTTGATGAGCCAGTTCAACCTCATACTGTCTTCTGATTTTGAATTCCTTGCCCTCTGGTCCTATCCCAATCACACCTATCCCTCCACCCTGAATTATTCTTACCATTTACTTCTTCCACTCTTATTCATGTGCTGCTGAACCAAGCTGGAGGAAAACCATGCTGACTAGGTCCATTACAAATTTCTGTTATCTAACCTCAACTGGGCCTTTACTACATACAGAAAGACATTCCTATTACTCCTTCCTAATCATTTCTTAAATTCTGTTTCTTGTTGTTGTTGTTGTTTGTCTTTGATTCTTGAAGAGCAATGATACCATGAGTGTGTTGTCTTGACTTTTGTCTGAATTGGATTTGAGGGAAGCACAGCTGTGCAAAGTTGTCAGCCTCCATCTCTCCTCCAGAGTTATTGGAGTCCAGTGGCAAGACAAAGGTCTAGATGACTGGTGATGTCCCAGGATGCAGTGGGTGATGTTGGCCTTTCTCTTTTTTTTAAGCCTCTCATGGAACCTACTCCTCCTACCCTTTCATCTGAGGGTCTTGTCTTATACTTCACCAAAAAAATTGAAGCGCTTCATTAAAGGCTTCTTTAGTGAACTTCAGATCCCTTCTTATCTCACATACCTTTGATATGTCTTCTTTTACTCCAGTCTTTGATGATGAGGTGGTTTTTCTATTTGCCAACCCCTACATGCACTCTGGGTTCCATCTTCTCTTGTATTTTCTAGCAGTTTGCTCCTAATATCATCCGTCTTTCTTTTTTTTAAACTTCAGTTTCTCCCTATCTATTGACTCCTTCCTTGCTACCTAACAACGTGCCAAGTCCCCTCTATCCTTAACAAAATCCTCTGTAGATCCCACCATGCCCTCTAGCTATCATCCTATGGCCCTTCCCTTCTCAGATGAACTCCTTGAAAAAGCCATCTACAATTATTGCAACCACTTTTTCTCCTTTATTCTCTTTTGTACCTTTTTCAGGCTGGCCTCTGACTTCTTCATTCAACTGAAACGGCTGTCCACAAAGTTACCAATGATCTCTTAATTGCAAAATCTAATGACCTGGTTTCCCAATCCACTTCCTTCTTTTCCTCTAAACCCTTTCCCCCCCCCAAACTTACCTATTCCTTTTAGGGATACTATCATCCTTCCAGGCACTCCCGTTCAAAACTTCACTCTCATCCTCAGCTCCTCATTCTCACTTATCCCATATAGCCAATCAGTTGCCAAGTCTTGTTAGTTCTACCTCTATAACATTTCTCGCATCTGTCCCCTTCTCTGTACTCACACAGCCACCACCCTAGTTCAGATTCTTACCTGGACTAATAGCCTTCTAGTTAGTCTCCTTGCTTTATATCTGCCTTATTCCAACCAAAAGTTATTCCCAAAGTTATTTTCCTAAAGCATAGGATTGACTGTGTTTTCCGTCTTTACGCTCTCTCACTCTTTAAGCTTCAGTGTGTGATAGACTTTCAGTCTTCATAATCTGTCTCAGATTTTTCCAGTCTTATATTCTACTTCCTTTCATGCACTCTTTGATCCCACCATATTAGCCTCCTTGCCATTCCTCAAAGGGCTAGTGGGTCATGCTGCCCTCCTTCATTGTCTTCCTTCTTTTCTTCTCCCCCTCATACAGGTACGGAGAAATCTCTCTTTAGAGATGAAATCAGGGGTGGTGACTAGAGAGTAGGTCATGTCCTGTGGAAGGAGCAAGTTCAGACTGATAATGCCCATGTTACAGGGGTAGGAGTAGAGAGAAGGGAGTGAGTACCCTTTCTTTTTGTTTTCACCTTAACCAAACAAACCTCCAAACCCAGAAAGAAGGCTTAAGTAAATAAGGCTGAAATGACAGTTTGGGGTCAGACTTTAGATTAAGGAATCCCTATGTTATACAGTGGAAGAATTTTGAACAGGGTAGTGCTGTGATCATACCCATGCATTAGGAAGATTAGAGGGAGTACAGTTAGGAGACTGTTTTGGTGATCTAGAGCAGAAGTGACAAGAGCCTGAACTAGGGTAGTTGCAGTATGAGTGAAGAGGAGAGATGAATGGGAGCTGGATTTTGGGGGTAAAATTAATAGGTTTTGACTACTAATTAAATAAAGGGACTAAGGGGATAGTTTGGAGGCCCCACTACTCCCTTTTAGTATTAGGACATTGCTCAGGTAATGTAGTCTCCCTAAATTGGGACTTAATCACACATACGTCCCCATGACTGCCTTTATAGTAGTTTATCCCTTCCAGAAGAGGACCAATGACATCACCAGATGATGTCTTGACTTGTGTGTGAATTGGATTTAAGTGAGGCAGAGTTGCACAAAGTGGTCAGCTTTACTCTCCCAGAGTCATTGAGGTCCAGTGGCAAGGCAAAGTCAGGACGACTGGTAATGGCTCAGAGTGTAGTGGATGACCTGGGTATCTTTGATGTCTAACCAAGTTCTAAGTGTTCCAAACAGCCTGCTTTAGCCACCTTTATGGCCACCATCAGAATAAATTGTTCTCATCTGCCCATTCTGCTGGGGCAAAGTCTTTAACTTTGGGGTAGATGTCCTCTTACCTCAGTGATGGGTTTGAGGCCTGTTGGTTACCCTCAACCTGGTCTAGCCCATCTGCCAAGAAGATTTACTCGGGTGTGGTCAATGCTCATGCTATAGCTTCTTGGAGCCACAAGTGAGATTTGGGTGAAAGGTAGACACCAAAAGTGGATGAGCAACACTGAAAAGGGCTCTGCAAGCCCTCATACCAGAGGTGCTAGTCCTCCCTAAGAATCCCATACGCTCCACTTATTAAAGTACTGAATGAATGAATGAAAAGCATTTATTAATATTGTACACTTAACATATGACAGGTTTGGTGTTAAGCACTGGGGATGCGAATACAAAAGTGAGGGGACAGTCCCTGCCCTCCCTCAGTGAACTTGCAATTACATAATGGGTGGAAACACATATAGGGGAATGGTAACCAGGAAAGTGAATTTTGGTCTGGAAAGTCATGGGGTTAGTGAATGGAGGCTGAATGAGTGTGAATTTTATTACTGTCCCAGACCTAGAGGTGGATGTGGGGGAAGAGGGAGAATATCCACATGGGAGGGGAGGGAAGGAAGAGGTTATGCCCATGGTAGTGGAGTAAATTACAAGGAGATGGCTGGGACCAGAGGGCTGGCTAGGATGTCTCCCTTCCAGAAAAATTCTCTGGGGGAGTGTATATAGAGTGCCCCAGACCTTGAACATAGCTAATTTTAAATGAAGCCAAACTCACTGTGAAGGTGATAGTCAGAGCAACATTACAGGAGAGAGGAATGGCCCATGGCTTGGAGGATAAATTTTTAGTTGAATCTCAACCTTTGTTTTGGAGGCCAAAGGAGGAATGTGAACAGGAGGCACACTCCCAAATTGGCAGGACCTTTGGGGTAAAGTTGAAGCAGCAGAGCCATTGGCTCTCCCAAACACATTGGAAGGGGAGGAGGACAGAATAACCAAGAAAAGAAAATGTCCAAACAACCCAACCAACCTAGTAGCGCAGACAGATACATCCTTGCACACCCACTAAGAAAAGGACTTTGGGTTAAAAGAGCCTGGGAAGGCTTACAAAGGAAATTAATTACATGCAATGTCGTGGGTATGCACAAAAATGCTAGCTTATTAACTAGTTGAAAAAAGTACTAGACTTGGAGTCAAAGATCTTTGTTTGATTGTTACTTACTAGCTAAGTGATTCCTGGAAGTCACTTAATTTCACTGTGCCTTACTTTTAACATCTCTAGTAAGAGAGATAATGTTCATAGTATCTATGTCAGTGAGTTGTCAGCAAAGGGCAATGTAGATAAATATTAAAATATCTTGTAATTATTATTATTGATATAAATGTGATTAATAGTGTTAACATAGTGGTCATTACAATAAATGTAAGCAGTTATTGGCTACTAAGGGAAAATTTTTCACAGATCAGGGTTTGAACAGGCCTGTGGTCATGGGAACTGCTAGAAAATATCCTCACCTAGATTTGTGTTGGTATATCAAATGAGATAGTTTTTGTAAAGGGCTTAGCACAGTGCCTGTCACATAATAGGCACTATTATTATTGTTGTTATTATTTTTACTAGCGATTTTCCTCAGAGACACAAAAAAAGGGGTGATCCTGTTTTTGGCTTCCATGACACTCAGAAGAGGTGGGGAGAAATGGAAGGAGGAGTCGTCTACTTTCTAGGAAGATGTTAAATTTACCACCTTGAAGGAGGCCTGTGCAGCTGAATAGCTGAGGAGGAAGGGAATGGAGGGAAGTGGATGCAACAGTGTTTTATTCTGTTTGGATCCAAGTAGCTGTTGCCTTGTAAAGAATAGGGGAGCAATGGTTATCAAACTGCAGAATTATAGTGACACAGAGAGAAAGAAGCTACTATAGAGAAGGAATCATGTGAGACTTGCCTGGGAAGCTGCAGGTTTGACATCCCGTTGGGCATTTTTTCTGTTCTTCTGGCAGTCCTTCCCTCCCAGAAGGGAAACTAGCAACAGTGGAGCCAGCCTGTCTCTGCTCGTTATAGTTGGTGTGTTAGCGGCAGCTTCACCAACTTTTCTGAAGTCATTCCTTTTCCCTTTGGGCACATTTGCCTCAGAGGTCAGGAGCTTGCAATATCTATTCAACGATTAGTTTTCAAACTCTATGTAGCTATGCTCCCTTCCTTTCTTTTTATAAAAAAAAATTCCTCTCTCACTTTCCATGAAACAGTCTACATTGTCTTAACTTTTCTTAGCTTCTTCTATTATTCAAATTAAATATAATTTTATAATACATAAATAACAGTCAAAATAATGTATAAAATAACTAATTGTTGGGCTGCATAAATTTAGAGATGGTAGAAACTTTATTTTTACAGTGGAGGAAACCCAGGCCCAGGGAAATTAAGCAGTTTCTTCAATTTCATATATTCAATTATGTAGCCAAGCTAGGATTTGAATTCAGGTCTTTCTGCCTCCAAAGCCAGCATGCTTTCCACAGCAGCATCATACTGTGTAGAGATAAAGATTAAAACATGACTACAGCCACTGGCATCCTGAATATTTAAGAATCTGGAGTGGGAGATATATACGTATACATACATATATATATACACATACATATATATACACACACATACATTATATATATACACATATATACACACATACATATATACATACATATATACATACATACATACATATATACATATATATACACATATATACACACATACATATATACATACATATACATACATACATATATACATACATACATATGTACATATATATATATATGTACATATATATATATATATATATATATAAATATAAAAGATCAGAGGTGGGGGAAAGACTGGTTTGCCAAAAGGCCCCCCAGCACACTTCTTTTGGCAATAGGGGAATGAGAGACCTTGGACTGGATATTGAAGCCAAGATCAGAGGGTCACTGGAATAGCTATGCTGATTCTCTAGTGCTGGGGAGTCCCCATGTGTACATGGGCCATCATGAGTTCTGGTCCCATCCACCACAGGATGGGTGTAGTGGGAGACATTTAGTAGACACTAAGGCTCTATCCCCACCTGGCTTTTAACTTCTCTGGCTAAGTTCTACACCCAGAACTGGAAGAGGAGCGGGTGCAGGGAAGGAAGGCTATTTATGGAGCCATGAGGACATGAAGTAAAGTTGGAGGAAATGAGGAAGGGTTAATGGATCCATATTCCCCCTATTATAGCCCACTGTCCTATGTGTTTGGCAAAAGCACACACCCATTTCTACCACAACTTGACAGAGGTAATTCTTCCTGTTAGTCTTGCTTTTTACTTCGATTTTAACTTTATCATTGAAAAAATTAGATATGCTTATATTAGGGTTCTGCTTAGACATGTACAATAACTTTGACCTTTGTTTCATGACTCCTCTGAAAGGACCTCTTACAGCACCAGGCTTCCCCCTTCCCCTTCTCCATATATATATATATATATTGCCTGTTCTCTGTATCCCACACTAAAGCACTGGGAAAAATTACCTATAGCTTAGGTTTGGCACATGTCTAGGGTGTCCTCAAAAGGGGGAATGGGTATAAAGGTTCTCAGTGCCACAGTACAGATGAGGTAGAGGATAACTGTTTTCTACATACAAAGGAAATGCTAAAAGAAATTAAGACTCACAAGTGCACATATGAAGACTTAAACATGAAAGCAATACTACTATGATACTCTTTTGGGATCCTGATACTTAAAACATCAGAGCACTAAACATTTGTAAGGAGTGCTGAGCTGCTATTTCATCTTCATTTTTACTCTACACTGTCCTAACTCCCTCAGGACCTTGTATTTTAGCAAGGCAGGTCAGGATTGGGCTCACCCTTCTGGCAGGCTGTTCCTCCAAGAAGTGCTTTTGTGGATACTGGGGCCCCTCCCATTCACCTAGATTAACCTGTATGCTGGTTGCCGTGAATACAGTTTATCACTTTACCAGGACTCTGAAAAAGGCCTGATATGCTCAAGAGAGAGGGGTCTATAGGGTAGGGCCACTCCCTTTATGGTCTGTTGAGTGGGTGGCTCTTCCTAACTCAGTGGCCAATTCTTTCTGATTTGGCTTTGATGCAGTACCTTCCCCTTGTGGCTGAGGGTGGAAAGGGGACAAGAAACTACCCAGAGTTTGCTTCATCCTCCAAATGCCAAGTTCCTCCTTCAGTACTGACTCAAGACATATGTGGCCCATCATAAAGGGCAAGGACAGATGTGTCACCAAAAGGAATCTAGATCCAAGGACTACACGTGTGGCACTAGAAAAGGCCCAGTTCCAGGCATGCTCCAAGGGATGTACAGCCAATCAAGGGACCTTCCTCAGACTATATTTGTTACCTTAGCAAGATTAATCGGTGGGAAATACAGCTGTACTTTCATCTGAAATCAGATTATTTAGAAGAGCTGGGCCTCTAGTAACAATCATCTTTTATCCCATTTAGTCCCATGTTGGCACATAGGACAATTTTTACATACATGTTAGATGAATGACAAGCCCTATTCAGTTAACAGGAGAGGTGAGAAAAATAGCCTGATCTCTCTCTTTAGGGGCCAAGTTGCCTTTGGATCAAACCTGATCTCTATGCACATGGGTCCAGAGTTTAGAGGAACCTTGGTAGAAGAGGGAAGGGGCAAGTTCCTCAGTTTTCCTGCTCCTTTTCTCTTCCAGAACCAGCAGTGGTTCTCTATGTCATTATGCTACTGTGAAATGATGTTTTATTTAACAAAAAAGTGTGTGTGTGGGGAAGCTAGAATATCTTTTGGGAGGCTGGCAGACAGATCTATCATGCCTGGAATGTCCTCTTTCCCATTTCATCCTGTTGAAATTCTTCTCATTGTTCAAGGCCCAGCTCTTCCTTGAATTCTTACCTGATTCTTCATAGCTCTTATAATGTAATATCTGATTCTTCATAGCTCTTATAGTGTAATAGAATTAAAGTGACATTTAAATGCCCTTTGTATGTAGAGCATTGTGACAGGTACTAGGGAGATAAAAGTTTTAGATAAGATTCCATAATTGCCATCAAAAAGTTTGCAATCTAGTGCAGGGGTAAGCACTAATATATTTCACTATAATATATGATATACCATGATGAATGCATCAGAGAGTTATAAAACAGTGCTTCTATGAGGTTTGAGGGTAACCATGACCATTTAGGGGATCAGGGAAGAGGAGATGGTATTTGAGTTGGATTTTAAAGGGTAAGTAAGAATTTCATAGGTAACAGTGTGAGAGCATGTGTGAGAGATGATCTCTCAGAAGTGAAGCCTCCTCAAAGGTCAGTAGTTCTTGTTAATAGTTCTCGATTGTTGCTTTCAAAACCCTCCCCTGCTCAGACCCTGTTTTTAAGCACATAACAAAAAGAATAAGCCCTGCCCCCAACCTGAACTGCTTGCGCTTGCAAAACTTCCCACCTTTTCTTGTCTCTGGGCAAACTTGTGTAACTACCTTTGTTCTAGATTTCCGTGAAAAGATTGTGCCCCCTGAAAGCCCAGCCAGTGGGATAAGGGGAAGGGGGTTAGGGAGGAGGAACTCAACGTTAGGGTATAAATAAGCCTTGATTTCCGTACTGAACTCGTACTCTCCTGGCCCAAGATGGCGACTAGGTGGGTGCCCTTTCTCATAAGAAGGCAATAAACTCCTTTCTACTTTAAAGGTATCTAAGTCTTTGTTTTTAATTTTTAGTAAGTGGTCTTTGTCCCACACAATAGAGACTGGGTAAGCAAAGGTGTGGTGATATCATCATGCGAAGCAGGTGAGAGGTGCATCAAGTGTTTCAGTTTGGTTGGAGTGTAGAGGCATGTAGGGGAGTTATAGGAAATCAGTCTTGGGAGGTAGGATGGTGCTCAGTTGTAGAGGGCCTTAGGGAACTGTTGAAGATTTTAAACATCTTTGCATAAGAAAGATTATTCTGTCAGTACTATGAACTCTGAATGTGTTGTGGAAATATTATGGATAGTGGAAGCAAGACGATCTATTATAAGGCTATTGCAGTAATTATAGTGGTGTTAATGAAGACCTATACTGCTACTATGTTTGGAAAAGAAAATGTTGTACAGATAGAATCTAGTCTTAATGGCACATTGGAGATGAGGGGTGTGAGGAAGAAGTCAGTGATAACCCCAAAGTTGTGGCATAGAAGACCAGATGAACAGTAGCACCACAGGGGAAAAAAAAATTATGGTCAGAAAATCAAGCTTAGGGGGAAAAAAGAGTGTGCTTCATTGGATGTGTTGGGGTTGAGATGCTGGGTTGATATCCAGGTAGAGATAAAAAAGGTAGTTGGAGATTCAGGTCTGAAACTTGGAAGAAAAGTCAAGACTAGAAATATAGGTATGGAGGTAAACTACATAAAGGTGGTAGTTGATGCCAGGGAAAGCATGGAGAGACAGTAAGAGAAGAAGGCCAACAGTAGGCGCTTGGGGAATATGAAGGTATTTGGAAAAGAATGAGTCACTTGAAAAGCATTCAAAGAAAGACCATTTAGAAAGATAGGAGAACCAAGAGAACTCATTCATCAATTTAACAAACATTTATTACGTACATACTGACTGATTCATTTTCAATTGTTTTTCAGTCACGTCTTTCACCCAAACTCACCCTTCTTTTGAACTTCCATGTTACTAATGGTCATGATGTTTTGCTCTCTCCCTCATGGGGAAAAGAACATTGCTTCATTGACCATGCCCTTGTGAAAAAACAAAGCCATATGATATCTTTTTCTATTCATTAGCAATGAACTCTCTCTTTCCTTCTTTTGCCCCTGAAAAAGACTTCCTGTTAAGCCACTTGGTGCAGGAAATAGGGACATTGCAAGCCTTTTTTTGCATTCTTCTCTTCCATCTCACCAAGTAGCATAGATTCAGATGTTGGATAAGAAAGAAACCCTAGCTGACAGGGATCTGAAATCTGATCTATGGGTTGATATAAAATCTATAGCTCTAACGTCTTTATAGCACATCTGGGAAATTTCTTGGTATAGTCTTGATCCTCTATAATTATATTACCAAGAAGATGTGAAATTCCATGACTACGGAGATTGTTTTATTTTATATAGTAAAGATGTAAGGGAAAAGGTTTCAGCATTTGTACATAGGAACTTCATCTGATATATTTCAGAACCACTTCCTGTAGCTGCAGGTAATGGAAATGGGTACAATCACTAGTCCTATTGTTCTGGGTTCAGCTCCACATATTAGCCTGGAACTGAGAAAGCAAGATAAACCATGGGAAGTGTTAGATGATGTCTCTAGCTCCCAGCTTTCTCAGCAGTTGATGAGGTTTTCAGAAACTTCCTGTCTTAGCTGCCTAGTCTGGACTCAACTCTCCATTGTAATACTGAATTGGCAGCTTGCTGTTCTTCATTTGTTTCTGTCACGTTCACCTCTTTGTGACCCCCTTTGTGATCCAGTGATACTGGAGTGGTTTGCCATTTCCTTCTCTGGCTCATTTTACAGATGAGGAAACTGAGGCAAACAGGGTTAAATGACTTGTCTAGGGTCACACAGCTAATAAGTGTCTGAGGCCAGATTTGGACTCAGGAACATTAGTCTTCCTGACTCCAGATCTGTCACTTTATCCACTGTGTTACCTGGATGCCAACACCCCCCCACCCTCAATAGGCTGTACTTCATGCCTAATGCTGCTTTCCACGTGCTGGTCCCTACTCTACTTCCTAGTTTAATCTCAGCTTCCCCTTCATTACTCTGAGGGAAACCACTGCCAGCATCACCTTCTGGAAGTTCTCAGTCTCAATGTGGAGCCACAGGGAGATATGAGTAGGCACCTCCCTGCCTTCTTTATAGAGGTGAGGGATTATGGGTGTGGAGTATTGAATATGATGTCAGTGATTATTCTTGACAATTTATGAGACATTCCACACCTGTAGTTTCTTACTTTTCTACTCGTAAGAAATATATTTCATTATTTGTCCTCTGGGACCAAGACTGGTCACATTCCATGTGATGTCAGCTGCCCTTTAATGTTTTCATCCACATTATTGTAGTCGTTGGTTCTTTTTCTTTTGTTCTGCATCAGTTCATATTGTTTTTCTTTGTTTCTCCACTCATTCTTTACAAAGCATAAACTGGGGATTAAAATGCACCGCAGACTTCTTCCTGAGGAGATAACACTCCACCTTAATCAGTGTTTGGTTAGCATTCTCCCCAGCCTGCACACACACCTAAAAAAGAACTCTATTATGTTTGCTAGAATGTCACTTGTGCACTAACTAATCATGCATTTGAATCATGATTCATTTGACAGAAACATCAAAGTGACTCTGTCAGACTGATTGTCCATCAGAATTTCTTGTTGTGACTAAATGGCAGGTTTTAATCAGGACAGCCATTTAGAAAGAGTTAGGTAGTATAGACTGTTGCTTTAAGGAATGTTGTAGGGCACAAAATTCATAAGGGCTAGAAAAGAGCCTTCATGGATTGTTTTAAGAATGTCACATAGCTTCTAAAATCAGGTGAGAATATGTTTTTCTTCCTGTCTTATGGTAATTTTGGATCTAAGGGCCGGTTTTTTTTCCTTCTCATTCATACGTTCATCTAGAATGAGATTTCATTAGTGGCATTCTTCATTGGGTACCTTTTATTTGGCTTTTGTATTCTATCATCTAACAAGTTCATGAAATTGAAATTTTTTTAGGAGGTAGACTATTTATTCTCTTTGGCATTTACTCTGTTACCTTGTAGTGTTCCCAAGTGAAGGAGGATTCACTTGTGGAAAACAGAAGGTATAGAGAATTTTCTCATGTGTTCCATAGTCTATTAAAGTTTTTTATCCCTCATTCTGCTATAGCAGAAGGAGACTTTCACAAATATCCCTAGAAGCTGAAGGAAAACTTGAAACATGAAATGATACAAGGAAAAGAGTGAATTATTTATAACATGTCAGCTGGCTGTTCTGTCTGTAGGCAGACTCATCTCTAGGGCTGTCAAACAGGTCTATTTGAGCCATTATGTACATCCTGTGGTTGTGTGTAATGACTTTCCATCTCCTTTTTTCAGTAGGTGAAAAAAGGTGTGCACGTACAGTAGCAGTTCTGTTATTTCTCTGATAAACATGGATTTAGATAAAATCTTGAATGAGAAAGGTTTGGTACTCTGATAGCTATGGCATTTCTTGTGTTGATACAGGTTGTGCTCCCTTCACCCTTTTTTATAAGCTTGATTCTTATCCATATTTCCCTGTATATCCCCTAGAGATTATCCTATGGGTTAGAGTCCTTCTCATAGTAATATCAAGGATAGCGCAGGTTAAACATACATTGTTTTCCATTTTCAATATTTAATCAACCCACCTCTATTTCCTGTGATACATATGTTTTCTATTTCATGCATATTTTAAACAAATTATGTTCTAATGTCTTTTTGCACGTGTAAGGCATTTTTGGGAACTTGCTGCAACTCATACCTCTTTCTGTTGGCCTTTGGGTTTTTAGTGATTTTAATTTTTCTGAGATCATGGAGTTCTGTAATTTGCCATTATAGCATAATGAGGAGAATACTTTTGTTAAAGAGATGACTTTTGCAGAATATTGCATGTTTTGGTTTAATTTGTAGTGAGAATGTTAAGGTGGACTCTGTCCCTCTAGGAGTGAGTCAAATTAAGAGTCATTGGGCAAATATCAGCATTGAGAATGTCAGGAGTTAAATGTTTATAGATTAAGAATTGTGATTTTTCCACTCTACCACTTTTCCTGCCATTTCACTGTTACTGTGGAAGTAGAAGAAGGCCGCCCAAGCATGGAGGACCATTTTGTGTTACTATTTCATTTGTTGCAATATCGAGAAAAATTAATCACCTAGTTGCCAGACTTTTAGTGTTGATATTTTAGGCACATAGGCAGCCTTGTCTTCATTAACATACAGAAGTCTATTGCCAGGGCCTGTGCTCAGCAATAACAAGGGCAGACAAAGCAGCAATGGGTGTAGGCATTCTTCTCTCTCCCCAACCCCACTACCTTTGCTAAATTTTGCCTCCAGGTTCTAGTATTCCTAGTTATGACTCAGTCAATTCTTTAGCCTTTCCAGATTGGTAGAACATTTCAGAACTTGTTCTCTCTTGGTATAGTCTTCAAAAACCAGGGTCATCTCCATATCATAATGAAGGATCAGAGTAGTATTCAGTGGAGAGTATTCTTTCCTTCTTTTTCCTTTATGTACTTCAGATCATCATTTTCAAAGAGGAAGAAATAGTGTATTGGTTTGAAGGTAGGCTATCTCAGATGTACCTGGTCAGTCTTTGGAGGCCTTGAAATAATTATACTCTTTGGCTCATTCCCTCATCTAGGGTTTAAGAGCATCTGAATTTCTCTCATTTTTATATCTCCCCTAAGGAGATTCAAGTTTCTCTGCAAGCATCAAGCTGACAAAGTATAAAACATAGAACAGGTTTAAGATACATGTAAAGAACAGAGAAATATCCTAGCCTTTTAGCAAAACAGTGGTTATATCTCACCTTTAAGCAAGTACTATTTCCTTCCTCTGTACCTTCAAGAGGGTCAGTGACAGTCACTGAAAAAAAAAAGCGCCTCACAGTACTGATAGGTCATATTCCAGTGGCATGGATAGAATTGAGGATCTTGTTGGATCAATTAATCAGCAAGTATTTATTAAGTGTCTTTGCCTCATTACTATGCTAGGCACTGGGGATGCAAACACACAAAAGAATTAAATAGTCCGTAGTCTCAAAAACGTTAAGTTTAATTGATGTTGTCATCTTTTTGCTTGCCTGATTTCCTCTGTGACCTTCATTCATTCCCTTGCTCCAGCACCTGTATACTGGTCTGCATTCTGCCCATCAGCTCTTGGTCTTGAAACAATACCACCAGATTGTTGCAGCTCTTTTATCCCTTGGCTTGGCTTGATGCTTGCTCAGCAACTGTTCATCTTCCTCATTGTCACCATATTACAGAAGCCCCATCTGTGAGAGTAGCGTGGTACAGAGTAAATAGTGATGGATTTATAGTCAGGGGACCTCAGTTCAAATTCTGGCTCTATCATTTAATTCCTTTTTGACCTTGGGTAAGTGACTTAATCTCTTTGAGCTTCAGTTTCCTCATCTGTAGAGTAGTGGTGTTTTACCTCTGAAGTTCGTTCTGTTTCTAAATCTGTGATCCTGTGATATTGTACCTCCCCTTCCTTATAAGCCTCTCTTTCCTTCTTTAGCAATATAGTAAAGAGTTACTTTGCATCCTTAGTAATACCTCAAGACTTCACCCACACAGTAAAGTTAAGGAGGGAGAGGCTGCCAAATTCCTCTTGTTATGGGAAGAGGTCATCTGGGAGAAATAAACATGGCCTGAGCATGTGATTTAGTACACAGTGGTTGGAGAAGACAAGGCTCCAGTGAAGGGTTCAGGAAAGTGGCACCTGTTCTGTCTTTACATCCTATATCTACTGTTCACACACTTAATTTCAGACATACACACACACACACACACACACACACACACGCGCGCGCACATACATACACACATCTGTGTAAAGTGCATACTCATAGGCCTGACATTTAAAGCATTCCTTAATTGGGCTGACGCCTACTTTCCCATCCATACCTCATGCTGTTCTTATGTGTATGTGTATGTATCTATGTATCCACACACATATCCACATACATCAGACCTCGCTACTTGCCATCTTCTGAACACAGTCTTTTCTTTCTTGTTTTCATGACTTTGCATATATCATCTCCTATGACAAGAATACCCTTTTTTCTCAATACCCATTTCTATTATAATTCTCTTTCGTAGTTGGTTACCATCTCTTCCATGAAGCCTTTCCAAGTTGCCCTAACAAATAATAATCTTTCCATGTTCTAATCTCACAGCACTTTGTACTTTTCTTATTCTAGAAATGGTTATGGAATTTGGTCATGATGCTTCTATGATGATAAAAGGAACTTTTTCTGTTATCAAATTTACTATGTTTTAACGATGAGAGATGTATAAAATATCTTGTCATGATCCTATTAATTTTAGTCACGTACATTCTGTGCTCAAGGTCACAATATGCTTTCTCCCTCTTCTGCTCTGTGGACTCTCTTCTCAAAAGGGACTAGGAAAGCTCAGAAAAAAAAAATCATTCAGATAAGTGGTATGATACCAAATCTGACCAATAGCATCTCATCGCTGCTCTTCTGGGCTGATATATAAGATATCTGTGGACTAGTGTCTAGACACACAATCCTTAGATTAATGTTCAATGCACAGCCAAAACTATTCAGTTCCATATTTGCCCTGGTATTTTCTTTTTCTTTTTTATCACATAATACATTCTTATTCCAAAACTCCCTTCTGCCATAGGGATATGCATACAATGTGAGTATACCTGGCCCAAGCTGTATGTGTGCCTGTGATCTTTACCTACACTTTTATCTCCCTCAGTTTTCCTCAATCATTATTCTTCCATTTATTCTAAAATCATGTCACGGCAATCTGTAAGAAATTGAGAAAGAGGTAGTTTAGAGAAATCTAAGAAGACTTATGTGAAATGAGCAGAATCAGAGGAACAGTTTGTACAATAAAAACAATATTGTAAAGATGAACAAATGTGAAGTATGTAAGACTTCTGATCACTACAGTGACCAAGCGTGATTTCAGCGGACTGATGATGAAGCATGCTACCCACCTGACAGAGGTCATGTACTCAAGATGGAGAATGAAACACATATTTTTGGACATATTGAATGTGGAAATTTGTTTTACTTGACTATACATATTTGTTACACAGATTTCTTTTTGGTTTTGTTTTGTTTCAACTTGGAGGGGTATTGGAAAGTAGAGAAAATAAATGATTTGTTAATTGAAGCATTTTTTTAATCAAAGAAAGCTTAAGAAAACCACCAGAACTGACTGTTGCTTACATCATGGTTCCCTTATCCCATCTGCAGAATTCAATCACTCTGACCATAAATATCAGTTAGATCTCAGTTCATGCCCTTTCCTTCTCCACACCAAGTCCAGCTTCTAACCAAGCCTCCACATTAACTCCAGACCCTTTAAGTGGTTCCAGGGGAAAGCTGGCCATGATGTAGCCCCACCCTCAGCTCTACAGTTATTCCTCCTTCCCCAGAATTATCGGCTTTTGCCACATCTTGCCCCAAATTCTTTTGCCCAACAAGAGGTTTTGATAGCCGTAGCTATGGGTGAGCCGCTGCTTGTTTTGTATATGCACCTAGTATAATCTAAGCATGTCAGTAGTGTGGAGGGCGTAGTATTGTGCCGGTGAGGAAGGTTAGTCACTATCTTCCATCCCTGACCCTCATATGGGTGACGCCATTTACCTGTTCCTCCTCTCTTACATGACTTTCCAGTTACTCCCTTGGCTCTATGCCTCTGAAGGATCTGGTTTTCCTTTCAGACTGACTGTAGGAAGACAATGGAAAGGAAAATATTTGAATCATTCTCTCTTTTACTAGTTTAAGCTTCTTCCAACCTCCTCATACCAAATTGCTTACTCGTTTGTCCAGAAATATATGGCTACATATTTTTCTTTCCCCCTACTGTGAGAATTACAAAATGTGAATCACTAAATCTCTTTTATTCAGCTCAAGCCCCCAGCCAGGAAAAAAATCTCCCTGGCAAATATAGATTACAGTTATGAAATCTCTCTCTCTCCCCATTCCCTCTCTCCCTCTCAGGCCTTTCTACCCCTACTGCCATTATACAGCTATATCTGAATAATGAAACACATAGATCAACAGGGTTTGCCAGATTTTTCTTAGAAAATCAGCTTAAACAAACAAAAAGGAGACAGGAAGCAAATATACTCTTGAGAAATAGAGGTTGGGAGCCAAAGTTACCTCTCATGGGCAAGGAAGATGAAGGAGAAGGGGAAATGGAGGAATCGTTATTCTTAGGTTTGCCCCATTGGGTGAGTCCCCCAAAACTGGATTGTCACATATGCCTTATAGCCCTTGAGTCTGACACAGTCATCCTCTTTGTTGCAGCTCAGCTTCTGTTTCTCTAGCTTTTGGTTTCCAAGTGTCTCCTGCTGTGACTAGAATTTGTTTGAAGTTGCCTCCTGCTCCTCAGCTTCTCCAGATTCTCTTTCTCCCCTCTTTGTCCCAGGTGCAGCAGCGATTCTCATAATAACCATTCTGTTACCCTCCTCCTCAGGCTTCGCTCTTTCTTCTCTCTGGCATGCATGTATGTCCCACTGCGTATAGGGCAGACTGGGGCTATGGCTTCTGCCTTCCCTTTTCCTCAGCATAGGAAGTACCGTACCCTGTTAGTCTCTAATTAGACTTTTTAAATCAAAGACAGCTTAAGAAAACCACTAAACTGACTCTCACTTACATCATAGTTCTCTTATCCCATTTACAGAATTCAATTTCATTTTAGCACTTTGCTGGGGACAGGAGAATTTCCTAGAGGAGAGAGTGGAGTGTAGGGTGAATGTTTCCCTGGGGACTTTTGACTGCCATCGGAAATTGTCTCCATCTACCTGTTACATTCATAAATCATGACACATTCAGTATAGCTTTGCTGCAATGGTCCATTGTCTTTCATAAGAACACAGTAATACTTGTGAATATTATAAGTCTCTGAATACCTTAACTTGTATCTGGACACTATCCCCGTACAGAGAATGAGGAGTGTGCTTTAATAACTACTGCTTTTGGCATTAGCACCTGAAATCACAGTGTGTGGGAGGAAATCTGCTTAGAGGCAAAGTAGACCAAATTTGCAGTGGTTTAAATTTGGTGTGACTGTTGGAATTTTGTATTGTCACGTGTGTGTTTCCTGAGCCAGTTTTCCACGACTGTATTTTTTAAAGCATAGCTTCAGCTATAGCCTTATTGAATAGAGAGATTTATTTTTCTTTTAAAAAATATTTATTGTAAACCTAACGATGAAATTAAAGGGGTAAAAACCCACCGTCAACCGATGTACAATTAGAACTATTTATAATAAAAGAATATTTGAACAAGTGAATGTGATCTACTTTATCCAATTCCTTTCTTTGTCCTTTTTTATTAATACATATATAAAATTTTGTTGTTTACTTAGTCTGTCAATATATATTCTTCTACTTCTGCTTTCTTAGATTTATATTATCTCCTTGGATTTGCAGTATTTCTTAATATTTCTCATTTTCCCCCCAGTTATTTCTTTTACTTTTGTGATTTTAAAAAAACTATATCTTCACTATTTAAATTTTTTTCTTTTATTAGAAACCTAGCAAATATGAGTAAGCATGAGAATTTCAGTATACAGTGAATAAAAAAGATATATGAAGCCATAAACTTTTATTTTAAAGATTTTTTAAAAAATGTATATATTCAGCACTGTATTAAGCAAATTGTGCTGCTTGTCTGTGTCCCCTTCTGAACTTCTCTCTTTTCTGTATATCTTAAATGTTTCATAACTCAACTCTCCCTTTCCCTCGCTTCCCCTCTCTTTTCTTCTCTTTTCTTCTCCATCATTGTCATTACTCATCTCCTTTCCCTTTCTCTATATTTTCATTTCCCCAAATAGAAGCTCTCTCTTGTAACAAATAAGGATAGTACAGTGAAACTCTTCATACATTGGCCATGCCTAAAAATATATTTCTTACTCATCATCATTCTTCTGAAGGCATAATTGGTCATTTCATAGATCAGAGTTTTTAAGTCTCAAAATTCTTTTTCTTTGCATTATTCTGGGCCAGATCTAGTTCAGGCCAGTTCAGTGAGTCAGCTCTGAGATTAGAATGCATCTAAGAGAATTAATTTTACTTATAATGAGGTTAAGAAGGATACTAATTTGGATAAAATACTATTTTCCTTTACTTCCATAGTCACTCTAACAATCACCAAAGGCATCCTGCAAAGCAGCAGGACACTAATTTCCCATAGACTGGGCTTTTTATGCTTCAGGCAACAAAGAAGCCAAATTAGTCATGATCTCAAGAATGGCTTTTTTGTCCTCTTAAAAGGAAACAAGTCCAGCTTTACATAAAACAGGTGTTGCTCCTACTACAGCTTTATTATATAGACATTATATAAATTGCTTTCTTGGTTCTGCTTATTTTATTCTGCATTAGGTCATACAAGTCTTCTCAGGTTTCTTTGAATCCTTTCCTTTTGTTATTATGGTAACATAATATTCTGTTATGTTCATGTACCATAGTTTGGTTAGACATTCCCCAGTTGATGGGCACCCTTTTTATTTCTAGTTCTTTGCTACAATAGAATTATTTTGCTTCAAATAATATTGTACATATGGGCCTTTAGGGCTCATGTGAGGTTTTGGCCATTTGGGGGTATATGTTTAATAATATTATTGCTGGATCAAAGGATATACACAATTTAGTGATTTTTCGGGTAGAATTCCAAGTTGCTTTCTAGAACCAAACAATGTACTCTATGAACAGTG
Source organism: Phascolarctos cinereus (assembly GCF_003287225.1). Taxonomy (NCBI): domain Eukaryota; kingdom Metazoa; phylum Chordata; class Mammalia; order Diprotodontia; family Phascolarctidae; genus Phascolarctos; species Phascolarctos cinereus. The sequence goes on from NW_027555736.1 coordinate 186,357,905, forward strand.
CATTAATGTACTTCTTATCCCATAACCTTTTCTACAATGTGCCATTCATTTTTGTCAGCTTTTACAATGTGATGGGTGTGAGGTAGAATCACTGAGTGGTTAAAATTTGCATTTCTCATTACTGTCTTCATTATTAAGATATGTTGTTCTCTTTTCTTTTAACTCTTTATAGTTTAAAATTTTTTACACATTGATCTAATTGGAATTTAGTGTAGTGTGTGTGGCATGGGGTCCTGCTTTGATGCTTCAGTATGGGATGGAATTAACTCCAAGGGCTCAAAATATACAGGTTGATGGTGACACTGAACACAGTCCTAGTAACATGATGCAACTACCTTCTGCAGACCAGCCTAGTTGTATACCAAGATGCTGGCTACTTGTGATGTAGTAGGCCATACCTACCTGTGAAACAAAGACAAATATAAAATAGCCTTCAATCCTGTGTGGCCTCCTTCTGTTTCTACAATGTTGGCAGAAAGTGTGATGGAGAGTACTAAGAATTACAGTTTTTTTTTAGACCATCTCTATATATTAATTTTTTGGTTGTTACTCTTAAATGTGAGATCCTTGTCTAGTGACAAATGAATAGACACTATTGGAGTAATTGAATCATATAAATTGTGATGTTCTCAATATAAACAAAACTAGAAGACAAGAAAAAAGTTGCAGCTAAATAAAAATATGGCTCATAAATTTTCCTTGGTGAGGCAAATAAAGGAGTACTTGGTTTTATTGTGTGTCCAGAGGCAACAAGAAATATAATTTCATGTGATAATTTGTCGTTTCATTGCAATGTTCATGATAAGTATTTGCAAAAAGACTACCATGAAAATAATTTATACACGAACCCCTGTTGAAGAAGATGAAAAGGTAGAGAAATTATTTGAAGAACTAGATAAGATCCTCCAAATAAAGTCAGTTTGTACTTTGATACACAGTGACTTCAACTTCAGTGCAGAAGTGTGAATAGATCAGCGTGGCAAGAAATATCTTGGAAAACATGAATCAGGAAAAAGGAAGGAAGGGGCCAACAACTGGTAGGCTACACAGAAACCTTATACTTATAGCTGGAGGTGTACTAAAAGCAGTTCAAACCAACTCATGAGATACAAAATAGTTGTTAGATTGTGAAATTTTCAGTGTGAGCATTTACACCTCTGAAATCAGCAAACTACAAATGAAGGCCTGATTTGTTTTGTTGGTTTTCTACTATTAAGAAAGTGATGGAGAAAATGTTAATAATGTTGATTAAACTTAAAAGTATGCCCAGTTGAGAGCTGGTTGTTAAACATTTACCAGCACACCCCTGTGCCTCAAGTCTTCTCTTCTTTAGGCTAAACATACCTAGTTCTTTCAAACAGCCTTCATTGCAAAAACTGATATTAGGCTATAAGGTATCAGATTTCCGGTCCACTGTCACAGTAGACTATCAAGATTTAAGACCCTAGAATGAAGTAGCTTTCTTTATGGACATCTAATGAGCAATAGTTCGCACTTGGGGAAAGGCCCGTTTCTCCTACTTCTCATGGTCCTGTATGTGTATTTCGGTATTATTTCTATTCACTAGTGGGCAAACTGACATAAGGATTAAGAGGCTTACTCCAGGACAAAAAGTCATGAAATTTTGAGAGTATTGTAACAATATTTTTTAACTTGTGGGGGTTTTGGCCTCAGTTTTTCCATCTAAAAGTGGGAATAGTAGTGCTTGTTCTTCTCTTTAATTGTAAGGTAAGTGTGGTATAGTGGTTAGAGGGCTAGATTTGGAGCTATAGGACTCTGAGATTCAAATTCTGCCTTGACTGTCTGTTTGACCTTGGTCAAATTATTTAATCTCTCTGGGTCTCAGTTTTGTCATCTTTAACACGGGACAGAAGACTGAACTAGGGATGCCCTTTAAGGTCTCTAAATTCTATTTCCATCGTCAGTCTGCTTCCTGATATCTGGTTAACATGGTAAACTGGTTGGAGATTCTTGATGCTAACATTTTGTATGTGCTAAGATATTGTATTAGAACAGTGAGGTGGCCAGTAGATAGAGCAGTGGTCCTGGAGTCAGGAAGACCTGAATTTAACTGTAGCCTCAGACATTTACTAGCTGTATGACCTTGGGCAAGTTACTTAACCGTGTTTATCTCAGTTTCTTCGCCTGTAAAATGAGCTGGAGAAGGAAATGGCCCCCCAGTATCTTTGCCAAGAAAACTCCAAATTGGGTCACAAAGCGTGAGACGTGTATGCGATGACTGAACAACAACAACAACGTTTTATAAGGGTATTTTTGGAGATACTGACCTAGCCTAGAGGAGTGACTCTAATGCAGACTTGCCAGGAGGTAGGTAGTAGGAGAAATGCTATTGGTTTATATTTCAGAATCTCTCAAAATTATACCATAAGGACGGGCTTACTCTCCATATTTCCCAGTACTGTATCTACTAGAAGCTACTCTGGAGTCAAATAAATGACATTTTCTAATTATAAAGATCATTCTAGACCAAAGGAACAAATGCATATATTTTAGTAGTTCAGAACATCTGTGATTTCACCAGGATAGGTACTTTCTCTACTGGTGCTTATTATAACCTCTTAATGCCTGAATAGACTATTTGATTAGCTGCATCAGCCAAAACAGCTTACTACCTGGTGACCAGCTTTAGGTGACGACAAAATACATGTATGATAAGTAAATATTTTCTAGGCTAATATAATAATTGCAGTTATAAGAATATCATTCTATGTTGTTTAAGTTGTTTTGATTTAAGAAAATACTTTTGTACTAATGAAACTCTCAGGGGTTTATTGAAATCAATCATTCAATCAACAAGCATTTGTTAAGTGCTTACTTAGTATATTCCAGGCACTGTGCTGAGCACTGGGGATATACAACAGTTGCTGCCCTAAAGCAACATACGTTCAACTGGGGGAGACAACATATAAATAGGTACATATAAGATTCATACAGAGTACATGGAAGATCTTAGAGGGGAAGTCTTTCACATCTTGGGAGTGGGTGGGATGGTGGGAATGGGAGAGGGGAAGCCTGGGAAAGGCCTCCTGCAGAAGGTGGCTTTTGAGCTGAGTCTTGAAGGAAGCCAGAGATTCTAAATGGGGCTGGTAAGGAGGAAATGGCTTCAGAGTTTCAGGCTTCAAATCTTTTCACTTTCAATTGGCCCTCTGGGACTTTGTTGAGACTCAGAGGGAAATAAACCATTACTTTCTCTAGGAAAAAAAATCTGTCCCTTAAAATGTAATTTTTTAATTATCATTGTCTGGAGTGGCATCTTCAGCAAATTAAATATTGTGGCATCCTGCGATTTAAGATTCTTACCTGGGATAATTTTGCGTAGGTCAGAGGTAAATCAGACTTTTTTTTGATTACCTACTGCTTTAAATTTGTTTCCTGAAGAGTCCCAACAGATTATGAGGTTGTACGAGGCTTTGACAGAGTGTTCTGAAATGGCAAATAAGTAGGACTTACCAGAAAAAATTATTCTGAAAACCTAGGTATTCAGTCATTACAGATCTAGTTCAAATACTTCATTGTAATTGACTGTGAAAGCTATAAAAATCCATTGTTCATTCTTTGGTGTTGATTTTATAACTTATTTTTGTTTTTTATTGGAACAGATTTTTGACAAGACAGACACAGTGATTATGAAATAATTAAAGGAGATTGAATTAAAAAACTCCTTTTAAGGGATATATACTATCAGTTCAAATGTGAGTTTGTAGGATTACTGTTGAGAATATTGTCGTGTAGCTGAATGGTATTTTCTACTCTTATTACTGCTCCTTTTATAACTTGGCATTAATATTATACCCTATATTTGTAAAATACTTTGCAATGATTTTAAAAAAGAATTCTATTGCACTTTTCAAATCTAATGAAGCCCTGCATGGAAGAAATGAAAAGTACTATGGGAAGAAGTTGGGGAAACAAACCAACATACAGAATGAATATAAAAGAATTCATATGCTGGGAATCAGAGACAATTACACCAATATTGCACATAAATACAGTGCTGTGATATTACCATGTCAAATGTGCTTGTGATAGTACAGTGCTATAGATAAATAAAAGATAGAATTCCTGCTCTGTCAAACCTTACATATCAGAGACTCGAAATTTAAGTGATGAATATCAAATAATTTCAATATAAAACTCTATTTGTAATTTACCAAGTAAATGTAAGTTATTGTTGTTGTTGTTTGTCTTTCCTTCTCAAAGAGGACTATGACATCAGGAAGCTTATGCCATAACTTGCAAGTGAATTGGATTTAAGTGAGGGAGGGCACTGCAAAGTCACCAGTCTTACTTTCTTCCCTGGAGCCATCTGGATCCAGTGGCAAGATACAGATCAGAATGATAGGAGATGGTCCCAGATGCAGTGCTTACTTAGTATATTCCAGGCACTGTGCTGAGCACTGGGATATACAATAGTTCCTGCCCTAAAGCAACATACGTTCAACTGGGGGAGTCAACATATAAATAGGTACATATAAGATTCATACAGAGTACATGGAAGATCTTTTTAAGCTAGGTCTTTCCCAGGTCTTAGTTTGACTAAGGCAACACCCATTCAGTGATTAAGGCTAGGTAAGAAATGAGGCAAAGAATAGCCTCTTTACCTAGTTTAAAAAAACATATCAATTTGGGAGGGGAAGACCCTCAGGATTTTTGGCCAAAACAGAAAAAATTGCTGTTTTACATTCTCCCTGAGCAGTCAGGGCCCGAACAGTAGGACTTGGCCTAGTACCTATTATGTAATGGATCAATCAGCGGAAGCCAGTGTGATTTGGGTTTAAGGCATGGTTCTTTTTTTTTTTTCCTTTTTAAACAATAAATTCATTTATTTATTTTTAGTTTTCAGCATTCTCTTCCATAAGATTTTGAGTTCCAAATTTTCTCCCCATCTCTCCCCTCCTCCCACCCCAAGACAGCATGTAAATTGATATAGGCTCAGCATATACATTCATATCAAACCTATTTTCACATTAGTCATGTTGTAAAGAAGAATTAGAATCAATGGGAGAAACCACGAGAAAGAAGAAACAACAAAAAAAAGGGGGGGGAGAGCAAATAATATATGTCGATCTGCATTCAGACTCCATAGTTCTTTTTCTGGATGTGAACAGCATTTTCCATCATTAGTCTTTTGGAGTTGTCTTAGATTAAGGCATGGTTCTTAAAGAAATCTAGCCAAGATATTTTGGGAGGTTTCAGTGATCAAAATTTACATTCCTTTGGGCAGAGTACTAGCAGGTAATGGTATGATACTCTATGTGGACAGAGGGAGAGGAAGGAGGAGATGGTCAGCAATCAAAATTTATATTTCTTTGGTCAGCCTTGGTGCTTTTTTTGCTGCTTGGATGTAGGGCGTACTAGAAATGGCGGTCATTTCACTTTTTGATATCCCTGGATCGCCTAAGGAAGCTGTGGGTGGAGTTTATCTATTATTCTTTACAGTACCAAAGGCTCCCCTGGGTATGATTCAGAAAGCAAAAAATTCAGTGTACATCATAAGCACATCATGAACCAAACTGTTACATATTATATGTGTTATCTAATGGAGGAAGATGAGGAGCTTTGTAAAAAAAACAACACAATTTTCACAGAACAGTATCATTCCTGATGTGGAGGAGATGTACAAAAAAAATCTCATGCTGGTATACACTGAGAATCCAATGTATGAAAAGTGTATGAAAAGAAAGCCAAGAGAGAACTTAAAAAAAATGAAGGTGGAACTGTCCTAAAATGTCTCTTGCCCAGAAGAAAGGCCATATTGCTCAGAAAAAGGCAAAATTACTCAGAGTCCAGGACCGGGCAAAGAAACAAAAGACTAGGGGAGAGGATTCTGCGAAGATGGCAGAGTAGGTCAGAAAACTTTCGGCTTTCCAAATTTCCTCCTTAAAAAAAAAGACAGAACATTGCCTCAGAGCACCAGAAATAAACATGGGGTAAAACAGTTGTCCTCCTAAGATTATTAGAGAAGACCCCAGGAAAAACCTGACCTCAAGGGGTGGTGGTGTAGAGGTTTGACCTGAGTGAAGTTCAAACAACTCCAGGCCAACTCTGCCGAATCAACAAACAACAAGTCTTGGGTGCAGCTAGGTTCAGAGGCAGCCTTAGCCTTAGAAACTTTTATTTTGGGGGTCAGATGGCTGAGTAGGAGAAGATTGAAGGACCTTGCACTGTTGAAGGACGGCAAGCACAGGTAGCTGTGCTGACCAGACTTGTCCCAGGCTGTGGCTTCCAGGAAAAGGAGGTAGCACATACCTGCTGAGAGCAGTAGCGAGGGACAGGAACCCTGTGGCTGTGGGCACTTGCAGGAGAGCAAAGTCCCTGGTTTCAGGAGCAAGATCATTTGTGGAACAGTGGAGATGAGAGCCCAGGGTTGGGCCCAGAGAGACCTCAGAAAATAACAGGAAGGACCCGAGACTTGGGGCATGATTCCCCATACCTCGGGACTACAACTTGATTACACTAATAGCTGCTAAAAACAAAATAAAACAAAAAATAAATAAATAAAAATGAGTAAGCAGAGGAGAAAGAACCCTACCATAAATAGTTACTATAGGAATAGAAGAAATCTGGGTTCATATTCAAAGAAAGATAATGGAGCAAAAAAAGCCACTCCTTTTTTTTTTTTTAACAAGAAACATCAAATGGTCCCAAACACAAAAAGAGTTCTTGGAAGAACTGAAAAAGGACTTTAAAAATCAGAGAGATTGAGGAAAAATTAGAAAAAAAAATGAGTAATCCAAGAAAATTATGAAAAGAAAGTCAACCAACCAGAACTAGAGAATCAAAAACTTAAGAAAATAATTCCTTGAAAACTAGAATTGGGCAAGGGGAAGCTAATGATATTCTAAGACACCAAGAAATCATAAAACAAAATCAAAAGAGTAAAAAGCAAAAGAGAAAGTGAAACATCTCATTGGAAAAATAATTGACCTGGAGAATCTGATTGAGGAGAAATAATATAAGAATATTTGGACTACCAGAAAATTATGATAAAAAAGAATCTTGCTGCAATATTACAAGAAATTATCAAGGAAAATTGCCCTGAAGTTCTAGGACAAGAAGGCAAAGCAGAAAGAGAAAAAATCCACCGATCACCACCTGAGAGATCCCAGAAAGAAAACTTAAAGGAATATCATAGCCAAGTTTTCAAAGCTCCCAGGTTAAGGAGAAAATATTGGAAACAAGAAGATAAAAAAACAGTTTAAATATCATGGAGCTACAGTAAGGATTGCACAAGACCTAGCAGCTATTACACTGTAGGACCATAGGTCTTGGAGTACTGTATTCCATAAAGCAAAAGAGCTGGAGTCACAACTAAAGGTAACTTACCCAGCAAAATTAAGTAAAATCCTGAATGAAAAAAAAAAGATTTTCAGGTTTTTGTGACAAAAACAGCAGAACTTAAGGGGAAATTTAAATTCAACAATATGTTGCTTTCAGGAAACATAAAAATGAGAGATACATGCCATGATAAAATAAAGGGTAGAAGTAGAATTTAGTACGTAAAAAAAAAATGCAGGGGTAGTAATCATGACCTCAATTTAAAAAATTTAATCAAAAGTGAAAAATCAAGAAATTACAATATCTGTTAGCAGTATTGTTGAGTATTGTTCTATACCATTTAAAATACTGGGGTGGGGGGCAGCTAGGTGGCACAGTGGATGGAACACTGGCCCTGGAGCCAAGAGGACCTGAGTTCAAATGCGGCCAAACACTTGAGATTTACTAACTGTGTGACCCTAGGCAAGTCACTTAACCCCAATTGCCTAAAAACAAAACAAAACAATAAATAAATAAAGTTGTTATAAAATACCTAGACAGTGCGTCTTCCTGCCAAAACAGACACAGGAGCTATATGAACATAAATATAAAACACTTATTATAAAAATAAACTCAGACCTAAATAATTGAAATAATGTGTATTGTTCATGGGTAGGTAAAGCCAATGTAATTTTTAAAGTAATAATTTTAACCAACTAATGTATGTATTCAAATGTAATTCCAATTAAATTACTAAAAATTATTTTACTGAGTTAGAAAAAATAATAACAAAGTTCTTTTGGAAGAGCAAAAGGTCAGGAATGTCAAAGAAACCAGGAAAAAAGATGTAAAGGAAGTAGATTCATCAGTATTAGACCTTAAACTATATTATAAGGGAGAGCATTGTTGAAGTGTCAAAAGGATAATTTCAATTAACATTTTCTTGTATAAGTAAAACCTGTGTAGCCAAGAATAGAAGGAATGCAGAAAACTGGGAAAAAGCTTTCATAGTCTCTCAGAGAGGATGTTATTGGGTTGGAATGTTGCTGTGGTGTAGGAAATGGTGAGCTGGTAGAGTTAGAAAAACAAGGAAAGACTTGGACATGTGAAGAAAGATGCTATCTGTCTTTAGAGAAACCGATGACAGGTAGAAATAAGCGTAGTATGTTTTTACATATATGTGTATGAGTATATATGGGTATATATGTGTATGTTTATAGATATCTAGATATATGTGTATATATATATATGCACACTTGATTGTAGCCTTCTTTAAGTCGGTGGGGTGGGGGAAAAATAAGGTAAAAAGTACACAGCAGAGAACAAAAGAAAAGAAGCAACAAAAAGCTGGACAGCTTTGAAAACAACATGTAATATTTATTATATAGATACTGTTGAAATAGAAATGTGTTGTTTTATATTGAGTCCTCTCTCTTGTGGTCTTCTGTGTCCACAGCAATGTTTTTTTTCTTTTCTGAATTTGTATTTAAGTTTAAAATTTAAAAAAATTTCAAAAAAAAAATAAAAGAAACAAACAAACAAAAGACTGCCCTCTAAGTTGGCATTGACTCATTCATGATTACTTTTTGCGTATAATCATTTGGCATGTTTTGAATTCACTTAACAGCACCACTTCTTGTAGCCCACTTCCCTGCATTTCATTCACCATGAGACACTTCATCAATATTTTTCCTAGAACTTATGCAAACTATGTCTGTAGCATTGCCCTGAACTAGTAAGCTTTTGAAAAGAGGAAATGAGGTTGGTCTGGCATGCTCTGTTCTTGATGAAACCATTCTAGCTGTTAATGATGGCCGCTTCCCCTTTTGAAATGCTCACATAGCATCTTGTTAATAAAACATTCTAGAATTTTTGCTAGGAATCAAAATCAAGCTTCCTTATAATTTGAAGACTGATTCTGGGTTCAAATGTAGTCTCATATACTTGCTGTGTGTTTATGTGTGTATGTATACCTGTAGATAGGTAGCTGGATGGATGGATAGATATACACACACACATATATGTAAGTGTATATGTGTGTGTGTGTGTGTGTATATATATATATATGTATGTATATGTATATGTATAAGATACGTACAAAGTAGATACAAAGTAACTTTAGAGGGGAATGCACAACAGTAGCTAATAGGCCCAGAAAAGACCTCTTCAGAATCACAGAATCACGTGGTCTAATATATGGCATTAGTCTGGATGAATAAATGAATTAATTAATGATGAATGAATGAAAAAAACACTTATTAAGGACAAACTGTATTCTGGGGGTGGTGCCCAGTATTGGGAATATAAATACAGTGGCGAGGCAGTCCCTTCCCTTAAGGAGCCTCATATTTTAATAAGGAGAGACAAAACTAGTAGGGGAGTGGGAGCCAGGGAAAGAAGTTTGGGTCTGAGTCACAATGACAGAGATAGTGACTTAATCCATAGGGCAGACAATTTTTTTTTCTCTCTTTAGTGAGGCAGTCGGAGTTTAAGTGACTTGTCCAAGGTCACACAGCTAGTAAGTGTCAAGTGTCTGAGGTCATATTTGAACTCAGGTCCTCTTGACTCCAAGGCTGGAGCTCTATCCACCATGCTACCTAGCTGTCCCTTGGGCAGCCAATTTCTTGAAGCAGGCTTTGGTTTGGAACTAGCTAGACAGAAGTTTATACTCACCAAGACAGCTCAACCCCAGGGCAGGAATAATAGTAGTGGGAAGTCAGATTCTCTGATTCAAAGGTTTAAGCTACTAGGAAACATATTTGGATTGGTTGAAAGTGTTGAAAAGAATTAGAGCTATTCTTGGCCTATATGAAAAGAAGAAGATTCTAGCAGGTGAAATTCTAACAATTACTTCTGGAGTAAAGCTTGAGGAGTGCTCTGAAGAATCAGACCCTTGTGCCTGTTACTAGAAGGCCAGGAGAGTCAGTTTGCTCTCCTTTCCTCACCTCTTCCTCCCTATTCACCACGTTTTAGGAAACTGGATCCGTAACAATGCGCATTCATCTGATAGCTGAGGGATGACAAGCTACATACATTAAAGAAAGGGGAATTTCATGAGAACTCTAGGAAGGGAGAAAAGGGTTTTCATCTAAATAGGACCTCTTTGTTGTGTGTATTCTCTAAACCTGAACCCACTTTCTCCTGGACTCTGGATCTGCTTGTGTGAGAGTGTGGCCCATACTCTTGGGAGAATGTTATTGTACTCTAGTCCTTGCCATACCTTCTCAGTAAATATCCCTTTTAAAAGCTAATTGATATTCATTGTTTAACTGATATTAGGGAGATGTTAATTTGGTTAGATGATATTTGGTTAGATGAAATCCCCAATTCTTCAGGGTTACCCTTACAGTCTTAAGGAGAGATGTAGCCAGCTACTGTCTGGGGACTCAATCTGCCAGTGTTAGTGAGGTTGGGAGAGTGAGCCCAGTGGGGATACTATACTATATATAAATGCCATGTTTATCAAGTTCGCTGAAAACAAAAAACATAGGTATAGATAGCTGATATGTTGAAGGACAGGAGTTAAAAAATCTTTACGGGCTGGAAGGTTGGGCCTAATAAGAATAAATGTAAAGTCGTTCAAATGGTTTCAAAAAAACAACCTTGTGAGTTATAAGATTGAGGGAGTTGTGGCTAGGCAGCAATTAATTTAAAAAAAAAAGATATGCAAGCTTAATATGAGTTAAAAAAACTTATGGAATCTTTTTTTTTTAATTAGATCTAAGATTTCATCAGTGTAGGGAGAGAGCTCCCAGTGAGGAGGAATTCCTACCATCAGTGTAGGTTTGCACTTTCTCTGCAACTTAGTCTTAGAGAGTTACCTGAGGCCCTCAGTAATTTTTCCAGCATCACATACTATTTGTGACATCACAGCCAGTATATGTCAGAGGCAAGACTTGAACCCACATTTTCCTTACTCCAAAAACCCTCTATCCACTACATTATACCCTCCCTCAGCTTAATTAATTGATGCCCAGTGTAAAGAACTAGGGAGATGATAGTCCCATTATACTCTTTCCTCATCAGAGAACATCTGGATTATTAAATTTAATTCCAGGCACCATCGTTTTAGAAAGACATTGATTAGCTAAAGAGCGTGTAGAGTAGGGCAGCCAGGATGGCGAAGAACTTCCAGAATATACATCAAGAAAAGAGAAATATTAGTGGGGTACAGGATAAAGAGATGTTAGACTTGTTCAATGTGGTCCAAGAGGGTAAAACCAGGAGCAATGGTGCTGCAGTGGTAGTTGTGCAGTGAGAAGTAATGAAGGCCTGAAAGGGTGATGCGTGCATGCGTACATGCGTGCGTGCATGTGTGTGTGTGTGTGTGTGTGTGTAAACTTCCTAATAATCAGAGCCATTCAGAACAGAATGGTCTGCTTTGGGAAGCAGGCCTCATGCTTACTGTTATTCTTCGAGCAAAGGCTGGATGACTTCTCCTTGGCTATTTTGCAGAGAACATTCTTGTTTATGCAATAGATTAATTTTTTTTATGGTTCCTCCCAATTCTGAGAGTTTGTGATTCTATGTCAATCTTCTAATAAAAAAAAGAAAGAAAGAAACCTTTTAATAGCTTCTCATTGTCTACCAGTTAATGTTCAGAATTTCAGAATTCATTTTGTGGCATTCTGGGTCTTTCATGATCTGACCTTAACCTGTCTTTAAAGTCTTACTTCCTGTTACTACCTTTCACATCGCTTATGCTTCAGCCAAATTGAATGCTTTCCTTTCCATGCTTTCTGAACTGTGTTCTTTTCCTCACACATTTCTCTCCTAATTTATCGAAACCCTCCCTGTCCATGAAGATCCAACTTAAATACCACCTCCTCCATGAAGTCTTCACTGATGCTTCCAAGTGGAAAGGATCTCTGTTTAATCTGAATTTCCATAGTACTTTGAGCTACTCTTATTGAAATTTGTCCATTCTGCCCTTGTATTATAGTTACTCTGTATCTATTTTTATCTCTGACAATTTGCTTGTAAGCTCAGTGGGTGCAAGTTTTCTTGTTCTCTACTTTTCTATTCCCGAAGCACTTATTAGCCCAGTGCTTTATTATGTGCATAGGAGGTGCTCATTTGATTTTGGCCGAATGATTCTCTGGCAAGAGTTTTGCACTTTCTTTTTGGTTTCTTAGCCCCTGGTGCTATACTAGGAAGAGGACTTGTGAAGCAGAGATAGAACATAGTTTTTCAGGAGGGGAATAATATCTCTGGGAAGATGCTGGATAATGTAGTAAAGAGGGCTTAAATTGAAATCCAAGGGGACTGGTCAGAAAAGCTTGTGGATGTCACTCTTCACAGTTCCTAGAAGGATTACATTCCAGGGAGGGACCAGGAAGTGTACCTAAAACATGCAAATTAAAGAAAGCTGGGAAATAAGCTGGAGTTGGAGTTAATGATTTATGAACACAGCCATGACTGGCAAAATTGAGGTAATGTGAGACTAAAAAGAAATAGACTGTTCAGTCAGGCAAATAGCACAGAAGGAGAGGTATGCCTTGTTCGTTCAGAATCTGCTTTCTATATACATTTTCCCAAGACCAGGAAATAAAGGAAGATTGCTGAAAAAAAAGTTTTTGCATTAAGTTAAAAGAGAGAACAGAAGAGTAATATCATAGTAGAGATATGCTATAGATTTCTATTCCAGGAGAACACAGATTTTTTTAGGACAAGTTTAAACAGCAAAAGTCATATACTCCACAGTTTTCTGTGATATACCACACTTTAATCATTCCTTTATTCTCATTCTGTACTTTATACTCATTCTGTACTTAATATGCTGCTTTATAACTGTTCTCATACTGCTATAATATATATATATATATTTTTTTTTCTCAACTGTGTTGTATCCTTCTCACAGTTCTTTTTACATAATAGGCCTTGGGTCCTCAGTGATATCAATAATCTTCAAGGCCAGTTCTGTTTATTGCAGTATTAGCAGCCACTGGGAAGGTTCACCTCCCCTCACCCAAGTCTCATGCTGTTTGCAACAGTTCTCTGTGCTCTGCCCCCTCCCTTTCAAAGGTATCTTTTCCTTTTTAAGAAGTGAAAAGAAGATCCTGTCATCAAAAGGGTTAGAAACTCCTGCATGATGTTATTATTGACTTGAAAATCAACAAATCTAATAACAAATTATTAAACAACTTCTTAGAATGGGTTATTAATCAACCAACAAGCATTTATTAAGTGATTACTTAGTATATGTCAGCTATTTGTGTTAAGCGTGGGTTTTGTATAGTTTTATAACGGTGTAATTTCCCACTTGAATGGGATCTGAATTAGATGGGGTCTCAGAGGCCATTTCCCTCTCCAACATAACTAACATATGTTTATCTAGCCTTTCCTTGAAGACCTCCCATGAAGGAAAACCAATGCCTTCCTAAGTAGCTCTTTCTACTTTATTAGAACTCTGAATGTTAGGACATTTCCCCCTATTTCAAGCATAAATTTGCTTCTTTGCACTTTCCATCCTTTGCTCCTAGTTTTGCCCTTTCGGACCACACAGAATACATTTGATTTCTTTTTCACGTGTTCTCCCCTCCCCCCAAGTCTTGTATTCTTCTAGGTAAATATCCCCAGTTCCTTCAATAGATGGCATCATTTCAAGGCTCTTCACCTATCTGGCTTCCCTCCTCTGGATGTCCTCCAAGTTTTTCAATGTCCTTCCTAAAATATGGCACTCTGAATTGAACACAGTAATCCAGATGTGGCTTTTTTAGGGCTGACTATACATAATTTATCATCAGGTATTTTTAAGTGTCTTGAGAAGTGAGACTTTTCATTTTTGTCTTTGTATCCTTAATGTTTAGCATAGTGCCTTGTGTATGATGGGAACTTAATATATTACATGTTTATTGAATTGGATTGTGTAGTGAAGACCTCTATCCAGATCTGATTGTCACAAACATGGAAAAATTAAGTCATGGATTCAAATATGGAAGAAAAGCTTGGCAACAATGACTATAAACGTATGTAGTTTGAGAAACTAAAGGGGAAAAAAGGAGAAACAAGAGTAGGGCTGGCTAGTAGGTATTCAAATAAACTGTCTGATATCTGTTAATTTTCTATTGTATACAAGGCACTGGGTATAAAAAGATAAAGATACATGTTTTCTACCTTCATGGAACTTACATTCTAATAGGAGGGACATAATATATACCCTGCCACAAGGTAGAATGTGATAGAGACATAAGAGAGACTCAGATAAAGTACTTTAAGGCAATTTGAAGGGGGAGTTATCGTTTCTGGTTGTGGGGAGAAGTTGTAGAGTAGGTAATACCAGAGTTGAGCCTTGAAGAAACATAAGGACAGAGGTAGGACAGAGGAAGGAGCATGTTCCACTCTTGTGAGAGGGATAAGCAGCATCATTTGAAAATACCTGGAGGTGAGCAAGCCCACATAACCTCAGATAGCCAGTAGCATAATTTCACTTGAATTTAGAGTGTTTGGAGGTGTATACTGTGAAATAAAATTGGAAAGATAGGTTTAAGCCAGATTGTACAGAGCCTTCAATTATAGGCTGAGAAGTTTTTATTTTATCTTATAGGCGGTAGGGTATCAGTGAAGCTTTTTGAGCAAGGGAGTGGCATAGTAAGCTTTTTGCATTAGGAAGATAATTTTGGCAGATATGTGGATGTGAAGAACAGATCAGAAAAGGGAAAAACAGAAAGCCAGATGACCAGTTTGGAGGCTATTAGGGTAATTCAGGTAAAGAAGATGACAATTTTTTTGAATGGAGAGGATGGATTAGGTTACATTCTAGTGGAATATAGGTTCTTTAAGGGCAAGGACTGTCCATTTATCCCTGAGGCCTAGTATAGTAAACTCTTCTTTTCCCCCCACTTGACACACTTTTAAGTTTAATCTACATAATTAACATTTTCTCCATCACTTTAGGTCTAGCCTGTCAACAAAACAATAAATCAAGTCAATTTGTAGTTTGCTGATTTCTGAAGTGTTAACTAACACTGCTAACACTGACAGTTTAACAATGGGCTGTCACTTGCTGTTCAAGAAATACCCTTGGAAATGGATCATAGTGTATTGTTTTGCTTCTACTTGATTTTCCACTTTGATGGTTTCCTATATTTCATCCATAATATTCTTCAGATTTGTCATTTCTCATGTCCAGTAATATTCCATTACCTATACATGTTATAATTGTTGGACACATGGATTGTTTCTAGGTTTTTTTCTTTCTGTCATGAGGAGTTGGAACATTTTTGAACAAAGAGGACTTTCTCCTGTTGATCACATCCTTAGAATGTAATCTTAGCAATCAAATCAGTAGGTTAAACCTTTCAATTTTGTATCTCTAATATATAATAATGCCACTACCTTCAGTTTTTTCCTACCTACTTTGGCTTGGACTGAAGTTCATACTGACTACGGTGCCAAAAGATGGCCTATAAGCAAATTTTTTTCTGTTTATGTTCTGTTTAAGAACCAGTTTTACACTTGATGGACTGAACCATCAGTGTGTATACATATATGTATGTACCTCTGTGAAAAAGGAATGTAAGTTCCTTGTGGACTGGTATGTTTCATTTGTTTTTGTATGCCCAGTATCTAGTAGAATGGTGCTGGATAAATGGTTGTTGAATGAATGAATGACAGACACTGCGTATGAATGAGTTGGGCCTAGAACTGAACAGGAGTAGAAGGAACAGACTGTATTGTCCTCAGGAAAGTGCCAACTTTAAAAAAAAATGACCTCAAGCTTTTCCCTGAAACAAACCAGCTTCTTCCTATCAATTAAAAGCTAATATTTTCCCACTGATGTTATATAGCTACAAGTTAAATAACACTACAGCCTATAGAAAAATTGAAATTGAGGTTCCTTCTCCCAAAGGGCAATTGAGAGGCATGTGTTACAAAGGACATCATCATTGATATGTACAGTGCAGTGCAAATTAACTGGGATAAAGCATAATAATTTGACACTATCAGCCTTCCAACATGTACTTTTGCTGCAATCACTTCTTTTTCACAATTCAGCATTGAGTTCATGAGATTTTGATACATCCCTTAATTCCTTATTAAACCACACTTGATTTCACATTGGATAATAAGTATAGCTTTGGTGAACAATACAGTTTCATCAGTGTTTTCTGTTGAATGTGTGCAAGACATCTTGAATAGGCTTGGCAAGATGTGGCAACTTGCTAGCTGAAGAAGAGGAAAGAGATAAAGACTATGCCAAGACTGGCCGAGTAGAATGGTGGCATTATCGATCAAAATGGCTGGTTGGAAGGAGAGGCAAGATCAGCAAGAAAGCTGATGTGAAGAAGCATAGATTAATTTGTTGAATTTTGATTTAGAAAGGACATTAATAAGCTTTGAACATCCAGTGTAGGGCATCCAGAATGGTGAAGGGCTTTGAGTCCATGTAATGTGAGGATTCACTGAAGGAACTATTTGTGTATAGCCTGGAGAAGAGGGAGAAAGAGAAGAGGAAGAATGGAACATATTTGTCTTCAAGTACTTGGAATGCTATCACGTGAAAGAGGGATTAGAGTTATTTTGTTTGGTTTCAAGAACATTACTAGAGCAATTTTAAGGAGGCAAGTTTAAGCTTAATGTCAGGAAAATCTTCCTAACATCTAGAACTATCCACAAGTAGAATGGATTAGTCCAGGAGGCAGTGGGTTCACCCTCAGTGGAGATTTTGAAACAAAGAATGGACAACCATTTTTCATGTATACTGTAGTGGGAATCCTTTTTGGGATATGGCTTGGACTAGATGCCTGCTGAGATCTCTTCCAACTATAAACAATTCTGTGAAGTGGAAATGTTTAGAGACCCAGAGAATAAATAATTATGGTATGGTAGAATGACCACTAGATCTGGATTGAGATTCTAGCTCTGCTCTACGTCTGTATGAACTTGAGCAAGTCATTTCCCCTCTTTGGGCCTCATTTTCCTCCTTAGTAAAATGAATTTAGTTAGTCAGCCAACAGGCATTTATTAATGAGCACTTCTATGTGTCAGATTGTTCTAAGTGCTGAAAGTACAAAGAAAGGCAAAAGCAGTCCTTGCTCTCAAAGGAGCTCATATTTTGATGAAGATATCATGCCAATAACTATATACAGACAACATGCAGTGTAAATGGAAGGTAATTTTAGATGGAACGACTGGGAACGCAGGAAAGTAAAGCCTTCCACAAAAGGCTGGATTTGAACTGAGTATTTGTAGCAATCTAGAGAATCAAGGAATCAGCAGTGAGGAGGAGGAGGGAGCATTTCAGGCTTGAGGTGACAGCTTTACTATCTTACTGTCTCACTTTATAGCCTTAAAGACATGGAGTGGAGAGGTGGAGGGCATGAGTAAGGAATAATAAGGTTCTTGGGTTTTTTTAAAGCTTTTATTTAGTATTTTATTTTCCCCCAGTTATATGTAAAAACAACTTTTAACATTCATTTTTAAAACTTTTGAGTTCCAAATTCACTCCCTTCCTCCCCCTCTCCCCATTGAGAAGGCAAGCAATTCCATATAGGTTATACATGTGTAGTCAAGCTAAACATATTCATAATAGGTATGTTGTGAAAGAAAACATAGAAAAGAAAAAAAACTCAAGAAAAATAAAGTTAAAACAAGTATGCTTTGGGGCAGCTAGGTGGCACAGTGAATAGAGAACCAGCCCTCGGGTCAGGAGGACCTGAGTTCAGATCTAGCCTCAGACACTTGACACTTACTAGTTGTGTGACCTTGGGCAAGCCACTTAATCCCGATTGCCTCACTAAACAAACAAACGAACAAAGTATGCTTTAGTCTGTATTTAGATACCAACAGTTCTATCTCCGGGCATGGATAGCATTTTTCATTTTTCATGGTAAGTCTAAAAAGGTTCTTCTTGTTACTGGATTGCAGAATATGTGAAATAGAATGAAGTGTGTAAGAGAACAGGAAACTTGGGCAGGGGCCAGGTCGTGAAGGGCTTTTAAAGTGAAAAGGATTTCAGATTTGATCCTGGAGGTAACAGGGAGGACTTTAAAATGTTGGAAGATCTTATAATCCTGGATGTAATTGGGAACCATTGGAATTTATTAAGGAGGTAGGGCAGGGTGAAGTGGTTAGATCTCTTGTTGGGAAGATTATTTTGGCATCTGATTGGAGGATGATTTGGATCGGAGGTAGAGACCATTTAGAAAGCTATTGCAGTAGTATAGGTGGGTTACCTTCCCACATAGATGCTTTCTTCCTTAAAACTAGGATCCTAAAGGAGCATCATTGATTGTAATGGGGAATAACATACATAGGATTGTACTACAGTGTTGTATTATTTTTTAAAAGCATTTAGCCTTCAATATAACCTTAATTTTTTTAAGTAGTTAGAAATTTTTATTTAGGGTGGGTCCTATTTTTTAATCATTCAGACATATTCACAGCACATTCACATTAGATAGTAAAAACACAGGTGGTAAAAAAACAACTAGCATCTCAGAGGAGGATGGAATGGCTAATATTTTTAAGGAGGGAAAAGGTAGAGGATGGGGAGCTTCCTGACTTAAGTGTAGAATTGATTACAGTAGGTAGAGTACTTGCTAAAAAATGTAATGAGTAGAGACTACACTTTCAGGTTTTAATTCAGAAGTTTAAACTATTTTTAGGAAGAAACACATCCTGCAGTGTATTGGGAATATATAGTGTTTTACAATTAATCACTAGTGAATTATTTTAAGATGTACAGTAAGTCCATAAATTCCATTAAAAATGGAAACGTGATTGATTGCCCCATCTCATATAGGTACTTATCAAGAGTAATAGAAATGTAAAAACTTTTTTTGTAAATGTGAAGAACTCAGATGCAGAACTCTGGTTATCCAAGTTAAGTCTGCAGATTTGGTCCATACACTAAACCCTTTTTTCAATTAGGTTTTTTTTCCTTCCGTTGATTGTCTACTGACTGTGCATTGTTTAGTCTTTCAGCTTCAGATAACAAATGAATGATGAGTAGCTGTGGTAGATAAAGAAAAATTTTGTCATTTTTGGAGATTCTCCACTGATAGGAAATGCATACTAAGAAATTCACATCCTGATGTGAACATCTGAACTTTTTGTCAAGTTAAAATGTGCAAGATTTTGTCATTAGTAGAAAGGAACAATCCCATGGGTTGTTATTCATCAGCCAAAAATTCAGGAGGGTTTTATTTCTATATATATAGTTGCATTTCTTTAGCATCCTACTTCTCACCTGCACAAATCTAAAAAACATAGATGTGATTTTATGAATTTTTTTTTCACGTCTGTAACCTTTCAGAGCAAAGCAGTTTGCCAATATTTTTCCACATCTAAAAATTATATTTCCAAATTAAGGCTATACTTAATTTAATTAGTCAAATGATCTGTCATTAAGTAATTAAAATAAGTGAAAGAATATGTTGGTGCCTTGCAGCATATTCTTCATTTTCCCTGGCATTATTTTTCTGGTTTTCAGAACCTTTCTTCTTGGTGTTCCCCTTCTACTCATATAGGGAATTAGTGGCAAACCCTTCCCATCCTTCCCAGATACTCCTCCCTGGTTCCCTAGGAAGGAGAGTTAGGAACGGAGCCTTAAGGCCCGCCTCTGATTGCCCCAACTCCTGTCTGTGACCTCTGGACATGTTCAACTACCAGGCCTCCAAGGTCACTCCTTTTAAGTTTTCCACAAGTCTTGGCACAGGCCAAGGCGACTGGCACTCTGGGACTGCAAAGCCCTTCTTCAATTGAAGGGTGTTTGGGGAGAAGGGGGTAGGTTGAGCCCTGGCAGGGCTGGGGGCAGGCGGGGATGAGGGAGCGCAAGCTGGGCGGGCGAAGGGCGGAGGAGGGGGTAGCAGGCGCGCTTGGAGAGGTCGGGGCTAGCGACGATTGTACAGCTCCCACGAAGACTTCGTGTGCAAGGCTCAGGGAATCGGGGTGCGTCTTGCCTGCCCCGCCCCTCCCGTTTCCAGAAGCTTCAGCACTGGGGACCAGGACGCAGAGAACTGGGGAAAAAGGAGACCCCAGTCTGAGAAGCGGGTCCGAGGGCCTACTCGCATCTGCCGGTCGATTTGGCCTCCTAGAACTGAGGATGGGGTGGGGTTGGGGGGCGGGGGGGGCAAAGCGCCTCGCGCCGAGAACTCTGCGCCTGCGCAGTGGTATGTAGCGGAAGCGCGTGCGCGGTGACGTGGGAGGGGGGGTGGTGGTGCGCGCGCAGTCTCTTCAGCTGGCTGCAGACACACGGTGTGCGAGCGGAGCGGAATAACCCGCCCCCCACCGGGATGTGAAGGACTCGGGGTGAGCTCTACTGCACCCAGTACGGTAACTCTCGGGCCTGGGTGGAGGGCATTTGTTTAGTACTGGCCCGATAGGGGCTTTCGAGAGTTCGAAGCTCCTGGGTATTTTTTGACTCTGCCGAAGCACTCAGCGGTGAGAGCTTCGCGCGCCCTACCCAGGCCGGGCCCGACGCGGGGGCAGCCTTGGGTGCGCGCGCTTCTAGGCCCCCGACCGAGACTGCGCATGACACCTCTTGCGCGCCCCCGTTCCCACTTCCGGACTGCACTTCTGACGAACTGGAAAAATCGACGCCAAAGGGATCGGCCACGAGGCGGGCGGGGTGAGAAGCGCCCTAGGCGCGGCCCTGCCCTCGCGTGCGTGGGGTGCTGCGCGGCGTGGCACGGTCTGCGTGACGACACTCTCTAGAGTGTGAGTCTCTTACGATTGTGGGCAACGCTTTGAACCATAAGTGCAATAAGCTCCACATCGGGCATCCGAATCGCTGAGAGGGGACGTTGGTAATCCTGTTTTTCGTTGAGGCAGAGCCTGGCTTTGACACCTGTGCACACGTCTCTTCTTACGAGTAATACCAGAACTGATTCTTTGAGGAGTAGCCAATGTACAAAGAAGGAGCCGTCGGCTGCTAGCTGGTGAGGAAGGGAGCAACGTCTGAGCGGGAACTTTAGTAAACAAAGGGTTGATTGCTTGTAAGTGCTTATGAGAAAGGGCTGGGAAAACAGGTGGGGAGAGGAAGTGCTATTTTCTCTTTCCATCAGTGGGGGCAGTCTCAGGCTGCTGCAGCTTTTAAACTGGCCGAGAGTACTGAAATAGATCTTGCACCTTTCCCTGCGTCTTTTAGGTGAGGGGGTGGGGTGTGAATAAGACCTCTCCCAATCCTGTTGCTCTTCTTGTAGTTAGGGCATCTCTGTTGTGCTTGCGAAGTGGAGTAAGTAGAGGTGATTTCTAGTGGTTGAAAGGTGGAAAAGTGTTGTAAGCTTTTTGCTGTGGTTAATTTCTCCTTCGGAGTTTGGGGCCTCTACTTGTAGCGTGGTTCCCTCCATCCAGCACTTAAGCTAGGTGGGGTGGGGTGAAGAGAGCTGAGAGGAGTGGCAGCAACCGAAATGCTGAACCTTTTGAAGTTACAGTGTAGAGAACAGCTCGTCAGGCCTGGTTTCCGTCGCCAGAGCCGACACGTGGATCCTGTAAGAACTTTCGAACCCACCCGAGCTGCATCCGCGCGTGCTGTGGCGGCCTTTGCCGTGGCTTATGCTACTGAGTCTTACGGCTAGCCCTGCAGCTTTACTCCTTACTCCTGGGCACGACGCCGCTTAAGGGCTGCAGGGAAAGTGAATGGGGGCGGGGTGATGGCTCCTCGGATAGGGGCGGGACCAGGAGGGCTTTGAAGCTTTCTGTTGTCTCCACGGTAACAGAATGCTGCACGGCTCCCGCGGAGCTCTTAGCAGGTTCCGGCGGGCTGCACGTGACCCTCGGTGCTACTCTTCCCCGGAAGAGCTTTTTCTGCTGCGGTTCTTCACGTGGTACCCAGCCAGTCAGACGTTGTCTGTGAGAATTACTGACGGAGCTGGCCTTTAGTAGATTATCTGGCCGTTTCTCCAGGGGTGGATGACTTGCTTACATTCCTTTTCGGAAAAATGGACAGCCATCACATGGCCGGCTATTCTAGCTAAATGTGTGTGTGTGTGTGTGTGTGTGTGTGTGTGTGTGTGTGTGTGTGTGTGTGTGTGTCTTGAGCCACCTTACTAGTGGGTAAACGTTTAGAATTTGATGAAACCCTGTATCCTGGGTGTCTCGACTTACCGATCGAGAAGGAGGGGCAGCATCATTTAGGTCATTGTGAGTTTAGTACCCAGAAAAAAAAAAAGCATGAAATTGCCTTCTGTTGGAGAGAGTGAGGTCCTAGTTTGGATGATTTCTAAGCAGGAGAAGCTTCTCTTTACAGGTTTGCTAGGAATAGGAATGAACACTTCTAGCCAAAAAGGGGATTTGCATTAGAGTGGAGGTGCCCTGATTTTGGGAAGCAGAGTACCATCCAGTAAATTGCTTAGATTCTAAAAGTTTCATTTATAAATTAATCTGTGTTCGAAAACAGACTGAGAACATGCTGTGTAGGTGTTTTAAAAATTCCATACTCTCTCCTCCCATTCCGACCTACTGCTTCATAACTCTCCCTCACCCTCCTTTCGAATTTTAAACTTTTAGGGGACTTGGGAGAGGGAACAACTAAATATAGTTTGAATGAATTTGTTTTCTCATCATATCCTCTGAGCCTTAGAAGCTGGAGTGAAAAATTATATTGGAGAGTGTAGATAAATGGAAAGGTTCTTA
The DNA here is from genome assembly GCF_003287225.1 of Phascolarctos cinereus. Lineage (NCBI taxonomy): Eukaryota > Metazoa > Chordata > Mammalia > Diprotodontia > Phascolarctidae > Phascolarctos > Phascolarctos cinereus. Next base: position 186,380,762 of record NW_027555736.1, read on the forward strand.
GAAAACTTCTAGTCCTACAATAAGTAACATCTCATGGGTGTTATGGAGGTAACATTCCTTCTGTAACATTCAGGTCATATTTAAATTACCCTTTCAAGTTGTATGCTTGGTGAAAGCATAAATCTCATTTGGTAATAAATTTTGGGTTTTTGAAAGTCTAAAAATGAGTTCTAGAAATACTTGGTATTTTGTATGTCAGAATTTGATGGTTAGTTGTATATTTTAAAATTTGACTAGGATTTAAGGGACTAGGAATGGAACCTATGATTTTCTTGGTAAACAAGGAATTCCTTGGTGAAAAAACTCCTACTAATGAATATAGTCTTTAGAAAATTTCCTTAAATTAACTTGCTCAGAGTAACACAGGCAGTTATGTGTCAGAGGTAGAACTAAAAATCCAGTTCTTGGCTTGGAGACCAGCCTCCTAGGCCATGCTGTCTCTGTGCATAGGATTTAGTCATTAAATTAGTTAACTCAATTGTAGTTTGAAAGGTGTTATTTTGCAGCCAAAGAGCAATTAGCAGAAAGATCCTGGGGAAAAGTAGATTTAAACTCAGTTTGAAATTGTAACCTTTTGCTTATTGAAATTGCAACATTGCTTCAGTTCAAAATACTCCCTGAGAAGACTATCTTTTTGTTGATTATGTAACTATGAAGACAACTGATAAGGATGTATCATTTCAGAATGTCACTTTGTTTTGATTTTTCCAGATTTAAAATTCTAGTTACTAAAATAATTCTTTGCATACCTAATAGAGAAATGCTGACAATTCTGAAAACTTCTGAATTGTGTTTGGTACTCAAGGCCTGCCACATAGTTTGTGCTTAAATGTTTATTGATTGACAACATCCAAGCCCTGACAGCTAAATCATATTGGATCAATGCACAATGCGCGGTTTCTTCAGTTGCATTTGTGTAGGGGTTCCCCACCCCCCTCCCTGAGGAAACTCCCTCACCAATGCAGAGTAATATCTATGGCAGTTTATAGCCTGAGAATAGCATGGGACCACTGAGAGGTTAAGTGACTTGTACTGAGTCACACAAAGCCTGTAAGTTATTGGAGGTGAGGTGTGGGAATATATATAATCACTTTAAAATTGTACGTTTTGCCCATGCTTAGACATATATCTGGTGGGGATATTAGTACCCCACTTTTATAGTATTGATCTTCCAAGAAGCCCCTATGAAGTGGGTCCATAGGTCAAATCTAAACAAGCTCCTCACAGTCTACAACCCTTCTGCTGCTTTTCATGGTTTCTGCTTATGTGGCTTAAATCCTTGGTTAAAGATACCCAAATATACATTTCAGAGTAGTTGCTTTTAGTTAAATTCTCAGGGTCTGCTATCATTTACATAATTATTTTTGAGCCTGAAAGCAACAACATAACCTCATTTGAATATCTTTCTAATTTAAAAAAAAACATCAAAATTTGTTTTAAAATGCTAGCTGGACTTAGATTTGTTAATTTCTCATAGGATAACGTAAGATTTTCTCCTAAGAAGAGAACTATCATAACATTGCCTTTTTCTTAAAAACATTGGTGTATAAATGGAAGTTATTGTGATTAGGAAATACTGTTGATTTTGATACTTGGAAATTTTTCCGCAATATGAGGAGGAAAGGTAAGTGAATGAAGGGAGGTGTGGCATTAGAGTATTTGGGTATGAATTCTACTTCTGATGCTTAATACTTGTGTGACCTTGGGCACTCACTTAATCTTCCTAAGCCTTAGTTTCCCCCACTGTGAAATGAAGGGATTGGATTTAGATGGCCTCTCAAGTTCCTTTTAGCTCTAGGTCTATGATCTCATGAACCTCCTATTTTAATTCTTCACACATTATTTTTGTGTGTGCAAAAAGTTAATGAAAATAAGTATCCTGAAGTGGAAGTAATTAAAAATTATTACATGTGTCCTATTTGATATGTAATTTTACATAGAATTTGTGCTGTTATTACATGAGTATGTTGTCAGATGATTATTTTATATTTTTTCTATTCTTAAAATTTAAGTGACAAATTTTAATTCTCTAGGGAAAAAGAACTGATAGTATATTGAGAATTAGTATTTAAAGTGAAATATGCCCATGCAGTCAAAATATATGTAACATATAGCTGTGATTTTTTTTTTCTTTTGGTAAATATTTGCACATTGAATTATTACCCCTAAGATTAGAGATGTCACACTTTCAGCCTGTACAAAACTCCTGGCCAGAATCAGATTAAATGTAATTGGGAAACATTTAACAAAATTTAAAAAATACAAACCAATATAGGTAATGTTAATTTGTGATTTTCTAAGTCAGCTTACAGCCTGCAGGGATCTATTTCTATTTAAGTTTGATACTTCTTTCTTAGATTATGACCTCATAGAAGGTTTTTTTTTCTGATTAGTCTTAAATTGGTATTGACTCCCATTGCTTTAAGTTTCTCCTCCCTCCCCCTTCCCATAGTAATGATCTGTAAAGAGATATTATTATATGACATCTTTTCTTTATTCATCTTGAGCCTCTCCTGAATCATGTCACCAATTCACCTATTAGATGTTTCTAACTAGCTGTACCTTAGGCATATCCAGCCCAACATGTCCAAAATATTCCTTCTTCCTTCCCCAAAGCCTCTTTTTTCCCCCCCCAACCTTCCCTATTTCTGTCAAGGGTGTCCTTCAAGTTACCCAAGTTTGCAGACATAGTTAGATTCAGCCTCAGTTCACTTGCTATATCCAATCCAAGTGTTGGCAACTACTCCCTTTTTTTTTTCAATCATATGGCTGCCATCCTACCTCAGACCTTCTCAGACTGTTACAGTGACCCCCAAGTTTGTCCCTCTATCAGTCTGTTCTCTGCACAACTGCCAAAGGGACATTCCTAAAACAGGTCTGACTATAGTGATTTACTTGCTCAAAAAGCTCGAGGAGTCTTCCTTGTGTCCCTGTTGAGCATTCCTTTACAATCTGCAGTTTAAGGCATGCCACCTCCTTGGAAGTTTTCAGCCAGAAGCTGGATAATCGCTTGTTTGATGTTATATTGAGGATTCCTTTTGTGTGTGGGTTGACTTAAGTGGCTGCTGAAGTCCCCTCCAACTGAAATTCCGTGTGATTCCGTGTTACTTTGCTCGGCTTAATACACATCACCCATCTTTATCTACTTTACATTTTAGCAGGACTACTTATGTGCTATAACTAGGTTTCCTTGCCATTCCATAGCTGTCCTCCATGTGTGTAATGCATTCCCTCTTTATCTCTGCCTTCCTTCAAAGTTTGTCTCAAATGCCATATTCATGAAGCTCTCCCCCAAGCTGTTGAACTCCACTCCCCACAAATTCTTGTGTTTATTTTTCATTTTCATTTTCTTTCTTTTTTTTGGTGAGGCAATTGGGGTTAAATGACTTGCCCAGGGTCACACAGCTAGTAAGTGTCATGTGTCTGAATGCACATTTGAACTCAGGTCCTCCTGACTCCAAGGCCAGAGCCCTATCCACCTAGCTGCCCTTCCATTTTTCATTTTCTTAACATTTGAATATGCTTTTCATTTTTAGAATCTAAGCTTTTGGAGGTTAGGTGACTTATCTGTTTTTGTATTTGTTTATAGATTTATATTAATATGTGGTTTTCTAAGTCAGTATATGTCCTACAAAGGATCATAACATGCAATTTAGTGGCCTCCATTTCTCTTCAAAGAGAGCTACTGCTCCAGGCTGTTTGCAGAGAAGATGCTTTGATAGGAATTTCCTCTTCGGGAGTGCCTGATAACAATGAAATCACAGGTATCCAGTCTCTATTCCTTCTTTAAAATAATTATTCTCTTTAAAAAGACTAATAACAATAGGCACAGTTTTAGGAAAGACAAGAGGCAGCAGGATATGCTCTAAAGCAGGAAGCCAGGGAAGCCAATAGGAAGAGACAGGAGGGTGAGCATTGCAGGCTTGGAGGACAGGCAGAGAAAATGCTTAAGAGGGGAGAGATGGAGTATCTCATTTGTGGAACAACAGGGAGATTAGTGTCTCTGGATTGGAGAGTACTTCTTGGTGTAAAATTGGAAAGACAGTTTATTGTGTAAGGGGGTGACATGGTATAGGACCTGTCCTTTAGAAAAATCACTTTGGTGGCTGAGTGGAGGATGAATTGGAGTGGAAACAGACTTGAGGCAAGCATTCCCCTCAATGAGCTAGTTTAATCCACAGGGGCAAGGTGATAAGAACCTGGACTAGAGTGTTGGTGGCAATATCAGAGGAGACAAAAGGGGTGTATTCAAGAGATGATTTAAAGGTGAAATCGTCAGGCTTTGGCAACAGCTTGGACATGGAGGATGAGAGACAGTGAGGAGTCAGGATGACTCCTAGATTGTGAGCCTGAGGAACTGGGAGGATTTGTACTGTACTGCAGTAATAGGGAAAGTAAGAAGTGGGGAGGATTTAGGGGGAAAGACATTGAGTTCAGTTTTGGACATGTTGAGTTTTAGATGTCTACTGAACATCCCTTTCAGGATATCTGAAAGGCAGTTGGAGATGCAAGATTGGATGTCAAAAGAGAATTTGAGGCAGGATAGGTATATTTGAGAATCATCAAGCACAGAGATAGTAATTAAATCTGTGGGAGCTGATGAAATCATCCAAGTGAAGTGGTATATAGAGAGAAGAGGCCCCAGGACAGAACCCTATGGGAGACCTACAATTAGAGTGAATGTCTGGATGAGGATCCAGCAAAGGAGATAGAGATGAAGTGGTCAGATGGGTAGGAAGAGAACCAGCAGACAGTACTATGCTGAAAACCTAGAGAGAAAAGAATAACGAGGAAAGAGAGGATGGTCATAGGTGTTAGAAGCTTGAGAGGAGGTCAAGGAGAATGAAGACTGAGAAACGACCATTGAATTTGGCAAGAAGCAATCATAGGTAACTTTAGAGAGAAGAGTTTTGGTAGAATAAGGCTAGAAGTTGGATTGTAAGTAAAGCATCTGTTTTAGACAGCCTTAAAGAAGTTTAGCCAGAAAGGATAGAAGGGATATACGAAGATAGTTATAGGGGATAGAAGGATCAAGTGAATGTTTTTTCAGGATGGATGAGACATGGGCATGTTTATAGGTAGTAGGGAATGAGGCAGTAGGGAATAAGTGATAGAGGGGGAATGACAGAGACAAATATAAAACACATAAAAATGAATGTTACCTTATTTTTTAAAATACAAGAAAAAAGATTGTATATGATATAATGGACTTGTATTGCATATGACTTTCTTAAAAATAAAATTTTAATCAGTAGTTTTGACACTGAGCTGCTTGTCTCCTGTTCTGAACTACTTTTTATTCTTTTCTAACCATTTTTTGGTTTCACTGACATTCTTTTTCTTGACTATTCTTACATCAAAACAAAAAAGAAACACCATTGTTTTCGCAATAAAAATCTCAGAATGTAGTTTTTTGAAGATTTGGAATAAGCCTCACTTCACTCACCATATCTAGTCTGGTCTTGGAAGTAATGTCACAGTTTGTTTAGGTTGGAACTCACTGTATAGAGTAGAGTAGGAAGTTTTTTGTGAATTGAATTTTTATAGATCTAGAAGAGCTAGATATTTAAAGGAACCCTATGTTGGATCTTTTTGTGAAGCTGAAGACATTTTGTAAAAACACCAACAAAAGTCTTGTAATAATTTAGTGAGCTTGGATCTTTAAGTACTGGGTTTTGCTAAAATAGGGCCATATACTTTTTTATTTGTCGAGATAAGACTTTATAGAATAATTGAGAAATTGTTTGAAATAGATTAAAATAAACTTTTAAAAAATCATCATTAAGGAAATTTACTTCAAACTATTTTCATCTTTAATTTTACTTCAAATTCATTTCCAAATATTTTCTGTCCTTCCTTATCCAGTGTGCCTTGCTTTGTGGAAAAGATTAAAAAAGAAAGAGGAAAGATAAACAGTTTGGTAAAATGAATACATTGACTTTATCTGATAGCATTTGCAGTATTTTCCCACTTCTTTCCCCCCCCCCCCCCCGCATTCCCTGGAAGGAAGGGGGCATGCTTCATATTTCTTTTTCAGGGTTTGTCATTATAATTACATAGTACTTGGTTTTTATTCTTACTCTCTTTCTGTATAGTTGAAGTTACTAGGTATATTGTTTTCCAGGTTCTGCGTAGTTCACTCTACTTTAGTTCATAAAAGTCATCTCATAATTCTCTTAACTTCTTGTCATTTTTGATGGCACAACAGTGTTTGAGTAATTCATGTATCACAATTTGTTCAGCCATTCCTCTACTTTGTTGTCAACCTTTGGCTACCATAGAAAGTGCTATTATGAATATTTTGGTGTATATTTGACCTTTCTGTCACATTTGACCTCCTTAGGGGTACACACCTAGCAGTGGGGTCTCTGAGTCAAAGGATATGACCATTTTAGTCATAGAATGGCTATTACAGTTTTGTAGCAATCAAGTGGTATAGTGAAAGAATTAAGGTATACTTATTAGAATACTTCATCCTTCTCACTATTCAGATTCATTTTTAATATCCTTATTTTAAAAGTAAGTTGTTATCTGTATAATTTTTTGCTAAAGAGGCTTCAGTTATTTATTTTGTTTGTTTTCAGGATGGTGAGAACACAGGACGGGCTGTTTCAATTGTGTGTTGTCTACAGTTAGTTCAAGAGAGAATTTACTACTGAAGTTATTATGGAGCAACAGCAGGTTGCATTGGGTAATCAAGATGGTGGGACTATATCAGCAGCAGCGCCTGCCTTTTTTGTCATCTTGAAACAGCAGCAAGGAAATAGTAAAACTGATCAAGGCATTTTAGTAGCAAACCGAGATGCCTGTGCTTTAGCCAGCAGTGTGTCATCACCAGTAAAAACTAAAGTCAAGACATGCCTTCCAGCTGATTGTACCTCAGGGGGCATCACTGTCACCCTGGATAACAATAGCATGTGGAATGAGTTCTATCATCGAAGCACAGAAATGATTCTGACTAAGCAGGGAAGACGCATGTTTCCTTACTGTCGTTACTGGATAACTGGCTTGAATTCAAATTTAAAGTACATCCTTGTAATGGACATCTCTCCTGTGGATAACCACCGTTATAAATGGAATGGCCGCTGGTGGGAGCCCAGTGGCAAGGCAGAGCCTCACGTCCTGGGGAGGGTGTTCATTCATCCAGAATCTCCTTCTACGGGACATTACTGGATGCATCAACCAGTGTCTTTCTATAAACTGAAACTTACCAACAATACATTGGATCAGGAAGGGCACATTATCTTACACTCTATGCATCGTTATCTGCCACGGCTTCACCTGGTACCTGCAGAAAAGGCTACAGAAATTATACAGCTAAATGGCCCTGATGTCCATACCTTCACCTTCCCGCAGACTGAGTTCTTTGCAGTGACAGCTTATCAGAACATTCAAATTACCCAGTTAAAAATAGATTACAACCCATTTGCCAAAGGGTTTCGGGATGATGGATTGAACAGCAAACCTCAGCGAGATGTGAGACAAAAGAACAGTTCAGACCAGGAAGGGAGTAGTGTTCCCAGTTCTCCTGGTTATCGAGGCCATCTTACTGAAAGTGATGGATCAGAGATACAACAAAGTGTCCCAGATACTGAATTGAGTGGCCATGAGCCATCAGAGGTAGACTTGGAGAAGGCATCCTTTAATGCAGAACGAGATTTTCTTGGTTTTCTAAATTCTGGTTTGACTTCTGATGGGATTCCACAACTAAAGCAAGAAGCTTCTGAAAGGTATGACAGCGTATTTTTGTTTTTATGGAGTGATAGGCGATTATATTATAGTGGCATTATGGAATGATGATTATGGACACTTGGTAGATAGTATATCATACTTGAATTATACAGTAGTAGTTGTTAACTAATGACCATTTCTCATACTTTTCATGCAATGTACTTTTTTCCTTATGAAGGTCAGTTGAATTTAAACATTTCCCCCTCATTATTTATCTTCCTTCCTTTTGGGGGAATTGGTGTGTGTCATCAGTATAAGGAGCTCCCAGTGAGGAACCCCAATCAATGAAGTTTGATAGTTGTCTGGGATGCATTTTTTTTTTTGGCTTCACAGTGGGGTTAAGTGATTTGCACAGGGTTACACAGCTAGTAAATGTTATGTGTCTGAAGCCAGATTTGAACTCAGGTCCTCCTGAATCCAGGGCTGGTGCTCTATCCGTTGCATCACCTAGTTGCCCCTCTGGGATGCTTTAAGACAGAAGTGTCAAACTCTGGTGGCAGCAGATCTTAGCATTAACACCTCAACCAGATTAAAATGACAAGTTTAACAAAATTAACAGTACAGTATAGATAATGTTAATTTGAGATTCTCTAAGTCAATATAGAGCTCTGTTTCTGTTTGGGTTTGACACCACTGCTCTAAGAGGTTAAGTGATTTGCTCAGGATCACAAAGCTAGTTGAATGTGTCAGAGGCAGACTGGACTTAAAACCACATCTTATCATCTTGCAAGCAAATTGCATAAATATTTTTCTCCAGACTTAGTAACTAAAACATGTCTTATTAAAACTATCACGGGTAGTTTGTATTCAGTGTGCTTTGGATTTCAGATATCTGCAAGTTGGTTAACATGGGTAGTACATTACAGCTGCAGTGGAGGCTGAAGTGAGGTTCTGAGTTTAATCACTAAAAGGACCAATGTTAAAAATGTTCAACTGGTATACGCCAGGCCAGACAGAGCCTGGAAGTATGTAATTGATGACCACTTTCCAGTTTTAAAAATTGAAATTTGTTGCTTATTTTCTTTTCCTTCAGATTACATTGAGTAATGTTTGCTCAGATACTTAAAACTCTGTAGAAGTTCTTTAATCAATATTATTGGGGGGGTGATATAATTGTTTTGGGGTTCTTGCATTAGTTTTATACGTATTTTATTTTTTTGGAGTCATTTGGGGTTAAGTGACTTGCCTAGGGTCACACAACTAGTAAGTGTCAAGGGGCTCAGATTTTTAATGAACTAGCTATTGAGAAATCTCAACCCCATTTCCATCTTGAAGGTTTTCACAGACCATTCGAGGCTTCATTGATCACACAACCAAGGACCAGTAACATATTGAATGGATTATGAGACCAGTTAGCTCTCTCATCCAATTATTGATTATACAGTTTGTGAATTATCCATACCCTAAATTGCTTAAATCTCCCTCTTCTTAACTTTTCATCATTAGTACTTCCACCAGAGGCTTAGAGAAAGGAGGGTAGGTAACACTGAAATAAATTGTGGGTGTTTTTTTCCCTTTCTTTCTTTCTTACCTTTTTTTGGCCCCTTAATTGTGGTTAAATAATTTGTTCAGGAGAAGAATGAAACTAGTAGTGAAAATGAGATTTTTGGATTATCTAGATATCTCGTATCTACTCATCCAGTTTCTCATCTTTATCGGTAATTGATAGAATGAACAACAATAGATTGTTGGCTCCTTCATTTGCTTATATCTTTTACCATAGTGTGTGTTTATGTTTCCACATCTGTTTCTCAAGTTTTTTTCTCCCATCTAGGAAGGAGAAACAGCTTGCCTAAAAATTAACTCTTTTTCTTTTCTATTTCACTCTAAAGAGATTTTAGGATGTAGATCTGAAAGGCATCTTGGGAATCATCTAATCCAGCTTCTCACTTTGCAGATGAGAAAACTAATACCTATGGAGTTTTCCAAGATAGTAAATAGAGCTAGAATTTGAACCAGTGTCCTCCAACTCCAAATCCAGTGCTCCTTCTACTTTGTCAGTCATAGATTTATTTCCTTTTCTTTTTTAGCATCTCTAGTTTTTCTTTCTATGGATTCCTTCAAATTTGTGTAGGTCTCTACTTTCTTGAAAACAAAATTCTTATTTCAGAGTTTTATTTATGATTTTTGCTTTTACATGAGCCATTTTTTAAATTAAAATTTTTCTTTAGTTAACCAAAATCCATCTCCCCCCATTGAAAAAGAAAGGAAAACAGAGTCCTTACAACAAATATGTATAGTTAAGCAAAACAGTTTCCCTGATTGGCTTCGTCTAGTAATAGATCTCGGTCTGTGCTCTTGAGTACATAATCTTTCTGTCAGGAGGTAGATAGCGTGCTTCATTATGGTTCATCTGAAATGGTAATTGGTTATCAAGTTGATCATAGTTTTCAAGTTTTTTTTTACAGTATTATTGTTATTGTATAAATAGTCCTCCTTGTTCAGCTGACTTCATTCTTCATCGTTTTGTATGAGTCTAGGATTCCTAGGTTTCTCCAAAATTGTCCCTTTAATCAGAGGTATTAAACTTGCAGACTGAAATCAGCCCAAAAAACTATTGAGTGCTGCCTGAACCAGATTAGAATGTAACTGGGAAGTGTTTAACAAAATAAATTAAAGTACAGTATAATCTCAATAATGTTAACTTGTGCTTTTCTAAGTCAACATAAGCCCTTAGGGTTCTGTTTTTATTTGAGTTTGTCACTACTGCCCTTCATCATTTCCTGCATCTGTCATTTCTTTATATATTCTCTAACTCCTCATCCCACTATTCAGTTGAGCTTTCCATTGTACCAGAGAAAGCTGTAAGAGAATCCGAGGGACACAGCAACTGTCTGATAATAGTATATGTACTGTTTCGCACTTGTAGTCCTCTTTTATCACCTCTGGGTCCAAGATTGGTCATGCTGTATTAAATAGCATTTTTTTGTTTTCCTTCCTTTTAGTGTTATTTTAATCATCAGTGTGTATGTTGATTTCTTCATTCTGCTTACTTCACTCTGTACCATTTCGTAGTCATATTTTCAAAATTCCTTGTATTCATAATTTTACAACACAATCAATTCTGTTACATTCATGTACCAAAATTTGTTTAACTGTTTCCTAATTAATGGGTGCCTATTTTGTTAACAGTTTTTTGTTATTACAAAAAGTGTTGCTATAAATGTTTTGATATTCACAGGGCCTTTCTGTATCATACTTTCTTTTATTAGCTCCCAGATTTCATGTAAGCAGGCAATATAGCTCTGCCCTTTTTCTCTTTTAACTCTTTACTAGTAGGAAGTACTATTTTTACTATACCTCATATACATACATACATACTTGAAGGTCACTAATCATGGACTATTCAGTTGGAAAAGATTTCAGAGGTCATTTAGTCCAACCCATACCTGAAAAAGTAAATCTGCTTTACAACTCCCAGTATACCTTACCATTTAGCCATGTCTTTAAGTCCTCCAGTGATAAGTGATGACTCTCTTTGGAAGTAACCTATTCCACTTGAATAGATCAAATTTGTAGGAAATTTTTTCTGTATAGTAGTAATTTAATGGAAGGAGCACTAGATTTGTTGTATTGACTGTGTAACTTTACCAAGTCAGTCTCTCTGGGCTTTAGTTTTCTTATTTTCAGGTCCCTTCTAGCACAGAAACTGTGATCTCACTTGGGCCTCATGCAGTGCTGTGAGATATATACAAGGATTACCACCATTTTGCAGATGCCAAAACAGAAGGGCATAGAGGTTAGTCAACGAATAATCATTAAGTGGCTACTGTGTGCCAGGCACTGTATTAGGAACTGGGGAATTCAGTAACTATGTGATCCTGTGGGTATCAGAGGTAAAATTTGAACTACTTTTTTGACAGAAAATGCCATCACACTCTCCACTGTTGTGTTGCAGCAAGATGCAGTTACATTCAACAAGTACTTACTAATTACTGTATGACAGGTGCTATACTCAGTGCTGGAGACAAGAAAGACAGAAAATGATAGCCCGTCACCTCAAGGAGCTCATATTTACTGGAACATAAACCATTACATTTATATTCTTTTTTTTCTGTAGGAGGTGGCACCTGACTTGTGCTCTGAAGGAAGCTAAGTATTTATGAAGTGGAGATGAGGAGGGAACTTACTCTAGTTTTAATACTGATTGAGAAACAGTCATTACAATTAGATGGGTTCATGAAATTCCTAGCGTACCCCAAAAGTCAGCTCAGGTCTCATCTGTTAAATGAGGTGTTTCCTTATTTCTTCTCCTCATCTCCTTTCAGTTGCTAGTGTTTTCCTTCTTTAAAATCCCTGCGTATGGAGCAGCTAGGTGATGGTGTGGGTAGAGCACTGGCCCTACAGTCAGGAGGACCCAAGTTCAAATGTGGCCTCAGACCAAACACTTGACACTTACTAGCTGTATGACCTTTGGCAAGTCACTTAACCCCCATTGGGCCCCCCCCCAAAGTAACATCCTCACAAGAAAAGCAAAAGAAAAAATGCCTGTGTGTGTGTTGTATCCTCCTTGTGGAATGAGTTTTCTACTTGAGGGCAAGGACTATTTTTTTTTTTTTAGTATTCTCAGTTTATAGTAAAGTGTCCCTTCCCTTCCTCTTTCCTCCCTCTTTCTTCTTCCTCCCTCCTTCTCCCTATAATACCCTTATCAGCTGGTTATTCTGCCCAAAGAAATGTAAATTTTGTCCCTTGAAACCTCCCTAGATAGGGGGTCTAAAGGTAGATTTTTACTTAGCCACCATGTCTTAAACACAAATCACTCTGGTGCTCATTGATTGGCCAGCAGTAGGTCACAGGCCAAGCCCCACCTGGTCACCATTTTGGGCCCTGATTGTCTCCTAGTGAATGTAAATAGCTGTTGTTTCTGTTTTGGTCAGAAACCCTGAGGATCTTCCCCTCCCAGATTGATTTTTTTTTTAATTTAGGTAAAAGAGGCCTTGACTGCCTCCTTACTTACCTAGCCTTAATCACTGAATGGGCCTTTCCTCAGTCAAACTGAGACAGATTAAAGACCTTACCTCAGTAGACTGGCCAATATGACAAAACAGGAAAATGATCAATGTTGGAGAAGATGGGGGAAAATTGGAACACAAATGCATTGTTGGTGGAGTTGTGAAATGATCCAACCATTTTGGAGAGCAATTTGGAACTATGCCCAAAGGGCTATAAAAATGCGCATAACCTTTGACACAGCTGTATCCCAAAGAGATCATACAAATAGGAAAAGGACCCACATGTACAAAAATATTTATAGCAGCTCTCACAGTGATGGCAAAGATTTGGAAATTGAGAGGATGCCCATCAATTGGGGAATGGCTGAACAAGTTGTGGCATATGAATGTAATGGAATACTGTTGAGCTATAAAAAATGATGAGCAGGTGGACTTTAAAGAAACCTGGAAAGACTTATATTAACTGTTGTTGAGGGAAGTGAGCAGAATCAGGAGAACATTGTACTCAGTAACAGCCACATTGTGCAATGAATAACTTTGATAGACTTAGCTCTTCTCAGCAATGAAACAATCTAAGACAACTCCAAAGGACTCATGATTGAAAATACTATCCACATCCAGAGAAAAATTATGGAGTCTGAATGCAGATTGAAACATACTATTTGCTATTTTTTTCTTCTGTTTTGTTTTCTCTTTCTTGTACTTCCTCCTGTTGGTTCTAATTCTTCCTTACAACATCACTAATGTGAAAATATGTTTAATAGAAATGTATATGTATAGCCTATATCAGATTGCATGCCTTCTTGGGGAGGGAGGTTGGGAGGGAGGGGGGAAAATTTAAAACTCAAAAGCTTATGGAAGTGATTGTTGCTAAATCAAAATTAATTAATTTTTTTTTTTTGGAAAAAGAACAATCATAAACCCAGGGGAAAAAAAAGACTTTACCTCAGGCCTGTAGGGGGCCCCCAGGCAGCTTGCAGTTCCAAAGGATTTCCTCTACCTACAAAGGCTGTTTTCCTCTGCATTTTTCTGCAGGCTGAAAATTCTTTGATTGCTTCAAACTGAAGGGGTCCTGCAGGTTGTTCAGGCCTGCCTTAGCTTAAAAGGCCAAGATCTCTCACTGCATCCAAAGCCATCTTCAGTCCTCCTGATCTGTATCTTTCCACTGGACCCAGTTGGCTCTGGGGGAGAAGGTGAGGCTGGCTTTGCACAGCCCTCCTTACTTAAATCCAGTTCACTTTCATATCTTGGCATCACCTCCCTGATGTCATCCTCTTCAAGAAGGAAGGACAAACAACCTCAGTGACTAGTGAACAAGCTACCCTACTGAGGACCCAGCAGGAACTGGCCAGCTGGGCACCACAGCTCCTCTCCTTTTCCCTTGAAATGTAAATTTTTATTGCTGAAGTCTTGCAAAATATCTTGGGTCTGTGGGCCAGATTTTTTTCGGACCATGCCTTAAACACACACCCATTTTGGCTCTCATTGATTGGCCAGCAATAGGTCCTAGGCGAAGCCCCATTTGCGCCCTTATTGGCTCTGAGTGAATGTAAATAGCAGTTGTTTCTGTTTGGCCAAGAAATTCCCTGAAGGTCTTCCTCTCCTAGATTGCCTCTTTTTTTTTTTTTGACTAGGTAGAAGAGGCCATTCTCTGCCTCCTTTCTTACCTAGCTTTAATCACTTTGCTAAGTTTAGTTCTTTACTGGGTGTGTGGTATGCCGTAGAGGTTTTTTGTTCCTTTAAAAATTTATTTAGACAATAAATATAAAAGCAAGAGTGTTACAAAAGCATATTAAAAAAGGAGTATAGGAAGTGAAACAAAAAAGATTGTAAATGATTAGGTATATATTTGTAACCTTCTGCTGTTTAGATATTAATACCACCCTAAAAGATATTTTTACTGACTTTGACATAGTATTACCCATGTTGTCCTTTACTTCCTGATCTTTTTTGAACCACCTTAACTATGTGTATAACATGAACTTGTTGCTGTTGTTTTTAACTATGTGATTGTAGTTATTATATAAGTTTATTATTTTGGTAATGTTCTTTTTACTCTGTATCACTTCATATAACTTTCCATTTTCTTTTAATTCATGTGTATTGTATCTTGTGGTGCTTTAATCTTTGATTATCTTATATTCATATGCCATGCATACATAAATAATAATTTGTTTAGACTTTTCCCAGTTGATGATGAGCCTCATTTGTTTCCAGGTTTTTACTCTTAAAATAGATTTTTCCCCTCCTTTCCATGTTGTTTTTGATGTGTAGCCCCAGCAATGGTACCGTTATGTCAAAGGATGTGCACAGTTTCTGTAACTTAATTGTACATTGCTTTATAATTGGTTAAACTCTACCAGTAATGTAGGAGCCTTTCCATTTTACAAAACCATGCCAGTACTGATTTTTGTTCTCTTGCATTATCTTTTCCAATTTAATGGGTGTTAGGTGGACTCTGAGTTGTTTGCCTTTCTCTAATTATTGGAGATTTTGAACTTTTTTTTTATGTAGTTGCTAATTAGTTTCATATTTTGAGAACTACCTGTTCATATATTTACTGCATATATATTACTATTATAAATTTGCAATCTTTTCTACATTTTGGATCTAGAAATATTTGCTACAAGTTTTTTCCGGTTTTGTTTCCTTCCTTATTCTGAATACATTGGTTTATCTTGTGGAAAATATTTTTATGGAATCAATCTTTTTTTCTTTTACAGTTTCCTCTAATTTACATTTTAAGATGTTATATATTTCCCATAGTTGTGACGGCTGTAACAGTCTTTTGCCCCATTCTTGAATTTCTTCACATGAGCATATCAGGATAATTTATTCTGCAACTTTTCCTTTTGAGAGCTGGGACTGTTTTATTTTTTGTCTTTATATCCGCAGTGGTTTGCACACAGGTGCTCAGTAAATGATTGTTGAGTTTAATCTTCTTAATACACAGTGCCACTTATCTTTTTAAAAATCTGTTTGGCTAGGTGGTGCAGTGAATAGAGCTGTGGCCTTAGAGTCAGGAGGACCTGAGTTCAAATGCAGCTTCACACACTTAACACTTACTAGCTGTGTGACCCTGGGCAAGTCACTTAACCCGGATTGCCTTACCAAAAAAAAAATCTGTTCATTTTTTAAAATAAGCTATACATTACAAATAGCTATATATTTCATTCTAATCATGAGTCCCATTCCATCAAGTGTCAGTGTCAATATAAAATTGATTTTCTCTCTGAATCAGGATTGCTAGTTCATTCTGTTTCTTACTTGTACTTTTTATATTTGTTTATAGGAGACTGAGAGTTTTATGGCTAGCTTCCTCCTTGGATTTCATTTCCTGTGGACTTCTGGACCTTTAATTAGTGTTTTTCCTCTTCATTTGTTTTAATTGCTTTGTCTGTTTTCTGTCTTAGGATACAGGGCCATCTAGCCCAATCACTGCATTTTACAGATGAGGAAACTGAGAGTCAGATAGGTTGAGTAACTTGTCTAAAGGGATACAAACTTAGGTTCTTTGACTCTAAATCTAGCATTTCTTTCTATTCTGTCCTGCTCCCATGTGAGTATGTGTGTAAAATCACACCCACACACCCACACCAGCCACCTCTGTATCTGCCTATCTATGTAGAATTTTGTCCTTCCCAGCCCTCTTGATCAGATTTCTAAGACACCTAGCCAATATATAGAATCACTGTGTTTATATAATCCATTTCTGTCCAAAGGACTGATTAAGGCTTTGATGTTAAATTGATTTTGAGGACTGAATATCTAGCTTCATGTGAGTATCTAGGTGCATGGCTTATATGCTGTTGATCACCTGCTATAAACAAAATTAGCTTTCATGGCCAAATCAGGATAATAAACAAGTATCTTTCTTTTGTAAGCAAAGGATCAGAATTTTGGAACATGGTCTCACTGTCCCTTCATTAAAGGTATATTTTCTTTGCAAGCATAATGCTTTATATGTCCTACTAGAATGTAAAAATTCAGGGCCTGGTGAAAATTGAATAAAATAGAAATCATGCCCCCCCATACTAGAAGTTAGATCTAGCGATTTGGAGATGATGGAATGCCCATGAATGTGAATTCTGAATTTTAAGAAATAGGATACCACTAAAATATTCTAACAAAATTGAAATTATTAGGTAGGAAAGATAGATCACAATATTTTGAGGGGAAATAGATGTCTATATAGAGGTCATCTAATATTAACTGGAAGAGCAAACTGAGGTCTAGAGAGGTAAAATCATAGAATAATAGATTTAGAGCAGTAAGGGATCTTTGGCTCCATTTAGTGACTTGCTTAGGGTCACACAGGTAGAAAATAATGGACTTAGGATTTGAATCTAGATCCTCTGACTCCAAATCCAGTGTTCTTTCCATTAGGAAACAAGAAAATTGCCATGGCCTTCAAGCAAGAGCAGAGAGATGGCGAAGACACATTTGTCTTTGAAAAATGTTAGACAGGAACTTCGTTTTGCATCCTTTTATCTTTGGTGCTAGTGACTTTCAATAATCCTTTCATCTTCTACCCCTTTTCTTTTTTCTCTTCGTCCTGCCCACCATCTCTGTAAAAGTCACTCAGGTTTCCACCTTTTTTGTCTCAGTGAAAGATGGCATTTGTGAACTTGTAGTCCTGGGGATGCATAATGCAGGGCTAGACTGAGAATTTAATTCAGGGCTTTTCTTTGACATGTGTTAGTTTCACCTTGGCAATAAATTGAAGACGAGTTATTTATGTCAGTTAAGCAAAAATTTATGTTAGTTAAGCACTTTTTGTTGTTGGGAAGTTTTATTGTTGCCCTTTGATTTACCATTACAGTCTGTTTCCAAAATAAGTAAAACCAACCAATCAAGTGACTCTCGCAGCTTCTGCAGCAGCATATAGTGCCTCACTCCTGTGTCAAGAGATGGGAAATGTTTCCTCAAATGTTCCTTGGGACAAAAATTGGTTTTTTACAATTAATTAAAATTCAGCTGCCTTTCAGCATTATTTTCATTTATGTTGCTGTAGTCTTTGTGTACATAGTTTTACTTCTGCTTTCAACTCCCTGTAAACTACACCTGTGTAACAGAGCTACACTTGTTTTTATGTGAGTTATTTGTTCTTATGTGAGTAATCAGAAAACTTTTGAATACTAGAACTTCAGTATGTTAGTAATAGGAAAAGTGCTTAATTATGCTTTACATTTGCTGAATTGATGCCAACTTATTTCCCATAAGCTAGGAGCACTAATTAGCAGTTGAAGATTTTAAGACATTCTTTACGTCCACTACCCTCATCTTTTATAGAAAATTTAAGAAACTAATCCCAAGTGGGTGAGAGTTGTTCACTATCACTATACTCTGATTCTAGGTCTGCCCCCATTATTTTGACTTTTATCTCTACTTTTCTCTCTAAATTCTGACCCAGATTCCCCTTTCATGCTTCCAGAGGTATGAAAGACATACCAAGTTTTAGGTCTTTTTTTTCCTTTTCCTTTTCTATTCTTTTTTTCCTTTCCTTTTTTCTTTCTTTTCTTTTGGAAACTTGGAAATGTAGGGTAATAACTGCTTTTAAAAGATTATAGAGTTTGATAACCCTTCAGTATAGTTTAACATTCAGTATGGCTTAATATTTTTACCCTTCCTTATGTATGTATGCATGTATGCTGTTGATCTGGATATAAGCCATATCTCTAAAATAAGATCTCTGGCAAGGAACAATAAAGATACACACTGAAAAAAAATCAGCTTATTCCACTCGATCTCTTTTCTCAATGATCCAGTTTGGGTCCTTGGTCTTCCTTCTTGAGCAACTACAGGTGCTTCTTTTTCCCAGTTAGTCATTAATGGTTAGGGACATGGTCTTGGCCATATTCCATTGAATTTTTAAAAAATCAGTGCTAGAATGATAAAGGTAACCTGGTTTCACATCTCAGTTCTGCCCCTTATCTATTATCTTTGTGACTTTGAGCAGATCACTTAACTACTCTGTGCTTCAATTTCCTCATTCCTAAAATATAGAGATTGGACTACATGAGCACTATCGGGTTTTTTAACCTCTAAATCTGTGGTTCTGTAGTATGCTTGTCAAGTTTACAAGTATCATAAATATAGGTTAATTAACTAACATGATGATGGATGTCAGTGAAGGATCTAAAAAATCTTGGTTGTCCAGAACAAGGGGTCTTAACGAAAGGTCCATGAACTTAAGTTTATTTTTTAATAACTGTAGTTAGATATAATTGATTTCTTTTATAATTATCTATATTTTATCTTACATATTTAAAAACATTATTCTGAGAAGGGATCCATAGACTTCTTACTAGACTGTCAAAGGAGTGCGTGATAACAATATGTGGTCTAGAATATTGAGCCAAATCTAGACTTGTTCTGCTTTGTCCCAGAGGGAAAAACTAGGAACAACAAGCAGAATTTGTGAAGAAATACATTTAGATTTGATATAGGAAAAAAAAATGCTTTAGGAGAAAGCAAGTACTGGCGTCTTTGAGGTCTTCAAGCAAAGGCTGGGTGCCCAAATGTCAGATATTGTATAGGGAAGTCTTAGTTATTCATGTTTTGTACTAGGTGACCTTTAGAAGGTCCACTGTTTTTAATGTGGGGAGCTCTAGTGGAAAGAAAATGAGTCTGTATACTCCAGAGAGAGGCATTACAAAGAATTCTCTTTTTTAAACTTTTCATAAAAGAGTATCTTAGAAATTATAAAAAAAAATTTGCTTATTTGAATCAGGAGAAAATAGTGGAAGCTGTTAGCTGTTAATAAAAACTACTTCTAAAGTTCTTTTTTCCCCTCTCACAGCTTTAAGAGAAAAGCCCACTTTTAACTGGCCTTTGTTGGCTTTCTGTCACTGATACGAATTTTGAGAAAGGTGCAGCTAAGAAATAACTTTGTGGTAGGTTCTGATTTTGAAATGTGTTATTCTAAGACCAGCTTGGTGAGTTAGGCAGTGTGCCTGATTTGAAAAATCTAATTTCAGCTGCACTATTTTAGTGTGAAACCTCAGATCTTTTATGTAACTATGAGAGGAGGTAGTATGATATTTGGCGTGCTATGATCCATCAAGTCAGGAAGAGTAGGATATGATTGAACGAATAAACAACAGTATGATATCACTTATAATGTTCCACAAATCTAGGAAAAAGAATTGGAGTTGAAGTCAGAATCCCTGTGCTTGATGCTACACTTTTAGCTTTTGACTATGGTCAAAAGTTTTCCTTGCCTTTTTAAGCCTTAGTTTCCATCTGTAAAATGGGGATGATACTTGTACTATTTGTATTGACCTCATCTTCTAAGAAAATGCTTTGTAAATTATGTAAATGTGAACAAGGTTCATATGAAATAATAATAGCATTTATATAGTGCTTTAAAGTTTGCAAAACACTTCATATATATTATCTCATTTGATCCTCAAAACAACACTCTGAGGTTGATGCTTTTATTACCCCTGTTTTGTAGCTGAGGAAACTTTAAACCAAGGCCATCTAGTGACATCATTTATGTAGCATTATGCATTTATTTTAAATGTATAAAATTAGCTGGTATATTTAAGGCACTTCCTGATGTTTGTCATTATTCTTAGATGTGTTGAAAGTCGGTTTGCTTTTCACTGCTGATAAGCAGATAATTGCTTTCTAGGTTTTGAAGTGGTTGAGAGTCATCTTTCTTCCAGTTTTGAGACCAGTTAAAGCATCATTAGGAAAATAAATGAGCTATCAGCAGTCTATTTCTCTACTTGGGGGAGAGCAAGATTGATTTATTTAAAAACTTTGTTCTTTAATGGATATCATGTAGTTGATAGAGTACTTCACAGAACCTTCATTACACAGTTCAGCTTATTATTTTAAGAATGGATGTGAAAAGGTACTTTGTCTCTAGCAGTATCTTAAGTTGTTTTTATATTGCTTGTATACAATTATAGCTTTTTTTCCCTTTCCCCTCCAGTCCTGTTGCCAGTAGTTTTGAAGACAACTCTCATGTAGCATCACCATTAGACCCAAATGAAAACTTTAATGTGGTCATTAAAGAAGAACCCCTAGATGAATATGACTATGAACTTGGTATGTGCCCTGAAGGAGTTACAGTAAAGCAAGAAGATACTGATGAAGAAACTGATGTGTATTCAAACAGCGATGATGAGCCCATACTGGAGAAACAGCTAAGGCGCCATGGAGAAATAGATGACTCAGATGTTGACCATTCTGCCAAACGGCCACTCAGTAGCCCATCGGGTGTTGCTAAAGCCAAAATGTTAAAACTAGATAGTGGCAAGATGCCAGTGGTCTATCTAGAACCTTGTACTGTAACTAAAAGCACAGTAAAGATCTCTGAGCTACCTGAAAATATGTTTTCTCAAAGTCGGAAAGAGAAGTCTCCTGTATTGACTGAATTAGACTATATGCCTGCATATATGGAGAATTCCAGGAAAGCTAGCTTCTGCTTATCCAGAGAAATAGAAAAAGAACTTAGGAAACAACCACCAGAGCTCAGAGCACCACAGAAATACTCCTGCCTTAAAGATCCTGATTGGAAATATTCTGATTTGGGTGAAAACAGCACATCAAAGACACTTAACACTAATCCTAGAAGCTTAGATGGTGATTTTTTTTCAGAAAAAGATGACTTGGGCAGAAAGAGAACAACTGTGTTAAAAATTACAGGGGCTCCAAAAGCCTCCAGTACTACTCAGAATGTCACTCCAAGTGTTCCCGGAAAGAGAGGAAGGCCCAGAAAATTTAAACTCTCCAAGGCAGGGAGACCACCTAAAAGTACAGGAAAATCTATAACAGCCAACAAAACTGCACCTGTGGGACCTTCGAGTGCCTTTCCAGATGTGAAGCCTGATCTCGAAGATGTAGATGGTGTCCTTTTTGTTTCCTTTGCATCAAAGGTAAATTTATTACTTTTAGCATTTTTTTAGGTCGTATAGGAATAATTATAATAATTTGCTTTAACTCTATATTGGTAATGTACCTAGAAATCATAGTTCTTATCACTGAAACCACAGGAGTCCTTCTGAAGTATACATTTTTAAAACATTAGCACCTATTACTATCCTGCTTGGAAATTTCATCATAAGAACTTCGAAGATAAATCCAGGTTAAATCAATATGTATGATTTTTGCTTTAATTGGAAGTAGAATTCATACTATTTAATTTATTGGCATTAAATCTGTAAAGACTTTCATAAACTATTAAAAGTGAGTGTTTTCAAAGATGATAAGGCCATGCCCCTTTTGAGAACCAGAGATTTTCTCTGTAATCAAAGTTACTCTCTATAACTGATTTATATAAAGCTGATTTTGCACAGTAGTGTAACCAAAGTGATTTTCTTCTCTGGCTTCTCCTTTTGGCTCCCTTCATAATCCTTCTCCTATCTGATCATCAGCTCTGTTATCTTGTTGACCACTATGATATTGAATCCTCTCACTGTTTTGTCTTGTTCCCACTGCATCATGGTGTTGAAATGGCTACTGTAATATGGATCCCAACTTTATTGCCCACAAAAAATTGAAGCATATTTAAAAATATATATTTATAATAGTGTTATGACATAATAATTGGTCAGTTAACTATGAGTTTGATATTACATGTAACCCACCTACTTCACTTTTAAGCTCTCACTGTTGCTTTGAAATCTTGTATTTAGGAAGCTCTGGACATTCACACAGTTGATAGAGCAGTTGAAGAACCCACCAATCTTCAGGATTCTGCCACAAGTGATCCAGGTATTCTACATAGCATAAAATTCAGAAATACTGGTATGATTTGACTGTGGAGGTAGATAGATTATAGATAACAAATATTTATTAAACACCTGCTGCTATGTGCCAAGCACTGTATTAAGCACTTTAAAATTATCCTATTTTATACAATAATTCAGGGAGGTGTAGATGCCATTGTTATTCCCATCTTACAGATGAGGAAATTGAAGCAGAGGTTAAGGGACCCCAGACTCCAAGTCCAGGTCTCTAAGTACTGATAATGTAGGATTTTCTTTATTGCATGGTGTACATTTATGCAGCATCTCCCCAGCTGTAAGGACCTAGCAGAGCTCTTGATTAGCACTGAAATAAAAATTATCCTAGAATTTGCCCTGCTCATTCAGAATATTTCTTTACTTAGATCTGGGGTTTGATTCTTGCCTGGTAAGCTAAGCACAGGCCCAGTGATTGACTGTGTTCAGAGGGTTAGTTTAGCTAAGTTTGAAGAGGTTCTATAACTGGTTTGGCTTTAGCGTGATAAATTATTTGTCTACCACAACCTCAAAAGTTTATCTGCTAAGCTGTAGTGAGATTGTAATCTGTCAGTTGAGGGAGTACTCTAAAGTGACAGTATCATAATTTTTGAAATGTTGAAGTATGTGACATAGATTTTACTCTATTACATCTCTACTTTCTGAGCAGGTCGAAGAGCAAGGATTTGCCAGCTGGAACAGGAGTTGTTAGAAGATTTGAAGTCCTTGAGGCATAAACAAGTGATCCATCCTGGTCTTCAAGAAGGTAAGTAGGGAATGGGAGTGGGGAATGGTTTTTATTATAGTTCTAAAAAAGAACTCTTAAGTGAAGTAGATAAAATATTCTCTTGCATAATTCTTTTTTTATTTTGTTAAGTAATTAACAGAATTTATTAACTTTTCATAGAGACAACCTTTGGTTTAATTTGTCCTTTTTCTTATGTCTCTTATGTTTTTACTTTGTTTCCTTTCTATGTTCAATTTATTATGTTGGTCTTTTTCTTTTTCACTGATGCTAGTATTTAGGGCTATGCATTTTCCTCTGACTACAAGTTCTGCACCAAGCTGAAAAATTTTCATATATTGTATTTACATTTTTATTATTAGAAATTATTTTATAAACTAAATTTTGTCTACAAGCTTTCACTAGAAGGATTAATTTTTTTTTCCTTTGGGAACTTTTTTCCCTCTAATATTTTGTGTATTATCTCAGACTGGTATACAGAATTGCTGTCTTTTAAAAGTGTAAATGTATCCTTGTGGACCAGTGTATTTGAGTATTAGTATTGCCACTTACTCTTAGTGACCTTGGGCAATCACTTTATCTTTTTTTTTTTTGGTTTGTTTGTTTTTGCTTTTTGGTGAGGCAGTAGGGGTTAAGTGACTTGCCCAGGGTCACACAGCTAATAAGTGTCAAGTGTCTGAGGTCATATTTGAACTCAGGCCCTCCTGACTCCAAGGCCGGACTTATATCCACTGTGCCACCTGGCTGCCCCTCACTTGCCTTTTTTCAACTTCAGTTTCCTTGTCTCCGTGCTGGGAATAATGTTTGTTCTGGCAGCTAGATGCATGGTAGATAGAGTGCTAAGCCTGGAGTCAAGAAGACCTGAATTCAAATGTGGCTGCAGACACTTAACTAGCTGTGTGACCCTGGGCAAGTTACTTAACCTCTGTTTGCTTTAGTTTCCTCATCTGTAAAATAAGGATGATAATAGCATCTACCTCCCAGGATAATTGTAAAGATGAAATGAAATAATAATTAATTATAAAGTGCTTAGCACAGTGGCTGGAACATGTTAGCGGTCATCATCATCAGTTACCTCATAGGGATGTTCTATGTAAAACTCTTTGTAAAATGAGTACTACATAAATGTAAGTTATTATTTAATGCAGTCAGTACGTATTTTTTTAAGGCTAATTTAGCTCATTTATGTATACTTTTAAAATATATACTAATCAAACAAAATATAAAACTTTTATTTTTTAGTAATACTGTTTTTTTTTTGCTTATGTCTTTCTAAAAGGACTTTAACTTGTATTTCCTTTTATATTATATTAGAAAATAAAAGCATCTTTAATATGTACAGAGAAGCTTCATTATCATTGTTCATCATGCAAGTGCCTGTACTTGTGACGGTTGCATTTTTTTCTCCGTCCAGATCATGGTTCCATATGTTTAGGGATTTCCTGTTGAGAAATTTACTTTACCAGTGCATATCAGAAAAAGTTCTACAGCTGATTTGCACAGGGATAAAGAGCCAATATATGACAGATGGTGGTGGGACTTAAACCTAGGTCTTCCTGAGTTGAGGTCACACAAGTTAGTGTAGGGAAACAAAACATTAAGACAAAGGAATTTTCTCAACTGACTGACTACTTAAAACATTAATCTTTTCTTAAACATCACTACCTTTCTGCTTAACATTAGTGTTTATCTCCAGCTGTTGTCCTTGATTTTGGACATTTTCTTCTGTAATTAGAATATATTTTTTGTTAAATATTAGTACAAACCAAATACTTCTGATTAAACACCTCATGGAATCATGAAAACATGAAAGGTATAGTAATGATATGAAGTTAGAAGTTCCTTAGAAAAGTAGCAAATGAGTAACTGATAAATCTCATGTTCTTTTCACATGCCAGAAGCATGAGTAGTGAGACAGATTGTGAAAACGGGGCTAAGAGGTATGAGAGCAAAACATTCTGAGATGAAAGGTGAAGTGATGTGATAGATGGAAATGCAATTACCAAAATAGAACACTTAGATCTTATCCGAGAATGTTTTACATTTATGTGAAGGCATGTTTTAAATCATTGATAGATATGATTAATTCTGCTTATTAGTAGAAATGCAAACTGATTTGAAAAAAAAAGAGTCTTTAGCTTGTTTATAGGAGTAAAAAGATAGCCAGTCATGGTGGCACAAGCCTGTAATCCCTGCATTATCCGCTTCCGGAGGAGGCTGAGGCTGGTAGATCATTTGATCTCATGAATTCTGAGCTGCCTATAGTTAAAGCCAATCAGATATTTGCTGCCTAAAGAGAGGCAAAATTACCTAGGGTGGAAAGGGAGGGAGTAGCTCAAAACTTTCTTGCTGATAAGCGATGGAGTCCAGTCCATGAGTGCCCCGTTTTACTTCCAGCATGGGGAAAAATAGGGAGGGGGGGAAGGAGAGGGAGGGAGAAGATAGATATTCATGAGTTTTGACTAGTTTAATAAGGTGTTTTTTTTTTCCTGCCAGAAGTTTAAAATAAAAGATGAAAATATAAAGTTCAAGGATTCTTATTTTAGATCATAACCCTGAGCATATTGTTGACACTAATAACTGACAAATGAGGATCTGATGAAATTAGACCACTTAGCATTTGGAGAGACTATCGAACAAGTGCATTCTACATCATAGGGACTGGGAATACAATGTGGTTATAGAAAATTAAATAAAAAATATATGCCAAGTAATTTTCTGTAGGAGGGCACTAACAGCAGGCAGGGTGTTTTTAACCCGCAAGTCCATGGAGGATAGATTTCAGGGGGGAAATTACATCTTTATTTTCACTAACCTCTAATTAAAATTTAGCAGTTAAGTGGTATGAGGGGTCGAATGCTGGGCCTTGAGCCAGGAAGATTAGAGTTCATATCTGGCCTCAGACAGTATCTGTGTGACCCTGGCTAAGTCACTTCTGTCTGTCTCTGTTTCCTCATTTGTAAAATGGGGATAATAGCACCTAAATTCCTGGGGTGATTGTGAGTATCAAATGAGATATTTGTAAAATGCTTAGCACTATGTCTGATAGGTAGAAGGTGCTTAGTAAATGCTTGTTCCTTCTGTTTCCTTCAATTATGAACGTAGGTAACAAGCTAAAGTAGTATTAGTGGTACTTGTGACTTTATTATTACCAACTGAAATATTTTCATTACGTATTATAGTTGTTGCTGATATCTAGAAATATTGTTTACCATCATTACTATTTCAAAATTACTGTAGCTGTTGGACCTGATGCTAGATTGCATGTGATTGCAGTCCTCTTGTCCATAGGCTATATTTTAATTTAATTAAAATGCTCTGTATTTTATTTTATGCATTTAAAAGCATTATGAGGGGTGGCTAGGTGGTGTAATGAGTAGAGTATCAGCCCTGGAGTCAAAAACACCTGAGTTCATATCCACCCTCAGACATTATGTGACCCAGGGGAAGTCAGTTAACTTTAACTCCCCCCAGAATTTAAATAAATAAAAATCAAGGCATTATGTGAGGGATGCATAACGCAAAAAAGGCAAAGAATCATGTTTTAAAGGAAGCTAGGGATCCTTTGGGCTTCTAGAGAAATAACCAGGGCAGGAATCCCAGAGCAAAGGGAAGCCTTGTAGTTCTGTAACTCTGAACCAATGGAGCTTCCCATTTGGCTGACAGTGACTTGTGTCCAGCAGCAGTTTACTTTTGTTCAGACCCAAACGTAGGTCACGAACTTGTAGATCTCAGACCACGGAGGCAGCAATGAGACTTTGTTCTGGTTCAGACTGCTTTGAAACCTCTGAAAACTTGCAAAGTCTTGGGCCTGAGCTATTTCTGAAATACTTAAACAACTCACCACTCAGTACCCAAAGCAGCAACAGGAATATACCCTAAACCTTCCTTCCACAAATACCCAGAACCTGGCTCTAATATGAGGTTCGTTTTCAGGACCTCAGCTGGAAAGATGAACAAATAAAAAAACAAATCCTACCATAAATAGTTATTATGGTGACAAGGACAGTTAAGACATGAACCCAGGAGAAGACAGTGATTTCCAATGCATTTGTAAGCAAAGCCTCAAAGAATAACACAACGTGGGTACACATTCAATTAGAATTTCTGGAACAGATGCATAAAGCAACTGTTTTTTTTTAAAGGTTTTAAAATGTTTTTACCAATGAAAAGGGAATGCTAGAGGAAAAAAATTGGAAAATTAATGGGATATGAAGAAAGGATTATACAAGGAATGAATAACTTGGCACAGCAGGGACCAAAATCAAATTAGAATGGACCAAATAGAAGCCAGTGACTCTATGAAGCAAGAAATATTAAAAAGAACATCCGAAGACTTAAAAAGAAGAAATTTTGTAAGGTATTTGAATAGCAGAAGGAACTGACATGAAAAAGACATTGAGAAGAGAAAATTTAAGAATCATTGGACCACCTGAACACCTTGAGCAAAACAAGAGCCTAAACATCATATTTCAAGAAATCTTAAAAGAAAACTCTCTAGATTTCTTGGAATCAGAGGGCAAAATGGAAATATAAGAAATACATTGGTCATTTCCTCTAACTCCTAGGTGGAAACTCCCAAGAACATTACAGTCCAAATCCAGAGCTTCTAGGACAAAGGAAAAATAGTGTAAGTGGCCAGAAAGAATGAATTCAAGTATTGGGGAGACATGGTCAGGATCACACATGATTTAGCAATTACTGGTATGAATTAGTGGAGAGCTTGAAATACCATATTCTAAAAGATAGAATAAAGACTTATATCCCAGAATTAGTTAATCAGCAAAACTGAGTATAATCTAATATGTGAAAAGTGCACCTTTAATGAAAGAGACTTTTAATCTTTTCCTGATGGGAAAAAAAAACAGAGCTGTGTAGAAACTTTGAAATTCAAACATAAATGAACAAAGATATAAAAAAGTAAGCATGAATGAACTATGATAAAGAACTAAACAAGGACAAACTGCTTACATTCAAATGTGGAGAGATGATATATGTATTCTCTCTCTTCCCTTTCATTAGAGATGATAGTGTCTAGTTAGGCAGACGGCCTAGGAGTAGTTGTGTTGTCTTGATGATCTTAAAAGAATAATGGAATGGGAGAGAAAGAGGAATATACTGGACTACCAGGGTAGGATGAAAGAAGGAAAAGCAAGTTAGGGAAAATTACTTCACCTAATCAGGGTGCACAAGTAGATATCTACCCAGACAAGGGGGGTTTGGGAGGGAGTGACTGACACTTGAACCTCATTGTCATCTGAACTGATAAAAAGAAGGAAGAACACACACACACACAGTTGGATACAGAAATATATTGCTCTCAACAGGGAAATAAGAGGGAAATGGTAGAAAGGTGAAAGAAGAAGGTAGATTAAGTTAAAGGATTAATTCTAAGGAAAACAGACCATAAAGATGTTTGAAAACAGCTCTTTGAGAGGAGAACCTGAGGAGATGCTTATAAGTTGGGAAATGGCTGAACAAGGGTAAAGTATATAAACATGATGGAATAATGTCTTATTGGAAGAGATGATGAACAGGCTAGTTTCAGAGAAAACTGGAAAAATACATATGAACTGATTAAGAACCTGAGCAAGTTATGGAAAGACAACAAGATGATAAAGACAAATAACTTTGAAAGAATTATGTAATGACTATCCATGATTTCAAAGGACTAATGATGAAACATGCTATGTATCTCCTGGTGGAGAGGTGAAAGAAAGAATTGGAACACAGACTAAGATATAAATTTTTTTGGCATGACCAGTGAGGAAATTTGTTTTGCTTGGTTATACGTGTTTTTAACGAGGGTTTTGTTTTTCCTTTATTAGTGAAGTAGGGAGTGTTTTTCAGGGATGGGGATAAGAAGGTGGATTTTTGCTGATAGGAAAAAAATAAAATGTAATTTTAAAAATAGAGACAAAAGATCTGTGGTGTCGTCGGTGCAGGTATTCTTATCTTTAGAGTAACCCCCCCCCTTTTTTTTTTGCTTTTTGGTGAGGCAGTCAGGGTTAAGTGACTTGCCCAAGGTCATACAGCTAGTAAGTTCAAGTGTCTGAGGTCAGATTTGAACTCAGGTCTTCCTGACTCCAAGACCAGAGCTCTATCCACTGTGCCACCTAGCTGCTCCCCCCTCCCCCTTTTTTGGCTTCCTTTTAGTTTCTCTAAAGTAGTAAGATTTTATTTTAATAATAAGTTCAATGATCATAATATTTGCTTTGGTTATCTAGTTGCATTGTTTGGTGTGTTTTTTCCATTGAGGCAAAGAGCTTTGCCATATTTTCTCATTCTGTGTAATTGTTACTCTTTTGTTTCCATAATAATAAAGGAGATATCCCAACATACCAGAGTTGTTGTTCTGATTCTTTTATCACATCAAGGGTAGGTAGCAGTGCAGCATTACGGCTGTCTGGAGATGTTATAGGACTGTCCTGTAGACTTACAGATCTAGAGCTAGAAGGGACCTCAGAGGCCATCTAGTCCAACCCCTCTATTTTACCAATGAAAACCTAGGCCCAGGGAACTTAAGTCATTGACCCAAGGTGACCCAGGCAGGGAAGCATCAGTGGTGGGACTGAAACCCAGGTCCTCTGATTCCAGAGCCAGAGTTCTTTCTCCTGTACCACTGTGCCTCTTTTATTTCTTCAGTCATACTGTCCCAGACTCTTCTATTGATCTCTTGTATACAGATGCTCAAGATGTAAGAGTAATCACTATTTGACACGCCTTGTATTTCTGTGGTTGGTGGGTACGTGCTGTGAATTTTAATTGTTAGAAATGCTGTATTTACTCCAAGTTAAACTGATATGTACAATATACTGTTCAATAATAAAGCACTGAGTTACTTACCAGGAAGGGTAAAGCTTCTTTCCATGTTTCCATGTCACAAAATGGAAACTTCTTAATACTTCTACACTTAATGTGGAGATTCTCTGCTGGGTATTAGTATCACTCAAAGAACAAATTTTACTGCGCTCAGGATAAGGGAAAAGTGTGAACGCTTGAGGTCTGGGAGTATAGATGGCTGGAGTAATTGCAGGCAGGCAGGTCTAGAGCTGTGGACAATAATGACTGGAAGTTAGATGCTCCCTGCTCTTGTCTGAGTAGTTGCAGTAAGTTCCTTCATGCTGCTGGGAAGCCTGAATCTCACGCTCTGGTTCTTAACTGCATAAAGGGCTCATGTCGATGTGGGCTTCTAGGGTACCACAGCCAGGCTAGAGGCATCGCTCAGTATTGCTGTACTGGATCTGTCTGATCAAAGGTGTTACCGTAGGCCTACCATGGCAGTTCAGCCAGACTACTTAAGAATTACGTAATAAACGCTCAGTTCCCAAGGGTGTTAGGGCCAACAAACTAATATGCTGGCATTGTTAGCACAGGTTATCATATACTTAATAAGAACTTAGGCTAAATATATGTAACAGTTATCTTACGTTCATAGAACTGTTAGCTATATTCATGTAAGACCAACATCTAGTTATCATGAGTTACATGGACATATTGCTATATTGCTTATATTCTTTAAAGTGTTTGGGTGTGCTCGCTCCCAGTTCATGACTGAGTCACTCTTGTTAAGAGCCTTTCTATATACAAACCTATTCTCTGTGATACCTTTTACGCTGTTACTTCAGTGCAGATTGGTCTTGATTTTTCTGTTGGCCTTTGGCTTGTACTTCTAAAATTATAAATAGTGATATTCCATGATCTACATATGTGGAGCATCACCAGGAGAATATTAATCTCAGGGATATACTCTTTTTTTTTGGATATTTTAAAATTCAGTTTTATTTTCATTTTCAAATTTTCTCCACCTTCTCACTGATTGAGGAAAGTAGGAATCACAATATCTACATATCTATAACACATATAAAGTTATTCAAAACATATTTCTACATTGGTCATGTGCCAGGAAAAAATAAAAGGAGAGAGGGAGAAAGGAGAGGAGAGGAGGGGAGAGGAGGGAGAATAATACAAAGTTTTAGGGTACGCTCACAGTGAGCATGGCATGGATGATGAATTAGCAAAGGAGGCTTGCTCCCAATTGTCTAACAAACAAAGGACAAATCTTAGGGATATACTCTTGCCAGCAGTTTAGAATTATTAAAAGCACATTTCAGTTACCCAAACAGAATATAACTTTATTTCTTCCTCAATTCTGGGCCCATCTTATTGTCTGTCAGAAGCATCTAAGTGCCCACTGAGCATGTGATATAATCAGTTGTTTCTGGCATGTGAAAAGAACATGTGATGTCAACTTATTTTATATGTCTATATTGCATACATATATAGCTTATGTTTATACCATACTTATCTTTAGATTTTTACAATTATCTTCTAGATGGATAGATAAACACAACACCAAAGTGCCCTTGGTTTTTTTTCTTGTTTTTTGCTTTATTTTTTTATTTCCTGAGACTAATTGGTACTGGAAAAGATTACTTACAGTGAATCCAATTAAAACAGGGACCAACATTTCATAGGAAATAATGGAAAAAAGTTCTGGCATGTCATATTGAAAAGTGAAATTAAAAATTAGGAAAATAAATAAATATCTTATTTTTTAACAACATTTAGGTTATAATCTCAAACATGCTAATTCCTAGAGTGAATAAAGAATGAATCAAAATATGTGGATTTTTGAGGGAGGTGGGTGGCAGCCGCGTAATTTCCCAACAAAACATGGTCGCATAATGTGACTTGGTTCACATGAAGCTTCTTCCCATTTCCAATTCTTTTTGTCCCTAAAAACAGTAGTATTTTCAGATCAGTATTTCCTTTTGGTCTTTGTTTTTCTGCAGGGCATGTGATATATAGTTGATGCTTTTTTGATAAATCAAGTTTTAGGAGTTTGGAGGTGGTTTTTTTAGTGGGGGATAATTTCCCCTACTCCCAAATTCCATTATAGCTTGATAGGCCATCTTTTATTTCAAGTTTGATTTTTTCCTATAGGATCATAAAGATATCAGATAAATATTATAGAGGCCTCATTAATTTCTTTTCCCCCAAAGTCTTCTCTTGATGCTTTCATATTCAGATCATTTTCTTTGATGAGCCTATAGGTTCATCCTCCTCCATACTCTCTTTAATGGTTAACTGATGTAGCTTTGCCAGATCCACATTTGTTAAAGTTTCTAGAATTGAGATGCGTTGCCTATGGCATTATTCAAAATAAGAGCCTTCAATACCATTTTTTCACCTTATTTTTTCTTTCTTCTGGGTGAACGAAATCTCAGTAAAACATACTTTATGTTGTGACTTGTATTTCTGATAGAGAGCCCTTAGGTTTGTTTTTCAATGGTAAGAGATTTTCATTGTATTAATAAAGGCTTTAGTTTTGGTTTTTAAATTGCCATTTACATTTCTGCCAACAAATCAGAGTTACTGAAATTTTCCTTGATTGAAAATCCCTCTCAGGTTGATTTTTATAAAGATTTATCTGTATTATTAATTATATTTCCATTATCTCTTGACCAATGCTCCTTCTATATGTTGATTTTTACACATTTATTATCATTTTAGATCTGCTTTCAGTATCTGCATCATTATTCAAAATAAATGTAAACAGTTGTTTCTGGTATGTGAAGAGAACATGTGACATCAGCTCATTTGTTACATTTTAAAGGATAGTGGCTTCTAATTTAATATCAGCCACAATTTTTACATTTTAATATGCTTCTGTGATGTATTCTATGTCTAACACTTGACTTTAAGCTCGTGGTTATTAAAAAAGAAAGA
This sequence comes from Phascolarctos cinereus, assembly GCF_003287225.1. NCBI lineage: Eukaryota > Metazoa > Chordata > Mammalia > Diprotodontia > Phascolarctidae > Phascolarctos > Phascolarctos cinereus. The sequence goes on from NW_027555736.1 coordinate 186,413,659, forward strand.
AATATTTTCTAATTGCAGAAGAAAGTGTTCATAAATAACCAAAGAAGTCATAAATAGCAAATATGTTTACAACATCTGATATGCAGGTTAGTGACAAAGACATTGATATGCTAGACAGGGATATAAACGCTAATGTTAAAGTATTTAAATTAGTATTGGAGAGGGAAACTAATTTTGAAAGTGTTCAAGTAAAGTGAATAATTTTGTTTTATTATAATTTTTTCTTCTGTATACAACTCATAGGGAGGCATTATGGTGTAGTAAATAGAATGTCTGCTTCAAGTCAGGAAGACCTGGGTTCAGGGTCCCACCTTTTATGCATATATGGACTACTTGACCACTGAGCAAGTTGCTTAACCTCTCAGTGCCCAGTGCAACTCTCAGACTGTAAGATGTAGAATGGTTTTGTTGAGTGATACTGTGAGAAGAAGAATATACATCCCTAGAGAGCGCTGTACAATTATGAAACCACAAATTTGGATTAAAAAAAGATGTTTGTGTGTATGTGTGTGTGTATGTGTATTATATGACATTAAACTCATCGTGCTTAAGTTATAACCTAGGAAATTCTGCTTTATTTTTGCAATATGGCCAGTCTCTTAAATTATTTTGGATTTAATTGAAGGGTGTTCGTGGGCTAGATAGTGTTGGTACCATGTTGTCTTTGAATAAGAACATTTGGAAAACCTTATGTAGCAATAGGAATTTTTTCCTTTTTGGGCATATGAATAGGGTCTCTTCCAAGATAATAGTAGACACCTTAGAAGAGAAATTGCTTCCTGTTTTATAGCTTGATGTTGGTTTTCTTTGGATTATTAATTAGCATCATCTGTAATCGCATTTATCAGTCATATTTGTGGGAGATCGCTTACACATAGAGAGTTTGAGGGCAGCAATTTGGTGTCGGTTTAAAAAAACGTGAATAAAAAGGCACAGTTGGATCTTACGTTCTTTATCAATTTTGTGACTATGAATATGTTGTTTGCTATAGACTGAAAAAACCTTATCTTTTGGTTAATTCAAAATTTTCTAAAACTAAGCAAAGAGTTATATCAGTGGGTAATTACTGATTCTTGGTTGCTGATTTCTTGTTATTATTGTTGTTGTTGTCTTGCCTGATCTTTTCTCTTCTAAAAGGCTTTCCTCTAAGTTGCCATGACCTTTGATTCCTGAATGTCCTTTAAATAGAATCACTTTCAGCACAGATTTCTCCTGGACATAGTACATAGTGGATCAGGTCTACTCTCTCTTCCTAACTTCATCTTATGTGCCATCAGCACTTCTTCATATAGTACATTGGGTTACCAAGATGAAATAGTCCAAATGTGGGGTTTTCACTTTTGTTAAAGATGATAATAGATGATCACTTTTACATTTCTGGCAAATCTGTTGTATTTTGTGTTCATTTGTTGTCTTCTTCGAAGTTTCTTCTATAAAAGCCCTTGGAATGATTTGTCTTAGGTGAATTTGATGCCAAGTTTTCTTCAGGCTCTCATTTTCTTTTGAGCTGGTGTTTTATGAACCAGCACTAACTACAATGTTCTGTCATCTTTGTCAGAAATATATTTAATCTGTACCTTCTACTACTTCCATGTGCCCACTGCACAAATTAAACCAAACCAAACCCATAAAACAAATTCCTTGGTAATTACAGCACCTACCTGTATGGGGATCAAATGGGATAATATATGTAAAGAGCTTAGCGCATTACCAGGTACATAATAGGAATGAATAAATCCTTATTCTGTTCCTGCCCCATTATTATCCCCATTTTACAGATGAAGAAACCGAAGCAGACGGGTTAGACTTGCACAGGGTCACATAGCTAATAAATGTCTGAGGCTAGATTTGAATTCAGATTTTCCAAATTCCAAGTCCAGCATTCTGTGCACTACTCTACTATTATAGAAGTATGTGGAACCTTAGATTTCATCTTGTTCAGTCACCTCATTTTGCAAATGAGGAAGCTAGGGCTCAGAGAGGATAGGCTTTCATTCATTCGTTTATTTATTTTATATTCACGCAGCTACAACTGTCCAGTGAAAAGCACATTCTTTCATTGTTTCTTCTGTGGTCTGCTGTTGATAGGAAACTAAGACATGAATGAATACTTATATTGTATAGTGTTACTTTTTTTTGTGTTAGAAATTCAGTTTTGTTTTTGTTAGGTATTTTCAAATAGTCTCTGGTAAAAACTTTGTATTTTGGAGTTAGGCTTATTAATGCCAGCTTTTTTTTTTTTTAACAATTTCTTGAGACACCTTTTGTATGGCTGTGTGGACACTTGGCATATGTAATAGCTTCTTAAAGATTTCTCTTACAACAACAGCTGTTCATAGAATATTATGTGAATTGAAATTGTCTTTGAACACTTCTGCTTAGAACTTCTAGAAATTCTTAATATGTCTCAAGTATATCTTAATATGATGCTCCATTTGATATTATTGGTGGAATGGCCATGGGAAAGTCATTTAACATCTCATTGTAAAATGTAATGTTTTTACTTACATTTGTTTTTGAAAGATTATTTCTTTTAATGCTATATTATGTTATTTCTGACAGTGGGTTTGAAACTGAACTCAGTGGATCCAACAATGAGTATTGACCTTAAATACTTGGGGGTACAGCTGCCTCTGGCTCCTGCCACTAGCTTTCCTCTCTGGAACCTTGGAGGAACCAATCCTGGCTCTCCGGGTGAGTAAATAGCATTTGAAAACTCAAACACCATTTTTATTATTTAGGGCTAAGGTTGTATATGATATGAATGTAAGATAATATTTCTTGAAAAGCAAGTGAAATCAGATCTTATGTGTAATGGTGTGGATCTTACCAAATGACATGTTAAATAGTTGATTGGAATTTTAGTGACTGACTATATGTTGGGTTCTTTCTTTTTCAGATCCTGGATTTCCTTTTGTTTCCAGGACAGGGAAGACCAATGACTTCACGAAGATCAAAGGGTGGAGAGGAAAGTTTCATAGTGCTTCTTCCTCTAAGAATGAAGGTAACCAAACATTTATTTATTTATTTTTTAGGTACCCAAATTTTTAGAATGAAATAATTATTCCCAGAAAATGTTCTATGAAACATGTAATTTGATACTTATTCTTTCCTGCTCCTTCCCTTATAATTTAAATTGAACCAGAAATTGTGAAAAGAAATACATTTTTCTTATATTTATTCTGTTCCCTTCATTTTTGCAAGTATAGCCTTAGTTCTTATTTTTAAGCAATTCAGAATCAGATTATTGCAACAGCTTTCTTATGGCTGCTTAATTCTTTCCATTACATACATGACAACAAAGCAAGAATCATCTTCTGTGTTTGAAGAAAAATGTTTATTTTTCAATTATCAAGTGTCCCCCCCAAAAAAAAAAAGACCTCTGCCAAAAAGAAAGAAAAAATCCTTGTCACAGATATGTATGGTCAAGCAAGACAAATTCACATATTGACCATTTCCAGAAGTGTGTGTCTCGTACTACATGTTAGTATTATCCTCTCTTTGTCAGGAGATAAGTAGCATTCCTCATCTTTGGTCCTTTGAAATCATAGTTTATCATAGCATTGATCAAAATTCTGAAGCCTTACGAAATTGTTTGTTTTTACAGAGTTTTTGTTATAAATTTTTTTCCTAGTTCTTTTCGCTACTCTCTTTTTCAATTTGTACAAATCTTCACAGATTTCTCTGTAATTATATTTTTCATTATTTCTTATAGCACATTAATGTTCCATTATATTCATCTGTCTTAATTGGTTCAATCATTCTCCAGTTGAATGGTACAGTCTTAGCTTCTACTTTTTTACCACTACAAAAAGCTACTATAAATATTTTTCTCCTCATAGGTCCCTTTCAGGTTTCTTGAATCTCTTTGGGGTATAGGCCTAGTAGTTGGAGAATCATCTACTTTAAGCATGATTTTCATCATGTCAGTTATGTTTTCCTTTAGAACCTTTTAAAAAAATTATTATTTTTACATGTTTTTGTTTTTTTATTTTTGTTTTTTAAAATTAATTTATTTTTAGTTTTTAACATTCACTTCCATAAGCTTTTGAGTTTTAAATTTCCTCCCCTTCCCTTTCTGCCTCCTTCCTCAAGATGGCATGCAACTTGATAGAGGCTTTACATATACGTTCCTGTTAAACATATTTTCCATTAGTCACATTGTAAAGAAGAATTAGAACTAATAGGAGGAACCACAAGAAAAAAGAAACAAAACAGAAGGAAAAAATAGCAAATACTATGCTTCAATCTGCATTCAAACTCCATAGTTCTTTCTCTGGATGTGGATAGCATTTTCTATCATGAGACTTTTGGAGATGTCTTAGATGCTTGCATTGCTGAGAAGAGCTAAGTCTTTCAGAGTTAGTCATCTCACAAAGTGTCTGTTGCTGTGTACTGTGTTCTCCTGGTTCTGCTCACTTCACTCAGCGTCAGTCCATACAAGTCTTTCCAGGTTTTTCTGAAGTCTGCTTGCTCATCACATCTTATAGCATAGTAGTATTTCTTTACATTCATATACCACAACTTGTTCAGCCATTCCCCAGTTGATGGGCATCCCCTCAATTTCCAATTCTTTGCCACTGCAGAAAGAGCTGCTGTAAATATTTTTGTACATGTGGGTCCTTTTCCCATTTGTATGATCTTTTTGGGATACAGCCCTAGAAGTGGTATTGCTGGGTCAAAGGGTATGCACATTTTTATGGCCCTTTGGGCATAGTTCCAGTTTGCTCTTCAAAATGGTTGGATCACTTCACAACTCTACCCACAATGCATTAATATTCCAATTTTCCCCTGTCTTCTCCAACATTTGTCATTTTCCTATTTTGTCACGTTAGCCAATCTCCTAGTGTGATGTGGTGCCTCGGAGTTGTTTTGATTTGCATTTCTCTAATCAATAGTGATTTTAGAGCATTTTTTCATATGACTATAGATAGCTTTAATTGCTTCATCTGAAAACTGCCTGTTCATATCCTTTGACCATTTATCAGTTGGGGAGTGACTTGTCTCTTATAAATTTGACTTAGTTCTCTATGTATTTTAGTAATGAGGCCCTTATCAGAGACACTGGTTGTAAAAATTGTTTCCCAGTTTTCTGCTTCCTTCCTAATCTTGGTTGCGTTGGCTTTGTGCAAAACCTTTTTAGTTTAATGTAATCAAAATTATCCATTTTGCATTTCCTGATATTCTCTATCTCTTGTTTTGTCATAAATTCTTCTGTTCTCCATGAAACTGACAGCTGTTCCCCCAGTTTCCTTATAGTGTCAGCCTTTGTATTTAAATCATGTACCCATTTTGACTTTATTTTGGTATATGGTGTAAGATTTTGGTCTATGCCTAGTTTCTTCTGCCATACTGTTTTCCAGTTTTCCCAGCAGTTTTTGTCAAAGAGTGAGTTCTTATCCTAGAAGCTGGGGTCTTTGGGTTTATCAAACAGTAGATTACTGTAGCCATTGACTACTGTGTCTTTTGTATACTTAAACCTATTCCGTTGATCCACCACTCTGTTTCTTAGCCAGTACCAAGTAGTTTTGATGATTGCTGCTTTATAATACAATTTAAGATCTAGAATGGCTAGAGCCTTTTATAGTAATATCCCAGAATCATTATGAATAAGACTTCTGGAACATCCTATGTAAAATACTTTGTGGTAGGTGTGAATATTCTCATTTAAGAAATGTACAAATGAGGCTCAGAGAAGCTAAGTGATTGCCCATAGTCACATAATTTAGAGAGTAGGACAGCTAGAACATGAACACAGCTTTCATCTCTGCATTCTATTCCTCCTCAAACCTCTCCAAGACACATTTTCCTCACTGAATGAAGAAGCCTTCTCTGGTAGCTTCTTAATCACTCCAGCCACCCCTTATTTGTCTGCCTAGACTTAATTATGTGGATATACTTTTTTTGGTTTGTTATCTCAGTTGTGTGTTCTTATATGTATTGTCGCTTCCATTGAAACATAAACTGAAAGATAGAAACTTTATTTTCTACTTTGACTTAAAAACAAAAGAAAACAAAACTTAATCAGTATGAATGAATGTTTAATTATGGTTTTTTCCCCTGTAAAATAATGAAGTTAAACATTGTTGAACAAGAATATGAAGACATAAAAGATTTGCATATGAAACCATGAATCTCTCTTACAGGTTGTTTTTTAAAGTTTATTAAACTTAACATGATTAAACTAACATGGCACTATTTGTGGTCTTTGTACCCTTTTGAATTTCCTTTGATTTGAGATCCTTATACTTATTTATTCCTTTTTATTCTTTAGTTGCTGTTTTTCTCTTCTTCTTTTCCTAATTAAATTTTTAAAGATGAGAAACAATTTTTTAAAAATAGTGTTTTAATTTAATAATGCCTTGTAGATTACCCCTGGCCTCCTTTTTCTCTTGTGCCTCACTCTTAGAAATGCTAATTCTTTAAGATGATGGAGAGGATAGAGTATCAGAGGAGTTTTCTTGTTTCTGATTGTGCAGTTTTTTACTTTCATTTGCAGAGGACAATTTATTTTCTCATTTGCCATGACATCTTCTCTCTGGGTCCATGCCTTCACACTTTTATGGGTGCCAGTTGCCTTCAGGAGTTCTGTTTCCCCTTCTCCTGAAGTAGGATAACTGGTCTCTTTAAGCGCCAAATCCCTGTATATTATACTTACTGTAAGCTCCTATTTCCCATTATCTAATATCTCTCTTCTCCTCATGGGAACATCCTTCAGTTGGATCCTTTCCCACAGATGAAATGAGATTTCTTCCACTTTTTTAAAATTTGTTTTTTGGTGAGATAATTGGGGTTAAGTGACCTGCCCAGGGTCACACGACTAGTTAGTGTCAAGTGTCCGAGGTTGGATTTGAACTCACGTCCTCCTGACTCCAAGGCCAGAGCTCTGTCCACTGGGCCACCTAGTGGCCACCCTTCCACTTATTTTAGTCCCTTCTTTTGCCTTCTCAGTTGTCCTATAAGCCTTCTCACCCCAAGGTGGCTGGTGGGTAAAAGGGCTACTGAGCGAGTAAGGGATTTGTCTTCACTGCTTTTAGTTCATCATTCTTGGTGTTTTAGACTATGGATAATTAAAATTACTTTATCTGTTGTGCATAATTCTTATTTCAAAAAGATTTGAGAGGTCATGAGGGTCAGAGAAAGTCTTGTCTTCTATCTTGTTGGTCACATGACCAGGAAACCCCATTTGAATTTTATTCACTCTTCTGCCTATTTTTACATGTTTCGTAGATGACTTTGTCTTCTTGTTTTGTATCACTGTCATTGCCACCCATTTCTTTCATTTCCCCCCCCCCCGCAAAAAAAAAGTGCTTTTAATAAATACAGCCAAGGAAAGGAGATTCACCCTTTGGCTCATTCTCATTGTGCACCTCTGGTCCATTACTTTTTCACCTAGAGGTAGGAGGCATGCTTCATCAGTCTTGTAGAACCATGATTGTCATTGCATTGACTGGAATTCTTAAGTCTTTTAAGGTAGTAAGTGACAAACTTAGAATGGCATGATAGAGAGGTGGGGAGTCTTTGTTTTGATAACAAAAGCTCTCTGTAATTTTGAGTTAAAGTATATTTTCCTCAACTTTTGAAGACTTTATATCTGCATTGGTAGAGGAATTCCTTTCACTGATGAAATGGCAGATCCCTGAGTGTTCAGGGCATTTTACTAAATTATTGGCATGCAAAAATAGACATGATAACTCTCAGATCATAAGCTCCCTGAAATAAAAGTTTATATTAAGTTCTATTTTGGTATGGGCATGGCTTATTTCATATGCCCAATGTCCCGAACGTTTATGGGCAGGTAGGGGAGATCTCCTTCTCTTTCCCTCCCTTCCTCCTGTTCACACATGCACATGGGACTGTTCACAATCTTCAGAAAATTGGTGATAGAAAGGAGTCTCTTTGACATGTGAGAGACAATTTGAGGAAATATGTAGAAGAGAGAGCAGGAGGAGTCAGTGAAAGATAATACTATGAAAACTAGAAAGTTAGGTTAGAGCCACATAGTAGAGAGCCTTGAATAAACGAATCTAGAATTTGAATAGGCATTGAGGATTCCTTTAAAGGCTTTTGAGAAGAGTTGTGATGAAATTAGTGTGGTGAATTATGAAGATGATTTGAATTGCTTTTTTAAGCGTGAATTGGAAAAGGAATACACAGGAGCAAGAAAATGATACATTTTTTTTTCCTTTTTGGCGAGGCATTTGGGTTAAGTGACTTGTCCAGAGTTACACAGCTAATGAGTGTCAAGTGTCTGAGGCCGAATTTGAACTCAGGTGCAACTGATTACAAGGCTGGAGCTCTATCCACTGCGCCACCTAGCTTCCCCAAAAGATAGAAGTTTTAAAATGCATGGGTTATAGGATTAGTCATTTTTTGTACTACTCTTTTTTTTCTTCTTTCTCAGAATATCTTGTCCAGTAAGTAATGTTCTATTCCAGTGTTGCTCAAAGGCTTGCTTTTTTTATAGTGCATTTTCCAGGATTTATAACTGTACTTTTCTCAAAAATGTGTGTTTTAATTTTAGGTGGCAGTTCAGAGAGTTCCCTGAAGAATCGCTCTGCCTTCTGTAGTGACAAACTTGACGAATATTTAGAAAATGAAGGCAAGCTAATGGAAACGAGCATGGGCTTTTCATCAAATGCTCCCACGTCACCTGTGGTATATCAACTACCAACCAAGAGTACTAGCTATGTACGAACATTAGATAGTGTTCTAAAGAAGCAATCTATAGTTACCCCATCCACATCTTACTCTTCGAAGCCTCATCCTGTACCTTCTGTCCCTCGTAAGACCAAGTCTCTCACTAAACAAGCAGTTTCCAGTGGCCGAACTAAATCATCCTATAAACCCATTTTGCCGTCTCCTGTTTCACCAAAGCAGAAATCATCTCATTTAGCTCCAGGAGATAAGGCCACCAAGACTTCCCCAAATAGCATGTTGGAAAGTCAGGGGGAAAACTTCATTGGACCAACTGTGGATGAAAATGTGTTGCCAAAGCAGATCAATCTTAGGCAGGCACATCACCAACAGCACCCAGCAACTCGTCCTCCAGGACTGTCTAAATCTCAGGTGAAGCTGATGGACTTGGAAGATTGTGCCCTGTGGGAAGGGAAACCACGGACCTACATCACTGAGGAGAGAGCAGATGTGTCTTTAACGACTCTGCTTACAGCTCAAGTATGTACTTTTCACTTTCCAGAAAGTATAAGCTTAGGTGAGAAGGGATGTGATTAGTTTTTTGTTTATTTGTTTTTGGTGAGGCAGTGGTTAAATGACTTGCCCAGAGTCACACACCTAGTGAATATCAGGTCCTCCTGACTCCAGAGCCAGTGCTCTATTCTCCGCGCCACCTAGCTGCCTCCTGATTAGTGAAGGGAGGTTGGAGTGAGGCTTCTCAACAAAAAGAATCAGTTAGTTCATAGCATTTAACTTACTTTATATCTTAGTTACAATTACAAATAAGCTAAGGAGATATACACGGGTTATAGATCTCCTCCCAGCAGAGGGAGACAGTATAATTGTGCTTTTGAATAACATCCCTCTCCTGTGTTAAGGTAGCTTGCTATTCTGAAATCTCCAACTTCAGTCCCCAGAATGTGGATAAGTACATTTTCTGATCTTGTTAAAACAGCTTTGAAAAGTTCTGCTTATAAGGTACTAAATCTCAGAAATTTAATTAAATTTATGACTCTAGGGAGAAAAAGGTAACATTTTGGTTTAAAATTTTTCAATAAGAGTTTTTAAATCGGTACTAATATATACAGTGGTCTTTGGGTACTTGTCAATTGACATTTGATCATATCTTTAAAAAAAAACAATAAAAACAATGAACATAGCACCTTCCACTTTTAATCTTTCGTTTCTTAAATGGAAAATTAGTCCAAAATCTAAGAGGAAGGAGAATCTGATGAGTCTGTTAACCTGGGTTTTATCAGAATCCCAGGGGGACTAAATTCTTTAACTGAAAATCTTTTCATTCAGATGTTGCAACTTTTCTTTGTAGGAAATATTTGTAATTGATAGTCATCCCTAATGCCTAATGAGGAACAAGGGTGTAGTTTATTGATTCTTAAACCCCTAATGCTCCCATTCTACATATGTTGTATTCTCCCTCATCTCTCTTACCTGTTATGTAGAACTCTGCGTGCGTGCGTGCGTGTGTGTGTGTGTGTGTGTGTGTGTGTGTGTGTGTGTTTTCAATTGAGAGTAAGTCCATTCTTGTTGATAAGTTTAATAAGAACATTCTCCTACTTGTCTGTAACCATGAATTCTTGAGAGATATTGCTCCTTGCCCTGGCTATGCAATCACTTTGTCCTTTGAGTTCTAGATGAAAATCTAGATGGTAGTTTTTAGAGATTCTCAAATGAAGAATGGTGTTTCAACGTAGTTATAATGTGGAACGTATTAAAGTTGTAGTTGTGATATTGATGTAGATTATGTGAGACTGCATTTAGTGATGGTTAGGGGTGATGTTAGCAAAAAATTTCAGCCGAATTATAAGTGTTTACTTTAATTTTAGGCCTCTCTCAAAACTAAACCCATCCACAAAATTATCAAGAAACGAGCTCCCCCCTGCAACAATGACTTCTGCCGACTGGGCTGTATATGTGCTAGTCTAGCCTTGGAGAAACGCCAACCTGCTCATTGTCGTCGGCCTGACTGTATGTTTGGCTGCACCTGTTTGAAAAGAAAAGTTGTGCTTGTTAAAGGAAGATCCAAGAAAAAGCGTTTCCTGAGGAAGACTGCTCGAAGAGACTCAGTATTTTCTGGCACCCTTGAGGATCAGAAAAAGGAAGGAGGAAAAGAAGTGACCAGGGAGGAAGATCGGTTGAGAGAAAAAAAGAAGAGAAAGAAGGTGGAATATAGTGAGTATTAATTGGAGTTGAGCAGAGGGGGGGTTTGTGTTATTTGAGAAATCTTTATGAGAATATTTATGTATGTTATGGTTATTTCAGAATTTATCAGTGCATTAGTAATCTATATGATTCTTTTCCACTCAGTGGATTGATGATTTCTGATTTGGAAATTCTTTCCATCAATTCATGTTGCATCCCATCCATACTTGGCCATCCTGTGCATATCTTCTCATAAGTTTGACATGAAATCTACCTGGCTTACCAGAGATCTGCTTTGATTTTTCCTGATATCTTTAGGGTACCGGTAGAATAATCTGGCTGTCCACCTATCATCTGTTGATTAACTCATCTTCTCTTCCTATGATTCAGTTTCTTGATGATATCTTTTACTCATGTTTTTCATAAGCAGCCTGTTTATATCTACCATGCAATTTTTCATTGCCCTCTGTATGTGAATTCACTTTTAATTCTTTGGAGACTTGTATTCCATAAATTTCAGTACTATATATCCAGTATTAGGCATCAAATTTTAAAATAGTTCTTTGTTTTATTTAGTGAGTTTTCTGTCTTTGCTTTCTATCATGCCATTGAGTTATGGTTCTGGTCTTTCATTAGGTGGGCAGAAAGTCCGAAACAGTTTGATTGGCTCAAGGTCAGTTTACATTTCAGAGACCATTATATTGGTTATTTTTGAATGTGTTTTTTCTCTTTCTCTCATTAAGGTAATATGCAATTTAAATAAACAACACACGTTAAGCACTTATGAAGTGTAAGACATTGTGTTAGGTTCTGAGAGTATAAATAGAAACAAAAAAGGGTCCCTTCCCTCATATATGTGTACTCTTGGCATTTTATTGAGTTTACAATAAACCTGGTTTCGATTTACACTTGGGTTTATTCTCTTCCCTTTTCTGTCTTTATAATTAGTTCTCCATTAACCATTATGATAACAAGTTGATATAACCAGCTTCAATTTATTAGAAAATTTAGTTTACCCAGGCTCTTGCTATTGCTTGTCATTCTTAGATGTAATACGACTCATATTAATTAATATGACACCTCATCCAGAGCAAGTGAAAAATCAAACTTGTCCATTTTAATGTACTTCTTGGTCTTTGGGATTATTTCTGGATTCAGTTTTCTATCCCATTCCTTTTACTCATTAGCATGACTAATAGACAAATTTAATAACAAACAAATAAAACCAAATAACAAACAACAGTGTTTGTTAAGCACCTTCTGTGTGTTAGACACTGCACTGAGTCTAGGGAGACAAAACAAAATTGTTACTGTCCTTAAGGAATATTTTACTTTTTATGTTGACTTTACTGGGTGATAGAGACATGTACCTTAATAGATAGAGAGCTAAAGTATTTAGTTAGCATTTATTATATGCCGGGCTTGGTGCTAAGTATAGGGTGTAGGTAGAAGCAAGAGAAACCCAGCATTCACAGAGCTTACATCCTAATGGGAGAAGACAATAACTAAAGGGGAGCTGGAAAGGAATGGAGGTTTAGGTGGAATATGCATGCTTTGTCATGGTGAGGAGATGGCCAGGAAATGGTATGGAGGCTGTAATCCTGGCAAGATAAGGTGAAAGTCTGCCTTTCAGAGCTTGGGGAACCAAGATTGGGGTTGGGGAGTGGTAAATAAAGATGATGGCTGGAGTGTAAGCATTGTGGTGAAGGGATGTGTAGGAAGTGGCATACAGGGTTGACAGCATAAGACGGAAACTTGGCTATCAGTTGGGGGGCTTAGGGATGCCCCAGTTCCAAGTTTGGAATAGGAGGTATGGGGATGTGGATGATGGCTGAGTGTGTGGCAACATGGTGAGACATGGTTCGGAAGTGGTATAGAGGCCATCATCTGTAGATGAGTAAAGAGAAAGTATGTAGTGGGTTTTGGTAGAAGAGTAGAGGAAGAGCAGTGACAGATTTGGGAAACCCATCTTGGATTATTGCTCCTATCGTCCGCCTCCTTTGTTCTTCCAATTCCTGTGCTACTAAATGTGCTGGAGAAAATTGTGGAATGGTTAGGGTATTTTTGCTGTATAATCTCCCCTTGTTGCAGCAGTGCACTCTTTTTACATTTATGTTACTGATTCTCTATCCACTCTCTGCTGTGGCTGTTCAAAACCTTTTCATCCTTCCTCAGGTCTCTCGCACCAGTGCCCTCTCTTATCCTCTCAGTTGAGAACTTTACTTCATACTTTCCCCCCAAAATTGAATCCATTCAATGAGAGCTCTCTCTTCTCTTCTCCACTTCTCATATCACTTATATATCTTCTCCCATTGTTACCTCCTTCACCTCTGCCTCAAATGAAGTGGCTCGTTTCCTTCTCATGTTCTTTAGCAAATTGCCCACACCTTTATTCCCTTTCTTTCTAATTTTCAGTCTCTTGTCTACTGGCTCCTTCCTTGAAGCCTATAAGTATGCCAATATCTCCCTCATCCTTTAAAAAAACAAACTTGTTCTAACTATCACTCCTAGTTATTTCCCTTTATCTTTCCTCTCTTTCTTGGTTAAGCTTTTTTTGTTTTAGGTAATTGGGGTTAAGTGACTTGCCCAGGGTCACACAGCTATTAAGTGTCAAGTGTTTGGTCTGAGGCTGGATTTGAACTCAGGTCCTCCTGACTTCAGGACCTGTGCTGTATCCACTGTGCCGCCTAGCTGCCCCTTGGTTAAGCTTCTTGAGAAAGCTGTTTATACTAGATACCCCTCCTTCTATCCTCTCATTTGCTGCAACTACTCTATCCAAGATCATCAATTATCTTATTAAAAAATTAACAAATATTTATTTTCTCTTCTTCCTACCTTCTTCCACATGTTTGTTAGGTTTTTAAAAATTTTATTAATTTATTTTGATTTATCAGCAATCACTTCCATAACCCCAGAATCCTTCTAAAAATACACATCAGGCAAAACAAATTCTTATATTGGTCATGTCTAAAAATAGAAATCTTATCCAGCATTTTGAGTCTTCTGTTAGGAGGTCGATAGTACTCTCTATTATTGGTGTTCTGGAATGGTACCTGTTCATATTATTGTTTGGGCTAATTAAGTTTTTCAGAGTTGATTGACTTCACGTTGTTGTTGTTGCATAAATTTTTCTTGTGATTCTGCTTACTTCATTTTGCCTTAGTTCAAATAAGACTTCCTAGATTTCTCTGAAAATGTCTCCTTAGTTTTTTTATGGTACAATAGTATTCCATTACATTCATATATTATAATTTGTTTAGCTGTTCTTCAGTGATGGATGCTTCCTTAGTTTCTGATTCTTTGCTTTGATAAGAAAGATCTTCTATAAATATTTTTATGCATATGGGTCCTTTTCCTCTTTCTTCATCTCTTTAGGGCATAGATGTAGTAGTGGTATTGATGCATCAACAGATAAACACAGTGACTTTTAGGGGCTTATTTCCAAATTACTTTTTTTTTTAAATTTAATTTTAGTTTTCATCATTCATTTCCATAAGCTTGAGATTTAAATTTTCTCTCCTTCCCCAAGATGGTGTGCAACTTGATAGAGGCTTTACATATACGTTCCTGTTAAACATATTTTCACATTAGTCACATTGTAAGGAAGAATTAGAACCAATAGGAGGAACCGCAAGAAAGAAGAAACAAAACAGAAGGAAAAAATAGCAAATACTATGCTTCAATCTGCATTCAAACTCCATAGTTCTTTCTCTGGATGTGGATAGCATTTTCTATCATGAGACTTTTGGAGATGTCTTAGATGCTTGCATTGCTGAGAAGAGCTAAGTCTTTCAAAGTTAGTCATCTCACAAAGTGTCTGTTACTGTGTACTGTGTTCTCCTGGTTCTGCTCACTTCACTCAGCGTCAGTCCATACAAGTCTTTCCAGGTTTTTCTGAAGTCTGCTTGCTCATCACATCTTATAGCATAGTAGTATTTCTTTACATTCATATACCACAACTTGTTCAGCCATTCCCCAGTTGATGGGCATCCCCTCAATTTCCAATTCTTTGCCACTGCAGAAAGAGCTGCTGTAAATATTTTTGTACATGTGGGTCCTTTTCCCATTTGTATGATCTTTTTGGGATACAGCCCTAGAAGTGGTATTGCTGGGTCAAAGGGTATGCACATTTTTATGGCCCTTTGGGCATAGTTCCAGTTTGCTCTTCAAAATGGTTGGATCAGTTCAAAACTCCACCCACAATGCATTAATGTTCCAATTTTCTCCTGTCTTCTTCAACATTTGTCATTTTCCTATTTTGTCACGTTAGCCAGTCTCCTAGGTGTGATGTGGTACCTCAGAGTTGTTTTGATTTGCATTTCTCTAATCAATAGTGATTTTAGAGCATTTTTTCATATGACTATAGATAGCTTTAATTGCTTCATCTGAAAACTGCCTGTTCACATCCTTTGACCATTTATCAGTTGGAGAATGACTTGTCTCTTATAAATTTGGCTCAGTTCTCTATATATTTTAGACACTGGTTGTAAAAATTGTTTCCCAGTTTTCTGCTTCCTTCCTAATCTTGGTTGCATTGGCTTTGTGCAAAACCCTTTTAATTTAATGTAATCAAAATTATCCATTTTGTGTTTCATAATGTCCTCTTTCTCTCTTGTTTTGTCATAAATTCTTCTGTTCTCCATGAATCTGACAGGTGAGCTATTCCTTGCTCTCCTAGTTTCCTTATAGTGTCAGCCTTTATATTTAAATCATGTACCCATTTTGACTTTACTTTGGTATATGGTGTAAGATTTTGGTCTATGCCTAGTTTCTTCTGCCACACTGTTTTCCAGTTTTCCCAGCAGTTTTTTTTTTTAAGGCAGTTAGGGTTCAGTGACTAGCCCAGGGTCACACAGCTAGTCAAGTGTTTTTTCTGAGGCCAGATTTGAACTCAGGTCTTCCTGACTTCAGGGCCGGTGCTCTATCCATTGCGCCCCCTACCTGCCCCTTCCTAACAGTTTTTGTCAAATAGTGAGTTCTTATCCCAGAAGCTTGGGTCTTCCAAATTACTTTGTAGAATGATTGTACCATTTAACACTAACGTGCAATGCACTAACGTGCTTATTTTCCCACAGCTCCTCCAACGTTTGTCACTTTTCTTTTTGTAGCTTGACATTTCTGATGGGAGTGAAATAAAGGAACCTGAGTTGCTTTAGTTTTTCCTTTCCCTTGTTATTAGTGATTTGAACAGTTTTTTATATGGCAATTGACAATTTAGATTTCTTCCTTTGAAAGCTGCCTGTTCAAATTATTTGACTATTTATGAATTTGAGAATGATTTATTCTTAAAAATTTGGATTAGTTCTGTATTTTGGAAATCATACCAGATAAACTTATTGTCAAGATTTTTTCCCCAGTTATCTGTTTCCCTTGCAATCTTAACTGCATTTGTTTTGTAAATTTTATATAATCAAAATTACCTTTTTTTATATCATCTGTGTTCTTCTCTATCCCTTGTTTGGTCATGAACTCTTCCTCTTGCCATAGATTCAAAAGATAGTTTCTTCCTTGCTCCTCTAATTGCTAGTCCTTGATTTGCCCCAGGTACGTCACACCCTCCTCACTATCCCTCTGCTCCCCACCCTCCTTTCATGACCTCTCGACATTGATTCACCTGTGGACAGCATGTGGCCAGGCTCTGTCCATCATGCCCCAGGCTGACCTCTCCTCTATTACCTCCACATGATTTCCACCTGTACTCCTGTCTCTTTGTTTAAGTCTTTCTGTGGGGTAGCTAGGTGGCGCAGTGGATAGAGCACAGGCCCTGAAGTCAGGAGGATCTGAGTTCAAATCCATCCTCAGACCAAACAGTTGACACTTGCTAGCTGTGTGACCCTGGGCAAGTCACTTAACCCCAATTGCCTTTAAAAAAAAAAGTCTTTCTGCTGTCACTCTGTTAGTGCTCTTGGCTGCTGCATTTGTTCATCTTACCTGCATTTTGTTGCCTGGGCTGTTTGAAAAGCAAATAATCTCTTCAGGTCTGGTTATCTTTCTGATAATGTTTCAAATATCTCTTTATTATTGAATGTGCATCTTTTTTCATTTATAGTTCACCTCAGATTTGCAGAATAGATCACCTGGGGCTTGCATTCTAAACTGTTGCTCTTCAGAATTCATTTTTCCATTCCTTCTTGAGTTTTCTAGTTGGTGCAGAATAGTCTTGTGTTGTTCAGAATTCATTTCCTTTTTATTTGAAAGTCTTTCTCCTGTTCAACTGCAAAATTTGTTATTTCTGAATAGAATTGTTCAATTTGACTATTCTCTATCCTTAGAGTTTGCATGCTTGGTTTTTTTTCTGGTAGGCGATCAATGTATTCTTTCAGTTGATATTTAATTTGTATTCGGACGTTCTGGACAGCGTTGTTGCATTATTTCTTTCATTGTAATGTCCTGTCTTAGAGATCAGTGTAGATAGAGAATACATTTTCTTTTAATGTTATTCTTTTTTGTTCCTTTTCTAGATTGTCCTTCACTTCTGTGTATTTACATTCCCAGTTCATTGTTCTTTCTTTTGTTTCTTTCATGAGACTTGCTGTCTTAGATTCAAGCTTTTCTTTTTCTCTTCTATTATTTTTGCTTTGCAGGCTGTACATTTTATTGTCATAACTCACATTTCTCTTTTAAACTACTTGGGAAGAGCATATTGTTCCACGTTCTCCATTCCCCAGCCTTCTGTCTCATCAAGTGTTGGATCATTTTCCTTTGTATTGCAGTATTTATTCATAGATGTCTGAACTCATTTACTAGCTCTGGAGGCCATATTTCCTTCTGTTGTTAATGTTTTCCCAGTAGACTTATCTGTTTATATACAAGGTCTTTAGTTTTCCTCTTCTTGAGATATTTGTTAGTTTTGTTCTCTCCTCCAGCTCCCTTATTTTCTTCTATTGGTCCCTTCTTACAGTGCCCCCTCTCATGGTAGTTTTCCTGGTGGCTGGATCTCAAAGTGCCTAAGTCTTCTCCCATTCTGGATAAGCCATGGGTTCATTAGCCTAGATCTCTGCCCCAAATAACTTTTAAGGGAGACAGAAGTGACCCCAGCTGGATGCTGGGCCCTTGACCTTCAGCTTAGTGAAGTGCTATACAGTCCCCTTGCACAGAGGGTCTTGTCCCATTCCCTCTGGCAGTCGTCTGGCGTGGCTGTTCAGAGGGCTGCCACACTGGTCACACTGTCGCTGAGGATGATTTCTGTGTTTTGGAGATTGGGTCTCCAAGGCTATGGGAGGAGGAGAGAGTTGGGGTGTGGGATTGACCTCTGTTTCAAATCCAGACACATGCCCTGTCCCTTACTCTGTGTTCTTCTCCTTTCTGGTAGAAATTTTTTGCAGTACACAAGTGCAGACCTGTGCTGCTGGTCACTAAGGCCCCAGAAAATACTCCAGAGAGTATTACTCTGGAGTCTTGTTCTCTACAACATTAGAAAGAGGGAGGTGGGACTGGGATATGGGGGTTGAGTTTTGTTGCAAGCCCATAGTTTGGGTTGGCTAGTGCAGCTTCATTGCTAGTAGTTTAATGGACCATAGGGAGGGAGAAGAGGTGTTACATGAGCTTGAGGTTGACATCAGTTCATTTTTTAAAATCTTTTTGGGGGTTCTTGGGTGTCCTAGACAAACGGTGTCAAACTCAAATAGAAATGGGGGCACTGATCCATACATAGGGATCCCTGTGGGCCACGTGTTGATTGAGTTTTAAAATGCAATTTCATCTATACTTTTATTTATTTTGTTAGATATTTCTGGATTACATTTTAATCTGGTTCGAGCCACATTTGGGAGTACTGGTCTGTATATGTTTGATATCTATCTCCTAGACTATGGAAACAGCTGAAGTTTTTTTATCTGAGGTTTATAATTTCTCTTCTGAAGAGGTTTGAATGTTTGTGGGGATTAGAGAAAATGTCTGACATTCCATCCTGTTGGTAACATGATCCAGAAGTCCCCTGATGATCTCTTAATTGCCAGATCTTAAAGCTTTTTCTCAAACTCTTATCATTCTTGATCTCGCTCCAGCATTTAACACCATTGATAACCCGCTTTTCTTGAAAACTCTCTTCTTTAGGTTTTCATGACTCTCTTCTCTCTTGGTTCTCGCCTGTGTATCTGACTTTTGTTAGTTTTCTTCGCTGTACCTTCATCCATGTCTCCCCTCACATAAGCAATCTTCACCAAATATTGTCATTTTAACTTTCACATCTCTCATGAATGTCCCTTTCTCTCCACTCCTACAACTACCATCCTTGTGCATGCCCTCCTCACCTCTCACTCTTCTGATTGGTTTCCCTGCCTTAAGTCTCTCTTCACTCCAGTCCATCCTTTACTTAGCTCTGAAAATGATGTTCCTAAAGTGAAGGACTGACCTTATTCCCTGCTTGCTCAATGAGCTCCAGTGTACTTATTTTACCTCCAGGACCCTGTGTTTGGCATTTAAAGCCGCTTAAAACCTGGCCTTTTCCTACCTTTCCCTTCTCGTTTTATTACTTTATGATACTGCTACGCTGGCCTGCTTGCTGTTCTCTCCACATGAGACTCCATCTGTCTGCTGACTAAATGCATTTGCACTAGCTGGAATCCTCTCATTCACCTTTGCCTCCTATCGTCCCTGGCTTCCTTCAAGACTAAAAGTTCCACTTTCTTCAGGAGCCCTACTTCAACCACCCCACTCCCTATATCTTGTCCCTGTCTTGCAAGATTACCTTGTGTTTGTACTGTACGTAATTTGTATGTGCATATTTATTTGCATTTTGTTTCCCTCATTAGAATGTGAACTCCTTGACAGTACAGATCATCTTTTTTGCATCTCTTTGTATCTCTATTGCTTAGAATGTTGCTTGGGACATGCAGAGAATTTAATAAATGCTTATTGAGGTTGAGTCAAAAAAGACTTCTTCTAGGACCTGCCCTTGAACTGAAAGAATTCCAGGACAGTGTAGGTGAGGGAGTTCATTTTTATCACGGTGAACCGCTTCTTCAAGAGTCCAAAAATAGTATGTTGACTTTGGGGAATATCAAATAGGACAATTTGACTAGAAACTAGAGTTAGTGAAGACAAGTAATGAGAAATCAATCTGGAAGGATAGGTTGGAGCCAGATTGTGAAGCATTTTAAATACCAAACATAAGTTTGTATTTTATTGTATTTTATTCTTATTGGCAATAGGAAGCTTTTAAATCTTTTTCAGCAGGGGAATGACATGATCAGACAGTCCAGTTTGGCAGCTGTGTGAGTTGAATTGGAGCAGGGAGAGACTGAAAGCAGGGGAGCTAATTAGGAAGCTGTTGCAGTAGCCCAGGTAAGAGATAAAGAGTGAAGCTTGAATTAGGCTGATGAGTATTTCAGTGGTGATTGTGGAACAGATACAAAATATAGAATCAATAAGATACGGCACCTGATTGGATGGTGTGAGGAAGACATAGGATGATGAAGTATTCGAGATGACTTTAAGGTCACCCATTTGGGTGGCTGGAAACATGAAGGTGCTTTTGCTAAAATTAGGCAAGTTAAGGGGAAGGGTAATTAGTCTTTTTTTGGCTGATGTTGCATTTGTCATGTCTTTGGGTATTGTCTGGTTGGTGATGCCAGCTGGAGCTTAGGGTTGGAGATAAGAAATAGATATGTAGATTTCAGAGTTATCTGCTTAGAGATTATAGTTGAACCCATGGAAGTTGAGTTCACTGAGAAAGGTTATAGACAAAGAAGAGAATCTTCATGCACGTGTGAGGTAGAGCATGGTTGATGATCCTGCACGGGAGAATGAGGGATGGTCAGGCAGGTTGGAAATCAAGAAGAATTGTTAGAAAAAACCTGGGGAGGAGAAAGATATTATGAGGAGGAGGTCGTTCACTGTGTTAACAGATATTAAGAAGGCTCTAAACGCCACAGAATATTTAGCATTTATGAGGTAAGAGGTATTCTTTCTTGGAAAGAGTAGTTTGGGTGAGGTTGGCAGCCATATGGCAAGAAATTGAGAAATGAGTGGATGTTGGAGAAATGAAAGCAGCAGAGTAGAGATGCCTTTTAAAAAAATAAGTTTTTATTAAATTTTTTTTTAACATCACCATAGTTTCCTGAAGTATCCCTTCCTTTCCCATGGGGTTGTTAGCATCAAATGATATATTTGTGAAGCACTTAGCACAGTGCCTTGGGACATAGTAGGTGCTTAATAAATGCCTGTTTGTTCCTCCCTCCTTTCCTTTTTTCCTTTCTCCCGTCATCCCATATAACAAATAATGTTTTAAAAAAAGATGGAAGAGGCAAAAATCAGCATAACTGATAAATAGATCAAACAATTCTGAAGACGTGTAATGAGCAATGCCCGTGAACCTCTTCACCTTGCAAAGAGTTGGTTTTGGGAGTTGTTTCTCACATCTCTTCTTTCAGACCTTTCTTGGTCTTTATAATTTTGTAGTATTCACTTTTGATTTTGTGTGTGGGGTTTTTTTTCTGTTTACATTGTTATAGTCATTGTGTATATTTTCTTGGCTGTAATTCACTATGAATCAATATTCATGTAGCTCTTTCCATGCTTCTCTGCATTCATTTTATTTATCATTTCTTAGAGTACAGTAATATTTCATTACATTTCATGTACCACAGTTTATTTAGCCATTCTTCAAGCACAAGGCATCTTTATTTCCAGTTCTTTGCTGTCACACAAAAAGGCTGTTATAAATATTTTTGCGTGTATATAGATACTTTATTAATAGTAGAAGCTTTTTTCTTATCAGTGTTCTCATTGTAGTATAAGCTCAGTAATAAATTCTCTTGATCAAATATTATGGAAATTTTAGTCACTTTCTTTGCATAATTCCAAGTTGCTTTCCAACATAGATGTATCAGTTCACAGCTCCATCAACAGTGCACCGTTGTGCCTTTCCACAATCTCTCTAATATTAACTGTTGCATTGTAGATACCTTCTTCCAGGAGTTTGGCTATGAAAAAGGGATATATAAGATGATGGGATGGTAGGGCCAATTGGAAATTTTTTTTTTTAGAGAATCAGGGACATCAAGTCATTTTTGTAGAAAGTATGAAACAAGCCAAGGATAAAGAGAAATGTTGGAAGACTAGAGACAATGGAAGGAGCAAGTTCCCGGAGGAAATAAGAAGAGATGCCTGTTGGGAAGGGGTGGGGTGTTGATGTTGACAGTAGAAAGGCTACCTCCTTATCCAAGACTGAGGCAGAAGAAGAAAGAATGGAAGGGATTTAAGATATGGATTGGCTGAATGGGGGACTTCACAATGAATACTTTATTAATTTTTTTCATTTAAGTATGAGGTAAGTTTCTCTGCTGGGGAGGAGTGAATAGGAAATAATGGTGGAGGGGACTTGAAGGAAGCAAGGTGTGAAACATGCTGTTAAAGGTGGGTTAGAGTCAATGAGGGTAGAGTAAAAGGCCTGGTTGAGATTAAATAACACATTTGAGGTATACCTAGTCAGCACAGTTAGGTGACTTAACTCTAGCAACATTGTTTAGTAGAGTGTATAGGTGGGTGGTGTGAGTATTTGGCTTGGAGTTTGGAAAAAAGAGGAGCAACAAGAAGTTGGACTCAAGGAGGCATATGGAGTCGAACTGGTTAACTCTTAAAGTCAGAATTTTGAAGAGAGTGCAGTGAGACCAGTCTAGGGCAAGGGGCATCGGACTTTGAGAAGTGGAGCGATGTTTGATCCATTTATTCAGATTTTAAAATCCTACTAATGAGGCCACCTTTATATATGGCTTTACCTTTACAAAGTGCCAAATGTTTCCTCATTTGATGCTCATAACAACTTCGTGAGATTGACAATGGATCTATCATTATTTCATTTATGAAATATCTTGTACTTCGATTGTAACTTTTAAGGTCAGACACATGGCTAGGTAATTAGTGGTGGAACTAGGATTAGAACCCAGGTCTTTTGATGTCCATGCCTTCTACCAATATATTTTAATACTTGTTTGATGGCATCTCAGTAACTAAACTATTACATGAAAATGTAGTTTTAGATGCATTATAGATTTTAATTCATTTAGTATGTTTCTTTTCCAATATCCATCACATACTGGGATAGTTTAGCGTGCATATGAATGAAAAAATATATTAAACGCTTAACTGTGTCCAAAGCAGTGTGTTAAGCGCTAGGGATACAAATAGGAAAGCAAGACAGTGTTTGTTCCCTGAGGAGCTCACATAATAGTGAGGAAGATATAAGAAATTTCAGTAGCAAGTTAGATGAAAAGGTCTCAAGATCCTTTAAATATAGTAGCAAAGCAGATGGTAATAAATATTTTCTTTAATGCTATTTCCATTGGTAAAACATTTTTGATGTTGAATCACTTGACAGTGCCAAGGATTTTGATGGAGAAAACTTTCTTTTTGGGATCTTGAGTAGCTATGAGTGCTGAAGGGGCTGTAACACCTATAGTAGCAGTTGCCAGATTGAATCTCCAAAAAAGATGAAGCCCTAGTTGAGATTAGATACCAAACTTGTAGTATACCTAGTCGGCACAGTTAGGTGACTTACTCTAGCAACATTATTTGGTAGATCATGGATTTACTGGCTTTTGGATTGTGGCTTTTGGGGCTGTGTTGGGATCAGGGCTATTGGTTGGAGAGTGGGGTGGCGAGCTATTTCTTGGGTTCTTAGGTTCATTGATCTGGGCTGTCTATGTAAGGATATGAGGGGAGTTAGTGGCAGTGATGTAATCTGCCAGGCACATGCCACCTCAAGTCTCACCCTTAAGCATGTCGTACTACTTCTGCTAGGCTGGATTTCCAGCCTTTTTGGTGGTATGTGGTT
This sequence comes from Phascolarctos cinereus, assembly GCF_003287225.1. NCBI lineage: Eukaryota > Metazoa > Chordata > Mammalia > Diprotodontia > Phascolarctidae > Phascolarctos > Phascolarctos cinereus. The sequence goes on from NW_027555736.1 coordinate 186,437,270, forward strand.
GGCATTTGATGGCATTTATTAAGGGCCTAGTACATTTCAGACACTGTGGTAAGTACCGTGGATATAAAAATGGCAAAAGACAGTTCCTGCGTTCAGGGAGCTCATATTCTAATGGTGGGGTGTGGTGTGGTGGGGAGACACAACATACCAGCAACTGTGTACAAATAAGCTCTATGTATGGGGTAAATAGGAAATAATCAACAGAAGGAAGGCACTAAAATTAACAGAAACTGGAAAAGGCTTCTTGTAGAAGGTAGGATTTTAGTTGACACTTGAAGGAAGCCAGAAATTGCTCCTTTCAATATTGGGTGTGGGAACTGGACTGGAAGCAGCCAGTGGTCTTTTGGACACTGTTAGCCCAAGTATTCTCAGGCTGTCTTATTGATGGTAGTTGGTCATCAGTTCATAATGGTGGGTCAGTAGGTTGGAAGAAGAGCCAACAGGCTTGGATAAAGGTCTAGAAAGGCAAATTAAGGGTAGATTGTGGAGGATGAAAAAAATTCGTCAACAAACATTTATTATGTGTTCACTGTGTGCCAGGTGGTGTGCTAAGCACTGGGAATAAAAAAAGGGGCAAAATCACAGGAGGAAAAACTAAGGAGTTGGAACTCATTTATAATACAGACACAGAAGAACCTTTAAAGATTGTCGAATGGCAGTTAACATAATGTTTTAGGAAGCTTAATAATGAATAATATACGCTGTTTTTCCTATTGCCTAGCATAATGCCTTATGTATAAAATAATAGGAATAATTAATAAATGAGTTTTCAATTGAATTTAATTATATTAATACTACATATTTATGTAGCACTTTCAGGTGTACAAAATGCTTTTCTCACAGCTCCATTAACTTTATGAAGTAGTAGCAGAGAATTCAGATCTTTAGCCTTCACTGAGTACCCCAACCCACCAGCCTCCCATAAGCAGGGCGCACTGCTGGTGGTCTGGGACCTACTCAACAATTTCTCTCTTGCTATGATATAGGCCTTGCACTCTGCACTATCCATTATCCCAGTTTTCTCTTACAAGCAGTGGACCTCAACTCTGTCTAGCCAGGAGTGGGGGGATCCTTATTTTAGGGGATAAAACTATGAGAGAGAGACAGAGAGAGAGGAGGATCCTTATTTTAGGGGATAAAACTATGTTTTACAGATGAGAAAAAAGAGGCTAAACAACTTGCCCAGGATCACACAGACAGACAGTAAGTGTCTGAAGGTTCAACTCACTACCTCCAATATAGTGCTCTTAAACTATTGTTTTACTTAAGTTGCTCCCTCCTTCTAATTTACAGGAGAATTCTATCAAATTTTTAGGAACAATTACTACCTACACATATTATTCTTAAAAATTTGGAGACACTTTCCAAACTCCTTTTGTGAGACAAATATAGTCCTAATATTGAAACCAGAAAGGGCAAAAGCATAGGAGACCTATAGTTCAATGTCATTAATGAATATCAATTCAGAATTTTAAATAATGTTTTGTGAAACAGACCATAGTAATCTTACCAAGAAAACCATACATTATTATGAAGATGGATTTATATTAGAGATCTGTTATGCCTTCTCCTACCAGCAGGTGATCAAAGAGCATGACATTCCCCTGACCTGGCTTTTTCTTGCCAGCAAGGCATCAAAGAGACCCCTATTCAAGTCAGTAACGACTCAGTAAATATTTATTAAATACCAACTATATGTCAGAAACAGTGCTAAGCATTGGCAGAGGGATGCCATTCCATAGTGTGCTGGTCTCTTCTCACTTGCAGGGGTACCTTCCTATCTATTTGCATAGGACAGGCACTGCTCTTTCCTGTACTTCCCCGCCTATCTTCTGCCCTCGCCTGGGGGATAGGAGAGAAACACCAGTTTATAAGTGCAGAAACCTCTGTAACCCTTCCCCCATCTCCTTACCTGACCTGCCTTAACACCCTGAGTAGACTCCTAAAGCCTGAATACCTCCTAATGTTAATAACCCACCTGAACTCAATTTGTGAATGACTAACAAAATCCCACTCAGCTTATACTCTTACTCATTCCATTAATCCTGAACTCTCTAGCTGCCATTATTCAGACTTATTCTTTTTTTGTTTTGTTTTGTTCTGTTTTTTTTTTTTTTTTGATGAGGCAGTCAGGGTTAAGTGACTTGCCCAGGGTCACACAGCTAGTAAGTGTTATGTGTCTGAGACTGGATTCGAACTCAGGTCCTCCTGACACCAAGGCCAGAGCTCTATGCACTGTGCCACCTAGCTGCCCCATTCAGACTTATTCTTCATCCCTCATTGTGACCTATATCCTTTCACTCCTTATCTCTTTCCCAGGCTATCACCCCTTCTCTGGCTATATACTCCTGCTGTCACCTGTTTATGAACATTTTCAATGCTGTACTCTTCCTTTGAGACTCTTGCCACTTACCATATCACCAGTTCTGACTTGCCAAATTCAGCCCTGGATTACTCTCACCATCTTCTGCCTTCAGTCCTTCTTAAGTAATACTGAATGAAAAGTACCACTGGAGAAAATCATGAAGTTGTGCTGACTAGGTCCACTATAAATTTATGTTATAAAACCTCAACTGGGCTCTCACAATGAGAAGGCAGTCCTTTTATACCTCTCTAATCAACTCACTTTTCCACTCACTATAGCGCTTTTCCAAACCTTTTCATTCTGCTTCAAATGATAGCTTCCATTCCCCCCATCTAAGAATCTTGCCTCATGTTTCACTGAAAAAATTGACCATTCACTAAGAGAGTCCAGTTGATTTTACTTATGTGACATATCTCCTATGTGTCCTTTCTCTCCTCTAATACTGCCACCAACTTGGTCCAGGCCTTTATCATCTCATACCTGGATTATTTTAGTAGCTTTCTGGTTGATGTCCCTGTCAAAAATCTCTTCCCACTGTGGTTCATCCTCTATCAAAGATCTTTCTAAAGCACAGATCTGACCATGTTACCCCTCACCCCCACTCCCATCCCCCCAATAAACTTCACTGACTTCCTATCACTTCTAGAATGAAATACGAATTCTCTGGCTCTGAAAGCCTTTCATAACATGCCCTCTCTTTCTTCCACCGTTCTCATCTTCTTGTTTTTTGTAGTTCAGTGACATTGACCGCCTTGCTGTTCCTCAGATATAGCACTTCATCTCCTGACTCCAGACATTTTTACTAGCTATCTCCAATGACAGGAATGCTCTCTTTCCTCAACTCTACCTACTGGTGCTTCCTTCAAGTCCTAGCTAAAATCCCACCTTCTACTGGAAGCCTTTCCCTTTCCCTTTCCCTCTTAATTCTAGTTTCTTTCCTCTTTTGATTATCTTTGATTTATCCTGTGTATAGCTTGTTTGTACATAGTTATTTCCATGTTTTCTACTCCATTAGACTGTGATCTCCTTGGGAACAGGTACTCTTGCCTTTCTTTTTATTCCTAGTGCTTAGCACAGTGCCTGTGAAATAGTAGACATTTAACAAATATTTTCCAACAAAGATGCACGTGATGGTTTAATGTTAGGAAGAAAATAAACATTTAATTATATTAAGCAAAAACATGCAGAACCTCATGATTATCCTAATGCAGAAAAAGCTTTTGTACCAAACTCATTTATGCCTTGAAAAAAGTGTGTGTGTGTGTGTGTGTGTGTGTGTGTGTGTGTGTAATATGCAGAGGGGGCTGTTGGATGTCATAGAAGCATTTAAAGTCAAAAGGAAGTATCATATACAATGAGAGTACACTAGTAGTTTTCCTAGTAAATACAAGAGTAAGGCAAGGCTGCCCATTCTCTTCACTGTTGTTTTATATATTATAGAAATGCTATCAATAACAGTAAGACGAGAGAGAAATTTAATGTTTAAAGAAGGCAAAGAGAAGATAAAGCTACTCCTATTTACTGTTTGTATTTTTTACCTAGATAAACCTAGGGGTTCATTGAATAAACTAATGGCTTCAGCACAGTTGCAGGCTACCAAATAAGCCCAGAGATATCAATAGCGTTTATGTATAACAAACATAAAAACATGAGGCAAAAATAACTGCATTATGTATAAAATATTTTGGAATAAATCTACCAAAGCAAACGTGGAAATTGTATGTACCCAATTACAAAGTCCTTATTAAAGACATAAAGAACTACTTAAATACCTGTGCTCATGACTAGACTGTTGCCAGTATTATAAAAATGATGATACTACCAAAGTTAATTTACAGTTTTAATGCTATTCCTTATGGACTTTTCAAAGGAATATTTTATAGAATTAAATTATTTGTAGGAACAAACTAAAATATGGGAGAAAATAATGAAAAAAGGGAAGGATACTCTTCAACTACATTATCATGCTGCAGTTATCAAAACCATTTGGTATTGTTTACAAAATATATAACTAGGAGTAGCTAGGTGGTGCAGTGGATAGAGAGCACTGGCCCTGAAATTAGGAGGACCTGAGTTCAAATCCAGCCTCAGACCAAACACTTGACATTTAGTAGCTGTGTGACCTTGGGCAAGTCACTTAACCCCAATTGCCTTTAAAAAAAAAAAGTAAAAAACGTATAACTAGAGGAGAGATTCAGAAATACTGGAATTCAACCCAGTATTTAATAAGCTAGAAAACGTACGTGACAGAGGGAAAAACTTTTTTGTTAGAATTTCTGAGAAAACTTTTATGTATTCTGGCAGACATTAGGCTTAGGATAGCATTTTATACTTTATTCCACAGTTAGTTAAAAAAGGATATGTGATCTGAATGGTAAAAGATGATACCATACAAAAATTAAGAGAAATAAATTATATACCTTTCATAGCTATAGTTAAAAGTTCCATTCTTATCCAAAGTATGGAAATACTTCCAAAAGAGAAAATAGGTGATTTTGATTTATACAGGTCTTCCAATTTCATACAATCAAAATTAACCATTTTCTCTTTTGGAAGTATTTATATGTTTTGGATAAGAATACAACTTCTAGCCATATCTGTGAAAAGTTTATAGTTGTGTGATGTGGACAGACAGGGATGCCAGTGTGTTGTTGATGGAGCTTTTACAACCATTTGGAAAGCAGTTTGGAATTATGAGAGTAAGGTGGCTACAATGTCCATAGCCTTTGACCTAGAGATTCCACTGCTGGCTATATACTTCAAGGTCATTGATCAAAAAGAAAGGCCCCATATACGCCAAAAAACATGGCAGCATTTTTTGTGGTAGCAAAGGAAACAGAACTGAATTCCCTGTACGTTGGGGAATGGCTAGATGTTGGTAATGAATGTAATGGAATATCATTATGCTATCAGACACAATTACTATGATGAATACAGAGAAGTATGGAGAGACTTACATAAACTGATGCAAAGTGTAGTAGCCAAGAAGATAATATACACAATGATTATAACAATGTAAATGGAAGGAACAACACCTGCAATACAATAAAAAATGAATGTTTTAAAGTTATAAAGAACAAGCTTGACTGCAAGGAAGCTGTATGAGAAGACAACAGCTTATCCTTTGAAGGGTGGGAGAAGGGTTAAATTATATGGCTAAGAGAATGTTGACAGCCACTTATGTGCAAATGTCTAAATCTACATTACTCATTTTTCTATTTTCAGCTATTTACTGGACATTTCCACTTAAATGTTTTTTTATATCCTAAACTGAGCATCTTTTTAAAATTATGAACTTGACAGACATTAATAAAAATGAACACATCCACATACAAAAAAACAGAATATGAGCATTGTATAAGAATTTGTTGATCTGTTATGTACAGGGTTTTTTTTTACTGCACATATGAAATGTACCGCTATAATAACACTACCCTACTTGTGTGTTTTCCCATCTGAACTCTGTTCTACTGTGTATTTTTAAAAGTGTTTTATTAATTCTCCTTTCTTATAATCACTATCATTCCCCTACAACTCTCCCACCCCCCCCGCAAAAAAAAAAAGAAAAGCCTTCCCTTTGTAGCAAAATAGTCAAACTCACACATTGGTTGTATCTGAAAATATGTCTCATTTTGTATCTCTAGTCTGTTAACTGTCTCCTGAGATGTGAGAAGCATGCTTCATTGCCAGTGTAATGGAGTTATGATTGCTTGTTGCCTTAATCAGAGTTTTCATTTACTTCTTCAAATCATTTTTTGTCAACTTCTCTAAAGGACAGTCTTCAGGGCCTCAATTTCCTTGTCTGTGAAATGAAAAGGCTTGGACTAGATGATTTAAGATGTCTCTGATGTTCTCTAAACCATTGAACATTGTCTGGTTTAAAATTTTGGAGTCATCTTTGACTTACTTTCCCCCTTTATTATCCTTTCTCAAGGCTGTCTTAATCTTTCTTGTGAAATATATATGATATCCTTGCCTTTTGCACTGTTACTTCCAGTAGCCTAGTCTAGATCTTTATCATGTCCTACTTGGATTGTTACAGGATATCCCTGATTAGTCATGCTTAATCATATCTCTCTTTCATTCATTTTTCACCTGCCAAACTAATCTTTGAAGGACCCCATAATCTTTAATACTGCCTATGCTTACTTACTCTGTTTGCTCTAAGCTTCTGTGTCTTTTTGATGTTTTTTCATTCATATTCACCACTTCTCCCCATTTTTGACTCTTCACCTTTAGTTTGGTCAGGCATCACCCTGTCCCAGAATATGCTGTGTTCGTTCTTTCTATGCTTTCATTCATTGTTTGTCTCTTCTTGAATACCAACATTTTTGTCTATCCAAATACTATATATTCTTTGAGACCTGGTTCAAATCCGATTTCCAGGAATCCTTTTGCAACTTTTCCTTCCAACGTTGATCTCTCTCTGTTTCCTCTGAACTCTAATACTAGCCACACAGTTAAATAGTCTTATGATATAATTTGGCACTTAAATGTTTATTGTTTTCTATACTTTTCATGAGTGAATTACATTGTAAGTAACTATGTTTAGGCTTTTGATGTTTTCATTTAGTACAATGTTGCGAATATAAGTAAGTGCTTATTAGATAGCTGTTTGAAAGAATTAGACTTGATCTTAGCAATCCAGGAACTTTGTCCCACTGGGAAGGTTTTACAAAAGTAACATTGTAAAGCAGTAAAGGATGTACCAAATGTGGTACTGACAATATATGATGCAGGAATTCAGAGATGAGAAAGAATACCTTGGACTAAAGTACATAGGGAAGAAAAAGTTGTTTGAGTGGATGGATTTGAGTTGGGTCTTGATAGGAAAACAGAAGAACAAATAATATTGTTAGTTATTCATCTTTTTATTCTTAAATCTTCAATCAACAGGTATGTATTAACTGTTTACTGTGTAATGTAAAATAGAATATGTGGGGCTATAAACTCTCCCACATTTTTAGTATGCATGACATGCTTACAGAGTACCTAACTTTGTAATAAGTAAATTTGTTAATTGATTAAATTCTGAAAAGATTTTCTCCACATTTAGTATTTCATGCTAATGAAATTTTTCTTTTATTCTGTTATACTTGCCACACACACACACACACACACCCAGCCACCAATGAAGTAGGACAATTTTGCCTTGTGACCTTTGGTGAATCAAAAAGCATGATAAGGAAGTAATTGAAGACCTTCTATTGGGGACAGTTTATTTTTCCAAAGTTTCATGAGAGTTTGAATCATAAACCTGGCCCTTTTTCTATGGGTGTCTTATTTTTATTATCCTGGCAGTGTTTTGAGGAATGTTATTTAGAGAGAGAGTTTGTGTGTGGGGAGGGGGGGTAATTGGGATTAAGTGACTGGCCCAGGGTCACACAGCTAGTGAGTGTTATGTGTCTGAGGCCGGAATTGAACTCAGGTCCTCCTGACTCCAGGGCCAGTGCTCTATGCACTGCAGCACCTAGCTGCTCCTTAGAGCTGAACTTGTTAAAGTCAACCATGGTTTTTGTCTTCTTTCTTTCTTTAGCTATCTGTGATACGGAACCAGAACAGCCCATTCGTCATTATCCCTTATGGGTGAAAGTAGAAGGCGAGGTAGATCCAGAGCCAGTTTATATTCCAACACCTTCTGTTGTTGAGCCCCTGAAACCAACAGTTCTGCCTCATCCAGAGAGTTTGCCTACCAGCAGCAAGAACAAACTTACCAATGGAGTTAAACCAGTGCGTGTGTATACTCCCAAACCCAACCCTGTGGTAAGCCTGGGGCTTCCCTTTTAAAGACAGGACCCTTTTCCCTTTCATATGTAAAAATAGTGCATTTTTTATCAGATTTTTAAATTCTCTATAAATCATTTCTTGTTCCTTTTATTTGACATGTTGTTTTTTCATTTACAAATTGGAGTTCAAAGGTCAGCAAAGGGATAGAGATGTGATATATTGTGACTTCACTTTCTACAGATAGAACTGCTTAAACTAAAAGTTGTAGTCTCTTTTTGATATCCTTATACATAATAATCATTTAATTTTATCATACCTTAGTTTGTAGTATTTTCAGAAGTCTGTTCTTTTGGACTTTTTTTGACTAGGATATACCTTTTGTTTTTCATTACTGAGGTTCATTCATTCCACAGTTCATTTGTTGTGCTTCTGTTATGTGCAAAGTCCTAAGGTAGATGTTTGATAAAGATTTTGATGCAATGTAGCAAAAAGGAGCCTTGCACCATGCTCCTACTTCCCTCACTACCTCAAATTCCGTATTAATGGCCCATGCTATAATGTGAAATCTGTATTGGTACCAAGGACATTTTTCTGTTAGAGACCTTTGTGAAACATTTCATAGTTAGAAACATTAAGTTCTAGATTAGAAAATAATGAGGAACATTGTAATCAGACAGCTGATAGTGCCTGAATTGTATGTCTTGGCAAAGAACAAATTCTTTACCCTGAGGATAAATCTTCCACTCTGATGTGATACCTGTTCAAGAGGCAAGTATCATGAAAATGGTATAGTGGTAAAGATACTGTGAAAGAGTATTTATTATTCATGGTATAGTGAAAAGAGTATTGACCTTGGAGTCAGGAGGCTTGGATTAAAGTCTCATCTTTTGTACTTGCTAGCAGAGTAAATTGTATTGCTTACCCTATCTATCTTACACAGTTATTGTGAGAGTCAAATTTAAAAAAGCCATATAGATGTCACTTTTAAAAAGAATTAGAAAATACTTTATATAAAAACATAAGGTGATGGTATTATGATTATTATCCCTGACATTGTCTAAGTGCTGTTAGCTGTCCTGAAGCTTTGCTTATGCTTTTAATGTTAGTTACTTGTAGTATTTAGTCTTAACTTGCTCTGAAACATTCAGTACTGACAGCAGACATTCATATTTTAAATTCTGAATTTTATTCGTCTTGGTCATTTTTAACTTGTGATCTGGAGTTTGCAAAGCACCTCGATTGCAGTATCACAGTATATATGATGGAATTCTCTTTTATGTAACTTACAGATTCGAGAAGAAGACAAAGATCCTGTATACTTGTACTTTGAGAGCATGATGACTTGTGCTAGAGTTCGAGTATATGAACGGAAACTAGAAGAAGGGGAGCAACCATCACCATTGAGGCAACAAAACTCATGCCAATCTAGCACTAAGAACTATAGCGCAAAGGTGAGATACTGCTTATTCTTTTCTTTTTTAAATAAAAATTAAAAAAAAAATTTGTGTTCATTTTTTTGTTTTGATTTAGAAATTTTTTTCCCCACCCTTGAGGCCCTCCTGTAACCTATTGAGAAGGCAAATGACATAATATCCCTTTTACATATGAAGTCATATAAAGCATTTCCATATTAGCCATGTTCTTCTGCCCCTACCCAAAAAAAAGGCACTAGCCAAGAAAAATAAAGAGAGGATGTACCCGTTTTGACACTATCTTGATATGTGGTGTAAACTGTTGGTCTAAGGTTAATTTCTGCCTGAGTACTTCTGCAGTTTTCTATGAATAGTGAATCTTTGCCCAAAAAGCTTTCATCTTTGGGTTTATCAAAAATTAGATTATTGTCATTTATGTGGTATGTTGTCTATCTAATCTGTTCCACTGATCTACCACTGTTTTTCTTAGCCAGTCACCAGATTGTCTTCATGATTACTACTTTATGAAATATAGTTTGACGTCTGATACTGCTAGGCCACATTCCTACGTTTTTGGTTGTTGTTGTTTTTCATTGATTCCCTTGGTATTCTTGACCTGTTGTTCTTTTAGATGAATTTTGTTCTTATTTTTTCTAGCTTTAGAAAATAATTCTTTGGTAGTTTGGTATAGCACTAAATAAGTAAATTAATTTAGGTGGAATTGTCATTTTGATTATATTGGCTTGGCCTGCCTATGAGCAGTTAATATTTCTTCAGTTGTTTAGAGATGTCTTTATTTTTGTGAAAAGAGTTTTGAAATTGTGTTCATATAGTTTTTGCATATATTTTGGCAGGTAGACTTCCAAGTATTTTATACTGTCTGCAGTTATTTTAAATCGTATTTTACTTTTTACCTCTTCCTGCTGGGTTTTGTTGGGAACATATAGAAATGTTCATAATTTATGTGGGTTTATTTTATATCCTACAACTTTTCTAAAGTTGTTGTTTCAGCTAGTTTTTTAGTTGATTCTCTGGGGTGTTCTGAGTATACCTTCATATCATCTGTAAAGAGTGATAGTTTTGTTTCCTTGTTGCCTGTTCTTACCCTTCAATTTCCTTTTCATATCTTATTGCTATAGCTAGCATTTCTAGTACAACATTGAATAATAATGGTGATAATGGGCATCCTTACTTCACTCCTGATCTTATTGGGAAGACTTCTAGTTTATCCCCAGTACAGATAATATTGTTCTTTGTTTTAGGTAGATATGACTTGCCATTTTAAGAAAGGACCCGTTGAGTTCTGTGTTTTTTAGTGTTTATAATAGGAGTGGGTATTTTATTTTGTCAAAGGATTTTTCTGCATCTCTTGATATAATCATATGATTTGTTGTTTTTGTTATTGATATAGTCAACTATGTTTATAGTTTTCCTAATTTAAACCAGCCCTGCATTCCTGGTATAAATCCCACCTGGTCCTAGTATATGACTGTTGTGATATACTGTAGTCTCCTTGGTACTAGCATTTTTATTTAAATTACTACTTAAATTTTATTTAAAATTTTTTTCATTGATACTCATTCCGGAAATTGGTCCATAGTTTTCTTTCTCTGTTTCTGCTTCCTCAGTTTTAGGTGTCAAAACCATATTTATGCAATAGGAAGCATTTGGTAGGATTCCTTCTTTACCTCTTTTTTTCAAATAGTTTATATAGGATTGGAATCAAATTTTTTTTTTTAATCTTTGGTAGAATTCAGTTGTAAATCCATGTAGTCCTAGGGATTTTTTTTCTCTGGGATTTTCATTCATGACTTGTTCAATTTCTTTCTGTAAGATAGGGTTATTTAAGTATTCTGTTTCCTCTTCTGTTAATCTAGGCGACTTATGCTTTTGTAAATATGTATCCATTTCTGTTCTTTTCCTTTAACTATCCTATTCCCTCCCTTTACTCTTCTTTCCCCATTGAAATAATAATTAGCATTTCTATAGAGCTTCATACTTTTAGTGACATGTAAATGTTAATTCTGCAGTAAGCCTGTGAAATACAGTAGAAAAAAAAACACAAAGTACATAGTTTTTTATATGCCTCTATACGTTCTCTGTAGGCAATTCTGTTCTACATAAAATAACTAAGATCCGTTTCCTCTACGAGTGGAATTCTAAAATGTTTGAAAACTAAAAACTTCTTTGTTTTCTAGCCATATCAAGCAGATATGGTAACACCTCATTTATCTAATGTCTGGTAGAATTATCACAAATTAATTTTTCAGATAACTGACACTTTAAGTGCCAACTTTTTAAAAAAATTTCAATAGAAATCTTAAATGTAATATATGTTTTCTTGTATTTTAAAATAGAAAATGCTGGACAGAATTCAACCTTTATGACTCAGGATCATCCTTATAAACATTAGTTATTGTTCTGTACTGTAGCAATCAGTCATCTCTATCAGAGCATTTGAGATATTTTTGCCTTCCCTAAATGGTCCTAGATTTCAATTGGATTTATATATTTTCTTTAAGTCTGGAATTTATGGAGTTAATAAGTTTTTTAAAAAATTTGTGCCTGCTTCTCACTACACCACCCCATTCACTGATCAAACACCAAACAAAATGTAAAAAAACAAAACCTCAACAAAAAAATGAATTCCTCATTACAAAACTTCCACATTATCTGTGTCTGAAATTGTGTGTCTTATATGAATTGTGTGTTTTGTTTCTTTAAGTTCATCACATCTCTGTTAGGAGGTGGGTGGCATGTTTAATCTTCATTCTTTTGGACTCATGATTTATTGTTTTGTTAATCAGAATTCTGAAATCTTTCAGAATCATTTTTCTGTATAATGTTATCTTTATATAAATTGTCTTTCTAGTTCTGCACACTTTGCTCCATTGATGAAAGTTTTCCAATTTTCCTCTGAAATTGTCAATTTTACCCTCTCTTCTGGCACAGCAATATTCTATTACATTCATGGACCACCATTTATTTAAGTATTGCCCAATAAGGAGGACAGCTCCTGAATCTCCAATTGTCATCTACCAAGAAAGGAACTTTTTAGTATGTAGATTATTTCCCTTTTTCTTTGATTTCTTTGAGTCGTAGACCTAAAGCTAGGCCAAAGGATATACTCTGATAATTTCCTGAGCATAGTTTCAAATTACTTTATGGAATGGCGTAGACCATTTCATGTTGTGCTAGTGTACCTATTCCTGCAGCCTTAGAATATTTGTTATTTTCTAATTTTGTCATCTTTGCTGTTATTGGAGGAGGCACAAAGTGGAACGTTGCTTTAATTTGCATTTCTCCAGTAACTAGTGATTTGTAGCATTTAGCAATATCATTATTGATAGCTTTGGTTTCTTCTTAAGAAAATTGCCTGTTCATATCTTTTGACCATTTATCAGTTGGGGAATGGCTCTTAGTCTTAAATTTTTTAATCAATTCCTTATATATCTTGAAAATGAGACTTTTATCAGAGACAGTTATTAAAGAGATTTATTTTTAGTTATTTCTACTCTAATTTTTATTATGTTGAATATATTTGTGGAAAATTTAATTTTTTAATTATTGAAAATGTCCATCTTATCTTTTGTGATCCTTAAACTCAAGTAGAAACAAGATCACTAAACTGTATGTAAGGGTCCCTGGATGTAGCATATTGACTTAGAAAAACCATATATTAACGTTGTTTGTGTTCTATTGTATTTTTGTTGATTTTGTTAAATATTTCCCATTTATATTTTAATCCCTGCACGTCTCTACTCTGTATTAACTTGTTATTTATCAGGCTTTTGTACTTTTTTGGGTTTTTTTTCCTCCTCTTAATTGTCACAGCCTGACCTTTTGCTTCTTTTAGTGTGCTTGCGTCTTTTCTTGTTTCTGCTTTCTATTTCCAGTTTGGTGTATTTAGAAAACTAGATAGGTAAACTTGTTAGAATTTGGTCCTGTGTATAAAGTGCATGTGCTTTTGTGAACAGACTGCTTACTAATGGTAATATGAGAAGAGCATCAGTAATAAAGCTAGAGGGAGGAGTTGATAGGAACGAAGGAGTAATTTGCTAGTAGGCTAGAATGAGGAAGAACTAGCTATGTTTATTCCCTCACTTTCTTTTTCTTCTCTTATTACTAGTATCAGCATTTCTAATACTATGTCAAATAGAAGAGGTGACAGTGAACATCTTTGTTTTGCCTCTTATTTTATTGGAAAGGGTTCTAATTTATCTCTGTTAGACATAATGATAATTTTTGGGTTTTTATATTTTTATTATTTTAAGGTATATTCTATTCCTATATTTTTTAGTACTTTTAACAGAAATAGATGTATTTTTCAAAAGCTTTTTCTTCATCATTTGCTAAAGTCATATGATTTTGATACTAATATGGGTAATTTTATCATTTTTATAATATTAAAACAAACCCTATGTTTCTGTTATAAATCTAATATGGTGATATGTTTTAATATCTTTGCTAATATTTTAGTTAACTTTTTTTCATCAGTGTTCATTGTGGACATTGAGTTACAGTTTTCTTTTTTGGTTTTGATTCTCTCTGATTTATGTATCAAAAAGAAATCTGTGTTAAAGAAGGAAGTTGGTGGATTCATTCTTTTGCTGTTTTTGCAAAGGTTCTGTCATAGAATTAATTGTTGTTTGAATGTTTTAATAGAATTTACTTGTTAATCTATCTGGTTCTGGGATTTTTTTTCCTTCAGAATTCACTTATGGCATGTTCAGTTTCTTCCTCTGAGATTTTTGTTGTTTAAATTCTATTTCTATTAATTTAGTTATTTTATAATTTTGTAAGTATTTCTCTTACATTATCAATTTTATGGACATGTAGTTGGACTAAAATAGTTTTAAATAATATCCTTTAATTCTAATTAACTTGTAAATTCTCCTTTTTTATTGTTGATACAGATAATTTAATTTGCCACTTTTTTCTTAAAAAAATTTATTTTGATTTATCAACAGTCACTTCCATAAGCTTTTGAGTTTTAAATTTTTCTTCCCCTCCCTCCCCACCTCCCTGCCACTTTTTAAACAGCTTAGCTAGTGGTTTATCTATTTCATTTTATTCCCTCCTTCCCTCCCAAACAACAAAACCCACTCTTAGTTTTATTGTTCATTGTTGTCAGTATCTTTAATAAAGTGTATGCTTATTTCTATTATTTGTTCTTTCACTCACCCATTCTGGGAATAATTTGTTTAGTCTTTAGTTGATATAAAATATTTTAAAATAACCAGGTTACCATGCATACCTGAAAAAATGCGTATTTTCTGTTTCCATTCAATAATCCTCAAACATCTATAATACCTACTTTTTCTAAGATTGTATTCAGGTTGTTAATATCTTTTTTGTCTATGTCTTGGTTAAATTTATTTAGGACTGATTTGGGTCCATTGGGTTTCCCTTTTATGGTTTTATTCTTTCTTTTTCTTTTTTTTTTGTAATTCATTTAGGTTTTCCTTTAAGTATTTAGAAACTCTGCCATTTGGTATATGTACACAAGTCAGCCAGTGATGCAGGGCCATATACTGGCTCTCTGATCCTGGTGAAGTCACTTTGACTCTTAGGCCCTTAGGCATGCTCTCTAGCATTATGACTGATTCTGATCTGCACTAGTAGATGTTTTCACAATAAGTAGTTCTTCGGGTCATTGAAATCACAAGTCTAGTCCCCTCCTGTCTCTGAATAGTCTGTATATATTTATATATGTATATGTTGTTGTCTGCCTCTCAACCCCCCCATCTCTCTCTCCCTCAGTTTAGATATTTGTACCATGATTGTCATGTGAAGGAGTTTAGTAAAGTGTTTTCTTTCTCAGTTCTTGAGACTAATTTTTGCAGCATAGGTATTAATTGATCTTTAAGTGTTTGCTAGAATTCACGCATTAATCTGATTGGATGAAGGATTTTTTCCCTTGATAGTTCTTTTATGGCTTGTTTAATTTTGTTTTTTTCACATTGTTTTTTTTAAGATTTTTATTTTATGTTCTAGCTTATATATCTTATAGATAATCCATTTCCTTTAAGAGTCTCATTAGACTATATAATTATGTTCCGTGGATTTTGATAATTTTTGTCTCTGGCTGTTGCCCGTTATTCATATTTGATTTTCCCATTTCACTTTTGGCCAGGTTAATTAAATGTTGATCAAGTTTTTTGTCATTTTTAGTCTTACAAAGGAATCAGCTTTTAGTTTTTCTGTTGTCTTTCTGTTTTCCATTTTATCTAATTCTTGAGTTTTCAAGATTTCCCCTCTGCTTATTTTAAGTTTGTTTACTCGTTTATTTTCTGTTGTTATAAATGTTTTCAGAGAATTAATTTGACTTATTTAGACTTTAACTTGCATTCTAGAAATTTTAGTGTGTTGTCTCATCATTTTCTTGCACATAGTTAATATGTTTCTGTTATTTATCAGGAGCATTCATTATTTTGGGTGTTAATTCTGTTGAGTAAATTTCGTGTTTCCTTTGTTATTATTTTTATTGCATTGTAGTCTCTGATGGGGATATTTAGTTATTTCTGCCCTTTTCCATTAATTTGCAATTTCACCGTGTTCTACCACAAGGTCATTTTTTGTGAAGGCACCATATGATTCTGAGAAATACATACATTATATATTCTTTAGTGTTCACTTTAGCAACCATTAATCTTGGAGCTTTAACTTCTCCCACAGTTTGATTCTGTACTTTAATTTTCGTTAACCTTGGTTAGAATTGTAAGAAAAGAGTGTTAAAATACCCATATTTTTGGCTAACTTTTCTTTCCCTTCTGACTTTGCCATTTGGAGTAAATGTTGGGCATTGATGTTTTGCCATTTGGAGTAAATGTTGGGCATTGATGTTTTGTCGTTTGTGGCAGTCTGAAACGAGATTAAAATGTAATTAGGCAGTCTTTAACAAAATAAATAACACAATACAGCTGAGATAATTTGTTAATTTGTGGTTTTCTATCTTAATATATGGCCAGTGGGCATATATTTCTATTTGAGTTTGACTGGTTTATGAGTGCCACTGGTCTTAGTCACCTTTAAAAATAATATAATTTCTCTGCCCCCTGTGTGTGTCACAGGGCCTGAAACATAGTAAGCAGTTAATAAATTCTTGCTGATTTATCTGTCTTGATAATTAGAAACTATTTTTATTGTAATATGGTGATTTCAACTTAAGCTTTTCAAAATCATCAGATACATAGTAATTTGTTCCATGCTCTTTTTGATTCTTTATGTTTCTTTTTAGATGTGTTGTTTATATACACCAAATTGTCAGGTTTTGTTTTCCCATACTTTCTATCATGGTTTTTTTTTTCCGTTTTCTGCCATGTTTTTTTCATTTAATTGGCTTGTTTAATCCATGCATATTTTAGATTATGATTATTCAGCCTGTGTTTTCTTCTTTGTTGTATTGCTTTTGTATTGATTTTTTTATTCTCTTCCTCTTGTCAATACTTTGTATGATAGTTTTATTTATGCCGTTTTGGTGCTCTCCATTTTCTTGCTCTTCTTTGAATTTAAATGAATAAGTTTATTTTGTACTCATTTTTCTCTCTCTTTTTGAATCTTCTCTTTTCCAGCTAGATTTGTGGTCCAAAATTTCCCATCTCATCCTCCCCTCCCACCTTTAATTTAAATAACATTATCTTCCAGCATCCTTTTCCAGTGAATTTTCCTTTACTTTGTCTTCCTTCTTTATTCTCTTCTTCTTGTCAGAATTTTATTCTCTAGGGTTTGTTTATTCATAATTCTTTCTATGGCTCTCAAGAGGGTAGAGTTTCAGAAGTACCAAATTGATCCCCTTCTTCTGTGTATTTGTATATACACACATTTGTTGATCTTATCCTCTCTTTTCCCTTCTTCCTTTTAGTTATCATTCTCAATTCATAAAAGAAGTAATATTCACTGGAACCTGCCTTGTTACATGGGATCCACTCTTGAGTCCTGAATCAGGAAGCCTGATTCTCCTCCCTGCCCGTACCATTGTCACACACCATTCCTAAGTCCAGATTATCTTATTTCTCTTTTATGTCTCCTTTTCCTCTACACTCTTAACACTGAAAATTCTTAAGGACTCATTCCCCTTAATCAGTAAAAAAGAATTTGTTAAATGCTTCCTGTGTGCCGGGAATTTAAACTTCACTTTGGGTAATACAAAATATAGAGACAAAAAGGGAACAATCTCTGCCCTCAAAGAGTTTACATTCTGTAGGGAGAGGCAGTGCAAGTGTGCGCGTACACACACACACATACACGCATGCATATACAAAGTAACACAAGGTTATTTTCCAGGTAGGGGAGCACCAGCACCTTGGGGGATCACATCTTCATAAAGAAGGTAGTTTTAAGGAGACATTTCTTGGGGGTAGGATGCAGTTCTAGTGGTATAAGACTTTCTTAGAGAAGGTAGCAAATTACTACCATTTTAAGTTCCCTTAACTTATACTATAGACAAAAATCTTTCTCTGGCTAGATGGCATAGTGGACAGAGTACTGGGCTTGAATTCAGGAAGACCTGAGATCTAGTTTGACCTCAGATGTTTATAAGCTGTATGACTGAGCAAATTATTTAACCTCTGTTTTCTCAGTTGTAAAATGGGAGTGATAATAATACCACCTG
Source organism: Phascolarctos cinereus (assembly GCF_003287225.1). Taxonomy (NCBI): domain Eukaryota; kingdom Metazoa; phylum Chordata; class Mammalia; order Diprotodontia; family Phascolarctidae; genus Phascolarctos; species Phascolarctos cinereus. The sequence continues at coordinate 186,455,388 of NW_027555736.1, forward strand.
CCTCTGAGGGTTGTTGTGAGGATGAAATGCAACATTTGTAAAACTCAGCACTGTGCCTGGCACATAGTAGCTGCTATGTAAACGCTATTGTTGCTGTTTTCCTCTCCTCTTCAGTCATGATACCATCTTTTTTCTCTCCACTTCAGGTTCTCCCCTCCATTGCTTTTATTTTTTCCTACCATAGCCTCTGCTCCTTTTAAGACTTCAAAAGTTAAGGTACTTTTCTCTGGTCGTTGGGCAGGGGTAAGGAGTTGGAAGAAATGGCCATTTTTAACTCCCTTTCGTTTCTTATCTCCCCTCTCCCTATTGAGGCAACTTATTGTTATCCTTACTAAAATGCATGGATTATTATTTTTTAAAAATTTACCTCTTTCTTCCCCTATTCCCTGGTTCTTAAAGTTACCCTTAAATTTTTAGTTCCTTCTGTCCCTTGTTAATTTAATCCCTCCTTTTTTTTTCTATGTTGCAGTTGAATTTCTTTTTTTTAAACATTATCTCGTAAACACGAGAGAATTGATTTCATTATTCTTTGTAATTCTTCTTCTGCCTTTTTGATTGGAGTCTGCAAATCCAGTATTCTGTTTACTTCTGTTTGTGTTTGTTTTCTAGCAGTCCCCCAAATCTCTCTTGTTTGTTAAAGCTCCAATTTTTTTCATTGATGATCAACCTTAGTTTTGCAAGATATATTTCTGTGGGTTATATAGGTTGAGATCCTTTGCTTTTTTGAATATATTTTCTTATTTTCTTTGTTTTCTTCTGATTATGGTGAAATAATCCTAAACTATTTAATTTTTTTATCCATTTATCCATCTATTTGTTTATTTATTTATTTTTGCTTTTTGGTGAGGCAGTTGGAGTTAAGTGACTTGCCCAGAGTTACACAACTAGTAAATGTCAAATGTCTGAGGCTGGATTTGAACTCAGGTCTTCTTGACTCCAAGGCCAGAGCAATATCCACTGTGCCACCTAGCTGCCTCTGGCATTTTTTATATGATGAAAAAGTGATTGCTTGTTTATTGACATTATGAAATTTTACCATTACATACATATCTGGGGATTTTAAAGATGGTTATTTTTCTCTGTAAGTTATTTTTAGATTCAGTTGATCAGTACCGTTTATGTATTCAATAGTTCATTTGTATTCTCCTTTATAGTATTCAGGTTTCTTGATTTATTATGCTCTTCCTGAAGACCTGTGATCTCTAAGTTAGCATTCTGTCTTTAAGGCTAGTCACATATAGAATTAATGTGTTTTATCAGTGCTAGTGCCTCTTCTGTATTTTTGCATTCCAACTCTGCTGCTTTCTCTTTCAGAACCTCTGCTTCTTTGAAGAGATTCTCCATAATTTTTTTCCGTCTTTTTAAATTCTGCATTGAGAGCTCTGCAAATCTTATTTCACTTATCTTCTTAAGTCAGAAAATATAATATCTATGAACCTCCTACCTCTGCCAAAGAGTGGGGCAGAAGTATGCTTTTTCTTTGTAATTTTGCAGCCTTCACTTTTCATTGTTTTTTTGTAATATGCTAAGAGCTTAGACTATTACTGTAAATTTGGAACTGTGCCTAAAAGGCCATAAAACTCTGCATGCCCTTTGACCTAGCAAAGCATTACTAGGTGTGTATCTCAAAGAGTTTAAAAAAGGGGGGGGACAAATATGTATAAAAATATTCATAGCACCTCTTTTTATGGTAGCAGAGAATTGAAATTTGAGGAGATTCCCAAATTGGGGAATGACTGAAGTGATTGTGATGGAATACTGTTGTGCTATAAGAAATGAGGAGCAGGATGCTTTCAGAAAAACCTGGAAAGATTTATAAGAGTAGGTGCAAAGTGAAATGAGCAGAACCAGGAGAACGTTGTACATAGTAATAGCAGTATTGTATGATGATCAACTTGTCACTGACTTCAGCTATTCTCAGCAATATAGTGATGTAAGTGATGTAAGACAATTCCGAAGGACTCATGATAAAAAATGTTATCTACCTCCACAGAAGGTATGGTGGTGTCTGAATGCAGGTTGGAGCTTACTTGCCTTCTCAATGAGGGAAGGGGATGGAGGGAGAGAATTTAAAACTCTTTTTTTTGGGTGCATTTTCTTTCTTTTTTTTTTTTAATTTATTTATTTGAGTTCCAGATTCGCTCCCTTCCTCCTATCCTCCCTCATTGAAAAAGCAAGCAAGTGTATATAGGTTATACATGTGTAGTCATGCAAAACATTTCCATAATAGTCATGTTGTGAAAGAAAACATAGACCAAAAACAAAACTCAAGAAAAATAAAGTTTAAAATGTTTGCTTTCAATCTGTATTCAGACACCATAAGTTCTTTTTTCTGGGGATGGATAGTATTTTTCATTCTAAGTCCTTCAGAATTGTCTTGGATCATTGTATTGCTGAAAACAGCTAAGCCATTCAAAGCTGATCATCTTACATTATTGTTGTGGAACTCAGAATTTTAAAAAAGAATGTTAAGAATCTTTACTTGTAATTGGAAAAAAAATATTATTAGAAAATAATACTATTGCAAATAATAAGAAAGACAGGACCTGTCTTCAAAGAACTTACATTCGGGGCAGGTAGGTGGTGCAGTGGATAGAGCACCTGCCCTGAAGTCAGGAAGACCTGAGTTCAAATCCAGCCTCAGACCAAACACTTGACACGTACTAGCTGTGTGACCTGGGCGAGTTACTTAACCCCAATTGCCTTTAAAAAAAAAAAAAGCAAAAAACAAAGATGGGAGAAGATAACACAATCCAGGGAGCTGAAAAGGGGGGTAAGCTGAGTTTGAGGAGCATGTTAAATACCTGTCCATAGGCATGGTGTTGAAGTCCAGAAAGTCAGAAACAAATCCCAGGGAGAAACGCTCGGCCAAGAATGGGGAACCTGCAGCTCTGAGGCCATGTGTGGCCTCTACGTCCTTGTGTGCGGCCTTTCGACTGAGTCCAGGTTTTACAGAACAGATTCTTTTATTAAGGGGATTTGTTCTGTGAGGTTTGGATTAAGTCAAAGGGCCTGCACTTGAGGACCTACAGGGCCACAGGTAACCTCAAGGCCGCAGGTCCTTCACCCTGGCTGGGCCTCTATTCACAATGAGAGCTCTGGAGGAACTCACCCATGGGAAAAGAGATTCAGCATGGTGGAAGAATGTTTTCAGAGTGAGGAGACTTCACTGTAGTCATTGTGTATATTGTTTCCTTGGCTCTGCTGGTTATTTCTTCTGTTTGAGCCTTGTACACAAGTAATTTGGGGGTGGAGGTGAAGATGCTCAATGAAAGGAATCTTTATATTTAAATTAGGAGGTCTTTCCCTTGGTTGGCATTTGACTTATTTTGGTAAATCAGCCTATATATGGTTCATAATTCCTATTTCTAAGATTTTTGTGTTGGAGAAGTTTGCAGAAAGCGGTTAATTATTCATCTGCTGTAGTCTTTACTTAGAGTACCTGTATGCTACTTTGCAGTGACAGAAATGTGCTCAAGTATAATTTGTTATGTACTTTGTAGATGCTAAGTAAATTTGCTCAGTTTCTTTTTCTCTAATCTCTCTCATAGGAACATGATTCTGAACATCAACCCATGAAGCAGAATACTTATGAAATGGAGAAAGATATTGATAAATCAGGAGGTAAAAACTAAAACTTTCTATTATAGTGTAGTTGCCTTAAGTTTCAATTAAATAAAATGATCCATTTCTCTGAAACCAGACTTAGTATACCTGCCCCTTCACCTAAGAATAAATGCACTAAATTAAAATTATTAGTGGGTCTCTTTTATAAATTGCAGCTTTTATTGATATCCTTTGTTTTTATATCACTTTAATTCCACAATGAATCTCTTAACCCCCCCCCCACAGTAGTTATCCATTATTATAAAGAATAAAAAATAGAAAAATTAAACAACAAAACAAAAACCAGTTCAGCAAAATTTAAGCAGTGCATCAACCAAGTTATTGGTAGTCTATGTTCTTTACTTATGGTCCCTTACTTTTACAAAGAAGAGAAGGAGATACATTATCATAGCTCTTTTTTGGGGCCAGCCTTGGCTGTTAACAATTTTTCACAACATTCAATTTCAAATTTTATTTGTGTTTTTCCATTTACATTGTTGTAGTCATTATGTTTGTATGTTTTCCTGGTAGTGCTTGCTTGCTTCAGTTTGCATTGGTTCATATAAGGCTTCACATGCTTCTCTGTATTCTTCATATTCATCATTTCTTAGAACAATACTAATCAATTAATTCATGTAAGCACAATTTTTTAAGCCATTCTCCAGTAGATGGAAATCTACTTTGTTTCCATTTCTTTTCTCCTATAGAAGTAAACTTTTTCAGTTAAAGCATTTTCTTCCTTCAGTGGTGAAACAGTTATTTCAGGGGGGGATACCAGGAGGATTTAGTTATTAAAGTAGACTCCTTGCGGGTCTGACTTGGGGGAGAAACATTCTTTTCCAATTGATTTTTACCCACCCTCTCCTGGACAAAGGTACTTTGTCTGTAGGAGCTTGTTTCCTCAGGAATGAGGAAGAAAGATTGTGTCCTGGAATAGGTGTGAAGGAAAGAGAAGTGACTGTGGTTTTCTCATTTCCATAGGTACCTAAATGATTAAGAGATAGTAGACTGGAATTTGTTGGGCAGTTGCTTATTAAAATCTACCTATCTTTATTGCACACTAATAACTACACAGCAGATGAAGTGGAGGCTAGTGAGGAGGTGGAGATGCAAGAGCCTTATGTAGAAGCAATTTCAGAGCAACTTGCAGTAGGAACCTTTGAAGGTAGAATATGCAGCTTGTTGCCATAACAACATCTTTTTTGATCTGAAGGACTAGTCAGACTCTTCGTATGTTAAATGGCTAAACATCTTGTTCATGCTTGATTTGCATTTATGAATGGTAGAATATGACAAAAGCTTAGCCTTGGTTACAGACCTGTCAAGAAAGCTCTTTCTAATGTAGGATTTTCATAAAAATTCTGTTAACACGATTTTACAGGCTTAAAATTTCTACTCAGTGGGGTAATGAAAGTGTTGGTGACCTCTTCTTCCTGGATCATATCCTTGAGAAAGGGAAAACCTGTCCTCCTAAAATGGAAAATTGTGGGACTGACACTATCTGTTTTAGAGCCACACAGAGATGAAATATACAGTGCTATGTTTGCCCAGGTGCTTTTTTGAACTGTTAGAGAAAATATGAATTGATCACAGTTTAGCCTCAAGATGGTTTGATAAAACTTATTTTAATTCTTTATCAGAAAAAAGCTGGAGGTCCTCCTGCAATGAAGGGGAATCATCTTCTACCTCGTACATGCATCAGACTTCCCCTGGTGGGCCCACCAAACTGATAGAGATCATCTCAGACTGTAATTGGGAGGAAGATCGAAACAAGATCTTGAGCATTCTGTCCCAGCACATCAATAGCAATATGCCACCACAGTCCCTCAAGGTGGGCAGCTTCATAATTGAGTTGGCTTCTCAGAGAAAGAGTCGGGGTGAAAAGAACCCTCCCATTTATTCTTCTCGGGTGAAAATATCTATGCCATCATGCCAAGATCAGGATGATACCGCTGAAAACTCTGACTCAGAGACTCCCGATGGTTCACCATCACACAGAAAAGTAGATGATACCACCTTTGAACAGACAAATGCCCTAGAAGCACTGAGGGAAAAATTGCATGGAGGCAAAGCTCTGCCTTTCTATGCTGGACTTTCTCCTGCAGGGAAGCTAGTGGCCTATAAACAAAAACCCAGTTCAAGGACATCAGGACTAATAGAGGTGAGAACTATCTTTAATCTGTATATAACATTTGCTACTTAATTTGGAAAAATAAATCTGCTTTTATGACCCTTTGTGGTCCTAATGCTATTCTCATGTGTGGTAGCTGGGTGGCAAATAATCAAATCTTTCATAAATGAGGAAAGCCAGGCCTTGGCTAGAGGCATGAATTGGCCAAAATCACAGTGGAAACCAATAACAAAGCCAGAAATAGCTGTAGAGATAGATACCTTGCCCAAGTATTAGGCTGCATTTTCTTTTTGATTTTCCCATGAACTTCTTACTACGAACAAGATTAATTGGAGTGTAATCTGTACACTATAATTTGTCATTGATAATAGTCAATTATTAATCCATCTTTAGGATGGGGTATTTTATTGAATAGTTGCTTCGATATATTCATTCCTAAAATAGGAAATATACTTGCATGTTTTTAGATATTTAGGTTTTTTGTTTTTCTAGTGGTTTCAGGAACAAAAGAAGATGGACTTTTTCCAGTAGTTTTATAAGTTGATCGTGTGTCATCCTGACTTCTTAGCACCATAGGATACCTTCCCTAGTGTCATTTAGAACATAATTTTTGGGACATTGTAACAGCACTAATTTACCCATCTTATCCACTGCAAAGTAAATTAGACCAGATTTTGTTTTAGAAAAACTTAGAGATGGTGAATTCTCTAAGTAGAAACTGAAGGCCTAATCACAGGGCTATTTTTTCCTCAATATATCTACCTTTTAGCTGCTACTCATCATGTGAGAGAACCTATTTGCTACAGGCCATTGTTCTAGTCTTTGTGACATACATGAGGAAAATCATAGCCTGCAAATCCAAGCATACCCTGTCTAACATTGATTGCTTTTGCAAAAATATATTGTTAGGTGAAATGGGCAGTTGGTTCCATAGGAGCAGGATTCTGCACGGTCACTTTAAACTTTCATAACTTTATGGTAAGGTTTTGTTATAACTTATTATGTTTCTGAGAAACAGTTTGGATCAGTGGCAATGTTACATAGATGTGCCTGTGATAACTTTATAATTTATGGCTATTGAGTTATCTGAGTGCCTTATATCCACATTATTAACCGTTTCTCAGGAAGTGCCTCAAAGGAGAAATTGAGTATTCTATTTTACGCTAATGATTTTACAGATGGATAAATTTGAAGCAAAGTGATCTCTTGTTGAAGGTCTCATGCTATGAGATTCTTTTCCCTGAGAGCTGGTTACGGAAGTCTTTTCTTTCTCTAAGAATCATTAAACTATTTTGGGAAGCCAGCTTACTGTAAGCAGGTTTATCAGGCCAATATAATCTGCACTTTTGAAGTTATTGACTAGTCTTCAGGGGTTGTCCTTAAGAAGTATATCATAATCTGGATCTCACAAAGCCTAAAAAGTTACATTGAGGTTCTTGGTGAGAAAGAAAGATCTCATTCTTTGCACTAAACTTGAACTTTGCTGATGTAGTGTTTCTGGCATTGACCCAGGTTATTTATGTCAGTTGTCAGAATCTTTAGGACAGGGAATTTTGTTAGCCAGTTCTTATTTTTTCTTGTCACTCATTCTGTTTTGGTGAAGAGACAGGAGTTATTTCTCTAACTTTATAAATGGAAAAATGGAGGCACAAAAATAGTGCATCTTATTTAGAGTCACCTAACAAGTTGATAAACAATAGGGAAAGAAATATTTTGTTTCTTAACATCCAGATGTATATTTTTTCTGTGCTATCTCTTATGATAATGATAACCTATTTCTTTAACCTAGGTGGTAGGTTACTATATCCTCTTCCTAACTCCACCACTACTTACTTACTCTTGCTAGTTTGATTTTTCAAATGAGCTGGGTTGAATCTCAGCCAGTTGTCTTATTGCTAGCCCAGCTTTGTTAAACCTTGAGAAAATGAGGTATCATTCCTGATTTTTGACGACTAAAAACTGATTTGACTTAGCAGCTGAAGCTGTAGAGGGCTTACTTATTAAAGTGAGGTTGGACATAAGAGGTAACAGAATGAAAACCTTTGGTATCCTGCAAAAAAGAGCCTCAGTAGGATTTTATGGTACTCTCTAAAGGAAACTTTCAGGAGCATAACTCATTTCCCTCTTTCTGGCAATTAAATTATTGAAACATAGTTGATTGTTAGCAAGCAAAAATCCTGGTTGATTTGATATCATTTTCCCTCAATTGCAGTGCTGAGAAATAAACAGCATCTAACATTCTCTTTTTTCAGACTACCAAGTGAACACCAGAGACATTTAGGATATTTAGATAGCAGTATTCTCTCTCACCCCTTGATTACTCAGATCATCCTGAGTAAAAAGAATCTAATTTTCCCTTTTTAAATTTGAAAAAAAGGCCCACTGAAATAGTGTGTTTTTTTTTTAATAAGCTGCACTTGTCAAGGGAGGTGAGTTAGCAAGAGAATTTTATTTTTACAGAATTTCTCTTTGCCACTTGTTTCAGGTTAATGGTAAAAGTTACCCGCAGGCTAAGTTGCTATTGGGACAGATGGGGGCATTGCATCCAGCCAATAGGCTAGCTGCATATATCACAGGCAGGTTGCGACCCTCAGTCCTGGACCTCTCAACCCTCAGTACTGTCATCTCCAAGGTAGCATCCAATGCCAAGGTGGCTGCATCCAGGATACCACGCACCCAGGTGCCTTCGCCTTCCACTTCCCAAACGATGTCCTCCAGCACTACAACAGCCTCTACGATGACGACTCTGAAGGCGTTCGTCCCGGCACAGAGGCCAATTGGTAAGTTAGAACTCATTTGTCTTTCTATATGGTTTGTAGCTAAGTACTTCAAGGTTAGGTGCAAATAGAGATTAGGAGCAAGAGTTGTGTTCTTGATGTCTGTTTTGCACAATATTTTTCCTTTTTCTAGTTCTCTTAAGTAGTGTTATTTTTGATAATTGGTTGACCTAGAGCACCATATAATTTGAATTTTTACTAGATGTCATGAGCTGAACTTTGCATTTAGGAACTACCCTTTTTACAGGTTGTTTGCAGATCTTTTGGATCGCTGGGAATATTAGATTCAGCAATATTCTGTTAGACTCAGACATTGATGGTAGTGCTGATTGAGATCTCTGAATTGGCCAAAAGCTGGAGTTGTGCCAAGGAAGATGTGTTGTGTTCCTTGACAGATCTCATTTTCACTTATTAGGGAACAGCTTTAACTGATGTTAAAAATGCAGTCTTCTCCTGCCCTTTTCTCAAAAGGATATATGGATGGTTCAGGAATATGAAGGACTCTAGTCCTGACATTCAAGAGTCAGGCAGTGAAGGAGGTGGAGGTGCTGGGAGAGGAGGAAGATGGTGAAGAATATCTTGCATAAGAGTTTTAAGAGAAATCTCTTAGGTTCTCATGCTGCATCTGTTCCATGTGATAAGATTGTGTGCTGCTTTATATTGTCTTTCTAGTGTCACAACAACCTGAGTCTTTTATATGGCCAGAAAAAAATAAGTTCATTAGGCAGACTGAAAAAAGCCCTATTCTCTGAGTAGTGAAAGGGGGTTGGACATCGAAGAGAATTGCATTAAACTTTTATGGGTGGAAATTGGCATGTATAATGCAGGTAGGTGGTACCTGTAAGAAGATTGACCCAACAGTGCATAACAAATGTTAACAAACACAGTCACTCAGAGGGTGAAGGATGGGAGCCTGTTGAAATTTTTGACCTGCAAATTTTTATTTGCAGCAGTTCGACCCTCTCCTGGTGGTGTGTTCACACAGTTTGTGATGAGTAAAGTTGGAGCCCTGCAGCAGAAGATACCTGGCGTTAGCACACCCCAACCCCTAACAGGGCCACAGAAGTTCAGTATCAGGCCTTCTCCAGTAATGGTCGTCACACCTGTGGTTTCTTCCAAGCCATCTCAGGTGTGCAACCTTGTGACGGAACCAGTCACTACCACCACCCCTCAAGTATCTTTAGAAAGTATTACTACTGTGACATCTCCTGTGACTGCTGTTTCCAGCTTGGGAACTAAAGAAACTACTCATTCTCCTTCTGGCACCACTTCTGCAGGGACTGTTGAGATCTCTGAAACTAGCGTCAGCACCCCTATTACACCCACCCTGCCTTCAATCACTGTGAACGTTACCAAAGCTACTGGGATAGCTGCCCCTATAACTACCATTGCTTTACCTAAACCTATAGTATCTTCACCAACCGTCACTCTTCCTGTTGCTTCCACTGCCTCCACCTCTGTAGTCATAGTGACCACAGCTGCATCTTCTTCCGTGGTGACCACACCAACTTCATCTCTTGGCTCTGTTCCTATTATACTCTCGGGAATTAATGCGAGTCCACCAGTGAGCCAGAGACCAGGTAAGGCCTAGATGCTATTAGCTGATTTGCTGTATAAATGCTGTCATCACTTTTTTGGTTTGGTTGTGATAGGATTGTAGATGTGTCAAGTGAGAAAGTACAGAAAATGGAACGCCTTAATAGGAGTGGACCCCCACAAACTCATGTCAAATGCTTGTATTCAACTCAAGGCAGCAAATGACAGAATGTTTTAACTTTTACTTGTTGACTTGGTCAGATGAATTCTTAATGGGAATTTCTTGTTTTCTGTTATTAACTTTTTATCTAAAACATTTGATCAGCAAGTATTGATTAAGAGCCTGCTCTGTGCTAGACAGTTGCATGTGATTTGTTTTATTCAGAAGAGAAGTAAGATGGTCAAAGTAAGGATCTTTGAAAGATGTGTGTCTTGGTCCTGTTCACGCTGGGTCCACTGCTTCTCGTGGTAGCACTTCTACTTTAGTTTCTGGTTTTTTTCCTTCCACTGAACAAATCTTGTTTTGAATTTAGCTCATATTCCTGATGGTCCACTAAAATATGACTAGCTAAAGGGGTCAGTGATACAACCAGAACCAGAATGGTGGGGGTATACTCCTGTTTGTTTGTTTGTTTGTTTGTTTGTTTGTGTTTGTTTTTACCATATAATAATAAGAAAATATAGATAGTTATAGGTCTGTATCTATCTATAGATAGCTGTCTGTCTGTGTGGATGATAGTTTAGGCATTGAAGTTTGGGAAGTGGAGTCATTGGTTGAATGTTTGTGGAGCCATAAAGTAGTGATAATACAGATTCAGCCACCTGAACTCTCCTGTGACTTCTTCTGGTGAGCCTCTCTCAAACATCTAGATTTCCTCCCTTCCCCCAATACATAGAAAAGATAAAACTTTTTATAGGAGAAAAGAAGCTGTACATATAATTTCTTTTCATGGGAACATTTTAGGTTTTGAATAATTTACCAGATTAAAGTGAAACACCAAGTAAGTAATGCCTAATGATATTTTAAAAGTTTGTAAAATTATTTCCCTTTTGCATAGGAAAAACCACTTTTTTCCTTTCTGTACAAATTTGTGTTCAGATTCTAATTAGTTGGGGCTTTTTTTTTTGTTTGTTTTTTTGGCCAAGGTAGGTCTTGTTTCTATAATGTACAACTTCTTTGACTAATGTAAATCTTAAGGATATGGTTCTTCTTTTATCAACTTGGTTGTGTAATGTGTGGAACAAGCAGTTCTGATGCCGGTCATTATTATTGATTCTGGTTAATTTAAGTTCCTACTACATAGTAGTGGGTTTATGTGAATATACTTTTAAGGCAAATACACCAATCTTAAATGGTTTTGTTGGTTACTAGAAGTTTTCTACTCTTCTCTATCCTTGTAGCTAATTACATAACTTCCCTTTTCTTTCCTTAAGACTAATTTTGTGTCTAAATTTATCCCATAAGTTTAGACATAAAAATAAAAGCTCTTTCATAATGTTTTTTAACTATTTTAGGTCACTTGTACTTAAGTATTATAACAATCTCTACTGTTTTTTGCTTGTTTTTTAACATCATATCTCACCTTTTCCTGTCCAGCCTCTGTGTAGCTTTCATTCCCTTTAGCTCTGTGGCTTCATTTGGATTACCCCCTGGATTCTATTAACAGGTGGAGTCTTCCTTTTTTACCCCTTCTGAAAATATTTATTAAATATCTTAAAACTTCTGCCCACTGTTTAATGAATTATGAAATCAGGCACCTTTTACAAGTCATATTAGTGCCCCTGGTTTCATCTGATGTGAATTTGAACCAAGTATGTTTCTTGTGATTTTACAACATTACCAGCGTGCTTGTACAGTGCTGCCAAGCTTCAAGCAGTACTTCACACTAAGAGTAGTGCAAGTATGAGGGATTTATAAATTCTAAATTTATAAAAATAATTTTATGTATTATTAATTTTATCATGTTATATATATTTATAAATATAAATATATATTTATTATATATTATTATTCATTTATAAAAATAATATAAAATTTTTATATAAATTCTGAATTTTTCTGGAGTGCCCAAATTGTATATAGCTTTGTCTGTGTTTCTTATAAAGCAGAATCATTATCCCTTATTGAATTGTCCTTCCTAACATTAGATAATTCTTCTTTTAAACATTCTAAATGCATTTTTCTAGCAAAGTCTGTAACTTTTTAAATTTAAAATTATATCTAGAAGGCAATTTTTTATAACATAACAGAGCCATAGTTCTGTGAAGGGTCTATCTAGAGCTTTAGGATTTTCCCAGTTTCTTAATTTAAGCATCTTGAAAGGCAATTTGCAGTTGGATTAGAACCCATGGCATTAATGGTTTCTGTTTGTGGGGAAGGAAGGTTGGGATACCATGTGTCTATTCCTTGTTTTTCAGAAAGTGCTGCTCAGATTCCAGTGGCTACCTCTCCAGTCTCTCCTAGCCCAGAAAAGCGTGCTGGACCTCGACTACTCTTGATCCCTGTGCAGCAAGGTTCTCCTGGTCTTCGACCCCTCCAAAACATGCAACTTGTTCAGGGTCAGAGGATGCTCCTACAACCTGTCAGGAGCCCTAGTGGAATGAACCTGTTCAGACACCCCAATGGTCAGATTGTCCAGCTTGTTCCTTTGCAACAGGTGCGGGGCTCTAGTACACAGCCCACCTTACAGCCTGTTATGCTTCGGAACCCAGGTACAGGAGTCATTTTCATAAACTTTTCTCTCACCGGACAGTTCCTGTTTTTGTTTTTTTTTTTTTTCCTCCTCTGAAATTAGTTGAATGGAATTAGCTCTGTATATCTTGTTTGGAACAGAAAAGTATTTATTAGGTGCTTACTATGTGCTAAAACACTATGTTGAGTACTGGAGATATAGCTAGAAAGACAGGGGAGCAGCTAAGTGGCACAGTGCTCTATCGAGCACTGACCCTGGAGTCAGGAGGACTTGAGTTCATGTCCAGCCTTAGACACTTAACTAACCCTGATTACCTCCAAAAAAAAAAAAGAAAAAGAAAGTTAAGCTAATCCCTGCTTTCAAGGAGCAGATGTTCTAATTGAGAGAGACCACACATTAAAAAAGGGTCATATTTATGTTCATTTCATGGCAGATGAAAGGTCAGGTAGAACTTTGTCAAAGAAGGGAGCAAATTAAGACACTGGGGATCCAGATTTTGTTATAGTGAGTGAAGTGCATATTCGTTGAATCTCTCAGAAAGTGACATGTCCTATATAAGAAAAGAGACTCTATTTGGGGAATGACAATTTGTCATTTCATTTTTCTTGTAGGGTCTGCAGTAGGAATCCGCTTACCTGCACCTTCCAAACCTCCTGAAACAACACCTTCTTCTGCCTCTCCTTCAACTTTCTCAACCATGAATCCCATGATTCAAACTGTTGGCTCTTCTCCACCTATGAATTTAATTACTCAGGCATCATCTGTGCTTTCCACTGTGCCTAGCTTTGTGTCTCAAGCTGGTACTTTGACCTTGCGGATATCCCCTCCGGGAGCAGGCAGCTTTGCAAGTCAGACAGGCTCAGAATCCAAAATAACTTACAGCTCAGGTGGGCAGCCAGTTGGCACAGCTAGTCTCATTCCTCTGCAGTCTGGTAGTTTTGCTTTGCTGCAGCTTCCAGGACAGAAGCCAGTTCCCAACTCAATTATTCAGCATGTTGCTTCACTGCAGATGAAGCGAGAGTCTCAAAATCTGGATCATAAAGATGAAACAACTTCCTTGAAGCAGAACAGTCATAAAAAGGCTTTACGTTCAAAAGAGGGAGTTGTCAGAGAGCCAGAGAATGATTTAGGACTGGCAGCAGAATTACCTGGTAGAACTGAGGTACCTTTGACTGATACAGTAAAGCAAAACCAAGCTGCTACTGCTTCTGAGGTAGCCCAGAAAGATCTCCAAGAAGGTGGGGGTGGTCCTTCAAGTAAAGATCCCCTTTTACAAGAGGACATTCCTGCTGATGTCATATCCTCAGACCACTCCTATATCAGTGGGTCACGGGCAAATGAAAGCAATAAAGAAGTTGATGAAGCGAAAGAGAATTGTAATCTCAGTGGTTCAGAAGAAAAAATGAATGAGATTCTAGAAGATAAATGTATTCCCCAAGAAGTCAAAAATAAAGCAGTTCAAACAATGAATAATGTACAGCTGAAAAGCTCTAATGTTCAGGGAGAGACGTCTCAGCTGAGAAACATAAATGAGGAGCAGAAAGGTATAAAGAACCCAGAAGAAAAACTGATGAACAGTGACCTTTTAACTAGCTCTAAGGAAGACAAATTATCCAGGAGTAAAGTGGTGCAGGAAGAGGTGACAATACAGCCTGAAGCAAAAGAGAAGGATTGTGTGACTTCCATAGAGAAAAAAGACTCGACAAGAGAAAGTCAGGAAAACCACCTGAAGGAGAATTTGATCCAGAAATGCGATGATATTTCAAAAGAACATGTGCAAGCTGGAGATGAGCATTTGACTGAAGAAACTGAAACAAGTCAGGAAAACCCTAACGTTCTTGGTCAAAAGCAAGGCTCTTCTGGCTTATTGGAGGAAAGTGAAATTGGTAAGAGCACTAGAAATTTTAATGTCGAGTCTGATACTTGGAACAAGATTCCTAATTCTTCAGCCTTTTCCATTGTTCCTCAAATGGTTGAGAGAGCCGAAAAAGGGGATAAAGTTGTCCAAGGTCATTTGCTCATACCAGGAGAACAAATACAACAACATCTAAAGCAAAGGAAGAAGGGTGGGAGAACCATTGTTGACCTCCCTGTTTCAGATGTGGAAGAAGAAGAGGAAGAGGAGGAGGAAGAGGAGAAAACTGATGATTCTGCTGATGATATGGTTGATGGCATCTCTGACTACCAGAGTGAAGAAGTTGAAGAAGTAGAAAAGGTGGTAAGCCCCTTTTTGTTTTAACTGCAAAGTTTCTAGAATTCAGTAGTTTGATACAACCAGTAGCCCTTCAGAGGATCACCAAGACCTTATTGATATCTTCAATTAGGTGTTTAGACTTAAGTCATAAGTAAATAAATTATTTTTCTATTTTTAGTTTCCATACTGTCAGGCAACATGTACAGATTGCTGACCATATTAAGAGCACATTTTTGACACTTGTTTGAATATCTGAAATGGTTGAAAAATAACTTTGGCTCTCTTGAGACTTTGTGGTAATAGTCACACTAACAAATTATGTTTTAATTTTTTTCAAACCATTATTCTATTTAATATGATTGAGGTTCAGTACTGTTCTCTATAGGAGCCTCAGTGTTGATATCACAGCTGTGTTAGCATAGAACCCACCTACCTCCATTTCTATTAAATGAGTCCTTTTTACATTGGAATATGTATTTTTAAAATATGAAGTAACCATGTTTAAAGTCTTTTTAACTTAATCTGGTCATAATGAATTTTCACCTCTTTCAAAAACAGATCTTTGTCTCTCGAATTCTTACTCTTTAATCACATTTCCCTGTAACTTAATGTATTTTTTAACCCTTTTCTTACTAAACAGTAGGTAGCTGCCGTAGTGTCAAATTTAGGGGGCTTGCATGTAGCCTGAGATTTTTCTGAATGACCTTTAGCTGTCCACCTGGATTTCACCATCCCCACTCTATCTTTCTTCTTTTAGCATTGTTACCTGGTTACCCTAAATATACTCTACTTGAAGCTTTTTCATTCACCCCTTCTCTGTTATTCACCCATACCCTGCTGTCACCTTTTTTGTGTTGATATAGCTCTTTATTTTCCTATTTGAAAATTTAAGCATATTTGAGCAAGAATAAAAACCATACTTAATTTTGTGGGGATGTAGGGAACTAAGCTTAAAATAATTAAGTACTTCAGGAATCTGTAATTTTATCAGCATGGGTCCTTAGTGCATTGAAGCAGGTTGCGGTCCCTCTGTGACATAATAAATGGTGTTCAGAAATTTTCTTTGACCAGAGAATTAACCATTATGCAGCATGGTGATGAGCCTCTCTAAACTTGAGTAAACTTCCTCAGACAACAGATGGACAATCAGTCAGTAAACCCATAATTGAAATCTGTTAAACTTGTTAAGCTCTGCCAACTCCACTGCTATAACCTAAATCACCACTGTGTTGTAGAGATATTGGAGTAGGATGTTAGTGAAATAAAACATTCAGAATGTGTTTATGCCAATATCTTATTATGATTCAGCTGTTTGCTATCGCTTAGTCGTCTCCAGTGGATTACAATGAAGTTGAAAGACAAGTTTCTCTAATCCAGTGACCCTGGAGTCTGTATTATTGGAAATAGTAAGCTTTTTGTGGAGTCTTCTGTTTTAAGTAGTACTAAATTTAAAAAACAAAACAAGAATAATCTAGCTTTTAAAACCAGCAAATTGTTGTAGCTAGTAACATTGTATAACAGCAACATGTTTGCTCTTTTGGCCAACCTACCAAAAAAAAAGATGGTTTTGCATGCACTATTTTTCTTTTTTTGCATGTGTTTATATCTGATGCTCACAATATTTCTCAGCTGACATTTTACTGTTGGAAGAATGTGGTGGTTGTCTTATCCTTCCCTTATTTAAATCCATTTCTGGAAGGTATGTCAGTTAGCGTGCCCAGCAGAAGACATCCATTTGGTATTTGGTAGATAAAAAAACTTCTAGTTTAAATTACATATGGCATCTGGCACATCCCTAGGCAACTACCAAGTGTTGACTTAGTTGTTAGATTATATCACTGTTTCCCTTTTAGCTTCATGGAATTCATTGCTTGTTTGAGGTAGTTAGATCTCCTGTATATCCAAGTTATAAAGGGTGTGAAGTAGGCTTTTTAAGAGCAATAGAGTAGCAATGCCTCTTGGAAGAGCTCCATCCCCAGAAGAATTTTTGGTCAGGGTGGAAGGGTTGGTGTTCATTCAGAAAAGGGCACTTAGACTGCTTTCTTAGGTTGAACAGCAAAACAAATCAGTAATTACTTTATGATTGTGGAAAACAAGTGTTCAGTAACCTTGCTTTTGTCTGCCAAGCTGAAGGAAGAGTCTGGCTTCTGTTTCACTCATTAATAGTGGCAAGTTCAGTGGGGTTGGAGAGGGTATGATGGAATAAATCTCAACAATTACAGATTTTGTTAGGCAGTTAGAAGGTACTGCTTAATTTGAGTTATACTCATGCCTGACACTTTATAGAGAAGTTTTAAATAAGTCTTCCTTATTTCTGTTGTGAGAAATAACTGTTTTGAAAGCTAGAGAATGATGATAACATCTGGTTATATAATACTTTATGTTAGCAAAGCACTTTCACTTTATCTTGTTTTGAGTCTCACAACTCTGAGGCAGGAAGAAAAAATAATTTTTCCCATTTTGCAGCTGAAGAAACACGTTTTGGGGAGGAAGGTTTAAGTGATTTAACCAATGACACACAATTAGAAAGTGGCAAAGCCAGGATTCAGACTTGATTTCTGACTAAAAGTTAGTTGTTCTTTTCATCGCACTGCACCAAATCTTTTAATATAGATGCACCCTATACTGATGTTAAAATGACTGTATCGTATACCATTTTAAGTACAATGTTGTATGCATAGTTTGCTCAGTAAATTCTTATAAATTGACATGACATAATATAGTAGATAATTCAGTATAGAACTTGTTTTGGAATCTGAACTTTTTCAAAAACAAGCAATAGGATTGAAAAATGTGCCAGGTGTTTTATTCTGGTTCTGTAGATACTTTGAGAAAGCCTGTCATGCTTTGTGATTGTCCAGCATAACATTTCACTTTAAACCGATCCTTGATTGCTGAATTTTTTTTCCTTAAAAAATCCTGAATCAGACTCTTGCTATTCTTGTGAGGTTCATTTAAGTTTTTAAGATTACCTTTCATAAAAATTAGTATTGGCATGAGTTAGGTTATGTAGTCCTTTGAGACTCAGATTTTTTTTTTCAGTCTGAAGATCTGTGTCCTGATGTGACAGTAGCTAATAAGTATCTCTTATAGGTTGAATTGCAGGCTGTCCAGTCTAATCACCTTTTTTTCTAAATGAAGAAACTGAGGTCCATGGCAGTTAAGTGACTTGCCTAAAGTCTGCAGGTAGTGAGAATCAGAATCAGGATTTGAACCAAGGTCCTCTGACTCCCTGCTGTGTTGCACTGCTTTATCAAGCTTAATTTCATGATGGGAGAAATAATCTGAAAGCTCCAGATTTGATCTGTTTTAGCTAGTATATAGCTTACCATTTAAAATTACTTATTTCAGAATAACTCTATGGATTACACTGAAGAAGAAGAGCAAGTAGACATTGAAACTGTTGAGGAATTTTCAGAGAAAATTAATATTGCTCGCTTGAAGGCCACAGCTGCTCATATGCGTTCTTCTAAGCAACTGTAAGTTTTTCTCCTTAATTTGTTCTTCAGTAATTTTAATTTAATGTCATATTTAGAAACTTTGGGTAACTGTCCTGGTTTCTTTCTAGCCTCTTAGCTTTGTTCTAGATAATAGAAGAATATGAGTTAAAATTCAAAAGGTATACTCCGTTCTCTTGAAATTACTAAATTATGAATTTGCTCACTGTTATGCTTGTCATTGTTTTACAACTACCTGTCTTTCTTCCT
Source organism: Phascolarctos cinereus (assembly GCF_003287225.1). Lineage (NCBI taxonomy): Eukaryota > Metazoa > Chordata > Mammalia > Diprotodontia > Phascolarctidae > Phascolarctos > Phascolarctos cinereus. The sequence continues at coordinate 186,474,032 of NW_027555736.1, forward strand.
GGAGAGGGAGATATATGAATTCTGTATATTAATCTTATTTAGATTTATACAAAACTCCTATAAAATAGCTCAAGGAATTTTACATTAAATTTTGAAATTAATAGTAGATAACATTTTAGACTCAACCACAAAATGGAAAAATAGGAACAGTTGGTTAGTAGTACAGTTATTGAAAGAAAAGTTGTGGAAAATGACAAATTGGAGCACAAAAGAAAAAGCAAAGGCAGGTAAACGTAACATTGAGGTGAACAGATAATTAGGCAGCAGACAGAGTTTCTTATGAAAAAAAGTTGGTCTTTCAAAAGTCACAAGTGGTTTTTAGGGATATGCAGTGAAGACTGCCTCTTGTGGATTGTCTTCTAGGTTAAGCACACCATCATTTCCTACCTATGTTTCCATTTTATGTAGATTACATAGCACAATACTTACTTCATAGGTAGAGAGACCTAGGATTTCACTGATATAGGGTTGTCCTGGATGAGAAGTGTCTTCTCTGCCATATGTGGACTGAGAGTGTTGCCTTAGTGGTTAGATAACTTACCTAGGGCCATATGTTATGTCACAAGGAAGATTTGAACTCAGGTCTTCTTGGCTCTAGGGCCAGTTCTCTATCCCCTACTTTATAGCTGCATCTCATCTCCTCTGTGCAGAAAAGAGAAAGGATAGGACTTTAGATGAGCAGCTTACCCCATCTTCTTTTTCATTGAGCCATATTTTGATAGGGAATAGAGAAAGCGCAACAAACCTTCTTTAACTGCATTTATTTCCCTCTTATCATCATTAAATGCATTTCAGTAAATGATACCAAGTGTCTACCATCTATAAGACACTGCTAAATTTTAGGTGTTCAAAGATATAAATAAGAGTCTTCCCTCAATGATATTACATCATACTGGTGGGGTATATACAATGTCTACGCTAATGAATATAATACAAGCAAAATTTGGGAAGAGAGCACATATTAGTGTTGGGAACTTGAGAGACTAATAGTTTCTTTTCTCTCCAAAACTGTTTATGAATTGCCTTAAGAGTGGACATAATTCAAGTATATTGTAAATGCAGTGTAATTTGATACGATTTCAAGGTGTATTCAAGTGTTTTTACATTTGTATTTATTAGATAAGAGGTGCCAGAGAACTGTTTCAATACAGATTTGCTGTCATATCATAAAATTCCAATTATACAGTGTTGGGAAATGACTCTGTCTACCTTTTCAGGTGCCATAGCCATGTTCCTTCAGAAGAGAAAGCACCTGAGAAGAGTCGAAAGGTCTGTTCAAATATATATTCTTTCTTTCTTTCTTTCTTTCTTTCTTTCTTTCTTTCTTTCTTTCTTTCTTTCTTTCTTTCTTTCTTTCTTCCTTCCTTCCTTCCTTCCTTCCTTCCTTCCTTCCTTCCTCCTTCCTTCCTTCCTTCCTTCCTTCCTTCCTTCCTTCCTTCCTTCCTTCTTTCTTTCTTTCTTTCTTTCTTTCTTTCTTTCTTCTTTCTTTCTCTCTCTCTCTCTCTTTCTCTCTCTCTCTCTCTTTCTTTCTTTCTTTCCTTCTTTCTCTCTCTCCTTTCTCTCTCTTTTTCTTTCCCCTTCTCTTTTTCTCTTTCATTTTCTCTCCCTTTCCCCCTCCTTCCCTCCTTTCCTTCCTTATTAGTAGAAATGAAGGGCCAGGTACATACTTGGGTCTTTGTTGAAAGTTTGTTATTCATTCTTTATTGAAGGCAACTTGGCTGGCTGGTATCCTGTCAATACTTTGAATGAATAAGTGTCATGCCATAATGAGTTCTTTACTTACGGTTTTCCCACAATTGTTGCTCTGCATTTTTGTGAATCTTAACATTACAATATAGCCTTCTTACATATCTCAGCCCCACTCTTCCCAATGCAGGGGTGCACACACACCATTCTCCTCATGCTACAGCTGCTTCTTCCCCCCCCCCCCAAAAAAAAAAAAGTTTGAGTCTATCAGAGAACTGATTTCCTACCCTAGTTCCTAAGGGTAACTTTTTTTTTAAGGCAGTTGGGGTTAAGTGACTTGCCCAGGGTCACACAGATAGTTAAATGGCAAGTGTGTGGTCTGAGACTGGATTTGAACTCAGGTCCCACTGACTTTAGGGCCGATGCTCTATCCACTGCGCCACCTAGCTGCCTACTAAATATTCTTAATAAAATAAAATTGAAAATAGCTTTTTTAAGAAACAAAGATCTCTATCTCTTTCTTTTCTGTGTACTCATCTGCATCTAATATTTTTAATGGTTTTTATCAGGTAGATACTCGTAGGTAAAAAGTCAAAAATTCTTGTCCAGGTTTCCATAGGGCAAGGCTCATGGAGTATAATTACATCATCATACCTTCTTCCTGGTGCTATACAGAGAGGGATTTCATATCAATTTATTTCTCACCTATCACTCCCAATTGGCATTCTCTCAGTATTCTCTCTGCATCTTAAAGTTACAGTTATGTGGTAATCTGAGTTCCTATATGGCTATTAAAAAGACAGTAACAGACCCAGTAGTCTCTGTAAAGCAGCCATTCTAAGGAAGGTTTACATTTCTCCCTGCAGCCAAAAATTTTCAGTCACCTTAAAATAGTTTAAGGGTACATCAAGTCCACAGTACATTGTATATACATCTTACTACAAAATTTACCACCTGACAGGATGATATGCATGACACTCATACACAGAGAGAAGAAATACATTATTAATATGCATTTATGAAACAGTGCAGCATTATAAATAAACATTGCATTACATGTAGCTAAAGAAGTAACCATTTCTCCTGAAATACCTTTATATAACCTATTTATAGGTTAGTGTAGGCCTGAGTCTCTTGACCTATTGATCTCTACCTAACCCTAATTGATGTTATAAAGTTTTATGTTATAAACTCATCATCCATCTTTGTCTTTGCACCTTTCAGTGAGCAAAACTGCCAGAATTTGAAAGGAGTACACCCTTAAAACAGGAAAAATGTCAGTTCAGTGGTATAGTTTTGGTTTTCCAATTAGGTCTCAATGCATTTGGATGAGTTAGTTTAAAATTTGGTTGATGTGTCTATTTTTGATTTTGATAGGACCCACCAATTCCTGTAAAACTGAAACCTGAATTCTGGAGTGAAAAACTACAAAAAGAAGCAGAAGCTTTTGCTTACTATCGCCGAACACACACTGCCAATGAACGGCGTCGACGTGGTGAAATGCGGGATCTCTTTGAGAAATTGAAGATAACATTGGGTTTGCTTCATTCTTCTAAGGTCTCCAAAAGCCTCATTCTCACAAGGGTGAGTATTCTACCCAATTGGTATTTATGGATTGAGCCCAAAGGGTATTTCCAGAGAGATTAAGAGGAGGATTATTGACTACCTTCTGATAATCTCTGGTAACTTTGGATGGATGTAGTTTACATTCAGAAGTAGGCTATTGAAAATCTAATCACTGAAGCACAGTGATATTTTCATGTTTGGGGAATTTTCATTTGTTCCCAAATGGCCAGATTATCCCATAATTGAATGAAGTTAAGAAGGGAAATGATTCACAGAGGGGATCACATTCTCTCTACTTCATAATTTCCTACAATATCAAGTACTTTGCTGTATATAAAATATATTAATAAATGTTTGGAAGTAATAAGGAAGAAGGAGAACAGTTTCCCTATGTTAGGTTATTGAGTATATCCTATTTGTGTTAACATAAGAGGATCTTAAAGTCTTAAATCATAGAGGTGATCTAGCACAGCTTGTATGAAGGCATTAGAACATTTTAGTCAAAGTACTTTCTCCAGATTCAGTTTAACAGTTGAATAAGTACTACTCTATAACATATTAATAGTTGTGGGTTTTTTTTTAAAGAAAAATTATGTTACAGCCTCAGGCACATGATACTTATTAAGTGTGTGACCCTGGGCAGGTCACTTAACCCAGATTGCTTCGCCAAAAAAGAAATAATATGATAAAAATCTTTTAATATGCAAATAGAGTGATTTGGTGAGTTAAGTCACCGATTATGAAGCCATTTTAATTGTAAAAGCACAGTTAAACAAATTGATGGCTTTACAGTAGTGTATTATTAACCACTGGCTGGATCTGCCGAATGAGTACCCCATAGGAATAGTTCCTTGTCAGTATGATATTAACCATCCAGTGATATACTTTGGAAATAACAATAATGATCAGGGCTTTGATAATATAAAGCATCTAACCATCTGTAATTTTTAAAATGAACAAAACCCTTCAATACTTTCTGGATTTTTAAAATGACATCTTAAAGTTTTCTTTCATGCGTGACTTTTAATATTTCTCTATATTGATTATATAATGGCAGACCTCACCATAAAACATAATAGGAAACCATTCTAAAGAAAGTGAATTTGACTGACGTTGTGGGATTACTTTTCTCCTAGGCCTTTGGAGAGATCCAGGGACTAACAGACCAAGCAGACAAATTGATAGGGCAGAAAAACCTCCTAACTCGAAAACGGAATAATCTGATCCGCAAAGTGTCTTCTCTTTCAGGTAAGGCTTTTAGATGGGGAAGAAAAGGAATAGTAGCTCTAGGAAAGAAACAAACCTTGGCAGATTTCAAGTATTTTGAGAGATTTGATGTGTACTGGCTTTAACTCATGAGGAAATTTCTTCAGAGGTGTAGTCAGTGCTGCTTTACAAAAGCTGTTCTTGCCTGTGTGACGAAGCAAATGGATTTCAGTTGCTGTTTCTCATTTTTATCTGGGCCATAGATAGTGAGAGAAGATTGCTTAGATTCTTTTTAACATATAGGTAAGACAGAAGAAGTTGTCCTGAAGAAGCTGGAATACATTTATGCCAAACAGCAAGCATTAGAAGCACAAAAGAAAAAGAAGAAGATGGACCAGGATGAGCCTACTGTGCCCCCTCGAGCAGTCAAACAGCAGGAAGGAGCTTCTACATCCTCTGTAGAGCTGGGGCAGGTGGTTATGACCAGCAGACGAGGGAAGCCATTAATACTCGCCAGGAAAAGAGCACCATCCACAGGTAGGAAGTGTGTTTCATGATCATTTCAAGAATGCTATAAAAAAAATCTAAGTTGCCGAACTATTACCTTCTCTTGGCTTTTGTTTGCTCTTCTGTTAAATATACTAAAAAACAAAATTGTGTATCCAGTTATGTTATATGATAAATTTTAAGTGTTTCCTCTTCAGTATATATTTAGAGGAGAATTTATTTACCAATCCCGATCAAATTCTAAAAAACTTACATAATTGATAACTAAGACCTGCCTTTTATACAAATCTAAACTGATATTTTGAATATTTGATTTCAACCAAGGTGGCATAGTGGTTGAAAACAAAAGGCCATACCCCAAAACAAAAACCCAGTCTGTGATTAGAGCATCATTTATCTGCTAATTTGAAATGATCACAATGTGAGAAAAAGATTCTTAGGATACTGATTTCAGACTTTGGCTACATTCAGTTCTTGTTCTGGTAGCTCTATCTCTAAGTTGGGTTCCTAGTACTTCTAGGTATAGCTTAGATAAATGGCAACCCAAAAATATAATTGTGATTTAGGGAGGAAGATGATTTTTTACTTAAAACTTCTATTTGCTACTCATTTTCTACCAGTAGGAAGCAAAATGGACTAGTTTGAGTTTCTGTTCCTTCTTCACTCTAAGGTACTATGAGACAACTAAATTAAGAAGGAAAGAGCAAACTAATCAGCCACTTAGTAGCTAAAATTTGTCCAAAGCTATATAGTTAAATTGAACTTTTTGATGATTAATGAGTAATAAATATGGTTGAAAACATGTTGTTGAATCCTGAGTAAGACTTATTTTCACAAGTTGTCAATTCATAGAATTTTATAGCAGGATGGGACTTTAGAGATAATGTAGTCCATCCTCCATGTTTTAAAATTAATAAACCATGGGGCAGCTGGGTGGTGAGGTGGATAGAGCACTGGCTCTGGAGTCAGGAGGACCTGAGTTCAAATCTGCACTCATGCACTTGACAGTTAACTAGCTGTAGCTGAAACCCCAAATCAGTAACTGTTTTGTGGCAGGTCTAGTGCTAGAATCCAGATTTACCGACTCAGTGTCATTGCTCTTTCCTCTGTACTTAGAGGCAGCTACCTGGTGTAGTGGATAGCATGCTGGACCTGGAGTAAGGAAGATTTGTATTGAAATTTGGCCTCAGATGGTGGTTGTGTAACCTTTATCAAGTTCCATAACTGCTGCCTCAGTTTTCTCCTCTGTAAAATGAGGATAATGAAAGCACCTACTTTTCAGGGTTGTGAGGATAAAATGAAATATTTCTAAAGCACTTTGTAATCCTTAAAGAACTATGTAAATGCATGCTTGCTATTATACTATATTACCCTAGATTTCCATAAAGGTTAACAAGCTGATGTTTTGATTATCTTGCACAACTTTGTGAAATCTTGTTGTGTTTGCTGAAATTGTTGTCATAGTACCTCTTTGAATCAGTACTTTCTTATTTTTAATCTTTATTTATTTGTTTGTTTTTTTAGGCAGTTGGGGTTAAGCTCAGAGTCACACAGCTAGTAAGTGTTAAGTGTTTGATCTGAGGCCGGATTTGAACTCAGGTACTCCTGACTTCAGGTTGGGTGCTCTATCCACTGCGCCACCTAGCTGCCCCTTGAATCAGTACTTTCAAAGATGGGTTCTTTAATAGGAAAAATATCTCCATGTGGAGCAATAGTAAACAAAGAACTGAAACTAACTCCTTGTTTCACTCTGATTCAGAAAAAAATGTAGCTCCTGACCTTCTTTAAAATTAAGCTGTTTGCCTATTAAAAGAGGGAATGATTTTAGAGATTTAAATTAGACTCCTAGGTTTATTTAAAGACTTTCCATCCCAACTGACTTCTGATCTTCTTTATAGAAAAGATTTCACCTTCTCACACAGTACATAATACTGCCAGTCTTGTGATGACTCCGCAAGGGCAAGTGCTCACCTTAAAGGGACCTTTAGTCTCAGGACCAATGGTAACTGTTTCTCCTGCTCTTCTACAAAGTGACTGAAGCCTCAAATGACCAACAGTGCTGTAGTTCAGCAAGGTATGTCAATGAAGAAATTTGTGTCTGACATCTCCCAATGGCCGAAGCAGCTTTTGCATCTGACAGTCTTTGGTCTTGCTAGCATTTATCCCATCAGGTGTGATCCTGTCTAGATGTAGTTTTTGCCTGATTTTGTCTTTGCAGTTTTTATTAATCTGGCCTCTTTTGGGCTTGCGGCTGATCGCCTTCAACATGAGAGGCAATATTTGAAATATCTACTAATTTACCAAAAGAGACTTGTTGGAATACATTACTATCTCCTGTGCTTTTAGGATCTCCAGTTAACATTCTGATTTTTAAATGTCAGTAAATATGTGAAATTAGGATTAGGTCCAACTTTAGTAGGTCATTTTGGGATGAAGGAAGAAAATTGGAAAAATACAGATAATGGGGAAAGGAAGAAGGACTGAAGAAGCTTTGGGGGGGTAGGCAATGGGGTTAAATGACTTGCCCAAGGTCACACATCTAGTAAGTGTTATGTGTAACACTTGAACTCAGGTCCTCCTGACTCCAGGGCTAGTGGTCTATCCACTGCACCACCTAGCTGCCCCAGAAGCCTTTCTTATTTACTTGTTACTATGCCAAAATTCCTCCGGGTTTGGTCATGTGACCTTGTGTATGTGCCTTTTTTGGCCTTCAGCCTCATCATGCAGGATTTTAAATGCTAAGCCACTTAGGGAAAATGAATGAACAATTTACACAGGACTTTGTTTACTTCTAGAATATGGATTTCCAATATCAGGGCTCTTGAACCTAAGAGGCAGATCATCAGGCAAATATAGGGGCTAGAAAGGGCTACTGTTCTAGTCAGCTTCTGGATATGCCAGTTCCTATCCAAATGAAAGGCATGTTCACCATCTCCTTAGTCCCAGTCATGCTCTCTTCTAGTGACAGTACCGCCAGGCCTTTAATGGTGACAGTAGCCTTGAACCTACTTTGGGTTAACAAGTCAGTAATTTGTGTTCTTTCATTGGGCTCTGTTTTTCCCTATGGAATGGGGTAAGCAAGACCGAGATCTGAGTGTCTGTCTTAGGATAAAAGAATGGATCCTTAGAACTAGCCAGGAGTGGGCTTAGGAGGCATGTCCTTAACATAGAACACTTAAGAACTTATCAAAATAGGATATAAGGAGACTGTCTTCAGGCCAGGGCTTAATTGACATTATTTTGTTGTTAGCCTTTGTCTAATATTCTAAGGAATGCTGCTATTTTCAGGGGACAAGTAGGTAGTGTATTGATTGAATGGTGGGTCTTGAATATAACTACTTGGGCTATTTAGTTGTTGTATTTAATAGAAGAAAACATGGATACCACTGCAGATCTTAATGAGTTCTTTTTGTCTTGGTTTTGCAGAAAGTGATGACTTGTTTATGATGCCCAGGATTGTTAATGTGACCTCACTGGCCACAGATGGAGGCCTCGGCTTAGATGTGGGTGCCAGCAAGCATTCTCTTGAAGGTTCTCATGCCAAGTCAACTGACCAGACTCTAAAAGAAACCATCAGAAATGAGAATACATCCCTGGAAGATCTGTCAAGAAACTCCTCTGGGAACAGTCACGGAGATGGGAGAATAGTGCCAAGGCCAACACAGGATTTTGTGGAAAACAAAGACATTAGTTTTCCACAAATAGTCAATGTTTCTAGTATGCGGACACCTCTAGAGACCTTATCCAGAAAAGTTTCTGGAGGAGTTGTGAGTGGGAGCCAATGTAGGAGGAAAGAGACTGAATCAGGAGGTGAGAGGTTGAAATTAAAGGAGATCCCATTTCGCAAACTGCAGGTGAAAGATCTTAAGGATTCAAGTATAGAGATAGAGCTGAGAAAAGTGGCCTCTGCCATTGAAGAAGCAACGCTGGACCCTAATGAGCTTCTGTCTAGCATGGAGGAGGAGGATGACACAGATGAGACACTCACCTCATTGCTCAATGAGATTACCTTCCTCAATCAGCAGCTAAATGATGACTCTTCCAGCATGACTGAGCCCCCCAGCTCCATAGGTGCAGAATTCCCTAGGTTGGCGAATGCCCGTCGGGCTGTTGCCAGCAAGCTGGCCTCTGGCAGTAGAGCCACTTTTCAGCTTGGCACCCTTGGGAGTAGTTTGAAAGAGCTGCCTGAGGTACAGGAAGCCAGTGGTTCCATCAGTCCCCTCCTCTTGCACCTGGAGGATGATGACCTTGCTGAGGGTGAAAGGCAACCTACAGAAACAGATGTCCTTAAGATTGTTATTGACCCAGAGATAAAAGAATCATTTTCTTCCCATAAAAGGCCCAGTGATGCTGGAAAAATGACCTCCAGCTTCCCAGCTGAGCCTGAAAACATGTCCTCACCCCCTATTCTTCATATGAAGACTGGACAAGAGAGCAGCAGCACAGATACTTTATGGAGGCCCATGCCAAAATTAGCACCTCTAGGGCTTAAATTAGCTAATCCTCCCAGTGATGTAGATGGACAGGGTCTTAAAGTGATGCCTTGCTTGGCACCTATAGTTGCCAAAGGAGCGCCAGTTGGGCTGAAAACTACAGTAGCAGGCCATAATGACCAAGAAGGACAGGAGAACAAAGTGATGCCGACGTTAGCACCTGTGGTGGCTAAATTGAGTAACTCTGGGCCCTCCTCTAGTCCTTCAGGCAAAATGAGGAAGTTTGTCCAGAAGCTAAGTGAAAAAGCCTGAAACTGTTAAGGCTGTAAAGGGAAAAAAACTGCCTCCTGCTCACTCTCTTTTCTGTAGGCATCTTCTTATTTTTTTGTCATGGGACTATGGTCCTTGAATTTGAGGGTGGGGTAAGTGATGGGAAGTGTTGGCCCTGGAATCAGTGCTATGAAATTCTGATCATGCTTAAGTTTGTTACCTCACTTTTGGTGCTGGGTTCCATTATTCTCTGGGGGAGGATCCATCGTTGCTGGACATAGGGAACCCTTTTTACCAAGGAATTTTTCCAAGCATGGGAAAGTAGCCCCTGATTTCTTCCTTCCAGAGAAAAAAAGCTGCTTAAAGCTGAGGAGCTGCTATGAATTCTGCTCCTGGTACAGTGAACTGTCTATGCAGATGCAGGGTTGTTTGTGTCTGAAGTTTCTGCAGAACCCAAGGAACTCGATGAGCTTGTGCAAAGGAATCCAGAGGAACTTATTGGTATACCAGGAGTTAGGGGGTGGAGGGAATAAATTCTGTGGAATACCAAAGGGAGGAATTTTCTCAGCAAAAGCTTCACTTTCCTCATATCATAAACTTCCACTCCAAAATCTTTTCTGCTATAAGCCCAAACCTTTCAGTAGAATAGGGAAGCTTTTAAATGTCTCAAAGCTAATTAGCCTAATTCATTTAATAGCTATATTCTTTCTCACTCTCCTAATGGGTTCCTAGATTAGCATTTTATTACCCCAGAAAATACCTCCTGGAGTACTCCTAAGGGTGTATATGGAAATCCTTTCATCCCTTCTCTGCCCTGGGTCACCCCAGTGACAACCCTGCTAAGATAGGTTTTGGTTCACGGAGGGTATGCTTTTTTCCCCAAGACAACAGCCAAAAAAAAATTGTGGGGCTGTTTGCTAGATCAAACTAGTCTCCTCTGCATACAAGAATGGTGCTTGGACAAGGTTTTGCTGCACTTGCACAGGGTTGTATAGCAAAAAAAATAATAATAATAAAAATTAAGTCATAGCAGACACTCATTACCAGGGAAATAGGGCAGTATTTGAATCACAAGATGTATTTTTTATTCTCTGCCACCATGGATTCAATGATATATAGAGCCTTTTCACTTATAAGCTATCAGGTTGTTAAGGCCTGGCAGCCTGTATAGATATTTATATTTTTGTACACAGTTGTTTTCATAGCTTCCTTAAAGGCTGAAGTTTTCAACCTAAGAGATGAGATTTGTAATGCGTATAGAAATGTTTTTTCCTATCTGGTTTGTAAATAAGTAGGAATCATGGTGCACTTGAGGGGTCTCTTGGAAACTCCTGGAAGTGAGAATCACTGCTCTGAAATTGTACTGACTCTGGGATCTAGCTGCTGCATTTTGCCTTTCTTACGTAATTGTATTTTGGAATGTAACCCTTGTCTTCACCACCTTCATTGGCAGGATTTCCTTGTGTTGTGGAACACTGGCACAAGAGCTTCCAGCTTTTGAAGCTCCTGGGCAGTGCCTAGGAGATGCTGTCTCTTTCCTCTCCCTTCTTCTCTTTACCCTGCATCCCACACAGCATATCTTCCCAAACTGGGTTTGTGAGGTTGTTTGATATGGTTTTGGCAGGTGAATTCTTTCTAACTTCTGTGTTTGGCATCCTTCCTGCCAGTCTTGAAAGAGTGGGATGTCTTCCCTGCAGTCTTATTATATACAAAGATATTGGCAAGGTAAGAGCCCAGTAAGTATAAATTCTTTGTTGGTCTTGTACTGTTAATGCTAAGACCTAGAAGTCATGAGCTCTGACCTCCTTGTTCCCAAATGAAGAAAGAAGTAGGTGAAGGATACCCCTTCCTCACCTTTTTTCCGCTTTCCATGTCCAAAAGATTTCATCCAATGCCTTAGCCAAGGAGACCAGCATCTGCCTCCCTTGCTTGTCCCCTCTTAACTGTTCCTCCTGCCTTCTCCAGGCTCCTTTGGTGGCTGTTAGTGGAGGGTCCACTCAGCAGTAACCGAAGGAATCATCCTCAGGATAAAAGGAGCATTTTAGACTCTAAACATTTTTCTTTCTCTTTCTTGGAAGAAAACAAATAACCTCTTCCTATCTGGAGGACATGTTTGGCTCTGGTATTGTGTAACTACACGAAGACTTGAATAGGTGGCCCGAGGTTCTCAGGAATAACTGCTGCAAATGGTGTACTACCCAATTGTGTAGTACTCTTGAGCTGCCTAATGCTAATATTTGGCAAGGACAGCTTGGGAAGGGCTCAGACTTCGGAGAGAAATAGAGTCTGCATGTCTTTTTCCTGTAACTTGCCAGCAATCTGAAATCTCCAAGGCCCCCTCTTCTCCCACTAATTTTAGTGGCTCCTCACTGATCCCAGACTTACTCTTATCCCAAGGGATTGAATGAAAATTACGTATGTGATTTATGAAAGATGTAGCTGTGTGGAGAGGGATTGTGAAATCAGGACAGTGGGCTTTCACCCCCACCCTGCAAAGAGCATGTTCTTGCTAGACCAAGAATCCTGTTTTTTTTTTATACATCTGTAAATAGATGGAATGTTTTTAAGAATATAATAATGTCAAATTTAGCTTTTCCTTTTATATATTAAAAATATAACTTTCCCTCTTTTCTGCTTTTGAAAAATGATTATTTTTTTAGAAATCTAACAATAGGAAATGTTTGGTGACTGACCTGAAATAAATCAATCATGTTAATTAAAGCAGGATCTGGTGTTGGGAGGTTTGTGCTCGTTTGGAGAGGGGGATGGAAATACTGAGACACACCTTAACACTGAAAGTTTATCTTTGACTGGCCTTTTTCTTGGAAACCTCCCGCCATACCTTTCGGGAAGAGTTTTGAGATACTTTAAGGTGTGGGTGACTTCAAAACTTCATATACCATTTATCTCAAGTATCTAGGTCTTAGAAGAAGTCTTTGTACCACGGTGAACTGAGGCTAGCAGTACGCAAAAGCACTGTTTTAATTGTGGCTTTTTGGAGTTGCAAAGGACATGGAAGACAACCTTTTTAAAAAAGTGAACAGGAATATCTTACTTTGATAAACTCACTATTATATTGCAGAAAATCTCTTCCCTTTGTAGAAAAGATTCACTGAAGAGTCCCTTTCAATATTGTGCTCCGTTAGTGCCTTTGTTTTGTGATCATTAACTACAGGTAACATGCCATTATGTGAATGCCATGCAAATATTTCTCTTTGTAGAATTTAAAAATGAACATATTGTTAGAAATGCTGTTTGAGAGCTGGAGGTCAAGTAGGTGATACCCAACCAGTAAAAAGTGTTTTGAACATAAAGGAAAGAGGGACATGTGTGGTTTGTTTGGGTTTGGGAATTTAGCTGGGGTTTTCTGGAAGAGCTGGTTGAGATTGAGAAAGAGATGAGGTAAGTTGAAGGATAAATGTTGTTTGAGGACAATCCAACATACCTGACTCCTAAGAAATGTACCCTGTGATAAGGAACACAAGATCCTATTACCTTTTTAAAAAGTGATTTAGATGGTGAGAGACCACTGAAGACATTCAGGATTATTCACTCAGCAAACTAATCATTGCAAAACATGAAGCTGCTATTAATACTTTCATGTAATGGTATTATCACTAGTGAAATTTTACCAAGATGCTAGGATGTAGAGAAACTTTTTTGTAGATGTGATTCTATTTTTGGTATAGTTTTAGGAATGTAACATTTTCAATCATTTAAATATTAAATTTTTTATTAGTACTTTTAAAAAACTTTATTTATGAATATATCACTCCCCCTACTCCTATTCCTCTATTGTAAGAAGGATTACAAAAGAAAGAAAGAAGGCAGTTCAGTCACAACCCACTGATGATAGCTCACAGTATATGCAATATTTCACACCCCTAGCCCATAACCACTAATGCTGAGAACTTTTAAAATGTTAAGAAACAGGATCTCAAGAGCTGAAAAGGGTCTTCAGGGCCATCAGGGAGAATCCATACTACAGTATCCCCACCTAATGATTAGCTTTCATTTAAAGAATTCAAGTGAGAGAGAATCCATTAATTCCAGAGTCAGTCCATTCCTTGTTTTCTAATCATTAGGTCTTCCTTACATTGAGTTGGGTTGTAGACTTTATCCTCCCCAGAGTCAAGAATTGTCTCATTTAGGTATTTGTATCTTAAAAGCACCTAGCAAAATGCCTGCGCTTAATAATTACTCATTGATTGAAAAGCACAGTTTTGCCACCTGAATTTGTTAGACTAGTCTTGCTTTCTGGAACTATCACTCACTGGTCCCATTTTTATTCTGTGGGTCGAAGTCTAATCTCATTTCTTTATGACAAGTCTAAAGATACTTAAAGATATCCATCATTTCCCCCCTTGTATCCCACCCCCCAAAAAAAAAAGTTTTCCAGACTAAACCTCCAACAGAATCTCAAGGCTGTTTCTTATCCTAGTCACTCTTCTCTGTGTGGGTTCTAGTTCATCACTGTCCGAGTTAAAATGAAGCACCTAAAACTGAACCTGTCTATCCAAAGACCTTTGGGAAAGATCTTTGGGTTTTATACAGATGTTCCCTACCAGAGCAAAATAAAATGGGATAATTACCTGCTTCAAAAGCAGATTAGGTTCGGATTAAAAAATTTTTTTTTAAACCGCATCATACAGTTGTTAATTCATTCAGCTTGGACTCTACTAAAACCCCTAGTTCTTTTTTAGACAAACAACTATGTAGATGCTCTACCATTTTGTACTTGAGCATTTTGATTTTTTTGAACCCAAGTTTAATACTTTACACTTAGGCCAATTAAATTTCAGTTGTTCTACCCTGTTTTATCTTTTTGAATCTCACAACTTTGTCATTTGGAAGCTAGTTGTAATCCCAGCTATGGTTTAATTTAAATTTTCATTGATCTTTTGTTTTTTGTATGATTGAAGTTTTCCCCTTGTAAAATGCCTTTCAGAACCATTCCAAGTAAACATAGTATTTTATTTTTCCTAACAGAAAGGAAAAAGTCAACACAATCATTACATTGAAAAAATGGAAAAACTTGTTGCAGTATCTCTTCTTTCAAATGATACTTTTCTTCATAATTTTGCAATGTTCATTTTTTTATTTGCATGTAGTTATTCTTTCCGTTTACATTGGTGGTTGTCATTGTGTATGTTGTTTTCTTGGCAGTGCTTGCTTCTTCATCACCTAGATCTTTCTCTGTATTTATCACATCATTTCTTACAGTATAGCAACCCATTTATGTACCACAATTTATTTAGCCATTCCTTAAATCAAAAGGCATCTACTTTGCTTCCAATTCTTTGCTATCACAAAAAGTGGTACAATATTTTGTCATATATGGGAAATTTCTTATCAATGACCTTGGAATAAGGTCAGTAATGGAATCTCTGGGTCAAGGAGTATGGACATTTTAGTCACGTTATTTGCTTTTCTAAGTTGCTTTTTAGAATGGTTGTGCCAATTCACAGCTACACTAAATGTGCCTGTCTTCCTACAACTGGTTTCATTTAAACCACAGATGATAAAAATTGACCATTACAAAGCAAAAGACAATTCTCTGCCACTCCACTATAGAAACCCCCAACCATAGCTGAAATTGCTTCATAGTTGCCTAGCTGTTCAGTCAGTTCCAAATCCACCTAACTGTACTGTCACTTAGTCTGCATCTTACTACCTTGGCCACAAGTCTCCTGTCAGATTGTGTCTGTGGTATATAGACTACCTGTCGTGATCAGAAGTTCATTCTTTTCCAAGTATTGCTGAGCAAAAGGACCATCTCTTCCCCCTCATTAAAAGAAGTTGGGCACAGTGATGAAGAATGAAAAAGTGTTTAATTCTTTTATCTGCAACACCACAGAACTGAATGGGGCCTAGATATGAGTGGTGTAGTGAGGAGTTGATTCTCTTAATTCAGTGTTCAATGAGCTATTATTTTTTTTTCCCCTAGCTAGGCAGTGGGGTTAAGTGACTTGCTCAGGGTCGCAGCTAGTAAGTGTCAAGTGTCTCAGGCCGGATTTTAACTCCGGTCCTCCTGACTCCAGGGCCTGTGCTCCATGTACCCCCCCCCAAAAAAAAAGTCTAGCCCTGAAGGAATTTGTATTTTATGAGGGGAGTTGTTCTCCAGGAGTGGGGAACCTTTGCCCTCGAGGCCACATGTGGCCTTCTAAGTCTTGGGGTGCAGCCTTTTGACTGAGTCCAAATTTTACAGAACAGATCTTTTAAGGGGATTTGTTCTGTGAAGTTTGGATTTAGTCGAAGGGTCAAGCCTGAGGACCTAGAGGGCCATGTGTGGCCTGGAGGCTGAAGGTTCCCTACCCCTGTAATAGACCAAGTTTTGCCTATACAAAAAGAAATGAGGAATGGGAAAAACGTATACAAATATTTTTGTTAATCTCAAATGGGTCCCTAGGTAGCAAGGCAATTAGCTTACTCCTAATTGATTCCCTAGTCCATGCTGAATTGAAGCTGTACTAGGCTCCCATCAAACCCTGTCTGTGGGTTGAAGATTTTACCTCAATACTTTACTGAAACTATCTGATTTCTTCACATCTCATAATCCTTTAAGGTAATTTACTACTATTCTTTTAGTCTCTGAAGAGGTCTCTGAAGAGAGCCCTCTACGTGTACTCAAGTACGTTACTTTCTGTCTTGCAGATTTCTGCATGATTTTAACTTTTCTATAGACCACTCTGAAATCTCTAATCTCCCGTATGTAATGTTCCTTTCCCTGCTGCCCAAGTCTTCTCTAGACTTAACCCTCCTTAAAGTTATTTTCCTATCTTTCCTGTTTTCAGTGAGATTCGTAAGAATAAATTAAAACTTTCAGTGGCCCCTTTTTCTCACTTCTCAACCCTTTGAAATTTGGATTCTGGCCTCATCACTCAGCTGAAACTGCTTTCTCCACAATTAATTTTTTAATTTTCTTAATTGCCAGATCTAATGGCTTCAGTCCCCATTGTTGACACCTTTGTAGTGTTTGACACTTGTCCATCTCCTGTGGATTTTAATGACACTACTCTCCTGATTTTTGGACTACTCTGTTACCTTTCCCAGATCATCATCTACACCCCACTTCCCAACTCTGTGTAACATAAGACTTTGTCTTAGGCCCTTTTTTCCACACTCTTCATTTGGTGACTTCAACACCTGTGGGTTTCATTCTCTATGTGCAGAAGTTTTCCAGGTCTATACATCCAAGCCTCTTCAGCCACCTAGGTGGTATAGTGGATAGCATTGCTGGGACTGGAGTCAGGAAGGTGAGTTCAAGTATGACCCCAGACACTCTGAGCATGTCATTTTAATATGCCTCAATTTCATTAATGGCAAAGTAGGGACAATAATGGCACCTGTTCAGGGTTATCCTGAACCAATGAGGTAATTGCGAAAAGTCACTTAGTGTAGTTCCTGATGGCAGGCACTTTAAAATGATTTTTCTATCCCTTCCCTGGTCTCTTTGTTGAACGCCAGTCCCAAAACAATAAGCTGTTTTCAACTGGATGTCCCATCTCAAGCTCAGTGTGTCCAACGTAGAACTCTTCCCTCCATCTCCCCCCCCCCGGCCACCCATTCTGAACCTCATTCCCTAAAGAGCACTGGCAGCCATCTAGTCATTCAGGTCCACAGCCTTGGAGTCATCTTCAGCTCACTCTTCCTTACCTAATAAGCTAGCAGGTCTTAGTGCCTCTACCTTTACAGGATGTCTATATGAAGTCTTTCCTGTGCATCTCCCCCAAGTTGCTAGTGCTTTCCTGTCCAGAATTCCTTTGTGTTTATTTGATGTATTTTGGGGGTAGGTTTTTGGCTTTTTGTTTGTGGTATATGATATGGAGCCCGAAGAAATAGATTTAAATATCAGCCTTGACCCAGTGGGTCACCATGAGTAAGGCATTGAACCACTTTGAACCTCACTTCCCAGGACTAATTGGCAAAATCATTCAAATAAAGATTGAAAATTTTGTAAAGGCAGTAGGAAGTGATTGGTTATGCACACTAAGCACCAAAATTCTGGACTTGGGAACTACTATCATTTTCACTAATCCTTTTCTTAAACTTTACTGTGTTAGGTGAGTTCCTCAATGTGTCTGAAAGCCTTTTACAAGATGAAGTCTTTGTGATCACAAATATTGATCAGCGTTGTCCTGTAGGAGCTCAATAAACATTCGTCAAGCCAGGAAGTGACTGTTGACTACAGCCTTCAGTTTTCCTAATTCCAGCAAACCGATACTGCTCTTCATAGTATGAGTTATCAACATTTGTGTCTGTTCAGATACAATGCTAAGCAAAATTATGTGAAGTCTGTGCCAATACGTTTGAAATTTTAGAATATTAGACACTATACATGTTTAGAACAGATAAAAATGACAAAATTGGTCAAGTGCCTTTTTAGGTATTAATAGTATTAAAGTTGATATAAGGTGAGGTACGTTAGAAGGGAGATAGGGAACAGTATTGAATTCATTCTGAGCCAGTGACGAGTTATTTCTAAGAAATAGTTTGTATAGAAATCAGTGGCATATCTGAAAATTTTTGTTGAATTGGAGGTCTGTGAAGATAGCTGGAGGAGGAGTCTTTTATCCATAATGGTTCTGATGATTTCATTTGACTAGATCATCTCTGGATAAAGATCAGATGTCATAGGACCTTGGAGTTGCCTCTATGAATACACCTAGTTTGGCTTGAGGATCTAGAATAGTTTTTTACGTCATGGACTCATGTGAATCCTGTGGACCTCTTCTCAGAATAGCACTTTAAAATACATAAAGTAAAATGGGATTAACAAAGGAAATCAATCACATTGAAATAGTTTAAAGTTCACAGAAACCAGGTTAAAGCCCTGATTTAAAGCCCTAGGTTGAAACCTGTAGTACCCAAAAAGTAACACTTGGTGGCACAATTGGATACCGTAGAAATTTTTTATCCTGGTATGGTAGGTGGACCATCTGCTGTTATCTATAGGGAAAATGTATGCCCTATCTTCTGGGCATTCCTTAGGAAACATGTAAATGTGCTACAAAGGAGATTTCCTGAAAAGAAGCAATTTCCTGATCACTTTAGCCCCTAACTTTGATTCAGACTAGTGAATTTCGGTGATACAGGGAACTCCTACCAATGCAGATTGGTAACTTTCTGTAATTTATAATAGAGTGCTTGGGGGCCGTGAGAGAGGCACACAACCAGTACGTGTCAGAGATGAACTTGAACCCAGATCTTGGCTGCCATCCTACCTTTCAGCTCTTAACAATTTAATTTTGTCTACATACCTATCATTTAAGGACTGGAGCTTACCCTTAAGTTACTTTGTTCCTGGGAGATGCCAGTGACTGCTTAAAAACAGCCAACTCCTTCATTTCCCACCTGCTTTACTGCTTGGTTTCAATTCTGTTACCATTCCCCGGAAGGATAAGCTCCTCACCAAGTGTTATGGAGATTGCTTCAGCTTTTGTACTCTTACCTTTTTAGTACTCAATTGTCTCTGTCCCTCCGATTGGAGGTTGGACAAAAAACCACTCCTGAAGCCTACCTTTAAACAGGGCCCAGAAGGTCAGCCAGTCTTTATTTCCCAACAGTTACACTGCTTGATTTTGATTTCACCATCATTTCTTCCTCCCCTCCATGGGGTACCCTCCTCAGCTTTTCAGCTTCTTTTTGTGTTTTATCCCCCATTAGACTGTAAGCTCCTGGAGGGCAAGGTCTTTTTCTTATTTGTATCCCAGCACTTAGCACAATGTTTGGCACATAGATGCTTAATAAATATTGTATTATATTACAAATGACTTCTTACCAGCTTGTCGTCTATTAAGTATATGAGGATGAATTCCAGCGTAGGTGGAATTCAGAGATGACAACTGGGGATTTACACTTAGGTCATTTTCCTGACTCTGAAGATAGCTTTTTATCCACTGTATTTCATCCAGTCTGACCTCAAGTCCAGCTACGTCTTATCTGCTCTGCTACTCTACCTTTTCATGACAGTGGTAGGGATAGAGTGGGGAAAGAGTAATTTTGGGTCCCAAGGGAACCTGGTGGTATCTCAGCAGAAGATCTGGATCTCCAATCAGATGGTCTAATTTGAGTGATAATCTCTCTCCCAGTCCCAGTCCCAAGCCCCACCTCCTCACCCCAACTTCTCTGCCACTGGTCTTATCAGAAACACTCACTGTAAAGACCTTCGTCACTTTCCACCTGTCTCATTAAATGAGAATATTTGTAAAAAGCACTTCACACAGAGCTTGACATGAGGTAGGTGCTTAATACATGCTCAATTCCTTGTTTCCTTTCCCCATCCCCAATGTAAAGAGGAGATGGATTAGCTAGCAAGTGACTTTGGAGGGTAGTGCACTGAATTGGTAAGTTGGGATATGGGGAGATTGAAAACAATAGGAGTCAGCAGGTAGGGAGCTGGAAAAGGGTATGACCACTCCAACTCAAAAAGCTTCAGTATTTTCCTGTTTCCTCTAGAATAAAATACAAACAGTCTGGCATTTAGAACCTTTCACAATCTACCTCCAACCAACCTTTCCAGACAATTCACATTACTTTCCTTCAGGCACTGTAAGCTCAGCTATAGTGGATTAATAGCAATTCTGACAACTTGGCATTTCATTTCCCCTTTAAGTTATACTGGTATTGCTTAGGAGGTGGTACCTCATTAAAGCTGAGCTTTAAAGGAAGCTAAGGATTCCACGAGCCATAGGTGAGCCTAAAATGCATTCCATGTGTGGAGGATGCACAGAGACAGGATATAGGATGTCATGTACATGGGATTACAGATTTTGAACAAGAAGAGAACTTGGAAGTCATTTAAGACAACTGACTATAGTAAATTGGGCCCAGAGAATTTATATGACTTGCTCAACATCAAATTATGTACATCAAAATTTGAACTCAGTTCCTACACGGGAAAGGGAGAGTTGTCTTCATTATAGGCTATTCTCATGTCTAGAATGTACTCCTTCCTCACCTCACCTTGTATAGGACTGTCAGCTCCTATTCAAGCACTGGCTAATACACTGAATGCAGGAAAGGCTTTATTTCACCCCAAAGAAAAGGGGATTCACATCAGAGTCTATAATCTGGCTTCCATCCCACCACAACTGAAACTTCACTGATCTCTATTAATGGCTTTTCTCAGTCCTCATCCTTCATCATCTCTGCACCTGACACTGTTGACTACTTCCTGCTCTTCTGGCTTTCTTCTTTTCGCTTCTCTGTCTTAAGAGAATCATCATCCATGTCACGGCTCCTACCTGTGGGTTGTTCCCCAGGGGCTGTGTCCTTAGCCCTCTTCTCTTGTGGTGATATCATTGGCTTTCATGTATTCTATTTGGGGCAGGTAGATGGCACAATAGCTGGAGTGCCAGTCCTGGAGTCAGAAATACTCATTTTCCTGAGTTCAACTCTGGCATTAGATACTAGCTGTGTGACTCTGGGATAATCACTTAACCCTGTTTGCCTCAATTTCTTCATCTGTAAAATGAGAGAAGGAAGTGGCAAACCAGTCTCTTTGCTACAAAAACCCCAAATGGGATCACGAAGAGTCGACACAACTGAAGTGACTGCACAACAAACAAATTCAACTATCATCTTTATGCAGGTAACTCCTAAATTAATATTTATCACCTTCAACTCTTTGATTTCTAGTTTTGACTCTCCAGTTGTCTGCTGGATTTCTTACCTGGATGTCTTTAAACATTTCAAATTCCACATGTCCACACCAGACAGAACTTTTAAGAACTTTCTCCCTAAAGCCACATTTTGTTCTAACTTGCTTATTTCTGTCAAGGGCACCACTAGTCTTCCTATCCTTGAGTTTGCAACCTAGAAGTCGACTTTGAGCTCCTTTCCTTCATTCCCATATTCAGTCACTTGCTTTCAAGTCTAATTGATTCCTCCTCTCCCATCTCTCTCACATCTGTCCCCTTTTCTCTGCTCCTACCACAGCCACACTATCCAGGGCCTCATCACCTTTTGCTTCCTAGTTGGTCCCTACCTTGCCTGTATAGCCTTTTAACTAGTCTCCCTTCATCTAGTTCCTTCCAACTTCAATTCTTCATCTACACAGCTACCAAATTGAAATTCCTAAAGCACAAGTCTGACCGTGTCACTTCCCTGCTCAAGAAGTTCCAGTGGTGGCTTGTTGTTTTTAGGATAAAATACAAACTCATTAGTTTGGCATTTAAAGCCCTTTAAAGTCAGGAAGACCTGAGCTCAAATCTTGCCTCGGACACCAATCAGCCAAGTGACTTTGGGCAAGTCATTGAACTTCTCAGTCTCAGTTTCTTTGTCTGTAAAATGGGGATAATTATATGTAACCCTCACTGGGTGGTTGTGAGAATCAAAGGAGATAACTTAGGTAAAGTACTTTGCAAACCTTAAAGCATTAAATAAAAGCTGCTATTATTATTGCTTGAAGACCACCAATGAGGGAGAATCCATAAGGTCCCAAGGCAGCACATTCCAGGACAGCTCTTCAGGAAATTTTTCTTGACATTAAGCCTAAATTTGTCTCTTTGCAACATCCACCCACGACTCTTGTTTCTGCTGTATTAGAACAAACAGGACCAACCTAGTCTGTATAATATGTGAACACTGCTGTCGCATACCCCGAAGTGTTTTCTATAGGCAAACTATCCCTAGCTCTTCCAGCCAGTGCTCACACGAGGTGGACTCGAGGTCATCCTGGTTGCTCTCTAGATAATCTCCACTTTATCAATGTCATTCTTAAACTGTCACCCCCATAATTAATCACAAAACTATAGATGTAGTCTGAGCAGGGCAAGATATGGGGAAAAAAATATCACCTCTTTGTGACTGATGCCTATGCTCATTAAGCCCAAGATTGCATTAGCTTTTTTAGCTGCCACATCACAGTGCTGACTCATTTTTAGCAGTGCATTAAAACATCCAAATCTTTTTTTTCAGGCAGACTTTGTCCAGCCAGGCTATCCCCATCCTATACTTGTGTTGATTATCTGAACCAGTGTTACTCGAGTAGGAGCAGTAAGGTCCTACCCTACCCCCGGAGCAATGAGGTCCTATCCTGTCCTCCACATCCTGAGCAGGCAACTACTCTGCTCGTGGCCCACTCGATCACCAATGACCTCGTGGTCTAGGGACTGTCCCCAGGTTGCGCAAGCGCAGTGAGACTTCACTGGCCAACAGTAACCTATGTGACATCAAAGCCTCCATGAATATTTCATAAATATGTAAATCGAAGCCTTCCCATCCGTCAGGCCTAGATCCCAACCTCATCTCATATCCCCCTCCCTGCCCTCACTTCGAGCCTCCCACTTCCTGATCTTCTACCCACAAAACCCCCCAACTCTGCTCAACCGACCAGCCAACCAGTCTGGTTCTGTTTGCTTTTGCAATAATAAAGCTTCACCCACTGGGAAACGAGTGTGGCTTATGGGTAGTTTTTATCTTTTGAACTAGTCTCCCACTGCATTTCTTGGTGCCAAAAGCCTGGAGGGAAATTGGAGAGAAGCTCTAAGCGCCTCCCCTTCTCGCGTCCCCGCCCCCCGTCCCCCGTCCCCCGAACTCTGGGTGAATATTTGCAATTTGGCCGCCGCCCAGGGTCGGGTAAGTCCTTACTTTCCTCTCGCTGGCCTTCCCTTTCCCTCCCTCTCGCCCTGCCACTGACTCTGGGATCTTTCCAGGAGGTCCCCACTCCTAGAAACTATCGGATGATGCCGGCTCTGGGGACCAGCGGCTCGCTGTGCAGCCTCTTGCACCTGGCCATCGGGGGGATGCTTCGGTTGGAACACGGCCTTAATCCTATCGATCCTTTGCGATGCCAAAGCTTCGGTAGCTGAGTCAGTCTTGGGGCAGGGAGCGTCTGTCCCTCCCAGCTTCCCCTGGGGGATGTCTCCTTAAGAACTGGGACAAATTCTTGGGACACGATCTGAGGAGGAAACTTATGGTCTTTTGTTGCGATATCGCCTGGCCTCAATATAGCCTTGAAAATCAGGAAAAATGGCCCGAAAATGGCCCCTCTTTCACTTCCCAGATTACCCAAGGGGTCTCAAAAGCTGTAGGTATTACCTTTCATCTCCATACCGCATGGCACCCCCAGGCTTCAGGGAAAGTTAAAAAAGCTAAACCAAACCCTTATCAAAATGAGTCAGAAGTCTTAAGCAGGATTGGGTTAAAACTCCTCCCCACCTTGCCTTCTCCGTGCCAGAATTGCACCCCAAAAAGGCATTAAGTTGAGCCCTTTCCAGGTCCTCTGTGGGCACCCCTTTCTCATTACAGATCTTCTCTTTGATTCTGACACTTCCTCGATTTCTGGGTGTGTTACCCAACTCAAACAGATGAGGTTGGCCCTTCAAAAATATGTCGACTCAGTCTCACCAGGACCAAGCAGAAAGTCACGTAGCTCTCTTTACTAATCTGGTGATCTAGTATATCTGAAAGATTGGCATAAAGATCAAAATCATTCTCATCTATTGCCCAAAGGGAAGGGCCCTCTCAAGGTAATCCTTTCGAGGCACAGCCCACCTGGACTCACTGGACCCGAGTCAAACCTGCCCCTGCGAGGACTCTGGCCCTGATACTGCCTACTGCTCCCATTTCTGTGAACTGGTGGAGGATTTCTCTTCAAAAGACATTAGACTCACTGCCACTTGATCAAGACTTGCTACTATTTGCTGTCATCCTGCTCTTCCTTACTTTCCTCTTACAGTGTAGGGGATGACCCACGAATAGTCATGTACCTCTACTCATTTAGAGCGGGGTCCTTCCTAGCCATCCTAACCCTTTGTGCATCCCTCCACCTTTATTCGGGGCAGCTAAGGACACTGTCCATCTTTTCAACTGGACTTCCTGCTGGCTTTGCCCTGGGGACCCTAACTCCATTAAGATTGTTCCCCTATCCCTTGAAAGATGGGGAGAGATCACTCTAAATGTCACCAGTCCTTTAAACTTGCAGAACCTCCATGAGCATTCTGGGGCTATCCCCGAAGCTCTACTCCAGAACTCAGCAAGGTTGGGATCACCTTTCCTGGACCATAAGTACTCTCTTTCTGGGACCCCCTATGCTCCTCTCCATCTCACCAGGAGAAACATTCATTTTGTTTCCTAGCAAATCCCGACACCAAGGACCCCTGGGATGATATGGGTAACCTCTCTACAACCTTCTGTGACCGATTGTTCCTCCTGCAAACTGGACCCCTGGTCCCCTCCGATGGCCAGGGCAGCGGTTCTGTCAAAGTCTCCTGCCCCAAGGTTTCTCTTATAGAAGGTGAGGTGCAAGACACTTACCCTACTTGGACAAATACCATTTTGCCAAGGCAGACCTGACGGTACCTGGGCAGATAGGTATTACCTCCTAAACACCCATTTTACTGAAGGTAGCTGCAAAACCCTTACTGATAGTACCTTTGTGTATGACTCCACCCAGCGTTATTTTTGGAACTCTAACTCTACAAGCAACCCAGCCCCAAATCCCTCCGTGGCCTTCCAACTCTCTCAGAATTGGCTCTCTTTTGATATCCCTGCTGATAGGTCCTCTAGTACTCTAGTTGCTGGGACCTTGCAATTTGTCATTCTAGCCCCACAGGGGATTTTCTTCTTGTGCAGCAGAGGCCTGTTTGCAGCCTTACCCCCTTTTGGGGGGCACTTGTACCCTCGTGCAAGCTATCCATCCCTTTGCCTTTCTGAACTCTTCAGAGCCTGTGTCCCTTCCCTAGAACTCCCACCAGCCCATCCATAGGTCCCCATGGGCTCTGCCACTATGCACTGGGGTGGGTGGTATATCCCTCACCTAGTGTCCTTATGACATTTTATCCAAAAGAATCTCTGAACTAAACCAACATCTCATTGCCTCCCTTGAGGCACTTGAAACCCACCATGAGGACCTCTCTGAGGTCGTGCTCCCAGACCGATGCACCTTGGGTGCTCTCACAGCAGCCCAAGGGGGATTCTGTGAGTTCCTTGGGGAAGAGTGCTGCTTCTATGTGAATAAGTCAGGCAAAATCCAAAACACTGAAAAAGCCAAAGAGAATGACCAGCATTGATGAGAGCAAGATTCTGCTTCCTCCAGTTCCTTCCTGTCCCCCCCGGGTAAACCTGGCTCATTTCTCTCTTACTCTTTGAACTAATTTTGGTCCTCTTCTTTGGGCCACCCCTCCTTAGCTGTCTCTCCTCTTTCTTGCCAGGCATCCTCACAGCTGCTCCTTATCCCACTTCCCTTGATGTCTCCACTGCCTCCTTCCATGCTGCTCATGTGCAGTAACCCTGCCTTGACACCCCCACCTTAGCCCCTTATCAGCTTGAAGCAGCCAATGATGACTTGGGCCTTTGTCCTATTTCCCATAACACAAGAAGTGGGGAGTAGAGTAGGAGCAGCAGGGTCCCTTTCCTCAGAGCAAGGAGGCTCTATATTTTTCCCCACATCCTGGGCAGAAAACCCACTCCATTTGTGGCCCACCCTATCACCAAAGACCTTGTGGTCTGTGAGACTTCTCACTGTTCAATAGTAACCTATGTGACATCAAAGCCCCCATTAATATCCACTAATATTTATGTAAAATCAAAGCCCTCCCGGCATGCAGTTGCTGCTATCACACCATCACGCAGGCCCAGATCCCATCCTCATCTCATCTCATCCCTCCCCGGGAGGCTTCAAGTCTCCCACTTCCTGATCTTCTACCCATAAAAACCCCTCTCTGCACATCTAACCAACCAACCAGTCTCCTGACGCTGCCTGGTTCTGTTTCCGTGACAATGAAGCTTCCCCCACTGGGAAACAAGTCTGGCTTACGGTAGCTTTTACCTTAGAATCTGCTCCTAAGGCTGTACACTTACCACATTCAGCTTAGTGCTCTAGCCTGTCGAGATCTTCTGGATATCACCATCCACCAGTTTATCAAGCCCAACTTTGTGTCATCTGCAAATTTAACAACCATTCCATTCCTACCTTTATTCAAGTCATTGATAAGAATGTTAAACGGCACTGTGCTAAAGACTTTCTACCAAATTGATATTTAACTATTATTGACTACTTTTGAATCCAGCCATTTATCCAGTTCTGAATCCATCTAATTGTTTTATTGTTTAGTCCACATTTTCCCATTTTCTCCCCAAGAAATAATGAGATTTTTTTTAATCAAATACTTGGATAAAGAGTTGGTATGAAATCTCTCTGTACACTTGGGGACACACACAAACACATTCACGTCCATCTTCATGAGCCCATTTATTTTTGGGGTTGTTTTCTTTTTTTTTTTGGCAGAGACACTGGAGTGGTTTGCCATTTTCTTCACCGGCTCATTTTACAGATGAGAAACTGAAGCAAACAGTATTAAATGGCTTGCCGGGGATCACACTACACTGCTAGTAAGTGTCTGGGGTGATTTGTACTCAGGAAATGAGTCTTCCCTATGCACTGCGCCACCTGGCCGCCCCTAAGTTTAATAACAGCATTAAAAAAAGGAAAAATTTAATCTGGCATTACCTTAACAAAGCTACATGAGCTCTTTGTAATCACTGCTTCCTTTTCTGGGTTTTCATTAACCATCTCTTTGTTTTAGATTTTTCCCAGGAACTGAAGTCAAGGTCACTGGCACATATTCAGACCCTAGTCTTTTAACTTTTTTTGTTTTTCTTTAATCAAGGCGTTTGTCTTTCTCTAGGGCCATGGTACCTTCTCCTATTTTCCATGATCTTTCAGAAATCACATCCACCAGTTCTTTAAGTACCTGAGTATGTAGTTCATATATTCCAGGTGACCTGAATTCATCAAAGACAACTAGGTAGCCTTTTACTCTCTCCCCATGCCTATCAACTTCCTGTTATTTTTGTTTTGTTATGACCAACACAAAGGTCATTCTCCTTGGCAGGGAAAACAAGCAAATGAAGTATTGAGTAGCCCCATCCACCCCAACCAGAAGTCCTACCCACTGTATGATTGTCCTTTCTTCAGCATAGCTATTAAAAAATAGAAAAATTAAAAACTCATCTTTTTGTTATCTTTATTTTTTCTAACCTGCCTCAGCTCATTCTGAGATTGAACACTACTACCAGGTCTTTACAGGACCACACCATAATCTTATATTTAATGTTACCTTCCTGTTTCCATCTTCTGAACATATCCTTTTAAAATATGGTGAGCTTCCTATGCATCCATATTTTCTCTCCAGACAATTTCTGTCCCTCTCCTTTACAAACTCTATACTCCAGCCAAATAATATTTTATATTCCCTAGATACACCATTCTGTCTCTTTCTGTGCCTTTACAGACTGTTCCTAGAATGCCTTCCATTTACTTTACTCCCTAGGCCAACATTCAAGCCATCGGGTAGTCCAGCTCAGAAATCAAACACTGCAGGACTTGACCCTTTCATGCCTTGGAGAGTGATTACTAATTGGTGATTGCCTCAATTGCCCACTACATTTAGGACAGGCAATCTCATGAGCATACCAGTCTTGCCTCACTTTACCAGTTCTGAAATGAAAAACAAATCAATTCGTTATTACTCCTAGAAAGAGTGTGTGGATTTACTCCCCAGTCCCTCCCTTGTCAACACTCCCCCATTTTTGTTGCCTCTCCCATTAAAATTTGTTTCCCTGAGGGCTTAGCTCAGTGCTTGGCACAAAGTGTTTAATAAAGGCTTTTTGATTTTTCCTCATCACCTCAAGCTTCTAGGAATCTAGCTTCTTTCAAGTGCTACCTTTTTTAGGGAGTCTCTGCAATTTATAGTCTGAGAGCAGGGGAGACGTTGACTTGGCCTGGGATCACACCCCCAGTATGACAGAGGCTCACCAGATTCTCCATTGTCTCTCTTTTGTGTATATATATGTTTTTTTAAAAAATCTCTAGTACTTGACATGTTGTTGTTAAATTATGTCGACTCTTTGTGACCCCCACGGACCATAACACATTAGGCCTTTCTATCCTCCACTGTCCCTTGAAGTCTGTCCAAGTTCATGTTTGTTGTTTCCATGACACTATATATCCATTTGGTCCCCTACCGTCCCCTTTTCCTTTTGTCTTCAATCTAGTATTTGGCATATAAATATGCTTAATAAATGTTTATTCCTTGATTTAACTCAGAGGTTCCCAAACTTATTTGGCCTACCGCCCCGTTTTAAAAAAAAAACTCAGCCCCAGAAATTTGCTTTCTTTAACTCTTGACTTTTTTAAAAATTTGCATTTTTTCAAAAAATCATACATTTTTTAAAATGGCATATCTTAAATTTAATAATTAGTTGTAAATTTGTGGGTTTTTCTCTCTGCATTGAAATTTTGATGATGCAATTACATCATGCAACCTTATCCTATCTTATTATAAACAAGTCATTACATGCACATATTCCTGCCCATACATGCCAGCTTGCCTGACAACACTTACTTGTTAAGACCTGTAGGGGCACTTGCCCACTGATCCCTTCTAGCTTGTATTTTATGTGTTTATTTGAAAAATGGTGTAATCACTATGACTTTAATTCTGTTACACAACAGATGAAACATGTGCGAAAGCTTTTTTAAAATTTCCTCTTCTTTATGCTTTCACAGCCCCCTTATTTTTATTAAATACCCCCAATTGCAACCCATCAGTCCAGCTCCCCCCACCCCTCAGGTTGTAGTATGGCCCACTTTGGGAACCTCTAAAACTGGTATGAAAGCAAATAGTGCTTAATTTTGCCTAGAGTCAATCTTGTTTAAGAGAAAGAGAAATAAAAGAAGCCTAGCAGGGCTTAATAAATTTTTTGCCAGTCTCCACTCCGCGCCCCGCCCCCCAGCCCTAGGGACAGGGACTCCTAGACTCATCCAGGCGGGTAAGCCAATTAAATCTCACAGCCAAAGAGCCAATGATGACGAAGAGTTTCTGTAGTCCCTCATTTTGGCCTCTCCTCAGGCTCTATGCAAATAACAACAAATCAACCGGATCCTGATTGGCTGAGGAACTATCAAAGCGGAGGAGGCAAGCTGTGGGCCTTCCTGGGTTTGTTCCAAGCACTTTAACCTCCAGCTTTCGGTAGTAAGCGACTCGAGGAGGACAAGAGTTTCATTCCACGTCGTCTTATGACGTCATGTACTACTGGCTCGAAAACTGCTTCAGTCTGGAGTCCCAAATTGAACAAGAGACTCTGAAACAGCTCTTTTAAATCTCAAGGACAAGGCTGCAGCCCGGACACGTGGGGTGCAAAATTCCTCCGTTACCACTAAGACTGACCTTACTACATTGATAGCAAGTCTCCTTCCAGCTCCCCTCCCCCTCAACCCAGAAGTCAAGGACCCTACGACCCCTCCCTTTGACAACTGGACTGCCAGTTTCAGCTTATTCCGCGCCTAGGGATCAGTTCTGCCCCTCCACGCGCTGCATTCTTCGCGGGTGGTGGGATGAAGAAAGGAGGGGTTTGCTTTCAAGGTGCATCCTACGTGTGAGCGAACTGTGACCTCAGTGCCCAGCAGGGCGTAGATAGTGTATCTTTCCGTTTATTGTTCAAATCCCAGACTTATCTACTTTCTAGGCCTCCGTTTCTCTCCTTATAAAATAAGAGAATATGCCCAGATGGACTTTTAAGGTCCTTTCCCACTCTTAAATTCTCTGATATAAGACTCGCCAGGAACGGTTTATTCACATCGCTCCCAGGGTCCAGTCTCTCTCCTGCTCTGCCCTTTCAAGCCTGGTTTCTTCTCAAACTCCGCCTCCTCAACTCCTCCTCCTTCCCGCCAGGAGAAGACCGCGCCTCTCCCATGTGGCCCCGCCCCCACGCTGGCTCCTCCCCTCCCTGGTGGCCCCGCCCCGTCCCGGCGGCCAGCCCCCTCCCCCGGGGAAGGAGTCGCGGCCGCGGCCGCCGTTCGCGTTTTGAGCCGTCCCTGCCGCCATAGCTGCCTGTAGCCGCAGTTGCGGCGAAGCTGGAGTTGTGAGCGCGATGCCGGAGGGACCTACGAACGGGACGGTCTCCGGCTCTTGGGGCTGGTGAGGCGGGGCCCTGGAGTGGGGGTGTGTGTGGGGGCCGCTGACTGGAGGCCGGGGATTCTGGAGAAGCCTGGGGAGAGGGGGCGGAGAAGGGGCAGGACCGGGTCGGGGGGGGGTGGGCGGTGTGGAAACTGAAGACCGAGGTGAGAGCGGCCAGAGCTGGGACCGGGATCTCCGGGCTGTGGCGTCCGGCTCCGCCGCCCCCACCCCTCAGCTCCGCGCCCCCCTCGCCCCACCCCCTACAGCGCGTTGCCATGGGAACATTAGAGGGAATCACCCCGGGCTCCCGCCGGGCCGGTGTCACCCGCTCCCTTCCCTGTCGCACGGATGGATGGGTGGGCCTGACGTCTTGTTCCCCCCCACTCGCAGTGTAGGGGCTTCTCCCCTTCCCCTCCCCATCTTCGTTCCTGGCAGTGTTAGCAGCCCACGGGGGCCGGGGGTGTAGCGTAGTAAGAACCGCAGAGCCAGGCCGGCCCGGGCTGATGTAATGACCCCCGCCCATCTAGGTCGGTGCTGGGGCGGATCGGAAGACCCCACGGAATGAGGAGCTCGTGCCGAGGCCGGGGATCCGCCTGAGCCCCTGCGCCTTTTGGGGATCCCTCACCATGATGTCTGTGGAAGGCTCCACCATAACCAGCCGGATCAAGAACCTGCTCAGGTCCCCATCCATAAAACTGCGCAGGAGCAAGGCTGGTGGCCGGAGGGAGGACATCAGCACCAAGGTGAGGTTTGGTTCAGTTTCTGGAGCAAGGAAGAAGAGCATGGGGGGGCGGGGGGGGGGGATGAGGCTGTGAGACAGGGTCAGAACAGATAAGTGGGAGTAAACTCCCTGATTTCCAGTCAGAGCCTCGCTACAGATTGACTCTGCTTGGGTAAGCTACTTGTCCTGTTGTGACTCAGTTTCCCTTCCTGGGAGGGCATAGTGGTAGCTTGTGTGCCTTTTTAGAAACTGAGCTGTGACTAATGCTGAGTCCTCCCTGAGGGCTGCTGATGAGCAGGTGAGAATTCGTAGCAGCAGGAAGAGGATTATGAAAACATTTAGCCTGGGGGTTTGGCTTGTATTTCAGGTGCTCTTCTTGGTAACATCCTCAGAGCTCAAGGCAAATTTATTTATGGTAAAGCATGAACAAAACTGGTCAGCTTTATTAGTTCTGAACAAAAGGAAAATATTCAGGGGTCTGCCTGGCCTGGGCTGGCATAATAGGGTTGATGCCTATCAGAAACTGGATGTAGCCCCTTGCTACCTACCAGCAAAGTGTAGTAATTACTTCACTTCAAAGCTTGGAGGAGGGCAGTTCCTGAATGGGCAACATCTCTGACTGCAAAAGGATCCTAGGAGTTAAGCCTTCAAGTTAGTCCTTTCCAGTTCTTCCCTCTGTTTTCCTTTTGTTTTGAGTTCTGGTTCATGTGCTGGACACATTTGCTGGACTCCACGATTCTGGGAATGCCAAAGTCGAATGAAGTTTGGTCCCCGAGGGAAACCACAGCTTCAGTTGCACAGGATCAGATGAGGTTTTTGTGTCTTATTAGGCCTGTAAACACAACAGCTCTGTGAGGTAGAGGACTGCCACAGGGAGAGGCGTTTTGAGACAGCTACATTTTATTGCTTTGCCTGCATCTCTTCATTGGGTGAGCAAACCTGGCAGCCAGTGATTTAGTGCTCTACTATCCAGTGTGGTAGAGTTTTAAGAGAGCTCTGTTCAGATCCCTGTGCCTCAGGAGAACCTTACTTGGACTTAGTCGGTGGGTAAACAGCCTTTCTGTGTATTCTAGCAAAGAAACTGCCCTGGATTGAAACTGACCCCAAGTTTCCATGCTGCTGTAGTTTTGGGATTTGTGGCCCTTCAGTGCAGTTTGCTGTAGTCAGTAGAAATATAGATTTGATCCTCACTGACTCTACTTTGTAGGACCTTTGACTAAATCACTTAACCTTCCTTAAGCCTCAGTATCCATATCTGTAAATTGAAGGGCTTGGACTAGTGGCCTCTGAGGTCTCCTCTAGCTGTATGGTCCTATGATCTTGTTTGCTTACTTGTTTAGATTGGATTTTTGTGAATGTTGGGTTATCCTCAGAAATGCTGGTGTAGATCTGTGGTAGGTAGCTTGGAAATGATCAACATCTATAAATGTGTCCCTACCCTGTATGTGATGGCTGATAATGGTGGAATTTGGAGGACTTTATAAAGGGACGTTTGTCAGGAAGTAGTGTGATGCTGGTTTCATTTTTGCCCTAGAAGTTAGGAAGCTCTGTGCAAACTGAAGCTTTCTGCTTCAGGGAGGAGAATTTAATACAGATCTTGGAAACCTACATTTCAAAACAGGAATCTTATTGTAGCTTTCCCTAAGCTAGAGCTGTGTAATGATGGAAAGACTTTAGTAAAGTTTTGTACCTTTGACCAGAAAGGGTGAGGCCATGTTCTAAGTAAGCAGGGATTCTAGGAGAGGTCTTTAGTGTCTAAAAGAATAGTAGCTGCTTTTATGTGATTGTATTACAAAAGATTAGGGTCCACCAGCTGGTTTGAGGATGAAAAGCAGCCTTTTAGCTCAGGCAGTGCTTAAGACTTTTTAAAAAATTTGACTAGGAACCCCATATTTATTTTGGGAGTCTCATGATTATCCAAACAGCTTCTGAAATCCTGGAGCTTGTGACCTGTCCTGATAGCTAGTGGTATTAGGTGTTAATGGTGACTGACTGCTGGGGGAACTCTAGTGGTGCTTGTGGGATTAGTTCTGAAATGGAATTTAAAGATGGGAATAGTGGGCCCCTATAATATCATCTTTTCAGGGTGAGAAGGAATATACTGTCCACATGTTGCTTCCCTGGTAAGTCAGTGACAATAGCTATTTTGTAGCATTGCATAGGTCAGCCCAAGTGGGATTTTAAATGGTTTTGAAATAAATGCTGAAGGAGACTATTCTCTACTTCCTATGCTTATCTGCACACTAGAGAAACAGTCAGCCCACTGACAGGTGAAAATTGGTGAGTGAACAAAAGAGCCAGTGTGATATAGATTTATCTCCTGTTGGATTTATCCAGCCTCTTGCAGAATCTGGGGGGTGTACTTTATCTGAAGCTTGAATGTAATATTCAACTTTGGAAGCAGATCCAACCGGGGAATCTTTTCTCTGGTCCCTGGCCCCACCTAAATACAGAGAATTCAACATATGAGAGAATAAATATTGCCACGTGCTTCTGAGTTTTCTTTGATAGGAAAGCTGAGATGCCAAGCAATGGCTCTACTCTGGAGAAACCTGTGTGGGTCCTGTAAAAGCTTCTGAAAGCTGAAAAGTCTTCACAGTTTCAGAGTTGGTGTTATAATATGGATTAGAACTGAAGACTTTGATGTTCTTAGTTAAGTTGTCAGTGTAGCTAATTGGGCTCAGTCAGAGTATTAGTGCCTACCCAGGGGTGGGGAACTTGTGTCCTTGGGGCCACATTTGGCCTTCTAGGCTGCAGGTTCCCCACCCCTGGACACTGCATGTTTTGCACTGGAAGGTGTTACAAAAGGAATAGAAGATCTAGCAGCCCCATCCTCAGAGCTTCCAGGTTAGTCAGGAAGACAAGATACACGGGAGAAAGATTATAAAAGTGTTCTTCAGATGTATTAGTTGTATCAGTTAATGGAAATGAGTACAGGGTTGGAAGAATACTAAGGAAAATGGAAGCTAGGTAGTATTAAACATAGCAAGCTTCTTCAAGGAGAATAAGTTTTGAAAAAGATTATGTGGAGATGAAGGACATTGGTTGATAAAAGTGGGGAGGGCATTCCAGGAAAAAAGGAAGCCATGTACAGAACAGAGATGAAAACAGACGAGTTTTATGGGTAGGGGATAACAAGATTAACTTGGGAAGAAGGAAGTATCTTTGTAGGAGAATAATGGAAAAATGAAGTTGTTGAAATTGTGGGGAGGAATTAAGGGGTGATTGAATAGAGGGCCCTTCTAGACTCTTCGCCAAGGTGGAGCATTTAAATTTTATTCAGTAGGGTAGGGATGGGAAACCTTCCTTTTAGTAACCCTTGATAACAGTTTATGGCATGTTAGTATAAACTTTGCATACATATCTAGACAAATAGAAACTGGAATTTTGATTTTTATTATTGTGCATATAATTACATAGGCTGCTGGCCTGAAGGGAACTTTTTTTGTAATTACTTTTGGCTCTCTAGTGAAAAAAAGGTTTCCTACCCCTGCAGTAGGGAATTAGGGACAATGGATCATGGCCATTTGTATGATATAATAAAAATGATGTTTGAGGGAAGGAAGATGGTTAGAAAACTTTTTTTTCCACTTACTAATCCAGGTGTAAAATGACTAGGATTTGCTGTAGAGTGCTAACTGTAAAAATGGAAAGAAAGGATCTAAGAAGCATTCCAGAGAAAGATCTACACACTTTCATGTGGTTTGGATGTGGGAGTCAAAGTGGAGGTGAAGAATCAGAAACTTTATTCAAGAATGTGAACCAAGAGGGCCTAGGTGCTGCTGTGTAGCTATTACTGGTCATCAAAGAATGGGGTAAGGACATTTGTGGAGGGTGGAAGATGATGAGCTCATTTTGGGGTATAATGAGTTTCAGGTATCTTTAGAACATTCACTTGAACAAGTTTATTGAATGTCTGTTATGTTCAGGTTGTTGTGTTAGGCACTGTGGAGTATACAGAGAAGAGCAATGTGTAAAAAAATACTATTAATCTGGCTTAGGTTAAATGCTATCCCTCCTGGAGATAGGAAAATTAAGTAATATCCCCTGACCTTAGAATCTTGTTACCAAACTTCACCTTTTCATTACGTATTACTTTTCCCAGAGTTATAGGGTGGTATTTAAACCTAGTCACATCTTCAAGGTTTTGAGAGTTTCATAGAAAAGAAAGGTTGAAATACCTTTAGGTTATTATTGATTATTTGATGCTTACAACTCCTTTTTGTTTGTTTGTTTTTTGCTTTTTGGTGAGACAATCGGGGTTAAGTGACTTGCCCGTGGTCACACAGCTAGTTATTGGGAAGTGTCTGAGGCCGGATTTGAACTCTGGTCCTCCTGACTCCACAGCTGGAGCTCTGTCCACTGTGCCACCTAGCTGCCCCTGCTTATAACTCTTAATGAGACTATGGAATCTTACTGCTCTGTGGTGATAGAAACTTTCTAATCTTCAAAGCCCTTGTCAACTTCCTGAGGGCTGGGTTCTGCTTGTTACTGGTTTATCACGTGGGTCCATAGTTGGAGTTTCCTTAGTGGGTCTTCCTAGTAAGAATCCTTCTCTTTTGGAGTATCTATATCAAAGTTGTGTCATCTCTGAGGCATCAGAATGATACTGTATAAAATTCTAGAGTTTGCAAAGCGCTTTATGTACATGATCTCATTTAAGCCTTATACCAACCCAGAAGGTAGATACTTTAGGTACTGTTAACCCCTTAGGTACTATTAACCCCTGTAAAATGAAGATCATAGATTTAGAGCTTCATTTTACAGACAAAGAGGGATTAAGTGACTTGACTGATCACACAGCTAATCAGTGTTAGTGATGAAATTTAAACTCGGGTGTTCTGACTTCACATCCAGTACTGTTCACTACATCACGATGTGACTGTTGGCATTTGTCCTACAGGATGTGATTGTAACTACTCTGGAAAACCCCTATGACAGCGATAGGTCTTGAAGCAACAGTTCTTAACCTTTTTTGTGTTGTGAACCCCTTTGACAGTCTGTTGAAGCCTCAAAACCCCTTCTCTGAGGCAGCTAGGAGGTGCAGTGGATAGAGTGCTGGGCCTGGAGTCTGGAATACCTGAGTTCAAATCCAGCTACCCAGGGCAAGCCACTTAACCTCTGTCTGCCTTAATTTTGTCAGCCATAAAATGAGGATTATTAAGTACATACCTCACAGGGTTGTTGTGAGGTTCAAATAAAATAATATTTGTGAAGTGCTTAACACAGTTCCTGACATTTAGTAGAAGCTTAATCAATGCTTATTCCTTTCCCCCTTCCCCTCTAAACTAAAGGTTAGTGAAAATAAAGATGTAATATTTCCCCCACACACATTCACAGACCCTCTGAAATGTATCAGCAGACCCCCCAGTTAAGAACTCTTGGTCTAGAGGATGTGATGGTCATTTGAGTTTGAATGACCTAGATTCAGATCTAGCACTAGGAGACTTAATAATTCAGCAAAAGCTTCCTGGGGGATAGGAATAATGAACTCTGCAATAATTCCTTTGGTCAGGTTCAGTTATCACTGTGCTGATTCAGGCAGTGCTCTGCTACCCAATTCCCTTGGGACTCAGAGGAACTGGTAGTTTTCTGTGTCTACCACTGAGGACCCATTCCCGTGCCTTTTTACTCTGTTGAGTAGAACAGGGAACAAAGTTGAGACCCCTGTTGTTAGCGGCTTTGACTCTGAATTTCTTCTGTATGTGACCTTGGACAAGCCCTTTCTGAATTTGTTTCTCGTCTCTAAATATATATTTACTTTACTAGGTCAGTGAAAAAAATCCAACATTTACTTGTAGAATGTTTTAACCTCTTCAGAACAAATGTTATGAAATGGAAATTGTTTCTTGGCCTTTTAATTAACGTCTTGATTAGCCTTTAGAATGAATCTCTGCAGAGTGGAGAGGCTCCTTTTCTTCCATTAGGACTTAATACCTTTTCCTCTGCTACCTAAAATAGCACAGGCATGTAGAGTCACAAATTGGCTTATAAACCCTTCCCTGGTCTGCTGGCTTCTATCATACCAGGAATTAACAGCATTGCTCTTTTCCAAATTTCCCACTGTAAATTAGGACAAATGCTAGGGGTCATTTTGTGTCAGTTTTGTTTCCTATTGAGAGATTTCTGATATCTTTGGGGACTACGATATTTCTGTCTCCCATTAGTTACCTACATCTGCACACTCATGAAAACGCCCCTCCTAGTCCAAAACTAGACTTGTTACTGTTACCTTTGTTTGGAAAACTGCTGTAGGCCTGAAATTCAGGACTTGTGTTAATTCAAAACCTTCCAAGGGATCCTATCTTTCTATCTGTCCATAGAAGACATCTTGGTTTCACTTCGTGTTCAGACAGTTATCAAGACAGAAAACAATGAAATGCTATCAGTGTGTGTTGTGAATTACATTTGCTCTGTACCACTTGCCCTATGCCCTGTTTCTCCAGGTGCCATAATCTGTTACTTGGCATTTCTAGACTCTTTGTCTTCTTCCATAATAACACGGTTCTTAGCATCTTGGATGTGGGATCATCTTTTTGGAAGTTTGCATTCGCATTTGAATCTGCATTCGGACTTCAGCTGCCAGATTAACGTGCCTTTTCATGAACTTGTTGATGTGGTGATTCTTTCCACTGAGGCATATTATAACCTTTCTACAATTTAGACCAGGGGTGGGGAACCTGCAGCCTCAAGGCCACATGTGGCCCTGTAGGTCCTCAAGTGTGGCCCTTTGACTGAATCCAAACTTCACAGAACAAAGCCCCTTAATGAAAAGATTTGTTCCGAAAAACTTGGACTCAATGAAAAGGCCACACCCAAGGACCTAGAAGGCCACATGTGTCCTCAAGGCTGCAGGTTCCCCACGGGTGGCCCTGAATTTAGACTTTAAGAGTTAAGGTATGAGAAAAATTTGTCCCTTGGCAATCAATCTGCTGGTAACACCTACCACATTTAGGTAAACTAGTCTACAGATTACAGATATAAGGTCTGTCATTGGACTTGTACTCATCCTTTTCACCTTTGTAGGGACCTGCCAGAACTTGTGTTCTACTAACATAGCCCCAAATCAGAATACTGTTATGTTTCAGAGTAGGATATTAGGGGAAGATTTGAGAAATATGCATATTATTTCTCATTCCAACCCTATCCTTCTCACTTCTCCCTCTTAGAAAAGTGGTGAATGTGTGAAATAGGATCTTGTGTGGGTCCATAGGGACTGGTATTTTCATATGTTCAGATTTTCCAAGTTTTGGTTTACTTCTTGCCAGTGACTGTATCGGCAAGGTCTTCATTACTGGTATTGGCCACAATATTTTCCCCTGGTATTGAAGGACATTTAAAGAATGCACTTGGGGTAATCACTAAGTTCTTGCCACCATCTAAGCAATAAATTCTATCCCTTCCATTTCAGAGAGAACTTCTGTAGTTCTTTCTTTCCCTTTCAGTTCCTGTAGAGAAGAGAATTCTCTAACCTTCAGTTATTGTATTTGCCCTGATAATCCTTATCTTCACCACCAAGGCTGGAGTGAAGTTGAATATTTTGTTATTTGTCTCCCTTGTTCCTTTCATTTCTACTGAAATCCTTCACTTGAATGATCCAACCATTTTGGAGAGCAATTTGTAACTATGCCCCAACGGCTATAAAAATGTGCATGCCCTTTGACCCAGCAGTACCACTTCTAGGGCTGTATCCTAAAGAGATCATACAAATGGGAAAAGGACCCACATGTACAAAAATATTTATAGTAGCTCTTTCTGTGGTGGCAAAGAATTGGAAACTGCGGGGATGCCCCTCAATTGGTGAATGGCTAAACAGGTTGTGATATATGAATGTAATGGAATACTACTGTGCTATAAGAAATGATGAGCAGACAGACTTCAGAAAATCCTGGAAAGACTTGTGTGGACTGATGCTGAGTGAAGTGAACAGAACCAGGAGAATGTTGTGCACAGTAACAGCCATGTTGTGCAATGACTAACTTCAACTAGTTAGACTTAGCCCTTCTCAGCAATGCAAGGATCTAAGACATCTCCACATCCAGAGAAAGAACTATGGAGTTTCAATGTAGATTGAAGCATACTATTTGCTATTTTTTTTTCTTCTGTTTTGTTCTGTTTCCTCTTTCTGGTGGTTCCTCCTATTGGTTCTAATTCTTCCTTACAACATCACTAATGTGAAAATATGTTTAATAGAAATGTATATGTATAGCCTATATCAGATTATATGCCATCTTGGGGAGGATGGTGGGAGGGAAAGGGAGAAAAATTTAAAACTCAGAAGCTTATGGAAGTGAATGTTGATAAATCAAAATAAATTAATTTTTTTAAAAAAGATAAAAAAAAGAAATCCTTCACTTGAAGATCTTAGAGTGATCTTTCATGGTGCTTTATGACCAAGTTCTGGTCTTACAGTCTTCTTTCTTAGAAATTTTGGCATACATATTTGATACTGAAGGCTCCTATGTGCTTGTAGATTTGAATATCAAACAATAAACAAGTATTTATTTATCAGGCACTATGCTAAATACTCAGGATACAGAGAAAGGCAAAATCACAAAAACAGTTCCTGCCTTCAAGGAGCTTACATTCTAATGAGGGAAATAACATGTAAGTAAATAGGTACATGCACAAATATGTACAGAGTAAGAGGAAGGTAGCCTTGGAGAGGAAGGCGTAAATGGCTTAGGAGACTGCAGAAGAGGGCATTTGAGCTAGGTGTTAAAAGGAAGCCAAGGCTGTGAAGGGGTGGAGTTGAGAAAGGGAGTGTTTCAGGCAGGCAGAGATAGCCAGTGCACAAGGATGGAAAAGAGAGCCAAAGGGTTCAAGGAACAGCAAGTAGACCAATGTCACTAGATTGTAGAGTTCATGGAGGAGAGAAAGATTTGAAAGCAGATCAAAAGGTAGGAAGGACTTCAAATAGAGGCTTCATATTTGATCCTGGAAGTAGTAAAGAACCATTGGGTTTCATTCAGCAGGGGGGGTAACGTGGTCAGACCTGTGCTTTAGGAAAAGAATTACTTGATACAAGTTCCCTAGACTACCTAATTTCCTTCCATCTGGCTATCTTAAATGCCCTGGCCAGGTTCCCAGTTCTCCTCAGTGAGGTCTGAATTTCTAGGGACCCAGATGGCCATATTGGAATTACTGTCACTTTTTGGAGAATAGGAGTCTACATGGGCGTACCTCAGTGTTCTGGATCACAAATTATCTAGGTTACAGGGTGTATGTGCATGTGAATGGTAGGAGGCAGTGCAGTGAGAATAAGAATTTTGCTGTATGGGATAAGGGGAAGAAAAGGTTAGCTGTGGTCTTTTCCTTATACCTAGACTTTACCTAGTGTTTCATTTGTGATTTTCAGTGTGCTTTATGTATTATTTATATGTGAGTGTTACTTACCTGTGAGACAGAGCTCCATTAAGCAGGAATTGATTTAACCTTTTTTTTTTAATCTCCCCTAGTGCCCATCATAATGTTTTGCATGTAATAGGAGCACAATAAATTTACATTGAATGAATTGATTTAATAAGTTGCAGACTTATGTGTGGAGGTCATGGTACTGATCACCAGAACAGCTGATATTGCTCGATTCCCTAATCTCTCTTTGGTGAAGAGAATGCAATTTCTGGTTCTGCTATCCTGTTGACAAACTGGATTTGAAGAACCCAGGCAGCTCCTTGACTAATCTACTTTCCCTTTTTCCTGTTATTACCCCTTAAAAGATGATTTTTGCTAGTTTTAAAAAATTTAATGTTTTTTCCAATTACTTGTAAAAACAATTTTAACATTTTTTTTTCAAATTTTGAGTTCTAAATTCTCTCCCTCCCCCCCATAGAGAAGGCAAGCAATTTGACAAAGGTTATACATGTGTAGTCATGCAGAACACACTTCCATGTAAGTCATACTATGAAAGAAAACACAGACCAAAAAAAAAAAACCAAACCAAGAAAAATAAAGAAAAAGTATCTTTGATTTGTTTATTAGTTTTAAAAACTTTTAAAGCAATTATCCACTCTTCATTTCCCTCTCCAACAAGTTCTCCACCCCCCAACTCCTTGTCTTCCTAGTTAATACCCCCGTATCTAGTCCTGTGCAGCCTGCTAGGGTCTTTGTGGAGTGTGGGCACTTGAGACCCATGCTAACATAGTGCAGCTGTGTGATTTCCAGCTGACCATAAACTACAACCAGTTGCTGTTTCCCTGTCCTAAGAACAGGGACAGAAGTCATAGTTGGTGTGTATCCTGATAATTGTGAACTCTGCTGTCCCTCAGTAGCCAGGTTGGAAGTGAAGCACCCACCCCTGTCAGGGCTGCTCTGCCCTTCTTCTCTGGGCCTCTCCTACCTTCCGTCCTTCTCGGTTTTTGTTTGTACCCAAGAAAGAGCACAGAGCTTCCATTTTAATTCCTGTGAGACATAAATTGTGTCCAAACAGCAGATATTTTCCATAATGGAAACTGGAGCTGAAGTGTCTCATGCCAAGGGTGATCTGAGTGTTGATTGTTGGGGTTTTAGGGAGTAGGAAAAGGAGCATAAACTACATCGCCTACCTCCTTGTCCTTTGGGTTGCTTATGTGCTCTTTGCCTCATCAGACTTGTAGTTTGGGTTTCGTTTGTCATGGCTCCAATAAGCAGAGAAGGCACTATAGGGGTGGTGATAGGATTTTCCCTGTCCTCCCTAGGGAGCAGTCCTACCAAATAATGAGGAGGGCAGCCCCCCTAAGCCAGGCTGAGCCTCAAGGTATGCCAGACCCAGGAAGGTTGGGAGGTGCTACAGGGTGTCCCACCTAGTGTAGAGGTAAGCATGAAAGAAGCCAGTGTGATTAGCCTATCTAGACTAGGACCTATTCTCATCTTCTCCTCAGTGGTCTCGTTGGGCCTCTGAAGTCTTAATGTCAGCTATTTCTTTAAGACTTTCCTGGTAGCTGCTGGCTTTGGAGCTTGGACTTGGGACTGAACTAGCTCCTCTTCCAGGCATGTCCCTGGTAATAAGACTGGGAGAAGTTGAGCTCTGAAACTGCAGCTTCAGGTTGCTCCTACTGTGCAGAAGTTTGTCTTTGCTCCAGCTTCAGCCAGGAAAAAGGCTGTTGGGCCTGCTGACTCCTTTTGCTATTGCTTGGGTATGGGAAGGGAGCTTGGAGAGGAAGGGCTATGTTCTGCCTCCAGAGCCATGACAGTGGTGGCTGGGCACAAGGCCTTTTTCTCAGATGCCTTTGGAAGGGTTTTCAGTGGGATCATAAGCTACCTTTCTCCTCCTTGCCTTTAGATTCTATACTATCAGAGAACTTTTTCCTGCTCTGGTGGTATTTTTCCCCCCTGGAGACTTCTGATTATAACAGGTTGATGCCTTTCTGTGTCCAACTTTTATTCATTTTCTCAGTGCTTTTGTCTGCAAATAGCAGTGACCTATTTCCAGGTAGTTTCTTGCCAGTGTTCCAGTGCTCAGGACCTTAACTGTTGAAGATGAACAGTTAATATCTCTTTTTAACAGCAGCTAATATAGAATGAATTCCAGGGCCAAGGGTGAACCATTCAGAAAATATTTGCTCATGAACTTTTCAAACAAAACCACACTAGCAAACTGATAGAAGTGTTTTAAACACCTGGATAGATCAGAGACTATTGAAATAATATTTACCTTTTAACAGCAACAGCTCCTGTAGGTATAGGAAGAACTGGTTTCTTCTTTTGAAATAATTAATATTAAATTAAGAAGTCAACTTTTAAAAAGTCAAAAGCTCTCTTCCAACCTTGTAATAAACAGGATGAACAAAGAGAATACTGAG
This sequence comes from Phascolarctos cinereus, assembly GCF_003287225.1. Classification (NCBI taxonomy): domain Eukaryota; kingdom Metazoa; phylum Chordata; class Mammalia; order Diprotodontia; family Phascolarctidae; genus Phascolarctos; species Phascolarctos cinereus. The sequence continues at coordinate 186,517,107 of NW_027555736.1, forward strand.
TCGGCATGTCTATGTGTCTCATATTGAGCTGAATGAAATATTTTATTTTTTGTTTTTAAAAATCAGGGTAAATTACACTAAAAAGCAGTCAGATTCATTAATTGTAATGACCAATCTCAATCCCAGAAAAGAGATGATGGATTATTCTTTTTTTCTTTTCAGTAAAGAGGTGGAGGAATACAGGCAGGGAATGTGGAATAGGCCGTCAGACCCAATTGGTTTTGCGAAGATGTTTTTATTTCTTACAGGATTCTTTAGATAATGGTGTTTGGGGCAGGGAGGGGACATAGGAGAATTACTGTGGTATAAAAAACAGGAGGCAGAAGCAAAACTAAAAAAAAAATAGGACAAGTCATATTTCACATTTAAAGCTAAACTCAGCTAAAAATAAATTTTTGGTTAAAAACAATCATGAATGTAATTATTTAAATTATAATTTACAGCTGTAATTATTTGGTTGAAAAAGTATATCCAACTTAAGAAGCTTGCTGGTTGAGGAATTTAAATTTATTTTTCCTGTTGATGTCTTCTTCCTGCAGCATGATAAAAATACCTGGTTAACCTATTTGAAAATAATTCACTTCTCACTTACTTCACAAAAATCTGCTTCAGTTAGCTTTGGTAAACAAAATGGCACAATTTTGGCTTTTTGGTGCACCAGTTTGCACATTGTTTCAGTACTTAAGCTCTATCATTTTTGTCAGTGTGGGTCATCCTTCCATCAAAACAAATTATGATTCTTCTGCCCCTTAGCAGGTGGGCTTGATGAGCAGCTGTGGCTGAAAAACTCATTACCTTGGGGCCAGCCTATTGATGAGTATCTTTCACCTGCGTTGGTGTGGCTGGTCCTCACGTGATACATAAGCTATCACCAAAATCACCCTCAGAGCCTTTTTAGTTTGGTTATACCTGTCAGAGCTTGTGCTTTATTGGCATAGTTTTCAAGAACTGGGTTGCCTTTACACCATGAAGTTGTGTTAATGGAGAAATGCACGTTAGCCTGGAAAAAAAAACAATGAAGCAAATCATTGTTGTTTAAAAAAAATACACACACATACACTGGTGTGTGTATATATATATATATATATATACTATATATACATACTATATATAATACATACATACATATATTACCTTCAGAAAAGATTTATAGCTTTTTAGAAGGCACAGAATTATAAATACAGATGGGAGAGGCATGGTTAAGCAGCAGTTTTTCTGACAAAGCTCTGGGAGGCTTAGTATACTGTAAACTATGACTTTTTCATAGTGCGATGTGACCACTTCAAAAACTGCTACATTGAGAAGCATAACTTCTTGGTGTAGGTCTTGTCTACTCTGCTGTAATGAGACCACATCTGGAGTATTGTGTTTAGTTCTGGGTGCTGAGTTGTCAGAAGGGTATTGATAAGCTAGAAAGCATTCAGAGGAGGGCAGCCAGGAGAATTAAAGGCCTAAAGTTCGGATTACAGGAGGGTCAGTTGAGGCAACTGGGGGTATTTAACCTGGAGAAGAGAAGGCGGGGGGGGGGGGGGGGGGGGGATGTGATAACTTTGTTCTGGTGTGCAGAAGAGGGCCATATATAATAGAATCAGGAGCAGTGAGTGGAAGTTGCAAAAAGACAATTTCGGCTTGATGTCAGGAAAAGCTTCCTAAGCAGTATATTTGTCCCACAGTAGAAGAGGCTTCCAGAAGGGGTGGTGGGTTCCTTGTCTCTGCAGGTCTTCAGACAGGATGGAGGAGCTTTTTTCAGTCAGATGTGTTAGGGCAGGGATTCCTTTTGGGTCTGGCTTGAACTGGACTAGAACCACTGAGGGCCCTTCCAGCTCTCGGGTGTGTGATTCTGTATCCTATTTTCTGTCCTGTCCTTAGTTTTGGTTCTGGCTGGTATTGGTGACATTCTCTGAGTGATAAAATTTCTCCCTTCACTATAGTTAACTTTATAGAAGCCTAGGAGCAGAATGGAGTAGGGTGGCAGCCAGCGTTATCCCTAAACATTTGAAAAAAAAAAGATTAATATATGAGAAAAATCCATCCTTTTATAACAGAGTACTGAATAGAGATTTTGGAGATTTGCATTCTAGACACAACTTTGCCATTTACTGAGTTCTCTCCCCACCCAAAGCTGCAGCCCTCTGTTTCCTCATCTGTAAAATGGGGATATTGATACCTGCCCTGATTACCTCACAGAGCTGTTGGACTTTCAAATGGATGCTGTATTTAAAAAGTTATGGGATTATTTGACATCCATGAGTTAGAAGATGGCTCTTGCCCTTAGAGAATATAGAATTTAGTAGGGGAAATAGGGTACATACACGGATATCTACAGTCCAAGGTAACACAAGATTATTCCTCTGCAAAGACGAGTGGAGAGGAAGAAGAGAGACTAGAGAAGGCCCTTTGAAGGTAGTTCAATCAGTATGTCCACAAGTATGTATTATGTGATAGGCTCTGGGATTACAGACAGAAATGAAATAGTTCATGCCCTTAAGGAACTTATTTTCCACTGGGGGAGGACATGTAAACAGATACATCTAGGCAAAGTAAAGATGAAGTAGTTTCTGGGGGAAGAACTAACAGTCTTTGAAGGATGGGTGGGATTTTAACAGGCATCAGAGATAGTGGGGAAGAGAATTCCATTTGTAGGGATTGGTGTAAGTCAGTGGTTTCCAAATTTTATATAGGTACAACTTTTTTTAACAAAAGAAAAGTTGTTGCTTCTCCCAATGCATTTTTCATTAAAAAATCTTTGTAAATTATTTTAGGTCGTATTATTATTCAAGGTCATTTGTCCAGCCCTTTCGTTTTGTAGTTGAGGGAATGGAGACTTAAGAGAAGTTGAGAGATTTGCCCCAGACCAAACAAGTGAGCAGAAGTACGGGGTGCATTGGCATCCTGGGCTTCAGCCTTTAACCTCCCCCTGGCCCTCACAGGAGAAGGGGAAGATAGGAAAGCAGTGGATGGTTCCAGTCTTTGTACATCAGTAAGCTTGAGATTACCTTTAAATTTTAAAACTCTGTGCAGGGACAAAACAGATACCTGAGACCTTGGAAGGGGAAAAGTCAAGGAGCTCTTGTCAGAGCCCCTTATAGTCTGGACCGAGAACCTCTTTGATCTGAAACAGGAATGGCAAGCCTCAGGTGAGCTTCTTAGAGCAGTGTCTCTCAGGGATCAGCCCCTGAGTACGCTGGGTTCCCTCCCATTGCTGTTGGCTGGTGGAAGACATTCACGTAGAGTGCTCACTGCCACCATGACCCTCCCAGAGAGGGTCTTGGCCTTTTCCTCCTGTTTCAGGGAATTCTGTCTAGAGCTGAAGGAGGATATAAATGCCCTGGGCTGGAGGTGAGGGGAGAGTCTCCTCACTCTGCCCACTCCCACACCCACTGCCTGTTCTACTCATTTTTGTCAGCCTCTGCCAGTTGAAGTACATTCATTGGCTTTGTCTCACTTTTTTTTAAGCTTGGATTTGAATTCCTTCTTTTGTTTTCATTGAAAAAGTAGATATATCCATGTGAGAGTTTATTTTTTTAAAAATCCAATAATCTTAGCCTTTGCTTTGAGCCCCCTTGATAGTCCATAGTTTCCCCTGCCATTGTTTAGGTAACTAGCATGATCAAAAGGTGAGAAAGGACAGAAAATGATGAGAAAGGACATCATGTGTTTTGGAAATGGACAAGTAGTCCCATTAATACTACTATTAGGGATATATACTCCAATGAGATAGAAGAGTCCCTTACAGACAAAAATAATATTTATAGCAACTTTTTGTAGTACCAAAGAGCTGGAAGGAGAGTGAGTATCCATCAATTAGGGATTGGCTGGCTGAACAAATTGTAGTCTATGAATGTAATAGGTTATTTGAGCTAATGAAGAATATATAATGAGTTCAGAGAAAATGGGGAAGGCTTATGTAACAGGCTGGGCATTTAGGTAGCACAGTAGATAGAGTGCTGGGCCTGGAGTCGAGAAGACTTGAATTCAGATTTGGCTTGAGATATGTACTAGCTGTGTGATCCTTTTTGCCTCAGTTTCCTCATCTGTAAAATGAACTGGAGAAGGAAACTGAAATGATTGAACAACAACAGAATGTAGTAGGTCATATTTGTTTCGTGCTGGTTTGATAAGTTAGAGACAGGAAGAAAACAAGACCTTCAAAGACCATCTGATAGTTAACAAAAGGAGATTTACTTATAACCACAGAATGGAAAAATACAAAATTAATTCATTTGGACTTTGTCTCTGTGGTCATTTTGGTCTCCTGGTCAGAAGCCTTAATAAGACTCCACTCCTTTTGGCTGCCTTTTTTACATATGCCATTAGGTAGCTATGTGGTTCAAGCAAACTTGAGTCTCCTGGGCTAGTTAAGTTTCGTTGACAGTTTTAGTACCTTTTTAAGGAAAAACTAGTTGAGCCTTCAGGGTTAGAACTTTAGAATATTGCTTCTACTCCATCCCATTCCTTCATGGCAAGGTTGTAAAGGCCCTCTAGAAAATCTTCCACCTCTTAAATAGCCTTAGAGCCATTACAGAGCAGCCCTGACCCCAAGGATGCAAGAAGCTGACATAAGCAGCACCAAATGGGGGAGGCAGGAACTCAAACCGAAAGACAGCAGCAATGTAATGATTTCCTGAGGGAATGACCAAATATGGAAGAGAATGAAGACCAGAATCCCAGGCTTTACTCCCCACCTCCACCCTTTAGAAGGACTGAGTCCAGATATTAATGATCTGGTCCATGCGGTGGGTGATAAGTACCAAATCCTTGCAGTTCACAGTGCGTTCCTGATGTAAAGTGATGACAGTGAGCAGGTGAGGAGAGCAGTACCAAGAATGTCAAGTTGAGGGGTAGCTAGGTGGCATAGTAGACAGAGCACCAGCCCTGGATTTAGGAAGACCTGAGTTCAAATCTGGTCTCAGACACATAACACTTACTAGCTGTGTGACCTTGGGCAAGTCACTTAATTCCCATTGCCAAAAAAAAAAAAAGAACATCAAGTCTATAGGACACTTCTGGCCTAGTCATTGATCCTGATCATGGATTAGGATCATCTTTAGTAAGATGTCTAAGGGGTTATACCCTCTTGCATACAGCCTTGTTCTGTTGTCAGGAGTGATCTTAAAAATTGTCCTGTGCCACCTCCTCCCTTCCCCCACTCTCCCTTACCTGGCCCCACGATTTCTTTCCCCTTACTTGGGAGTCTCTACCAGGGGGCAGGTGTGTGGAAATGGAAGGAATAGTAAATGTTTGTTCCTTTAGAAGCCTCAGCTGAGGGACTGCCCTACTCCAGCTAGGGAGAGTTTCACCTTCTCTCTATTTCCAGAAAGCAAACCAGCAACAGAAGTCCGCAGGCTTTGCAAACTATTCTGATTCCTTCTGTAGCTGCTGGTGGGTGCATGGCAAAGTTAGTGTTTGGTGCACCTCTGAATGGGTCAGGATCTCTTCCAGATCTGGGTTGTTGGCTCCTCTTGCTCCAGACTCCTTACCATTTAGCAGCTCCCACGAACATGAAGCCCAGATACAGGATGAGGAAGTAGGGGAAACAAGCAGTTTCAACAAACTCCACGTATTCGAGTTTCACAGTAGATGATTAACTCATGAATCTGTTAAGAAGGGAAGCGGGTGCATTTCCTTAACTTCCCCAGGGCCAGTCGTGGTCATTATAATTACATAGCTTTCATGGTTCATTTGGTTTTTGTTCTTTTTACATTGTCAGCTTGCTTCATCTCAGTACGTATGAGTTTTGACATGCTTCTCTGAGTTTCACATCATTTCATGGTGATAGTACATTAGTTTATGGTTTGTTCAGTTACCATAATTTGTTTAGCTGTTTCCCAGTTGATGGGCATCTATTTTGTTTCTAGTTCTTTGCTACCACAAGAAAGTGCTGCTATGACTAGAACCTTTCTTCCTTTCTTTGGCCTGCTTTGAATATATACCTTATGATCTCTGGAGCAATGATACTTTTAGTCAGTTTTTAAACTTAATTTCTAATTGTTTTCTGGAATGGCTGGACATTTCATAACTCTACTATCAATGACTCATGTGACTGTCTTCTCCAACATTGGTTTTTGTCCCCTGGAAGGGTATGAGGTGAAACCTTAGATATGTTTTTATTTGAAGTTCTGTTATAATTGATGATTTGGAGTGCTCTTTAATATGCTTAGTAATAGTTTTTTTTTTAACTCTTTGGCATTTTGAAGAAAGTAAATATAGGATTGCCCAATCTTCCATCCTAATGCCTGCTTTATAAATAGGTGGAGTTGGGTCTATGTGGTATGATTCAATGGACATTGAGAAGAATTTTTTTCTACTGCCAAAAACACTTGGTCTACTGCCTTACCGAAATTACACTTTTAAAACTTAGTGTTGTGGAGTTAAAATGTCAATACCATTAAGAGTGAGTTGATCAGATCACTTATGAAAGCTGATTTTGTTAAGGAGACGAGCAGAGAGGACTTGAACACTATTTGCTTGGAGATGGAGAAGTGCTGTAGGATGGGGAAAAGAATGGTTTGAGGCCTCCCTAAAAACAGCCTTTGGGGTTCCTGAGAGATATCCAGAAATCTTCTGTCTTCTGTCTTCTCCCTCTTAATAGCTGTAGAAAAGGAATTGATTATAAGAATAATGCTAGGACTACTATACTGGAAGTTCTTAGGTTCCAGATTCATGGGCAGATAGAGGAGATTCTTGTCACTTCTAGGTAGCCCATTTTCTTATTTCTCTCATTTCTGTTCCAGATGGGTGCTGGCATTTATCCTACAACTTAGTCTTTTAGCTAGTCCCTCTTTCTTTTCCCCGTTGATGGTGAGGCTCCTACTTCCTTCTATACAAAATCAGATTCTTCAGCTTGTGACAATATAATATTCATTATACATTGCCATGGAAACTGCTGTCAGCAGTCCAAGTCAGTCTGGTGAGCTCCAGTATGGCACAGTGTGGGTGAGCTCTAACCACGTGGGGTTCCCTGGGGGCATTGAAGAACATAAGCCTTCTCCACTCTCCCTTGCCTTGAAGTTTCAGCCTCTCTTCAGTGGGGAGAGGAAGTGCTTACCTCCTCCCTGGGCCCTGCTTTAGCTGCTAAATAAGAGTGCTTATTCCTGAATTACTCTTGTAGGAGCAGATTATTCCCGTCTTGTGTCTCCTGCTGCCACGACTCTTAAGGCCACCTTGGCTGCCCAGCTCATCACTTCCCCAGCTGTTCTTTCAGGAACCAGGGACCCATTAGTGGCATTAGAGCACTTGAACTCTCCTGCTTCATACTGTTGAGGTTGCTTGGGAAGTATGCCCTTGATACAAGTACCCTTGTACTTCCGCTGTGGGCATGGGCAGTCTTGAGTGAGCACTTGTTGGTGTTGTGTTCTTTTCTAAGTACCAGGTGGAACTGCAGTTTGACTTCTTAGAACTGGTATAAAAATGAAAGGAACTCTCTTTTTTTTTTTTTGCCAATCCTGGGGCTTGTCTCCAACACGGCCATATTCCCTTCCTGTTCCCCTTCCAGTGGTTTGTAAGCCTCCAGCCTCTTTCTCTTTCTACCCTGTTGTGTGCCCATAGGGGCAATTATAACCTAATGTGGGCATCTTGAACTAGCAACTGCACAGCTGCTGTTGGCCTTGTCCTCAGCATACACGTACCCCAGATCACCTCAGGGCTATGTTAGGAATCCATTTGTGCTGGGGGCAAGTGTCAGTTAGTGAGAGCTTCCCCCCCCCCCATTTATTTTAAGTGAGATAGAGTGAGTTGAACAGGGTGAGTGGACAACTAGGTTTCTTAGTGCAGTGATATCAAATTTAAAATAGAAACAGATCCCTGCTGGCCACGTATTGAATTAGAAAACCACAAATTAACGTTATCTGTGTTGCATAACCTCCCAATTACACTTTAATTTGGCTCATTTGCAGAGTTTTGCATGAGTTTGACGCCTCTGGCTTCAGGGACGGAGAGCAGCATTTGGAGTCAGGAAGATTTGAGTTCAGATCCTGCCTCTGACATTTACTAGCTGTGTTAACCCCCAACTTCTTCGGGCCTCTGAGATACCTTCCACCTTTAAATCTGTAATCCAATGATTGGATTACATTCTGCATCACAGATCTTATTATTTTTTCTTTCCCCTCCAAACCCATCCCTCTTCAGTCATCAAGTTTATGCTCTTCGTGTGATGCTGTACTTCTCCCTTGCACTGATCCTTGCATCTCTGTCCTTTTCTCTCCATTTACACAGCCGCCATCCTAGTTCAGGCCCTCATAACCTCTCCTGGACTTTTGTAATAGCCTCTTAATTTGTCTCTCTGACTCAGGTCTTAACAATCTATATCCACATAGCTACCAAAGTAAAGTTTCTTAAGTTCAGAGACCTTTAGGTCAAATGTTATTTTATCTTTATTTCGTCCTTTATTAATTTACATTTTGACTTTATAATATACATAATAGCATAGTGGCATGTGTATATTATTTATAAATAAACACATAATAATGGTTAACATTCATATTGTTTTTTAAGGTTTGCAGAGTGCTTTTACAAAGATATAATTTTATCCTCATAACAACCCTGAGAGGTAGGTGCTATTATTATCATCTTCGTTTTATGGGTGATGAAACTGAGGCAGACGGTACTTAAAGTGTTCCTCAGGACCACTCAGCTAGTAAGTGTCTGAAGCTGTATTTGAACTCAAGTCTTCCTGACTACTGGTCTGGTGCTGTGTCCACTGTGCCAACTGGCTGCATGCTCTTGGGGGTGCATGCTCAAAAGTTTTTATTTATAGGGGTGTGATCAAAAGTTTGGAGACCACTGGTCTAGATGCTCTCTAAGTTTGTCATTTGGAGAAGCTGAAGACATTCTCATCTTCCTAGCGAAGGAGACTGACTCAGTTCCAGATACTTGGACAGTAGAATGGGGAGCCTGATATTTGTCTTGTTTGGAATTATTTGTGTCAGAGTTCTTGTGCTATGAAGACAGAAAAACTATCAATCAGTGAAACCAGGCAGAGTTTTTAGAGTGAGGAGACAAGGTCCTTTCTGATGTGTCAATGCATATCTGATCTGCCTTCATTAAATTAGGGCTATTATCTAGCAGCTTGTGTGTGTGTCTTTCTAAAGAAGTTAGTGAGTATACCAAGTAGGAACCTCTGACAGTCCCTGATATGTGTGAGGGAATTGGAGCAGTATGTGCAGGAGAAAGGCCTAGTTATTCTTGACCTGAGGGAAGGGAGGGCAGGTCTCAGACATGTTTGTGTGCAGAAATAGCCAACTCATGGTTTGGCTGGTGATGATTTATATCTCAGGTATTTATAACTTGGTTTTGGGGGGGCTGAGAAGTAGAGGGAGGAGGAAAGGGGAAGCTGGTATTCTCATTGCAGCCATTGCAGAGGATAGCTCCCACCAGATGCTGGGATTTCTTCACTCCTGCTGATGTATATGAACTCCGGAGGTCATCCAGCCCTAGGTGACTCTGGCCTTTTGTGGGCTTTGACTATTCACTAAATCTTAGGGGAGGAGCTGCTTCCATAATATTACAGTTTTCTTCTGTGATCCCTTACGAAGAGTGAGGGAAGCAGTTTGGTTTTCAGGCAAGACTTCAGTGTTTCCTCTTTACATTCCCTTGACTGTTGGAATGACTGAGGGATTAGGGGACCAGAAAGTCATTGCTGAGAATTTTTTCTAGGCTCATGTTTAGGAATCTATGGGCAGGTCTTGGGATCTCCTGGAACCATAGGACCAACTTTATTGGAATATCTCGTGAGTTTGAACTCTGAAGATCTTTATTTACTCTTTTGGCTTCCTTGACATCTCTGCAGGGTTTGGCTCTGTTGACCATCCATCCTCACCTTTTCTTACTTTCTTTTTTGTGACATTAGCTATCCTGGTTGTCACCCTAATTTGAGTACTTTGTTTCTTATACTGACTCCTTTTGTTCTTCCTATCCCCTAAATGTAGTTTACCAAGGTCCTATCCTTGTGCCCCTTTTTCTCTCTTCACCCTATTTCTCCTAACTAGTTGAGCTAATGTTGATTTCAGCTATCACCTTGGTGTAGATAATTCAGACTTCTGTCTGTAGCTCTGACTTCCCTTATAAGCTCCAATCCCACAGTCTCAATTGCATGCTAATAGATCAATCTTAATGCACCAATAGTTTAGACTCAGCATCTTCCCCACAAAACCATCTCTTACTTCTGACTTCCTTTTTACCCCCAACACTACCATTCTTCTGTTACCTGGGCTAAAACCTAATTCCCTACTCTTCCCCCAGTGCACTCAGGCCCCAAGTTCTTTCCATTGCACCTCCATGTCTCTTGCATCTTATCCCTTTTTCTTCCATTCTGTCTTCTGTGACCCTCATTATGTCCTGATTGGCCTGCTGCAGTAACCACTAACTAAACTTATCTCCTTGTCTCCAGTCTTTTCCCACTCTAATTATTTTGTTTTTGTTTCATCCATACTTGTGATTTCATTGGTGTAGGAAACTCCCATCACCATCTGGGACACTGAAAAATTAGATGACTTGACCATGGTCACATAGCTAGAATGTCAGATGGAGACTGGAACCTAGTTTTTCCTGACACAAGGTCAGTCTTCTGTCCACTACATCATGTTGTTTCTCCCCAGATTAATTTTCCTGAAAAACAGGCCTGCCCATGTCACTTTTCTGCTCAAAAGCCTACTGGTTCTCCTTTGCCTACATGGTAAAATTCAAACCCCTCCAGAGTTCTTCCACAGTTGAAGCCCATTTTGGCTTCACTCTGATGGTATATTATCTCTCTTTGCCCCAGCCAGACGCCATTGCTGTCTATGCCCTAAATGTTCTGTTGCCTACACGTGCCCTATATTTTCTTACCTGTTTCCTTGGCTTCATGCCACTTCTTCATCTTGGAATCCAGTCCTGCTTCATTTATCTGTTAGTCTTAACCATCCTTAAAGGCCTGGCCCAAAATCTACCTTCCCCTCTAAGCCTTGCATTATCAGGTGTGAGTGACTCTTTACTTCATAGAACCCCTAGGGCACTTTAGACATTTCTTTAAAAAAAAAAATCCTTCCTTGTTACAAAGCAAAACACACACACACACACACACACACACACACACACACACACACACACACTCTCTCTCTCTCTCTCTCTCTCTCTCTCTCTCTCTCTGTCTCTCTCTCTCTCTCTCTCTCTCTCTCTCTATTTCTCTCTCAACACATTCACAGCATATATAGCAGTTATCGTGTAATCCTAACCTTTCTACTGAGAGGAAAGAAGATATATTTCATCAGCTGTTCTTTGGAACCAGTAATGTTTATTTCCTTTCATTTTGGTTCAGCTGTCTCTTAGTGTTCTTTTTTATTGACATTATTGTAGTCTTGTATATATTTTTCTAGCTCTGTTTTCTTTAATCTGTATTCAATGTATCCAAGTCTAAGCATGTTCCTCTGGATTCTTCATATTTGTCCTTTATTATGGTACAATAATATTCCATTATATTCATATACCAGGATTTGTTTAGACATTTCCCCAGTTGATGGTTACCCACTTCGTTTCTAGGTTTTTCTGCCAAAAAAGGGGTGCTGCTGTGAATATTGAGTATGCATGAGGCCTTTCTTTCTGTCTTTGAACTCATATCTCCAGTGCTTGGTTACTTTGTGCCTCTCTAGTGGCTTATATTACATATTACTTTGATTATAGTAATTTATGTGCCTTAACTCTCCTACTACATTCCTACTACATGATGATAAGTTCTTTGAGGGCAGAAGCCGTGTTTCAGATTCATCTTTTTCTCCCTGTGTTACAGTGCCCTGTACATATTAGGTAGGTGTTCAATAAATATTTGAATGAATGCCCCTTCTTTTTTACCTCCAGTTACCTGTTTTCCCCCTCATTCCACTTCAGCTAGGGCCTACAAAGCCTTTAGGTTTTTAATGCATAGTTCACAAAGTGTTCCAAAGTGTACTTTGGGATATACATTGGGAGTTTGGACTGTTTTGAAAATATTTTGTTATATCATTAGGGGATGGGAGGATTTTCCTCCTTTCCCTCTCTTAGCGACACACCACTAGGACCTGTAAAGAATATGTCTAATTTATATTGTGTGAGGGATGTTGGCATCACCGTCTTATGCTTGTAGCAATTCTTCTGTCCAGCAGCTACATTGCAAAAGGAAAGATGACACCCGTTTCAATGTGAGTGTAGTCTTTCTCCCATCACAGTGCAGTATACCTACGAAAGCAGAGGCTGTAGGTGCTTTGTTGTTCTCCGTAATGTTGAGCTTAGCCCTGGTGATAAGGGACATTGTTATTGGGCATAAAGTGGCTCATTTCTCAGTTTTGAGTCTCTGCTTCTGCAGTGAATACTGTTGCTAGAATTAAAAAAACACAAAAAACAAAAAACAAAAACCAGCAAAACACTTGGCTGCCTGCAGCACCTGTTCTCTGTGGCCTTCCATGCTATTAATTGCATTTGCCCCTCAGGCTGATTTCTTTTGGTGGGAGCTGCATTTCAAGGAGTATGATAGAGTATTTGTGCCTGGAGTTTTGTTCTGACATCAGCTTTTAGGCCTTGACTTAGATTAACAGACTTTCTTCATATATTTCCATTTGTGCCCTTCCCTGGTTTCAGTTCCTCTCGCCCCTGAAACTATTCTTTTAATTAATTCATTCAACAATTATTTATTAAGTGTATATTATGTACCAGGCACTGTGGTAGGTACTCGGCTACAAAGACAAACATGAAACAAGCCTGGTTCCTGAGAAGCTTACATTCCATTGAGGGTGAGGAGAGGAGGGAGGATAATGTACACAGAAAAGTAAGTATAGAATATATACAAAGTGGATACAGATATTTTGGGGGGTGGGCATGAGCTACTGGGGGTATTCAGGATAGGGTCCCTGTAGATGGTGGCATATCATGTGATCTTTGAAGGAAGCTAGCATTTCTTTGAGGTAAATGGAACATATATTCTAGGCTTTGGGCTGCATCCTTAGCAAAAGTGCAGAATTGTGCAAAGATCCTTGTATTCACTCTGGCTCTTTTCTGTCTTGCCCCTTGTGCCCCATCTTCCACACTGGACATCATGCCTGAGAGGAGCTAAGCCACTACTAGGCTCTGTACCACCGAGGACCATGAGTCCTCATCTTAACCCTGGCCCAACAGAAAGGTATTCTGTCCCATTCCACTCCCTTTCCACCTCTGGCCCAACAGAAAGGTATTCTGTCCCATTCCACTCCCTTTCCACCTCTAGTTTGGAGAACTGTAATAATCAAATCGACAGTACCATTGTCTCTGGAATGGGAGTGCAGTGCATTGCCGTTTTGTTCCACTTACCAAACTCTTCCTTGGCCAGTTTTCTTCCTCATTAGAATATAAATTCTTTGAGAACAAAGTCAGTCTTTGCTTTTGTATTTGTTTCTTCTGCACTTACCCTAATGCTTGGCACTTAGTAGGCACTTAATGCTTTTTATTTATTCATTCGTGGGCAGCAATAAATAGGTCACGAATCATAGATTTGCACGAAGGAGTGAACTTAGAAGGAGTAGATTGGAACCAGATTGTGGAAGGCTTTTGGTTTTAAGCAGTGGTGCCTATATTTTGTCCTAAAGGCAGTGGGGAGCCACTGAAGCAGGGATGAGACATGGACTGGTGCTGTAGGAAATGTCAGTTGGACAGTTGTGTTGAAGGTAGATTGGAAATGGGAAAGAGTGGATGCAGGGAGACCATAGAGAGCTGTTGTAGTAGTTCAGGAAAGTTGTGATGAAGGGGTATGGACTAGCATGGTTGTGGTGGGAGTGGAGAAGAGAGCTATTGAAGAGATGAAATGATGAGACTAGGAAGTTGATTGAGAGTGAAGAGTCAAGGATGACTCTTAAACTGCAAGCCTGGGTGAGTGGAAGAATGTTGGTGCTCAGGAAGACCTGAGTTGAAATCAGACCTAAGCACTTACTAGTTGTGTGACTCTTGGCAAATCACTTAACTTCTCAAAGTCTCAGTTTCCTTAACTGTAAAATGAGAATAATAATAGTACCTATCTCCAAGGGTTGTTTTCAGGATCAAATGTGTAAAGCCTTAGCACATAGTGGCTAATAAATGTTTGCTTCCTCCTTTACCTCCCCACCCTTGGCAGAAATAGGCAAGTAGTTAGGAGGTATGTAGCTTTAGGGAGAAAGATTTATTGAGTTCTGGTTTGGACATGTGGAGTTGGGGGTGCTTATGATGAGATGTCCAGCAGATAGTTGGAGATTCAGCACTGGAGATCAAGAGAGAGAGATGAAGACTGGATATATTAGATTTGGGAATCATCTGCATAAAGATGATAGCTGAATAGATGGGAACTGATTATATCATCCGAGAGGACGGCTCATCATCCTGGGGGCTTAGGTGAATACCCACAGGAAAGGGGCATCATTTGCGTGATGATTCTGATGAGACAGAAAAGGGCAAAGACTTGGTCTACCAGCTAGGAAGAAGAAAGCCAGCCTGATCAGTGTGATGAAAACCAATGGAAGGGAGAATATCCTGGGTTGGTCAGTAGTCGTTGGGTGCTGCAGAGAGGTTAAGAAGGATGAGGACTGAGAAAAAGGCCATTGGCGATTTTAACGAGAGTAATTTCAGTTGAATGAGTTTGGGGAGGAGGGGAGGAAGACAGAATCCAGATTTCAAGGGGCTGAACTAGGCAGCAAGAACCAGCACTTAGCACAGTGCCTGGCACATACTAAGTGCTTAATAAATGCTTGCTGACTGGCAAAGTGGAGGCAACTATGACGGTGTAGACAGATCTTCTTAGGATTTTGGATGTGAAATCAAAGAGATGTAGAATGCTAATTTGAGGAATGCTAGGATCAAGTAAAGGATGTTGGCAATCTTGTGGTCTTTTGAAGGTTACTGTGAAGGAACCAGTCGGTAGGAGCGCTGCAGGGACTAAGTCAGTCAAAGGGCCACATACAAGGACCTAGAGGGCCACATGTGGCCTCAAGAATGCAGAGCATAAAGATGGAAGCTGCAGGAGACAGCATGGGATCAAAGACACAAATCTAGGGGGTGGTATTGGCAAGGAGGGCCAACCAACTCTTCCTCCTAGAATGGAGCAAAGGAGGGAATGGGGAATGGTGTTGGGTTTTTGAATTGTAGAGTCAAGGAGGAGAGGGAACCTATGACCCAGTGCCTTGGCTTTTCCTGTGAAGTGTGTATGCAAGCTATTCTGCTGAAAGGAAGGAGAGAAGTGGTGGTGGCTTCATCTGGAGTAGTTACTTTGAGGAGTTGAGATAGTCAGCGAAGACTGAACAAAGTGTTGTTGTGCTTTGGTAAAGGCCGGGTTGAGGTTGCTGAATATTAATTCATAGTGGACCCAGTCATTGAGATTGTACAACTTACTCCGTCAGTGCTCAGCAGCCCTGGAACTGGAGAACTCAGATAATGGGGACTAATACAGGGTTGGATTTGGGAAAGGGAGTGACAGTAAGAAAGCGGGCAGGCATTCAAGGGTAACTAACTACTGGTGTAGGCTCTTAATCAGGTTCCTTCTTGCACTTGGAATAACATTTCCTGCAGCATTATGTGAATGATCTTGTGCTTCTGTTACTTTGTGTGTATTTAATTATGAGCAAAAGTACAAGTCGTATTTACTAATTGTTCTCTACACTGCCATTGCTGGCTGGGTGAATTCTAATGGAGTAGCTTGAAGAAATCAGACATAAGGGAAGGATAGGGAAGGGCAGAACTATTAAGCCACTGCTTTTCTACTCACAGCCAGTTTGGGTTTCTGTGTAGTGCTTAGCCATTCTCTACTGTTTCTGTGTAGTGCTTTGCACAATAATGGACAGAATCTGGGTAGTCACTGAGCAGCTGGCAGGGACTTTGGTAGGGAGGGCTTATTTCTCTGAGAACCTGGGCCTCTTGGCTCAAAGTTGGGTCAGAAAACCCCATTTCATCCAGCTGTGGTGACCCAGGTCTCTGTTTTCCGCTCATATGGAATCTTACAAGAGCAGAAGAAAAAAACTGGGGGATGGGAGTAGGGCACAGTGATTGCCACCTTTCTGAGGTTAGGCTCCGTCTAAATCCTGTTACAAAGGATGTGTACTGTCCAGCTGCTTGTGAGCTGTGGAAAGCAAAAGGACTTAGGTCTTTCTCTCTAGGTTTCTTGCTGAAGGGTTTCTTCACTTGGCTTTCTTTGCTTGCCTTGATGCTCTCCTGGGGTGCCTTGATAGGAAGAGTGGGAGTGATCAAATGTTGGTACTGTGCTTGGGAGGAGCTGTGATTCTATCTGGGCTCAAAACCTTCTTGTAGATAAACTTTCTGAATCTACTGAGGCTATCAACTACGAGTGTAGAGGAACTGTACTACTTCTACCAAGGGGTGGTGATAGGGACTGCTGAAGCCTGGGCCTTCAGGCCCCACAGAGCCTTTGGCTCAAGTGGTTGAGATTGAGCCGCAGCCCCAGGACAGCAGCTGCTCCAAAAGTGAAGTCCAACCCGAACCTCCCTGCAAACAGGAAGCTGGTTTGAGTTAAGAACATAAAATAAAAAGCAGCTGATGCTTCTGATTTTGGTTTCCCTGCCCTCCCCTCTCCATACCGCCAAGGGAAATAACTCTGCTTTCCTTTCCCCTCATAAAGGCCAGCCAGAAATCCAGAGAAACAAAAAAACAAACTCTACAAACCCTTTGAAAATGAACCAGGCTCCTGCCTACCAGGGCTTTCCCAGCCAGAAGTATGGTCCACTATCCCCAAGCTATGGGAAGGAAAATGACTAAGTCTGTAGGGCATTCAAAGATTAGAGTCTGCCGCTCCCTTTGCTTTTTGGAAGAGGTTGTAGTGTTCTTTAGACCTAAATAATCCCAGGGTCCTCTTTTTCCTTTCAAAGACCTTGAAGAAGTTTGGATTTGGAGTGCTAGCCAACAAATCCAAAATAGTTATAAAATTATTTCCAGATCGAAATGCATCCCTGGGCCCACCAAAATCTTGTCAGAGAGTAGGATGCCTCAGAACTAATACTATGCCTTTCCTTAATCCAGTCTCATAAAAGCCCTGAATTGTAAAGGATTGCAGCTAAAGAGCCTTGTTCAGTTGTGTCCAACTCTTTGTGACCCCATTTGGGGTTTTCTTGGCAAAGATACTGGAGTGATTTATCATTTCCTTCTCCCACTCATTTTACAGATGAGGAAAATGAGGGGGAAAAGGTTAAGTGACTTGCCCAGGGTCACACAGCTAGTAAGTATGTGGAGCCAGATTTGAACTCATGAAGGTGAGTCTTCCTGACTCCAGGCAGAGCCCTCCATCCACTGTGCCAACTAGCTGGGATGGACTAATTTAGATTGAATTTGAGAGATATAGTCAGAAACAGGGTTGGGGAATCGGCAGCCTCAAGGATTTGTTCTGTGAAGTTTGGATTCACAGTCAAAAGGCCTCACCCAAGGAGCCAGAAGGCCACAGGTTCCCCACCCCTGGTCAAAACAATAGGTCCCTGTTTGTTCTGGTAATCCCCAGAAATGGTTATTTTCAGTTATTACTATCATTATTCAAATTCATACTACATATTTCCACTGGAAATATGAAACTTGTATTTTACATAATTCTAACTTCAAATTTGAATTGAATACATGTGGCCACTTCAGGGGGAATTCATTATTACACTAATTGGGGCCTAATTGTGTCTTCCCTATAACAGAAGGCTGGTGTAGTAGGAAATCTCAAGTGTGGCTTTCTGTGGGGTTGTTCTGGGCTTAGTGCCTGAGGGAAGAGTTTGTCATTCTTCCAGAGTGGGGAGGTTAGGCAGGGGTCAGGTAGGCCAACCACAGCCTGTGGGCCAAATCAGCCCTGCCCAGCAAGCTAAGAATGATTTTTTCATTTATAAATAAAGTTTTACTGTATTTTGAAATGTGAAAACTATTCTTAACTTACAGGCTTATGTAACACAGGTGTTGTAATGTGCTAATAATAACCCTTAGGTTAGAGGAATAGAACCACTGCATTAGGTGAATTTCCTCATTGATTTACCCATGTATTTTGGGCTCTCTGGACTGTACCTTATTTGAGAGAGGGGCAGAATGAGAAGTAACTAGGGTTTGAAATGAGGCTTGGCATAGGTTCACTTCATGGGAGGGGGGGGAACTACCAAGAATGGTTTGGAAAAAGCCAAGGTTGGTTTATCCCCCTAATGGATGTCAATTTCTTATTTAGGCCATGTAATGGCTAGTGCCTCTAAACCTGCCAGATTGGCATTGAAGTCTCCTACCTAAATCCTGAAGTGTCTCTCAGTACCTGCCAGATGGGTATTAGAGTCCCCTACTTAAAGCACTCATTGCCAAAAAACATAAATTGGCCACTATTCTGGCTTACGGTCTATGGAAACTCAAAAGCTCCTCCAAGGACCTCTTTACTGTGTGATTTTGGAGTGAAACAGTTCTGGGGTATTTATTCTGGTATTATATGGTTAGTACAGAGAGTGTGTTCCTAATACATATTATCTCTATTCTGAGATTCAAATCAAGTTCCAATCAATACTATTAGAATTTCTAGATCTGGGCAAATCATGGGGGGTGGGGGGGAGTGTGGAGGGAACATCCTGGATGCCCTGATGTCCTCTGAGATTCTGTGGGGCTTGGGAAGAAACCCTGTGGTCCTAAGACATGGTTCAGAACTATGTCTTTGATTTGGGGGTTTTTATAGTATGATGCATCCTAATCCTTTATTGCTGCCATTCTAAAACCCCACCACCTTGGAGAATGGATGCTGAGCAGCTAAACACTCCTCTCTGTCACATCCCTGTTAGGTTGAGTGAAGCAGAGAGCATTACTGAGCTAGAATAAGGCAGGTGGGTAGATGGGCAAGGGCACCTTGTGGAGTGGAGACATAAGTGAGAGAAACTTTAGGCATTGAACATATGATTGTGTGGCAGGAAGAGAGTAGCCTAATTGATTGTAGCTGTAGTTATTGCTTATTTGAGAGAAGACCTGATGATTTTGGGAAAACTATGGGAATAATGATGATAGCTATGTTTTTCCTATGTTTCTTGGGATCTTAATTAAAGCATTTGACATATTTTTTTCCTGCCATCTTCTTGAGAGGAGCAAGAATGTATTAGCCTAATAATAAGAATTAGTGTAACTGAGCACTATTGTCTAACAAAACACACTATTAGTTAGGCTCTGTTTCTGTCTCCTGGACTTATATTGTGTCCTGGACTGAGAGATTTGTGGAGTTTGGAGCTCTCTTAATAAGGGAATGACTGGAATGAAGAGATGTGAGTGTTAGAATTTACCAAATCCAGATAGCCTTCTAGTTCTTGGGTGTTTTTTTTCCTTGGGTTATAGGTGAGGAGATGAGACACCAAAAGAGAGGCTTACTTCCTAGTAGGATAGTGTAGAGATAGGAGTCCAGTTTGTCATTTTGTCCTGTAGAAACTAACCCTGGGTCAGGCTACCCACTTGTCCTTCCACGGTTGTGAGTTGTGAATGAAATCTAACTTGTATACTCTTTCCTGCCTGAGTTGGCAGACTTAAGCCCTCTTAAAGGTAAGCACTGCCTAGAAGTTCATTCCTGTGTGATCAAGAAGCTCAGCAGAACTTCTAATCAGGCTTTTTTTCTACAGAAAAGTAGAGAAGCCAGTTGATTTGTAGACTCCCAGAAGAGACCAGTCATGGTTGCTGGCTAGTTTTGAAAGCAACTAGCACTGCAGAGTATGGGCAAGTTCATTTCCAACAAACAACTCTTAAGCCCCATGTAGAAACGTCGGTTAACGTATTTCTCCCTTGTCTCATTGTTGTATTTCCTTGATCAGGTAACCTTGGAGAAGGTGCTGGGAATAACAGTGTCTGGAGGCAGAGGACTGGCTTGTGACCCCCGCTCAGGTCTGGTTGCATACCCAGCTGGGTAAGTCTCTGGGAGGGGATCTAGTAGCAAGGGAATTTCCAGCTATGGAACTCGAAGCCAGTGGAGAGTAGGCACAGGCTTCTTGGTTTTCTAGGGGAAAGAAGTTACCAAGTTGTCGGAGAGGTATATTCAATTTAAGACCTTCATTTGACTTCCTGTAGAATTGATATAAGGGCAGGTGCAGATAAGAGTATGGTTGAAGGGCAGAGGTGGGGAAAGGAATGAGTGTTCTCTTTTACACATTCCACGATGTACAGGGCTTCTCAGCCCATCTTCTAGAACCAAATCCATGCCACTTTGAGAGGTGTCAGTGGTAGGGAAAGAAAGCAGAATGAGCTGTGCCTGTTCTTTCCCATCTCACTGCCTTTTTCTTCTTCATCAGAGGACCTGTGCATGTGGTACTAGTGCTTCTTCCTTAACACATGACCCTCAGGGATTTTGTAGTACATCCACATTGGTACCCAGACAGCAGAGCTGAACGGTTGCTATAGTTGCTGTAGCCGTTCTTTTAAATGTATTAACAGGTAGGTGTATGATTTGCTAGGTTTGCCCGAGCTCTTTGTGTGGAGCTGTGTCTGCTGTCAAGATTCATTTCTTTCCCATGCTGTCCATCTGTCAGACACTTGAGCAGTAGAAACCCCAAAATAAAGAGGGCTCATTCTGTGGCAGGGTACTTCAATGTGCTTCTTGGTCTCTCTCCTCTGAGCTAGTCCTTCTCCTTTCTTTTGTACAAAGATCTGTGTGAGCTGCTGTAGCTGTCTCTGAAGAAAAAGACAATTAAGTCTCTTCATCCTTTAGAAATAGTGACAGATGACCTTTGGAGTTGGAGGATTTCCCTATGGGATATCTCATGTAGATTCCACTGGGGACTTTTTTTATTTGAGAAGTGTGGTTCCTTTTTGTCTATATTATTGCTTGAGGTGTAAGGCAGGCAGGAAAAGCCATCTTCATAAGTTCTGTGTCCTTGGAGTACAGGGAGTCCTGCTCTCCCCTCTCTTGCTTGCACTGTTCCAAGGCCTTGTGCCTTGAAGGGTGTTTGTGTGCCATTGGGGCCCCAGGAGAATTGCAAGTGTCATCATCCTTCCATGAGGAGTATAAGGAACCCAGGGTACCCTAATGTGGCCATCCTACATTGGCCTGAGAATGTTTAATATGAGTCAGCTCTGGGCAGTGTCCTTGGCTTACACTTTGGCCTTTCGTCTTCCTAGAGTTTAAAGCTGCTCCTTCTAAATGCTGTGGATATTCTTTAAATATTTTAAGCTGGATTCGATTTTCACCCTCTGACCCATCGTTCTTTCTGATCCATTGGACTGTATAGAGGGTACCAAACTCTGTCTGCTTGAACAGGCTGTTTCTTTCTCTCCCTTTTATTTTTCCCCTATTTGATGATTCTAAGCCATTCTCCCTCTTGCTTCCATTGCATTTATTCCTGTAGAAGCTAGCTCAGGTATCCTAGAAACAAGAAGAGAAACAAAGCATAGTAAATCCTCCCAGAGGCCAAGAAGCAAATATCAAACCAAAACAAAATTTGCTAAAAGGAAATGGAACAGCACAAGGAGTTAGAGATTGGAGGAAAGGGATATAAAGCAGTCAGAAGGAGGTTTAGGCTCATTGTTAGGCTCCTTTATATGGCCATTATCTCATTTTTAAAAAAATTGTTTGGAGACTTAGTTGCATTGGTTTTTGGCACTCCTCCCGTATTTCCTTATTGCCTTGACTTTTCTGTAGCAAACTGACTCCCTCATTGTCATACTCTGTGCCCTACTTGTTCATGGAGACCAGGGTAGTGACCACGTGTCTTCTTTGAGTTCAGTTCAACAAGGTGGATTTCTACAGTCTTCTTAGGCCCCAGTCAGTTTGCCCTTTTCCTGATTGAGTGGATTCACAGAATTCAAAAGCTTTGGAATTTACTATAGATCCTGTTGTTCTCTATTGCCATTAAATGTTTAGAATTAATCTTCCTGTTCCTCACACTTGATAGTAGTAGGGCCTGAGGTTAGGTGGAGGCTCTTATGAACGAACTTTCTCCTAGAAGTAGCTACGCTTCTGAAGGGACTGGGAGAGGTCCCAGGAAAGAAGATAGTATGAGCCAGCATACAGTAGACTTCCACATTATGTGTATGGCAGCTCTTTGAAAGTTTTTATGTATCTTCAATAATTCAGCACATCTTGATTCTGAACTAAGCTATATTATATACCTCTGAGAATTAATACTGTAACCAAGTGTTATCACATCATTGGAAATAAGGGTCGCAGGCTCACTGTGTGAGGTGTGAAGACAGAAAATCTCCCTTTTTGGTATTTGGCTCCTCTTTGATCTGTAGAACACAAAGAGGTAAACACTTTCTCTTTCCTGTGGGGTCAGAGAGAGAGTATTATTAGAATAGTGCATAACTGGGTGTCAAAGCTTAAGGAGTTTAGTGTCCTGTTTAAAGTTGCTATGTCATTGTATTTAGAGGAATCATAAATACTTGGATTGTAACTGCCTTCCTTCCTGGCTTCTTGAAGGCTAGATACTTGCAGCAAAAATCTCTTAACATTGATTTCCCTGAGTGTTGGACTAAAGAAAGGCTGCAGCTTTCTGTTCCCATCCCCAATAACCACTCTTATAAATTTCTGGGTTATAGAAGTCAGTATGGCAAGAGCAAAGATTAGAAATGGATTAACTCCATTAAGTTAGATTTAAAGGGTAAAGAATAGAAGAAATTGGTAGGGAATGGGAGTGGTGTTTCTGAGAATTCCAACCTTAGTGCTCAGGTTTATCTTGGGCCTTAGAAGAGGGGAGGAGAAAATGCATTTGGATTACTTATCTGCGAACAGTTTGTGTTACCCTTGAAGAATGAATGTAAGCTCCTTGAGGGCTCAAAGTGTTCCACTTTTTGTTTGCTTGTCTTCTTTACTCCTCCCCTTTAAAAAAATTTTGTACTTAAATATTATCTAAAATGAACATTTCCTTATATACAGTAGAACAGAAAGAAAATTGTGCACAAAATGCAAATTTCTATTATGTACAACTTGCTTTTTTGTTAAGTATATAATAAATTAAAATGCAGATTTCAAAGCTGTCTTGCTTGTTTGTGATTTCTTCTGTTCAATCCATTTCAAAAACATGTTTGTGACCCTCTTTCTTTTTTCTTTTTGGCAACCTATTCTTAGCTTCCCTTTCTCTATATCGCCCTTCCCCTCTTTGCTTTGAGAATAAAGGAGAACAAACCTTTTTGTAACAAATATACATAGTCAAGCAAAACAAGTTTTGCTGTGTCTGAAAATGTATATTTCATTCTTCAACTTGCATCCATCACACCCTCTGTTAGGAGGTAGCTAGTATGCTTCATTACTGATGCTGTAGAATCAAGAAAGCCTTCTTGAAGGAGGTAGCACTTGAGCAGAGCTTTGAAGGGAAGAAGGGGCATTTCAGGTATGGGGGACAGCTTGTGCAAAGATGGAATATGTACAAGGAATATGTAGACCAGTTTGTGTGAGCGT
Source organism: Phascolarctos cinereus (assembly GCF_003287225.1). Lineage (NCBI taxonomy): Eukaryota > Metazoa > Chordata > Mammalia > Diprotodontia > Phascolarctidae > Phascolarctos > Phascolarctos cinereus. The sequence continues at coordinate 186,540,421 of NW_027555736.1, forward strand.
AGAGTATGTAAGGGAGAGTAATTTGTGACACATCTGGAAAGAAAGGCTGGATGTTATTTTGCCATAAGACATGTTGAAAGAGATGGATTCAAGGGGCAACTAGGTGGTACAGTGGATAGAGCACTGGCCCTGTAATCAGGAGGACCTGAGTTCAAATCCAGACTCAGATACTTACTAGCTATGTGACCCTGGGCAAGTTACTTAATTAAACCCCAATTGCCTCAAAAAAAAAAAAGATGGATTCAGAGAAACAATTGTGATCAATGTAATGACTGATTATGACCCTGGAATGCTGATGAGGAAGCATACTTGATACTTCTTAGCAGGGAGGTGATAGGCTGGAAGTATGGACTGAAATGTACACTTTCCAGACACAACCAGTGTATGAATTTGTTTTGCTTGACTAAACTTAGTTGTTACAAGAAAGAGCTTTTGGGGGGGAGTGGGTTGAGAATAAGGAGAAATAGGGAAGGAGCAATAGTGATGCAAAATAAAAAAGGAAGAAAAGGAAAAAAAGGAGTCAGATGTGTTTTTGTGAGAGAAAAAAAGAATTAGCTTAGTGATGAATTCGTGGTGTAGTGGTCTTTAGGGGTCATAAAGCATCAATTATATGCTGGGCTATAAGAGAATACTTCAGTGATCTGTGATCCCATCACTCTGGATATCCCTGCTACCAACACAAATTGTACCTCCTCTCCCATTCAGTACATGATCTTTGAAAACTGCAGTGGGTGAATAATGAATCAATCACTTAAGGCCAACCTGATGCTGAGTCTCATCAAACTGACTAGGCTAAACTTGGGTTAAAAGAATAAGACCCTGGCATCAGCCCAGACTCAAATCCTTTCCAGTAGGACAGCGCTGCCAGAGCATTGTCTCTATTAATGATACCATCAAAAATCAAGAATCACCTGCATGCTTCAGAAAAACAAAACAAGGGGCAGCTAGGTGGCGCAGTGGATAGAGCGCCGGCACTGAAGTCAGGAGGACCTGAGTTCAAATGTGACCTCAGACCAAACACTTCACACTAGCTATGTGACCCTGGGCAAGTCGCTTAACCCCAATTGCCTAAAAATTTTAAAAAAAGAGAGAGAAACAGAAACAAAACTAGAGTAGAGATTTGGTGAAGGCAGTGATAGGGAAAATACAGAAATAAATAAGGGATCAGTACAACATGTTATCTATCCTTAACGAGCTTATAGCCCTAAATCCAAATTTAGGTAAATAAATATAAATAAATAAACATAAATAAAGATTTAGAGTTGGAAAGGGACCTTAGAGGTTATCTGGTCCAACTCCCACATTTTACATAGGAGGAAAGTGTGGCCTGGAGTGGGGTAAGTGATGAAAGGCAGGCAGATTTGGGATTTAAACCCAGGTACTCTGACTCCAAATCCAGTTGTTTCCGTTACATTATAGTAATCTAAGAAATGATGTTAGCCCAGAGGTGGAAGGTTTGTTCCTTTGTGTCTGCTCCCAGGGCTGTTGTAAGGACCACGTGAGATCATATTTTAAAGCGCTTTACAAGACGTCATGGTAGATACTTAATAAATGCTTGTTTCTGTCCTTCCTTCTGCCTAACATTGACTTATTTACTGGGCTTCATCTGCTGAACCTATTTTTCATGGCTGTGACCTGGTTAAGTCTCAGCTACCCAATGGAGTACCAGAGGAAGTACTTAGAGGCCACTAGTTGTCACAGTGTGTCTAGCTCTGTGCTTGGACTCAGGAGGACCGGAGTTTGAATCATGCCTCCGAGGCTGGCCGTATGACGCTGGACTTCAATTTCTTCATGTTGTAAAATGAAGGCATAAGATTCAATGGTTTCTAAGGCCCCTTTCAGCTTTAAAACTATGATTCCATGAGGAATGAGGCTTTTTAGCTCTAATTTACTGGAGAAAGACTTTGAGTATAACTGGTCCTAGGACAAGTCCACAGTGCTCCCACCCCCTGTCCCATGTCCTATATCCCCGTCCCGCACTCCAACTCACCCAATTTCTCCTAAACCATTTTCTTTGAATTGGCTCAGCCCCTGAGGAAGAGACAAATGAAACTAGGAGTTGACTCTTAAGGTTCCTGATTACCTGTCCATGGAGTTAGGTTATTGATCTTCCTAGGAAGCATTGGATTATACCTTCTTCTTGATGAGAGTAGAACATCTGGGAATACTGGACTTCATGTAATAGCAGGCCTGGGCCTGTCCGTTCAGGGAAGCCTGAAGAAAATTTGGCATCATCTGAGCAGTGGCTCCAAGTTATCTGGCTTCAGGCCCTGCAACGTGATTCCTTTAAGAAAGAACTAAGACCACAAATGCCAGGAGCCTGATAACCGGCCTTGCAGGAACCAGGGACCTCTTTATACCCTGGGGCTCCTTGAACAAGGACTCAACTTGTAGACTCTGCCCTCATTGGAAAGAGAACCTAAGCCACCATTGCTAGAGAAACAAGGGCCCATGTGAGGATGACTTCCCAAGAAGCTTGGCAAGGCCAGGTAGATGTCATGGCTCAGGGCCAGAAATGATGCAAACTGGGACCACACCCTCCTTTCCTCTAACAGAGGATATCGGTCAAAGGTCATCAAATAAGGTTTACTGAACTCTTAAATCAGCGTGAAGATGTAGAAGCACATTAAGCTGCCATCAGTAGATTTCTCTTCTCATAAGATGAAGTGAACAAGATAGTCTAGGTAGGAAAAGGTACCTCTAGAGGAGAAGGAAGTTCTTTCCCATACCATTGCTACATCTTTCTCTCACCTGTCTCACCATCGACAGAGTCATAGCCCTTGTGTCCTAAATGAGAATGTTTTAATATGGCCTCACATTTCTTTTTAGTGGTGTAAAGTCTGGAGATGAGAGCACACTGTAACTTAAAGACCAATCTGAAGAGTTTATATGGCTGTCACTTTTCAGTCCTTCATGTACCTGTGAGGTTTCCCCTTCCCCTACCTCTTCAGAATACAGTTGAGTATGAGAAGGGGAAGGAAAACCTTTCTTTTTCCTATCTGGACATCTGTTAACCTACCTTCCTCAACCCTTCTGCCTCCCCCACCCCCCTTGAGATTTTTATATATAAACAAATCTGACTTGTCTTCCTCCTTTGACCACAGGTGGATACCAAAGGGGAGTGAGAAAACCAAGATGGTTATGACACATCAAAAAGGCATCTTTGCCGTGGATAAAAGTGTCTGAATTCCTCCGTAAGGGCCGTATAATGCCAGCGTGGAGGCAGTCAGTCCAGATGAGCGGTTAAAACTAACTCTTCACTTTGGGTGTGCTGTACAACAACAAGAAGCCCATATTTCTAAGTTTTTCTGCCTTGACTTTACATAAATACAATTCTCATCTAAAGCTCTTTGCCTATATTGTTATCTGTAGCTGATAAGAGATGCTCCTAATTCCAGGCCACACAGGCCCAAGGGCTTTGCTGTTCAGATAAGTCTTCACTGGGGCCCCCTGTGTATGGTCGGTTTAGATGTATGCAGGAAGCCCAGTAAACACAAACTACCTGGAACTTTTTAACTACAAAGTTAGAGGATATACCTTCTTTACAAACCCCACCTAGCCTTTAAATCTAAATAAGCTTGTAATCTAAATATTTAACATTTTTATTAAATATTGTTAAGTGCATATGTGAAATCAAATTTTCATAACTCTGAATTATCACATTAAGTCTTTGGTACAAGTACTAGAAGGGAGTCCACAGATCTGCATTCTGTTCCTGATTCTGCCACTTCATATCTATGTGACTTTGGGCCAGACAGTCTCTCTGGGCTTCTGGTTTCTTACCTAAAATATAAGGGAGATGAAGTTTCCTGAAGCTCTAAAATTTTGTATTTTTCCTTTCCTCATCTATCATTCTGATTTTTTTCTTGATTCTGTGTCCTAAATCATCTTTCCTTTCTGAGTCCAGCCCCCTCATTCTCTTCATAAATACCTTTGCTCTCTGTAACTTCTTCATTAAGATTATAGTTGTCGGGGCAGTTAGATGGCGCAGTGGATAGACCACTGGCCCTGGATTCAGGAAGACCTGAGTTCAAATCTGGCTTCAGACACTTGACACTTAATAGCTATGTGACCCTGAGCAAGTCACTTCATCCTATTGCCTCACAAAAAAAAACCAAACAAAAAACCCCCCAAAAACCAAGATTATGGTTGTCCTGAGTTTTAAACCTTTCTGGAGTCTGTGGCATTCTTTGCCCTTTATTTTCCCTCTTGTATGCCATTTGCCTTAGTCAAATAAGCCTCCCTAGGGGCAGCTAGGTGGCGCAGTGAATAGAGCACCGGCCCTGAAGTCAGGAGGACCTGAGTTCAAATCCAGCCTCAGACCAAACACTTGACACTTACTAGCTGTGTGACCCTGGGCAAGTCACTTAACCCCAATTGCCTAAAAGCAAAAAAAAAAAGCAAAAACAAATGAACTTCCCTTTACTTCTTTTCCCCAGTCTCATCTGGTTAGGTCTGCCATGTAAAGAGAATTTGACTAGTTTCTGTAGGATGACAAAGTAGAAGACCCTCTTCATACTCTCAGTCTTAGAACTCTGATCTAAAATAACAGTTCCAAAATATCTTATTCCATGGCATCATTCAGTTCCATTAGACATCTAGTAAGTACCTACTTTGTATAGACCACTATTCTGGGAAAATAGTGGTCTATACAAAGATGGGATGTAGTCTGTGCCTTGCTGAAGCACACAACAGCCTACTAAAGGGTTATGATGTATATAAGTAACTCTAATAGAGAACGGTACATAATCAGTACGTTAGAAATGTGCAAAAAAAAGGTCTTCATGAAGTTGTACTAAATAAAGGATGACATTGATGCTTGGGGCATTCAGGAGAGTCCTACTGAGGAAGAAGCATTTGATTTGTACTTCAAAGACTGGAAAGGAATTTAGTAGGTAAGGGACAGAGATGGTTCTCACCTGTGGAAGGGAAATGTGAGCAAACACATGTGAGGAGGCAGGAAAGCACAGGCCATGCTCAAGGAAGTCAAGTAGTATAGTTTGGCTAGAGTTTGTATGACATGAATGGATTAGTATAGACTAGGGGCAGGTAGGTGGCATGGTAGGTAGAGCACTGAATTTGAAGTCAGGAAGACTTATCTTCCCAAGTTCAAATTTGGCCTGAGACACTTACTAGCTTTGTGACCCTGGGCCACTCACTTAACCCTGTTTGCCTTCAGTTTCCTCATCAAATGAACTATAAAAGGAAATGGCAAACTACTCCAGTATATCTGCCAAGAAAACCCCAAATGGGGTTATGAAGAGTTGGACATGACTAAAAAAAATGACTAAACAACACGGACTGGAAAGAGAAAGTAATGTTAGATAATAGATAGCTTTGAATGCCAGGAAAAAGAGTTTGAATTTTACTTGGAGGCAACCACTAAAGGTTTTCGAGCAGTCAAGCTGATATGACTAGATGGAGCTTTGTTATGACCAGATGGATCTTTGTAGGTTTTATCATAGGGGCGTAAACCCAGAGCTGGAAGGAGGCTGAGAGATCAGTAGTCTGAGACCCAGAGAGATTACGATACAGCGTTTGCCGACTTGGTCCTGTAGCTCTAAAATCCATTACTTTTTTTTTTTTTGGCTACACTTGACTGCCTCCATTACTTTGGGTTAGAAGAGGTAGAGATTAAGGGGAGGAGTACCTGTTAGAAGATTGTAGGGAGTTTTTGGTGGTGGAGGTGAATGGTAATAAAGACTTTTTTTTTTACTAGGATAGTAGGCATAAGTGAGAGATCTCTTGGGGCTTGAATTGATGTGATTTGGACTTGATATGACTAGATATGGTAGGGTTGAATCAGAGATAATATTAATGTTTTGAGTATGGAAAACAGTGAATAATAGTCCTGCAGATAGAAACAGTAAAGTTTGAAGAAGTGCAGATTTTGGGGAAAGGAATGATTCTGGTTTTGGAAGTGTTAAGTTTGTTACCAGTTAAACATCCTGGTAGTGTTGTCCTATAGGTTGTTGGAAGTACAAATCTAAAGCTTAGAAGAAAGATCGGGGATGTAGATAATAAATTTCAGAACAGTTCTTAAAGTGTGCTTTGAGAATTCCCCTCTCTCCTGGGTGTTTGAGAGACCCTTTTAGGGGGTTTGCAAAGTCAAAATTTATTTTCACAATTGTACTAAGATGTTCAGTTTCTAATATGGTAAATATCAATAGGTATAATCCATATAAAGGCTCTTTGGGAGGGTCCTTAACAGTTTTTAAGAGTGTAAAGGGGTCTTGATGCCATAGTTTGAGAACCGTTAGCATAAAAAGAGTAGTTCTAGTGGAGGAATAAATAAGATTTCAAAGGGACAAAGTATAGAGAGATGACAAGGCCAAAAATGGATCATCTGGTCCAACCTCGTCATTTTACAGATGATGCAACAGAAGCATGCAGGTGCCAAGGTCACACAGCAAGTTAATAGCAGAGTTGAGACTAGAACCCATTCCCCTCCACTCTATTCTTTCCTCTCTATTCCCGCTTTTGCTACTGTAGTACAGGCCTTTATTACTACCTGCTTGGACTATTTTTGTAACCTCCTTCCTGCTTCTGTTCTTTTTCTGTCCAACCCATCCTTCATTTTGCAGCCAGAATAGTCTTTCTTAGACATAGATGTGGTTATAGTTTGGTTTCAGTGGCTCCTGTTGCCTATAAAGTAAAATTCAAACTCTTCTGCCTAGTATTCAAGACCCTCCACAACATGGTGTTGACCTACTCTTTTCAACCGCATGTGCTCTATGCCACAGCCAAACTGAACGACTCAGCCCCTTAAAGTGTACTGTATGGAGTCTCATATCTCTGTGTCATTGCTTCACTATTGCCAGTGTCTGGAAAGCTATCCCTGTCCTTTAAAGACCATTTCAAGTACTGTGTCCTCCAGGAAACCTTTTCTGACCTTATAAAGTACCATGTTGTGACTTTCTAGTGTACTTTTTTCTTTTTAAGTGTTTTACTTGTGCTCTTTAATAGTTTATGTTTTTTGACTTCTGTTCCACCCCTTTCCCCAACCCTCCATTGTAACAAATCAAATACAGTGGCCATATCTGAAAAACATATGCCTCATTTTACACCTTTAGTCCATCATCTCTCTCTGTAGAGAGATGGGAAATGTGCTTCACCATTAGTCCTCTTCATCTTCAGTCACAAGTGATCACTGCTTTGATTAGAGGTCTGAAGTTTTTCCTGGTTGTTTTCCATTATGTTATTGTGGTCATCTTGTAAATTATTCTATCTTGCTAAAGGCCCTCCACTCAGAATGACAGTGTCTGAGTACTCTGTAGTGGCTTCCAGCATACTGTGATCGAAAAGGATAAGATCCGCAATGGGCTTGGAGAACACCTCCTTCCTACAGCCCGTCTTCCAGTAGAGGTTCTGACTCTGCATGGTGAAAGCATGTTTTCACATTCTACTAAAGAACTGGCAACTACTAAGTATGAGCCAGGTAGGATGTCTGCCCTCACAAAGTTTTTATCAGAGAACCTCAAAAATAAATTAAAAGAGAATATATTTGAACCTTATAAAATAGTGGTGCAAGTAGTGATTGAAGAACAAATAGGTGGAGTAAATATGCCTAGTCAGTGTTTCTGGGATGCTGATACGGACAACTACGCATGATAATGGCTTTTAAAAAATTATGTTGTATTATTTTCCTTTGGCAAAACCTGCCTTCTCTTCCTTTCACCCTAGCTTCCCCCCCACACCCACACCCACACAGTTGAGAAGTGTCAGCTGCTTCCTGCCACCTCTCCTCCTTGTTTGTATAGATAGATGTCTGCTTGTGTACCCTGATTATATGAGATAATTTTCCCTAACCTTCCTTTCCCCCAGCGCCAGTGTATTCCTCTTCTCTTCTCTTTCCATTCTCTTAAGATCCTCAAGACATAACAGCCACTCCAAGTGTTTGTCTAATTAGACTCCCCCTATGCTCCTTGATGATGGAGTCTCATCAGTGGGGACACACGTATATATCCCCATATTTGAATGTAAACAGTTTATCCCTTATGATTGATTCAACTGTGTTTTTCTTGTTATGTTTCCCATAAGTATTTGAAGTTCAAAGTTCCTTCCCAACTCTGATCTTTTCATCAGGGATACTAGTTTTGCTGAGTAAGTTACTCTTGGTTCTGAGCCTATATTCTTTGCCTTCTGGAATATCCTATTCCAAATTCTTCATTCTTTTCTAGTAGTGGTTGCTAAATTGTATGTGATTCTGACCGTGGCTCCTTGATAATTGAATTCTTTTTTTCTGTCTGCTTACAGTATTTTTTCTTTGACCTAGAAGCTCTGGATTTTGGCTGGGATGTTCCTGGAAGTTTTCATTTGGAGGTTTGTTTTAAGATGAGACTAGGTCTTCTTTCTATTTCCATTTTGCGCTTTGTTTCTAAGCAGTCTGGGCAGGTTTTAAGATTTGTTTATTTGTTTTTCCCCAGTTACATGTAAAAACAATTTTTAACATTCGTATTTAAAACTTTTGAGTTCCAAATTCTCTTTCTTCTTCCTTTCCCCACCCCCACCCCCCACTGAGAAGGCAGACAATTCTATATAGGTTATACATGTGTAGTCATGTAAAACATTTGCATATTAGTCCTGTTGTGAAAGGAAACATAGACCCCTCCCCCAAGAAAAAAACAAAAAACCTCAAGAAAAATAAAGTTAAAAAGTATGTATTCAGACACCATCAGTTCTTTCTCTGAGGTTGGATAGCATTTTTCATCCTGAGTCCTTCAAAGCTGTCTTGGATCACTGTATTGCTGAGAATACCTAAGTCATTCACAGCTGATCATCCTACAGTATTCCTGTTACTTTGTACACAGTACATTTCACTTTGCATCAGCTCATGTAAGTCTTTCCAGGCTTTTCTGAGAGCATCATCCTACTTATCATTTCTTATAGCACAATAGTATTCCATCATAATCATATACCACAGTTTGTTTAGCCATTCATCAGTTGATGGGCATCCCCTGAATTTCCAATTCTTTTCCACTAGAAAAGAGCTGTTATAAATATTTTTGTACATATAGGTCCTTTTCCTTTTTGTTTTTCATTTCTTTTGGGATACAGACCTAGTAGTGGTGTTGCTAGCTCAAAGGGTATGTATGGTTTTATAGCCCTTTGGGCATAGTTCCAAATTGCTCTACAGAATGGTTGAATCACTTCACAACTCCATCAACAGTACATTAATGTCTCATTTTCCCCACATCCCCTCCAACATTTGTCATTTTCCTTTTCTGTCCTATTAGGCAGTCTAATAGATATTACTTCATCTAATCATATCTTTTGATATGAACATATCTGTTCGTATCTTTTGGTCATTTATCAGTTGGGGAGTAGCTCTTTTTATAAATTTGGCTTGGTTTTCTATATGTTTGAGAAATGAGGCCTTTATCAGAGAAATTTGCTTCAAAAATTTTTTTCGGAGTTACTGTTGCTAACTGTATTTACCTCCATCCTATTCCCCCCACCCCTGTTTATTCTATTCTCTCTCTCTCTCCTTTCACCCTGTCCTTTCTCAAAAGTGTTTTGTTTCTGACTACCCCCTCCCCCAATCCGCCCTCCCTTCTATCACACCTCTCCCTTTCTCCTGTTCTCTTTCCCTACCATTTTCCTGAAGGGTAAGATAGATTTCTATACCCAGTTGAGTGTGAGTGTTATTCCCTCTTTGAGCCAATTCCAGTGAGAATAAGGTTCACTCACTCCCCATCACTTCCACCTTCTTCCCCTCCACTGTAAAAGCTTTTTCTTTCCACTTTTATGTAAGATAATTTACTCCATTCTACCTTACCCTTTTCCTTTTCTCCCAGTGCATTCCTCTCTCACCTCTTAATTTTATCGTTTTAAATATCATCACTTCATATTCAACTCACACCTGTGCTTTCTGTCTATATAGTCTCCTTCTAACTGCCCTAATAATGAGAAAGTTCTTATGAGTTATAAGTATCATCTTCCCATATAGGAATGTAAACAGTTTAACCTTATTAAGTCTCTTATGATTTCCCTTTCCTGTTTACCTTTTTATGCTTCTCTTGAGTCTTATATTTGAAAGTCGTATTTTCTGTTCAGCTCTGATCTTTTCATCAAGAATACTTGAAAAAGGGAAAAAAAAAAGACTGCTTTAGTCTTCTATTTCATTGAATATCCATTTTCTCCCCTGAAGGATTATACTGAGTTTTGCTGGGTAGGTGATTCTTGGTTGTAATCCTAGCTCCTTTACCTTCTGTAATATATTCCTAGCCTTCTGATCCTTTAATGTAGAAGCTGCTAAATCTTGTGTTATCCTGACTGTGGCTCTACCATACTTGAATTGTTTCTTTCTGGCTGTTTGCAGTATTTTCTCCTTGACCTGGGAGCTCTGGAATTTGGCTATAATATTCCTGGGGTTTTCATTTTGGAATCTCTTTCAAGAGATGATCAGTGGATTTTTTCAGTTTCTACTTTACCCTCTGATAATATCAGGGCAGTTTTCCTTGATAATTTCTTGAAAGGTGATGTCTGGGCTCTTTTTTCTTTTAATCATGGCTTTCAAGTAGTCCAATAATTTTAAAATTGTTTCTCCTGTATCTATTTTCCAGGTCAGTTGTTTTTTCCAATGAGATATTTCACATTGTCTTCTATCTTTTCATTCTTTTGGTTTTGTTTTATTGTTTCTTGATTTCTCATAAAATCATTAGCTTCCATTTACTCAGTTCTTATTTTTAAGGAATTGTTTTCTCCCGTGAGCTTTTGTACCTTCTTTTCCATTTGGCCAATTCTACTTTTTAAGGCATTCTTCCCATTGGCTTTTTGTACCTTTTTTACCATTTGGCCTAGTCTGTTTTTTAAGGTGTTATTTCCTTCAGTATTGTGTGTGTGTGTGTGTGTGTGTGTGTGTGTGTGTGTGTGTGTGTCTCCTTTAACAAGCTATTGACTTGTTTTTCTTGCATCACTCTCGTTTCTCTTCCCAATTTTTCCTCTCTCTCTTTTACTTGATTTTCAAAATCATTTTTGAGCTCTTCCATGGTGTGAAACCAATTCATATTTTTCTTGGAGACTTTGGATGTAGAAGCTTTGACTTTATTATCTTCTTTCAAGTGTGTATTTTGATCTTCATTGTCAACTTTCTTTGGTCAGAATTTTTTTTTTCCCTGGTGTTTGCTCATTTTCCCAGCCTATTTCTTCACTTTTCACTGTTTGTTAAAGTAGGACTCTGCTTCCAGGGTGGAGGGTGCATTGTCCCAAGCTTCAGGGGTTTTGTGCAGCTGTTTTCAGAGATACTTTTAGAGACCTGTAAGCTTTTAAGTCTTCCAGGGTGGCATGATCTAAGGAGAGGTGTGTGTACTACTCTCCTGGCCTGTGCTCTGGTCTGTGAGAAACCACAAGTACTCTTTTCTGCCTTGGAATTCAGGGACCAGGGTCCCTGGTCCACTGCAGCCACTAGCTCTGGCATGCTAATATTCCTCCTTGTCTTGGGACTGCCACCCAGGACTGTGACCCAGATTTGCATATGGGCAAAGCAACAGGGTCCTACCTCAGTGCTAGCAAAGAGACTTGTGTAATCTCCTTGTGACCAGTTGTTTGATCCCTAGTCTGTGGGCTGAGAGCTCTGGAAGTACTTCAGTGCTTCTTAAGGCTTGCTCCTGCTTTGCTGGGCCTGGGTCTGTGCTGGTGTGGCCTGTTCCAGACTGTGCTCCACTCTCACCCAAGTGTGACAGACCTTTCCTGCCGAGCTTCTAAGCTGTCTTTAGCTGGAAAATTATTTCACCCCATTCTTTTGTAGGTGCTGCTGCTCCAGGAATTGTGTCATGGCATTATTTAAAGGTGTTCAGAGGGGTTTGGGGGAGAGCTCAGACAAGTCACTGCCTTTTCTTTACCATCTTTGCTCTGTCTCTGGGCAGTTTTCTTTTAAAATATCTAGAAATATGATGTCTAAGCTCTTTTTTTTTTTTGGTTATGGCATTTAGATAATCCCATAATTTTTTTTTTTTTGGTGAGGCAGTTGGGGTTAAGTAACTTGCCCAGGGTCACACAGCTAGTGAGTGTTATGTGTCTGGGTTGGATTTGAACTCAGGTCCTCCTGACTCCAGGGCCGGTGCTCTATCCGCTGCGCCACCTAGCTGCCCTGATAATCCCATAATTTTAAAATTTTGCTTCTCAATCTGTTTTCCAGGCCATTTGTTTTTGCTGTAAGATACTTTACATTTTCTTTTTCTTTTTTTTTTTTTAGCTTTTTGAATTTTTAAAAAAATACATCTTATTGTCTCATGGAGTCATTGGCTTCTATTCGGCCCATTTTAATTTTCAGAGACTTATAGCTTGGGCAAGGTTTTATACCTCTTTTTCCAAGCTGTTAATTCCCTTTACAATTCTCTCTTCCATAGCTCTCATTTCTTTCCCATTTTTTTCCATCAAGCAATTTCATTTCATTTTTAAAAACGGGTTTTTTTGTTGTTGTTGTTTTGTTTTTTACCTCTGGCTTCATCTCTTCAAGGAATCTTCCAGAAACTTGTGCTCAATCTGTGTTTTTCTCTGAGGCTTTGTTTCTAGATGTTTTGGAATCTTTTTCCTTTTCTGCATTTGTGCCTTTAGCTTCCCTGCCACCATAATAACTCTTTATGGTGGGATTCTTTTTTTGTTTGCTTGCTCTTCCATCCTCCTTCCCGACTGAGACAGGATGGACCTTGTGCACTTCTGGAGGGAAGGTCTGAGCAGGTCCTGTTGTTTCCTTCTTGGGATATTGAGTGTTGTGTTATTCTATGATTTCAGAGACAGGCCAGAGACCTGCAAGCTTTCAGTCCTAGAGTAGTCTAATCCAGAGCAAAGTCTGAGTGCTGCCCCCTGGTCTGAGCTCTGAAAATTTCTGACCTGGGTTTAGGTCTGAGTAACAGTAAACCCCTGCTAGACTCAGCCCTTCTAAGCTGGCTGAGAAGTTTTGCTGAGTCAGCGATGGGATTTTAGGCTCCCTTTTGGTCAGGTATTCCTGCCCTGGCTATTCCTCTGCAGGCTTCAGACTGGGCTGGAGACTGAAATAGAGACCCTTCTCTGCTCCCCGGGGTCTAAGCCACACTGCTGCTGCCCATGTCTGAATTTGCTTTTGCATTGTTATGCTGCTTAGTGCCTGTAACCACCCCTTACCCTGGTACACCACCCCTGGATGCCAGTCTATTCTCCAGCCCTCCCTGGATCTGTGACCCAGAACTGGAAAGTGGACAATGAAGCTGCTGGTTGGCATCAGTTCCTGCACCCTGCACTTCCTCCAATATGAATCTGGGAACTTCTTTTGCCCCCTGTTCACAGCTTCCCTCTGGGTGCTGGAGTGCTTCCTGTGTGCTCTTGGCCAGACCCGGATCTCCCTTTCTCTGACATCCTATGCTGACCTGGGTTGGACAGATGATTCACTGTGACTTCTCTGGCTTTCTCTGTCAGAATTTGGTTTGGTACATTTTCTTCAGCTACCTTAAGGAATTTTTTTGGGGGGGTTAGATGGTAGAGACATTGTAATACTTCTTCCTGATTGATGCTCTACCAGCTTGTCTCTGCTTCCCACTCATGATGTTTTATGAGTGACAATTTATTCTTTGTAGCTGCTGCACTTGGCTGTTTCTACTATTGATCTTCTAGCTATCAGGGCAAAGAACTGATCATAAGAATGTGAAATTTTTCTTCAGTAGTGTACCAAGTTTGTAATGCAACAAACAAGAATTTCTAGGTCAAATAAAGACCATTTGATAAGTTTAGCAACTGGAAAAAAAAAGAAATTGATCTCCTGGTTCTGCTCACTTCACTCATGTGAGCCTTCCCAAATTTCTCTGAAGCCTTCATAGCATCTTTTTTTTTTTAACAATGCAGTACTATTCCTTTTTATTCTTTTACTATATTACTATTTACTAATATTACTATTCCTTTACGTTCTTGTACCAGTTCCTTCAGCCATTTCAATGCACCTACTTTGTGTTCAGCTCTTTACTACTACAAAAAGTGTTACCATGCATATTTTTGTATCCTGTACAAGGACCTTTTTCTGTGTCTTTGATTTCCTTGGAATATATGCCTAGTAGTGTTATTGTTGCACAAGTTTAATGACTTTCTTTGCATAATTCCAAATTGTCTCCCAGAATACTTGAATCAGGTCACAATCTCTCAAACAAGGAATTGATTGGTGGGCTCATGTTTTCACAGCTCTTCCAGCATTTATAATTTTTTCTTCTTCTTTGCCAATCTAATGGATATGAGATGAAATCAGAGTTACTTTAATCTACACTTTCCTTATTATTAGTGATTTGGTACATTGCTTCATATAAATTTTGATTGTTTCTGTTTTTTTGAGATCTTCCCTGTTAATCTTTAATTATCCATTGGGGAATGACTCTTATTCTTACATATTTGTATCAATTCCATGATCTTGGATATTAGACTTTTATCAGAGAAATTTGCTGCAAAGAATTTTTTTCCACAATTAGCAGTTTCTCTTCTAATTCTAGCTTCATTGATATTGTTTGTATAGCTTTTCAGTTTTGCATAATTAAATGCTCCATTTTATCTTCAATTATCTTTCTCTCGTGTTTAGCTAAGAATTCTCCCCCATATATTGTTGTACAAAGTCCATTCTTCTATTTTATTTTGTTCACAATGTGACCTTTGATATTTATGTCATGTATCTATATGTGGTTTATATGACATAAGTTGTTAGTCTAAACCTGATATTCCCTGAACTGTTTTCCAGTTTTCCCAGGAGCTCTTGTCAGATTATAGAGTCAGTCCTTAGCCCAATAGTTAATGTCCCTCAGGTTTATCAAGCACTAAGCTAGTATGTTTGATTGCTTCTGGATCTTGCTTAAAAGATCTATTTCAATGTTCATCTTTTCTGTTTTTTTAACCAGTACCAAATAGTTTTGATGATCATTGCTTAATTGAATAGTTAGAAATTTGGTAATACTAGCTTTCATTCATTCCTCCTTTTTAATTGTTTTCTTTGAGATCTGGAGGAACCTGCTGTTTCTCCAGAGGAAGTTTGTTATTTTCACTAGTTCTGTAAGTACCCCATGGATAGTTTGACATGGTGCTAAATCTGTAAATTATTTTAAGTAATATTGCCATTGTGTATTTATATTCATGTGCCTCAGTCAATAACATGTGAGACTTTTGTCTTTGTCTCCAACTAAAGGTTTAAAACAGTGGGAGAGAGGCCTCTAATTAGGACAGTTCTTATTTTTACCTCTCTTTATTGAGTATAGCTCAGTGGGGAAGTTGGAGGAATGGTCCATGCATGTGGTGAGCCCTAGGGGGTTTACCCACCTGTTGGAGGCACATAGGATGTGGGAGAGAAGAGAGAATGTTCTGGAAGAACTGGATGGTTGCTTTTAAAGGAGTCAACTGGTCTAATCTTCAAAGTAAAGAGCCTGTGGGAGTCTAGGGAGCCTTTCTTTATACCAGGCAGATTGTCCAGTATTCGTGCATCTGAATGAACTCTCTGGTGGGAACTAAGAGAAGCCCACAAATTAAAAAAAAAATTTAACTTGGTCCCGGTGCAGGTAAGCTTGGGGGAATATTTTGTTGTTGTTGTTCTGTGGCTTTTAAATGAGGGAGAGCAGAGTAACTGAGAGGACTGTTGGGACCACTTTCAAGGGGTTTCTTCTATTTTTGTCTTAAGGCAAACCTGTACTATAGTAGATTATAGGAACATAATCCACTATTTTGGTATTGTTAGATTAGAAGCCCATTGAAGGAAGGGACCTTGTGTTATATCTCCTGTTGTGCTAAACTTTTTATTTACTTCAGGCTTAATGCAGTGCTAGCACAAATATTTGTTATATCATTTCCTAATATGTAAGCCTGTGTTCTTTCTACTTCCCTAAACTTACATATTTTTAGCTTTTCAAATAACTGTCAAGTTTGTGATCTCTTATTTGTCTTCTACTCCTTATATCCCCATGCACTTCCTTCTAAGCCCATTTCTTCCAGGAAGGCATCTTTGATTACTTCCTGTTTAGTTTATTTACATGGTATTCCATTTCTCCCTCTGCAGGCTGCTCAGCTCAGTCTGTCCTCCATATCCTCTTTCCTTACTCTTCCCTACTTGGAATCCCTGTTTCCATTTAATGTTCAGTCTAAATGCTGCTTCTTTTAAAAAATTTTTTTTCATTGATTTATTTTGATTTATCAACAATCACTTCCATAAGCTTTTGAGTTTTAATTTTTTCTTCGCCTCCCTCCCCAAACCCGCACGGAATATGATACAGGATATACGTATACATTCCTGTTAAACATATTTTCACAGTATTGATGTTGTGAGGAAGAATTAGAATCAATAGGAGGAACCACAAGAAAGAGAAAACAAAACAAAACAGAAGAAAAAAATAGCAAACAGTATGCTTTGATCTGCATTTAAACCCCATAGTTCTTTCTTTGGATGTGGATAGCATTTTCCATCATGAGACCTTTGGAGATGTCTTAGATCCTTGCATTGCTGAGAAGGGCTAAGTCTGTCAACATCAGTCATCTTACAACGTGGTTGTTACTGTGTACAGTGTTCTCCTGGTTCTGCTCACTTCACTCAGCATCAGTCGATACAAGTCTTTCCAGGTTTTTCTGAAGTCTGCCTGCTCATCATTTCTTATAGCACAATAGTATTCCATTATATTCATATACCACAACTTGTTCAGCCATTCCTTAGTTGATGGGCATCATCTCAATTTCCAATTCTTGGCCACCACAAAAAGAGCTGCAATAAATATTTTTCCTTTTTTATAATCTCTTTGGAATACAGCTCTAGAAGTGCTATTGCTGAGTCATAGGGTATGCACATTTTTATAGCCCTTTGGGCATAGTTCCAAATTGCTCTCCAAAATGGTTAGATCATTTCACAACTACACCAACAATGCATGAGTGTTCCAATTTTCCCACCATCTTCTCCAACATTTATCATTTTCCTGTTTTGTCAATGTTGGCCAATCTGATAGGTGTGATGTGGTACCGTTTTGATTTGCATTTCTCTAATCAGTAGTGATTTAGAGCATTTTTTCATATGGCTGTAGATGGCTTTACTTTTCTTCATCTTAGAACTTCCTGTTCATATTCTTTGACTATTTATCAATTGGGGAATGACTTGTATTATTATAAATTTGACTTAATTCTCTATATATTTTAGAAATGAGGCCTTTATCAGAGACACTGGTTGTAAAAATTTTCTACTTTCCTTCTAATCTTGATTGCATTGGCTTTGTGCAAAAACTTTTCAATTTAATGTAATAAAAATTATCCATTTTGCATTTCATGATGTTCTCTGTTTCCTGTTTGGTCATGAATTCTTCTGTTCTCCATAAATCTGATAGGTAAACTATTCCTTGCTTTTCCAATTTGCTCATAGCATCAGCCTTTGGATCTAAATCATGAACCCATTTTGACTTTATTTTGGTATGTGGTGTGAGATGTTGGTCTATGCCTAGTTTTCTGCCGTACTGTTTTCCAGTTTTCCCAGCAATTTTTGTCAAATAGTGAGTTCTTATCTCTGAAGCTGGAGCCTTTCGTTTTATCAAACAGTAGATTACTATAGTCCTTGACTACTTACTATGCCTTGTATACCTAACCTGTTCCACTGATCCACCACTCTATTTCTTAGCCAGTACCAAGTAGTTTTGATAATTGTTCCTTTATAATACAATTTAAGAACTGGAACAGGTAGGCCACCTTCCCCTGCGTTTCATTTCATTAGTTCCCTTGATATTCTGGACCTTTTGTTATTCCAAATGAATCTTGTTATTATTTTTTCTAACTCTATAAAATAATTTTTTGGTAGTTTGATTGGTATGGCACTGAATAAGTAAATTGGGTTAGGTAGAATTGTCATTTTTATTGCATTATCTCGGCCTACCCATGAGCAAGTGATGTTTTTCCAATTATTTAGATCTGACTTTATTAGTGTGAAAAGTGTTTTGTAATTGTGTTCATAGAGTTCCTGGGTTTGTTTAAATGCTACTTCTTGAATGAGTCCTGTCCTTATAACCTCCAATTGTTAGTGTTTCCCAGCAAATTACTTTGTTTTCTCTTGGTATATATTTTGAATTATTTATCTGTGTACAACTTGTTCCCCTTCCCCCAGTGAGATGGGAGTTATAAAAGTTTTGTTCTTGCATCACCTTGATTTCCCAATATTATCTATTTTCTCTCCTCCTCCTTCCCAGAGCCATTCTTACAAGGAATAAAAAAGAAGAAAAACTATTTTTAAATGGTTCAGCAAAACTGACCAATAACATCAGTTAATTCCGACATTATATGAAGTCTTTCACTTCTATAATAAGATGACCGGGCCGCCAGGTTCCGTTTAGGTGATTTGGATACCTCAGTTTCCCTACTGGAACAAAATGAGAAACTTGTTGATCTGACAGTTAGCAAAAGGCAGTTTTCTTAGCTCCAGCAAGAGAAGGGCGTTCAGAGCAGAGAGAGGATACTCACTGAAGATACAGTCTACATTCAGCTGAGCGTGCCCTTCCTGTGCTAGTTTGATCATGCTATTGGTCTGTATTCAGAAACATGAGTGAGGAGCTGGGGATCCTTGTATCTTAGTTGTTTTTGTACTTAGGTGATCTGGAAGCTGCTTCAGTAGCCTGAACCTTAGTCCCCCTGAGCCATTTAAATCTTGAACATGGTTTCAATCCCTTTTTAAAGAAAAACTAATCTAACCTAAAAGAGTGAGACCTTAGGTTATTATCCCTAGCACAACACTCATTGTTTCTTACCTCTGCAAAGTAGTGAGGGAAGTGTATTCTCATATCTTCCTTTGTGGCTAACTGAACTTGATGGTTATAATCTTGGAGTATTCTGTGCAAATTATTGTTGTTTCCATTTATATTATTGTATGTTGTTTTCCTGGTTCTGCTAACTTCACTTTGTATCAGTTCATCTAAGTCTTTCTATACTGCTCTGTATTCTTCAAATTCCTGGTTTCCCATGGTGTAGTATTGTTTCATTGGATTCATGTATCATTTGTTTAGCTATTTTTCAGTCAGAGGGTATCTATTTTGTTTCCAGTTATTTGCCACTATAAAAAGTGTTGCTATAAATATTTTGATGTATATGAGACTTTTGTTTTTTATCGTTGGTCTGCTTGGGTATATGAAGAATATAAGCTTCTTGAGAGCAGGGATTATTTTTATTTTTGTCTTTGTATGTCCATTGTTTGAAACAGTGCCAGGAACATGCTAGATATTTAATACGTGCCTGTTGGATTGAATAATTCTAAGTATGACCAATTGACTATTTTCCTTGAACAGTATCTCACTAAAATAACCTTATTAGAAAAAAAAAGTAATTAAAAGAGAAAAAAAAATCTGCATGTTTATCCTATTTTCTTACCATCTCCTGAAACTTTTGACTATTGACCTTAATATGGCAAGAGTTGTTAGTTTTGTTCCAGAGGAAGAGACCCTTGGCCAGTTACCCTACATATTTTCCACTGCTGCCATTTTCCTGAAGGAGAACGTATGGGATTTAGGACTGTTGTCCATATTACTTTCTAACCTCTCCTTTTTGTCCAGCAATAACCTCACAGTACTTCAGTTCTTCCTTCTCCAATAGATATATTGTGAGGAAGGAAAAGAAGTGACGTTGCAGGTACACTAAAAGCTGAGATAGCAGGGCTAAGGGCATCTGCTCTGGAGCTTGCATAGTCCCCAGTTCCCTAAACTGTCTTTGCCAGAAGCTAGCGGAAAAGGAAGGTTTCTGTCAGTCACCTTGTTGTACTGACTTATCCTAAGTTCTTTGTAGTATTGCTTATTTTTTGTTACCTTGATAACACTTATCACTCCAGGTATTGGCGGGGAGGGGAGAGAACCAAACCTGCTAGTTAGTAAGGGTGCCAGGAGCTGCTTTCTTAGATTCTCACAACCTGGGATAACCTTGGGAAGAATGACATCCTATACAGAATGTATATGTGGTGGCCTACTCCAGTGTTTCTTCTTTAGCCCCGTCTTTTGAACCAGATCTTTCTGTGTGGTGTAATGGTTGGAGGAACAGGTCTGCGATGATGGTGACTGAAAGGGAAGGAAGACATACAAGAAAGAGAATGAGGATAGGGGAATAAGAAAAGACAAATGGAGAGAGCCATATGAGGAAGGAAGAGACAAGGGCAGAGTGATGATGTGACTCAGGATTTTTAAGTCATTGCTAATCAGTGTGACAACTCTGGGCAAATTCGTACTTGTAAAGCATAGTTGGTGCTTAATACAAGTTTGTTCTCCCCTCTTCCCTCCCCCATGCAGACCATAAATCTCAGCACCCCTGGCTAGAGAAAGTTACCTTTTAGAGGTAAATGTCTTCAATTATCCTTCAGATTGGTTTTTCCAGTGTGCTTAATTTGGCCTTTAGATTAGAAGCATCCATTTAAAAAGGTGTTGAACAGTGAATAGTGTTGGATAGAAACTTTTATCTGCTTAGGTTCCCATCAAACAGAAGTGATGTTAATTTTTTGGACTGTTACAGTTTCCGGTTGGCTTCCCTAATTAATGAATTTCCTCATTAATGAAGGTTAAGTCCTAGGAGGGATTCCCACTGTTTTTTTCCCCACCATTCCTGGTGCTGCAGGCTTTTCGTTCATTTTTGTCAACCAGTTCTGGGGACCCTGCAGCTACAAATTAGATGACAAAAGGAGGAAGAAGACATAATGGGTCCTAGGATCCAGCAAGAAGTCAGAGAAACTTCCCTGATTGCCTAAGGAGAAGTTCCTGCCTTACTGTCCCAGTCCCTGGGGCTCTGGAATATTTCTCTAGACCAAGTTCCATCAAGTTTTAATGCTTCTCCATAGAAATTATATCTCTATGGCTAGAAAAAATGCTTCTACCACTGTTAAGGATGTCTAGTCCTATTCTGGACCACTGAAGATAGCATGAATCTTTATCTGGGGTTACCTAGGGCCACACGGGGCCACAGGTTCTTCTGTTTAGAATCTTAGGAGCTACAACAATAGCAGAGACATATCAAGAAGCAGGCAAGTGGTAACCTTTTCTGTCTTCTTGCTTCCCGTCCTTTTTTCCTGATGAGCCATTTATTAGTTCTGCCTTTCCTTGGCCACAGGAGAACATGTGTAGTGGTTGCCCATCCTCTTTCTAGGTACGTAGAGTAAGTACGTGCCTACATCTGTTTGGTAAATGTGTGGACCTGCCATGTGGAAGCATGTGGGTGGATGGCCATTTGAGGTAGTCAGGGGGTCAGCAAGCATTCCTCAAGCTCTTCCTCTGTGCCAAGCACCATGCTGGAGATGCAAAGAAAAACAAAACCAGTCCCTGCTCTCAAGGATCTCACAGTCTAATAGAGGGTGACAACACATGGATAACTGGATAGGCCTAAGATATAGACAGAGTAGGTAGAAGGGAGTCTCATAGGAAAAGGCGCTAGCATCTGGGAGACCTAGGAAGGGCATCTTGAAGAAAGTAGAGTTTGAGCTGAGTCTTGAAGGAAGCCAGAGAAACTAAGAGGCAGAGGTAAGGAGAAAGACCATTGCGGGGATAGAGATAGCCAGTGCAAGGCCTGACTGGATTACAGAGTGCATGGAGGGAAGGAAAGTGTAAGAAGACCAGAAAGGGGCTAGGTTACAAAGAGCTTTAATGCTAAACAATAGTTCTTTATATTTAATCCTGGAGATAATGGGAAGCCACAGAAATCTGTTGAGTAGTGAAGTGACATGTGCTATTACATTGGTAGCTGAGTGGATCGAACAGGCCGAGAGAGATGATGTGTGTTCAGTTATCCCTGTGACATATACTTTTCTCTTACTTAGTAGGGTAGGTGCATGGGAAAGGGACTTATCCAGTCATTGATTAGGGGACATGAGCAGAATTAGAAGCAGGACTGATTCTTAGTAGCAGGCTGGTGACAGGGGCTCCAGAGAAGCTCTTTCACTTTCAGCGGAGGCAGTATGAAAGCACTACTAGAGGGACATATTCTTATCTAACAGTACTTGAGAGAAAATATGAGGAACATGTTATAGGATAGAAGCAGAACTAGTTCACTCTCCAGGCCCAAATTCAAGAAAACACTCCTGGGCAATGTAAGTAGTAACTTTGAGCTCACATCCCACAGGCTCTTCTCTTTCTGATGCACTAGTTCAGAGTTGCTACCTCAAGCTCCCGGAAACTTCCAACCAGTCCAGCTTCCTACCAGAAGGCCTAGGTTCATGAGGCAATAATGATTTTTTTTGGTTGACTGATGATATAATCAGAACTCTGTGTAATTAAGAGAAATGTTTTTGGGGGTATATTTTGATAGGTTGGAAAGGGGAAAAAATGAATTTCGAGAAGTTATAGGATGAGGTCAGCTATGGAAATCTCCCTGATTATTCCTGTACTATCTCTTCCAGATGTGTAGTTGTTTTATTCAATCCCCGAAAGCACAAACAGCACCACATCCTCAACAGTTCCAGGTAAGTCAGCACTGAGCTCCAGGGAACCTTCCTGCATGTGCGCCCTGGGATTGGGCTGGTCTAATTTCTCCTTATCTGGGTAGGCTTGGTGGAGAGACCTGTCCTTGTCTCTTGACCTCGTGACAGCCTCAGTGACCTTTTTTCTTTGGGGGATGAGGGAAACCTGCATTTCTGTCACGGGGCCTCCTTTGGCTGTCCACACAGCCTCCTTTATTGCTCTAGCCTAGCCAGGTTGTCTGGATACCAGGTGTAACTACACAGATATCCAGTTGTACCTGTCCTGGCTTCCACTTATTTCTTTCTTTTGTAGGAAAACCATCACTGCTCTTGCCTTCTCCCCAGATGGCAAGTACCTGGTCACTGGAGAGGTGAGTGACAGGGAGGGAGCCAGTAACACTAGGCCAGGACAAGGTTTCTTTGGCTCTCCCCATGAACTAGTCCTGGGCCCCTTTGATGTTTACCCTCCTGGCCTGTTGCTGGGTTCTTTTAGTTCCCTTTCCTGGCTGTCCTTGGATACTGTATCTTGCCCTCTAGGGCCCCCTGCTGGGTCCGGACAGAATGCTTCCTGCCTCCTGTTGGGGTGTAGCTGGAAGGAAGCAGTGGTGAGCCAGGGACTTGCACTGTAGAAGAGTATCATGTGCATCCCCTATCGTCTACCTTTTCTTCATTCCTATTGCCATAGAAGTCAGGGAGTCAGGCGCTCCCTGCATTGTTATTGTCACATACTCTAATATTCATTCAATAAACGTTTATTGAACTCCTTCTCTAGTGCTAGATAAATGTTATTTGTTGTTATGTTATCATCATTATTGTTATTTGCTAAACTCAGGGAGTATAGGAAGATGAAAAGTAAGCGTCATGAGTGTAGGGATGCCTGTGAGACTTCTAGTACACAGGTAACTCATGCAAAGGTAGAAGATGGTCTGGGGCTACTGTGGGCACCTGCAGCTTCCTCAATGCTTTCCTTAGAGTGGGCACATGCCTGCTGTACGTGTGTGGGACGTGGCCGAGCGTAACCAGGTGGCAGAACTACAAGAGCACAAGTATGGTGTGGCCTGTGTGGCCTTTTCCCCCAGCTCCAAGTACATCGTCTCTGTGGGCTATCAACATGACATGATTGTCAATGTCTGGTCCTGGAAGGTGAGTGGGAAGCTAAGGGGGATAAATGTGTGGACCCTGACAAAGAACAGCCCCAGAGGCAGGTTGGGGAAGGACGGGGAGCTGATTCTGTTGGTTGGTCCGTTTCTGCCCCCATGCTGCTGCTCATAGCCACATTCTTAGAAATGATGTGCCCTATAGAAAGGAGTAGTGATATAGCCAGCTTTGGAGGTTGAAGGAGCTGTCGGGATATCATCAGGAGATCCTTGTGGGAAGGAATTTTCCTAAGCCTTACACAGAGGGAAATGTTTATCTGTTTTGATCAGGGATCCTCATCCTAGCCAGTCTTCCTCTAGGCTCAGAATCTCAAACCTTCTGCAAGCTCTACTCTAGGCCTGGAAGAGAAGTTTCCTAATTATTGTTTTGGCTATCTCCCCAGAAAAACATTGTGGTAGCTTCCAATAAGGTTTCAAGTCGAGTGATGGCTGTGTCCTTTTCTGAGGACTGCAGCTACTTTGTCACTGCTGGCAACCGGCACATCAAATTCTGGTACCTGGATGACAGCAAGACTTCAAAGGTGAGAGTGATGTTGAAAGTGGCTGCCATGTCAGGGGTTACCATTAATTCCAGCCCCTACAAGCCCTTACCCTCTATATTCTTCCATACATCTGGTTTTCAGTCATACTTACTGGGAAAGCCCCTATCCCAGACTTAGCCACAGCTTAGGCCAAGGAGTCCTAGATATCTGTGACTTGTATCTTCCCTTCCTGCCCAAAGCCTATTCACCCTCTCCTATGTGACTAGGATGGTTGAGCATTAGCAATATGTGCCCATAGGTGAATACCACAGTGCCCTTGCTAGGCCGCTCAGGACTGTTGGGGGAGCTTCGGAACAATCTTTTTACTGATGTGGCATGTGGCCGAGGAAAGAAAGCAGACAGCACTTTCTGTATCACCTCTTCTGGACTGCTGTGTGAATTTAGTGATCGAAGGCTATTGGACAAATGGGTGGAACTTCGGGTAAGTGTGGGTCTGATCACTGAAGGGTCCCAGGCAGGACTGCTGGTTGGCTCATGGGGAAATCTAGCGCCTAGAGCAGCTCACCAGGGGCCCCTGAAGATTATGACCCCATTGACAACCAGCAAGAAAGGGAGAGAGGCCTTGTGTGGGATAGGATTCTTCCACGAGGAAGCAAGACCCAGGGAGATGGAACCTGGCTCAGCACAGAGCCTCTGGCTAGCTGTGTAACTGCTTCCTTTCTGCTCTCTCCTTCTGCTTTTCCCTTCCTCTACCCAGAATACAGACAGCTTCACAGTAAGTGGTGCCCAGACTTTCCTTTTCTCTCTCACTTTTTCTATAGCTCTTTTGAATATTTGCCTAGCCCCTCCTGCTTCATCTTCCTTGTCACTTTCCCTGCTCCCCTGCTACTCTACCTAGAACCACTCCTGGTGCTTGACGAGTGTTCCCTGTGTGTTCTGGGTTTTTTGGGTAGCCCTGTAGGGAGTGCCTCCCACTCTTCCTGTCCTCCCTAGTCACTGCTGCTCTGCAGCTGCTAGAAGGCAGCCAGAGGTGCTCTGGGCAGCAGCAACCATGCTTGCTTCTTTCCTTGCCCAGGTTTTGCCATTTTCTCCTGTAGACAAGTGACTGGTTGATGGAAGCAAAGGGAAGAGGGAATGATGGGGGCAGTTGTGTAGGAGTACATAGCTATGGTAGACACATATACCTGAGTAGGGGGAGTATTAGGGGGACATTATTCATTCTGCCTTTCTTCATGAAAAGTAGGTTATAACTGAGTACCTTTTCTCCCTAGACCACAGTGGCCCATTGCATCTCAGTGAGCCCAGACTACATCTTCTGTGGCTGTGCGGACGGGACCGTCCGTCTCTTCAACCCCTCGAATCTTCACTTCCTCAGTACACTGCCCAGGCCCCATGCCCTGGGAACTGATGTTGCCAGCATCACTGAGGCCAGGTGAGTTGTGTATGCTCTTTTGCCACTTCTCTTCCTCCCCCCTTTTCTTTCATCTTCTGTTAATTTATAGTAAGTGAGGAGAACATCAGCTTCTTTGGCCTTTTCAGTTGGAGGCCTCTAGGAATGAACCAGAGATCCCCTCATTCTGCTCCTTTTTTCCTGGACTACCCGTTTCTTTATTCCCTTTATCCCTTTATCAGCTTCCTCCTTACCTGGTTGCCCTGTCTTTTCCCTCACAGCCGCCTCTTCTCTGGTACTGCTGATGCCAAGTATCCAGACACCATCGCCCTGACCTTTGATCCCACTAATCAGTGGCTGTCCTGCGTTTACAATGACCATAGCCTCTATGTATGGGATGTAAGGGACCCCAAGAAAGTGGGCAAAGTGTACTCAGCCCTTTACCATTCTTCTTGCGTCTGGAGTGTGGAGGTATGTAGTGAGAGGGAGGTTCTGTTTTCTTGAAAGAAAGCCAGGAGCCCTAGGATGTACCGGTGATGGCACTTTCTTCATGCTACTTCCTGGTATTCCAAGACAGGCCTCATATTAAGGACTAGGAAAAGGTCTCAATGGATGAACTTGAATTTGCAGTCCCCCTATATCTCAGATCCCTTCCCATGTACCCCTTGTATACCCATTCTTGGGCAGAGTTGGAATTGTACCTCTAGGTCCTGTCTCTTCTCCTTCCACTCCTAGGTATACCCTGAGGTAAAGGACAGTAACCAGGCCTGTCTGCCCCCCAGCTCCTTCATCACCTGCTCCTCAGACAACACAATCCGCCTATGGAACACTGAGAGCTCTGGCGTCCACGGCTCTGCACTGCACCGTAACATCCTTAGCAATGTGAGGACCAGGATTCTCAGGATCCTGCCCCAAATTGGGGGCCACTCGTACCTCTAGTTTGCTCCCTTATGTCCAAGAGCCTGTTTCTCATAATCTGTGTGTCTCATCCCCACAACTATGGGCTCTATGAATTCTCCCTTTCTTTTAGCTAGCTGTGTTGTACTTGGTATGAGGGCATCATGGCTACCTCACTCAACTTTTACCCCCAACTAGGACCTGATCAAGATAATCTATGTGGATGGGAACACCCAGGCCCTGCTGGACATGGAGCTGCCAGGGGGTGGAGACAAAACCGATGGGTCATTGGTAGATACCCGTGTGGGAATCCGTTCTGTTTGCATCAGCCCTAATGGACAGCACCTGGCATCAGGGGACCGGGTAGGCACGCTTAGGTGAGTCTCATCTTAAGGTATGACCACTGTCCTCATTGTCACAGCATAACCGGAGGGAGCTGGTTCCATGGTGAATATCAGATTTGAAGGGCTGTGGCCTGAAAGAGTGGGGGTAGGGAGTGTGCCAGTGAGTAAGGGACTTCTATTCTCTTGTAAAATTCTCTGGAAGCAAACTATTTCCACTCTCATCCTTGCAG
The DNA here is from genome assembly GCF_003287225.1 of Phascolarctos cinereus. Lineage (NCBI taxonomy): Eukaryota > Metazoa > Chordata > Mammalia > Diprotodontia > Phascolarctidae > Phascolarctos > Phascolarctos cinereus. The sequence continues at coordinate 186,567,299 of NW_027555736.1, forward strand.
GGTACATGAGCTGCAGTCCCTGAGTGAGATGCTGCGGGTTGAGGCCCATGACTCAGAGATTCTATGCCTGGAGTATTCCAAGCCAGACACAGGTGAATGAGGATGGCCCTGTGTGGTTGGCCCAGGCCTGTGCTACTGATTTGGTCTGGAGAAGAGCAATATTTTCCCCCTTCAAAATGGGGAAAAGAGTGAATTTCTGAGCACTCCCTATCCCTGACTATTCTCCCTGAAGTGCTTTGGGGTTCTGTTCTTACTGCCATCTTCTACCCTTCCTCCCACCCCTCCATATGTGCACATTTCACAAGCCAACTGGATCCAGACTGTGGGATCTAATATCTCCTGAGTTTTTATCTACTGGTTGATTAATTCCTCTGGGTTCTGGTCACAGGCCTAAAACTGCTGGCCTCAGCAAGCAGAGACCGTCTTATCCACGTGCTGGATGCTGGACGAGAATATAGTTTGCAGCAAACACTGGATGAACATTCTTCCTCCATCACTTCAGTCAAGTTTGCAGGTAAAGTTCAAGGGAGGAGAGGACTACGGAGTTTAAGACACGTCCTGATAGTCCTCTTGCTTCCCAGGGCCATAAGGGTTTTCCTGTAAGTTGGGAGGAGTGCTGGGCATCAGGGCTGCATTTAGGAGTGGAGCATGGTACAGATTTGATGGTGTTGAGGCTGTCAAGATTGTGAGCTGTCTGATTAACTGGTTACAACTCGAAATGGGAACAAAGCAAAGGAAGGGAATTCCTGCCGCAGAGACAGCTAGGGCAACTAAGCCTTCTCCTTTGTAGCAAGTGATGGGCAGGTCCGCATGATCAGCTGTGGAGCAGACAAGAGCATCTACTTCCGTACTGCACAGAAGGTAATGGACCCTGGGGCAAGATGGAGAATTGGCCTTGATAGCTATCACAGAGAGCCTCCATCTGCCTAAGAAGTGTTATAGGGAGATGGGAGTGAAGGCTCCTAGGGCTGGAGGGTTTCTGAAGGGGCGAGTATTTGAGTCTGGGCCCTGTCCACATGCTGTGTCCCCTGCAGTCTGGAGATGGGGTGCAATTTACACGGACGCACCATGTGGTGCGAAAGACAACCCTGTATGACATGGATGTGGAACCCAGCTGGAAGTACACAGCCATTGGCTGCCAAGACAGAAATATTAGGTAGGTATCCTCTCCTGAGATGGATCAGTTCTGCTCTCCTACTCCCCAAGGTACCAGTTATATACACATCAGCTTTAGAAAGCTGTGGTTTTGACCAGAGGCCAGGGCTGTGTTGATCTTGATGCTTCCTGTTTTGACGTTTAGAATTCTCCCTTGTGATCCTTACTGTTGTCAGAAGGGTGTTACCTGTCTGGGATGGGGTAGGGGGAGAGGGGCAAGAGAGGTAAAGACTCATCTATCACCCAGCCAAGTGCTGATCACTGCCTCCCACAGTAGATATACTGTGTGGGCCAAAGAAAGTAAATCCTCTCCTGTCTTTCCTTAGGATCTTTAATATCAGCAGTGGGAAGCAGAAGAAACTCTACAAAGGGTCACAGGGTGAGGATGGGACCCTCATCAAGGTAAGGAGACCTTTCAGGTTTGGTAGCGGTGCAAGGGTTGGTGGGGATCCCTTTTCAATAGAGTGTTGAGTGCTTTTCTGCCCCAGCCTGCCTCTCACCTCCCCCTATCAAATACCTCATCCTTTAGGTTCAGACGGACCCCTCGGGCATCTACATTGCTACCAGCTGTTCAGACAAGAACCTCTCCATTTTTGATTTCTCCTCAGGAGAGTGTGTAGCTACCATGTATGGTCATTCAGGTGAGTTCTTCCTCTCCTCCAGGTGGCCCTAAATCTAAATAGGGCTTGTTTAACCATTGATCAGCTCCCCTCTAGTTTGGACAGGCTCCTGGTGGGGATTATAAGAGGCTCATGAACTATACTCTGTGTCTTCTCCAGAGATTGTCACTGGCATGAAGTTCAGCAATGACTGCAAACATCTCATCTCTGTATCAGGAGACAGGTGAGCAGGAGAAGCCTCCCTTGGGAGAAGGAGCTACATTTCCCACCATAGCTTCTCTTCTGAAAGGTTCTGGACCAAGACTTTTTTACGTTGACTATCTGTTAGTATGAATGGGCTTCTAGCATTGGGTGGTTTTTTCTGTTTCTCGTACACAAAACTTGATCTCTCTTCTCCGTGCTTTTGCACTGGCTATTGTCCTTGCCTAGAACACACTTCCCCTCTCATCCCTATCTCTTAGAATCCCTTGTTTCCTTCAAAGTTCAGCTGCCTTCTGATGGGGCCCTAAACTGCTGTTGTTTTCCCCATCCCCGTTAAATTTGCTTGTATTTATTTTGTTTGTCATGTATAAACGTACGTATGTATTTGTTGTTTCCTCTTTTGTAATACAAGTTCCTTCAGAACGCGGACTTTTTACCTCTGTGGCCCCAGTGCTGTCACACTTTCTGGATTGTAGCAGGTGCTTCCTAAATGCTTTCTGAAAGTTAATTGATTGGTGAATTTCAGCAAGGGTTTCTGGTTGAGATTGAGATCATCATTGAGATCATCAGCCCTATTCTGAGCTGCTGCCATCTTGCCCACCAGCCCAGGGAGGGAGTATCATGATAATGCGGCTTATCCTTTAGGTTCTGTCTCTCCTGATTCTTCTTATAATTCTGCCCTTAGCTGCATCTTTGTATGGCGTTTGAGCTCTGAGATGACCATCAGCATGCGGCAACGTTTGGCTGAGCTTCGGCAGCGCCAGCGAGGGGGAAAGCAGCAGGGGCCATCGCCCCCTCGAAGAGCCTCTGGGCTCAACCGGTAAGGATCAGGGGAAAGGCATGTGTTGAGGAGTTGCTTTTAGCCTCTCTGTGACCTTGCTCGCGTGGACTCCTGCCTTCATCTCATCGCCTGGGCCATCTGTGAACACCTCCTTCTAAGACCCCGACCCTCTAATTTACTTCCTCCAATACTGATCAGTTTGTCCACTAACAACCTTCCCTTGTCTCTGTCCCTACTTCTGGGATCCCTGTTGATTTTAGCCGAGAGGCCCCTACAGTGCTTTCTCCAGTACCAGCCCTTTCCTCAGACAGTGACAAAGAGGGGGAAGATGAAGGCACTGAAGAAGAAGAGCTGCCAGCCCTGCCCATTCTTGCCAAGGGTACCAAGAAAGATCCAGGTATGTGTTTCCTTGGTGTAAAGGAAGAACATATAAAGGGCTCAGAGGAAGTAATGCAGGGATTCCCAGCCTGGGATTTACACACCCCCGGGAGTATAGAAGCTTGTCAAGGAGACATGATGATTATTTGGTAACTAATTATGTTATCCTATTGAAATTCATCACTTTTGTTTCTTATGTTCATATGCATGGTTAACTCTTCAACTTATTTCCTTTAATATTGACTAGGAACCACAAGGCTTACTAGAAGGAAAGGGGTACAGGGCCCAGAAAAATTTGGGGAGTCCTGAAGTTAGGGGAACAAGGACATCAGGATGAGCTGAAAGATCTCAGGATCAAGATGTAGAAGCAAATGGGATGTCTGCTTTGGGGTTGGAGAAGTCAAAGTTGGGATAGAAAGTTGGTTGAGCTTGACTTTACTCAGCATCCCCCAGATCCCTTTCCCAGTAATTCTTCCCCTATGACAGCTTCAGCCCGAGGTCCAGCCCTACCCCGAAGCCTGTCCCACTGGGAAATGAGTCGGGTGAGTACCTCTTGCTAATGTTTATTTACAACAGGACTGATCACAGATTGAGAATAAGAATCAGTTCCAAGTGGGAAGCCCCACCTTCCTTTTGCCATTTTCCTCCTGGGCACAATCAGCTCTGGTGCCCAGTAGGGTTGGAAGAGCAAGAGCAAAGTTGCTTTCATCATTGTTTGGAAGTTAGTTGACCAGCCAGGGCACGAGATGTAAGTGGTCAGTCAGGAAGTGGGTCACAAGCTCCAAGAGCCCTAGAGAATTGAGCATTTAGTAAAAACTCAAGGTCCAGATTTCCTGTGGCAAGATGCAGAATTAAACCTGAAGCCAGGCTGCAGACAAGGCCAGGAAACTGGGAGGCAGTGTGGCCAGGGGACAAGTGCTAGAGTCAGTCTGAGGACACGTCTGATGCTTACTATCTCTGTGACCCTGGGCAAGTCACTTAACCTCTCTGGGCCTGCCCAGTTTTCTCATCTATAAAATGTGGGAAGTGGACTGGATTGCCTGTCATCTCCCTTGCTGCTTTAAATCTGTGGTCCTGTGATCCTGTAAATTGTGTATTGCTTTAGCATTGGCCTCAAGAGACTAAGGATTTTTATAGCTGTTTTATAGCTATTTAAAAGATGCAAAACCACCTCCTTCTAGTAGACTGTCCCAGGATGGAAAAGGCCTAGTTCCTTTTACTGTCAGTGAAAGGTCCAGTAAAATGGGATTATGGGAATTCATCTCGTACTTCAGGACTAAAGTTCTTCAGGTCAGAGATGGCAGTGATACCTCTTCGGGGTTGGAGAGACTTTGGGGTCCCTGCTGGATATGTGCGCTCCTGCGGGGTTCAGGGTATTCCATACAGCAAACATTTATGAAACACCTGCTGCACGCAAGGCACAAGGAGGGGATACAAAGATGGAAATGAGGCATTGTTTGCTCTTGAGTTTGATATGCTTCAGGGGAGGAAGAGGGAATAAACATTTATAGAGCACCTGCTGTGGGCCACGCACTATGCTAAGTGCTTTTCAGATATCCCTGTTTGGTCAACAGAAGAACCCTGCAAGGTAGGTGCTGTTATCCCTATTTTAGTATTGAGAAAACTGAGGCAAATAGAGATTAGGTGCTTGTGTGGCGCCATTCAGCTCGTAGGTGTTGGAGGCCAGACTTGAACTCCGCTCTATCCACTGTGCCACCTAGCTGCTTAAGGACCATCCTTAGTTTTTGAGGTCCCCCAAGTAATCCATCATAGTAAGTGGAGGCTGACCGAAGCCTTCCCTGACTCTCGTTCTTATGCTCTATTTTCTTGGTCTCAGGAGGGAGTAGAATTCCTGGACCCAGCTCCTGCTGCCAGCCAAGGTCCCCGAAGACGAGGACGATGGGCCCAGCCAGGTGTAGAGCTAAGCGTCCGCTCCATGTTAGACCTTCGGCAATTAGAGACACTGTCCTCAGCACCTCGGCCACCCAGCCAGGACTCTCTGGCACAGGAGCTGCCGACTCAGGCCCAGCCTGAGAAACGTGGCCAACAGGCTCCTGTGGATGCCCATCCCGGTCAGGTGAGGTCTCTTTTCCAGGTGACTTCCACCAAAATCCAAATCAGCCTTACTTTACACCTGAAATCTGGGGCTCTTTCATCTTTTTTTGAGTTACAGATTCAGATTGGAATATATCTGGGTCTGGTCTGGCAACTAGGGTGAAACAAATGTGGCATTTGTCCCAGTTTAAGCCCCCTGAGTGATAAGGTATAATAAGTAATGACTGGGGATGGGCATCCATAGGATATAAAAGAGTGCAGTTTTTCCAGGAGCTTAAAACTATACAGATAAATGGTATCTTATCCATAAATCTCTCCAGATTTGCAATGAGAGCCCTGGACTCCGGTTCTTATCCAGGACTATGGGGTGCTCAGCTTCTCTTCAGGATTAGTATGGTCCAAGCTTCTTCCCAACCTTACTTCCATCCCTCTCTGAGGACCTCTTTTCACATCAGGAAACTCACCTGTGGCCTTCTCCATATGTTTCCAGAGTGGCAGTGTTCCCCAGTCCCTGACTTCCAAGCCTTGTGCCTGTTCTCAAGTTATCCAAATGATTTCTCAGGAAGAGGGGGTCTTTGCCCAAGAGTTGGAGCCAATGAACAATGAAGATGGCATTGTCTACCCAGAGCCAGACAATTGCCCTCCCCTCGATCCCAGGCAAGGACCCCACTCTGCCCCGTCCAGTCCCTGCAGGGCTGTGCCATCCCTGCCCTTCTAGCTCCTCTGGAATCTATTGGTTCCGGATGTGTACTTTCTCACTGAGACGTGGGAGCTTGGGTCTCTATCTGGTTCTCCCCAAACCTATATCTCCCCAAAATAATAGGCCCAAATGGTAGTCTGCCACCTTCCCAGAGACGAGGAAGAAAATTAGCAGTCAAATAAAGCAGTTAATCTCTTTTTCCTTGCTCTCCTTATTCTCTCTACTTGCTGGGTCTTGCCCTCCTGGCAGTGAGTTCCAGGTGCAGGCCCTTCCCTATGGTCCACTGGGTAGAGTGTACCCAAGTAACAGAGGCACTGAGAAACACAGTCCTGACAGTGCCTGCTCTGTGGATTATAGCAGCAGCCGCCTTTCCAGCCCAGAGCATCCCAATGAAGGTAAGAAGACCCTATCATCCCTAGAGCTTCCTTGATGGGCAGAGGGAACATGCAGATGGAAAAAAGGCTATGCCTTAGGGCCAGGACCACCCTGGGAGGGCTGAATGGTGGAATTGAAGCAAGATATGGGTGTAGTATGTCCTCTCCCCTCACTCCCACCTCCTTTCCCTAGACTCTGAGAGCACAGAGCCCCTGAGTGGACGGAATCTCCTCAGACCTTGAAGAACCAGCTGAGGGTGAAGAGGAAGAGGAGGAAGAAGAGGAGGAAGGAGGAACTGGTTCTGGTGGGCTACCGGGAGGCAGCCCCCGTACTCCTGACCAGGAACGGTTCCTCAGACGGCACTTTGAGACCCTGGCCAATGGGGCTGCTCCAGGTGTGGCCAGAGGGCCAGGGCCCTGGTCACAATAACCCTTAATCCGTTCCCAGTCTACCTGTAAGAGGGAGAGCTCAAGGGAAGAAAGAAAGACCTAAGGGCAGAGCATGTCCTAGGACTGGCCTTCCTAGGGCAGGGGCCCAGGGTAGATGGGAGTTGGTCCTGGGGTTGACTCTGGGTCCGGAGGGCTGGGGAGTGGTGCTCAGGTCTATGCCCAGCTCTCACTGGTGGGATCAGGGTTTTGGCACCGAGTGAGAGCTTAAGAAGTACTTGTTGACGGACTAGCTGTCTGTCTCCATGTCAGGTAGCCCAGGCCGAGCCCAGGAAAGGATGGAGCCTCTGAGCATATCATCCCGATTCCTGTCACAGGGGCAGACTCCCACACTCAGGTACATCATTCCCAATTTACAGGAGCCCAGACTCGGAGCTTGGAGCCCTAGATCCCTTCATCCACTTGCTGGCCCTAGAACCAGAGAAGTGAGCACCTCTGTCTGTGTCTCCACTTAGGAAGTGATTAGAAACAAGCCAGTCCTTCCCCCAAGGCTAGTGTCAGGCATCTCTGCAGCACCGTAGGCTTCTGTGTTCCCGTGCTTGAACCTCATCTGCTGCTTCTTTGGCTCGAAATTTTGGAGAAATTATGCTACCCTGCCCCTCTCATCAGCAAAGAAGAGGTCTTGCCCTTTGCCCTGCTGTCCCCCAAAGAGTAGTAAAAATGGAGCTTGAGTGGCCGCTGGACGTGGTAGGAGGAGCGTGTGTGGCTAAGGCGGGCACATCCAGGGATAGGCCATTCAGGCCTCTTCACTTTCTCAGCTTGGCTGTGTCCCATCTCATTCTCTAGGGATCTGTCTCTCTCTTCCTTGAGACCAGTACTACCACAGAGACCCATCCGGGTACTTCAGGCCCCCAGTGAGAAGCCTGCCAGCAGAGGCATCAGCCCCCCAGGAGTCTCACCAGAGGCCGAGCCAATCCCTGGTGGCTCTGACCCCCAGCCGGTGGCCCCTGTTCTCCGACGGCGCCACCTGAACCTGGCAAGCAGCTGGACACACAAAAAGGCTGCCTTCCCTGGCTCCGGCAGCGGCCTCCAGAAAGCCCAGTCCGTGCATAACCTGGCGTCACAAGGTGAGGGGCCTAGCTTGGTGTGGGTCCCTCTTGGACACTGGAGCTTAGGGGTTTCCGGGGGGGTGGGAGAATCTGACACGTCCACTGGAGATTATTCCTGTACATGCCCTTGAGTCTTTCCAAGCCCCTAGATGTTCCCTGGGCACAAAGCCATGACCTTTCAGGTAGCTTTTCTCCATTTTGACCTTAGTTATGTTTCTACAGATGAGCCACCTTTACCTGGTCCAGTACCCCTACAGCAGAGTGACGTCCAAGAAGGACTGGGCTCTCTGACCCAGGCTGATGGTCGCCCAACTCGGCCCCGTTCTTACCTGAACCCCACCACCAGCTCCATGGCTAAGATGTCTCGTAGCACCTCTGTGGGGGAAAACCTAGGCCAGGGGGAATTGGCTGAAACTCAGGTCCCCAACCCCATCAGGATCACATCCATCAGCAAGCCAGCCCTGCCAAGCCGGGCTCACCTTGTCCTGGACATTCCCAAGCCACTGCCAGACAGGCCCAGCCTGGCTGCTTTCTCCCCTGGGGCAAAAGGCCGGGCCCTCTGTGAAGCTCAACCGCTTGGCTCCCCAGGGGGCCTGGGGAAGAAGTCTGCCACACTAGAGGGGCGGGCCTGTCTGGGGGAGGGCACCATTCTCACACCCAGGACAGAGTTCCGGGCTCAGCCTGGGCCCCAAAGCTCCTGTGCCCAGGAACTACCAGCCACATGCCTCCCCCGAGGTCCTGAGAACTTGCAGCCCCCATCCCCAGAGAAGACCCCCAGCCCCATGGAACCTTCCAGGCCAGGGGCTTCCCTGAGCCAGGACTCAGGTGTGCATAGTTCCTCACCTCTCATCTCCTGTCCCCTTCCCCTTCTCTTGTTTCTGTTGGCCACTCTCGGGCTCCATCCCATTTCTGTGCATCCAGCCTCTGCTGTGTCTCGTCCTGTCTGCTCCTGTCTCGTTCCATAAGTCACTCCCTTGATGGTGAGACCCTCCTGCTGAACACCATGTTCTCCCTGTGCCTGCCTTGTCCACCTCAGTGCCAACTGAACTCTGGGACTGGCCCCTTTCACATAAGCCTCTTTACCGAGGGTGGGGGTAGATGTGGGGGTGGCTTAAGTGGGGAAACAGTCCCAAAAGGGTCCATGGCCCTGGTGATGAGCCTGAGAAGACAGCTGAGATTGGCAAAAAGACTGGGTACAGCTCTGGAATCTCTCAGCTTTGGGGTTCCTGTGGGTGGGAGGCCTAGAGGGAAAGTTTATAGGGATTCACTCAGCAGCATCTGTCCCTCCCAGAGCCGGTGATGATGGTGAGCATGGAACAGTGTGAGCGCCTTGTGGCAGAGCTTCGGAACAGCGTGCACCAAGCCGTTCAACTATACCGTTTGGTGAGTGAGAGCGGAGGGAGCGGTTACACATCTCTTCCTTTTGGCAGAGTGATGTATATTATTGGTCTTTACAACTGGTTAGTAATTGTACTTCAGAAAGATGGAACAGGACAGAGGAATGAGTCAGGCAATAAGGACGTCCTGGATTAAGTTGAAAAAGATATTTGAATTGTCTGGAAAGACAAGAGTCTTAAGCGATGAAGTTGGGTACTAATTTCCCCACCCATGGAGCCAAGGATCGGGGCAGGATTCAGGGGGGCCAGGGCAACTTCTGAGTGGAGGTTGGGCACAGCTTGAGTTATAGCAAGCCTCAATTAGTGTGAATAATGAATCCCTGAAATCATGAAAAGGTCATGATAGTCAAATTTGCGCTGCATAGGTCTGCTAGATTGAATCCAATTGCTCTATTTTACATAATTATAACTTCAAATAGTGTGAATTTGAATATATGCCATAAGTCTGACCTATCAGCAGTGCTAAGCTAGTAGCTTAATCTAGCATCCACCCTGGAAAAGAACCCCACGTTGCCTTCTGGGAAGGGAGTGGTGTGGAGACTTTTGAGTGCTGAAATAAGAAAAACAAATGAAAACAAATCCTTTTTTAAAAAAAAACAAAACTTGGGCCAGAATGGTGTAAAAGTGGTCCAAAGAAACTTCTCAGGGAAGTACAAAGTTTGCCTAAAGGAGGGGTGGGGAGCCTGGGTCCTCAGGCCACATGTGGCTTCAGGTTCCCCACCCCTGGCCTAAAGTCTTTTCTATTATTGATCAGGTGTGGCATTTTAATAGATTCTTCCACTAGAATGCTTAGCTTTGGCAGAAAGGGGGAAAGTTCATGCAAATCTGACCTCCACGTCTCCTGGATTGTTCAGATTCTGTTTTTTCTAGGGCCTTCCTTTAGCTTCCTATAGCTTTTCTTCCACTCCTGATTTTATCTTGTTTGAGATTCCCATGCTGCCACTGGACAGGTGCTGCTGCCCTTCTCATTCTCTTTTTTTTTTCCTAGCGTTCCACTTTCTTCCTGAAGCTGTACTCTGTGACCCATTCTCTCATTGCCCAGTACACATTATCTCTAGCTCTAGAGAGTAGCCGTTTTCTGAGTAGCTAATGTGGTTATGAGTTTGTGCACTTTGATGCAGTGGGACAAGTTTCTGTTGCCATTTTGGTCCTCTGCTGGCTACACAGTCCATTGTGCGTTCTTTGCATTAGAGATGCCCCTTCCACCAGGTGGTAAATGCTAACAAGTTCAATGACATCATTAACGTCATCTAAATCTACATGTGAATAGCTCCAGTCCGCTTCAGAAACTTCTCCATTCTCTCCACTTTTGCTCCAGCTTCTCTTGAAGTGGTGGCCACTCTTTTTGCCAAGACCAGTCCCTCCCTCTAATTATGCCCTCAACCCTATCCCTGCTTTTTCCCCCAGGCACCCTGGTTTGCAGCTTTGGGCATGATCCTTGACTCTTGACCACGTCTCACCTCTCCATATCCCAACAGGTTTTTTCTGCCTTTCCAATTTTTCTCTGGTCCATTCCCTTCTCTCCACTTACTCTGCTACCATCTAAGTTCAGGTCCTCATCACCTCTAACATGGACTATTATAATAGTTGGTCTCCCTGTCTCCAGTCTTTTTCTTCTCACAATTATAGCCTCCACACAGCTGCCAAAATCTTCTCAAAGCATAGGTGTGACCTTAATACTGCCCTGCTCCCGCAGTTTCGTGGCTCCCTGTTGCTGCTAGGATAAGATACAAATTCCTCTGTTTGGTATTTAAAGACCTTCACAATCTGTCTGCGGCCTCCTGCCTTTCCCAGCTGATCATACCTGATCACACCCCCACATCTGCTCTGTGTTCCTTTGTTCGCTCTTCCTGTACATCACACCATCTCCCACCTCAGCCTCTGTACATGATTTCTCTTGTACTGGAATGTTCTAGGTCCTCACTTCCACCTCTTTGCACCCCCCACCCGCTTCCTTTAGGGCTTTGCTCAGATACCACTACCTCTCACACAAGGTCTTTTCAGAGTTACTTTGTGTTGACTTGTCTGTCTGTACCCTGCCAAGGGCCTTAGGGGATGGAGCAATTACTGAGTCAGTGTTTGTTGAACCAAATCAAAGGGATTTTATGGAGGTTTTATTTGGCTATTGGGTTTATCGGGGTCATTCTGCAGATAACTTTTGTTTTTCAAGTCCTCTCTTGATCTGCAACAAAACAAGTTACTGAGAACCTTCTGTGCATAAAGCTTTATGCTGAGCTCTGGGGGTGACACCAGGATAAAGAAACAATACAGTCCCTAGTCCCCCTCTGAATTCTTGTCTGGGATGTAAACACATCCCACAGTTGGGATGATACTCTAACTGTTGTGCCTGTTCCTCTCTCTCTCTCTCTCTCTCTCTCTCTCTCTCTCTCTCTCTTTTTCTTTCTCTGTCTCTCTCTCTCACACACACACACACACACACACACACACACACACACACACTCACGTCTATGTAGATATGTATATGTATTTGTTTAGCTGTTGGGTGGTGAGATGGGACGTATCACAGCTTCTTCCACTGAAGAGGTGTTACTTTCAACTGACAAATGTATTTCTCCTGTAACAGTAGTTAGAATGAAGAACAGGTCATGCAGTCTTAACTTCATGATCCTTTTGGACAGTGTAACTGTAATACAGAACATTATTTTGCCATTTAGGTAGTAGGGCCCTTTAAGCCATGGAAAGCAAAAGTTGGTGCTTAATCTTGCCCCAGACCTCTTTCCTCCCAAATCTAAACAATAGTGAAAGGTACTCTTGCATAGCTCAGCATAGCCGTAGCTCCAATGCAAATGGATAAGAAAGCTTGCAATAGAATTGCTTTAGATAATTATGTTTATACCAGAGACCAGGACACCCGGTCTGGTTTGTGTGATCTCTGACCCATAATAATGGGGTGCTCGGGTGCTTGTGCTTGTACTTGTGCCCCAATTTCTCCCTAGTCTCAGAAACACTGTCTCTAACAACCCTTTCCCAGCTCAAGGACGCTGTGCCTAGCAGTTATTCATGGATGGGCCTCAGCATGACCCTTATCTCTCTCCCTGGTACAGCTACACAGAGCTGGGCTGCTCAGGCCCCAGCCCTCAGATCATGTCTCTGGAAGCCTCCCAATTCCTCAGTAAGTTCCTGTGTTGTGAGAAAGCTTTCCCTTGTTGCAGAGCATTCTCTCATCAAGACAGAGGGAGAGGGGTGTCCTTGACCAGCCCAAGAACTCTTCCTCTTGCCAGACTTCAAAGATCCATCCCCCTCCCTGTCCTGTATACTCCCTGTACTTTCCCATCCATAGCCCCAAAGACACCTGCATCTTTGGATTACCTCATCAGTGTTCTCGCATTTCTTTCCCATGCTGTTTTCTATATAAACCCTAGCTCGACCCCTGATGGGGGCTGCTTGATTTAGATGTAAATACCCCTGGCAGCCGCGCGCTAATAAATCCACATCTTAAATTACACCTGGATCTCAACTCGCTGATTTCTCGGTACAACATTTCTAGTCTCTCTCCTGTGTGTATATAACAAACATGTAAGTATGTAAAACATATGCATAACACACATACATATATACACACACATTGTGTATACATATGTACAGACAGTTCTTGCTTTATGTAAATTCACATGATGCAGAGTCAAGGGGCAGGCACCAGCTAGGACTCCTGCTTCTGCTCAGTGCAGTGAGGCCAGCAGCACCAGTGCAGCTGTGGCCTAGGGGTCCTCCACTCCACTGAAGCCACATGGGAGAGGAGGAGGCCCCCAAGAGAGGGGGAAGTCTGCAGAGCGATCCATTTATCTGAAGCGAGAGCTGTCTGTATATACACTTATATACGTGTGTGTGTGAGTTCTGCCCAAACCAGATGAAAATGTAATATGGAAATGTACAAAATAAATAGAAATACATTGCGACATAAATAATGTTCATTTGTGGTTTTCTAACTCAGTAAATGGCCAGTTGGTATCCATTTCTCTTTGAGGTTGATGCCACTTGGCTTTGAGCACTACAATAAGTGACTTGCCCTGGATTGCACAACCAAGATGTATCAGCTGCAGGCTTTGAACCCAGGTCTTCCTTTCTCCAAAGCCAATGCTTAGTCACCATTTATTCACTGCCCCTTAAAACTATTACAAATTTAGATACACATTTACCTCTGTAAATTTCCCTGAGTGAGAAGGCCACTGAGGAAATGCTTGGATTCTGACGGGGGAAGCTTTAAGGATGTTTGCCAAATCTAGCATTTGGGATGCTCATATCTGAACTCTACCTAAGAGCTCCTAGGGTTGGGGGTGAGTCAATAGACTGGTTAAAGAATGCCAGGAGGGACTCTTGGACAAAATACTGGCTCACATCCTACAGATTAGTGGTGCTAATATATTTCATTTTGATCTTTTACTGTACACTACTGTACAGTTTAAGAAAAGGGATTAGACTGTATTTCCAAGGCCTCTTCTAACTGTAAATTTATAATCTTCTTGAGATCTTTTTTGGATTGTATCATCCGCAAATTTGGCAACCATGCCATCTCTGCCTTCAAGTCACTTATACAAATGTTGACCGGAACTAAAGAAAGGATCCTATAAAGAATGCTAGCTATTAATGTGTATGATTGTTTATATACATGTAGAGAACAAAAGCTGGGGGAGAGAAAGTGAGAGAGTAGAGGTGAATTTAGGCTTGATGTAAGGATAGACTTCCTACATAGAACTGAACAATTGAGAATTTTTCAAAAGTGAATTGGCTAGCTAGCCTTGGGAGGTAGTGAATTCCCCTTCATCAGAAATTTTCAAATAGGGGCAGCTAGGTGGCACAGTGGGTAGAACACTGGCCCTGGAGTCAGGAGGACCTGAATTCAAATCCGGCCTCAGACACATAATACTTCCTAGCTGTGTAACTCTGGGCAAGTCACTTAACACCCATTGCCTTACTTAAAACAGAAATCTTCAAATAAAGGCTGAATGACTATTTGTTCAGTATGTCATAGGAAGGATTCTTTTTTAGATATGGATTGAACTAAATAGCCAATGGATCTTTCCAACTTGAAAATTCTGTGGTTCTTATTCTGATTCTGTATTCCTGAATTTCTGTAAAACATTTGATAAAATCTCTCATACTAAGCTTTTAGACAAGATAGAGAGATATACGTTAGACAATGAAACAGGTGGATTTGAAACAGTTGAATAATGGGACCCTTCAAGGTATTCATGGGTCAGGTTGGAGGTCTTGATGTGACACACCATAGCAGATGTTCCTAAGATCAGCACCATAGCGCTAGAATAGCTCTTCAAGGCCATCTGTTCCAATGCTTTCATTTTACAGATGAGAAAACTGAGACGTGCTTGCCCAAGGTCACAGAGGTAGCTCAAAAATCAGTGACAGGAGGGGCAGCGAGGTGGCGCAGTGGATAGAGCTCCAGCCTTGGAGTCAGGAGGACCTGAGTTCAAATCCAGCCTCAGACACTTGACACTTACTGACTGTATGACCCTGGGCAAGTCACTTAACCCTGATTGTCTCACTAAAAAACAGAAGAAAAAAAGTGACAGGGATTTTTTTGACCTAGGTCCTCTCTAAATCCAGGGTTCTGTTTCACTATACACACAGTGAAATGCAAAGCACGTTAATTTTTTAATGTTTTTTTTTCAGTTAACAAGCATTTGTTGTTTTGTTTCTTAATTTAATTTTCAGTTCCAAAATCTCTCCCTTCTTCCCCTGCCATGGAGAAAGCAAGAAAAATAAAACCTGTTACAAATATGTAGACTCAAGCAAAGCAAATTCCTGCATTTGCCATGTTTCCCCTGCCCCCTCTCCCCCTTCCAAAAAATAGAAATAAAGGATGCCTCCCATCTTCACTCTGATTCCATCATTTTTCTTTTCTGGTGGTGGGTAACATGTTTTATCATAAGTCTCCTGGAAATGTGGTTGGTCATTCTGTTGATCAGAGTTCTAAAGTTGTTCATCTAATATTGTTGTTATTGTATCCGTTTTTTCCTGGTTCTGCTCATGTCACTCTGCATCAGTTCATACTGTGTTTCTCTTCAACCTTCCCCTTCAAAATTTCTTACAACACAATAGTAACCCATTACATTCATGTACCATAACTTATTTAGCTGTTCCCCATTGATGGAACCCTCTTAGTTTCCCATTTTTTGCCTCTATAAATATTAAATAAAATAAATAAGGGGTTCTTTTCCTCTTTTTCATCTCTTTGTGTTATAGGCCGAGTAGCAGAATCACAGGGTCAAAGGGTGTGCACACTTTAATAGTTTTTGGGGCATAGTTCCAAATTGCTTTCCAGAATGACTGGAGCATTTCACAGCTCTACTAACAGTATGTTAATGTACCTGTTTTCCCACAGCCTCTCTAGTGCATTTGTAATTATTTTTTTTTGTCAGCTTTGCCAATCTGATGAGTATGAGGTGATACCTCAGAGTTGTTTTAATGTGTATTTCTCTAATTATTAGTGATTTAGTGTGTGTTTTTTTAATATGACTATTGATAGCTTAGAGTTCTTCCTCTGAAAACTGCCTATTCATATACTTTGACCATTTATCAATACGGAGAGTGGCAGTTATTCTTGTTTGTCTCAGTTTCCTATGTAACTTAGAAATGAGTCATTTATCAGAGAATCTTGATGCAAAGATTCCACCCCACCCCCACCCTACCCCCTCACTTTCCTGCTTCTCTTCTAATTTTAGCGGCATTGGCTATGTGTAAAAAACTTTTAAATTACATATAATTAATTAGTGTCCATTTTTCTTCAGTCATGAATTCTTCTTATCCATAGACCTGACAGGTAGTTTCCTCTGTGCTCCTTTAATTTTTATGTCTAAGTCATGTACCCTTTTGGAGCTTGTTTTGTATACAGTGTAAGATACTGCTCTAGGCCTCGTTCTGCCAGACTGCTTTCCAGTTTTTCCAATAGCTTTTGTCAAAGAGTTCTTGCCCTAATAGCTGAGATTTTGGGGTTTATCATACACTATCAAACATTGCTTCTGAGTATTACATACCTAATCTGTTTCACTGATTAACCTATTTCTTACCTAATACAAAAGTGTTTTGGTGAATATATCTTCTTTGTAGTATAGTTGGAGATCTGGTACTACTATGCCACCTTCCTTCCCACTTTTTTTTCATTAATTTTCTTTATATGCTTGACATTTTCTTCCTCCAAATAAATTTCATTATTTTTTTCTAGCTCTATAAAATAATCTTGGTAGTTTGATTGGCATAGCATTGAGTAAATTAATTTAGATAGTATTATTATTTTTATTATATTGGCCCAACCCACCCACAAGCATTTAATATTTCTCCAGTTATTAGGCCTTT
The DNA here is from genome assembly GCF_003287225.1 of Phascolarctos cinereus. Classification (NCBI taxonomy): domain Eukaryota; kingdom Metazoa; phylum Chordata; class Mammalia; order Diprotodontia; family Phascolarctidae; genus Phascolarctos; species Phascolarctos cinereus. The sequence continues at coordinate 186,583,788 of NW_027555736.1, forward strand.
CCCTTTGTGTAATTGTGTTCATAAAGTTCCTATGTATGTCTTGTTAGGTAGATTGCCAAATATTTTATATTATCTGTAGTTATTTTGAATGAAATTTTTTTTCTATCTCTTTATCTTAGATTTTGTTGGTAATATACAGAAATGCATGTTTGTGTAGATTTAACTTATATCCTGCAAAGTTGTTAATTGTTTCAATTAGTTCTTTTAGTTGACTCTCTAGGGTTCTTTAAATAAAACATCATATCATCTGCAAAAATATAAAAGATAGTTTTTCTTCCTCTTTGCTTATGCTTATTTCTTCCATTTCTTTCTTTCTTTTTTTCTTTTTTGTCTTTTTGCTATAATTGTATTCCTTTCTGTTCCCATCCAGTATTCTTCAGAGGACTATCATATCTAACTTGTCTAAACATCTCTTTAGGTCCTTCATTTGTTCTTGTTTATTTCTTAATTAAATTCATCAAAGTCTGAATTTAAAAATTTAAATGCTCTGCCATTTGGTACACATAGGTTTCATATTGATATTAACTCATTGTCTGTGGTACCTTTTAACAAAATGTAGTTTCCCTGTTTGTCTCTTAATTAAGTCTATTTTTGCTGTTACTCCTGCCTTTTTACTTCAGCTGAAGCATAATAGTTTCTGCTGCAGCCCTTTATTGTTGCCCTGTATGTATCTTTCGGTTTCAGATGTGTTTCTTGTAAACAACATTTGTTGGATTCTAATTGATTCTGCTATCTTCCATTTTATGGGTCAGTTCATTCCATTCATTCATAGATTTGATTGCTAATTATTTATTTCCTTCCATCTTTTATTTCTTTCTATCTTCCATCTTTCTTTTATGCTTTTCCTTCTCTTTGTTTCCCATCCCCTCTTGAAGAGTTTGTTTTGTTTCTGATTAATCTTGTCTTTAGAATTCCCTCCTTTTCATTCTCCCTTTTGCCTGAATTCTTTCTTTCCTGTTTCCCTGTTAGTGAAATGAATTTGAGTACACATTTCTCTGTGTGTGTGTGTGTGTGTGTGTATGTGTATGTGTGTGTGTATGTGTGTATTCTTCCTCCTTTGACCAGTGCAGATGAGAATGAGGTCCAAGTTTAGTCTAGTCCCTACCCCTCTACTTCTTCCTCCTTGTTATGTAGACCTCTACTTGCGTGCGCATGCGCACGCGCACACACACACACCCCACCCCACCCCAGTTATGTCAGGTAATTTCTCCTATTCTTCCTTTTCTGTTTCTTGAGATCTCCTAGTGTATTCCTTTTCCCCACCCTTTTCCGTTCTTCATTTAAGATCATCATATCATAACAGAATCATTTCCAGGCCCTCTGTTTGTTCACAGACACTATGAGTCCTGATGATGATAGAGTGCTCAGGCGATATACGTATCATCTCCCCATACAAGATTGTAAACGGTTTAAATCTGTTTAGTCCCTTATGATTGCTAGTTCATATTTACGTTTTTATATTTCTTGTGACTCCTGTGTTTGTCAGATTATCTTCTCAGCTCTGGTCTTTTTATCAGGGATGCTTGAAAGTCTTCTATTTCATTAAAGGTCCATTTTCCCCCCTGTAGGATGATACTCTGTTTTTCTGAATAAAGTACTCTTGGTTGTAAGCCTATATCTTTTGCCTTTGGGACTAGCATTCCATTCCTTTTTAATGGTAACTACTGACTCATGTATGAGCCTAACTGTGGCTCCTCAGTACTTGAATCCTTTCTTTCTTGCTACTTGCAGTATTTTTTTCTTTGGCCTGGGACTTCTGAATTTTGGCAACATAATATTTCTGGGAGGTGACCTGTGGATTCTTTCCATTTCTGTGTTGTCCTGTGCTTCAGAGAGTGATGAACATTTTTCTTTTATGATTTCTTAGGGTTTTTTTGTTTTTGTTTTTGTTTTTGGTGAGGCATCAGGGTTAAGTGACTTGCCTAGGGTCACACAGCTACTAAGTGTCAAGTGTCTGAGACCTGATTTGAACTCAGGTCCTCCTGACTCCAAGGCCGGAGCTCTATCCACTGTGCCACCTAGCTGCCCTCTTTTATGATTTCTTAAAATATGCCAGGACCATTTTGTTTGGTGTTAACTTTCAGATATTCCAATGACTATTAAACTATTTCTCCTCGGTCTGTTTCCAGATCAGGTTTTTTTTGTTGTTTGTTTGCTTATTTGTTTTTATTATGAGATAACACAAATTTTGTTCTCTTTTTTCAGTCTTTTAAGTTTTTCTTTTTTTTTTTTCATTTTTATTGATGACTCATGGAGTCATTAGTTTCTTTTTGGTTAATTCTGATTTTCAGAGAGTTATTTTCTTGAATAAGGTTTTGAACCTCTTGCTCAGAGCTGTTAATTTTTTAACATCTTTCTTCCCTAGCTTAAATCCTTTCTTTCTGGCTACTTGCAGTATTTTTTTCTTTGGCCTGGATTCCTGTTAATTAATTCAACTTAATTAGCAGATGTTGCTCTCACTCAAATATGAACAGGTAAAGCCTATAGCATCATTCCTGTTAGCACTGTGTGCATGTACTAGAAATGCCACCTGTTGACTGCACAGAAACTTCTCAGCTCAGGCCTCAGGGTTCAAAACACATTTAGTGTTATGTAGTTAAAATGTTTAGGTAGTTTGATGTCATCCTTTTACAGGTGAAGAAATGGAGGCGTAGAAGTGATAAGCAACTCACCAAAGGTAGCACAGTTAGTGAGTGGCAGAATTGGAATTCTGCCCTAGAGCTACTGACTCCAAAGCCAGCACTCTTTTCATGATGTTGCTTCTCAGGCTAGAAAAGACCAAACAGATCTAATAAGATCATTTTAATGGAATCATTTATCCTCCACATAGCAACCAAAGGGACTTTCCTGAAGCATAGGTTTTGCCCCCCATGAACTCCAGTGGCTCCCTGTTTTCTCCAGAATCAAACATAAACCTCTCTGCCTGGTATTTCATTTGGTCAGTCAGTAAACATTTAAGTGCTTACCATGCACTTGGCATTGTGCTGAGCACTATGGATAGACAAAGAGGCAAAAGGTCCTCTCTGCCATCAAGGAGCTCACAGTCTGACAAGGGAGATAACATGCAAACAAATGTGTGCATAAACAGGCTACGTAAACAGGATAAATAGGAAGGAATTAACAGAGGGAAGGCATTGCAATCAAGAGGGCTTGGGAAAGGCTTCCTGTAGAAGCCAGGGAAGTGAAGAGGCAGAGATGAGAAAGGAGAGTATTCTAGGCTTAGGAGACAGCCGGAGAAAATGTTCAGAGCCAAGAGATGGAGGGTCTTGTTCATGGAACAGCCAGGAGTAGAGTCACTAGATTGAAGAATATGTGGTAGGGAATATAGTGTATGTGAGCCACAAGCCTAGAATTTTTACACATGTGCATTGTCAGTATTCGTTTTTAACGTTTATTCATGAGTATTGTATCCTAATCTTGCACGAAAGACAGCTTAGTAATAAATGATTTTTAAGTAATACCAGCACAGTTACAAAAAAAAAGCTTCACATAATGGTCCCACCCTCACCCTCCCCCTCCCCAATTTTGGCATAAAATCTGTGATGATTATGCGGTGAAATACAGTATTGCAGTACTCCAGGTATGAGGTGATAAGAGCCTGCACTAGATGGGTGGCAATGTCAGAGGAAAAGAAGGGGGACACATTCAACAGATGTTGCAGAGGTGAAATTGACAGGCCTTGGCAACCGTTTGGATATTGGTGGGGGTGTGGGGTGGAGTGTGAGAGATAGAGAGGAGTCCAGGATGACTCCTAGGTTGTGAGCCTGGGGCACTGGGAGGATGGTGTTGCTCTCAAACAAAGGTGGGGGGGGGGATTTAGGGGAGAAGATAACGGGTTTCGGTCATATTGAGTTTAAGATGTCTATTGCACATCTAGTTTAAGATAATCTGAAAGGCATTTGGAGATTTGAGATTGAAGGTGAGCAGAAAGGTTAGGACAGGATAGGTAGATTTGAGACTCAGCAGAGATGATAATTAAATCCATGGAAGTTAATGAGGCCAGCAAGTGAAGTAGAGTAAAGGGAGAAGAGAAGAGGACCCAGGGCAGACCCCTGAGGGACACCTATGGTTAGAGAGGGCATGATCTGGAGAAGGACCCAGCAAAGGAGACTGAGGAGCAGTCAGATGGGTAGGAAGAGAACCAAGAGAGAGTAAAGATCCTCACAGGTTGGCCACTTTTTACTTTTCCAGTCTTCTTAGAGATTACTCCCATACTGGCTTATTTGCTTTCCCTCACACAGGACATTCCATCTCCTTTAGGACTTCATGCTGGCCTCTCTCCCATGCCTAAAATGTACTCCCTCCCTACCTCTGCATTTTGGAATCCCTGGTTTCCTTCAAAATTCAGCTTAAATGCCATTTTCTACATTCAGCCTTTTCTGATGTCCTCCCTAGGTACTAGTGCCCTCCCTCCTCAAACTTACCCTTGTATATATTCTATAAATATTTGTATGTGTATATGTTGTCTCTTCCTTTGGAATATAAGGTCCTTAAGGGCAGAGACTGTTCTACTTTTGTTTTTGTATCTCCCCCTTAGCACTGCCTTGCAAAAATTAGATTTTTAAAATATATTTTTGTTGATATATTGCTCTTTATATCACTTGTATTTCTCACTATATTCCCTTTAAAGTGTAAAGAAAGAAAAAAAAAGAAAAAAGTTAAGAAAAACTAACCAACACAACAGAAGTCTGATAGTTGTGCAGTATCATAATGAGGAACTTGCAGCATTCCAAACTCATCGACTTTCCATTCCTTCAGAGGAGTTGGAGCAGGTGTCTTCTGATATCTCTTCTTTGGGACCATGTTTGTGCATTATAATTCCACAGCATTCATTTTTAAACAGCATTCACTTTCAAGTGTTCTGTTCTTTATATTTACATTGTTGTGGTCATCATGTGTATTGTTTTCTTGGTTCTGCTGACTTCACTTTGCATCAATTCATATCTCTTTATTCATCATGTTCCTCATTTCTTAGAACACAGCGATATTTCGTTACCACCGTAATTTGTTTAGTCATTTCCTAAGTAATGATCACAGTAGGTATTTAGTAAACACTTATTGATTTGTTCTCTTTCCTTGAAGAATTCATGATTTAAAAAAAATTCATAATTTATCAGCAAGAGGCTTCTAAGTAGTCCACAAGTTTTTGATCTTTTTCATTCTTAATCCTAAACCATATTTTCCAACATGTTTCCTGCATACTTATATGGCTCAAATTTCCTAGTATTTCACCTATATAGGAATGAGAAAACGAAAAGAAACCCAGGCTATGTTTTTTTATAATCTGTGGTGGGGAAGTCAGTCTATGGTTGGACTTCAGTTAAGCTAAGAAATCTGAACTTCGTCCTGTAAATCCATCCCTTTCTGTTTTTCCATTAGTTCACTTTTCCTTGTTTCTTAGTAGAGCTTTTTTTTTTTTTAAGATTCTGGCTTTGCTGTAAACCACTGAAGAGGGAACAGACATGTACCCCTGTTCAGTAGACGTGGGGGGGTTCCACCCTTAGTGGCCAAGTGTGGTGGTGGTAGCAACAGGACTGCCTTTAGAGTCTAAGAAAAGCTTATCTAGCAGAGACACCTCATCCAGCTACAGAAAAACCTAGGGAAGAGGTGCATGTGTTCCCTTTTGTAGCCTGGGAGTCATCTTTCTCCCCCACCCCGGTCCCTACCCCCAGTGACCTGGATTACTTAATTCTTGGTTGTTCCTCTTGCAGGTGGCCAGCACGAGGACACCTTCAGCTGAGCAAAGTCAAATTGCCCAAATCCTCAGTGACACCTTCTCTTCGGTGCGGCAGGAACTGGAGGCCCTGGTCGGCGTGGTGACAGCCAGCCCGAGTGGGAGCCCAAGTGCTGTGGGAGCTGAGCAGACTCAGGCACTGCTGGAGCAGTACTCAGAGCTGCTGCTTCAGGCTGTGGAACGACGCATGGAGCGAAGGCACTGAGCCCCAGAGCACCTGTCCAAAGGGGTGTTGTCCCCCCTTCACCTTCTTCCCCATAGACCTGTGTCAAGACTCTTGAAACCTGAGGGGTCTACCCTCTGGGCAGCCTTCAGATGGAAAATGGGGGACCCAGCTTTCCCATATTTTCCTTAGTGCTGCCTGGACCTATTTATTAATTTATTTTCCTGACATTTGTCCCACTCTTGACTTCTGCCTCCACAGTGCCTCCAGATGCTTGTTCCTGGAGCATGTCTGAAGACTGCCCAAAGTTTTCTTGGTGCTGCATGGAAGCTGTGGGGAGTTGGGAAGCAGTTCATCCCATTGGGTTCAGGGGAACTGGGGAGGGGTCCTAGACCCTCCTCTCTTTGAAGCCATTTGAAACACTGCAGGGATCAGCTCCCTGGGCTGAAGCAAATACAGGGTATTCAGTGGGGTAAAGGCACTTAGTGCCTGCCCCACCTCACCAATGGCAGGAAGTCCTGCCTCCATCCCCCGTGCCCTGAAACTTAGCTAGGCTTCTCCAGTGCATGAGTAGAAGGTCCCAGTGGCTGGCACTGTCACCATTGTTCCCCTGCAGTTCAGACATGCAAAATCCTCTGGACCTATTATCTATGGTACTCAACCATTAGGGGACAAGAATGGTCAGGTCAGTGATACCTCTTCCCCTATAATTTGTCCCCTTTCAAAGGGCCCTTCTCCCAACATTGATTACATTCCCCGCCAAGGAAGAAGTGTTCTTCTCCCTATCTCCCAAAGTATGTGGGGCCAGTTCTATGAGGCGTTATTACTGCAGGTCAGTAAGGTCTTCAGGCTGGGTGTTATGTACCATGGAGTTCTGGTCTCCTCCTCCTTCTTCTGTTCCCCCCATCCCCCATCCCACTTTTCCTCCTTTATATTATTCCTGAATTCTAGACTGTAGAAGCCAAGCATATCCTCTTTTTCTGATAACTTCGGTGCTTGGTCAAAGTCTGTGGGGATGAGGGCTGGAGCTTCCCATCTGCCTTTGAAGGGCAGTTCTAAGGTGCTAGCCCCATCATAACTGTCCATCTTCCTTCAAGGATTTCAGAAGCAGGAACCTCATACTATGATCCCCTTTCCTCCCCACTACTCATTCTTCCAACTGTGGCTACTGCCCTTGCAGTCCTTGGCTTTGCCCCCTGCATTGACTCTCAACGCAATCTTCCTCATTTTGTCTGATGAAACTTAAAGTGGCACATGAAAGGGTGTGGGCTCAGAGCTCTGTGTGGTAGATTTGACAGAATTGTTGCTCTAGCTACAGGATGGGCTCCCTGGCTCCCATAGGACAACAGGAGATCTCACTTAAAGCCATATAGTCTGGAAAGCAGGCCTTCTTCAGAAGTGTTGTGTAGCCATCACTGGGTCCTTAGTACATTCTGATGTTGAGGGGACAGAGGCTTAGGTAGCTATGAATCTAATCAATGGCTCAGAGACATTTTGGGAAGAAGGTAAGTGGAACAGGTTTAGGGGAGAGAGGTTAGAAATAGTAGTGTAGGGTAGGGGGCTGAGTATTAGAAAGGAAGGTTATGAGTGGAGGTGAGAGAAGTAGAAGGGCAGGCATGTAAAAGTAGGACCTAGTAGGTTTCATATAAGAACTGAGGGTTATGAGAGTTTGTCTCTGGGACCTCTGTTGCTGGCTCCTTGTAGAGAAGGAGCTCCGTGTAGAGAGTGCTTCCCCGTGTTAACAAAAAAAAGGCCCTGCAATCCTGGTCAATCTAAGCAGAAGACTTGGGGACAATCTGGGGCTTAGCTGTGCTTGATTATTCCTGCATCTTCTCACTTCCACGTTCCCACAAGCTCATCTCCCCTCCCCACCATCCCGAGCACTGACATCAGCATGAGCCACCCTTAGGAAAACCTTGTGGCATGTGTGCCACACATCAGTGAGACCAGAAACCTGGGAAGGATTGCCACGCATGACCGCAGCGGCCCATTTCCAAAATTCACTCCAAAGCTGCCCCTGCCCGCCGAAGCCTCACTCCAGCCTCCCAGACCAGGCCAGCCAGGGTCCAATGCTGCAGTTAATTCCAGACCGCGAACCTCGAGTTACCTTTGCCCTTCCCTGGGGCCTCCCCGTGGTCAGTGGAGGCCTCCATTCCCACTTGTGTTTCCCCGCTCCCAGGAGGAGGGACTTATCACTTTACTAAGTAAAGGCTGTAGTCTTCAGCCTCTACCGCCCTCGGCCCGCGGCCGGAGCTGGGCCGGGCGCCTCTGCATGCCCGAGGTTTGGCACTGCCCCTTGTCTATTGACATTTTGAACACCCCTTATTTATAACTTTTATACTCCGGCCCCAGGCCTCGCTCTCCCCCCCTTTCCCTGTGCTTCCCTGCGGGGCTGGGGTCCTTTTTAACGTCTCCGTTTGTATCCGTGTCGAATGAGTCAATAAAACACGGCTCCTTTGTTACTGACGAGCGGCTTTACTGTGTGCGGCGCTCCGGGGGGTGGGGGGTGGGGCGCGGCGGGCTCCAGGAGCCTTCGGGGGCGGGGCCTGCTCCTGCCCGGGGGTGCGGCTTCGGGGCTGGGAGGGGCTCGTGGGCCCGGCGTGGCTATGGCGGAGGCGGCGCTGGACGCCGTGCGAAAGCATTTATCAGAATTTCCAAATGCTGCGCGGGGTGAGTGGGGTTTACTACGAGGCTACGGCGGCCTTCTGTAGTCCTGCCCAGGACAGGGACCCGGTGCACGCCGGGATTAGTAGTCCTGGGGCGTGGGCCTCACCCCCCGCAAGGTTCCGGCTGCCGTGGACTCTTAGGGTGCAGGCGCAGTGCATCCTGGGAGTTGTGTAGCCCTTGCGGGTCATAGAGCAGTGCAGGCTCTGAAGGCCTGGGGGAGGTGGGAGCTTTGTTTTCTGGGAGACGGGCTGGGAAGTTGGAGGACTTGGGGGGGAGGGTGCAGGATGGAAACAACCCGTTTTCAATCATTGCGTAAGCCCCTCCCTGTGTTCTGGGGAGAGGTCGGAAAGACGGTGGCCCTGCCTTCATGGAGTTTACTCTCCAGAAACAAGTTCCAAAGGAACCTCGAGCCCAATCCCAGCCATCCCCGCAGTTTCCAGGGCCTTTCAGATCGGCCCAGGCCTCCCCAAGACCCGAGGAAGGCAAGCTGTGTGATGATGATGGACAGGATGGTTCGGAGGGAGGGGCGGAGTGACGACCAGCTGGGATGGGAGTTTGGGAATGGGGGGGTACCGGATCTGGAGTCGGAGGAGGACCAGCCTTCAAATCCCGCCACTTACTACTCGACCTTGGGCCAGATACAGTGTCTCTGGCTGTCAGTTTCTTCCTTTATAAAATGTGCTTGCGCTCGATGACCTCGAGTCCTTTTCCGTTCCAAGTCCATGCTCCTAAGGAAGAAATTGGGTGAGACATTATAGAGTGGGTCCCCAAAGTCTTAAGTGCAGTTTAAAGCTGTTAAGCCTAAGACTTTTGCCCCCCACCCCCCATATGAAGGAAGAGAAGAAGTAAAACATGAATTCAAAATTCGTAGCTTTGGAAACTGGAATGGGACTACAAATGAGATGGCTGGGAAGGGAAACTTTTTGGAGGGGTGGGGGTGGTGTGGAAGCTAGGTTCTCTTTGGGACATACTGAGGTTGAGGTGATAGTGGGACATCAAAATAGAGATGGCCTTGCTTAAATGGTTCCCCGGCTCCTTCTCCCCTCTACGAAATTTTGCTTGTTCTCCAAAGCCCAACTCAAGTCTTTATCTCCTCTATGAATGAAGCCTTCTGCAATTGATCTCTCAGCTCACACTGATCTCTCTCCTCAGAAATCACTGCCCTTATAGTGATACTTAGATTTCCACAGAGAAATGCTGAATTGTCTTCTTTTCTCTTTAAGTTCAATTTTACTTTAAGTCTGCATTCTTTTCCACTCCCCACTTTGAGAAAGCAATAAAAACTAAACCAATTACATGTATAGAGAAGCAAAACAAATTCTTGAATTGGCCATGTCCAAACACACACACACACACACACACACACACAGAGCACATATAAATTGTTCTTATTCTGGTCTTTTCACTCTGCATCAGTTCATATAAATCTTCTCAGGTTTCTCCCAAATTGTCCTCTTCATCCTTTCTTACAGCACAGTAGTATTCCAATACATTCCTTTACCTTAATTTGTTCAGCTCTTCCCCATTGAATGGGCATCCCCTCAGTTTTCAATTCCTTGCCACCACAAAAAGCTGTTATGAGTATTTTTGTGTGTATGGGTCCTTTTCTTCTGTGACCTCTTTGGGTTATAGACACCAATCCCTGGGAAAGTCTGGGACACTTCTGCAACCCCTCCTTTCCTACAGTTTGGCTGTTTTGATGACCCTATGGGTTACCCTGGCTAGGGTCCAGGTCAGTGGCCTGCCTCTATTGGCTAGAAACCTTAAACCCAATCCTGTGGTTTTTCTGGGAAAGTGCTATAACCCTGCAAAGAGTAACTTGTGAACCACTGTTCCATCTATCTACCCAGCTGCCCTCCTTCTGAGTGCTTATTTGTGACTCTGCTCACTGAACTTCCCATCTAAGATAGTGGGGTTTTTCCAAATTTCAATTCTTTGACCCTGAATAAATGCCTTACTTTATTCATTGATCACCTTGTTGATCTGATTTTTATGCAGGCCTGTGATATTGCAGACTCAGAGGGTAAGAATGACTTAATAGCTTTGGGGACTGCATTGTTTTCTGATTATTATTGTTTTGTATGTGGCTTATCCCCACACTCTCCACCCCTGCCCCACCCAGCTCCTTGTGGGCTGTTCTCTAATGGTTCTTTAATGTCTCCACAGCACCTAGCACGGCACTGGTACCTTGATGGAATCCACAGGAAATGCACCTACACTGCTTAGTTAATAACTCGTAAGACTTGGAGTCAGCAAGACCTGTGTTTGAATCCTTGCTTAATTACATACTAGTTGGGCAAATCAATTAACCTCTCCAGATTCAGTGTCCTCAAATGTAAAATTGGGAGATGGTAACCTACCTCACTAAATGGCTGTGAGGCTCTGAGGAGAGGAGGCATTTAAAGTGCTTTGCAAACCTCAAAGTGCTGTGTTGAGTGTGAGCTGTCATTAGCTTCAAGGCTCTCAACACTGCATTGGTCACTGAGAGCAATCCTGATGAGCCAGGAGGCTGCGTCAGGCTGGGACAGAAAGAACTGAGGCTGATATGTATGACTGAATCTATGCAAATCCATAAAGAGGGAGGGAGGGAAGGAGAGGATGAGCATTATATAGCATCTACTATGTTCCAGGCACTGGGTAAAGTGCTTTATAAATATCTCATAACAACCCTGTGAGGTAGGTGCTGGAAACTGAGGCAAACAGAGGTTAAGTGACTTGCCCAAGGTCATACAGTTAGTAAGTGGCTGGGGGCAGATTTGAACTCAGGTCTTCCTTGACTCCAGGCCCAGTGTTCTGTCCACTGTGCCACATAGCTGCCTTTGGATCAAATGGGCAGGAGGCCCCAGGATATGAGTGACCCTCTCGATTCCTTGAACAGGTGTATTCATTTGTCCTTTACCTTGATTTGCCTCCCTTTCCCCATATTCAAGCCAGGGTAGGGCCCTTTGGGCATTCAGGACAGGTGGCCAGGGGGACACAGTGCAGACCATACAAGGTAGTGCTCCTCGTTCTCCTTCTCCTAGCAAATAAAGTCAGAGTCCCCGACCCCCGATGTCTTAGCCCTTGTCTGTTCTCAGAGCTCAACGTGCCGTTCGCTGTGCCCTACCTGGAAGGGCCCCCGACTCCTCTCCAGTTCTGCAGAGACTGGGTGTGTCCCAACAGGCCTTGCATCATCCGTAATGCCCTGCAACACTGGCCCGCCCTTAAGAAGTGGACGTTCTCCTACCTCAGGTGGGAGCTGCCTCTTTTTGTAATGGGTTTGGGACACTGTTCCACTAGGTGTTGGGAAGTCTGAGCCGTGGCCCGGGGACTGATCGTCAGTTTCCTGCAGGGCCACCGTGGGCAGCACGGAGGTGAGTGTCGCTGTGACGCCAGATGGTTATGCGGATGCAGTGCGTGGGGACCGGTTTGTGATGCCTGCAGAGCGGCGGCTGCCTCTGGGAGCAGTGATCGATGTGCTGGAGGGCAAAGCCTGTCACCCTGGGGTGCTCTATGTGCAGAAGCAATGCTCTAACCTCTCCTGTGAGCTGCCCCAGCTGCTGCTTGATGTTGAATCCCATGTGCCCTGGGCCAGCGAAGCACTGGGTAAGTTGAGGTAGTTGGGGGGTGGGGGTAGAGTAGAGAAGTATCTAGGGAGAAAGAAGAATCAGCGGGAGAACAAAGTAGAACCATGATTGGAACTCAGATATTCAGGACCCTGACCCTTTATTCATCGCTTAGCTCTATAAGACTAGTGGTAGACGCTGATGCCTCATAGAAGACATTCTACCCTTTAGAAATGGTAGGCTTTAGAGGTGGAAAGGACTTCCAGGCCACTTAGTCCATCTTACACATGAGGAAACTGAAGACCGGGGCTTGCCCAAGGTCATACAGGTAATAAGTAACAGAACTGGGATTTGAACCCAGGCCCTCTAACTCCAAACCCGGAACTATTTCCACCGTTCCCTGCTATCTCCATTACTCAGTGGGAATGGAGAGGCAATGGGGTAGAGAGGAAGGGGGACCGAACTTGAAAGACCTGGGTTTGGGTCCTAACTCTGATCTTCCTAACTATATGACCTGTGGGCAAGTTATTTAACCTCTGTCTGAGCTTGTTTCCTCATCTGTAAAATGAGGATAGTCATACTTGCCCCATATACCTCACGGCTGTGGTGAAGGAGGTGCCCAGCAAACACAAAGTAGTATGTAAATTTGGCTTTTTATGGCCCCCGCCTTCTTGGCCTTATGAAGTCTGGTCTGAGCAATGACTGCCCACTCCTACCCCTCCTTATTAGAGGCTCGAGTTCCCCGGCCCTCTTGTGATATCAATTGTAGGTAAGGTTCTTCTATGTAAGGGCCTTATTGGATTGTTAGCTCTTCCTGCTGTCCCCAGTTCCAGTGCCCAGGCCTCTTTGTCCACCAGGACCCTGCCTCCACCCAGACCCTTATCCTACCCTCATCTGCTGTCCTAGCTCACGCTGTGTGTGGTCATGCCTATCCCACTCTTCTTTGGAAGTGATTCCCACATCTGCCCTTGGCAGGGGAAGAAGGGAGTCCATGTTCATGTTCTTTTTCCCTCTGGATTTCCAGTTAGAACGTAAACTGTTTGAAGGCAAGAACTGCCTTTTTGGCTTGTATTAACGTTTCCAGAACTCAGCATTGTGCTCAGCACATAGTAAACACTTAATAAGTAAGTTGTATGCATACATGTTTGTGTGTGTGTGTGTGTGTGTGTATGTATGTGTGTGTCTATGTATATACATATACATATGTATACATGTATATGTATATATGTATATATGCATGTCTGCATACATACATACATTCATACAGATATACATGTGTATATATGTGTGTGCACATATGTACGTGCACACATGCATACATACACACGTACGTACATACATACATACATACATACATACATACATACATACATACATACATATTTAATGTCTCTCTATCTAGGGAAGATGCCTGATGCTGTGAACTTCTGGCTGGGGGAAGAAGCAGCAGTGACATCTTGTAAGTACCGGGAGAGTCAGGGAGTAAGTGGCCAATGAATGAAGAAGCTGAGGCCAGGATGGGAAAGGGACCAGACTCTGGTGGACAGGTTGGACTCACCTAAATCAAAGTCTCTGTCATTTCTACCGCTGCTCCAAGTTGTGATCTGTGAGACCAAACCAAACAGACCTAATCTCCCTTCCATAAAGCAGTATTGAAAGACACAGAGACAGCGCTCAGTTAATCCCTGTTTCATCTTTTTTGACATGGTCTTGGGTTTTAGGGTTGGGCTGGTGGCAGAGGGGGTGAGACAGATGTGGAGAGAAGCTGTCCCCAGCCTCCCATGGCCTCTGATTCTTGGTCATGAAAAGGAAAGGCTTTATTCCGCAGGCCCAGCGATGGAGTGGGCGGGGTGCCAGCATGTGACAAAATGGACCCATCTTTTCTCTTCTGAGGCCTTCTTTCTGACTCTAAACCTTTTCCCCACAACCCTTCCCTGTATTTTTCAGTGCACAAGGATCACTATGAGAACCTGTACTGTGTGATATCTGGGGAGAAGCAGTTCCTCTTACACCCTCCCAGTGACCGACCTTTCATCCCTTATGGTACATGAAGTGGCAGAATGAGACTATTGTGGGGAGACTCAGAATTAAGATTAAAAAAGGGTGGTGATGTATTGGCCAGTAAGGAGCTATCCTAATACTTCTGGTCTTAAGTGTGGAAGGGTGGGCGCTGCAACTTATCTATCTGGGCAGCTCACATCCTCTTGACACTCTGAGCCTGAGGTGGTGATGGGAAAATGGATCCCACACAGGGATGTGAGAGAAGGAGGTAGGGAGCATTGATTGATTTGGGTGGATGTAGCTGTTATTCAACCTTGACTGACTTTGCCTCATTCTGACCCTGCCTTTCTCCTCTTAACCCTGTATCCTTCCTGCTGTAGAGCTGTATACGCCAGCAACCTATCACATGTCTGCGGATGGCTCCTTCAAGATGGTGGATGAGGAGGCCATGGAGAAGGTGCCTGTCTTGCATCCAGCCTGTAGGCTTGGGGGAGGGACTGGTCATGGGAAGAAGGCAAATAAATAAACAAAACACACACACACATACAACCACACACCTCCTGACCTATAGGAATGGGAAGGGCAGGGCTCTGTCCTGGAGAGCACAAGTCTATTATGATTCCTGCCTCATCTCCTGCCTCGTTGGTCAGAGAGATTGCTGGATATCCAGGTGACGGGAGGAGGGATGGCAAGGTTTTGGATTGCGGTGTTTGTCCCGTGGTAATTACTGTTCCCTGCAGATACCTTGGATCCCACTAGATCCCCTGGCTCCAGACCTGGTCCGATTTCCATTGTACAAGCGGGCCCAGCCCCTGCACTGCACAGTGAAAGCAGGAGAAATGTTCTACTTGCCGGCTCTCTGGTTTCATCACGTCCGCCAGTCTCATGGCTGTATTGCTGGTAAGGAGTCCAAGGGTAGGTAGGGGCGAGGAGGACTGGGATTTTGCAGGGACCTGGGGACTGGGTCCAGATTAGGTGTGGAGAGGATTTAGTGGCTGGATCAGATCCTCTTTTCTCCACAGTGAATTTCTGGTATGACATGGAATATGACCTCAAGTACAGCTACTACCAGCTTCTGGACTCCCTCTCCAAGGCCACCGATCTTGCTAGGATGGACCCTCTGTGAGCTCACTGGATGGGTCACTCTAAGACAGTCCAGAGAAGCCCCTGGGGTTTTAAGGACTTTTCCTAGATAAACACAGGGTATGAATAGGGTTCCATTTAGAACAGTTTTGCCAAACAGGCATGGCATTTGGACCCAGGAATGAGCCAGGACCAAGCTGATCTAAACTCAGTCCAGCCAGAGACATGAAAGGACCTGTGGGAAGTCATCTCAGGTGTGGTGAGGGGCTGTGGATTGATGGAGATGTTCAAGGGGCTGGCTGGAGGGAGGAGGAGGGGAGATGGTGCTAGGACCAGACTTACATGTGAGAACCTTCCTGCTACCAAATTCCTCTGAGAATGGCAGTAACTCCAGCCCTTTCCCCTTGCCTTGTGAAGCCCTCAGCTGCAGCCTTCTAACCGGGACTTGTTTGGTTGAGTTCCTATAAATCTGTTGTTAGCCTTGATGTCACATGGTCTTCCTTCTTTCTTCTTTTCCACTGTCAGCAAGGTAGGACTGATGCTGCAGATTAACCCTACAGAGCTCTGTGGGGCACTTGCACATTTGACTCTTTGCTAGCTACGGAGGATTAGTACAAAGAAGCAACCTCAGATGGGGAAAGAGACAGCTTTCTCCCTAGCTCCATCTTCATTGAAGAACTACTAGGCTCTTGGGCTCAGCTTCTTCTGCTGATCTCCAGAGCCATTGCCTAACCTTCCTCCCAGGAGCCCTGATGGAGACCCTGGTCTCAGTCTAGGACATCAGCAAATCCTCCTTTTCTTAATTCATCCAAGGTGACAAGATTGAAGGTCAACCTTCTGAATGAATTCAGAGCAAGATGAAAACAAAGACACAAAATCTCAAAACAGTCATGTTCACATAGGAATTTATAGTTAAAGAATACCTCAGCCGCCAGGTAGAAAAGCAAAGGGCATAAGCATTTTTATAGTACCTACTATGGGCTAGGCTCTGTGCTAAGTGCTTTACAATTACATTCTCATTTGATCCTCATAAAAACCTTGGGAGATAGGTCCTATTGTTATCTCCATTTTTCAGTTTAGGAAACTGAGGCATTTAGAGGTTAAGCGACTTGCCAAGGATCATACAGCTAGTGTGCAAGGCCAGATCTGTATCCAGGGCTTCCTGATTCTAAGCCCAGCACTCTAACCCCCATGCCACCGGCTGCCTCCATGGAGGCTTGACTCATACCCAAAACAGAATCTCCACTTTAGTCTACCTTACAAGTAGTCATCCAGCCTAGGGAAACAAAGATCTCCCAAGGCAGCTCATGCTCATTTTGATGACTCTAGTTGTGAGGAGATTTCCCCGACATCCAAGTCTTTGTCATTTCCACCCACTGCTTCTGGTTGTGCTCCACGGGACCTAACAAAACAGATCCAATCTCTCTTCCACATGACAGCATTCAGAGACATGGAGCCAGCCCTCAGGTAACCCCTATTTAACTTCATCTGATATGGTCTTGGGTTCTAGGGTTGGGCTGATGGCAGAGGGAGTGAGATGGTGTTGGGAGAAGCTGTTCCCAACCTCCCAGAGCCATTCTTCACAAACAGAAGACACCTGCCTGATGACGATGACATTCTGGGAAGGAGTTGGACTCCACAGTCATGCTGTCCATCCTTCTACTTCTTCCTTACCCACACACCATACCCAGACCCTACCTCCATTCTGGGTTCATCACATTAAGTCTTTCCAGCATCTGTCTGCAGCTGCAAAGATGCCTGAATCCGTTGCCTTATTTTCCCTGAAGACCTCACACAGCCCATTTCCCGCCTACCTCAGCAAGCTGAAGCTCTTCCTTTTTGTTAAGATGGGAGAACTTGGGCCTGACACACTCTTCTTAGATGGGCCTCAAATCAGCTGTTTCAATTAGGGCTGGGGATTCCTGTCCTGCTGGCACAGGAAGATTGTGAAACATAGGCTCTTATCAATACCAACAGGAGCTTGGGTTTTTTATGTGTCCTTTTTGGAGTTCCCTTCCTGGCCTGCTGATTCCTTCAAGTGCCACCTAGTATCTTCTCCAAACTCCTGGACATTTGGCCTTTTGCTAGCAGAGATAGGGAGGGATCTGTACAAAGAAGCAACCTCAGCTGGGGAAGGGGACAGCTTCCTTAGCCTTAGATAGAACATAAGCCTCCCATCTGTTGGGAAACCAAGATCCAGGAAGTGGAGGACCAGGATGAACCAGACAAGGAATCTTGGCATCTGGCTCAGCTCTGTGTGTGTGTGTATTGCCTGCCTCATTCATAGCGCAGGTGATTATTTCAGAAATGGGTGTGGGTTTGAGCCAAGGCCAGGGAAGGTGGGAGGAGCTCTGAGCCATCTGTGACATCCCTGGCCCCAGCGTACCTGCATACATAGGCTTCGTTGTGGTTGAGACTACATCTTCCCCGGCGTTCCACAGGATTTGAAAGGCATGGCTCTGGTAAGGACCCATCAGGGAATTGGGCTCCTGGTGGCTGGGCTCAGGGTCCTGGCACACCAATTTGCACTGCCAGGCTTCTCTAGCTCCAGGGATGACCTTGTATAAGCCTATTTCTCTTCCTCACTGGACCAGGAGTAACTAGAGAGGCTGCCTCCCTAGGTGGAGGAGAAGCTCTCTCTTGGTCCTGTGCCCAGGGTCAAGAGTACTGTTACAGAAGGAGATGGGGTTTGGGGAGAGGAGGAGAGTCAGGTACTCTCCATATGAGGCTGGAATGAAGGATCTAAGGAAACTTAACCTGGAGAAGAGAAGATTCAAGGGGGATGTGGAAGATTTTTCAAATATTTGAAAGGTCATTATGTGGAAAAACTAGATTTTGTTCTGCTTGGCCTCAGAGGGGCAAGCCTGGAAGTAATGGGAGAAATTTCAAAGATATACATTTAGTCTTGATATTAGCTATTCAGTGGTTCTGTTAGAACTCTCTGAAAGTGGAATGAGCTGCCTCAGGATGGGGTAGGTTTCCCCTGCCACTGGAGGCTGTTAAACAGAAACTGGAAGACCACTTGTCAGATATATTGTAGTGGGGATTCTTTGGGGGTATGACTCAGACTGGATAGCAATCGAGGACCCTTCCAAATCGGGGATTCTGAGTGTCTGGTACAAAGTGTGTGTGTGGGGGGGCTCCAGAATATGCCCTGAGTCAAACTTAAAGTTAGAAAGGCCTTTGGGTATCCACAAGCAGACTCCAGATAGAGCTTATTGGGACCAGACTTACTTGGTTTCCATGCTATCTGAGGCCTCTGGGCCTCAGAAGGAAGTGAATGACTTGCCTTAGAGATCATCCTTTGTGACTCAGCAACTCCTGGGGGTGTGGGGGCCTTAGGGCTGGCATGGGCCAAACCTCCTTTGTTCTCTAGAGGGAGTTCTTGTCCCTGCTGTCACTCACTGGTAGTCTAAAGATAAGAGGGAGGGGTAGGTAGCACCCCAGCACCTCTTGGGCATATCAGGGCAGGCGATATACCACTGGGGGTACTTGTGGTTGGGAAGCTCCTTCCCAAGGCAAGCCTCACAAAGGCAGAAGGTAATTGAATGAGGCAGGAGAAGCTATAGATGCAAAACTTGGGAAGATGGAATCCCTCTAACAGAGACAGAATCAATCCATCAACAAGAATTTACTAGGCACTGAGAATACAAATACAAGGAATGAAGCTATCCTGCTCTCAAGGAGAGAATCCATTTCTTCTTGGCTTATAATCTGGCCAAAGGTCAGGGAAAAAGGACCACCACTAACAATTAACCGTTTAATTTGACTTAGGGACCCAGGGCCAAGCCAGCATCTGACATAACCTTTTCCACTCTACTCTTTCTGTCTTACCACCAAAGCAAATCCTCCCTGCCTCCCTCACAACCAGATCAGCCTTAATTTTGCCAGCAGATAATCTGGGCTCAGTTATAAGATGAAAGATAGGGGAAGGAGGGAGAAAAGGAGGATGAGTGAGATATGAAAGGAAGGAAGAAAGAAAACAAGAAAGACAACAAACTATACTGAAGGCAGTGGAGATTCTGCATCAACAGCTTCATCTCCATTCCCAATTCAGGATTGTCCAAGGGGAAGGCAATGACTGAATACCTGTGTGAGTGTGTCCCCTATGGTACACTCCTTTGGTGTCAGGCTGAAAAAAGCAAGGGGTCACCCCAGTCTACATCAACCTCCAATAATCATACAACTGCTCATTTACCTCTCTTACTCCTAGCCCACCCCTGGTAGCAGTCTGCTCTCTGTTCGGGTCCTAAAGGCCCATGGCTTTCCATCCAAAGACATATGTGAGTACAGAATTCCTTTCCTAGCCCCTTCCTTCCCTGTCTGCTTGATGGCCCTGACTCCACCTGGGGGCCAGGACTAGGACTGGGGCCAAGGGATGGTGAGGAGACTAGAGGGCTGAGGCAGCCAGGCAAGGGATGCTCCCAGGGCAGGCTGGTGGACGTTTGGAACTTTGGCCTCAGCTGATCTTGCTTCTCCCTTTGGCTCTGGTTGCAAATGTCCATAGGTCTCTGGAGAACCCAGTGCTCTGACAAATCAGGAGGGAGGTGACTTGGGTTCTTTAAGGGAAGAAATGGGAACCTATGATCCCAGAGGCACTGCTACTTCATGGAGGCATCAAGGCATTGTGGAAAGAGTACTGGATTTGGAGTCAAAGAACTGAGTTTGAATTTGGCCTCTGCCGTCTAATACCCATATGACTTTGGTCAAGTCCCTTAACTTCTCTGAGCTTCAGTTTCCTAGTCTGAAAAAAAAAGGTGGGGTTGGACTAGATGACCTCTTAGGACCCTTCTGGCCCTTGCTCTATGATCCTATGATTTTCTGAATGGTGTTCCCTCTTCCTCTGTAGTAACCCCCTCTGACAGCTATGTGAGCCTATGGCTGCCCACAGCTTCAAGTCAAGAATTTCGGACACGTACAGTAAGGAACTGCAGTAACCCTGTTTGGAACCAGACCTTCTGCTTCCGGATCCATCACCACGTCAAGGTGCCACAGACAATTCCCAGTGCCCCCACTCAACATGCCCTTCTCTTTAAACACACACACACACACACACACACACACACACACACTGGTTTACTGCTATCTTTATTTTGTCATCTTCATTTCAAAATGTATCCTTCCCCCCTTCCCTCCTCCCCATTCAGGGAGTTACTTCTTATAAAAAGAATTAAAAGGGAGAGACAGAGAAGGAGAGAGAAGGAGAAGGAGAGAGATAGGAGGATGAGAGAGAGAGAGAAGGAGACACAGGGAGAGACAGGGAGAGGGAAGGAGACAAGAGGAGGGGGGGGGAAAAGAAGGGGAGGGAGGGAGGGTGAGAGAAAGGAGAGAGAGAGCAATTCAGCAACACTGATTTCACAGATTGATCAAGCTTGATAGTATATGCAGTAAGTTCCTGACTTCTGCAAAGAAGAAAGGGGTCAACATTCATTCTTTCATTCATTCAGTAAACATTTATTTCAACATTTCCTTCTACCCATTTGCAAGCTCCTAATCTCCTTGGTCTTCCTCCTGTCAAACTTCATTGTTTTCTCTTTCATTTGTTTTCTCTCCTCTGCCTCCCCCACCCCAGACCCTTTCTTTGAACCCTTTCATTTATTCCCTACCTCCCTTCTCAGTTTCATCACCTACAAAATGGCTTTAATAGTAGCCTACTTCTTATAAGGTCCTTGTGAGGGTCAAATGAGATGATGTGTGTAAAGCACTTTTAATATCTTAAAACACTATCTAAGTGTGATTATTGTTCTCAGAATATGCTGGAGCTGAAAGTATTTGACCAGGACCATTTGACCAAAGATGACCCCGTATTCTCTGTGCTCTTTGATGTGGGGACTCTGAAAGTTGGGGAGAGCCAGCGGGAGAGCTTTACCCTTAATCCTCAGGTGAGGCTGTGTTCAGGGCTTTCGTGGTAAGTAGGGAAGCCCTTCTCCAAGTCCATCTCTTTTTGTGCTCAAGGGGCAGCTGTACTTGGAAGCATCAGGGGGAAAGATAGAGAGAATTAGTTAGAAAGTTATTCACTGGTGCAGTGGATAGAGCACCGGTCCTGGAGTCAGGAGGACCTGAGTTCAAATCCAGTCTCAGACCAGGCACTTGACACTTACTAGCTGAATGACCCTGGGCAAGTCACTTAACCCCAATTGCCTCACACACGAAAAAAGAAAGTTATTCACTTCTCTCTACCCACATGGAACTCCATCCAGACCATTTTCTCCATCAAAACCAGTGATGGAGTAAACTTCTGATTCTGATTGTCAAACCCATTCCCCAAAACAAACACACGCACACACACACACCCTGCCCTTTCCCAACTGACTTTTTTTTCTCTCCCAAGGGCAAGGAAGAGCTGGAGGTGGAGTTTTGGCTACAAAATCTGTGAGTCTGGAGCTGCCTGGAGCCACTGACCTGCTAGGACTTCCTGGGAAGGCCCCGTGGGCTACCTGGCTGACATAGTTCTGTCACTAGATAGAGGGCCCTCCTCCACCCCACCCCCGGAGTTGGCACGCACTATATGAGATTTTTTCTATAGGGAGGGGACATTGATCATTGGGAATGAGAGCATGGAGTCTCAGTAGGGGAACCTTTATGGGGCTATTTCTTAAATCATAGAAATCGGAGCTGAAAGGGATCTTAAGAGATTTAAGAGGGAATGAAATGCTTGGCCAGGGTGCTGCATTGAAAGCTAGTGGCAAAGCCAGGTTTAGAAATCAGATCTTTTATTCCTTTCAGGCCAGCATGCCCTGAACAGCTCATCACCAATGGTGTCCTTGTGGTAAGTGTCTGTCCAAGTACGTTGAGTTGAGACTTTTTTTTTTTGGTGAGGCAATGGGGTTAAGTGACTTGCCCAGGGTCACACAGCTAGTGTCAAGTATCTGAGGCTTTGAACTCAGGTCCTCCTGATTTCAAGGCCAGAAGGGTTGAGACTCCTAAGGACTCTTTTCCCTTCCTCCTCCCTGTCACCTCCTCCCCACCACCCCTTGCCTGAGGTTGCCTCTGAGAGAGGACCCAGAGAAGCATAACATAGTGGAGGGAGAGCTGGCCTTGGAGCCAGGGAGATCCAGGCTTGAATCCTGCCTCTGACACATGCTGGCTGGGTGACCCTGGGCAAGTTGCTTAACTTTTCAGTGCTCTAGACAGCCCTCCAAGTTGTCTCTGACTCTCTAAGGCTGTAAGTTGCAGAGAAGATACCAACCTACATTGGTAGAATGAGGCTTCCCTCTATCAATGACATCATAGGTCCAAGTCCCTATTTGTGGTGGGAAGGGATGAGAGGCGATGGGATAGGATGAGTTGGGATGAGATGGGGTGGGAGAGGATAGAGAGGTGTACCAGGCCTCCTAGTTCAGCATTTAGTTTCTGTCTTACTAAAAGAAAGAACAAAAGGAGAAGATGTAGTCCCAAAGCCACAGGTATTCACATATGCTGGGTCCAGGGATGTCACAGATGGTTCATAGCTCCTCCTACCCTCCCTGCTCTTGGTTCAAAACCTACACCCATCCAGGACCTGAAAAAGGTCCCTAGTTACCTTCAGGCAAGGATAGTATAGTAATAGGGATCAGGAATGGGAATGAGCTGGTTGAGAATGAAGCATGGAAGGATTCGGAATTCATATCTGAGCTATTCTGTTTCTACCTCAGGCCCGAGAGCTTTCCAGTTTGGATGTTCAGCTAGAAAAGATGGGGAGCATACAAGATAACTCAGGTAAGCCTCCTTTATTTACCCTAGGGATACAGCCCCTGCTTCCATTAACCCTTACTCTCAACCCTTGTGAGTCAGCATCTCTAGGAGGGAACCCAGACAGCATGGTGCCATGGAAAGAGACCTGGGTTCAAATCCTGACTCTGCCACATAATACAAATCACTTAATCTCTCTGGGCCTCAGTTTCCTCACCTGAAAAATGGGGAGATTGGATTCTAATCATAGAATCCATCTGTGACCTCTAAAGTCTCTTCCAACTCTAAATCTCTGATCCTAGGAAGAGTCAGGCTTGCAGCCTCTGGCTCCCAGAGTCATCTAGATTGTTGTAGCCTGTGTCTCCCCTTCTCTGTTAGGAACAGAGGGGCTGGGGCTGGGGCTGGGGAATGTGGTCATCCATCTACTGCAAAGCCCTCATCTTCCTACTGGTGGATAGCCCTTCATTCTTGGCCTATGTTGGCAGCAGGCTGACCAAGACCATTGTGAACAGGGCTTTCCCAGGGCACCCCCTGAGCTCCTGGCATTAGGGAGAGGGAGGATTGAAATCATCTCACCTCTCCCCCCAATCTTCCTTGTGTTTTCCGTGTTCCAGAGTCAGATGGTGGAGTCGAAGCCCTAGTGTTGGGGTCCTATGAGGGCAGCCAGACTGTCACCCCAGGCAGCAACCCCATCTGCTTCCACTCTCCAGCTTGCTGGGAGTCAGAGCTAAGTGTTAAGCTCCAGGTAATGTTCTCAACCTCCCAGGAGGACAGGAACATGTGTGTGTGTGTGTGTGTGTGTGTGTGTGTGTATGTGTTTATGTATGTATGTATGAGTATCTATTAAGTGCTTACTATGTGCAGAGTACTATGCTAAGCATCAAGGACATAAATAAAAAATCAAGAGTATCTCTGCTCTTAAAAAGCACACAATCTAAAAGGGGGGTAGATGACATCTACAGGAGGTTTTAGCCTCAGGTCAGCTGGAAAGGCCCAGTGTCCTCAGGCAGAGCAGCAAAGGAGATGGTAATGCATCTTCTTTAGTGTCATTTCCACTGGTGAAACCACAAGGGCTTCTGATGTTGAACCATTTCATGGTACAAAGGACTTTGGTGGTGGGAATGTTCCTTTCTAGGTTTTCCATGGCTAAGGCTGCAGAGGAGGTGGGGGGTCTGCAGTACCTGTAGACATATCTCTGCAAGGATTGCTTTTGGGGATGATGGTGTCTCCTGACCCTCCTCTGCCCCAGCCTTACTACCAGTTCTTTCTTCCTCTTCTCTAGCCTGCTCTCCCCTCCCATTGCCCTTCCCCATCATAGAGAATGAGAGGATCACCCATTCTTGATGGCTCTGTGACTCCCCTAGTCCTTCCTCCTCGTGTTTCTACTGTGTTCCCATCCCATCCTCCATCAGGTTGGAATGAGGTTGGGGCTGAGGTGATAACTTGTTCCTTCATGTAGTTCATCCTTACTTCCTTCAGGGAACTTCTCAGGAGGCGCTGAAGGTGCCATTGAAGTCACTACCTTCCGGTCACGCGGTGAGGGTCTCCTTACCCACAACAGAGGTAGGAGCCCCAGTATTGTTTCCCCTCAAGTGACAAAAGATGATCTGCTTGGGCCCCAGAAGGCCTAGCCGCCTTTCTTTTTTTCTCTGTAAAGTTTTGGTTATGCCCTTGGCTTTTTACTGCATGCTTTAGTCCTGACCCATTCCTCTGCATTTTCTGCTTCCCCTCTATCTGCCTCCACTGAACTCTCTCTTGTAACTAAGAGAAACAGTTAAGCAAAACAGATCAACAAAGTCACCACATCTGACCATGTATGCAGCATTCCATACCCATTATTTCTCCCCTCCCGCTTGTGCCCCCTCTCTCCCCCGCCCCGCCCCAGCTCTGCCTGGAGATGGTTCTTTTCCTTTAATCTGACCTCAGCTTGCTTTTACTGTTGTCCTGCTTAATGTGTATCTTGTTCTCCTGGCTCTGCTTTCTCCACCCTGAGTCAGTTCATGCAAGTCTTCCCATGTTTCTCTGAATATCTGGTATCTGTCACTTTCAGTGGCTCCATAATTCCGTTGAGTTCATTATGCCAGTCTGTTCAGCCATTCTCAGTCTATGGGCACCTACTTTGTTTTCTGGCTCTCTTTGTGTGTTCTTTCTTTTCCACGGGACAGTACTCTCAGAGTAGATCTCCAGGGCCCTGGTTTTGTAGGAAGAGTGTCCTCTAAACAGCCCTGATCATCAGCCCCCAGGCCGTGGCCATCCCTGAAGGTGGTGTGCTGGGCTTTGGGGAAGTCAGGGTGTAAGGCTCTGTGACTGCGTTTCAGGGCTGCCATAAAAAGGGAGGCAGGGGTGGGAATGCTGGAGCTTGAGTTCGATCAACAGTATGTGATGGGAATATTTTTTTCAGGAACTGATGATGCAGCTGAAAGCCAAGAAAGGGTGAGTGGTTGGTTGCCTGTGGCAAGAGGAAATGGAGATAAAAGGAAACAGAACTTGGGGAGAAAGAGAGGAATCCTTGGGCAATGGAGAGTCATCAAGGTGGGAGGAGCACGGTTAGATGGGGAGGCTGCCACAGCCCAAATTAATGTCTAGCCAGCTCTCAAAGCTAGTAAAGAGTATGAATCGTTCTGTCCACAGGATGTGGGAAGGACTCTAACCGACCTGTGGTAGTTAAAGCTTCTTGTCTTCTATTTCTCTGAGTTCTAGCAGTAGTTGGAACAGGGATACAAAGAAGACAGATGAGTAGGTACAGAGGAAGGACCAGGATAGAGCCTAAATTCCTACTGGGGCATCTGAAGCATGCACAGATGGAAGAAACTGAGGCACAGAGGAGGGAGGAAACAGCCTTTTGGTTTCTTCCCTCCATCATTTAGCATATACTGAGGACCTCTCAGCTACCAGATCCTTTACTGTACACAGAATTCAGTTAGGAAGGCCCGTCTTCTGCTATCTAGACACCTGCAGTCAGCTAGCACAAAACAGGCACGGTCAGTAAATCCTACATCACATTTACTGAAAGCCCAGGTCCCTGAGCTGAACTGTCTGATTCTTAAGCTGATGCGCTTGGTTACTGACCAGTAGTCATCACCACATCTGACTCTCTACAGCTCATGAGCATTTCAGATGGTAGGGAGGGAAGCTCCTTACCTCAGAGAGGTTGGGGACCCCAGATCTAAAGAGAAATATTTGGCCTTTCTCTTTTTTTTTTCTTTGGTTCAGTGCACAGTAGGGTCAGAAGGGGGGGCGAAGGGGGTGAGTTACCTCCTTGTATGTTTATGACTGAGGATTCTGAAGTCAGCCTGGGTGGGGAGGGTTAGGAGGGAGAAGAGGCAGTGTTTTCCCAGCCCTGCAAGGTGCCATTTGTTATGGAGTGTGGGTCTGTATCTACAGAGATGACTTTACAGTCTCCAGCAAGAGAGCTGAGGAAGGAAGAAAGGAGTGAGGAAATAGAGTAGGACCGGGGCTGGGGAGTGGGTATCAGTTTCCCTCTCTCAAAGGTGTGTGAGGTTCCCTGAGAAAGGGACTCAGAGAGCCCCCACTGACACTGCGCACTTGGACTGACGTGCTGCCTTCCAATACCTGCCTGTCGTAGCCCTGAGGAGCTGGCAGTGCGCCTGGACTTTGGGCTGTGTGAAGAGGAGCGGGTGTTCCTGAGGAAGAGGAAGCAGGTGGTGGCCAAAGCCCTGAAACAAGCCCTGCAATTAAAGGAAGAGCTGCAGGAGGATGAGGTTTGAGGGCTGGGCCTGCATGGAGGTGGGGTGGGGCCCTACCTGGCCGTGTGAGCCAGGGCTGAAGCACCAGGGCTGAATGTTGGAACCTGACCAAGCCCAAATCCTCCCTGCGCTCGAGGCCAGTGAACTGCAGGGCAGAACTGTAACCAAATTAGGCACCTCCTTGCCAGTCGGGCCGGCTCCCTGGCTCTCTGTCTGTCTCAGCCTATCCCCACCCCTCTTTGTCGAGTGCCTAATGAGCACACGGCTTTGTCTGAGGCACCTGAGAGATTTTTCAGAGGTTGTGATTTAGGAGAGAGGCAGGATGGCCTAATGGGGAGAGGGCCAGTCTTGGAGTCAGAAGACCCAGGTTCAAGTCCTTCCTCTGACTTACACTAGCAGGTCACTACCTTCTCAGTATCCCAGGCAGCTCTCTAAAGTCTAGCAGCCGATCTATGGGAATGAATGAATGAATGAAAAGGCATTTGTTAAGTATTTACTATAACTGCTAGGTTTACAAATAGGAAAATGTGAGACCGACCCTGCTTCCCTGCTGGAAAGGTGTTCACACTGTAATTGGGGAAGATGACACATACCCGAGAGAGTTTGGGGAGAGGCTCTGAGCTCGATGCAGCAGGGCTAATAGCAGCAGATCCATCAGCGGGCCAGGTGTCAGTGCCCTGGGGATCTGAGGGCATGGCAGCAGGACAGGTGGTATGGTCCGGGCACAGTGCCAAGAAGACAACGTGGAGAGCAAGGCCAGAGAGCGCTCCCTTTTCCTGAAGCTTGCGTCTTATTCCCAGCTCATCCGTGTGGTATGAGCAAACATGCCACTTTTCCCACTCACCCAGCTGGGGTGTAGGTGGGAGAAAGGAAGGGATGGGGGGGTCCTGGCTGGTAGCTCATCCCTCAGCAGAGGAAATTCCCACACTGGGATTCGCTGCAATGATGAAATCATAGGTTCCCCCCCACACACCCCGAATTTGGGAAGCCACAGTATACATAGCTTTCCTGCCAATTCCAACTCCAGTTTCATATCCCTGTGTCCTATCTGATGCCTCTCTATAAGATTCCATTTTGGAGTTCCTAATAGAGCAGCTAAGTAGTTGTTCTACTGCTTTGAGGACAGTGAATCCCATTGGAAATCCACTTTGGAAATGAATCCCAGAATCACCTGAGGGTGCAGATCTTTTTTCCATAGGGAGTTGTCCCAGGAAATTTGGGCTAATTCTGGGTCATCTCTTAAGAAGGATAAAACCAGTTCCAGCTCTTACCTTTCCACACGAAGGCTGAGAGTGGACCAGCAGGTGAGTCTGGGGATTCTAGACTGCAGAAGATTGCCCCCTTTATGTGGGGCAAGGGTGAGAGGAGGTAAAGGAGGACATCATCCTGGTTTGGTCTTTGTAGGGTTCTTAGGAATAGGGAAGTTTCGTGGCTGGTCTAAACCCTTTGGAGTTCCTGCTGACCTCGGCATCCTCCCAGTTCTCTCCTGGAAGGACCAAATCAGATGGGAACCTGGAGGGTTGTATTGGAATTTGTGTGGGAAATCATTGGCTCTGGAGTCAGAGGACCTGAGTTCAAATCTCACCTCTGATGTTTACTACCTTGGGTACTCTAAGCAAGATGTGTTTACCTCCCTGAGCCTTAGTTTCCTTATCTGTAAAAAGAGGGGGTAGGACTAGATAACTTCTGAGGTTCTTTGCAGTTCTCATCCCATCAGCCCTAGCTCCGTGGTGAATTGCAGGGCTCTTTGAGTGGCTGGACTGGGCTAATTCAGAGTCTGCTCCTCAGAGGCCTCACCAGGGCTCCTTCCATTCTCAGATTCCAGTGGTGGCCATCATGGCCACAGGCGGAGGGATCCGGGCAATGACTTCCTTGTATGGGCAGCTCTCAGGTCTGAAGGAGCTGGGACTTTTGGATTGTGTCTCCTACATCACTGGAGCCTCTGGTTCCACATGGTGAGCCAAAGGTTTGGGTTGGGTGGAATTAGCCTGGGTGGCACCTGGGAGGGTTGGGCAAGGCCAGCCCCGTGGGGTTTATCTTGTTGGCTTATCTCAACACCCTCCAGGAATGTAGCTTCCTGCCCAGGCCAGGGGAACTGAGAACATGCACATTATAGGGAGAGGATGTTCCAGGGAGTTTGCTGCCTCATAAGAAGGCACATCACCTTTGGGAAATTCTCAGATCTCTTTGACCCTACAAGATTGTTGGAATACTTCTAGTCCTCCGCTAGAACTGGTTAGAAGGGGAGGTGTGGGGTTTCATATCCAGGAAAGTTTGCTTCATTCATTCAGATGTAAGCTCCTTGAGGGCAGGTCCTGGCTTGCTTGTATTTGTATCCTCAGTGTTTAACACAAGCCTGGCACAGACTAATAGAAAAGGAGAAAGGAAACAAGCGTCTATTAAGTGCCTGCTATGTGCCAGGCACTGTGTAAAGTGCTTTAAAAAATATCTCATTGATACCTGATAGCAACCCTGGGAGGTAGATGCTGTTATTATTCCTATTTTACAGTTGAGGAAACTGAGGCAGACAGAGCTTAAATGACTTGCCCAGGGATCACACAACTAGTAAGTGTCTGAGTTCGGATTTGAATTCAGGGCCTCTTGATTCCAGGCCTAGCGCTCTATCCATTTCACCACCCAGCTGCCTCTGTTCTTTTCTTTCTTTTCTTCCTTTTCTTGCTTTCCTTCTTTCCATCCTTCCTTCCTTTCACTAGATATTATTATCAACAAAAATTTGAGAGCTTAATACATTTTTTCATTCATTCATTCATTCAACAATGAGCATTATTCAGTACCTACCAAGTCCTAGATCCTATGGTAGGTGCAGAGAATCCAAAGACCAGAACAAAGCAATCCCTGTCCTCAAAGTGTCTGTCTATGCTCTACCATTCTTTTTCCTCAGAGGAGGAATTAGCCAGGGAAGGGAGCAGATATTTGTTTTCTCTGGTGGGCATGAGGTTTGTATGTGGTCCTGAGATGACAGCCCCCCATTTCCCCCGTGCCTCTGTCTTTTCACAGGGCCATGGCCAACCTATATGAGGATCCAGACTGGTCCCAGAAGGACTTGGCAGGGCCTACAGAAGCAGTGAGGGCACAAGTGACCAAGAGCAAACTGAGCATACTGGCCCCTTCCCGGCTACGGCAGTATCGGCAGGAATTAAAGGAGCGCGCCCAGCAGGGCTACCCTGCCTGCTTTACTAACCTATGGTCCCTACTTAATGAGGCCTTGCTACATGATGAGGTGGGGAGGGGGATGGGACAGTGAGGGGTGCCCACGGCTCAGGGTAGGGAAGGGTACCGGGGAGAATGAGCCCAGCCCTTAGTCAACGGGGGATAGGGATCTATGGGACGGAGAGGGGAGAAAGATGATGAGTGCTTTGGGTAGTTAGAAGGACATGGAATTCAGGCCCCAGTAATCTTTCCATCCAGCCCCATGACTACAAGCTGTCAGACCAGCAGGAGGCCCTGGAGCATGGTCAGAACCCACTGCCCATCTACTGTGCCCTCAACACCAAGGAGAAGAGCCTGAGCACCTTTGAGTTTGGAGGTAGGTGGAAGCGAGACAGCAGGCTCTGTCAGACTGGGGGTGGGGTGGAGGGGTCCAAAGGAAAGAAAGAAAAAGACTCTCTCTCTAAGTCTACCCTCTGCCACCCATTTGCTGCTGACAGTTTTGTACTCCAAGCTTAAGTCCCAGCCCCATGACAGACTGGCTTGGCCCTGGAGCAGGGCCTGTCTTCTCTGTGGGAGAGGTCGTATGGCTCCCTGCCCTCATCCCCCACCAACAAGACTACGGTTCTCACTCAGGCAGTTCTTCACCTCCCACCACTGTGGGTGAGTGCAGATGTTGCCTTTCCCACAGAATGGGTGGAGTTCTCCCCATATGAGGTTGGCTTTCCCAAATACGGTGCCTTTGTCCCTGCTGAGCTTTTTGGCTCCCAGTTCTTCATGGGGCGACTGATGAAGCGATTACCTGAGTCCCGGATCTGCTTCTTGGAAGGTAAGGGGCAACAAAGGGAATCCCAGGGAATCGAGAAGATTGAGGGGGTACAGGAGAGATTGGGGCTGGGATGGGGGAGATCATTGGTCCTTCTTTGTCGGGACCAGTTCTGGAACTGCTCCTCATCCCTGTGGGCTCCCTGGGCTTCAGGCAGATGGAAAGGGTCGAAGTTTGTCTGGGGCGTCTGCAGTGCCTCCTATGGTTCTCTTACTTAGGGTTTTGTTAATGGAAATGGCATTAAAGAAATGACATTACCCTCTGCCTTATTGCTGCTCCCTAAGGACCATGGGGCTTTCCAGCTGCCTTGCAGTTGAAACCTCTTTAATGTGTTGTCTCCCCCTTTAAAATCTGTGCCTCTTGAGAGGGACTGCCTTTGCTTTTCTATTCTCTATTATATCCATAGTGCTTAGCACCATGCTTAATAAATGGAGATCTTTTTTTCCTCCCTCCCTTCCTTCCTCCCTCCCTCTCTTCTTCTCTCTCTTCTTCCCTCCCTCTCTCTTCCTTTCTTCTTTACTCTTTTCCTTCATTTTTCTTTCCTCCCTCCCTCCTTTTCTTCCTTCTTTCTTCCCTCCCTCCTTTTCTTCCTCTCTCCCTCCCTCTCTCCCTCCCTCCCTCCCTTCCTTCCTTCCTTCCTTCCTTCCTTCCTTCCTTCCTTCCTTCCTTCCTTCCTTCCTTCCTTCCTTCCTACAAACACAGGCATCTGGAGCAACCTTTATGCAGCTAATCTTCAAGACAGCCTATACTGGTCCTCAGAGCCTGACCAATTCTGGGATCGCTGGGCTCAGGATCAAGTCACCTTGGGTAAGTTCTGCATTCTTTGGGTCGGCACTTAGATAGAAGTGAGATATAGCTTATCTAGGCCCCTGTGAAGAGAAGACCCGTGGCCCTTAGGAACCATCACTCTCTCCAAACCCTGTCCTGGTCCCAGTCCTTCCCATCCCCCTTTCTTCTTGGGGAAGGAGTTGGGGGGAGAGAAGTGAGCTCCTAGCATAGCACATGGAGACCTTGGGAGTTTCCATTTCCTGAGGACCTCCTTCTGCTTCCAATGTGCAGACAAGGAGAGAACACCCTCTCTGAAGATGGAAGAGCCGCCCTCCACCACAAGCAAAATTGCCAAATTCTTTACGGACCTTTTAACCCTGCGCCCCTTGGCTGCGGCCTCTCACAACTTCCTGCATGGGCTGCATTTCCACAGGGATTACTTCAAGCACCCGCATTTCTCTGCCTGGAAAGGTCCCGGCTTCCCTGCTCTCTCTTCTCAGATCAGGATGAGCTTTCCCCCTTCTCTTGCACCTGATCTATGTGACGGCTGCTCTTTGTGAGGCCTGCCCTGGGATGGAGGAGCTTCAGGGGAAGGACTGCGTCATTTAAAATAGCTGTTTCCCTAGTGTTCAGCACAGGGCCTGGCACAAAGTGGGCACATAATAAATGTGTGTTGACTGACTGATTCATTCTGGGCCAGCTCTTGAGAGGCAGTGTGGTATAGTGGATAGGAGGCTGGTCCTGGATTCAGGAAGATCTGGGTTCAGATCCTGCATCTGATGAAGTCACTTAACCTTTTTAGCCTCAGCTTCCTAATCTGTAAAATAAGGGAGGAGGGGTTAGACTCGGTGACTTTTAGTGTCCTTTCCAACTCTTCATCTGGGATCCTCCTAGAGATACTTTCTCTTGGAGTATTCATGGAGATACTCTCATTCCCCTTGTGATAGACGATCCCTGTGAAGGGGGAGGGTTTTGGTGCCCGTAACATGGCTGTAAGCAGGCTCTGCTCTTTACCCCAGGCACCAAGCTGGATGGGCATCCTCACCAGCTGACGCCTGTGGAGCCACACCTCTGCCTGCTGGACGTCGGCTACTTCATCAACACCAGCTGCCCTCCTCTGCTGCTGCCCACCCGCCAAGTGGACCTTATCTTGTCATTAGACTACAACCTCCAAGGCCGCTTTCAGGTTAGAAAGGAAAGAGCCACGCCTCATCCCCATCAGTGGGACTGGACTGATGGGACAGATGGACTCCTGGGAAGAGAAGGTCTGGGAGACAAGGCCTGGGAGTCTAATAACAACAACAGTAATAATGTCTGGCATTTACATAGAGCTTTAAGGTTTGCAAAGCATCTTCACAATTATCCTGTGAGGTAGGTACTATTATTATCCTTATTTTACAGATGAGGAAGCTGAGGCTGAAAGTGACTTGTCCAGGGTCCCACAGCTATTTCAGCATCTGAAGTAGAATTTGAACTCAGGTCTGCCAGAGTCCAAGTCCAGACCTCTAGTCGTTGCACCACCTAGTGGCAATTAGCCACAGTTATACCTTGCTGCTCCTCCTGGGGCTAACCCAGATCAGCTGGCCAGATCAGATGGGGCACCCTTTACCCAGCATCCCCACCTTGACTGAGGTTGCCCTTGACAAAAGCTGTAGCTGGACCTCACTCAGGGCACATAAAAACTCATGGGAGTACATTTCATTCCTTTACCCTCTGTCTACAGAGTCGGCATGGATGGAGGGGCCAGCGTGGGCTAG
This sequence comes from Phascolarctos cinereus, assembly GCF_003287225.1. Classification (NCBI taxonomy): domain Eukaryota; kingdom Metazoa; phylum Chordata; class Mammalia; order Diprotodontia; family Phascolarctidae; genus Phascolarctos; species Phascolarctos cinereus. The sequence continues at coordinate 186,616,878 of NW_027555736.1, forward strand.
AAAGATGCAGGTTCTAGTGTTACCTCTGAGACCTGCTGGCCGGTGTGATCACCATTAAGTCACTTTAACGCCTCAGCGCCCCAGGCAGCTCCTAAGACTATTAATTACCTAAGAGCTGCTGATAGGCATCAATGAAGGGCGTTCCCATATAAAAAAAAAAAAAGGCGTAGTCTAATTCTCCTGGGGAGAGGAGAGGAGAATGTTCTGGTAATTTCTTGGTATTTGCTTTCAAGACTTCCTGGCTCCCACTGGGAATCCAGCTGGCCAGGTCCAGTTGGGCAATGCAGTTCCCTCCCTTCTTCCTCCTTCCTCCTCTCCCTTTACAGGGAATCCTACCCTTACCTGCGGGTGCTCTACTCAAAGGAATATAAATTTCGGTCGCTGAAGTCTCAGAAGATACCTTGGGGTTTGCAGGCTAGATTTCTTTCTGAAGGACCGTGCCTTAAACCCAAATCACTCTGGCTCCCCTTGATTAACCAGCAGCAGATCCCAGCCCAAGCCTCATTTGGTTATTGTTTGGGCTCCCATGGCTCAGAGTGAGTGTAAATAGCAATTGTTTCTGCTTGGGCCAGAAACCCTCCCAGGGTCTTCCCCTCCTAGGTTGATTTTTTTATTTTTAGGCTAGGTAAAAAAAGATCATTCTTTGCCTCATTTCTTCTCACTTAGCTTTTAATTGCTGTATGGGCATTGCTTCATACAAACTGAGACCTGGGGAAATCTTCAACCTAAAAAGGCCAAGGTTCCCCACTACATCCGGGGCCATCTCCAGTCATCCTGATATGTTACCTGGCCTCTGGACCCAGATGGCTCTGGAGAAGACAGTAAGGCTGGTGACCTTGCACAGCCCTGCCTCACGAAATCCAATTCACTTGCATGACATCGAATCCTTTTCCTGATTCGTTTTCAAGAATGAAGGACAAACAACAACAATCCTGGCCCCTCTAGCAGTCACGGTCCCTGGCATGGACCTAGACTGCTGGTAACATTGGGACTCTCTCTGTCCTCAACTCTGCCTCCTGGCATCCCCCAGTCCCAGCAAAAATCCCACCTCCAGGAAGCCTTTCCCATCTCCCTTCGTTCTAGTGCCTTCCCTCTGATGATCATCTCCAATACATCCTGGATACAGCCTGTACACAGTTGTGTGCCTGTGTTTCCTCCATTAGACCGTGAGATCCTTGAGACTCTTCCTTTGTATGTCCAGCACTTAGCACAGGTGCCTGGAATGCAGTAGGTGCTTCCTAAATGTTATTGATTGACTGGCTATATCCGCCAGGCCCCTTTACAGTTTTCAACATCCCAACATCAGCATTAGGAAGAGGCTCATAATTTGGTGTTTCCCATTGTGGTGTAGAGGAAAGAACAAGTCAGGGATCTGTGTTTGAAGTCTGGCTGTGTTGCTTACTCAATGTGTGATTACTCACAGCCTCTCTGGCCCTCAGTCCCTTTATTTGTAAAATGATTACATTGAACTAAATTGGTTCCAAAGATCCCTTCTGGGCTGCTGGGCAGCTACAGTGGATGAGTCTGAAAAACTCATCTTCCTGAGTATAGATCTGGCCTCGGACACTTACTAACTGTGTGACCTTGGGCAAGTCACTTAACTTTGTTGGCCTCCGTTTTCTCATCTGCAGAGTGAGCTGGAGAAGGGAATGGCAAGCCACTCCAGTATCTTTGCCAAGAAAACCCCAAATAGGATCATGGAGAGTCAGATACGGCTGAAAACTGAACAACAAAGGTCTCTTCCACCTCTGATAATCTGAGTCAACTTAGACTCACAGAGTTTCTACCTGTGGGGTGGTCAGTTTCAAAATATCCCCAAATAAAACGTAAGACTCTTTTTACTTTTTAAAACTAGCTGGTTTAGCCTGACGTCCCCTGTCTGGATTTCGGTTTTATCTGAGCTTGTATTTAGCACGTGAAGCTTGTCACCACACATTTCTCACTAACCCAACCCTGGCCTTGCCGAGGTTTTGTAAGTCACATCCTGTGCCTGACTTTTGGCTCACTTCAAACAGCAGTTGGAATTGGTGAGCCGGTACTGCCAGCAGCAGGGGATCCCTTCCCCCCATCACTCTGAGTCCGGAGGACCAGGAGTTGCCTCAGGAATGCCACAGATTTTCTGACCCTGAGTCTCTAGCTGCCCCTGTTGTGCTCCACTTCCCCTTGGTCAATGACTCCTTTCAGCATCACTCAGCTCCTGGTGAGACCCCCCTGCACCTTCTTGGAACCTTTCATCCTCGGTAACACCCACCCACTGCCCCAACACTTCTTCCTGTCTTCTCCTGGCCCTAGGTATTTCTTCCTTTTCCATCCTTTTCCCCAGTGGTCCTCCACACACATTTCCCCTTCTTGTGTCCCTTTCCTTTGCAATGTTCCTCTCCCACGCTAATCATGGTGGTCCCTTCCCTGCAGGCGTCCAGCGGAAGCCTGAGGAACTGGCAGCAGGGGAGGTGAACTTGACCTCTTCTGGTTCCCCTTATCATTACACGAAGGTGACGTACAGCGAGGAGGATGTGGACAAACTACTCAGCCTCACCCGGTATAACATCTGCAACAATCGAGAGCGGCTCCTTCAGGCCCTTGGGGAGGCCGTGCAGCGGAGGAGACAGCGGAATGGTCAGGGGCAGTCATGATGGGAGGTCAGCTGCTTCGGACCACTGCGACCAGATGAACTGGACTTCTGGTCTGCCATCCTACACCCCCTCCCCCCTCACCTCCCTCAACCTGCAGACTTCTTCATGCACTCCAGAGTTTCAAAGGTGGGGGGACTGATTTGGTTTCTTGGGTACCCAAGTTCCATCTAGTTGAGGCCTTCTTGGCTCTTATACCCTGTGGCCAAACCTTGGGAATGTCCTAGACATGAGGTCCACGTCAGCTTGCTTCTGAATCTACTACCACTTTCAGCAAGAAGTTCTGGAGAACCATGGGGAGGGTGCTGCAGAAATGAAGACCCAGGGAGCACGCCTTATCAAAAATACCTGTTCGAACCACCAGGGAAAAGAAAAGACAGCAACCCCAATGCAGCTGTGCATCCTGTGCTATTTTCATGTGCCCCTCCATGGAGAGGGCAGGAGGCTTGGGCCCCTGTTTTCTTCCTTGGGGAATGTGAAATGCCAGATCAGACAGCCCATAGCACTCACCAGTTGTGGTGGGAGGTCATCTGGGAAGTGTCTCCGTGTGTGTTTGTGCATATGTATTCATGTGTATGTATGTATGTATGTATGTGTATATATGCATGTGTGTGCATGTGACAGGGTTGGGGAGAAGGATGGAGAGATAGGAGAAGAAGGATGAGAGGAAAGCAGTTGGAACACAGACTGGTTCCTCTGAATGGGTGGACTATATTTGATATAAAGAATCAAAGCCCTAAGACATGTATCCTATTAATTTTTGTTGGTGCTAAGACAGAGCACAGACCTATGACTTCTAGTATCCTGTGATAAAGACTATAGTATAACCATTTTCTTCTTAGCTACCTAAAGATGATCCCATTTTTCTGTAAGGATTACTGAGCTTATGGTTTACATTCACTTCAGCCTAGATCTCAGTGCTGCCCTTTCCCGTTGAGGGGGAGGGGGTGTGGATGTCAGTGGTAGTGACAGGGGAGTGTGGGAGTAAGTGTTCAGGAATTCTGTTCCTAGGATGTTGGCTATTCCTAAGCAAGGAGATAAACAGGAAGTAATGGCCAAGGTATAAGGTCTTAGGGTTGGATGGGATTGGTATAATGGGGGAAAAACACTGTTGGAGGATCTGGGTTCAAATCTGGATCTGCCACTTGTTACTTGTGCCTTTTGGGATAAATCATTTAAGTTTTCTAGGCTCCACTTTTCTTATTTATAGAATTGAAGGGGTTGGACATCATGACCTCTAAGGTACCTTTTGGACCTAAATCTCTGGCTCTCTGATCTCAGGCCAAATCCTGGCCCCTCAGGTTTTCTCCTTGGGCAAATTGCTTACCTCTCTGGACTCCAATGTCCTGATCTGTAAAATGAGGGCTCTGATGAAATGATCTCTAACGTGTCTTCTAGCTTTTAAAGTTATGACTCCATGACTTCAGAGGTCATCTGGTTCAAGCCCTACTGAGTCACCAGTCTTCTCTACAGTAGCCATCCATGGATCATAGTATTTATGACCCAAGGGCCCTTGGGCCCTTCTAGTTTACGTGAGGAGCCTGGAGCCCAGAGAAGGGAATTATTGGAATTATCTTGCCCAAAGTCACACAAGTAGAGAAAGCCGGGATTCGTATCCAGGTTTTCTTTTCTTTTCTTTTTTTAAATTTTTTTTTCCATATGCTTTTGAGTTGAAAATTTTTTCTCCCTTTTCCTCCCCCCCTCCCCAAGATGGCGCACAATCTGACATAGGCTTTACATTTACATACCCATTAAACATATTTTCACATTAGTGAAGTTGTAAGTAAAAATTAAAGCCAATAGGAGGAACCATCAGAAAGATGAAACAAAATTCAACTTAAGGTAAAAATAAGTGAGAGCGATTTGACTTCCATAGTTCTTTCTTTGGATGTGGATAGCATTTTCCATCCCGAGGCCTCTGGAGATGTCTTAGATCCTTGTAATGCTGAGAAGGGTTCAGTTTAACATTCTTAGTCATTGCATAGCGTGGCTGCTATTGTATACAAAGTCCTCTGGGTTCTGCTCACTTCACTCAGCATCAGACCATATAAGTCTTCCCAGGTTTTTCTGAAGTCAGCCTGTTCATCATTTCTTATAGCACAGTAGTATTCCATTACATTCATATACCACAACTTGCTCAGCCATTCCCCAATTGATGGGCATCCTCTCCATGTCCAATTCTTTGCCACCACAAAAAGAGCTGCTATGAATATTTTTGTACATGTGGGTTCTTTTGTATCCAGGTTTTCTGATGCCAAATCTAGTATTCTTTCCAGTGGTACATCCTTGACAAATGTCTTCCAGCTCACACTTGAAGATCTCCTACGATGCTGATGCTGCCACCCACTCTCGGTAACCCGTTCTGTTTCTGGGCCGCTCCAATTATTGGGAAGGTTTCTCCCTGCCTCCCTGGGCTTTCCGCTATTAGTGCTAGTTTTGCAATTCTTAGGCCAAACAAGGTAAGCTTGCTCTCTTTTCCACAGGCTTTCCAATAATCTGAAGCTGATACATCCTGCCTCCCCTCCTCTCCTCCTCCCAAGTCGTATCCTCTCCATTTCCTCCATTCTTTCAATCCGTCTTTGGGAGGGCCCTTCAGCTCAATGTTCCTTGCCAGGCTGGTCACCTCCTTCTGGACTCCCTCCAGCTTGACCATGTCACTTCTAAAATGTGGCAGCTGGGACCACACGTAGTCCTCCAGATGTGCAGTGACCAGGCACGGCAGGACACGTACCACCCTTGTTCTGGACACTGCCCTTCTCTTAATGGGGCCTAGAAGTGAAAGAGTGATTTGGTTTTGATTTGTCTGCTGATTCCTATTGAGTTTGTGAGCCATAAAGACGTGCGTGCTTTGTTTTATTTTTTTTTAATTGACGTCTTGTTTTGACACAACAGATACTTTCTAACACATACCCAAACAATCCCCTTCACAAAGTACATTCCCTGGAAATAGTCAAACAAGTCTGCTTTGGCCTTTTCCACGTGAACTCTCACCCCCTCTCATACTTGCACAGTTCACTATTTTTAGCCCAAGTGCAAGACTTTATATTTATTTCTAACCATGATGCAATGGAAAGAGCTCTGGTTTTAGAGTCAGAAAACCTGGGTTCAAATCCCACCTCAGGCACTTACCATGTGACACTGGGCAAATTATTTCACCTCTTTGGGGCCTCAGTTTCTTCATCTATAAAATGAGAGGAAATGGTCCCCAAGGTACAGTGTGTCTCTACCTCTGTGATTCTATGATCTTACTAGCTTCATCCCACTGATTGAGCCTGTAGTTCTATCATGCAGTGGATTCATTCTCTCCTAGTTTTATGGCAGTCATAAATTCAGTGAGCATGCCTCTATGCTTTCATCCAAGCAACAAAAAACACCAGGATGGTGGCAAAGACAGAGGCCTAGGGGGGTTGTGGGAGGAGACGCTGATCCATGAATCAAAACTCTTCTGGTGCAATCAACCAGCTCTGAATCCACTTTGTGAAACTTAAGCCATATCTCTTTATTTTGCCTACAGGCTTATCAGGAGAAGCTTCTCTTTATTGCCTTACCTAAATTCAGGCACCCTATGTCAGTGGATGGAGAACTGTGGCTGGAGTGAGGAGGACCTGAGTTCAAATCCAGTCTCAGACAGGTACTAGCTTTGTGACCCTGGACAAGTCACTTAATCCTGTTTGTCTCAGTTTCCTCATTTGTAAAATGGGGATAATAATAGTACTTACCTGTCTGGGTTATTATGAGACAATAATTGTAACGTGCTTAGCATAGTAAGCACTATAAGAATGTTAGCTATCATTACTGCTGATTTACTGCTCTAGCCACCTGTCTAAAAAGAAATTAGATTAGTGTGGGTAGAATGATCTCTTCTGGATGATGAATCTATGCTGGCTCCTCCCTTTCAAAATACTCACAAATGACTATTTTAATGATCTGTTTTAAGGTTTTTTTTCTTTTTAAACCAAAAATTAACATCAAGGTCACCAGCCAGGAGCTGGTACAATGAGGCCCCAAATCCCCATGGTCTCTGGAGGTTGTTGTCAGCACCAAATGAGAAGGCGTGTGAAACACTCAATCAGCTTTTATTAGCTTGGGATGGGGTAGAAAGGGTGCTGACCTTGAAGTCATGGGACCTCATCCAAATCCTGGCCTTCCTGTTCTACTACCTCTGCCGGTCACTTCTCTGGACCCAGCTGCCTCATCTATAAAACAAAGGAATTGTACTAGATAATTGCTGAGGTCTCCTCTACTTCTAAGTCCTGTGACATTATGGTTTGAAGTATCCAATGTTTTCCAGTTTTTGAAAGTCAGGACATTTCATTAACAGTCCAACAATCACACCAGTGAGTTCTTTCAGTAGCCTAGGATGTAGGACATCCAGGCCAAGTACCTGAACTTGTTAAGAGCAGGTCGGGATTCACCCCAGCTCTTCCTGCTGGGTTCCATGGCGTGCTCTGATCCATGGGGTCACAGGGTCAAACACGACTGAACAACTGAGCGACAACACCATCGTTTCTAATTCCTCCATAAACAGTTTTGTTCTCTCCATCACGTTCTGAAAAAATTCCTCTTAGTAGAGAAAATAGAAACAAAAAAAGGAGTTGAGTAATTCTGCTTCCTTTCCATCCTCTGTCTTCCCATTTCACCAAGTAGGGGTCTTGTTCCTCCTTTGATCTTCCTCTTGCTTCCTCATAGCTAAACGTGCCCTCCTTCGTTGTCTTTAGCATTTACCAAAAGCTTTAGCACAGGCAGGGCTTTAACTTTCTTCATATTATCTTTTTTTTTTTTTGGTAAATAGTATTTTTTTTCCAATTACATGTAAAGTTAGTTTTCAACATTCATTTTTTATAAGATTTTGAGTTGCAAATTTTTCTCCCTTCTTTCCATCCCCCTTCCCCAAGACGGCAAACAATCTGATATAGGTTATACATGTGCAATCATGTAAACATATTTCCACATTCGTGATGTTGTGAAAGAAGAAACAGAACAAAATTTCCTATACTATCACCATTCTTTTGTATGTGTCTGTAGTTACTTGCCTGTGTTTCTATCTCTTGTATTTGTAAAATCTGAGTTCACTGGTGATCTCTCTATTCAGCCATGTAATTCTTGTTAAACACCTCTTCCTTTTTTTTTTCTTTTCAAAATCAATTTTGATTACACAACTAATTTTCATTCTTGGGAGCCTACCATTCCTTTTGACCGGCCTTTCCTTGTAAGTGCCTTGCAGCCCTGGATCCTTCCTAGCCTCTCACAGTACTCCTCCAATGCTGCTTTCCTAAGGTCCTGCATATACCTCTGACAGTGCTGGGGATGCCCCTCCTTATCTATCATCACAAACTAGGAGCACGTAGCCACTGTCTCCCAAAGTTTCCTTCATTCCTACTTCACTATTTTCCCTTTGTTAGTCAGAGCAAGAGTCAGCAAGATGGGGATTTATTTTGCTTGACTATGCATATTTATTACAAGGATTTTATTTTTCTTCCTTTTTTTTTTAATCCAGTTCAGGGACAAGGGGTATGAAGAAGAGAGAATAAATACTTGTTAATTGAAAAAAAAAACCCTTAAAAAGAAGAAGAACCCAGGGCCAGACAAGCCATATGCCCTCCTTCTTGTTTCCTCCATCTTTTGGAAGATGATATTATCAATTAGGTAAATCAAGAATTTACCAGCTGCTCTGCTTTTAGCAGACAGAGTCTTCCAGCAGATATCTGACTTGATAAAAGTTTCCTCTCACAAACCTAACCTGCTTCCATGCCACCTTTGTAGTCTGTGAGGACGCCATTAGCCAATTCCAGCAGCCTGCCCAGTGTTGCTTAGTATACTATGATGGTAGCTTTGATTCACCGTCTTCCTTCAAGTCACAATAAAATGCTTCGTTGCTTGCTTCTGTCATGGGGATTTCCACACAGGTGAATATCTCAATGTGCAATGCTACCCCATTGCCCTTTATGTGAAATCTGTTCTTTTGAATGAGGCTTATCCTTGCAATATCCCAGTCATGAACCACACCCCCCATTAAAACTTAATGATCTCTATGCACTGTATTTACCTCTCATATTAGGCGCTCGAGTTCATGACGCACACTTCATGCGTGTGCATGACATCTGTCCCTCTTCCTCATTATTGTTTCCTGGGGATTCCTGAACACCTCTTCCTGTTCCTCACCACCCTGTGTCATGTTTGCTGCCTCCTCTACTATCTAGTTGGACTACTGTACCCAGACCCTTTTCCCCTCTCGAATGGATTCTTTCATTCCATGTGTATTGTTTCTAGCCAAGAGCCTGCCCTTCTTATATCTTATGTGATAGTCCACAAAAAACTTTGATGCCATCTTCTTAACCTGCTAGTCACTTCCTACATCCTCTGTTCCCTTTTAAGGTCCTGACTTCAGTTGGTAACAGTGATGAAAATACCAGCTGTGCCTCCAAATCCTTCCATCACCTCCTTCTCCAGGGCTTCACAACCCCTAGAGATGCTTTCTAGGGTAGCACTGGTTCCCATACATATCTCCAAATGCTCAGAGATCTTTAGCATCCCTTTGTTCTACCTGTCCCCTCTTGACCCTCATATGCCCCTGCATTGGATTCCCTTTGGGCTTTTCTCCCTTGTCTTCCTCCTGGGTCTTTTTTCTCATTCTGTTAAGAGTCCCTTCCATCATCCCTGACCTTCTGGAAAGCAGAGAAGTCAACTCTCTGCTCTGTCTAACCCTGAGTGATTCCCATGATCAAACAGAGAAGACACCAAAGAGCCACTTCCTTCCACTCAAGAAGGAATCAAAGAATTTTAGATCTGGAAGGGACCTTAAGGATCATCTGGGCTAATCCTTTCATTCTGAGGATGAGCAAATGGGTTCAGGACACTTAGGTGATATCCAGGGCCACACGGGTAGTACCTGGCTGAGCAAGGACCAGAATCTAGGCCTTCTGACTTCTAGTGTTCCTTCCACTTTAGGAGTCATCAGTCTAGAGCTGGAAGGGACCACAGAGGCCATTTGGTCTGATGCCTTATTTTACAAATAAGGAAACTGAGGCCCAGGGAGGTTGTGACTTACCCAAGGTCACACAAGTAGTAAGCATCAGAGACAGGATTTAAATCCAGGTGCTTAGGCTCCAAGACTCTTTCAATTGTACCACACTGCCTTAACCATGAGGCCTACAGACAGCACCACCATGGACTGGTTAAACCAAAAAGACAACAGAAGCAGCTTAATTTCAGTAGGAAATAGCCTTGTCACTGTCCTCACCCCTGCTCTGCTCTATCCTGTTAAGCCATTTGCAATCTGAGCCACAGAACCTTGTGAGGATTAAAGAAGATATATGTTGGGATTTCTTAAAGTTTTGTTTTTTCTTGGTTTCTTAAAGTTTTGAAAAAAAACTTCAGGGCTAGGGTGCAGGCCTCTACTCTGGAGAGCAGAATTCACAGGAAACAATAATGAGGAAGCGGGGCAGATGTCATGCACATGCATGAAGTATGTGTCACGAACTTAAGAGCCTAACACAAGGGATCATTAAGTCTTACGGGGGGATGTGGTTCATGACTGGGATATTGCAAAGCAAGGATGTGCCTCACTCAAAAGAACAGATTTCACGTAAAGGTCAGTGGGGCAGCATTGCACATCAGGATGTTCTCCTTCCTGGTGTCCATTCCTTCTGAACCACAGTTTCTCCCGAATGTCTTTCTAGAGCTTCTCCTTTTCCTCCGTGCTGAGGTTGGGAGCCCTCGCTGTCTCATCCGCAGTCCCAGGTCCTGTAGGAGAACAGGGAGTCTGGTTTTACTAGGGAGCAGGGGGCTTATGGGTCTGGTGGCTTGTTTTTTTTTTCTCCCCCAAACTGAGATCCTTTTTAACTCTCTGGCCTTCTCCACAACTCTAGGCCCCATCCCTTTTTAGAAGAATTGTTGGGAGCAGGCACATTATCTTAGGAAATGACCAAGATGATTTATTAAAAAAAAAAAACACCACACCTATCATGGTGATAACAACTAGCATTTATATGGCACTTTATGGTTTGCAATGTACTTTACAGATATCTCATCTTCACAACAACCCTTGGAGTAGGCACTGCTATTTTACAAATAAGGAACTGAGGCAGACAGGTTAAATGCCTTGCCCAGGGTCACCGAGCTAATCAGAAGTCACATTTGACCCCATCTCCTTGTGACTCCAGGTCTAGCATTCTATCCACTGCACCACCTAACTTTACAATGTGGGCCCTATGACTCACCTTGCTATGTCTTGGTAATGTTTTTTAATAATGCTTGTTGATCGACTTTTCTATACACACAGACAATGTCAGAGTGGAAACAACACTGGACTTGAAGTCCACAGGGCCCTGGATTTGACCCATGCCTTTGATATTTATGAGCTGCTGTGTGATCACAGGCGAAATCTGTGTGTAGGTTTACACATCTGCAAAACTGAGAAAAGAGGAGCAGCTAGGTGGTTCAGTGGACAGAATGCCGGGTCTGGAGTCCAGAAGACCTGGGTTCAAAACTGGCCTCAGACACTTACTAGCTATGTGACCTTGGGCTAGTCACATAACCCTGTTTGCCTCAGTTTCCTTATCTATAAAATGGGCTAGAGAAGGAATTGGCAAACCACTCCAGGAGCTTTGCCAAGAAGACCCCAAATGGGATCATGAAGAATTGGACATGACTGAACACTACTGAACATCACACCACCAAAACAGAGATAATTATTCTTGTCCTATTTACCTCTGGGGTTTCTGTGAAGCTCAAATTTGTCTGTAAAGCAATTTGTGAATATTAAACACTACGTAAAATGTCAACTATTCCTAATAGGTTGAGACTTGTAATTTCATTGGTGTGGGGAATTCCTGGTATGGAAATGCCCTCCAACAACAAGGTTGTAAATGATGGCCTTGCCTAGGGCCCTGAGAGCTAAAATTGTTCATCTTCACAGTCTATGTCAGAAGTGACACTCGAACCCAGGTCTTTCTGACTCCAAGGACAGCTCTTCAGACATTACAACAGGCTGCCTCCCCTGTTATTATTATTATTATTATTAAATTATATATGGGAGGGACCATGAGGCTGAAGGGAATCACAGAGCTGATTTTTCTCAGTCATCTCTCTGCCCAGGAACAGGGTTTCCTCCTTCCTTATTGAACTAGGCTAGGCAGTGGTGTAGACAGTGCTGGGCAATGGTGTAGACAGCTTGGTGAATGAAATCCCTACATGTAAGATTGCTGTGTCTGTGAGAGTAATGCTTGTAGTTTGACATATTAAGGGACTATAGTCCATTCCTGTGTGTCCTTGCACCCTAACTGTAAGTACTTCTAGCTCCCCATGTAGGCCGACCATATCCCTATGTGGGGCCCGAGGAGACCTTGGAGTAGAAGTGGGGGAAGACTAAACGAGGGAGAGAACACCAAGGGAAGGGGGCAGAGTCTGTAAGAGATGATGAAGAGGCAGAATGCTGGTCATCTGTGCCCAGGACCGTGGGACATTCCATAGTTTAAGCACAGGTTCAGGGACGGCTAGAAAGAGCACTTAGGAACACTGGTTTGCCAACTTCAAAGCCTTCTGTAAATATCAGTTATTATGATTATTATTGCAGAAAGTCAGGGACTCGGGCCTGCTCTTCTTGCCTTTTTGCGCTCAGCAGACACACAGACATGCCAGGCTCCTGATCAGGTCTCTCAACCTCAAAGGATTCTTGGTGAGCAGATGGTGGAGAAACACACAGGCATTTTGCAGGAGTCACCTGACTTTAGCTTCCTAGCTCTTAACTGTGACAGAGAGAGTGGGGTTCCTTTCTTCCCGAAGTAGAGGGCACCTTAAAGTCTGGGCTAGCCAAAGATGAAGGCGAGGTATAAGACAGAGAGGAAAGTAGAGGCCAGATAAGGAGAGCAAATATGTTCTGTATAAGTAAAGGGGAAAATAGGAGGAAAAACTAAAATTGTAAGGAGTAGGTTTGTCCAAATTAGATAATCTCATCCCTGCCTTATTCTAAACATTTTGTTTGGAAAATTATTCACCGGATGTGGAAGGGGAGACGCATGAGATGCCCCTTACCAGTGACGTGGCCAGGAGCTGGAGGCCGCATGAAGCCTTGTGTAGTTCTCTCCAAAGGTCCAGTCTTCCTCTGGAGCTTAAAGGAAGGTGTCCATCTGTGAACATACAACATCTGATCTGGAACGGGGCATGGGCGTGATGAAAGAGCGCACGGGTGGGATTGAGGGGAACCCAGGCAGCCCGTGACACCAAAATGTCTGGCTGTCTTCTGCTTACTTGGCCATTGGCACTGAAGGAAACAGGGCAGTGCTAAGTTGGAGGGCTCTGAGTCCCAGGAAGAGCCCTAAGTACCAAGCTCTGCCTCTCCTAGGATAGCAGAGGACATCCAGAGACACAGAGGTCATCTCCTAAAAAGCCGATTGAGCTTAGAGAATGACATCTCTTTCACTAACTAGAGCACACACTCCTTACCCTGGTCCCTTACCTGGGTAGGATGATCTTGTTAGGCAGTTTCTCAGCAGGGTTCCCACTCAAGGAGCTGAGAGGTCTGGCTCTGGGTTCTAGGCTTAATCTTTGGGCCTCAGGAAGTGCTATGGGGCAAGATGAGATTAGAAGTCAGGCCCTGGTTCAGTGGCCGAGTCTTCTCCAGAAAGGCCTCCCTTTCCGGCCTTCAAGCTCTCCTCCAAGATCCAGAGTCTCTGGGTGGAGTTTTTCAAGCAATAATTATTTATTGACCCTTTCTCATGTGCCTCTGTGCCATTGTGTCAAGGGCTGTGGGATTTCTATGCTTTGCCATTAAAAGAAGAATGCTACGAAAACCTGAGCTCAGGAGATCCAAACTGAAGGAGAATCTGTAGGAACCAAGGAAGAATTAGCCTAGAGCGGGGCTCTTAACCTAGGGTCCATGGACCCCCAAGAGGTCTGTAGATAGATTATAGGCACCTGTTAACTCAGATGGCAAAAAAAAATTACATCTTTATTTTCACTAACCTCTCACTGAAACTGTGATTTTCCTTCAGTTATTTAAAAACATTCTAGGAAGGGGTCCAATGATAAAAAAAAATGGTTTAAGAATCCCTATCCTTTGCCATTCTCCAATAGATACATGGACAAAGGATATGAAGAAATAGTTCTTATGAGAAGAATCACAAAGTATTCAAAGCCACATGAAAAAAAATACCTCAAATCACTAATAATATAAATGCAAATCAAAACAACCATGGGTTGGGGCAGTGGATAGAACTCTGGCCTGGGAGTCAGGAGGACCTGAGTTCAAATCTGGCCTCAGACATTTGACATTTATTAGCTATGCGACCCTGGGCAAGTCACTTAACCTCAATTGTCTCACCAAAAAGCAAAAAACCAAAAACACAAGCCTGAGGTTTTACCTCACACCCTGCAAATTGTCAAAAATGACAAAAAGTAGCAACAGTCAATGCTGGAGGGGTTGAGGGAAGATAGGAACACCAACACATTGTTGGTGGAACTATGAAATGGTACAAGCATTTTGGAAAGTAGTTTGGAATTATACAAATAAAGTGACTAAAGTGTCCATATCCTTTGAACCAGAAACTCCATTATTAAACTTATACCCCAAGGATTAGAAGAAAGTTCCCACATACTCCCAAATATTCATAGCAGCACTTCTTGTGATAGCTAGGAATTGTAAACAAAGTAGATGCCCATTGACAGGGGAATGGCTCAATAAACTGTTGCACATGAACGGAATGGAACATCACCGAGCTGTAAGAAATGATGCGTGGTGAGCACCGACAAGCATGGAAAGATCCACATGAACTGATGCAGAGTGAAGTAAGCAGAACCAAGAAAACAACTTACACAACAACTACAACAATGTAAATGGGAAGAACAATCACACACCAAAAAATAAAAGGTGAATAATAAAATTATAAAGGTCAAGCAAGGCTCGAATGAAGAGCTCTGAGAAGACATTCCCAACCTCTCCCTTCATGGAGGAGGCAGGAGGTCCACAGGTGTTACCTGTTGCACAAGCCTTTGGACTTTTTCCGATATTGATCAGTTGTGCTCATTTTTTTTTCCTCTCTGAAAACAGTATTTATCATATGGCATGGCTCTTTGTGGGGGAGGAGGAGAGGGATACCTGACCTAACTATGTAAGAAACAGAAAATAACAATAAACATGTAAAAAAGAACCCTGTTTCTTTTAGAGGGACTGAGGCTATGGGAGATTCTCAAAGGCAAGAACAAAGCAACACAAATAAAAATCTGAGATTCTCAGATGCAGCTGAAGCAAGAAAGGGAAGAACCATAACTATCACGGAGCCACTGAGACTTTGCCCCAGTGTGCTTATAACTAGGCCAGGGGATGAATTATGGAGGACTATCAAACACAGGTAGCGCCCCCCCCCCAATGTTATTCTTGGGAAGAAAGTATGTCTCCTTCCTGTCCTGAGGCTAGGCCAACATCTCTTCCCCCCTCTCCCCACAAGCGCCCTGTAACTATAATTGTAATACTTTTCTTCTAGGACAGGCTACTGCCAGCACGTGGCCATACTTAATGAAGAAGGGCTTTCTCAGACTGTCTGGGGACCTGTGTCACTGCTAGACACCCCAGATTAGCAGTGATTGCAATGCATTTTGGGGGTCTATGAGGATCTCTGCCCCTCCCACTCCCATTCCCAATTATAGTTCTGGGAAAGGGAATTCCTAGAACAACAGTGCCTGTATGAGTAAATTTCCAAAAAAAGAAAGAAGAAGTAAAAGGTACCAGGGAGATTGTAAAAGGACAAAGTCTGGGGGAAGATCCCAGGAATCAGCTATCATGTGGGTGGAAAGAATAGGCCAGTTGGGAGATCTGGGTTCTTGTCCCAAGTCTGCCATTAACTGGCTCTATGATTTTGGACAAGTTATTCAATCTCTCTGGGACTCACTTCCAAACTCTTCCATAAAATGGAGATAATCTCTATCTCCCTCACAGAGTAATTATGAGGTTCAGAGAAGATAATGGAAAGAAAGGGGCTTTTAAAAAAAGGAAAATTAAGTAAATAAAGTATGATCCAAATATGAGTGATTAAGAGCTGGGCAGATTCCAGGGAGTAAAACCTGGGAATTCAGATTGTCCCAGTTTCCTTTGCCCTATTTTTCCCATGGAACATACCGGCACCGCTGCTTGGGACTTGCCAAGAGAGACGAGTCTGTCCTTCTGGTGATGTTGGGCGCAGGATTTCAGAGCTGTTACTGTGCCACAGACAGGGGGAGGATCAAACAATCAGACTTAAATGATTATGGACTTTTAGAACTAGACGCATCTTAGAGAATCATAAGGTAACCCACTGATCCTTCAGCTGAGGTACAGAAAGATGATAGAAGCAATCAGAAACAGCCCTTTGTTGTATTATTTCTTCACATTTAGGAAGCAATAGGAGTTCAAATCTGGCCTCAGACACTTACCAGCTGTGTGAGTCACTAGGCAAGTCACTTAACCCCATTTGCCTCAGTTTCCTCATCTGTCAAATGAGCTGGGGAAGAAAATGGCGAACTACTCCAGGAGCTTTGTCAAGAAAACCCCATAGACAGTATGGTCCATGGGGTCACAAAGAATTGGACACGACTGAACAGCAAACGTATAAGTCCCTTGTATTTGCTTTGCATAATATTCTTATGTATGTACCTGTTGTTTTTCTCCAAAAGAATCTAAGTTCCTCGAGAGCAGAAATTACTTTGGTTTTTGGTCTTACTCTTAATAAATACTCGTTGATTGTTCATTTAAGGGATCTGAAACTTTGGCATCTGTCTCTGTGACTGCAGTGCTGTGTTGTAATCTGTCTATGTCTGGCTGGTCCTCTTCCTTTCTACCACCATGGTGTCTGTTATCAGCTGTCACCACTTCTAATCTCTTCAACTGCAGCAGCTATTTCTAACATCCACCATCACTTCTGCTGTCTGCTGCCTCTTCTATTTGCCCATTCTTTTGTGGCATTGAGGTGGCATGGTGGAGAGAGAGAGAGAGCTCGCCTTGGATTCAGGAACTCATTGAGTCATTTCAGTTGTGTCCAACTCTTTGTGACCTCATTTGGGGTTTTCTTAGCAAAGATCCTGGAGTGGTTTGCCATTTCCTTCTCTATCTCCCTTTACAAATGAGGAAACTGAGGCAAACAGGGTTAAGTGACTTGTCCAGGGTCACACAGATAGTGTTTGAGGCCACATTTGAATTCAGGAAAATGAGTCTTCCTGACTCCAGGCTGACACTCTACCCATGTGCCACCTAGCTGCCCCGGCTTCAAAATCCTGCCTCAGATACTTACTAGCTATGTGACCCTGGGCAAGTCACTCAATCTCTGCCTCAGTTTCCTCATCTGTAAAAAGAGGGCTGATAATAATAGCACCTACCTCTCAGAGCTGTTGTGAGGTTTAAATGAGATAACTTGTGTAATGATCTTTGCAGACCTTAGAATGCACATACATACTAGCTGCTAGTCATCATCATCATTATTATTATGCTACTTCTCTTGTCTATTTCTTTTCCCTTCTCCCCAAACCCTCGTTTTCACAGGGAGTGGATATCGATCACAAGCATCGCTAGGAAATGAAACCGCTTTCTCCCCTGATTGGCAAACAAACCGTTTTCCACAATTTCAATTTTCTTCTTTTCTTTCTTCCCACAGTCCTTTTGTGGGGACCTCTTAGCTATCAGAACTTCTTATCTCTTTCCCTTAGAACCCCCAAAGAAGTAGCCATTCCAGGGGGAGCTGTACTGAGCATCTCCTCATCTCAGACGCGAGGAATCTGGTCATCTCTTACGTCCTGGGACCATGCGTCTGTCTTCCCCCGAGGGGCTCTCACCTCCGGTAGAAAGTGGCCTCCCGTTCAAGGCAGCCACTCAGCTTTCTGCACTGGGCTCCTGCGAGGTTGTGGGGGGCTGGGGAAGCGACATCCTGAGAAGAGGCCAAAAGCATGTCTCAACACGGACTCCTCTTGTCTCTGCTCCTATTTCTCCGCTCTTCCTCACCTGTGAACCCTCTCCCTTCTTTGGGCTCTCCCCAGCCACTCGCCCCACCTTTGCCCCTTCCTTCCGTAATTGTCTGGGCTCTGCTCCACGTACCTCAGGTATTTTTCTCTTGTCTGGGTTCAGCCTCAAGAGGTCCCACTGTAACGCCCCATCGTACTTCTTCCAGGGACTCCCAGCCAGCTGCAGAGACAAACCATGGTGGGAGTGATTCTCCTCCCCTTCTTCCTGCCTTCTCCCCCTGTGACTTTCTCTTCCTGCTCAAGCAACTGCGGAGTGATTTAATGAAAGGATGTCTTTGGGGCTCCGTCCGTATGGCAGGGAAAAGGGATGACTATCAGCCCCAGGCAGAGCCCTCCTTCCCTGGCATTCTGAACAACCGCCTAGGGCCCCATTGCTCCTTACAGTCCATGATGGGCTATGTGGGAGCCCGTCCTGCAGAAGCAGCAGCAGCCGGGGGGGGGGGGGGAAGGGTCCCCTGCTTACATACACCCAGACCATAGGAAGCCATTTGTGCCTGGTCCAGAGAGTTCCACTCACTGTCCCCACTTTCTATTCGTCCTGAGGACTCCAAGGAGTCCAGTCCTACTGTCGTGGGAGGAGAGAAGAACAAAGACAATCTCATCTCTTGGGACTCACCTGCCTCCCTGAAGGTAGAAACTCTTGTTTTTCCTTCAGATTTTTTAACCCCTCCAGGGTAGGGGGATCCTTTGGACCCTGAAAACAAAGGACCCTGGTAGTGAGAAATGAGAGGCTGGAACACTAGATTTGGGGTCAGCCTTCCTTTTCTATTGGTAGCCCCAGCGTTTAGCACATAGAAGGCACTTAATAAATGCTTTATTCGTGGATTTATTCATTCACTCACAGAGGTGAAGTCACATGGGTAGTAAATAGGCAAGTTGGGATTTGAACTCAGTTCCTCTGACTCCATCGTTCTTTCTAATATATTGCACCACTCTTCACTGCCCCAATGTCTCCCGAACCCCAGGTCCCATGGGCATTACTCACTAATATGGTTCCAGGGGATAGGAAGGAAGCAGGATTGGTGTCCCTTGTCCCCAAGGGTTGTTCCCCACTTGACTCCCAGTGTTGCAGGGGGATGTTCTGCTTGACTGTTTGCAATGGGGAGAAGATGGTGGTGGAAGGAGTCCAAGGCTGGAAGGCGATCCTCTTCTGTAGGTTTGTCCTGTCAGCCAGTTTTGTTCCTGACCCCAGGCCTTCTGGGGGCCTCTTCTGGAGGGATGGGACTCGTCTACTTCTCTTTTCCATGGTCTTGGACCTTAAGCCTTCTGTTTCTATCTGCTCCAGAAGCTTCTGGTCAATCTGTGGGCCCAGCATAGAGACCAGGGTAAGACCAGGCCATTGACCTGGGTTGTGGGCTCTGAGCTGAAATAGTCTTCTCCCAAACCCAGTCCTCCAAAGAACCCCTGGTTCTCTGTGGTTCCCATCTTTACCTTGCCCCCAGTTTCAGGAGATTTACCCTCCCTGTCACCCACTCCTTTACAACAGCACTTCATTCAACCAACATTGACAAGATTTGGGGGCAGTACCAGATGGGAACGGGACAGAAAGAGGTGATACTGAAGGGTGGAAGGTCTTGGAGGGATGTTGAGTCACAATATGATACCAAGAAGACAGACCACCACCACCCCTGACTTGTAACTAGAGCATCTCTATTCTGCCTTGGGTCCTGGTTCTCTCCTTTCCACCCCTTGGCCTCATGCCTCAGTCTTCCTCTGCAGCGGTCAAACTTCTCTTCCTGAGAGGCCAATATCTTCTCGAGGTCCTGGTGCTTTCTGAGTAGCTCTTCTACATCCGACACCGAGTTCTGAAAAGAAGCAGGGCTGAAATGAGGCCCAGATGCCCAACCTTGTGCCAACCTACATCTTCCCAGCCTTGTTTAGATTGTAAGCTCCTTACTATGCCCAAAGGGCTACAAAAATGTGCATACCCTTTGATCCAGCAATAGCACTTCTAGGGCTATATCCCAAAGAGATCAAACAAATGGGAAAAGGACCCACATGTACAAAAATATTCATAGCAGCTCTTTTTGTGGTGGCAAAGAATTGGACATGGAGAGGATGCCCATCAATTGGGGAATGGCTGAGCAAGTTGTGGTATATGAATGTAATGGAATACTATTGTGCTATAAGAAATGATGAACAGGCTGACTTCAGAAAAACCTGGGAAGACTTATATGGTCTGATGCTGAGTGAAGTGAGCAGAACCCAGAGGACTTTGTATACAATAGCAGCCACACTATGCAATGACTCAGATTGTTAAAGTGAACCCTTCTCAGCATTACAAGGATCTAAGACATCTCCAGAGGCCTCAGGATGGGAAATGCTGTCCACATCCAAAGAAAGAACTATGGAAGTCAAATCCCTATCACTTATTTTTACCTTCTGTTGAGTTTTGTTTCATCTTTCTGATGGTTCCTCCTATTGGTTTTAACTTTTACTTACAACTTCACTAATGTGAAAATATGTTTAATGGATATGTAAATGTAAAGCCTATGTCAGATTGTGCACCATCTTGGGGAGTGTGGGAGGGGAGGAGAAAAAGGGAGAAAAAATTTTCAACTCAAAAGCATGTGGAAAAAAAAATAAAATAGATTGTAAGCTCCTTGAGGGCAGGCATTGTCTTTTGCCTCTTTTTGTACCCTCAGCACCTAGCACAGTGCCTGGAACACAGTAGGCACTTAATAAACTGATTGTTTCCTGTTACTCTTCTTCATGTACTCAGTGTTCCAGCCAAACTGGTTCCCCAGATATAACCCGCCATCTTTCACTCTCACCAGTTTGCCCAGGCTGATCCCTGTGCTTGGAATTCCCAAGCCTGCTCTTCATCTTCTTTCAAAGTTCAACACAAGTGCCACCTCTTACATGAAGCCAGCCTTGATCTGACCTCCCACTCTTCCCCAAGCATAAAATGTTCCCTTCCCTCTTCAAATTCTCCCAGCACTTTAGGATCTTTCCTTGTTTCATCATATTCTACAGATTATACATACATAGACACATGACATAGGCTCTGTTCTGTAGTGCAAACTCTGCATTATTTTTCATTTTTGTGTTCCCACCACCCTTCGCTGTACCAGCATACAACATTCCATCTCCCACCTCAGTACCTTTGTATGAGCTGTGCCCCATGCCTGGAATGTACTCCCTTCTTCACCACTGCCCCTTAGGATCCTTGGTTTCTCTCAAACCTTAAATACTCCCTACTACATGGGACCTGCTGATTCCCCCCAGTGCTTTCATCTCTCCCACCTGCTCCCAAATATTCTGTATTTACCCTGTACTGTACTTATATCTATATCTATATCTATAGATATAGATATATAGATATGTCCTCAATACCCCCCCATAGACTATAAACCCTTTGAGAACAGGGATTATTTCATTTCTGTCTTTGTATCTCAGTGCCCAACACAAAGCAGGTGCTTTATTTTTTAATAAGAAAAGATAAAGAACATGCTTAATTGAATAAGCAACAAAAGGTAAGAAATGGACAAATGATACAATCTAAAATCCACTTTACAGAGAAAGACTTTTTTTTTTTTTTGGTGAGGCAATCAGGGTTAAGTGACTTGCCCAGGGTGACATAACTAGTAAGTATCAAGTGTCTGAGGGCAGATTTGAACTCAGGTCCTCATGACTCCAGGGCCAGTGCTCTATCCCTAGGGCCAGTGCTCTATCCCTTGTGCCACCTAACTGCCCCCAATTAATAGTCTTTTATGAGAACTTTTAGCTTTGGCCCTTCTTATTTTGAAAGGAGCAAAAGGTTTGCCTTGCACATGAGACACGATAAATATTTGTTGAATTACTTTGTTGCATCAAATTCCTGGACCGGTGGCCTGTCTTTACTTGCCTCCCCATCAGTCCTGTTTGGGCAGAGGCCCCAGCACTGAAGCCAGGGCCCCAAGGGAGGCGGAAGGTGGGGGGCAGGGTGTTGACTCACCCCCAGGTTGGGGTCCAGGAGAAGGCCCTCTTTCGAGCTCAGCCAAGTGTCAGCCTTTTCTAGCTCCTGCCGGAGCGTCTGCAGCTCCAAGTTCTCTTTGTACAGCCCATGGCGACGTCCCCACTTTTCCTGCAATTCCTGCAGCTGCTCTTCCAGTTCTTGGAGCCATTCCTTCACCTGGATGATGAGGGCGAGGATGAAGATGATAGTTAACATTTATAAACCATTTTAAGGTTTGCAAAGTGCTTCACATGTTATCTGAGATAGGCGGTATTATTTATACCCATTCTTCAGATGGGGAAACTGAGGCACAGAATGGTTAAGTGATTTGGCCAAGGTCACACCACTAGCAGTTGTATAGGACGGGATTTGAGCTCAATGCTCAAGACTCCAAGCCTGAGGCTCTATCTCCTATGCCACCAAGCCGCTACAGAAGACAGAGGATGGGCCCAGGTCGGCCGGACTGGGCAAGGCTGGACCATCCATGAGACAGAGGCCTTGGGTTCCTAGCTCCCCCCACACTCTGAGCTCCCATTCTTCCACATCCTCACCCCCAGATTTCCCTCTCCTTGCTGGGGCTCCCTCCCAAAGCCAGCCTATCCTTGACTTCTGTTCCCATCTCTTCTACTGCACTGACCTCTTGGGCCATAAAATGGCCGCTGCCTGCCAGCTGCTCTCCTTCTCGCTGAGCAGCCTGCACCAGAAGCCGGTGTTCTTCAATGTCCTCCCCGAGCCCTTCGTGCTGCAGCAACTGTCGCTCCGCCCTGGTCACGTCCCCGAACGGCTCTTCCAACGTCGCTAACCTCTGCATCTCTCGGGTCAGCCCTCTGGGGGGCAAAGAGACTTGGATCAGAGCCTGGAGAACCCAGAAGGGTGTCATCATCACAAAGGGCATGCTTTCTTGTCCCCTTCTCCAAAGGAGACAGGGCGGTCCATTGGGAAGACCACTGGCTCTGGAGTCAGAGAACCTGATTTCAAATCCTAACCCTGATGCTTATTGGCCATGTGACCGTGGGCAAGTACTTTATTTCTCCAGGCCTCAGTTTCTTCATGTGTATAAATGAAGTCTAGGTTAGATTAGTGGCCTCTTGGGTCCTTAGAGCTATAATTGTCAAGTAAATGTGAGAGTGAAAAACAAAATGTACATTTGGTGAGAGCAAAGGACCACCAATGGACATCCCCTGTGGGCCACCTTGGGAGAAAGTGAGGGAAGCCTCTCAGCACTGTTGCTTGGGTCTAGCAGGGGTGTGCCAGAGCCAGCTTAAATGGGATCTTAGGAGCCAGGCTCCTGAGAACCGATTGTCAAATTTTCAGAGTGAACATTTATGCCCAGGAAATCTGCAAACATGGCAAATCAGGGTCTGATTTACTGTCTTGTCGATTGTCCAGACTTAAGTCTGGAAAGTGACGGAGAAAGTGTCAAAAATGCAGATTAAACTTCAAAGTGTTTCCTGTGCACAGTTCTTTCCTGGAGAGTGGGTTGTTAAGCATTCCCCAGCACGCTCTTGATCCCGAGCTGAAAGGCTACCGGATAGATGAGGTATCCAATGAAGAAGCATCCTTCCCCACACCCCAACCTCTACACCACACCTGGTAAGTGATCTTTCAGCCTTTGTCTGAAGACCACCAACAAGGAGGAACAGCTCTACTTTTGGACAGCAATCGTTGGTAGGAAACTTTTCTTGGCATCAGGCTTAAACTGGGCTCTTTGCCAGAAGGCCCAGTGTTTCCCAGGTCTACCACCCTCTTGGGGCTTTATTCCTCTCACACCTGACAGCCTTCAAGTATTTGAAGTCCTGAGTCCTCTCTTCCAGCTGCTTCAGTTGACCCCCCCCCCCGGGCATGAACTCAAAGCCCTTCACCATGCTGGCTGCCTTCCTCTAGATGTTCTCCAGCTTGCCTGAGTCTCCTCCCCAGGATGTCTCCTCTCGCCCACCCCCTGCCCAGATCAGACACAGTACTGCCAGTGGGGTCTGACCAGGTCAGAGCACAGCGGCCCAGCCTGTGCGAGGCTGGGCTGGAACCAGACTCAGGCTCTATGGAGGGGAGGGAATGACTAGGCCAGCCCCCACTCACAGCAGCTCTCTACAGCGGCTTAGGAAGACGTGGCCACGTTCAGCTTGTTGCAGCCACTGGCTTCGATTCTGGGCCTTTTTGTCCAGCGCGCTCCAGGACTCCTGCACCTCTGCCAGTCTCTCGGCCAGGCTTTCCTGAACGGCCGGGTACAGCCGGCCCAGCCAGCCTGCTTCAGCCCGCACCCGGCCCACTTCCTTCTCCATGGCTACCAGCTCCCGCTGCAACCAAGGAACATTAGCAGACCACACTCCCCTGGGATTTGTGCTCCCTGGCCCAGAATCCTCCTTCTCCCCTCCTTTCCCCCTCCCTCTCCTCTCTCTCTTCTCTCCTTCTCTCTTTCCTCCTCTCCTTTTTACTCTCTCTCCTTTCATTTTTTCCTGTCTTCACCCCTAGACTCTCCCCCCTTCTCTCTCCTCCTCCTCCTCCCTCCTTCCCTTGCTCTCCTATTCTTCCATATCCTCAACCCTAGACTCCCTACCTCTCCTTCTCCTCTGTGTTCTTATTCTCTCTCTCTCTCCCTCTCTCTCCCTCCTCCTCCCTCCATCCCTCTCTTATTCTTCCAATCTCAACCCTAGACTCCTGACCTCTCCTTCTCCCCTCTGTTCTCTCTCTCTCTCTCTCTCTCTCTCTCTCTCTCTCTCTCTCTCTCTCTCTCTCTCTCCCCTCCCTCCCTCTCTCTCCCTCTCTCTCTCTCCCTCCTCCTCCCTCCCTCCCTCTCCTATGCTTCCAGTCTCAACCCTAGACTCCCCATTTCTCCTCCTCTGTGTTCTCATTCTCTCTCTCTCTCCTCTCTCTCTCTCTCTCTCTCTCTCTCCTCTCTCTCTCTCTCTCATCCTCTCTCCTCTCTCTCCTCTCTCCTTCCCTCCCTCCCTCCCCTCTCCCACTCTCTTGCACCCCCCTTGCTCCCTTACACCTCGTCACAGCCCAGAAGGTTGTGCTAACTCAGGCCTGTGGGAAGGGGAATCTGCTGTCCCACTCTCCCAGATCTCAGGTTCCCTCACCTACCTCCAGGTTCCTTTGGTGTCGTTGAAGGGCCTGCACAGATGACAGGTTGTGGCCATAGTCCCCTTGACCCAGCACAGTGGCCTTTTCCTGTATCCAGCTCCATAACTCAGCCACTGCCTGATCAAAGCCATGGACCTCTCTGGCAGCCACCAGGTTCTGGGAAGACAGTAAAAGAACTGGAAGGTGTGACTGGACAGACCCCTAGCTCTGGAATCAGATGTTATTGTTCAGTTGTTTTTCAGTCATATCTGACTCGACCTCATTTGGGGCTTTCTTGGCAAAGATACTGGAGTGGTTTGCCATTTCTTTCCCCAGCTCATTTTACAGATGAGGAAACTGAGGCTAACAGGGTTAAGTGGCTCACCTAGGATTACACAGCTAATAAGTGTCTGAGGCCAGATTTGAACTCGGGTCTTCCTGATTCTAGGCATCTACTACACCACCTAGTTGCCCAAGAGCTCTACATATATTGTCCCACTTGAGCCTCACCATAAAGTGGTTCCATTAGTATCACCATTTTACAGATGAGGAAACTGAGGCTCGAGTAGTTAAATGGCTTGGCCAGGGTCATGTAACCAGTATCCGACGTAGGACTTGAATCCACATATTTCTGTCTCCAGATGCAATAAACCGCTTCACTTCCTCTACTATACTGCCAATGCCTTGCCCATCACAGGTATGGAAGTATAGGATTTAGAGCTGGAAAACACTGTAGAGGCTATTTAGTCTAATCCCTTATTTTACAGATCGGGAAACTGAGGTCTGGTAAGGTGAAGGGATTCATTCAGGGTCGCAGGGTCTAGCAGTTCAGAGGCTATCTGGTCCAACTGCCTTATTTTACAGATAGGGAAACTGAGGTGAAGCAGGGTCACAGGACCACAGATCTAGCACTTCAGAGGCCATCTGGTCTAATGGCCTTATTTTACATATGGGGAAACTGAGGCCCAGTGAGGCAAAGAGACTTTCCCAAGGTCATGTAGGTAGCTAAGTGGCAGACCTAGGACTTGTCTTCTTACTTAGAATCTCATACTCCTTCTCCTAAAACCACAGCACAAGAGATCAGGGGGTTGCCCAAAACAGAAGTGGTAAAAGGGTTTTTGCTTAGCCTGACAATAAAAAGACTGATTTCCACAAAGCTTGGGAGAAAACCAGCCTCGTTTCTTGGAATGCCTCAATTGTTAGCTTAGAATGTATTTTTCCTTCTTGCCACTGATGAACAAGAAAAAAAAATAATAAACTCCCGTAAATCCTAGATCTTTAAATGGTAACCTGGTCTCCTTGTATAAGGAATATCTAAAGCCCTAAGTAAGAGTTTTAGCAACCGAGGCAAATTGGGGGTGCACTGCACTGAGCAGGGGAAGGGCTTCTAAGGTATGACTACCATTCTGCACGCTTGTGGCAGAGATACGTTGAACACAGAGGTCACGGAAGCAGGGAAGTTGAGGAACTGGGAGGCCTGGATGTTCAGAGGGAAAAAGCCTGGGATGTAGAAGACAATAACTTATTGGGAGCTGGGGGGGGGGGATACCTGAAGGTCCATAGATATGATAAGAAGGATCTGGGAATGATGGGGTGAGCTGTAAGGGACCAGTGGTGATTGGTGAGTGATGCTGGCAGAAGGCAGGCCTTAAAGTGGGGAGCAAAGTCTATAAACTCAGTCTCCTTGCCTTGAGCATTTTAGGGAGGGGGAGTGAAGGAGCAGCCAGCCTTAGAGAGCGAACCAAGAGCCGTGTGCCTTCTGGAGAAAGCTAGGTTTCAGTGAGCATCAAGGCATCTTGGGATAGTTGAAAGATCATTGTTTCTGGAGTCAGAGGTCCTGGGTTCAAATCCAGCTTCTGATGCTTACTATCAGAGTGACTTTGGGCAAGTCATTTAGCTTCCCTGGGATTGCCTCTTCATCTTTAAAAAATGAAGGGATTGAATCTGAGATCCCTTCCAGGCACTGGGCCTGGAGTCAGGAAGACCCGAGTTCAAATGCTGACCTCAGACACTTACAAACCCTATGGCCCTGGCCAAGTCTGTCTGCCCTATTTACTCATTCGCCAAAAGAGGATTAATAAAGCACCTCCCTCCCGGGGTCGTTGTGAGGATACAGTGAGATCAGCTTTGTAATGGAAGGAAGGAAATGAGCATTTACTAACCCCCTACTACTTACTGCCTGGGACTGTGTTAAGCACTTTGCAAATATTGCAAAGCACTTTGTGAATCTTTGTGCTAAAAAATTAGCTATCATTATTATTTATTATTAATTATCTTATGAATGTGAGAGGAAGATCTAAGATGAAGAGTTTTAGCAACGGTAGAGAGTTGCAAAAGGAATGGTGGGAAGGGAGCAGAAAAAGATAAGGGGTGGGGGAGGGATAGGACTGAGTTATCTGTGGGGAGGGGCACAGGGTCATCCGTTTTGCTGCTGATTTTGCTGCTGCTGCTGCTGCTACAGTCTAAGCTGGGCCCAGAACTAGGTGGCCTTATATGTATGCAGTCTAAGTTGGTGGAAAAGAGCCCGCTGGGAGGCCATGAGGGTCAATGGACCCTGGTGGGGTGGCAGCCCAGGGGCCAGGGGTGTTGGTGTTTTGTGCAAAAGCCCAGCCACCCTATGCTACTTTCATCTCTCTCTCTCTCTCTCTCTCTCTCTCTCTCTCTCTCTCTCTCTCTCTCTCTCTCTCTCTCTCTCTCTCTCTCTCCCCCATCTCTCTCTCTATCTCTCCATCTCTCTCTCTCGCTGTCTCTCTCTCTCTCTCTCGCTCTGTCTCTCTCCCCCATCTCTCTCTCTATCTCTCCATCTCTCTCTCTCTGTCACTCTGTCTCTGTCTCTGTCTCTCTCTCTCTCTCTCTCTCTCTCTCTCTCACACACACACACACACACACACACACACACACACACACACATACATACATACACACACAGTCTTTATTTTCTAGGCTACAAAAATGTAATACCTTCCAAATACCTAGCAAGGCATGAACTGCTTTTTAGAATTATACATCAGAAGCTTTCTTTCTTTTATGAACTAATAAATGACAAGTTCCTATAATACAAATACAAATCCCAAAATATCTCAACCAATTAACCAAACCGGAACATTATCAGAACCTACACCATTGCCCACCAATGTCTGGATTTAATACTGAACTATAATCACTTTTGAATAATGTTTTAAATAGACACCTGCACACCAAATACTTAATCTCCAGGCTACCTGGTACTTCCAACTCTTAAAAAACATGCACTGCTCTGTCATATGTACACAACCCTCCGTGAACCATGGGCAAGTCACTCCCTCACTTTGAGATCTAGATTAACCATCTGTGGAATGGGCACAATAACAATAATACCCACCCCACAGAGATAGCTCTCTGGGGGAAAAAATTATGCAAGATACACTTTTAAGTTAAATGTGAAAAACAAAAAAAAGTTAAATGTGTACCATAAGCATTTTTTCCATCACTTTCTTAAATCTAGACCAGTAGTGTCAAGCTCAAATAGAAATAGATATTGACTTAGAAAATCACAAATTAACATTATCTATATTTTATTATATTTTTATTTATTTTATTAAACATTTCACAGTTACATTTTAATTTGGTTAGGGAGTTTTGCAGGGCATGCAGCTGCTACCTCAGTTTGGACACTTCTGGTCTAGACAAGTAGCAAAACAATATATCTAGTCCTAATTTGTAGTTTTTGCTCATTTCGGAGGGGTAAATGCTCATGCTGAAAACTTAATAGTCAGCTCTGGTACGAGCTGGTTCCAGCACACCATTGATCAGTCTCTTTCACAGTGGCATGGATAGTTACACTACCCATCCCACAGAAACTTAATGACTTGTGCTGAAGGCTTTGGTATATACTTAAAAAAGTAGGATGAAGCTTGCATTTCACAGTGTGGGGCTGGCCAAAAGGACTAGGTATTTCAACTTTCCTTGATGAAAAGGCCATGGTCATGAACTGGGGGAGGGCCTGCTGGGTGGGGCATCAGATTTGGTAGAATCTGGGACTTCCCTCTCAAACTTAAGCTCCAGAATCCTGTCAGGGGCTGACAACCAGCTGACCTCACCCTCAAGGTTGGAATTCATTTGCATATTAATGACCAACAGTACAGTGAGAAGCCAGAGCATAGGAGAACTGAGCCACTGGAATGATGATAACAATAGAATAGTGTTAATTATCATTATTATTATTATTATTAACACCTAGCAAACAGTGTTAGCTATTATTAAATAGCTAACACTTGCACAACAATTTAAAATTTGCAAAGCTCTTTACATGTGTCCTTTGAATTTCACAACAACCCTGTGAGATAGATGCTATTTTTATCCCCATTTTACAGATGGAGAAACTGAGGCAAGTAGAAGTTGTTGTTTGTTTTTTTTTAAGTGACTTGCCTAGGGTCACACAACTAGTAAGTGTCTGAGACCAGATTTGAACTCAGGTCTTCCTGACCCCAGGCCCAATGCTCTCATTTTACAGATGAGGAAACTGAGGCAAACAGAGGTTAAGTGACTTCCTGAGGTCACACAGCTAGTGTCTGAGACCAGATTTGAACTCAGGGTCTTCCTGACCCCAGGCCCAGTGCTCTATCTCCTGGTCCACCTAGCCCCTGCTGTGGCCCGTCTGCTGCTCTCTGGCAGGTCTGTTTAGCTTGTACCTCTGCGCGGGTCCTCATTGCCTTGTTCAGCTGTTCCCAGGAGTCCTCGATGCGGCTCCTTCGAGCCTGGATCTTGGGGTAGCACCTGGGGGCTGCCTGCTCCAGCTTGCCAGCCAGCTCGAGAAAGCCCTGAATCTTGGCTGGCCCCAAGGTCTGTACTTCCTTTTGGAAAGTATGGAACTTCTCTTCCAGCACCTGCAAGTGTAGGACCCAGAATTCCATCTTCCCTCCCTGCATCTTTGCCCTGCCTAGAACATACCCCCTCTTCCCCTCTGCATTTGAGAACGCTGGTTTCCTTTCAGGCTCAGCTTACATACCACCTCGGACATTAAACTATTCATCTCTACAGCTGAGCTCCTGGAGAGCAAGGACTGTCTTTTACATACAGTAGGTGCTTAATAAATGTTTATTGACTGGCTTGACATGTAGCGCAATCCTTCTACTTTATAGATGATGAAGCTGGGACCCAGAGAGGTAGTCATCATCAGAGCTAGGATCTGAACTCTGGTTTCTAGTACCCTTGCCCCCACAAATCACTTTGTATCTGTTTTGCATATACATATATAATCTATATCAAATTGTTTACTATCTTAGGGAGGGGGGAGGAAAGGGAGAGAGGGAGAAAACTTGGAACCCAAAATTTTATTAAAAATGAATGTTAAAAATTATCTTTATATGTAATTGGAAAAAATAAAATACCGTTAACAATTTTTTTAATGTGTCTTGCATATAACCTATCTAAAAACATAGAGTTGCCAGATTCTCAAAGACACAGGCTGTTTACTTTCATCTAACACAGAGCATGGCCTTAAAGAAATATTTCAAGACTGAATGATCCCATGACTGATTGAGGGAAGGACACCCCACCCACCCCGAAGATATTCCCACTATACCTGCAGCCCAGCGACACAGGAGAATCTTGGCTGGGCCTGGCTGTCCCTTCATTAATTAATCAACCTTGGCCCCATTCCCTCCCCACATCCTGGGGTCCTCTCCCTCCTCATGACTTCTTTCCTCACCATACAGTCACCCTCCCCTTTTCATCTCTCATCAGGATAGCACTTTGTCACAAGGACTGTGCAGAAGTCACCTTGACATCCTCCAGGTCCTGCCCGTAGTCTTGGGACTCAGCTGTGGCCTGCTTGCCTGACAACCAGGTATCCAGAAGCTGGGCCTCCCGCTCCAGCTGAAAAAGGTCCTGCTGCTCTTGCAGGCATCGCCCCCAGATCTTGGCCTTCTGCAGTAACCCCTTGTGGGTCTCCCTCAGAGTTTGTAGATGGGTCAGTGCTGTAAGGCTAGGAATAAGAAGAGGGTCAGCTGGGGTCATCTTGAAGATGGCATCTTTTCTTTCTTTTTTTGTTTTGTGGACAAAATTGGAGTCAAGTGACTTGTCCAGGGGTCATGCAGCTAGTAGGTATCTGAGGCCAGATTTGAACTCAAGTCCTCCTGACTCCAGGGCTGGTGCTCTATCTACTGCACCACTTTGCTGCCCCTGGTGTCCTTTCTTCAATGCTTGCCTCAGATGCTTACTACCCATGTGACTTTGGGCTTTTGAGTCCCTGGGACTCAGTTTCTTCATTTGTAAAAGGAAGCGTTCATTGAACTAAATAAATGGCCTCCAAGTCCCTTCCAGCTCTAAGGTTCTGATCCTACGATCTCATGATGACCTCTGCACGATGAGTCCAATTTCTCAGCCATCTCCTTGGCTTATCTTTACTCACCTTTCTCCTCTCTGCTATCTTGCTTACCTGTCTGGGTTGGGTCTGCCCTCCAGGTGGGTGCCTGTCTCCTGCAGCTTTTCAAGCCGAGTGTAGAATCCTTCCAGATCCTTCCTTGTGACCTCTAGCCTCCGCAGCATGGCCCCAGTGGTCTCCTCGTTCTGCCCCAGCTCCTCACGGTCCAGGAGCTGGCCTCGTTCTGACAGCCAGGATTCTGCCTCGAGGAGCTGGGGAGTAATTCAGTGAGATTAGATTATTGTTCTTAGGGATTTCAGCCTGAGAAAAATTCAAAGGGAGAAAAGAAATAAGTATAGTCTTATCTTCGAGGAGGGGAGCTAGGTAGTGCAGTGGGTAGAGACTGGGCTTGGAATTCATCTTCCTGAGTTCAAATCCAGGCCCAGATACTTACTAGCTGTGTGACCCTGGATAAGTCACTTAATCTTGTTTGCCTCAGTTTCCTCATCCGTCAAATGAGTTGGAGAAGGAAATGGCAACCCCCTCCAGTATCTTTGCCAAGAAAAGCCCAGATGAGGTCGTGAAGAGTCAGACACTACTGAACATCAAAAAAACCTTTGGGGGGCATGCCAAGGAGTTATGAAGGAGGGCTCCCGAGTAAACGAGGGGCTTACAGTTCCCTTCTGGCTCTAAATTTACGATCCTATAATCTAATGTGGTTTATCTCAAAATCCCAGGTCCCTCCTCGTTCCTTCTCCTTCTGCCATCTCTCACCCTTCTCACCTCTGTTAGAAACCGCCGGGCCTCACAAACTTGCTGAAGCCTCCATCGTCTCTGCTCTGCCTCCCCCTGAAGTCTGCCCATGGCGGTTTTCAGCTGCTGGAGCCGGGCAGCCACCTCACTGGCAGCAAAATGCCCCCCCTGAACCAGCTTGTGACCTGTGTCCAGCACCACCTGGGCCAGAGCCTCATGGCTGCTGATCTCATCTTCCAAGTTCTGTAAGTTCAAAAGAAGGGGCCTCTAGAAGTCCATGAATCCTCATAGCTCCCCAACATAAAGGCACCCACAGATATGTCCCCAAAGACTTTGTCACAACCAAAAAGAGATGCTAAGAATTCCTTGTCCTATTCCATTAGAGGCGTCATGGCATGGTTGATAGAAAGATGAGCTTGAAGTAAAGAAGACCTGGGCTCAAATGCTATTTCTGAAAGCAGGGCTGTGTGACCCTGGGCAAGTCACTTAACCTTTCAGTGCTCTAGGCAACTAAAACTATGGGTTATAGAGAACCTAGGTGCCAACCTACATTAGTAAAGGGAGTTTCCTTACCCAGAAATTCCCTGTACCAATAAAATTACAGGTCCAGTCCTTGTTCCACATTGCTCCTTCTCAGTGCTAGCATGAGAGATAAGATGGTATAATAGAAAGAGTTTGGATTTATAGGGATTTAGTTTTGAATCTTGGGTCTCCAATGCCACCATTGGCAGTGGGGGTGGGGTGGTATGAGATGAGTTCGAGGACAGGAGAGAGCAGAAGAGCTGGGTTGGTCAATTAAATTCAACAAACATTCCTTAAGCCCCTACTCCCTATGTCCAAGATACTGGGGTAGAAAAGACAAAAATGAAAACGTTCCCTGCCCTCAAGGAGCTTACATCCTACTGCTGACCTTGGGCAATTCAGCCTCTCTGGGACTTAGTTTCTTCATCTATAAAATGAAGGGACCTGGACTGATCTCTATGATCTCTTCCAGCCCTAAATCCAGGATGCTCTGAATTCCCCCTAGAGCTTGAACCTAGCTCTGGAGGTCAAATATCCCCCATCATCCCTCCCCCACACACACACACACACACACACACACACACACACACACACACACACTCTTTTCATTCCCCAGAGAGGTTGCCGCCCACCTGGTGCTTTTCTTGGAGTTGCTGAATAGCATTCAAGGTCTGTCCATATTCTTGGGCTGTAGCCAAGGGCAGCTTCTCCTGAACCCAAGCCAGCTCATCCTCTGCGTCCTGGAAGAACTGGTACAGAAGGCTCTTGGACTCCAGGGTCCCCCGGCGCTCCCGGAGGGGCTCTCTCAGATTTGTGTACCTGGCATGGGACAGCCACCAACGGCAGTGGGGGTGAGGAAGGGAGAGATAGCAGAAGAAGAAACACTGAAACTCAACCTGCCTCAAAACAGAACTTATCTTTCCCCACAAGTCTTCCCTTCTTGTAACACTTCCCTATTTCTCCCGAGGGCACTACCAACCTTCCAGTTCCCTGGGCTTGAAACCTTGGTGTATCATCCTTAACTCTTCACTCACAGTCACCACACTTATGCCACCTATTGATGAGTTTTATTATTTCACCTTAACAACACCTCTGACATGCTTTCCCACCACTCACATAATGCCACTCTCCTGGACTACTGCCCAAGCCTGCAGCTGTCCCTGTCACAAATCCCTCTCCATTCCAATCCATCGTCCACTCAGGGATCAAAGGGATCATCCTAAAGCACAGGGCTGACCACGCTCGGCCAGGCCCCTCACTTCTTCTACTGAGAAAACTCCTGGCTCCCTACCACTTCCAGGGCCAAATACAACATCCTGTCTTTGGTATTTAAGGCTCTTCACAACTGGCCCCTTCCTACCTTTTCGGTCTTTTATCCCTAATTCCTCATTATATACTTCAGCAACACAGGCCTTTTTGCTGTTCCTCCCATAAGACATTCCATCTCCTGACTGTATCTGTACACTGGCTGTCCCCCAAACCTGGAAATGCTCTTCCTCATTGCATCCTGCTTCTAAGCAGGAGCCTTTCTTGGCCTTCCCCTCATCCCTCAATTCCTTCCCTCTGAGATTATCTTCCACTGACCCTGTACATATCTTGTGTGTATACTTTTTTCCTTCCAAGTTTTCTCACTCATTAGAATGTAAGTTCCTTGAGGGCAGGGACTGTTTTTGCCTTTCTTTGGATCCTCAGTGCTTGGCCTATAGTAAATGCTTAATATGTACTTGTTAACCAACAGAAATGAGAGACAGCCTCCAAAGAGAGAGATGAATGGGGACCTGAGGGAGATAAAACCTAAGGTGGGGTTCTCTTAAGACACTTCCCTTCGGGGAAGGAAAAAGTAGAAGCTGAAGAGGATGAGAGCAAGGCAAGAGAAGAAATGTGGAATGCAAGACACATGGGATAGAGGCAGGACAAACTGCGTACCTCTGTAGCAGCCGCTGGGCCTGTTCTCCCATCTCCCCAGCTAGGAAGTGATCTTCACAGCTAAAGGCATGGGCCTGGTCCATCAGTGCCTGCACTGGTCCCTCCTGGCCCTCCATGGCTGCCTCCAGCTCCCCCTGGGTGGTCAGCAGCTCCTTCACACCTGCTAAGTCCTCTCCACCCAGTGGAGCCCGAAGCTCTTCTTCTACATTCTCCAGCCACCTTTCCACCTCCTCGGCTTTCCTCTGGAAATGCACGGCCTTGGGGGAGAGGAGAGTGTAAATGGAGTATGAGAGGAAGGGGAGGAGATCCCCTTTTCCCAGCCCCTCTGGTTAGCCCCTGGCCCCCACCTCCACCTCCATGGCCCCATCACCACCTTATGAGCATCCTGTAATTTGGTTCCCTTCTGGAGGCAGTTGGCCTGCAGCTGACTCCAGAGATCTCCTATCTCTTGCAGTCTCTCCTGAATGGTCTCCAGGGCAGGGTGCCCCTCCTTCAGCAGTTTCTCCCCTTCCTGAAGTCAAAAAGAAGAATTTATCCATCTCTTGGCCCAGGTGGTGGGGTAGAGATGGCGGCAGAGAGCTGGAATTAACCCCAATGTCTATCCATAGGGAACTGCTGAAGCTTCTAGGAAAGAGTCAGGCCGAAGCTTTAGGACTATGTATTTGGCAGCTGTGTGGAGAATACATTGGTGGCACAGCGGATAGAGCACCAGCCCTGGAGTCCGGATGATCTGAATTCAAATCCAGCTTTAGACACTAGCTGTGTGACCCTGGGCAAGTCACTTAACCCCAATTGCTTAAAAAAATGCATTGGAGAGGGAGAGACTAGAGGTTATTGTACTAGTCCCTGAACTAAGTGGGGTAGTGGTTGTGTGAGTGGGCAGAAGGCGATGGACATGAGAGATCCTGTGGAATTGGAATCAACAAGACTCGCTGATTGGATATGGAATTGATTAGATATGGAGGGGCAGCTAGGTAGGCAGTGAGCCTAGAGAGATGAAGACCTGAGTTCAAATCTGGCTTCAGACACTTACTAGCTGTGTGACCCTGGGCAAGTCATTTAACCCTGTTTGCCTCAGTTTCCTCATGTGTAAAATGAGCTGGAGAAGGAAATGGCAAACTGCTCCAATATCTCTGCCAAGAAAACTCCAAAATGGAGTCAGGAAGAGTCAGACCCTACTGAAATGACTGAACAACAACAGATACAGAGGACGGGGGAGAGTAAGGAGATAAGAATGATTCTGAGATTGTGAATCCGGGGAACTGGAAGGATGTGAGTGTCCTCGACAGAAAAAGGAAATTAGGAAGCAGTTGCATTCTGGGGGAAAATCATAGATGATTGCAGATTTAGAGCTGAAAGAAATCTTCAGGGCCATCGAGTCTAACATGGATGAGGAAACAGACGGTATATAGAAGTTAAATAACTTGTCCCAAGGTCACACAGTTCCTAAATGTCTGAGGCAGGGCTTGAACTCAGGTCTTTCTGACTCCAAGTCCATCATTGTACTCCCTGGGCCACCCCACTGTATAGAACATCATTTTGGACGTGTTGCGTCTGATACGCCTCTAGCAGTCTAATTAGGCAGCTGTGTAGAGAATACATTGGTGGCACAGTGGATAGAGCACCAGCCCTGGAGTCCAGATGATCTGAATTCAAATCCAGCTTTAGACACTAGCTGTGTGACCCTGGGCAAGTCACTTAACCCCAATTGCTTAAAAAAAATGCATTGGAGAGGGGGAGAGACTAGAGGTTATTGTACTAGTCCCTAAACTAAGTGGGGTAGTGGTGCCGGGCAAGTCCACGGGGCTCCTGTAGCTCTGGCAGCCTACAGTCTGCTGGCATCCCATCCTTACTAATACACGTGTCCTTTCCCTGGGAGCTCTTACTGTTTGTACTTTCTGAAGCTGGGTAACATTGGCATCCAGCTCGGCCTGAAAGCTCTGATGCTTCTGCAGCTGGGCCTGCAGGGTGCTGGGGTCCCGCCAACCTTCATCTAAGGCCACAAGGTTCTTCTCACTCAGCCACATGGACACCTGAAGAAGAGGAAGAACAAGGAACTTGAGGGACCTGCTGCCATTCTCAGTCCCTGCCTTCTAATAGAGATGTCTGTGTCTGCCCTTAAACAGGAGAATTCTGTCCTGGGGGGTGATTCGTAGATCTAGAATGAGCTTGGAAGAATTAAAACTTCATAACCCAAATCGCTTTAGCAAAAAAAAAAAAAAAGGAATTAGAGTTATAGATCTAGAATGAGCTTAGAATAATTAGATTCATATTAGATTCATAGATCTAGAATGAGCTTAGAAGAATTAGGACTAGATTCATAGATCTAGAATGAGTTTAGGAGGATCAGATTCCTAGATCTAGAATGAACTTAGAAAAATTAGAATTAGATTCTTGGATCTAGAATGAGTTCAGAAGAATTAGATTCATGTCCCCAATTGATAAACGGTCAAAGGATATGAATAGGCAGTTTTCAGAGGAAGAAATTAAAGTTATTTTTAGTCATATGAAAAAAGGCTCTAAATCACTATTGATTAGAGAAATGCAAATCAAAACAACTCTGAGGTACCACATCACACCTATCTGATTAGCCAACATGACAAAACAGGAAAATGACAAATGTTAGACAAGATGGGAGAAAATTGGAACACTAATGCATTGTTGGTGGAGTTGTGAAATGATCCAACCATTTTGGAGAGCAATTTGGAACTATGCCCAAAGGGCTATACAAATATGCATACCCTTTGACCCAGCAATAGCACTTCTAGGGCTGTATCCCAAAGAGATGGGAAATGGGAAATAAAATGGGAAAAGGACCCACATGTACAAAAATATTTCTAGCAGCTCTTTCTATGATGGCAAAGAATTGGAAATCAAGGGGATGCCCATCAATTGGGGAATGGCTGAACAAGCTGTGGTATGTGAATGTAATAGAATACTATTGTGCAATAAGAAATGATGAGCAAGTGGATTTCAGAAAAACCTGGAAAGACTTGTATGGACTGACGCTGAGTGAAGTGAGCAGAACCAGGAGAACATTGTACACAGTAACAGCCACCTTGTGTGATGACTAACTTTGATACTTAGCTCTTCTCAGCAATGCAAGAATCTAAGACATCTCCAAAAGTCTCATGATGAAAAATGCTATCTACATCCAAAGAAAGAGCTATGGAGTTTGAATACAGATTGAAGCATACTATTTGCTCATTTTTTTCTTCTATTTTGTTTGTTTCCTCTTTCTTGTGGTTCCTTCTATTGGTTCTAATTCTTCCTTACAACATGACTAATATAAAAATATGTTTAATAGGAATGTATATGTATAGACTATATCAGATTGTGTGCCATCTTGGGAAGGGAAGTAGGGAGGGAGTGGGAGAAAAATTTAAAACTCAAAAGCTTATGGAAGTGATTGTTGAAAACTAAAAATAAATAAATTAATTAAAAGATAAAAAAACACTTAGATTCATGGATCTAGAATGAGCTTAGAGGAATAAGAATTAGATTCAGAGCTCTAGAATGACTTTAGAAGAATCAGAATTAGATTCATAGATCTAGAATGAGCTTAGAATAATTAGACTCAGAGATCTAGAATGAGCACTCTAGGCCAACCTCTTCATTTTGCAGAGAAGGAAATAGACCCAGGCAGGTTAAGTGACTTGCCCAAGGTCACACAGGCAGTAAAGCATCAGAGGTGGGATTTGAACCCAGAGCCGGTTATTCCAGGTTTCTCAGTGAGGTAGCTCCCTCGCCATCTGTCCCTCCCACTGCCACCCACAGCCTGGTAGGGCCAGACTTGGCCATTGTACATAGGGAGTAGAAAAATCATCGAACCTCACAGCAGTCTTGTAGGAATCTCTGTAGCTGCTGGAATCCCTCTAGCTGGTGCCGTCGGGCCTGGATTCTCTTCAGCAGCTTCTCCTTCCTGTGAAGGGAGGCATCGTGGGTGGACAAGTTATTCTCTGGGGGCCCAGGGTCGGGAAGGGCAATGGTCTGTGTTACATTGTGTGAGAGCACTACCCTTCGGCATCACTGGGAAGAAATGCCTTTTTTAGCTTTCTTTATGAAAAACAAAACAAAGCACTAAGCCTGGGATTATAGAATTTCAGAGTTGGAAGGGACATACTGGTCATCCAATCCAACCCATACCGGGCAAATTTCATGTTTATCCCAGTTAAATTTCTTTTTAAATAAAAGCCTCATTTCTATTGATAGCCTTTATGTTTTATATCTCCTTAATTTCTAAATATATTCTTTCTCCCTTCTCTCAGCAATGAGCCATCCCTTATAACAAAGGACCGAAGAGGAAGAGGGAAGGAAACATTCAGCAAAGAAATCTGACAGTGTATGCAACATTCCACACCCATAGCCTCCCACCTCTGCAAACAACGGAGGTATGCATGTTTTCTCATCCCTTCTTCAGGCCAAGCTTGGTCATTGTAATCATGCAATCTTCAATTTGGAGCATCCCTTGCCCCTTCATTCTTTCCATTTACCTTGTTGTAAGCATTGTGTATATCGTTTTCCTGGCTCTGCTAAATTTCACTTTCTTAAACGCCATCAGAATCCTAGCCTGTCAAGAGCTCTTTTTGGATTTCCTCTAAACACTGATAAATCTTAATTCAATCTTTTGTACGTCTGCAATAGGGGTCGGGCACATGCACAGATGCTGCCTAGTATATACTTCATTGGGAAATGCCATCTGAGTAAGTGGATGGAGTCTGTGCATGTCTCCCATCACATGTCACAACCACCCATCGTCAGCACCCTGGCAGGCCTTCTCCTCTCTCTAGGCTGCAAAAGAGAGACAAGAAGTCTGGGACTACATGTCCTCCTGTAAGGAGAAGAGACGAAGCACTTATACAGGACCCTTAGAATTCCTCCCGGTGGGGCAGCTAGGTGGTACAGGACCTGGAGTTAGGAAGACTCATCTTCATGAGTTCAAATCCAGCACCAACCGCTTACTAGCTATGTGACCCTGGGTAAGTCATTTAACCCTATTTGCCTCAGTTGCCTTGTCTGTAAAATGGTCTGGAGAAGTCTCTTTGCCGAGAAAACCTCAAATGAGGTCAGGAAGAGTCGGACACAACTGAATGACTATTATTCCTCCCCTTCATTTTACAGATGAAGAAAACAAATCTCAGAAAAGTGAGATCAGCTGCCCAAGATCACACAGAGAGTAAACAGAAGAGCTAGGCTTCAAAACCCAGCTCTATCAACTCCAAAGCCATTGCTCTTTCCCTGTACTCTGCTGCCTCTTGTATTCATCTCTCCAAAATGAGCACAGCCCATCTTCCTGGAGTCAGGAAGAACCAGTTCAGATTTGGCCTTAGACACTTTACCGTCTGCATGACCCTGGGCAAATCACTTAATTCTGTTTGTCTCAGTTTCCTCATCTGTAAGATAGGCAGGAGAAGGAAATGGCCAACCGCTCTAGTATTTTTGCCAAGGAAACCCCAAATCAGGTCATGAAGAGTCAGACGTGACCCAAACAACTGAGCAACAAAAATCCTCATATGTAAAATGAGAGCATTGTGACTGGGGTCAGGAAGACCTGAGTTCAAATTTGACCTCAGATACTTACTAGCTGTGTGACCCTGGGCAAGTCACTTAACATTGTTTGCCTCAGTTTCCTCATCTGTAAAATGAGCTGGAGAAGGAAACCTGGCACACAATAGACACTTAATTAATGCTGATTTCCTTCTCCTATTACTGTAGCTCCTAAATCAAGGACCTTCGTCCAGTACATCATACTGGTTTTGTTTCCCTTAGAGTTCCCAGGTCTAGTGCTTCTTAGAATTAAGAACAAAAACAGCTCTTAGGAAACGTAAAGAGGATTTGTATGCTTGCTTCACAGACAGCAGAGGGAACAGCAAAATCTAGAAGCTACTTCTGTACCGCAGGAGGTCTTGCCAGAAGCAAGAACAGAAGGAGGAGGGAGGAGGAAGGCAGGAATGACCCTCAGCAGAAGAAAGCTGGCCAGGGATCGGAAGTAGGCCTAAGACTGAGAAACATTGCCAAGTGTTATCTTTATTAATGATAACAATAACTAGCATTTACATAACACTTTGAGCTAAATAAACACTTGGCAGCTAGGTTAGACCCCTAGGCCTGGAATCAACAAGACTTGAGGTCAAAACCAGATGCATATACTTAACTAGTTTTGTGATGCTGGGCAAGTCACTTAACCTCTGTCTGACTCAGTTTCCTCAACCATAAAATGGCGATAATAATGGCATTTACTTTGAAGGGTTGTTGTGAGGATCAGATGAGATAATATTTGAGAAAAAAATGCTTAGCACAGTGCCTGACACATAATACTGGTAATGTAAATACTTATCTTCCTTCCTTCCTTCCTTCCTTCCTTCCTTCCTTCCTTCCTTCCTTCCTTCCTTCCTTCCTTCCTTCCTTCCTTCCTTCCTTCCTCCCTCCTTCCCTCCCTCCCTTATTTTAAGATTTGCAAAGGGTTTTACACATGCTCTCCTCCACCCCCTCTAAGATGCTTTGCAATCTAGCCACCCTATCTACACCACTCCAAGACCCATCTCCACTGACTTACTAACAGTTCCTCAGATACAACAATCCATGTGGTATCTGTGTATCTGCACTGACTGTCCTCCATCCATGGCATGCTCTCCCCACCCTCACTTGGGGCCCTCAGTTTCTCTGGCTTCCTTAAAGACTGTGATCAAATCCCACCCTCTGTTTGCCTTTTCTGGCCCCCTCCTCACTCACAGGCTGAGCTTTGATCCCTCTGAAATCACTTTCCTATATATAGTTTGTAAATACATAGTTATTTGCATGCTGAGTATTCCATTAGAATAGAAGCTCCTCAGGGGCAGCTAGGTGGCACAGTGGATAGAGCACTGGCTCTGGAGTCCGGAGTTCCAGAGTTCAAATGTGACCTCAGACACCTAACACTCACTAGCTGCGTGACTCTGGGCAAGTCACTTCACCCCAATTCCCTAAACAAAACAAAAAACAAAAGAACAGAAGCTCCTTGAGCTCAGTGCCTGTAACTACTCAGTACCATGTAGTAAGTACTTTAATAAATGCTTTTGTCTGACATATACATGTTTTATTATTTTTCTTTTCTTTTTCTTTTGAAGGCAATTGGGGTTAAGGGACTTGCCCAGGGTCACACAGCTAGTAAGTGTCTGAGGCTGGTTTTGACTCCAGGGCTGGTGCTCTAACCATTACACCACTAAGTTGCCCCATTTTAATTATTTTTCAAAGGTGTGTCGATGTGGCAATGAATAATGTAGTTCTGGGGAACGACCCATGACAGATAGCTGGAGAGATGAAGTTCAAAGGGGGTGACCAAGGACAGGACGCTGATCATTGCTGCCTACGGTTCTGCTTTAGCACCCATACAAATTCAACCTATGGAACCTCAGTGCCCCGGTTTTTGGCTACCTTCATCCCAGAACTCCCAGGAACCTCACCCACTGGTAGCCCACTAGGCCTAAGAGGTACCTTGAAAGCACCAGTTGGCACTTGCTGGTGATACACTCGGCCTCCGGGTGCTGGCTCTGATTCAGGTTGAGTGCCATGATTTCCATGGCACTGATCTTCTCCAGCTGGGTCTCTAGCCCCTTCTCAAACTGTTCATGTTTCCACTGTAAGGTCTCCACAGAGGCTAAGGAATTCTAGGAGGGACAGTTGAGAATATCCCGATTTAGTCCAGTATACCTTTCACTTGCCC
Source organism: Phascolarctos cinereus (assembly GCF_003287225.1). Taxonomy (NCBI): domain Eukaryota; kingdom Metazoa; phylum Chordata; class Mammalia; order Diprotodontia; family Phascolarctidae; genus Phascolarctos; species Phascolarctos cinereus. Next base: position 186,658,733 of record NW_027555736.1, read on the forward strand.
AGCAATCATCCACCCTACCGAACAGTCCTCACTCAATGCAACTATTCTGCTCAAAGAAACATTAGGTCCATTCCTCAATCGCTTCTACTCTGTGAAGTCTTCCATAATTTCCCCAGTTGTTAAGGCTTTCTCCCTCCTCAAATTATCTTATATTTGCTTCTCTCTCTAAGTATTATTGTATTCCTTTCTCCTCTCATGGTAAGGTCCTGGAGGACATGGCCTATTTTTTTTTCTTTATATCCCCAATTCCTGGCCATATAGTAGGTGCTTTTTTGGAATTGGATTTGTTGACTTGGCTTCATTTGATTTAAGGGCAAAGGTGGAAAAGTTGCTTTCTTGGTACTCATAACTGGCATCTCTCTCTGTTTCATGGCTCTAGGACTATGTGTACCTCACCAAGTTCCCAGGTCTACCTCAGGCTGCCTTTAAATGCCACCTCTGACATTTACTAGCTTTATTTATCCCCTGACCCTCAGTATCCTCATTTATAAAATGGGGATGATAATAATACCTATAGTATCAATAGTATAAACAGCTTGACTTAGTGGATGAAAAGCTGGCCTTGGAGCTAGGAAGATCTGGATTCCAATTTTGCCTCTGACCCAAACTGGCTATGTGACCCCAGGAATGTCTCTTAACTTCTCAGTTCCCCAAGCAACTCTCTAAGACCCTGAATAGCAGAGAAACTGCCCGTGTACACGGCAGGGGACATTCTTCACCTGAAACTCCCTACACTGACAAAACCAATGATCTGGGCTTAGAAAAAAAAAAAGGCCTCTTTTATTGGGTTGTTGGGAGGGTCTAATGAGATAACATATGTAAAGTGCTCTGCAAACCATAAATAGCTAGATAAATGACAATTATTTGGCTTGATATAAGGAAAAACTCCTCAATAATTAGGGCATTCCAATGGAACTGACTTGGGAGACAGCAGGTTGTCCCTTCCCGGAGGTCTTCAAGCAAAGGCTGGACAATCATTTGTAGGATATATTGTAGACGGCACCATAATGACAGTAATAATGATAATAACAATAACAGCTAACATTTATATAATGCTTACTATGTGCCAGGAACTGACATAATTTACAATTAGTATCTCCTTTGATCCTCATGACAACCCTGTGGGGTAGGTGCTATTATCATCATCTCCATTTTACAGATGAGGAAACCAAGGCAAACAGAGGCTAACTGATTTGCCTAAGGTCACACCCTTAGCAAGTATCTGAGGTTGGATTTGAACTCATGGCTTCCTGATTCCAGGCCCAGATGCTTTATCCACTGGGCCACATAATTGCCCTTAGGTACAGCTGGACTAATTGACCTCTGGGGTCCCATCTAACTCTGAGCTTCTGAGATTCTGTTGGCTTGCTATTTGCTCCTTGAGGCAGCCATTCATTTTGCTCTTTGCCTTTCTTTGTGGCCCTAGAGCTTAGCACGATGCCTGGCACACAGTAAGCACTTAATAAATGCTCGTTGATTGACTGATTTCTGGTCTTCACCTCATTCCTCTTCACACACGCCAAGTTCTGGTCAAACTGGACAACCAGCCATCTCCTTACCCAGCAGGCCATCTCCCTGTCTCCACTCAGGCTGTCCAACCCCAACCCCCACATCTAGAATGCATCCCCTTCTCCTCTCTGAGCCTCAGAATCCTTCTTTTGAGCCTCATCATACAGGCTCCTGTCCTGGCAAGCAGTTGTAAAGGAGCCTTCCTTCCTTCCCAGTAGTACATACATTCCTTGGAGCCAATTCCGTCCCCATCCCCTTTCCTTGGAGGGAGCAGGGTGGGGTGGGGTTCAGTTCTGGAACCATGAAACCAGATAAAGCATTTATTAAGCTCTTACTGTGTACCAGGCACATAAGAGCACCTATGTTCAAGACATTGGGCTAGGAACTGGGCATGAGCAGAAAATGAATGAATGAAAAAGCATTTTTTTTTTTTAGGCAATTGGGGTTAAGTGACTTGCCCAGGGTCACACAGCTAGTAAGTGTCAAGTGTTTGGTCTGAGGCTGGATTTGAACTCAGATCCTCCTGACTTCAGGGCCAGTGCTCTTTTCCACTGGATCACCTAGCTGCCCCTGAAAAAGCATTTATTAAGCACTTCCTATGTTCTAAGTCCTGTGCTGATTTAGGGGTATAGATACAATAGTAAAGATAGTCTCTAACATCGAGGACTTTGATTAATTAATTAATTATAATAAATAATGTTTATAAATATTATTTATTATATTATATATTATTATTTAGTCCAATAATTATATTATAATAAATATTTATATAAACAATGAGATATAATAAATAATAAAAACATAAATAATGATAAATAAATTCTTAAATTAAGAAGTGTAGGAGTATATGTCTGTCAGCTTTGAGAGACTCTAGAAAACTGATCAATACAACGATGAACTATTAGTACCAGAAGACCCATGATGCAACATGCTCTCCATCTCCTGACTGAGAAGTGATGGGCTCAAAATGCAGAATGAGATGTACATATTTGGACATGGCCAATGAGCAAACTTACTTTGCTTGACTAAGCATATTTGTGATGAGGGCTTCTGCTTTTCTTTTTTCTTTTTCATTTTGGGGAGAGCAAGGAGTAGGACGAAGAGAAAATTTATCAAATGAAAAAATTTTTGAAAAGAGTTTGAAAAAAGTCAGATCAACTCAGTAATTGCCGCTGTTCCTAGACAAAGCATGTTGATCAGCTCCCCCTAAGCTCTTACTCACCATCCTAATAACTTTCCAAACCAAAGTGACCCTCACTGGCCACCAATCCCCTAAATGTACTGTTTTCCCCTTTAGAATTTAAGTTTCTTGAGGGCAGGTATTATCTTTGCTGTTGCTTTTATATCTGCAGGACCTAATACTGTACTTGGCACATAGCACATGCTTTAAAAATACTTTAAAATTAATTTTTGATTCATTCATTGTCTTTGTATTTCCAGGTCTTGGCCCACAAGGAGATGCTCTTATATGCTTGGTATACAGTAAGTGCTTAATAAATGCCTCATTTATATCAACAAAGATTTATTGAATAACATGCATTGGTTTGGTTTGATTTGATCTGAACCACTGGTTTCGCTATCTGTGCCCGTTTCCTGCCTGGGTACCTACACCCAGATCTTCATTTGCCAGGAACGCTTCTTTGTTGTTGAGCCAACTTTCAATCTGCTCCACGGAGCTCAGGAACATCTATGGGAATGGAGAAACATTTTGGCAGAGGGTCCAGCCGCTTCCTGTGGAGGGGGAATGGAGGCCTAGGGACTGGCCTCGAGCCCCAGATCAAGTCAGGAGCGTGAGCAGAATATGAGCCAAGAATTCTGGTTTCTACCTGGCATCTCGGGACAGGCAAGTTGGTTGTAGTAAAGACTCAATGAAATCCTATCCGACAGTATATCCCCCTACCCACAAGAAGGGGTTGTGGGCTATGCCAAGGGCAGGCATGGTAACTAGGTCAGTTGCTGAGTAGGATCAGGAGAAATAGACTTGAAGTGTGCTGATTAACAGCAGTTGAGAATCACTGAGAGAATCCTTGGCAAAGGAGACCAGTTGGCTTCCCTTTCCACCACAGTGAGGAGGGGAGCACAGAGAGAGGCAGGTCCTGGTGGGGACTGGAAAGGTAGAGGCCAGGGAAGAGATGGGCATGGAAGCCGGTCACACCCACCTGCAAATCCAAGGCCTGCTGCAGCCGGAGTCGATGTTCCTGCCAATTCTCCTCCAGTCCGGTTAGCTCTTGCTCAAAACCGGCCAGGGTCTGGCAAACATCTGGGGCCACTGGGTGTCTGGCACCGAGCAGCTGTTTCCCAGTGCTTCGAATCAAGTCGATGCTCTCTGCCCTGGCTGATAGCTCTGCCTGTAACAGAGCAGGGCTCAGACCCTCAGGAATTCACGAACAGGAAGAACAAGTGGAGAGCGGTCCAAGGAAAATACAGAGGGATGAGTCCAAAGGACTGCAGGTGAACTACACTACCCACTTCCTTCCAGAAAGTCGACGGATGCAGAATGAGACATGGCCAGTGTGAGATTTTGTTTTGCTGAACTATGAGGGTTTCATTTTTCATTAAAAAACAAACCAAAACAAAACTGCTCAATGGGGAGGGGAGTAAGTGCTTGTAAAAATAAATTAATTAAAATTTTAAACAATCATAACAGTGTACCGCATAAAATTAAGGTGGTCCCATTATTTCTCCTTGTTTAAAAAAGATGAAATGTCTTGGACTGTGTGTATGGTGGTGGTGGTAGGGAGTGGGGAAGAAAATTAACAGCAGCTGGGAGGGTAGCATGAACAAGGGGACTCGGGGAGAGAGGACTTGGAGAAATATGGGGGATGGGAATGGCTCAACAGTCAAAAATTAGTTCAGTTCAAACATTTCAGTCACCTCTGACTGACCCCATTTGGGGTGTTCTTGGCAAAGATGCTAGAGTGGCCCACCATTTCCCTCTCCAGTTCATTTTACAGATGAGGAAATGGAGGCAAACAGGGTTAAGATTTGCCTGGTTTGCTATTTCCTTCTTCAGTTCATTTTATAGATGAAGAAACTGAGGCAAACAGGGTTAAACGACTTGCCCAGGGTCCCATAGCCATTAAGTGTCTGAGGCTGGATTTGAACTCGTGAAGATGAGTCTTCTGACTCCAGACCCAGCACTCTCTCCACCTAGCTGCCCCCCCAAAATCAGAGGAGCTGAGTTCAAATCCCACCTCTGACACTTATTGCCATGTGACCTTGGGTAAATGATTTAACCTCTCTGGGCCTCAGTTTCCTCATTTGCAAAATGAAGGAGTGGACTAGATGAACTCTGAGGTCCCTTCTACTTCCAAATCGATGATTCCAAGCTGGGGGCCATGGTTAAGTATATGGGAAGTCGAAAGAGCTGAGATGAGAGAGAAGAAGCTGGCCCTGGGGCAGGGGGTGCCCTGACCTTGAGCTCCTGGTGCTCCTCCATCAGACGTCTGGCCTCAGCAGGACTGCTGGGAAGGCTTCCTATCTCCATCCTAGTCTTCAGTCCTTGCACCCAGCCTAGCAGCTCTCGCAGCGTGGTGTCTAACTTCTGTACTTGGTGGGAAGAATCCAGTTTCTCCCTCCTGCCCACGGGGATGATCAGTCAGCCCCAGCCAGAGGTGTAACTAACTGGGGTGTCGCCCCAAGGCACTGACATGGGAGAGTGCTTCTTTCCCAGGGTGGTCATGTGGGGGGGAGGATGCAGGACCTGTAGGAGACTGTGAATCTTGGAGGAACTGAGTCTTCCTTCCCCCCGTCCAATGTCTGCGCCCATAAAGGAGAGCCCTGGTGCCCAGCCCTGGTTGCTCCCCTGACCAGGACTCTGTAATCATCCCTTTTCCTGGATTCTGCCTCCTCTTCCCCCACTCCCCAATTCTGGCTTAAATACTTCTGACCAGATCAGATTATCTGTGTACTAAACTCGGGGTGTCCTGGAATCTTTGTTTACTGTGATCTACCACTCAGTTGAAATTGCCCTGGATTATTTCTCCTGAAAATGCCCAGCTCCTCTGTCCTGCTCTTCTTTCTTATTCCTTCTCCCCTGCAATGTCTTCCTCTATCATATGCAGTCACTGCTAAAAATGTCCTTTGGGGCGCTAGATCGGGGTAGCAATACAGGGGTCTAGGGGAACTGAATGGGCTGGGGCAGAATTCCCAGGGGTGAGTGAGAATGGGAAAATACTAAGACCATGGGGGATGGAGATTCAGAGAAGCTGAAAGGAGGGGAAGGCTGTACAAAGATCTGTACCTCTGCTTGGCCTGGGCCCACAGCCTCTGCCAGCTGGTGTTCAACTCCTGCTGTTTGTTGACGAGGGTCTGGGCTGCCCCGGGGTTGCTCTGACACAAACGACTCACCTCCTGCTCCAGTGGCTGCAGGAAAAAGGATGGCAGAATGGTACCCCAGCCCGGGTTGGGACGCAGGTATTTAAGCTCAGGAGATACCCACATATGGAGTAAGGCACTAGGACTACTTTTACTACTGGGTAGTGGGACAGGTGGAAAAAATGCTGGCTTCTCGGTCAGGGTCCTGTTACTTCCCAATGAGTTCTGGGCCACACCCATGAGGGCAGCTAGGTGGTGCAGTGGATAGGGCGCCAGGCCCAAAGTCAGGAAGACTCATCTTTGTGAATTCAAATCTGGCCTCAGATACTTACTAGCTGTGTGACCCTGGACAAGTCACTTAACCCTGTTGGCCTTAGCTCCTCATCTGTAAAATGAGCTGGAGAAGGAAATGGCAAGCCACTCCAGTATCTTTGTCAAGAAAACCCCAAATGGGGTCACGAAGTGTCTGACACAACTGAAAAATGACTGAACAGCAACTGCTGTAGGGCACTCATTCATTCATCAATGTGCATTTATTAAGTGCCTACTATATATGCCAGGCACTGTGCTAAGTACTGGTGGCATCCTAAGGTCTCCTGAGATTTGCCATCTGCCCAGTAACTGCACCCTCAGGATCTCCGGGTCTTTCCATGTGCCTATAGCTGAACTGTTCTATGCCTGTTGTCTCCTGAACCTCTTTTCTACTCCCCACCCTGCAAGGAGCGCTATGGAGTAAAGGTGACAAAATGGAGCCCGGGGCAGGCTTCTGACACAGCCCCATTTGTACCTTCATCTGGGCCTGGATGACACTGATTTCCCGATCCAGCTCTTCGTGTTTCCTCAGCAGCCTCTCTACATCCCCCAGGTCCTTTCCATAGTCGGGGGCCTGCAGCAGGACACTCTGTGAAGGAAAAGAGAAAGTCAATCAGCAAGCATTTATTGAGCACTTACTATGTACCAGGTGGCAGCTAGGCGGCACGGTGGGATACAGCCTGGAATCAGGAGGACGCGAGTTCAAATATGGCCTCAGACACTAGCTGCATGACCCTGGGCAAGTCACTTAACCCTGCTTACCTCATCTTCCCCATCTGTAAAATGAGCTGGAGAAGGACATGGCAAACCACTCCAGTATCTGTGCCAAGAAAACTCCAAATGGGGTCACAAAGAGTCGAACACAGCTAATTGACTAAACAACAAATGTGCCAGGCACTGTGCTAAGCAACGGGGACACAAAGAAAGGCAAACACACGGTTCCTGTCCTTAAGGAGCTCTCATTCTAATGGTGGAATCAACATACAAACACCAGTTACATACAAGACACACTCAGTGTAATACGTGTAAGATCATCTGAGAGAAGGCACTGGTCATCGCGGGGCCTGGAAAAGGCTGTCTGCAGAAGATGGGATTTAAAGCAACAGTCAACGGGCATTTATTAAGCACCTACTATGTACCAGGCACCAGGCTAAGTGCTGGCGATACCAAGAAAGGCAATAAATAGACAGTTCTTGCTGTCCACAGTCTAAGGAGGGAGGCAATCTGCAAGTGATCATGTAGAAATAAGATAATCCAGAGATAATACAGGGAGGGAAGGCTGGCATGAAGAAGGAACAGGACGAGATGTGAGCTGGAAATTCAAGGAGGCCAGGAAGCAGAGATGAGGAGGGAGGGTATTTCAGGCATCCCAGGCTGGCCAGTAAAAACACTCAGAGTCGAGAGATGGAGTAGATGGAGCATTATATTGGAGGCCAGTACCACGGGATCATAGAGGATGTGGAGGAGGGGAGCGTCTGAGGAGTCTAAAAAGACTGGAAAGGGAGGAAGGATCCAAATCATAGAGGGCCTTAAAAGCCAGAGGAGTTTGCATTTCATCCTGGATATAATGGAGAGACAATGGAGTTTATTGAGGAGGAAGGCCACATGATCAGATCTGTGATTTAGGAAAATCACTTTGGCAGCTTAATACAGGATAGATTGACATGGGGAGAGACTTGAAGGAGAGAGGAACTCAGGATTCGATGCATTAACATTTATTGACCCCCTTTCCCCTTTCTTCTGACACCATGGCATCTGCCTCCCAGACCCTTCCCCTGAGCCCTTTTCCCAGGCCCCCTGCCTCCCCGATACCACACTAGATTCTGTCTCTGAGCCTCAGGCTTCCTGTGGTCATTCCCAGCCTGCTCCATTCCAGAGCAGGTTGGCTTGGAGTCAGGAAGCCCAAGGTTCAAGTCTTGTCTTTGACACATACTGGCCATGTGACCCTGGACAAGTTGGCTCTAGCCAGCTATATAGGATTATAGATTTCAGGGTGCCAGCCTGCATGGGTAGAGGGAATTTCCTCACTAAGATCTCCTTGTACCCATGAAATCATAGGTCTGGATAAGAAAACAAAACAAAATAAAATACCTTTGTTCCATGGGTGGCCAAGGGAGACACTGGTAGCACAGACCCTGGAGTGATCTAGAAGAGGCAGGCAGGTGGGGAGCCAAGGACGCTTTCAAGACTGAGTTTGTTACACCTTCGGGCAGGGCCCTGCCTTCTTTTCCCCATTGTTTTTGCCTGAAATCTACAACTCTGGTCTCTATGTGTCCCTTACCTTCTCTCCAATCCTCTCCATGATATTGTCCAGCTCCTGGACCACTGCATGCATCTCCAGGGCACCCTCTAGCTGTCGTTGGTATCGGAGGAGGTTGCCATGGAAATTATTCCATCTGCCAAGGTGAAGATGCAGGAGGATAGGTATTAATGGGGCTAGATTCAGTCTGGGCACAGAACTCCAACATGTCCACCTTCTGAGTTTGCTGGTGTCCTCCCACTCCCACCTTTTCCCCTTCCTGCCACCCCCACTCAGAACTGGCCTTTCATTGAGTTGATGTCGTCGCTGGCAGGTGATCTTGACTTCTTCTGGGTCTCGGCTCTTGAGTTGAAAGGACATGGCATTAATGGCCTTAATGTGGGTATCATCCACCGTCTCCTGGCATAGGGGGAGAATGAAGATGTGGACTCAGGCCCAGAGTAGAAAGCAGAGACCATTCCCTAGAGGAGGATCCTTCTTTAAAAGATTGGTCTGAGGGGCAACAGGGAGGCATGAGAGGCTGCAGGCACTGGATTTCCTCATCTTTCAGGGGTATCCTCCAGTCATACAATCTTCTCAGAGGTCAGAAAAAGTGCTATTACTCAGAAAGGGGTGCTAGGTGGGTGGTGGAAGGCAGGGGCAAGAAGAGTCACAGAATCAGAGATTTAGAGCTGAAAGGGACTTTTGAGGTCATTATCTTATGGCCAGGGAAAATGACACCCAGAAATGACTTCTCCCAGATCACGCAGCTGACCTGTCGGACCCTTCTCTTTGTCTTTTAAAGCCCTCACAAGCCGGCCCCCACCTACCTTTTCAACCTTGTTATATACATTACTCCCCTTCCTGTCCTCTGTGGTCTGACAAGATTGTCCTTTGAGAGGAATGATTATTTTTCTCTTATGTTAATAACCAAATTAGGATTGAGGTTTTTTTTTTCCTTTCTACTTTCCTCATTTAGGGACCAGTCATTTTCTGAAGGACAGGGCTGATGATGAGATTGACCTAATCCTCTGGGAACATTCTCCTCAATCCTGGGTGGGCCCCACCCAACTAGGACAGCTGATTTCTGATTAAAGTGTAAAGATAAATTGAATCTAGGTAAATTCCAGCCCTAAAAGCGTTAGAATCACGCTGCGTAGAAGGGGATTCCTTTGTCCAGAGTGCTGGAGACAGCTCCAAGATCAGTTTGAGACAGTGTCTTAAGATCAAGCAGCAAGAGCTAAAGACTTTTAGCTCACCTCCTCATTAATACGTTCACCCTCTCATTGATGGTTCACCAATCTGAGTTGATCTTCGCCTGTCAGGGGCATCCTCTTTTCCAAAGGTAAGTAAAATATTCCATGACCTCCATCTTGTTTTTGGTTACTGAGAGACCACTGACTATCAACTTATTGATTATTTACTAGCCTAATTAACAGATTGATTATTAATTACCCAGAAATTCTGTCTCTTGGGTTTTTCATTCATCTCACCTTTTTACTGTTTCTTGAACATGACACCCTCTTGTCCCTATACCTTTGTGCACTGGCTGTCCCTGTGCCTGGAAGGCATCCCCTTCTCACTTTCTCATCTTAGAATCCCTTGTTTCCTTCAAAACTCACTCCATAGCCACCTCCCCCCCCACCCTAGCTACTGGTGCCATCCCCTCTCTCTCTCCAAATTTACCTTGGTATATTCTAATATACATCCATACTGTCCATTCTGATAGAGTGGAAGCTCCTTGTGGGCAAGCTCTGTTTTGGTTTTATCTTTGAATCTATCCCTAGCATTTAGCACCATGTCTGACACGAGGGAGGTGCCTAATATATTTTATTTTATTTTTTTTTAGTGAGGCAATTGGGGTTAAGTGACTTGCCCAGAGTCACACAGCTAGTGAGGGTTAAGTGTCTGAGGCCAGATTTGAACTCAGGTCCTCCCGACTTCAGGGCCGGTGCTCTATCCACTGCACCACCTAGCTGCCCCTGGGAGGTGCCTAATAAATGCATGAAGCAGTAGAACTGGATTTTGAACCAAAGGCCCTCCAACCCCAGAACCTCAGGACTACATTGCTCCTACCACTGGAAAGCTCACACTCTATTTGCAAACACATAAATTAGCCAAACCTGTTCCCAAAAGAGTTTGGAATAAAAAAGGACCTTTTTAAAGGCAGCGAGGGGGAGGTAAGATAGCTATGGGGATGTAAGAAAGTGCAATTTCATGACTAGTTAAAATGTATAAAATGGAGATGGAGTTGATTAAGTAAAAAGCAAGAGAGAGCAGGGAGGAAAAAAGGCTTTCAGAGTTTGCTCAGGCTGTCCAGCCCTAGGGATTTCTTTTGATCACAGGGTCAGAAAAACAGATCTAGAGCTGGAAGGGACCTCAAAGGCCACTTAATCTCACCCTCTCATTTTACAAATGAAGAAGCTGAGGCATAGATTAATTAAGTGACTTGTCCAAGGTCACACAGGTAGTGTCAGAGGTGAGATGTGAACTTAAAGCCTCTGATTCTCAAGTCTACGTTCTTTCTCCTCCAGGAATCTGATCAGTTTCCATGTTGGGGATTAGGGTTGGTCTAATTAAGTGGTCCTCTACATCAGAGGTGCTGACCCAAAATCAAATTTAAAATACAATTGGGAAATATTTTACAAAATAAAAATACAAAGAATATAGATGTTAAAATGTGGTTTTCTAAGTCGATTCGTGCCAAGGTAGGTAAGGTTTAAGTGGCCCCATTTCCATTATTATTATTATTATTTTTTTTTTTTTGGAGGCAATCAGGATTAAGTGACTTGCCCAGGGTCACACAGCTAGCAAGTGTCTGAGGCTGGATTTGAAGTGGCCCCATTTCTATTTGAGTTTGATACCACTACTTTACATAGTATAATTATGTGACACTTCCATGACAAAAATAACCTTCCTACCCAGCTGTCACAGTTCCTGTAATTTTACCATTAGATACTCATTCATTTGTATTAACTATCCTTCTCTTAAATCTTCTTTTAGAATGCAAATATTACAGAATGGGTTAAGTAATAAGTTATTACTATCTGATTGGAAATACCTTAATTAGATTAATTTTCTTGACAGCTAGAGAAGGGGGGGAGGGGTGAAGGCAGGGAAAGGGATAAGAGAAGTACTGAAAAAAAAAAGTGGAAGGAAAGGCCATAGAAAGAAAAGGTTGGAAAACTCAGATGATTTTGGTTGGATTCACATTTTCCCCTTGGGTCAGCTATGTTTAGAATGTAGGTGTTTCAGTCTAGGGGAAGAGAGGCGAACGCGGCCAAGTCTAAGGTATAGAAGGCGCTATACACAGGTATCTGATCCATAAGCACCTCATCCTCCCTACCTACCCAACATCCCTTATAACTCTTACACCTCTTACCCATAAGGCAGCGCCTCGGAATTCGCTCAGCCGTCTGCTGAGTTGTAGACAGTGTTCATAATCTCTGCCCAAGTCTCCAACATTCACCATCACTTCCTGGGAGGAAAGAGGGGGTTATATGCCTGGCACATAAATGCTTTTTCATTCATTCATATGCATTCATTCATACTATAAGCTGACCAGTAGGTTGCTGATCTACTTTGGCAGAGGGAATTTCCACAAGAGGAGTTTCCCTGCAATGGCACAATCACAGGTCTAGATAAAATTATATATATATACACATATGGATAGATAGATAGATAGATAGATAGATACCTCTATATAGATGTTCATATATAAAATATAATATATTTATGTGTATATATAGATATATATCTACAGATATGTAAAAATATAAAAGTGTTATATAAAATACAACATACAGATACACAATATATCTGTATATGCATATATTGAAATTGATATATTTACAGATACATAAGTATATAATATAATGCTGATATACAATATATTTTTTATGGATATGTATATATCTATGGATATATTTATAGATATAAAAGATATAGTATAATAATGATATCACATATACAAATACAGGGTATATTTTTATGTATCAATATCTATATAGAAATATATGGAGATACAGAGAATATATAAGGTACATAATATATATATAAGAATATATAATATATACAATGATATAATATAGGATATATTTGTATATGCATGTAGCTCTAGGTATATAAAATACATGAGTGTGTATATATTCATATGTGTATGTATATACATACATAATATACAGATACATAAGTTTATCTGAATGCATTCCTACCTTCTCCCTGATCCAGGCCTCTACTTGGTCCACACGCTGTAGAAACTCTAAGAAATCCCGTTTGTCCTCCAGGCCCCTGCCCCTGGCGACCACGGCCTGTCTCAGCTTGCACCAGTGATCCAGAAGCCTCTGATGTTTCTCCAGAATCTGTCTGGCCTGAGGATGGCCCTGGGCCAGGAGAGCTTCTCCCTTCTGCAATGAAGGCCAGGCACCAGGAGATTTCGTCTTCTTGGTCCCTTGTCCCTAAAGTATTGCTTCTCTCAAGTGGGACCCGACTTCTCCTTTCTCTGTCCCAGAGCCCACCCCCGACCTTCCTGATAATGGCATTTCTCCCCCTCTTCCCGGCTGGACACTGAGCACCCTCCCCCATCCTCTACCCCTGCTGGGAGGGAACCCAGAATCCCCTCTCCACTCCAGCCCCAGGGTGCACTTCCCACCCTTCCCCATGAGGGCAGGTCACTCCTTAGGCCTGAGTTAATCTAGGAGCTCCAGTCCTTGCCATCTGCTCTGTGGCTACCCTCTCAGGCGCCCCAGAACTTTCTGTTCATCCTGCACGTGAACTCTCCTAAAGGCAGGGTGTGCTGGAGCCAGTCCACATAGGTTCACAAGAGCCAGCTGCTCAATGTGCAGTGTGAGCATTTCTGCTCCAGAAATCAGCACATGCTCCACATCAGGGCCCCGTGTTTTTGTTTTGTTGATTGTCTACACTTAGAACATGACAGAAAAATGTCAATAATGCAGATTAAACTTAAAAGTGTGTTGTGGGCACATTTTTCTCTTCAGACAGTAGGCTGTGAAGCATTTACTACCACGGCTTTGCTCAGGCGGCTAGATGGCTCAACAGATAGAGCACCGGGCTTGGAACTGGGAAGGCTCATCTTCCTGAGTTCGAATCCCTCCTCAGATACTTCCTAGCTGTGGGACCCTGGGCAAGTCACTTCACCCTGTTTGCCTCAGCTTCCTCATCTGTCAAATGAGCTGGAGAAGGCAATGGCAAACCGGTCCAGTCTCTTTGCCAAGAAAACCCCAAATGAGGTCACAACATGACTGAAATGACTCAGCAACAACAAAGCTGCTTGAATGTATCATCTTCACCAATTAGACGCGAAGCTCCTGGACAGCTATTTGCTGTTACCTTGGTGACCTGGGTTATAACCTCCTCATGGGCCTGGACCTCTGCCTCGAAGGCCTGGTGTTTCTGTAAGCACTTCAGTTTGTCCTTCAGCTCCCCAGAACCCCATGGGCTTGGTTCCTCCAGCTGCTGAACCCTCTCCCGGATCCAGTCTTCTGCCTGCACACACCAGGGGCAGGGCAGGAATAGGGTTAGTTAACTTAACCTTTATCATTCCCTGGGCCCAGAGCCTAGCTGCACATTTCTAGTTCTGCATGCCACCCCCAGTGAACATTGTATGGGACAGCCTATCATTACTTAGGTCTCTACAGATTCTATAGAAATTATTCCCTAGATGCAGATCAAGTGTATTGGTTGCTGAAATTAGGAGTCTTTCCTAACTCCTGCCCTACCCCCCCAGGACCTTCCCCTCCCCACCAGTGCTCTCCTCCCTTTTAATCTTCCATTTACACTATGTGTGTGTGTATGTGTGTGTGTGTGTGTATCTTGAATGTATATAGTTATTTGTAGGCTGTCTTTCTCATTAGGATATGAGTTCCTTGAGGGCAGGAACCATATGTTTTCACCTCTCTTTGTATCCCCAGCTCTTCACACAGCCTAGCAAATGGTAAGCACTTTCTAAGGGTTTGTTGGATAATGAATTAGAATTATGATCTGGGCCTAGGTTGATACCTGCAAGGTTCCAGAGTAGGGCAGTTCCCCTGTTATGTTAAGCTGGTATTACTAGCAAACCAGGCAGAAGTTCCTTAAAGGCTCAGCTAATGCTTGTCATTGAGACAGAGAGTCAGAGGGGAGGAGACACGGAAGGAGCCATATAACTCTCAAGGTAAGGTCTTAGGGGTTCTGGAGTTGGCTGGGGGCTCCCTTTGGATGTTCAGAGCCCCCAGCCTAATAATAGGGGCCTTCTTTGCTCTGTTCGGTTGTCCTGTCCATTACTGTCCTGCTGGTCCAGCCCTGGTTCTGACCTCAGCCACGTCCCTGGTGAAACTCGCCAGCAACAAGGAGGTATGAAGGGCTTCCCCATGGGTATGGGCCTGCTCCTTCACTCGCCTTCGTCGCTCCCGCACCAAATTCAGTAATTCATGCACCTCGGCTCCCTTGAGATGCTTCACCTGCTCCTGCAGGGCTGCCTCCTGTGCGAGGGGAGAAGGAGCTTGCTGCCTGTATCACCCCTCTAGGCTAAGAGTCTTGCTGCACCTCGTTAGTTCTGCATGCCACCTCCCCAGTACAAGCTTATTGGGGACAGAAAGCAGAGCAGGTAAATAGCAATGAACCTACCATCAGAGCTCTACCGCTAATGCCTGAAAGGCTGGGGGATACAAAACAGAGCCTTTCATCCCTTCTAGAGCCGACCTGTCCCAAGGTACTTCAGACCAGGAATAATGATGACAAAAACAATAATAACAACTAACATTTATACAGCATTTTAAGCTTTACAAGGTACTTTACGTATATTATGTCATTTGATAATCACAACAAGCCTTTGAGGTAAATGCTATTATCACCATCCTCATTTTACAGAAAAAGAAACTGAAACTGAGGGAAGTTAAGTGACTTGACCAGGGTCAGAAGGCAGTGAATTTAAGAGCCTTGCCAAACATCACCCAGTTGGGAAGTGTCTGAGGCAGGATTTGAACTCAGGTCTTCCTGACTCCAGGTCCAGTGCCCTATTCAAAATACCAACCACTCACATTTCTATAGCACTCAAAGAAAACACAACATTTTTTTTTACAATACCCTGTGAAGTAGGTAGCACAGTAGTATACTCTCCATTTACAGATGAGGAAACTGAGACTTGGAGAGGTAAAAATCAGTTTTCCAGGGCCACAGCTAATATTTGTCAAAGCCAGTATTTAAAAATTAATTTCTTCCCATCTCTGAATGCAGTACTTTTTGTTTTCAAATATACCATATTATCCATGCTGGACTGAGTAATCACTCCAGGGATAGGTAGGAGACAACATGGCACAGGAGACAGAGTGCTGTACTTGGATTTTAGATGCCCTGGGTTCAAATCTTGCCTCAGAGGCTTCCTAGCTATGTGATATTTGTCAGAGCTCTTGACCTGTCTGAGCCTCAGCTCTCTCATCTATCAACTGAGGACGGACTAAGTAGCTTCGAAGGTACCTGACAAATCTAAAATGATGATCTTGTGATCCCAAATTCGCCTCTAGGGTGTGGGATTCAGACTCTCTGCATTTACTTTATGTTGGTCCCTCACCTACCCTGTATATTCCTGTGCCCCGTGTATAACTCAGACCACCTTGGCTCATTCCTCCCATTTCTGGACTTCTCCATGCTCCTCCAAGCCCGACTCCAGACAGACTAACTAGAACATCCCTGCTTCCCTCTGATCCCATCACCTTCTCATCCTGGGCGGCCAGTATCTTCTGGAAAGCTTCATGCTTCCGGATCAGCCTCTCCAGTCCCTCCACGGAGCTTTCCAAGGTACTGCTTTTTAGATAGACCTAGACCAACCCATGATCAGGGCCAAAGAGAAGAATGAAGAGCAGATGGATGAGTGTATGTGCTGTTTAACCTCCCAGGGCCTCAGTTTCCTTATATGCAAAAGAAGGTGTTGGACCAGTTGACCTCTGAGGTCTCATAAAGCCCTAAATCTGTGACCTCATGACTCAGTCCAGGCTTCAGCTGGTGAAGGAATCAGAGTGTCCACCCTGGCTTTTAGCCACATTGAAAGGTGCAATTTTCTTCTCATTTTTCCTGCAATACTTTGTTCACCATAATCTATCCCTTTTCATACTTATGTATGTATATATCTTATGCAAACTACTGGAGAGTTGGGACCATGACATTTTTCATCAGCTTATTTGCTGAATTGGATCAAGTGTGCACACTTTCCGCTTCTAAAACAGGGGTTTGGGTGGGAAAGACTAGAAACAAGTGTGTGTGTGTGTGTGTGTGTGTGTGTGTGTGTGTGTGTGTGTGTGTGTCCATGAGTATGTATGTGAGGAAAGGGAGGAAGCGGAAATTGATAGTGGAAAAGACAATGGAGAACACAGGGCAGCAAGGGCCTGAGGAGCGGGGTGGGGTGGGAACTACCTCTTGGGCAGTGAGGATCTTATTGAAGTGGTCGCAGTCTCTGCTAAAGAGCTGTCCAAAGTGCATGGTCATCAGCTGCTCCTGCTTCCCTTCCCAAGCCTGGAACACCTTCAGCCGCTCTTCCCCGGAGGGCTCCTAGCCTCTCCTGGATCTGGAGCACACAGAGATGGGGTAGTCTGAGAAAGGTGATGTCGGGGGGTGGGTGGGCAGAATCACTAGTGAAGACTTGGAAGAAGAACCTCAGAGGAGGAGGTTGGTGGTCAGGGTTCAAGGGCTGGTTCTGCTATCGATGGTATGATCTTGGCCAAGTTACTTGACTTCTCAAGGCCTCAGTTTCCTCATCTGTAGAAGGAGGCTAGACTAGAGAATCTCTAACACAGGACTAATTAACATTTTCTGTGTCATGGACCTCTTTTGGGTAGGCTGGTGAAGCCTATGGATCCTTTCTGAGAATGATGTTTTTTAAATGCATAAGATAAAATACTTAGGATTACAAAAGAAACCAATTATATGGAAATAGAAGTAGCAGAATATATATGCGCACACATGTATGTGTTAATATACATATGTATATATAACATGTGCATGATACAACACATGCATGTATACTATATACACAACGTATATGCATCTGTTGATATGTATATTGTACACACACACACGCAGTCGTCCCTCCCACATCATGACTTTTCCCATCATGGGTTTTTATATATATCGCAGGTCAGCATAAGAAATTAAATGGTAATTTTTTGGGAGTTTTGCAGAAGCTGCAGATGACATGAGAAGGCCAGCAGATGACACAGAGCCAAATACTTAATTTTACAACATACCAAATTTTACAATAAGGTACTGTAAATACCCTATAAAAGAAAAAGAAAAAAATTCAGACTTCTTCTCTGTTATGAAGGGAGGGCCAAAATATTTTATCGGGATTTTTCCAGATCACAGGAGCACTGTGCCCCTCACCCTGCCCTCCCTGCGATGTGGGAAGGGAGAACTGTATATGTATATATCTGTTGAATATATATGTGTATGTGCATTCAACAGATCTCAGGTTAAGGAGTCCCTAAGGCCTCTTTCCAATGCTAATGTGTGATGATTCTTGAGACCCAGTATGTAACCCCTGCCTTATCTCCATCTTCAAATCTCTCGTCTGTCCCCTCTCCCCTCCTGCAGTACAACAAAATGGAAATGATACCATTTCAGAGTCAGAGGGCCTGGGTTCAAATCCTATATCTCTCATTAACTACATTGTTACCCTGGACAAGGTAATTAAGCTCCCTGGACCCCTCATCTATAAAATATGGGGAGATTCAGGCTAGCTGGCCCCACCCAGCTTTAGAATTATGTTCCTAAGCTCTTATATGTATCAGGGCAAACCCCCTCTGTGTTCCTAGGTCTTGACTAGGATGTCATCAGAGTAGGGGAGGGCAAGAATGAGATAGTAATAAGATAATAAGGCAAGAAAGGGGTGGAATGGGGCAGGGAAGAAAACTCATCCACACTGCCTTGGGGACAGCCTGGAGCGAAAAGCTACCTCCTCAGTAGGGGCTCCCTCCTCTAGGAGCAGCCCCTGGCCTAGCTGCACTGCCTGCTGGTACGCCTCCTCCCGGGCCTCCAGCTTGGCCCGGACGTCTTGGTGCTCATTAAGCTGCAAGTGGCTGCTGCTGGCATCCCGGGAGCTCTCCTTTGCCTGGAGCTCCCTCTGAACTCCAGTCGCCCATGATGAATACTCCTGCACCTGGCCACCCAGAGAGAATAGAGAGGGAGTCGGGTACAAGCAGGAATGCAGAGAACCAGTTCTCACACGAGCAAAACTCTGGAGTGCTCCCCCAGAGAACCTACCAAGGTACACATATGTACAGATGTCAGAGCTAGTTTGGAGGCTCCCATAAGTCACTGAATCACAGACCTTGGAAATCATTCCATCCAACCACCTTATCTTACAGATGTGGAAACTGAGGCCCAGAGAGGTTAAGTTACTTGCCCAAGGTCGAACAGATAGGGAGCACAGTCTGGATTTGAACTCAGGTCCTGTGACTTCAAGTACAGCATGCTTTCCATTGTACCATGCTGCCTCACATCACCCCTTTCAGATACCAGCCGGTTCAGATGCCCCCTGGTTCTCCAGATGTGGAGCCTGTGGTGTGAGGCTGGGGGGCTCTCCAGTACCCGGCCTTCCTGTCTATAGTCAGCCTTATTATCTGCTACTTTCCAGCATGAAATCCTCACTGTTCTCCAGCCAGCTCACCTTCATCACCATCCCTCAAACAATACCTCCTCATCTTTTCCTGTGCTTTCTTCCCCCCACTTGGAACATCCTCTCCTTTCTCTTCTACCTCCCTGAATCTTATTCTTCTTTCACGGCTCCACTCAAGTCCTGCTTCGTGCCTGAAGCCTTCCCTGACTATTCATGGAAGACTTCTCTGCTTCTCTTCTCTGAGCTCCACAGTACTTATAGTCTGTACCCCCCAACTAAGAATGTATGGTCTGACAATATTAGTTATTGTTTCTAGTACATTATTCCTATCTTCTTGAGGGCAGGGACCATGTCTTACACTTCTGCATCTATCACTGCACCCAGCCTAGTGCCAGACACAGTAAGAACTTAATGACTGAGTCACATCTGTAGGACGTGAGTACAGTAACTTGTCCACCACTTTTGGGTCCCTTGGGCTGTACTTACTAGCCTCAATGCCAGCTGGCTCCCTAGATGAGTGCCTCTTTGCTTACCTTCTCACAGATCTTGCTTTTCATATTGTACCTACTTGCCTGGCTGTCCACAAGTATTCTAAGACTGGACTCGTATACACCTCACATCTATGTTCCCTTTTGTGCTCTGTACACAATACCTTCAGTTATATTTGAGAGATAGTATTGTGTCATGGACAGAGAGTCAGCCTCAGAGTTGGGAAGACCGGGACTTAAGTCCTGCCTCTGACACATACTGGCCGTAGGACCCTGGGCAACTCCCTTACTTCTCAGTGCCCCAGGAACCTCTCCAAGGTGTTAAGTTGTTGATCAGCACTGGAAGAGGGAGCATCTTCACCTGGAGTTCCTATATCAATTAAATCATAGGTCTGATTCCTCTAGGTCCTCAAGTGTGGCCCTTTGACTGAATCCAAACTTCACAGAACAAATCAGGGATTTGGGATTTGTTCTGTGAAGTTTGGATTCAATCAATTGAGGACCGTGAGGGCCATGTGTGGCCTCGAAGGTGCTGGGGATGCGAAGTTAAAAAAAAAACCACCCCTGCCCCCAAGGAGCTTACATTCTATACCCCACCCCTCCAAGTCCCAATGTCTTTTCTTCCAAGGCACTCTGGGGATTTCTCACCACGGTATGGAAGGCTGCGAGCAGGCAGGCCCTCTCCAACTCTCCCCGGCTCCTTTCCACCCGCAGCCTCAGCGACTCCCAGCTCTGCACCACAGCTTCCTGCTGGCTCTGCAGGGCCTCCGCCTGAGCTCCTGAGCACAGCTTCTGCATCTTGTCAGCTGCGTCCAATAGCTCCTGCAGCTGAGGAAGGGCAGGGGTCAGGCAAGCAGGGAAGGGGTCAGCTCTCTAGAGAAGTAGGGGGCTGTGGGGCCCAGCAGGCACATGGAAGCAAAGGGGACCCAGTCTCCCTAGAGACACCCCTCCTCTCCCACTCACCTCAGGACACCAACTTAAGGGAAAAGAAAAAAAAACTTCTCTGAAAGGAAAAAGAAGCAGCAGCCGTGCCCTATCCAAGGGAAGAAAGAACCTATCGCTGTAGTTAAGGGGTACGTGGGATCATAGCTATAGAAAGGAAAGGCACCAGTCCTCGCATTCCTCTCCAGACCACGCTCTTGGCTCTCTGAGGCTTTTTTCTTTTTTCTTTTCTTTATTATTATTATTATTTATTATTATTATTATTATTATTATTATTATTATTATTATTTTTGTGAGGCAATTGGGGTTAAGTGACTTGCCCAGAGTCACACAGCTAGTGAGTGTTATGTGTCTGAGGCCGGATTTGAAGTCAGGTTCTCCTGACTCCAGGGTCGAGATTTTTTTTCTGTAATGCCCCAGAGGCCTCTTCACCCTGGTCCCTCCACTCCTGGACTTCACACATTGGAACTACCTTTGCTTTGGCAGCCAGAGCCCTCGATTGGCTGGTTCCTCCCAGAACCTCCATTTTCAGGAGAATGCCCAGTCCTGTTTTCATGCCTCTCCAGGCTATACTGGTGACTTTCTCTACGATGATCCCTCTCCAGGTACTTTCATCTCTTTCACTTTCTTCCCTCCCCTCCGCCCCCTTCCCCTTTCCAGCTTTCTAAGCAACTCGAGGTGAGAAAGAAAAGTCCTTCTTTCTGCTTGTATCTGTATTCCTAGTACATAACATAATGCTTGGCACACAGTAAGTGTTTAATAAATGCTGGCTGACTCGACCTGCTTTGACATAAGCAAAGCTCAGTGCATAACCTCACCCAGGTCCACATTCACACTTACCAGAGCTAGGCTGAGGAATCCCTCAAATTCACAGAATCATAGATCTTAGTGCTGGAACCTTAGAAGTTGATCTAGTCCAACCATACCATCTCATTTTGACAGATAGGGAAACTGAGGTTCAGAAAGGTGAAGTGATTTGCCCAGGGTGACACAGCTAGAAAGTGGCAGAGGTGGGATTTGAACCCAGTATTTCCTAGGCACTACATCATGCTGCCTCTCTAGGTTCTGAGGGTGTCTGGGGAATTGGAATGCCCAGGAGGGGCCAGTGTTCTTGGGCATAGGCCTGAGGGGGTCTATGCAGAAGCAGCTGCTAACTTACTTGCTGCTCAGTGCCTGAGAGCTCGTGTTCTAGCTCCTCATGCCGCCGGAGCTGAGCCTGGGCTCCATGCCTATCCTGTGCCACGGCATCAGGAAGGCTTGTGGCTTTCTCCTAGGAAGAAAGAATTGTCTTAATAATTATCACAAGTATTTATATAGTTCTTTAATGTTTGCAAGGTGCTTTACATGTATGAGCTCATTTGATCCTAACAATAACCCTGGGAGGTAGGTGTTATTATGCCCATTTTACAGATGAGGAAACTGAGGCAGAGAGAAATCAAATTACTTGCCCAGGGTTATAGAGCTAGCAAATGAGGTAAGATTTGAATGTAGGCACTCTTGAGCCACCTGTGTTAGGTGCCATCTGTCTTAGGGAAGAGGTACAAGGAGTAGGGGGAAGGAGGAGAAGGGCCTCTACTCCAAGAAGAAACCCCTCCCCTTGGATCATACCTGTATGTGGGCGAGGGCATCGGTGAGGTCCTGGTGAATCTTGAGCACTGTCTCTGCATCCCTGAGTGACTGGCCCTGTGCTTGGATCAGCCCCCACAGCTCTGCCCAGGCGCACCTAGACACAAGGGTTGGGTCATCATCCTTATGACTCACTGATGCCCATCTTGGACCTTCATCTAATCCAGACTGCCTTCTTTCTGAGCCTCATCAAAACTCACCCCAAACCCTTATGCTGGTCCTACAGACGGGACACCTGGATTCAAATCCTAGCTAGGTGACCTTAATCTCAGTTTGCTCATCTGTAAAATGAAGGGCAGCTAGGTGGTGTAAGCAGATAGTGCTGAGCCTGGAATCAGGAAGACCTGAGTTCAAATCTAGCCTCAGACACTTACTAACTGTGTGACCCTGGGTAAGTCACTTAGCCCGTTTGCCTTAGTTTCCTCATCTGCAAAATAAGCTGGAGAAAGAAATGGCAAACAACTCCAGCATCTTTGCAAAGAAAACTCCTAAACGGGGTCATGAAGAGTCATACAGGACTGAAAAGCAACTAAATGAAAACAAAAATGAAGGGGTTGGGCTAATGAGCCTCTGAGGGCATTTCCAGCCCGAGATCTTCCATCATCACGGCTCCTCATCCCATTGCCCTCCTCTCCTCTCTTCTCCCTTCTCCTTTGCTCCAAGCTTTCCATGATGGCTACTGTCTCTTGAGTTCATAGGAGCACGTAATTTAGAGCTGAAAGGAAATGTAGGCATCATCTGGTCCAAACCTGTCATTTTCCAGATGAGGAAGCTGAAGCCCAGAGAGGTTAAGTGATTTGCCCATGGTCACACAGCATATGAACCTAGGTTTCAGGACTCCCAATCAAGCACCCTTTGCACTGTCTCAACATACTTGGCAGTAGTGTACTATGAAAGCATTCCTATGGTTGCCCTGAATACGCTTGATTAGATCTTTTTTTATGTGTTTTTCACAGTCTGCCAATTAGATTGTAAACTTTTTTGAGGTCATACCTTCTATTTTGAAAAATCAGATCATAGCTCCACAGCTGGAAGGGACCCCAGAGGCCATGGCATCTAGTCCAAGCATGCCATTTTACAGATAAGGAAACTGAGGCCCAGGATGCTTAGTCAACTCTACCCAGCTAGCAATCATCAGAGTCAGGATCTGAACCTGGCTCCCCCGATTCCAGCATCACTTTCCACTATGCCAATTTCTTTGATCACTTTCCATTGCCTCTAGCATAGAGTTACACTCAGTGGAGAAGGAAATGGCAAACCACTCCAGTACCATTGCCATATGGGGGTCACACAAAGTAGGACATGGCTGAATCCTGGACAACAGCAAAGTGTGTGTACGGTATAAAGCAGACCTGCTTTCTTTCTCCAGACCGTACCTCAGAATCCTGAGGCTCCTAAGCTCCCCGCCACACTAGCTATAACACCGACCCTGTGGGTGACAGCCTTCAGCCCAGGCAGGATAACCTCATGGTGCCTCTCTTCTCCCCAGCCTGTTGGGTAGCTAGAGATGACGGCTGGTGCTCTGAGCATTGCCAACGCTCTGGGCCTACTCTCTCACCAGCTGTAAGGACTGCCCCCGCCCAGTGCCTGCAGGGCTGCCCATTTCTCAGTCTTGGCCAGCTGGCTACTCACTGTAGTTCCTGCTGCCTCTGGCGGATCTCTGGGGTGGCACTGTGCCGGCCCTCCAGCAGGGTCTCTGCTAGCTGTTGGCAGGATGCCACTTGCCTTCCACCTGTCTCCACCTGGTGCTGAAACAGCTCATACTTGGCCCGGAGGTGCTGAGGTGGGAAGGACAGGTGGAGAGAGGTCACCTTCCGTTCATGGGGTCAGTGATTTAGAGCTGGGAGGCATCTTAAAGGACACTAAGTCCAACCCCTTCATTCTACAAATGAGGAAATAGACCATGCTATTTGTGCATACCACTGTGCCACACTGTCCTCCTTAAATGCATCCTCAGGCCCCAGACTGGGAAGTCGGCATAGCCCATACAACCCCTCAGGATCCTTAGATGAGTACACTTAAGTGGGAGGCCAAGAACTTGGGGGTGCCAGAGGGTAGGAGACCAAAGACTAGAGAGCAGGGGCCTACGGGAAGTCTGGCCAGGGGATGGGGCTCCCCCAAAGCTGTCTTACTTCCTCTCCTTTCTCTGCCCTGATTACTGGGCTCCAATCTCTCCATAAAGGACACGTCCAGTCTTTCTCCACAAAGCAGAGCTGGGGACCACTAGCCTTCCGGGACATGACTGCTCTCACACTCTCCAAGGGGTTTCCCTTCCCTTGTCATCACCCAACCTTGGGCATGCCCCTTTTCCCTCACCAGCACACGTGTGTAGTCTTCTCCTGGGTCGTCCTCACCACTGGCCACCTGTTTCTGCCTGGCCAGCCAGCCCTGTAGCTCCTCAGCCTCCTGGATGAACTCGTGCAGCCTCAGCTCCTCCTCCAGCCGATGGCCTCTGTGGTTACCCCCCCACCCCCGGCCCATCAGAGGTCAGCCCTGCAGTGGCCAACTGGCCTTAGCCGGGGAGGGTGATAACTAAATGGCTGGATGAGACATGGGCACATAGGAGGAAACTGTGTGCGTGTGTGTGTGTGTGTGTGTGTGTGTGTGTGTGTGTGTGTGTGTGTGTGTATGAGTGCAGATGAATTGTATATCACAGCATAATAGATTTAGCAACAATCGTAACAATAGCTAGTATTTATATAATTATTTAGGGGGAGGAGGCAATTGGGGTTAAGTGACTTGCCCAGGGTCACACAGCTAGTAAGTGTCTGCAGCCAGATCTGAATTCAGGTCCTCTTGACTCCAGGGCTAGTGTGTGTGTGTGTGTGTGTGTGTGTGTGTATACACACACACATATATATGTAATATTTTGAAGTTTGCAATACTTTACATGTGTTCTCTCATATTTTATATATATGTATACATATATACATATATATGTATACATATATAAAGTCATTTGGTTCTCACAACAACTCTGTGAGGTAATGGCTATTCTTATCCCCATTTTACAGATGAGGAAACGAGGCACGTTGAGTGACTTGCCCAGGGTCACACAGCTAAATTAATGAACAAAGTGGGACTTGAACTCAGGTCTTCCTAACACCAAATCCAGCACTGTATCTACTGGACCACCAAACGTCATCTTCATTTAGTCCAACCTCCTCATTTTATGTATGAGAAAACTGTGGCTCAGACAAGTCAAGTGACTTGTCCAAAATCACACACCTTGTAAGTGGTGGAGGAAGGATTTGAACCCAGGCCCTCTGACTCTGAAGCTGGTGTACCACAATGGCTCCCCCTACAGGTGGGGGAATAAGAGGATAACTGGGAGTGGGGATAGGAGCAAAGAAGGTGATCATAGGTCCCTGCTTGGGCAGTACCTCCCCTCAGTGGAAGAGGAAAAGAGCATTTTTTTTTTCCTAAAAAGAGTAAAAGACTTTCTTTTAGGGACCTATCTCTTTCCCAACATATCTGGAGGGGACCACGGTTCAAGGTGGTATTACTAAGTGGTGCAGTGGGTGCCGGGCCTGGCATCAGGAAAACCTGAATTCAAATCCAGCCTCAAATTCTTACTAACTGTGTGACCCTGGGCAAGTCACTTAGCCTCTGTCTGTCTCAGCTTCTTCATCTGTAAAATGGGAATAAGAATAGTGCCTGCCTTCCAGGGTTGTTGTGAGGATCAAATGAGATCATAATTGGAGAGCCCATGGCGCCTGTCACATAGTAAGTACTGCGTAAATGTTAGCTGTTATTGTTATTACTGCTAGAGGAATGGCCTGGCCCCAAGCAGGCTCCACTTTGCCCGGCTAGGGGAAGAAGGTTGCAGAGCATCTGTGGTCTGGGGCTCTCACCTTGTGGTTGCCAGTTCCTTCAGCTCCTGAAGCTGGTTTTGTAGCCTTCCAGGAGGCACGGGGATCTCATTAGGGGACCCGGGGCTCGTGAGGGTTTGTGCCGTCTGGACGAGTTCGGCTACAAAGCTCCCATAGAGGGCTAGCTCCTGTTCTAGGACCTGTAGACATGGGTTGGATGTAAGAGCCTGTGTTAGTACAGGGTTGGATACTTAGGAAGGGATGAGTAGGAAAATCACTCTTTCATTCATTCAGCAATCATTTACTGAGTACCCATATGGGAGATTCTAGGGATCTGCTTCTTCTGGGAGAATTATTGTGACGTGATTTTAAAAGTCAGAGCACAAAATTCCCTGTTCTCTTACCCTCATCGCACCCCATGAAGCAGTCTGGGATTGTACTTAGCAAGCTTTGTGGGGGAAAGTACCTTATGTTTCTTGATGAGGGTGATGGTGGCCAACTGGTCCTTGCCATAGTCTTGACTGTTCACTAACGGCCGCTTCTCGCCCAACCAGCCTTCCAAGTCTGATACGTCGAGCAAGTACTGCCAGGAGAGATGTGGTCAGCTAGGGTACTCCCAAGGCGCCATCTTGCTTTGGTCCTAGAATGCTGCTTCACCACTCCCTCTTGTGTCTACCACCACCAGGATGCTTACAAGTGGCATCTGCTCCCTGATGCTCATGATTTTTACATTCCTGTGCCAACCTTTATGAACCTGGTTCTTGTTCCCACCTTCTCAGGAGCCATGGAATCTTGGATTTAGAGTTAGAAGGAACCTCAGAGGCCATTATGGGGTAGAGATCCTCCATCTCCTCTCCCCAATTTTGAAAATGAAGAGACTAAGACACAGAGAGATTAAGTGCCTTGCCCAGGGTCACATGGCTAATACATAAGGGAAGTTGAGCAGCACAATGGATAGAGCACTGGGTTTGGAATCAGGAAGACTCATCTTTGTGAGTTCAAATACAACCTCAGACACTTATTAGCTGTGTGACCCTGTGCCAGTCACTTAACCCTGTTTGCCTCAGTTTCCTCATCTGTATAAATGAGCCAGGGAAGGAAATGGCAGAGTACTCCAGTATCTTTGCCAAGAAAACCCCAAATGGGGCCACAAAGAGTGGGACATGAAAAATGACTGAACAATAATGAACTTCCACACCATGGGACACCTTACTAAAGGCAAGCCTGACCTCTACCAGTCCTACAGACTCGCTCCACATACCACCGCTTCCCCCAAGAACGAAAGGACAGCAAAAGCACGTTGACCCATCTTCACTGTTATTATTATTGCTTATATAATTATTGAAGGGAAGTGTGGGAGAGTGAATAGAGTGCCAGGCTTGGAGTCAGACAGACTTAGCTCTGACACTTCCTTGCCATTGCACAAGCCACGACGAGTCACTTGACCCTTTCCAAAGCCTGTGATGCCTCCACTCTTGGGATCTGTTCCTGGACCTTTGAGTGACCTGCTCCCCCCCCCCATTCCTTGTTTCATACCTGATGGAAGGCAATAGAGCGCTGTAGCCGCCTGGCCCGCCCCTCGCAGGCCTCGTTTAGCTCTAGCCAGCAACTCTCCAGCTTCTGGCACCGTTCCGTGATGTCCTGTGCAGAAGGGTGCCCGCAGGCTGCCATGCTCTGCCCAGATCCCAGCACCTTCTGCATTTGGACCTGGTGAGCCTTCACCTCTGCCTGAAGCTCCTTGGGACAGAATCAAACATGAGCTTAAGGGGAAAATGAGGACCCTCTGGGGCTAAACCTTGTGCTCAAGAGTGTCCAGAACCCAGGATGAGGATGGCAATTACTATTAATAATTAATTAGTCTTTATAATAATCATCATAATAATAATAAACAACCAGCATTTGCAGTGATCTTTAAGGTCTGTGAAGTGCTTTCCATATGTTAATTCATTTAATCATCACAGAAACCCTGGGAAGTAGGTGCCATTATTATTATCCCCATTTTACAGGTGAGATAACCGAGGCACAGAGAGAGTAAATAACTTGCCCAGGGTCACACGGCTAGTCTGTGTCTCAGGCAGAATTTGAACTCAGGTCTTTCTGACTATAAGCCCCGAGCTATCTCCCGCCCTGTACTACCTAGCTGGCCTCGTTCACATTGGGGTTGGAAGCAACCATCCCACCAAGAATCTTGACATCAGAGCAGCTGGAAGTGGGGATGCTGGAAGGATCCAACCACCAGGGTAGGTCTCTGGAGAGCTTAGAGAATCAGGGGTCTGGGAGCAGAGGGTTGCCGGGGTGTGGGGAGTGAAGTGGCTGGGGTTCAAAGGACCGAGGAGGGATGGAGCAGGGTCAGAGTCACCTTGTGCTTGTACAGAAGCCTCTGGGCTGCATCCAGGGACCTGCCGCAGGTGGCAGAGCTGGCACCGGGCATGCGCTCCTTCACCCAGCTGATTTCCAGACCTTGCAGGTGGTAGAATTGATGAAGCTCCACCGAAGCCTGCAGCTGCTGCCCGCGTGCTGCCAGCGGCCCCTGAAGAGCCTGAAACCTGGGTTAAGGGAGGAGAGAGGGAACAGGGGAATGGACAGTCCTTTCCTCCCCCTGGCAAGGTCAAGAATGAAGATCAAAGATGGTGCTGGGCACCATGAATCAGTAGTTGGCATGCTTTGGGCTGCTTCTGCCGAGTCTTGATTCATAGAGTAATAATAATGGCAACGATGATAGTTAACATTTATAGAGGGCTTATTATGAACCAGGTACTGTGCTAAGCACTTTACAATTGTCAGCTCATTTGATCTTCTCAACAACCATGGAGGTAAGTGCTGTAGTTTTACAGATAAGGCAACTGAGGAAAATAGAGGTTAAGTGACTTGCTCAAGGTCACATAGCTAGTGTCTGAGATGAGTCTTGAACTCAGTTCTTCCTGACTCCAGGTCTGACCATGCTAACCATTGTACCACCCACCCCAGGATGGCATAGTGGATAGGGGACTGAACTTGGAGTCAGGAAGACCTAGGTTCAAATCCCACTTAGCTGTGTGACCCTAGGAAAGTCCCTTAACCTTTCTGTGCCTCAGTTTCCTTATATGGAAAATAGGGGTGATAATGCTTACATTACCTACTTCGCAGGGCTGTTTTGAAGAAAGCATGTTGTAAATCTTGATATGCTGTAGAAATAGGAGTTATTGGCTTAGTAGGTAGGGTACTGGACTTGCAGTCAGGAAGACCTTGGTTCGAATGTCACCTCAGACACTTAACTAGTTATATAGCCCCAGCCAAGTCATTTGATTACTCTGGGTGTCAGTTTGTCTATGAATAAAATGAAGGGGTTAGACTCAGTGGCTGCTAGGGTCCGTTCCAGTGCTAAACCATGGCCTGAGAGCACTAACTGGGTTTATCCCTCCCAGTTCCCCCAAATTGGATCCCAAATGGCTTCCATCCTGAAAGAGTGAGCTTCCAGGCTAACAGCCAACAAGAAAAAGAATTTTGGATAAACTCAGGTATGAGCTGGTGACACCTTCCTGCCCTTTCTAGGAAGAGCACAACTCAGAAGTTACCTGTGCAGTGTGGGGAATACAGTGCTTGACTTGGAGCCAGGAACCCGAGTTCAAATTCTACCTGAGACATTGACCAGCTATATGACCTTGGGAGTCTCTCAGCCTCGGTTTCCTTACGTATGAGGGGATTGTATTCAGTGACCTCTAGCTCTAATGAGAATAGCCCACATTGACACAGCACATTAAGGTTTGCACAGCACTTTGCAAATATCTCATTTGAACCTCACAACAACCTTGGGAGGCAGGCACTATTATTATTCCCATTTTACAGATGAGGAAAGAAAGGCTGCAAGAGACTCGCTTAGTATCACACAGCTACTAAGTGTCTGAGGCAGGGTTTAGACTCAGGTCTTTGTGACTCCAGGTACAACAGTCTATCCACCGTCCCACCTGGCTGCCTCTAATTCTAGGATTCTATGCGGTAGAGAACAGGCGTATGGGGGAGCAGGGAGAAGGAGGAAAGCCGGCAGGAAGCCCACCTTTGGAGATATTTCTGTGTCTCATCCAGGATGGTCTGGGAGTCAAAGTGATTGGTGGCAACACTTCGGGCCCGGGTAACAATGGTGCTCATCTTATCTGCCAGCTCTTGGCTCTCACTTTCCAATCTCTTGTGCTTCATTTGTAGCTCTCGGCTGGAGCGGAGGTCTTCACCAGTCTCTGCGCTCTGCAGCCCCCATTCCATCTGCTCCATTTTATCTTTGGCTTCCTACGGGCAGGTGAGAGGTACCTCATCAGGACAGACGAATGCAAGGAATGGATGGAGTGATCCTGGCTGAATTCAATTGGTTCTTACCTGGCAAAGGGTTGAATGTTCGGCTGGTACTGAGCTAATTAGAGCTGAGCACAGTGTGATGCACTGAAGCGCTCAATAAACATTGCACTTGCTCGGATTGTCCACACCCATTCTACTATAGACTGCTCCTTTCCTGAGTAGCCCCTCTCACCCCTCTCCTGCTTCTTATTTTCTCTGACTCCCTGCCCTCCCAGCTGCGGCTGACCTGCAGCAGCTCCATGAGCTGCTCCTGTTGTCCTGCCTGTCGCAGCTTATCTCCATGTTCTGCCATTTTGTGATTCAGCTCCTCCCATTTTTTCTCCAGGGTCCGTAGCTTTGCTTGAATGTCAACCAGGGCATCATGCTTGGTATCTAGAAGCTTGTTTCCAAGCTGCAGTAGAGGCAAAAGACCCAGATAGGTGGGAGGGGGTGGTGGTTATTCTTGAGCTGGGGTAGCTAGTTTGACCCTCAGTGGGCCAGGCACTGGAAACCCTTAGGATTGGATGGGGCCAGCACCCAAGGATAGGTGGAATTTTTTTTTTTTGGCTAGGCAATGAGGTTAAGTGACTTGCCCAGGGTCACACAGCTAGTAAGCGTTATGTGTCTGAGGCCGGATTTAAACTCAGGTCTTCCTGAATCCAAGGCCAGTGCTCTATCCACTGCACCACCTAGCTGCCCCATAGGTGGAAATTTTTTAGGATGGAAAGGCTGGGGAAGACCTATGGATCTGGGCTTGCTGCAATTTAGCTCATTCCATGGACTGGGGCAGCTACCCTCTGAAGCTGTGGGATAGAGTGGGAAGTCCAGACAAAGTTAAGGATGGTGGCTATAATAACTCACATTTATATAGCCCTTTAAAGTTTCTCAAATGTTTTCCTCATAGCAACTCTATGAGGTAGATAATACTAATAATAAGTATTATTATCCCCATTTCATAGATGAAGGAACTGAGGCTCTGAGTTGCCTGCCCAGGTCATGTGGTTAATTAAATATCAGAGGCAGGATTTGAACACAAGTCTCCAGCATGTTTTCACCTAAGCCACACGGCCTCCCCAGGACTGCTGTAGCAAGTGTTACGTTAGACATCAGAGTGCATTTCAGGTCTGTGTGATTAGGGATTTGGAGCACATCAGTTAGGGATGTTGTTAATATTTTTTAAGGAAAGAGATGACAGTTACCTTTATGAGCTCCTTCAAGTCCTACCCAGAGGCCAGGGGGTAGATTGATGGCTAAAGGAGATCAAGGTGGGAGTTGGGGGGGGGGTTGGCATTTTGCCAATTTCAGAGCTCCTGAGGCTCCCCTGGGGAGATGTGGGTCAATCACTGGGTGTGTGTCTTGGGGGCTTCCACTGAGATTTCATTTGAGTTATTGAAAACAAGTTAGCAATGGCTCAGCCCCCTCAGGGAGACTTCACTCAGTTTCCTGATCTCCCACCTGCCGTAGCTGCTCAACCCTTGGCTGGTTTGCCAGGACCTCACTCTCAGCCGCCTCATGTCTTTTGAGTTTGCGGAGAACAATGCCAGGCTCTCGGTATGATTCATCTGCAGCGATCAAATATTTCTCCTCCATCCACAGCATCATCTCGGCCACATCCTGGCTCCATTCCTGCCCAGGAGAACCACCAGGGAAGCTATGAGTCTCATGGCCCCAGAAGTTAGGGCAGGTAGGCTGGGGACGTCCAAGGAAAGTGTGTTGGGGGAAGGTCTGTGGGTAAGGGAAAGGCCTAAGGGATTATTCTGCACATGCAGAGGTTGGGGAGAGGGAACAGGCCCCAGTCCCAATAACTCTGATGTGCTTATTCCGCCCTGGAGAGCAGAAGCAGACAGAATGAGAGCTCATAGCATTATGCATTTAGAAATGCAAGGGACCCTAGATTCCACGTAATACAACTCCCTCATTTTACAGATGAGGTTAAAAAACTTGCTTAAGGCCACAAAAGTAGTTTATAGTAGGGCCAAATCTACCATTTGTCCACTATACCACAAACAGGAAAGGGAAGAAGGGAGGAAAGGCAGGGCCACTGCCTTGGGCTGGGCCTTAAAGCACCTATTAAGGTCTCTAAGATAAGGAGAATCCCATTACTATTTACCTCAGTATTCCTACCCACACATAGGAGTTTTCTCTAAGCTCCTATGGCAAAAGGTATAACTGAGGTCAGTGATGTTCTTCTTGATTATTTTCCATGTGTCTTATCTCTCCAGTTGGCTCCTATGTTCCTTGAGGGCAGAGACATCGTGGTAGGTGGGAAAGAGGCATGGGGGGGGACCCGTTATGGGAAGGAAGGTGGTTGCTGTTCAGTTCCATTTGACTCTCTGTGACCCCATTTGGGGGTTCCTTGGCAAAGATACTGGAGTGGTTTGCCATTTCCTTCTCTGGGTCATTTTACAGATGAGGAAACTGAGGCAAATGGGTTTAAGTTATTTGCCCAGGGTCACACAGCTAAATAAGTTTCCGAGGCATATTTGAACCCAGGAAGATGAGTCTTCCTGACTCCAGGCCCTGCACTCTATCTACTGCACCATCTGGCTACCTCCAGGAGTAAGGTAGCTCTTTGATACTTGAGTTTGAGCATATCTTGGAGAAAGTGAGGCTGATGACTTTGTGCAGCGCTGCCTCGCTTAAACCCAAATCACTTGCAAGGCAAGACAACGCCCTTGTGAAGTCATTGGTCCTCTTTGAGAAAAGAGGAAGAGGGAGGAGGAGGAGGGGAAGGAGAAGAAGGAGGAGGGGAAGGGGGAGGAAGGGGGGAGGAGGAAGAGGGGGATGAGGGGGAGGGGAGGAAGAGGAAAAGAAACCACAACAGCCACCACCTTGACCAAACTGGGGGTAGGGATTGGGAAGGGTCGGGTGGGACAAACAATAGGCCCTCAAGCTGTAGGTGATTCACTAGGCATCTACCTAGAAGCCTGTTGTCCTGCCCAGAATCTATTAGGGCTGTACTTAAGATTGGGAGACCTTTGAGTTCCCTTCCAACTGTGGACCTGTGCGTCTCTGTTCTTATACTTGGGCCCAGAAAATTGACTTCATGAGTTTAAAAAAAAAAAAAAGATGAGACCTAGCTAGACAGGATTTCTTGTGAGAAGTGGCTTAGTAGATAGCAGGCGCAGTATGAGTCAGCATGGACACACGTGCAGAAAGGCTGAGGTGATCTTTGGCTACATGGAGAAACACAGCCTCCAGAATGAGTGTTGTTAGAGCATATCTGGAGTGTTGTGGTCAGCTCTGGATGTCACACTTTAGGAAAGGTATTGACAAGCTGGAAGTCTTAGAGGGCAACCAAGGTGGTGAGAGGACTGGAGATCACGCCACGTGAGGCTAGGCTGAAGGAAGTGGAGATGCTTCTCCTGGAGAAGAGACTATTTAGGGGTGATGGTAGCATGATAGGACTACTGGCCTGCCTGACTGGCCTCTTCTCACTCCAGTCTATCCTCCATTCAGCTGCCAAAGTGATTTTCCTAAAGCTCACATCTGACTCTGTCGCCCTCCTCCTCAATAAACTCCAATGGTCCCCTATTACCTCCAGGATCAAATATGAAATTCTCTGTTTGGTTTCTAAAGCTCTTCATAAGCCGGCCCCTTCCTACTTTTCCAGTCTTACAGGTCACTCCCTATGACATAGTCTACAATCCAGTGACACTGGCGTTCTCGATGTTCCTTTAACAATTGACTCCATTTCTTGACTCCCTGCCTTTTCGATGGCCATCTTCCATGCTCTCCCTTTTGTCTTCAACTCCTGGCTTCCTCCAAGTCTCAGCTAAAATCCTACCTCCTGCAGGTCTTTGATTGTCCTCCATACTGGCACCTTTCCTCTGAGAATACATCCAATTTACCCTGAATACATTTCGTATGTACATAGTTGCTTGTATGTTGTTTCCACCATTCGAATATGAACTCTTGGAGGGCAGGGACTATTTTTGTCTTTCTTTGTATTCCTAGTGCTTAGTACAGCGTCTGACACATAATAGATACTTAATAAATGTTTTAAATTTGATTTGACTATTTGAAGGGCTGCCTCGTGGAAGAGAGCAGAGCTAAGGAACAGGGAATGAGTGGAAGATTCAGAGAACATAGCAGCTCAATAGTAGGAATTTTTTTTTTTTACTGAAAACCAGATCCACAAAATCTTCTGCCAACCTCTCCATCTCCACAGGGGATAAAAGTGGGAAGTTCATTACTGCAAGCATGGATAACATGAATCCCCATTAGACTGGTGCTCAGTAGGAGTGAGCTGTTTGAACTCCAGTATGTCCAATGTTTTGAGTTTATTCTGCAAACTGTGCCTCCTTTGATAAGACAAATGGAAACCTGCGATTTTCTGGTAGCTTGGGCTAATAGTCCTTGGGTAAATGACTTGTCCAAGGTCACACAGCTAAGGGTTATCCCAAAGTGGAATGGGCTGTTTTTCCCCTCACTGCAGGCAGAGGCTGGATGCCCCCTTGTCAGGGATGTGGATTTGTGTTCAGGTATGGGTTGAATTATATGGCTTTTGTATTCTGAGATCCTCCATGACTCTGTTCCATCTGCCCTAGGATCACCTCTATGGTTAATCTTCAGAGATGCCCCCCAATAATGAAATATGGCTCTCCAACGCCATGCCAAGGGTCCCACGCTTACCTGTAACTGGAGGGAAGTCAGCAGCTGCTTCTTCCTTTGTTTACTCATCTCTTGGAGTTTGGTCCATCGATCCTGGCTATTTGCTATCCTTTCTCTGATCCTGAGAATGGGGAATTCTGGGTGATTGCTATATTCTGCTCCTGTCCTCACCCAGAAATCAGAACTCAAACACACCCCAATGTTGTTGCTGTTGTTTAGGAGATTACTTGTGTCTGTCTCTCCGTGACCCCATTTGGGGTTTTCTTAGCAAAGATCCTACCATTTCCTTTTCCACCTCATTTTGCAGATGAGGAAACTGAGGCAAACAGGGTTAAGTGACCTGCCCAGGGTCACACAGCTAGTGTGTGCCAGATTTGAATTCAGGTCTTCCTGACTCCAGACCCCAAGCTTTATCCACTGTGCCACCTAGCTGCCCCATACCACACATACTAGCAGTTGCCTAGTAAATGCTTGTTAATTGAAATCCTGATTGTCGCTCTGGCCCCTTTCTCTCCCCTGGTTTGAGCTCCTCCTACCTTCACCAAGACACCCCAGGCAAGATGGCAGAGAAGGCGAGGAAGACATATACCCTGACCCTGAAGGTCCAGACTCCAAACTTACATGTGGGTAGCAAAATGTTGGCTCTCTGTCAGCCTCTCCCCGTGGGACCTCAGGCTCTCCGCGCGTGGACCCAGTGTCTCTAGCAGATGGTCAAATTCCCGGTGTCGTTGCAACAAATTCTGCACATCTCCTACATCCTCCTGGGGACACAGACATAGTGCTACTTCCACGTCCCAGGAAGGGAGACATTGTCCACCAATTCTACTCTCCACCCCTCTAAGCGACAAACACAAGGAATCTCTTTTTTT
Source organism: Phascolarctos cinereus (assembly GCF_003287225.1). Lineage (NCBI taxonomy): Eukaryota > Metazoa > Chordata > Mammalia > Diprotodontia > Phascolarctidae > Phascolarctos > Phascolarctos cinereus. The sequence goes on from NW_027555736.1 coordinate 186,694,372, forward strand.
TTCCCCTGAAGCCTGATGCTGCAGTTTCAGACCTAGAACTTGGGTTCGAGCCCCTGCTCTGCCATTCTTTAGTGTGTGACCCTGGACAAAGTCACTTAACTTCTTTGGGACTCAGTTTTCTCATCTGTAAAATGAGACTGATAACTTCTCATGCTGCTTTCCTTGCGGGGTTGTTGTGAGAATGAAATGAGATAATGTTATCTAGAACATTTTTTGAGGCAATTGGGGTTAAGTGACTTGTCAAGGGTCACACAGCTAGTAAGTGTCTAAGGTCAAATTTGAACTCAGGCCCTCCTGACTCCAAGGCTGATGCTCTATCTACCACTATGCCACCTAACTGCCCCTTAGAGAATTTTGAAAATCATAAACAGATAGGGGATCAGTACTGGACCTATGATTTCACTGGCATAAATGAACTCCCAGAGGAAAAAAGTTCTTCTCCCAATGCCAGCAATCATCTTTTCTGCAACACATAGTCTTAGAGAATTGTCTAGAGCACTGAGAAGTTAATTAACTTGCCTAGGGTCACACAACCAGCATGAGTCAGAGGCAGCATGAACCCAGTTCATGAGGCCAGTTCACCATTTGCTATGTCATGGTACCTTCAAATCACACATGTGAACAATTATCCTGATCCCGCAGTTCTCAGAATCAGTCCCCCAGCACCCCCAGCTCCATATCCCAAAGTGGTTTGCCCCAGGCTCAACTGTGTACCCCAAGGCTGTCCAGTCGAAGGAATGCTTCATGGTTGGCACAGGTAGCACTGAAGCCGTCGGCTTCCCGAACAAACATCTGTAGCTCCAGCCCCTGCTGCAGCCGCCGATGGCACCGCTCCCATGCCGCGTCCACTCCACGGGCCTGCTGACCCAGCTGCTTCAGTGCATTGGCCACCGCTTGGGAATCCTGGGCTTCCAAGCTGGCTAGCTGCTGGCCTTGAGCCTCCAGCTGTCTCATCCTGTCCAGGGGAAGCAATAACAGGTAGAGCCCTAATCAGCTCCTCTTCTTCTCCCCTGCTCCCCAATCTAATTAATTCTCATATCTTTGATACTGGAAATATCTTGTTACCCTCCACCAGGAAGGAAGAATTCAGGATATCCTCACGTGTCTTATCTATATTAATATTCTAATGCAGAGGTGTCGAACTCGTGGCCCACAGACCAATGCAGACAGAACCAGATTAAAATGCAATTGGGAAATATTTACAAAATAAATAAAAATACAATGGAGCACAGACAATTTTAAAATGGGGTTTTCTAAGTCAATATCCAGCTCCTTGGTGCTTATGCATGGTTTACTGGCTACCATTTCCCTGCTCTTTTGAGTAGTAACTCTCCTCCGAGAACCACCTAAACTTTAGGAAAGACCCTAGCTATGATTCACCTCACTCATTGCTTGGACTTTATCTCCCAAATCCTCTTTCTTCTTGACTTCCAGTACCCTCCCTTTGTCTATCTGTATGCCTACTATCTGTTTGTCTATCTACTATTTGTCTATCTACTATCTGTCTGTTTACTCTTCTTCTATCTGTCTATCTACTCACCCTTTGTCTGTCTGTCTGTCTACCTACCTGTCATCACACAGCCAGCAAGGGTCAGAGGTGGGATTTGAACACAGGCCTTAGTGACTCTGGGTACATCCCATCTGCCATGCTACCACTAAAACAAATTAAAGCATATTCAGGCTTTGTTATATTTATAGTGGTGGATACACTAGGCCAATGGGACGGTCCATTTAACTCCTGGAGGTAGAATTTGGGACATAGGATGACTTTGGAGAGCTGAGGGATTACCATGGGATTGTTCCACTTTGCCCTAAGTCCTTGGGCTGTGCTGCTGCAGACCAGAGTGCCTTAGACCTCTCAGGAGGCCCAGAGCAGACCCTATGTACTTTGCTTTGAGGGGTCTCATATTGAGCCTCCTCAGAAACATGGCTCCCTGTGCTCCCCACCTCCATCCTCCCCCTCCCTAGGCTACCCCTACCTCTCTTGCTGGACATGGATCTCTTCCAGCAGGCCTCTGTGCTCCTCCAGAAGGTGCTTGGCCGAGGCCACGTCCACTCCCATCTCCTTGCCATCTAGCTGGGACTTCATGCCCTCTGCCCATAGCAGCAGCTGCCGACTCTCCCTCAGGAAGCTGTGCCCTGCCTGGGCCTGGGCCTGGGCCTGAGCCATCTGGGCAGCTCGCTCCTGCACTTGCTTTAGCAGGGCCTGTAGGGTCTCTACTCGTTCCCGCAGTATTGGGCTCTCCATAGGACTTGTCTCTTCAATCCTGCGGGCATAGGGTATCCTGGTTGCCTTGGAAGGACTGGAAATATCTCAGGAACTCTGTATCAACACCCTCCCCACCTTCCGCTGGGTAAAGCTGTTCCCCACTCTACCACCACCCCAACACACACTGGCACCACCATCCCCAAATCCTTTCTGGTTAAGCCTATGGTGATGAGTCTACTCAAAAAGAAAATGTTTCTGTCTCTTCCAAGGATCCCTCATTATGCTTGGGGTAGGGGCAGCAAAAATTTCCCATAAACCTTTCAACTCTCCACTCCCCACCAATCTTCCTCAACCCTTTCCCCACCTCCTCCCCCATCTCTACTTCTGTCTTCTTAATTATTATTTTTTTTATTGGTCCTGTGATTCCACTGGTGTTCTGATTCCAGTGAGGAGGCTTCCTCTAGTTCATCACAACCTAGGGTTTTAGAGAGTTACCTGGGGCACTGAGAAGTTAAATTGCTTGTCCAGGCTCACACAGCTGGTTATGTATCAGAGGCATGATTTGAACCCCAAGTCTTTCTCATTCAAAGTATGGTAGTCTATCCACTATACCATGATGCCTTTCTATACATTGGATTTATGCCTGGACTTGGTAGTTTTTTAAAATCAATTTTATCAGTAATTTGTAGTTTTAGCAAGTTGCCTGAGGCACTGAAGGTTTGAATGGCTTGTTTGGAGGTTTTATGGAGACAGTGTGTCTCAGAGGCAGGCCTTCCTGACTCTCTCGCTGGTCCTCTGTCCACTACACTGATCTCTTTCTCTCCTTCTCTAGACACCCACTAGTCCTCGTGCCTCCTCCAGAACCCTGCTGGGCCCAGGCCCTACCTGGTCACCACACTGACGAGGTAGCAGATTTTGCGCTCCAGCACCAAGATCTCATGCTGGGTTGACTGCAGGGAACGTCGACAGCTGCCCACGGAGTCCACTGGCCTCATAGATTCTAGCTTCACCATAATATCCTGAAGCTGGTTCTGGGTGGGTCCACACTCCTGCAGGAAGCTGTGCACATCTGCCATGCTTGCCAGATGTGATCCCTTCTCCTCCTTCAGTGCCTCCAGCTGCTCCCATCTATCCAGAGAACAGAGAGCAGCACTCAGCCTGGCTGAGACATCTTGCCCTCCCCTGCCTCCTGGACAGGCCCCATTCACCCAGAGGTTACCAAGCCAACCTTCCTATCTCAAGTCTAACAGGGCTATCCTTTGCTCTAGCCTACCACTGGTGTCCTCAAACCCTGGGTCTATCCAAGGACCCCTGTATTCTGTCTCAGTCTTAGAACTTCTCTCTTAAGTGCCTTGAGATGGCTCCATTTTTTGTCTTTGTAATCCAGCATCTGGCACATAAGAGGCACTTGAAAAAAGCTTGTTGATTGATTGATTTTTCTCTCTTCTCTCTGTTTTATTGATATCCCTTGTTTTTATACCATATTCATTTCCAAATGTGTCCCTCCCCACATCCCCTGCCCAGCAAACATTGCCTCATAACAATGAATTAAAAAAAAAAAAGTTCAGCAAAACCAACTGACCCATTAATCCAGGGGTGTGGAACCTATGGCCTTGAGTCCACATGTGGCTTTCTAGGTCCTTGGGTGCCTAGGCCTTTTGACTGAGTCTAAGTTTTACAGAACAAATCTTAATCCTTAGACTGGTGCTGCCCCTCCCCCCCCACCCCCCCCAGAGTTCAGTAAATCTTTTCTGATGGACAGAAGAGACCTAAATCAATGATTGGCTAAATAAATCTTTTTATTAACAAATCCTTTTATTAAGGAGATTTGTTCTGTGAAGTTTGGATTCAGTCAAAGGGCCATACTTGAGGACCTAGAGGGCCACATGTGGCCTTGAGGCTGCAGGTTCTACACCCCTAGATTAATCTAACACAATGACCTCATCTGATAGTATATGCAACATTGCACACCCATAGTCCCCCACTTCTCCAATAAAAGGAAGAGGATACATTTTCTCATCTCACCCAGGGCCAAGCTTAGCAGTTACAGTTCCATAGGTTTGTTGTTTTATTCCAGATCTTTTACCCCACCCCAGGGATCAAAGTAAACAAAGCATCAAAGACACCTACTTTTTTCCCCCTTCTCACTTTGAATTTTCACTCTAGTCTTACCTCCCGCCCAGTTCCTGTTGCCACTGCTGGATCTTGGCTGTGTGATCAGGAATTCTCTGCCTCAGTTTTTCTGCTGAACTGCTGATCTCTGCCAAGTGTCCTTTCCCCACAGCCAGAGCAGTGAGGAAATTCTGAGTGAGGGGAGAGCAATGGGTGAGGGCAGAGGGGGTGTTCTGAATGTGTTCTTCTTCCTCATCCTTAGCCCTACAGCCCCCATCTCCAACCCCAGGAAAATAGAGAGAACTTCTAATTCTGCTTCTCCTTGGTGATAATGGGGATGGCACCTGAACCCCCTAAAAGTCCCAGAAACTTTCCCACACAACCCAGTCCCTAAACCCAGATCTCTGGCGTTTGCCTGAGATACCTGGCCCTTCCCAGTCAATAATCCTTTAAACTGACCTTTCATTGTGGCCCTCATTGTCTGTACCTGGCCCCACCCCAGGCTATTCACCATTCCTTAATCCCATCCAGATCTTCCTACAGTCTTTCGGGATAAAAGTGTCCATCCTGCCACCATTACATTGCTCAGATTCTTAAAATCTGACCCACTTGTATGGGCATCACAATTAACACAGACTCACTAGGAATCTTGCCCACCCTAACTAGTGTTTTAATAAACTACATGGACTGAAAGGAGGCTTGAGTGGTCGAATTCTTTTGAGGCAGATCTGTGCCCTTTGCCCTTGAATTTCAGGGTCCCCAAGATCCCTAGACTACAACAGTGATACCTCAGTCCTTCAGTCATTTTTCAGTCATGTCCTACTCTTTGTGACACTATCTGGCATTTTCTTGGCAGAGATACTGGAGTGGTTTGCCATTTCCTTCTCCAGCTCATTATGCAGATGGGGAAATTAAGGCAAATAAAGTCACACAGCCAGTAAGTGTCTGAGGCTAGATGTGAACTCAGGAAGATGAGTCTTCCTGACTCCAGGCATGGCACTTTATCCACTGACACTTCAGTCCTACCCCTTCCTGGAGAGGCCAGAGACATTGTTTCAGAGCCCATGAATTGGGTCCCTGAAGGAGTGAAGGGAATGGACCAGAAGCCCCCCCCCCCCCCCCCCGATCTGTGGTTACTCAAGGACAAAATCACCAACAAGAACCTTCGGGATGTTGGCACCAGAGGTGAAGAACAGCAGGAATCAGAGATTCACAGATTTAGATCAGGGAGGGTACATATAAGGGTAGCTACCAGAGGTGTCAAACTCAGTGCCCACAGCCCCCAGAGTTCTCCAGTGCTTCCAACAGATTAAAATGTAATTTAACAAAATAAGTTTAAAAACCAATACAATATAATGTAGATAATGTTCATTTGTGGTTTTCTAAGCCAATATTCAGCCCACAGGGATCTGTTTCTATTTGAGTTTGACCTCCTGGGGCTAGTTCAGTCCCCTCATTTTACAGATAGTAAATAGAGGTCAGGAGACATGAAGGGCCTTACTAGCAGCCAAACTAGGATTTGAATCAGGTCCTCTGACTTCAAATACAATGAGAAGAATACTAAATTTGGAGTCAGGGGACTTGGGTTCAAATCCCAGGTCTGCCACTGTGTGTATATGTATGTGTATGTGTGACAGAGAAAGACAGAGAGAGACAGAGACAGAGGGAGAGCTGGGATTTGAACCACCGCCTGTGTATATGACCTTGGGTAAATGACTTAATCTGGAAGTGAAGAGGATTGAGGGCAGAGGAGACAGTCATGATGAGGTGGAAGAGCGGGGGCTTAAATACTCAGGAAACCTCTGTACTTGAGCCAGTCCCAAGAGCTGATTGTTAAATTTTCAGTTTGAGCATTTACACCTTAGAAATGGGCAGATGCTACAAATTAGGGCTGGATTTGTGGTTTTATTGATTGTCTAGACCAGCAGTGTCAAACTCAGAAAGGGATCCCTGTAGACCTCATAGTGACTTAGAAAACCACAAATTGACATTATCTATGTTGTATTTTTATTTATTTTGTTAAACATTTCTCAATAACATTTTAATCTGTTTCTACTGCACTAGAGTTTTGTTAGCTGCTTAAGGCCCACAAGCTTTGAATTTGACCCTGATTTGATCTAACCTCAAGAAAGTGTCAGAAAATATGCTGATAATGCAGATTAAATTTGAAAATGTGAACTGAGCTTTTTTTTTTTTTGAAAGCTGGTGGTTAAACATTTACCAGCATGCCCATGGCTATACCTCAAATTTATTCCTGTCGACCTCCACGTTCTCAGCCTGGGGGTTCAGGGTCTGGAACAACACTGTCTGGTCGTCTAGCCAGGACTGGAGTTCTCCACAAGAGTCATAGAAGCAGAACAAGGTGGACATTTCTTCTAGCTGGGTCCTGCGATGCTAAAGACAGAAAGGTCCAGGATGCCTCAGGATGAAGGTGGAGGCGCCCGGCAGAGAGGATGGAGAAGCTGACAACCAGCTCTCTCTAGGCATCTGAGTGGAGGTCAGATGGGAGGAATCAGTTGTTTCTCAGGTCCTCAGCCCTACTTCTCCTTGAGTCTTATGGTTCAAGGACCCAGCCCCTCTCCCAGAACTTCACGCTTCCCCAGGCTTCCTGCTGTGCAGAACTGGATAGTCTGAGGGTTGTAGATGCTGAAGAATGAAGGGGGGGGGCCATTCACACAGCTGTTGGACCAGCAGTTCTCAAAGTTTTTGGTCTCAGGGTCTCTTAAAAATTACTGAGTTCTTGATGGACTCTAAGTGCAAATTAAAGCACAATTTTCCCACTTTATTTTTTTTTTTGCAACATGGATAACATGGAATTTGTTTTGCATAATTTCATATGTAGAACTGATATATTGCTTTCCTTCTCAATGGGTGGGGGAAGGTCTGGAGAGGGAAGAGAATTCAGAACTCAAAATTTTAAAAAAGAATATTTAAAATAAATAATAAATTAAAAATAACATTTGAAAATTGAGTTCTTCAGAGATTTTTGATTGTTTATGTGGGTTATATCTATTGATACTTACCATGTTAGAAATTAAAATATTTTAGCATTATAATGAGAACAGTTTTGACCTTGAAGCAACTCAGAAGGTGTCTCAGAGACCCAGGTTTTGAGAACTACTGTTTCAGAGGTGGCACTTTCCAAAGACATAAATCAAATACCTGTGCCAAGGCCTGTACGCCCTGGTACTCCTGGTTCAGGTGGTCCTGGGTCTTGTGGATTGTTTCAGGGTAAAAATGAATATCTAGCTCCAATGGGCTAGTGATCTCCTGGGTACCCCAGCAGACAGATCTCCATGCGGGCATCTGCCTGGTTCCCTGGTTCTTTGGTCTTTCACATAAGGGGTTCATCAGTGATGCCACCTGTGATGACAGAGGGCTAATGTGATCAGTGACCAGCTTCCCCAAAATAATGAAGTTTCATGTGTGAGTGCATGTGTATAGTAGATAGAAGACCAGTCTTTTTTTAAAGTTAATTTAATTTGTTTTCAATTAACAAGCCTTTATTTCCCCCTTCAATCCATCCCACCCCTCTCTCCCAACTGAATAAAAAGGAAAAAAGAAAACAAATACCCATAGTCAAATACTCATACTCATAATATCTCTTATGCCAGGTCAGGAATTTTGTCTCTCAGAATGAGGTTGGGTTGGGTTCTTTTGTTTGTTTTTTGAGACTTGGCTTCCTTCTGTGGCCCAGAGCAGAAGTGCAGTGTCACCCATGGACCTAATTCCACTGCTGACTGGTACGTCCCTGGCATGTCAGATGGCCTGGCTCCTGAGGGCTTACCCATATTGGTGCCAGACTTAAAGCAGACTGACCAAATGGGCTTTTGCCCTGCTGTAGCTCAGAATCCTGAGCTCAAGGGATCCTCCAGTCTCAGCCTCCCCAGTGTGGGCAGAGCCACGAGAGAAACACATCAAAGCTCTGGTGTCCGTCAACAGTCGGCATGAGCCCATGAGTAGCTCCTACATTTCTAGTCTGTGCCAGACAAGGAGGCCTGATCTCAAAAACAAACAAAAAACCCCAACCTCCTTCTGTGAGACAAACATTTCTAGAAATGACCCAAAAGGGAAGTCGCTTGGCTCGATTATGGGTATCTGGGCACAGAATGAGGTTTCTGAAGCAGTACCTGGGGAGGTTCAAGCTCGGTGACGTAGCTTATTGGCACTTCTGCCTGGCAACCTTCCAGGTCCTTCAGCCTCCAGGTGGAAGGACTCGTCTTGGCAACCAGCTCCAGGATTTCTCCCCGGATCCAGGTGAGGTTCTCCCCTGTAGAGAGGAGTGATCTGAGTGTAGCATGGGGTGGAGGGAGGAGGAGAAGCTGAGAGCCAGTAGCCCCCTTTTCAGTCAATCTAATCATCGATAAGTATTTAATGAACACTGACTATGTACCCAACAGTACTGGGTCCTGAAGTGAGAACATGCAGCACAAGTGTTGCATGTGGTCCTTGCCCTGGACACTACAGTCTTTCTTAGTTAGGGGTTGGGAGCTTGTAGCTGCCTCAGTTTCCCTTTGCTCAGTGCTCTGGCTATTCCTGGCAACTGGTGTAGAGGGAAAGTAGTGGATATGAATCAACCAAACAACAAGAATATGTTAGGGACCTACTATGTGCCACAAACTGTGCTAAGGAATGGGGATATGAATTCAGAAATGAGACATTCACTGCCCTCGTGGGGAGGGGGAACTTACATTCTACCAGAAAAACCACATGTACACATATAAGTATGGACCCAAAAAATGCAAAATAAATTGAGTTGGGGGAGAGTCTCCCTAGCCCTTACCACACTGCCTGGCATATAGTAGGCACTTAATCAATGTTGATTGATTGATAGTAGCTGGCGGGGGGGGGGGGGGGGGGGGGGGGGGGGGGGGGGGGATGATGACAGGCCTCTCGTGGGAGGCCATGCTTGACTTGAGTTTTGAAGGAAGTTAGAGATGAGCATTTCTTTTTTTTTGGTGGGGGAGTGGGGCGTGAGGCAATAAGGGATAAGTGACTTGCCCAAGGTCATACAGCTACTAAGTGTCAAGTATTGAGGCCAAATTTGAACTCAGGTCCTCCTGACTTCAGGGCCAGTGCTCTATCCACTGTGCCACCTAGCTGTCCCGGGATGAGCATTTCTAAGGACTGGGGAAACACCCCAGTCAGGTTTTTGCCCTTAGATGGTGTGAGAGATGGGTTATGGGCTTCTTTGGGGCCATTGGAGACATCATACTTTTCCAGTCTCCAAAGTGTCTAATGGTACCCCACACACACACACTGTCCCCCAAGCTCCAGGGGCAGCAGAGACATGTGAGCCTTAGGCAAGGTCAGGCAGAGGGGTTAAAGGGAAGGCTGTTTTTCTACCCACACTTTGCCAACCAGATGGGGAAGGAGCCCATGGTACCCCTCAGAGCCCCATTCTTCAACCCTGGGTACCTCTGTATGTGAAACGCATCCTGACCCAGAGCTGATGGCTAGCCACTGCTGAGGCTGCTGAGTTCTGTAGCCAGCCCTGGGACCTCCTAGCTCCATCACCATCCATCTGACTCCAGTCTTCCTGGTTCTCCACCTGGAGGAGGGGATAGCTCCGATCAGAGCTCCAGATAGGCTTCTTGTCACTCCTCCTGGGCTGAAAGCCGTGGAGAAGTCTCCCCTCCCTTCTCCTCTCCTCCCTCCCCTCCCATTCATATTCTCTCTCTCTCTCTCTCTCTCTCTCTCTCTCTCTCTCTCTCTCTCTCTCTCTCCTCTCTCTCTCTCTCTCTCTCTCTCTCCATCCCTTACCCAGAAGATTGGTTGTACAGAAATTCTGAACAAAGTGAGGCTCTGAAGTGGATGAGGTGAGGGGCTACGGACTATAAGTAATTGGGCAAAGCCCCCCCTAAAAAAAAACTCAGAGCAGCTAGTTGGCCTAGTGGATAGAACCTTGGACTGGGAGTCACAAAGGTTCAAATCCTACCTCTGACATGAGCTGTGTTAACTTGTCTAAGCCTCAGTTTCCTCATCTGTAAGATAAAGGAGCTTAGACAAAATAACCTCAACGGTGGTTTTTAGCTCTAAATCTTTGATCCTGTTATATGTGTCTACTCTGTGCCTAGCAAAACATCGAACACTTTGGGGATAATAAATTAAGTACTTAAGCAGAGTGGAGAGAATTGGGCTTTGGTCCCAGGCACTGGTATCTGATGGGGAGGGGCTTAGGCTTTCTCCTCCTGCCTGGCTTGGAAATTCTCTACTGACCCTCAACGCACCTGGACCAGCAGGTCCATTGGTCCTGGACAACAGACCAGTAAGATCCTGTTGATTTCCCACCTGTCTCTTAGGGCTATCTATGAGAAGTCATGGACCAAATTCTCAGGGAATGGGCGGTGGTCAGACTATCCTCTGTGCTGCCTGTCACTGAGGTCAGTCTTTCTCCTATCCCCAATAAAATTTGCTCTGGGTATAGGAATTCCTAGTTGTGGCTTTCAGTATAAAGTATAGTGCTGACCCAGAAGGAACTTACAAACTTTTTGTGGGAAGTAAGCCATGCACATGGTGCCATTCGTGCACAGAGTGCCAAGCCTGAGTCAGGAAGACATCTTTCTGAGTCCAAAATCCAGCCTCAGACACTTTCTAGCTGTGTGACCCTAGGCAAGTCACTTAATCCTGTTTGCCTCAGTTTCCTCATCTGTAAAATGAGCTGGAGAAGAAAATGGCAAACCACTCCAGTATCTTTGCCAAGAAAACCCCAAACAGGGTCACAAAGAGTTGGACGTGACTAAAAAAAAATGACTGAATGGTAATAACAAAAAAATGGGAGTAATAGTAGCACCTACCTCATATGGTTGTCATGAGGATCAAGTGAGATAAAGTGTTTAGCAAACCTTAAAATGTTACATCAATATTTGCGAGAGTTTTTTTTTTTTTTAGCATAGGGAGCTCTCAGTGAGGAAATTACATCCTCCAATGCAGATCAGCACCTGCTTTGCAACCTGTTGTCTTAGAGACTTACCTGGAGCACTAAGAAGTTAAGTGACGTGCTTAGAGTCACAGTCAGGATGTGTCAGAGGCAGAACTTGAACCCAGGTCTTCCTGACTCCAAGGTGAACTCTCTATTCATTCTACCATGCTGCCTCTCATACGATATAAACGTCAACTGTTATCATTATTATTATTTGTAGTAGTAGTAGTAGTAGTAGTAGTAGTAGTAGTAGTAGTGATGGTGGTGGTGGTGGTTGTGGTGGCAGTAATGGTGGTAGTAGTAGTAGTAATAGTAGTAGTAGTGGTGGCAGTAGTAGTGGTGGTGGTAGTAGTGGTGGTGATAGTAGTAGTTGTGGTTGTGATCATTGTCATGGTCTTCTGTGGTGATCACTGAAAGAGGCTCAGATGGGCCACTGTGGCATAATACAGTATGAGGAGAGTTTGTAAAGACCCAAGGGGGCTTTTGAGCAAAACTATAGTTTCAGAGAAAGGGGCTTAAAGAAAATAACATGAACCGGTTTCAACTGAAAAAAAAAATCTTAAAAGCAAAGACAAGACAAAAGGGAAAGCAAGGGAAGAGAGCTGCAGGTATTCCAGCATGTGCTGGTGATGGGAAGCTTAATTCTGGGAAACTGAGGCTCCTGAGTGTCCATAGTCATGAAGATTCAGATAAGGTGGCCTTTGTGACCCCCCAAAATATCCTTATTTCTTTACATATATGTGTGTGTGTGTGTGTGTGTGTGTGTATTTTTTTAGGTAATTCGGGTTAAGTGACTTGCCTAGGGTCACACAGCTAGTTAAGTGTTAAGTGTTTGGTCTGAGGCCGGATTTAAACTCAGGTTTTCCTGACCTCAGGGCCGGTGCTCTATGCACTGTGCCACCTAGCTGCCCCCAAAATATCCTTATTTCCCAGAGACCTAGCAATCGATAGCAGTGGTTCTCAAACTTTTTGATCTCAGAACCCCTTTATACTCTTAAAAAAATTACTGAGGGCCCACCCCAAGAGCTTCTTCGAGATCTGATCTCCTCCGAGGGCAGGGACTGTCTTTTGCCTCCTTTTGTTCGTCTGGTGCTTACTACAGTGTTTGGTACATCATAAGTGCTTTATGAATGTTTATTGATTGACCAAAGCATCTTAGTAATATTATGAAAATAGCTTTGACCTGGGGGATCACCTGAAAGGATCTCAGGAACCTGTATGACACTTGGAGAACTGCTGACCCAAAGGAGAAGACTCAGTCTAGGCCTCAAAGGGGAAACAAGGTGGACCTTCAAGAATAGTGAGTTCGAAGGTCATAGGAGCAGCGTGTTAGAGCTTGTAGGGACGCTGGAGTCATTGAGTCCAAGGCCCTCATTTTACTAATGAGAAGGCTGGATGGAAGCCCTAGGTTTCTTGAGTCCAAATTCAATGCTCTATAAGGTATGAGAAAATAATTAATAACCATTAATAACTCACATGCACATAGGCCTTTAAGGTTTGCATGCTTTCATTTGTAAGAAAGATGAAGTTTTCATTACCTTCATTTTAGAGGTGAAACTAAGAAACTAAGGAAGATGGAGGTTAGGTGAGTTGCCCAGGGTCACACAGCTAATAAGTGTCTGTGGTGGAATGTGAACTTGAGTCTTCCTTGAGTCAGAAGAAGATTAATAAAAGAATCATGTTTCAATTGTTTCTGGAACTAAAGGATTATTGATTTAGAACTAGAAGTGACTTTAGAGATGATCTAGTCCAACCCAACCATTTTGCAGATAAGGAAACTGAGGCTCAGAGAGGGGAGGTGATTTTCCCAGTCTCACAAAGGTAATCAATAGCAGATCCTAGGTCCTCTAACTTGAGACAGCCAAGTGGCACAGTGGATAGAGTGCTGGGCCTAGAGTTAGGAAGACCTGAGTTCAAATCTGGCCTCAGACACTTACTAAGTGGTGTGACCCTTGGCAAGTCACTTAACCCTGTTCGCCTCAGTGCCTCATCTATAAAATGAGCTAGAGAAGGAAATGGCAAACCACTCCCGTATCTCTGCCAAGGAACCCCCAAATGGGGTCAGGAAGAGTCGGACACGACTGACATGACTGAACAGCGACAATCTCTAAATTCAAATCAGTTCACTCCATTCCATTAGGCGGCTCCATCGCTCTGGGATCACTTCCCAGTCCTCCCTGGGGCTGGGGAGTGGGAGTCCAGTCTTTGGTCTGATCCTCGGCTCATCCTGTTTCCCCCCTCTCACCAGGGCCAGGTTGATTACCATGAGTGGGGCCTGGGTGGCCGCAGTCTGCGCTTTCTCCTCCAGCCGTCTCACCTCCAGCCCACAGGCCCACACTTCTCTCTCCAGTCGCTGGTGACGCTGGAGCAGGACCGCCACGCCAGCCCCGTCCTTCCCGCAGTCCTCACTGGCCAACAGGGACTGCTGCTCCTGCAGCCACGATTCTACCTCGCCCACATCTGCAAAATACTAGGGTGGGGGGAACCCGAAACGTGGAGGAAGACATTTTCTCCAGGGCCACCAAGGTGGAAGAGGTGCTTCCTTATGGTGGAATGGTTCTTTCCCAGGGGCCCACCTACTTTTGCCTTGCAGGAGGATGCCAGCCCCAGGGTTGTTCTGCCATAGCAACCTTTTTCCTAAGGTCTTCCTTCTCTCACCTCTGTGCTCCCTCCCTGGAACTGGGAGGTCTGGCACTGTTGGCCACACTATTGGATGGTTGCTCCATCTCCTGGACTGCACCTAAGGTTGACTATTCTCTATTCAGCGTAGCCCAATACAATTTCCTCTGGCACAAGAGTTCTTAGTGACAGCTTGGATTCAAGGATAGCAATTGGGAAAGAGAGATGCATGGCTCCCACCCTTCCTTCCCATCCTTTCTCCAAAGCCTTGTACCTGCTTGATGAGCAGAGCGGCCTGCAGACGGGCCAGGAGCTTTGCCATCTTGTCTCGGAGATGCCGCCATTGACCATGGATGGCCTCTGCCCGATCCCGTGGGTCTGGCTGGCCTGGGTGGCCCTGGGGGCTCAGCTCCTTAGCCTTCCTGGTGATTTCCATGCACACCGCTTGGTGGGAGCTGACTTCAGTCTCCAGGGCCTGACCAAGCAGAGGAGACAACCCAGAAGTGAAAAGTCAGATGATGTCATGGGGGAGGGAGGAAGGAGAAGAGATGAGGGCCTGGTGGAAGAGGGGGAAAGTACTGCTGCTAACCATGATCCTAACGATGTTTGGAAGATCTAGCACTTAACCACTCATCTGTAAAATGGGAGTGATGATAGCTCCAACATCAAGGTTGGTGTGAGGAGCAAATGAGATAATGTAAAATACTTTGCAAACTTTAAAGTGCTGGCTATCATTATTGTTATTTTAATAATAACTAGTACTAATAACAATTCATATCCACATAACAATCTAAGGTTTGTAATGTGTATAGGGAAGACTGTCATATGGCTTGAAGGGAGGCAGAATAGATATCTCCAGCCTCTTCTCCCCCCACTCTTCTTCCTGCCACAGGGGGAGTGGAAAGCCCCCATTCTGCTCTCCTCAGAGAGAGGGGCTCCAGGGCTAGAATTATATCTATCTGTTCCCTTAAATACTGTTAGTTTAGGGATAATATGATCAGGTTTCATCTAACTTCTGATCACTCTGTCGTTATTGGGGGGAAGGAGGACCCCAAGCTCTATATTCAGGGTTTGACTCCTTTCCCATCAAATAATGAATACAGGGAATAGCAAAGAAAATAGCATTTATCCAAATTGTAGCAAACTAGTAATCAGAGAAGGCATAGGGGCAGCTAGGGGGCACAGTGGATAGAGCACAGGGTCTGGAGTCAGGAAGACCTGAGTTCAAAT
The DNA here is from genome assembly GCF_003287225.1 of Phascolarctos cinereus. Classification (NCBI taxonomy): domain Eukaryota; kingdom Metazoa; phylum Chordata; class Mammalia; order Diprotodontia; family Phascolarctidae; genus Phascolarctos; species Phascolarctos cinereus. The sequence continues at coordinate 186,709,464 of NW_027555736.1, forward strand.
CTGCCTTCAGACACTGACTAGCTGTGTGACCCTGGGCAAGTCACTTAATCCTGTTTGCCCCAGTTTCCTCTTCTATAAAAATGAGCCAGAGAAGAAAATGGCAAACCATTTCAGTATCTTTGCAAAGAAAACCCTAAATGGGGTCAGGGAGAGTCTGAAGTGACTGAAATGACTGAAAAACATAGGAGAATATATACCAGATGATATGGAGCAAAGGAGCTTTCCTACAGGGATCAAGGTAACAACAGCTCAGCCTAAGGAGAGAAACTCCTTGCATAATGTAGTGGGTAACAAGCTGGGAACAGGGACATGATGGAGGCTGCCCGCTCTTCTCCCGTTGGCTTCCTCCCAGAATCTCTTCCTTCAGCACCCTGAAGTGGGGTTGGCCTCTTCCATCTTCTCTCTGGCAGCTGGAAGCCAGAAGTGGCCACAGTGACTCAACAGTTGGAGAATCCTGAAGCTTAAGGAGTCCCAAAGAGGACCGGCCAAGAACTGAGGCTCTCTCCTCTCACCAGCTCTGCCCTGCCCCTCACACAGGGCAGGGCTTTCATCTCCATCAATAAGGGTAGAGTTCCGTACCAATGAGCCTTGGGACCTGGGTTACATTCTCTTTGTCCCATTTGATCCTCATACCTGCTATTTATTATTACCACCATTTTACAGATAAGGAAACTGAGGTACAAAGAGGTTAGTTAGGTGACTTGCCCAGGGTCACACAGCTAGTAAGTATCTCAGGTGGACTTTGAACTCAGGTCTTCTTGATTCCTGGTCTAGTAGTCTATCCCCTATATCACCGTGCCTTTCAGGGGCAGAGGCATGAGGGACAAGGGATTACTGTGCTGGGAAGGGAAGGAGGCAGGAAGAAAAAGAAGGTGAAAGGAGGGGCAGGGTCCACAGTGGGAGAAGAAGAGAGGGGAGGAAAGAGGAGAGATTAAGGAAGTGCAGGGGACCATGGGTAGAGGCTACTGCAAGCACCTTGTATTTCCACAGAGTTGCTGTGATGTGGCCCAGGTCCCAGCCCAAGGAAGCCGCCTGAGTTAGCTGTAACCTCTCTCGGAGCCAGGATTCCTCTTCCTCACAGCTGTTCAGGAACTCAGCCTGCTGTAGAGCCTGCTCCAGCAGAGCCCGCCTGGGAGAAAGACCAGTCCAGGGGGCTTAGGAGGCAGCAGTCGTAATAATAACAATAACCATAATAATGATAGCTAACATTTATATAATAACATTCCAAGGTTTGTAAAACACTTTATGTATAATTTGAAGTATGGCCTATGATTATCTCATTTTACAGATGAGTCACTTGAGACAGAGAAAGGTTAAAGGGCGTGGCCATGGTTACACAGCTAGTAAATACCTGAGGCAAAATTTGAACTCAGGTCTTCCCGCCTCGAGGTCTAGAGCGCTAGCCGCCTAGCTGGCAATAGAGAGAATGGAGCCCCCTATGTGGACGGGAGCAGTCCCACCCATCCTCAGAAAGGTCGCTTTCTCTTGTTGAAGCCCTTGGAGAAGGGGAGGGAAGTACCAGGGGAGCAGAGAGAGTCGAGGGAGAGATGCTTAGGGCATGGACGTTGGTTCGAGTAGGGTGGCGTGGTCCTCAGAGTCCCAGGACAACTTTAGATGAGAAATAAGGAGTTCAGAAACTGGTCAAGAATGTGACAGGGTGGGGTTGTTGACCATGACATCAGGGAGGCGATGCTTGATGTGCAGTCGAATTGGATTTGAGTGAGGGAGGGCTGTGCAAAGTCACCAGCCTCGCCTTCACCTCCAGAGCCATCTGGATCCGGTGGCCAGACATGGAGATGGCCCTGGATGCAGCGGGGGGACCTTGGCCTTAACAGGTCTCAGCAGGGGAAGGGGTGGAGAACGGGTTCTCACCGGGCTCTGACGAGTACCATCAAGCTCTGGTAGACCTGTGACAAGCCCCAGGCTCGGATCTGCAGCCCGTCCAGATGGGTGCCTGTAACGGCGCTCAGCTCTGTGGTCCTTTGGATAAGGTGGCTCACAGGAGCACTGTGGGAGGAGACTCGGGCCTCCAGCAGCTCGTGTCTCTGCAGAAGCTCTACCACCTCTGCCAGATGCTGCCCACAGATGGAAGAACTTGCCAGCACCTGGGGCCAGAGAACCACGGTCAGTGCAGTGCCCATCACGCGGCTCCCAGTCCCCACTGCTGCCCCCAGGGTTCAGTGCCTTGGGTAGGTGATGCACCCATACTGAAGTGAGGACCAGTGAGTGTCCCTGGGGCCAATGCTGTAGACAGCACCATATGTGGGGTGATATCCTGGAGTAATAATAATTAATAATAATAACAATAGCTAATACTTATTCAAGGTATTTCAAAAGTCTTAATGCTGTTTTTTAAGCTTTATTAGCTAAAAGTGCTATATTAGTATCTTTTATATTTTTAGTTTAGGTATGACATTAATACTGTTGTGGATTTATTGGGGTTTGGTATTTTAAGCTTTATTAGCTTAAAAGTGTACTAAGACCTTTGGAACACCCTGTATATTATGTTAAGGTTTGTAAAGCACTTTATGTGTATTATCTCATTTGATCCTTACAGCAAACCTATAAGGTAGGTCCTGTTGTTATTCCCATTTTAAAGATGAGGAAACCGAGGCACAGCAGGGTTAAATGACTTTCTAGAGTTTCATAGCTGGTGTCTTGAGACAGGTTTTGAACTCGAGTCTTCCTGCCCCTTAATTCAGTGCCCTAGATTTTGTTGTTTATTTGTTTTCAGTCAAGTGTGACTCTTTGTAACCCCTTTTGGGGTTTTCTTGGCAAAGATCCTGAAGTCCTCTAGCTCATTTTACAGATGAGGAAACTGAGGCAAATGGGGATAAGTGACTTGCCCAGGGTCACAGAACTAGTAAGTGTCTGAGGCCAGATTTGAATTCAAGTCTTCCTGACTCTAGGCCCAGCACCACCTAGCTGCCCAAATACCACGGACCCAGTGGGCTACAGTCCTTGGATACGACCTGTAGTTCCTTCAGCTCTTCATCAGCAGCGTCAACTTCTTGAAGCAGCCCCAATGCCACCCGACAGCTTGCCAGATGTTCCCTCCTTTCATGAAGCCCTCCGAGGAGCCGCTCCCAGCGCTGAGAGATCTCCTTCTGCCTGGGGAGGATACAGGAGGAGGGATGGGGGCAGACGAAGCCATCTGGGCCCGAAGCTACATACAGGAGTGGAGAGGGCCTGGTGTAGTCTGCTGGTAGCTTTAAGGACTCTGGGAATGGCCACCCCAAAGTCAGAGGAGCTTCACCCCTGATTTTGTGCCCCTTGCAATGGCTACATCAAGTCCTCCTCTGTAAATCGAGGATTAGAATCAGATGAGTCCTTAGAGACAAAGGCCCAGAGATGTTAAATAATTTGGCTGAGGTCACACAGCAGTAGCAAAACTGGGATGCCAACATCAGGTCATTCCCCCTACCCCAGTCCCCCAGACCAAACCTTTCTTATTTCTACCTAGGTCATTTTCTCACCTGCCGTCTTGCATCATGTCCTGGATGTCTTCATTCTATCAGCTCTAGAACGCCTCTCCTGGGTCCCAGCTGTCTGATAAGGGTCTCACCTGGCCTGCTTCACCTAAGGGTGAATCCCCTACTCCATCCCACCCCCTTCCAATTCTGGAACCATAAGCAAACTTGTACTGCCACCATTCTTGGAAAGGACGTACTACTTTGCTGCCTTATCACCAAACCTATAACTTTCCAAACCAAAAACGCCCTTCCCTGCCACTAATCACCTATATGCCTATATGTGTTATGTTCTCCTTATTAGAAATGAGGACAGGGCCCATTTCTGCTCTTTTTTTTTTTTTTGCTTTTTTAGTGAGGCAATCAGGGTTAAGTGACTTGCCCAGGGTCACACAGCTAGTAAGCGTCAAGTGTCTGAGGCTGGATTTGACCTCAGGTTCCCCTGACTCCAAGGCCCAGAGCTCTATCCACTGCACTACCTTTTTATTTTTTTAAATTCCCCTATGGCTTAGCATATAGTAAGCCTTTATTTAACAAATACTTTTTTCCTTTCTTTCATTGGCTTATTCATTCATTCACTACAGCAGAGATAAGATCAGGGATGGATTAGACAATGCAGATAGAGAGGTCCTACTGGTCTACACCTGCCTTAGGGTTCTTATTTGCCAGCTAGTGTGTGCTGAGGAATCTCATCCAGAGGCAGAGTGGTCCTAGCCACCATGCATACAATTTACCCTGTGTCCTAGGCCCTCATTTCTGGGCCTTCTCACCAAATATGCCCTTCCTCTAAGGTGGGGGGGTTCATAACTTGAGCTCTGTGAACTTGATTTTTAAAAATATCTTGATAACTGTATTTTTAATATAATTGGTTTCCTCTGTATTTCTATATATTTTATTTTGTGGATAGAGTGCTGGACCTGGAGTCAGGAAGATATGAGTTCAAATCTGACCTCAGACACTTACTAGCTGTGTGACCCTGAGCAGGTCACTTAACCTCTGTTTGCCTCAGTTTCCTTACCTGTAAAATAGAGATAATAATAGTACCTACCTCCCAGGGTAGTTGTGAGGATCAAATGAACAATAATTGTAAAGTGCTCTTTGTAGTGCCTGGCATACAGTAAGCACTCTATAAATGTTAGCTACTGTTATTAGCTAGCTGTTATTGAGAAGGGTCCATAAGCTTCACCCAGACTACTCAAGGGGAATATGACGTAAAAAAGTTAAAAACTCTTCTAAAACAAGAGCCTTAGGCCCTCATATTGGCAGGCTCTCTTCTAATAAAATCATTCACATGAAGGTATAAGAAGCTTAATGGATTACCCCCTTTAGGAGGTATTTTACTTTAAAGAGAGTTGACCTAGAGGGTAGGCGCTAATGTCAAAGGAATGAATTGTTAATAGTGAAAGAGTCTTGGTATCGGATGGTGAGGATTCCCTTATGGTGTGTTTTAGATTAGACAGGTGCTGAGTGAGTCCGCACTTCAGGCATCCCTGAGAGAGATATTCTCAAGGGAGTTTTACTGCTGGAAATGACTGGTGTTTGGGGAGGCTTCCCCTGTGGTCCTGTGGGGGGGTGCAGAGGGGGCCCTGAGGACTGGGGAGGTCGGGCAGCTTGGGATGGAATCAGGGTGAAGGGGGCCAGGGGAAGGGGCAGCTGCTGTTGGGAAAGGACCCTCACCTTCGGGCCACCTCCGCCCAGCCATGGTAACGCTCCTGCTCCAGGAAGGAGGCTATCTCAGCCAAGGCCTGGAAGCGGCCCTCCTGGGGCAGCACATCTGCCTCCAGCGACCCCAGCTTCTGGACGGCGGCGCTCAGCAGGGCAGAGCTGGGCACGGGGGTGCCCAGCCGGCTCAGCACCTGCTCCACGTCCACCAGGAAGCTCTCCCGGAGGGCCGCCTTGCGCTGGAAGCGTCGGGCCAGCGTCTCCAGCCTCTCCAGCCTCAGCAGCTGCTGCTGCAGCGCTTGCTCCCGACAGGCCTCGGCCCTCTCCAGCCCTTCCCAGCGCCTGCCCAGCTCCCCCGGCCCCAGGCCCTCGCGGGGCAGGAAAGGCCGGCGGTTCTGGGCGCGGAGGGCAGTGCTCAGGCGGAACAGCAGCGCTTCGGCCGCCCCTCGCTGCTCTAGCCGAGGGGGCTTCTCCTCCTTGCGGAAGGCGGCAAAGGCGGCCAGCAGCTGACGCATGGCTGGGAGGGTGTCTGGGAAACGTCGCTCCTCCAGCTGGGCCGCCCGCTCGGTGATCCAGCCCAGCAGGTCGGACACTAGCTGCTCATACTGAGCCTGCAACTTGGCTGTCTCTTGCAGCTGCTGCAGGATCTGGGACAGAGGGAAGGAGAAAGTCAGGAATTAATGGGGTGGGCTGAGAGCTGGGGAGAGCTATCCTCTTCAGGATGGCTCAGCTCCCGCGGTGAGGTCCACCTGAGTACCCCCCAATGACCACAGAGTGGCTTTCTCCTACTCTTGCAATGGAAACATTTTTAAAAGGTTGCCTGCCCCACAGACCAGAGGCCCGATCGTCCTGCAAGGTCGCCTCCTGCTACCCTCACCCAGGCACGGAGAGGGCAGCTGGGAAGGGAGGGGAACAGGTTTGGCCCTTCAGCTGTGGAGGTTGGGATCCCTGATCCTTCCACGGCCCGTCCAGACTCTCTGGCCCTCTTATGCCCTGTTCTGCCCCTTCCCCTCCTCCGGCATCTCAAGGCCACTGACTTGAATGTCCCCGAGGCACACCCACCCTGACGATAGCGGCCCCATGCCCCAGGCTCTGCCACCGTCCCCAGCAGCTCATGGCACCGAAAAGATTCATGGCTTGTGCTCGGGGATGGGCTTTCCCGCTTCCCCCTCTCCCCAAAGCAAGCGCTTTGCCCTTGCTGACTCTCCCTTTTACTTCCTGCCAGAGTCTTGTTGGGCAATCCTCTTAAGGAATTAGTGACCTCAGGGCTGAGGTGGAAGTGTGAAGGGGGGTAAGGCACAGCTGAGCACCCCCCCCCCATTTCTTATACCCGTCTTCCCACCCTTCCACACCGACCTTGGCCAATCTCTTCTGGACCGTCTGTCCCTGGTGTAGGTGGGAGAAGTAGTGATAGTAGAAAGAGATATAGGTCATGATGGAGCGCTCCTCAGGCTGTGGGACAGCGACGTCCACGGGGTCAAGCAGCCTGGAGATGCCCAGATCTCTGTGAGCCACTTCAAAAGCATTCTCCAGGTTGTGCAGGGGGTGCTCTGGCCGCAGGGAGCTGTACCTGATCAGGTCAGGCCTGTGGGAGGTTGGCAGGAGATTGTGACCTAGCAAAGGACCAAAGCCAGAACCCGAGGAGGGGGATGGCAGGGTGATGGAGAGAGCCCCGTGGAGCTGACCCATTCGTCAGGTGGGGCATATGTCTCTCCCCTTAACTGAGCCACTCTATCACAGAATCACAGAATTTTGGAGTACCTAGGTGGCCATCTAGACCACTTCATACTTGAAAAAGAATCCCTCCTATAAAATGAATGATAATAATAAAGTCCCTCTGCCTACCCAAGCTTGGGTTGAGTTACTCTATCATAGAATCACAGAATTTCAGAGGTGGAAGGGACCCAGGTGGCCATCTAATCCAACTTGTATCTGAAAAAGAATCCCTCCCATTAAAACAACAACGATAATAACAGCAGCTAACACTTATATAGCACTTTGAGGTGTGCAAAGCACTTTACATATGTGATTTCATTTGAGCCTCGCAACAGCCCTGTGCTATTTGATAGGTAACTATTATCCCCATTTTGCAGATGACGAAACTGAGGCTGAGAGCATTGAAGTGACTCGAACAGGGTCATACAGCTATTAAGTATTGGAGGCCAGGTTTGTACTCGGGTCTTTCTGACTCCAGGTCCAACAAACAGTCTATTCACTGTGCTACCCAGCAACCCTACTGGACAAGTGGTCATAAAAACCTTTGCTTGAAGACTGGACTCCAATGAGGGAGAAACTGAGAAAAGTGAGTAGGTTATGTTAAAGATAAACTTTGCCAGGTTCGCAGTATTGCCCAGGGCAGAGCTAGCCCACAAGATTGAACTGGGAGCCAGGAACTCAGATACTGATCACTCCCCCACTCCCCCTGCCCCTGCCCCTTACTTCAGCGCTAACTATTCCCACATTTTATAGTGAATAGAGTGCTGGATTTGGAACTGGGAAAATCTAGGTTCCATTTTCACCTCTGACACTACCTATATGACCATGAACAAGTGACTTGACCTTTCTAAACTCCACCAATTTTACAGATGAGGATAATAATACCTCGCAGGTTTATTGGTAGGCTCAAATGAGATGTTTGTAAGATGCTCAGAATATTTTAAAGTACTATATATAAACACTGGCTATTATTATTCTCATATCCCCTATGCCACTGCTCCACGCCCAGTCTCTACCCAATGACCAGATTGTGCCGCAGAGGGAAGTGGGGGAGGGACAAGCCAGCCCTCAAAGACAGCAAGGCATTTTCCCAGGCACACTTTCCCTCCTCCCCCTTGCCCTAGGGTGCTTACTCCTAGGCTCAGGGGAAATCAAAGATGGTCCTGGAGTTCATTGACAATGAGGCACAGGTCTATCTGGCAAGAGAAAGAAAGCAGGAGAATAGGGTGCTGGTTTCCTGACCTGTGGGCGTGGATGAGGGCATTAAAGCCTAGCCCGTCGCTCCAGCTACGAGAGAAGTCCGTGATGTTCACGTTGGGATAGCCAGCTGTCTTCCGCTGGCACCAGACCAGCAACGCCTCCTTAGCAGACAGCTGAGTGGCACTGGGCCCAAATTCCTCCTGGTAGGAGAACAGGACTGAGCTCAGAGAAGTGGGGGACAGGGCTGGGGTCAGAGCCTGCGTTCCTCTGCCAACCTTATGCTTGGCAGAGAATACATTTCTATATAAAATATATATAAATATACAATATATAATAAATATATATTATATAATAAAACACACAATATATGATAAATATATATTATATAATAAAATATACAATAATATACAATAAATATATTATATAGTTATATATAATAAATATATATAAAAAGCCTATTACTAATAATACTGATTTATATGAAAACTTGAAGGTTCCCAAAGTGCTTTACATATATTATATATCCAGCATATATGCTGGAGGCTGCTGGTGATGCAGTGGATAGAGTGCTGGGCAGTAAGTTAGGAAACCTGAGTTCAAATCTAGCCTCAAACACTTACTGTGTGACCCTGGCAAGTGACTTAACCTCTGTTTGCTTCAGTTTCCTCACCTGTAAAATGGGAATAATAATAGTACCTACCTTCCAGGGTCATTGTAAGGATCAAATGAGAAAATGATTGTAAAAGCACAGTGCCTGGCACATAGTAAGTCCTTATATAAATATTAGTCATTATTATCATCTCATTTGGTTCTTATAACAACCTTATCAGATAGGTATTATTATTATCTCTATGATCATGAGGGAGGTTAAAGCATTTGCTGAAGGTCACACAGCTAGTAAGTATCTAAGGTAGGATTTGAACTCAGCACTTCCTAAACTCCAGGCCCACCATGCCACCTAGCTACTTCAAATATTTCTTCCTTTCTGTTTCACTAAGACTCTGTTTGAATTCCTGGCAATACATAAGGATTTAGGATTAGGGAACCTGGGGATAAAAAAAAAATGTAAGTAGTTATGTCAAAGAGTAATATCCATGTGGCGGGAGGGGAGAGGAGCAGTTTGGGCCTATGATTTCATTGGTGCAGAGAATTCCCAAGGACAACTCCTCTTCTACCAATGCAGGCTGGTAACTGCCCTGCAAATTAGAGTCTAGACTTCAGACTGTGTAACACAGTCAAAAACTCCTCTGAGCCAGCTGTTAGGAGAGGAAAACATGCTTACAAACAAAACCAAAACGACGATGTCTTAGGACAAGTGTTCTTAAACTGGGGCCAATGAACTTAATTTTTTTCCCCTGTAATCCTCCGTATTTTATTTTACACATTTATAAGCATTATTCCGAGAAGAGGTCCATAGGGCTTTAAACCATGACAGGCAAAGGAGTCCATGACACACAAAAAGGTAAAAACCCTTGTCTTAGAAAGTTGTCTGAGGCAGAGAGCGATTAAATGACTTGCCCAGCAGCACTATAGGAAGGGGAAGCATTCTTCTCTCTCTTTCCCCACCAAAAAAATTAAGAGTCCAAGATAGTTGCCTGGGGTATGGAGAGGTTAAGTGTGTCTTTTTTTTTTTAAGCCAATTGGACCTAATTGCACCTAAGTTCATATCCTGCCTCATACAGATAGATAGATAGATAGATATAGATATATGTCATTATATTTATTCTGCCTTATCTCTTTCTCTCTCTTTGTATATGTACACACACACACACACACACATATATATGTATGTAAATTGAGGAAAAACAAGGTTAAATGACTTGCCTGGGGTCACATAGCTAGTAAGTGTCTGAAGCCAGATTTGAACTCAGGTCCTCCTGACTCCAGGGCCAGTGCTCGGTCCATTGCACCACCTAGCTGCCCCCAAGTGTCTTGCTTAGGGTCACACAGCAGTATGTATCAGAGGCAGATCTTGAACTCAGGCCTTCCTGGCTCCAAGGCCACCTTTTTATCTTCTATCTACTGCCTCTCAAAATGAAGTGGATAACTAAGGCACAGGGTTCACCCCTTAGTTCTCAGTCAAAATTGTTTTCTTATAAGCCATTGAAGAAGTCTTGACTTGATTTAAGACATCTCCAAAAGTCTCATGATGGAAAATGCTATCCACATGCAAAGAAAGAACTATGGAGTTTCAATGCAGATCAAAGCACACTATTTGCTATTTTTTTCCTTCTGTTTTGTTGTTTCCTCTTTCTTGTGGTTCCTCCTATTGGTTCTAATTCTTCCTTACAACATCACTAATGTGAAAATATGTTTCTATGTAGAGCCTATATCAGATTGTGGGCCGTCTTGGGGAGGGAGGAGACAAGGGAAGGGGTGAAAAATTTAAAACTCAAAAGCTTATGGAAGTGATTGCTGATAAATCAAAATAAATTAATAAAAAAAAAGAAGCCTTGACTTAATGGATATATCCTCCCCTGAGGTCTACCTTAAACTTATAGGCAGTTGACAGAATATAACAACACAGAAATAATAATAGTAACAACAACAACATCTGTGAACATGAGCTTCTTTTTTCTTTTGTCCTTGGGGCACGAGAGGAGAGGAGCAGAATCCTCAGTGAGTCTGGGAGCCCAGGGAGGCAGTGGCAGTAAAGAAAGGCAGGAGCCATAATTCAATCATCAGGCTATAAAATGGCTATGTCCATATAAGGTCCAAAAAGGAGGAAGGGGAGGTGTGACCAGGGAGAGTGAAGACCAGGAAAGGAGAAGTGAGGGGAAAGTGAGAGCTGGGTCTGAGTGGTACCTTGTCCAGGGAAATATGAGAGATCTGGAAACGCAAGATGATGACCCAGATGAGTCCAAGGATGAGTGTCTGGTCCCCATCTACAATGTTCTCTGGACCAATTAGGGGCACTGGCACCTGTAGAGTCAGCAAGAGGAGCTTTGATGAATCCTGATGGGAGGGGATTGGTGGAGAGAACTGGAGACCGATTGGGCTCTCAGAACTTAGGGGATCCATGTGTTGGGCCCGTGCCTTTGGGTTCCTCCGGGTCACTGAAGAGGGGGCACACCAATATCCCACCCTCATTGGCCACTCCTATCTCTTCCCCATCATTCTTTTCATCTCAGGATGTAGTGGGGAAAAAAAACCTAACTTTTGAGTCAGGAGACCTGGGTTAAAACCCTGGTTCTAACCCTAAATAGCCGTGAGATCTTGGGTAGGTAATCCTCTAAGTATCGCTTTCCTCATCTTTAACATGGGAATACTTGCCCTATCTGCCTCACAAAGCGTCTGTGAACAAAGAGCTTTAAAAAAAAAAGACAATTCTTTTTAAATTCTCAATTACTATTTACATGGTTTTGAGGTCTTAACTAAATGCTTTGCTATTATACCTGTAGCTCTTACAAGGTCTATAAATAGACATTATTGTATGGAACAGCACAGTTGCACTGTTCCAAATTCTTACTCTCCTTCTCCATCTCTCTCTCTGTCTCTCTGTCCCTGTCTGTCTGTTTGTCTCTCTCTCTGTCTCTCTTTCTCTCTCTCTCTGTCTCACCTTCTCCCTCCCACCCCCATCTCATTCCTGGACATATAGTCCATAGCAAAATCTTTTTCCTCTTTTCCTTCTCAGACTTTTCCAATAGCTATTCTCTGAAACTAATCATGCCATGTGTCTCATTTGTTTCTTTAAAATAGGTCTTAGCAGTTTTATATATCAGAAAGAGAGCTAGAAAAAGGACAATGTTGTTACTACTGTGTTAAATTTAATATATACTTTTTAAAAAGCTGTAGATAACAGAAGTCCACAGTGCCACAGACAATCTTCTTTCCTGATCATTGCATCGTGAAAGATATGTATTGTTGATGATTGTTAAAGTCATAATAAAAAAGAAAGTTTAAACATTTCTAAAGAGAGTTGGACCTGGAATTAGGAAATACCTGGGTTCAAATCCTGACTAACAATAACTATGTGATCATGGGCAACTCACTTAAGCTAGTTGACCCTCAGTTTCCTAATATGTAAAAACAGATAATAATAACCTCTCCAGGTTCCACTCCTAACTCTCAGGACCTTTCTACCAGCCACAGCAGCCTCCTTACCCTGAAAGTCCAGTTCACCCCTAGATTTCTCACCCCAGAAACACATTTCAACTCTGAGGCCTCTTCCTCCAATTGGCCATTTCCTCTAAGGAAAGTGCCCAGGCCAGCCATGCCTTTCTTCCCCTCCAGACTTCACTCCTGCTCCTCCGGACTGCCTCTACCATGCCCCTGTGCATGTCTTCCCCCCTCACCACCCCACTTTTGAGCTTCCTTTTACGTGCTGTCTTCCCCTAGAAGAAGGTATGAGCCTTGAAGGCAGGCACTGTCTTTCTGCTCATATTTGCTCACAGGAAACCCTGATAAATCCTTATCGACTTATTTCGGCTAGTACTTGGCTGTGATGGTTGTCGTGAGGGCCAAATGAGAAAATACATCTGAAACTCTTTACAAACTTGAAAGCATTATGTACATGATCTATTATAATTCTCCTCATCTTGGCCTTATTCAGCATCACCTTCCCTTACAGAATGGCCCTATTTCCTTTCCTCACTCCTACATTCCACAGTTCATACATCTGGGATTCAGCTGTCAGGATGGCCAAATAGCCGTCCTGACAAACAGGGCTCTTAGAATAGATATCAATATACCCAAACTCCAATTTACACTAGAATTACTCCTTCCTGACTTGACTTGAGTATTCTCAAAGCCACACGTGTAGTTTTGAGAGGGGATAGTGGAGGGGGTGGGATTGCCCCTGATTTCCGCTGTTGTCCGTCTTTCTTTGTCCTCCGGTCTCAGCGCTAGCTACTGCCCTGGGCTCAGGAAGTCACAGCCACGCTCCCTCTTGAGCCTCTGGGCTCCTGGCCTCACCTTGGACCTCACAAAGGCTAGAGCCCGGCTGTTGTTTTCCAGGAAATGCACTCGCATTCGTCCCCGGTTGGGCGGGGGCAGCACCTCCCCAGAGATGAGCTCAAGCAGCTTCAGCAGGTGGGTACCATCCCAGCTCGATGTACATATTCTGGATCTTGATGCCAGCCTGGGAAGGGGGAGGCAGAGAGAGTCAGCCTAGGCTAACCTTTCTCTCTCTAGCTCCGGAGACTCACAGAACATCTTGGGCCCTGGGGATGGCTTGTCTACCCCCTCATTCCCCTCCCCACCATTCAACACACATACAATCACAATGCTGGGATTCCCGTGGGGAGGGGAGTAGGTATAGTGGGCATTGGCCCTGGGTATCCCAAGGGGCAGGACGGATGACACAGGGCTTCAGAGGCTGATCCCTTTGCTGTGGGGAGCAGATCTGAAGCATGGGTCCTAGGATCACAGATCTAGATCTGAACCAGACCTCTGAGGCCAGTTCCCTCATTTTACAGATAAGAACACTGAGGAAAGCGAAGTGAGTTGCCCAAGGTCACAAGATCATGTGAGAAACAGGATTCAAACACAGTTCCCCTGACTCCAGAGCCAGTGCTTTTTCTCTGGACCACAACCTCCTCCAGATTAAGTGACTTGCTCAAGGTCATAAGCAGCAGAAGAGGAGCCTATTGATAGAAAGAGACTGGGGTGGGGGGGGACAGAAATACTTACCTTGCCGTGGTGAAAGACATTGTTGACCCAGTTGGTGAAGGTTTTTTCCTGCATCCTCATGTGTTGTGCCTGCAGCTTACGAACGTGGCCTTGCTCATACTCTGAGTTCATGATGGGAACTGTGCTGGGGAGACCCATCACTTGTCACTGTCTTACTGCTCCTGCCAAAGGGACTAGAGGGAACCTTCTTCCTCTCTTAGACTTGAGGGAGGGTGGGGCAGATAGATTCTCAGGATAGGGGTTCCCACCCATTTAAAAAAATGTTTTTAATAAGAAGAATATAGAAGGCAGAAGAAGGTTTTCATTTCCTCAAAGTCTGGGGGAAAGAATTCTCCCTGAAAAAAATCCCTATGAACTGTAGAAAATGATCATACAATAAATAAATCATAGATTTTGAACTGGAAGGGACCTCAGAGATCCTTTAATCTATGGGTTCTTAACCTAGTCTATGAACTTGGAATGTTTAATATTCTAATAACTGTATTTCAATCTAATTGGTTTCCTCTATAATCCTAGGTGTTTGATTTTATGCATTTAAAAGCCTGGTTCTGAGAAGGGATCCATAGGCTTGATTAAGATAGCAAAAGGGGTCTATGACCCATACAAAAAAGGTTAACCCCCCTCAATCTAGTCCAACCATTTCATTTTACAGATGAGGAAACTGAGGCCTCATTTTACAGATAAGGAAAAGGGATGGAAGCAAGAGAGGAATGTGCGGTGTTAAGAACTAGAATGGGGATTTATCAGAATGGGGATTGATCTACTTAAGGGGACGCCAGCCCTAGAAGGTCCCAGAGACCCCTTTCGTCCCACCCTCGTTCAGGGTTTCCTTTGGCCCATGCAGGGTCTCTTTGGTATTGACACCCATGTCCTGATACCAGACTGTCCAAATCCCTCGACAGCCCTTTCTCAGCCTGATGCCCACCCTATGGCCACAACAATTGATTGTGGGCCCCTAGTTTGAGTTGGGATGAGGGGTCGGGGGTTAGGGATAGCATGGCAGGTCCTCACCTTGTGATGGCTGGGGCAGGAGAAGGGAGAAGGCCCGTCTGAGAAGTTTATCTTTCAGCAGATTGGAGGAGCAGCTGTGTAGAGAGGGAGAGCCAAAGCTGAGAGTCCAGGGCTGAAGCCAGGCCATTGTCCCTCCCCTTGGGCCAGACTGGCAGAAAGGCAGGACACAGGAGGCATTGTTCCCCCACCTGCCCACCATTGCCGGCAGGAGAAGAGGGTGGCATGAGAATGCTGGAAGCCACATCTTTACCTTTTTCCAGGGGCAGAGAGCTGAAGGGGGGTGGATTCTGGGCAAAGGGACTCCTAAGTGGTGGCATCAAATGGAAATGCTACCTAAATACAACTGGCTCTGTCAGCCAGTATAGCATCTCACAGGGCTCACTGTAATCATGCAGCCCACTCCTCTCATTTTGCAAAGACCTTCAAATTCACTCCAGGTGTGTAATAAGTGAGCTTATCAGGTAGTTCTGATAAAAGGCATTAAAGAAGCCAGGGACTAGGACTCTATCCAGCATGTTACAAAAGAGGGGTGTGAAGGTTCATTAGCAAAGGAACATCTGGCTTGGGAACTGCCTTTCATAACACATCTGTTCACCAACTCTAGGTGTGGGAATTCCTTCCACTGATGCAGAGTAGGTCTATGACTTGGTAGATCAATCCTAGAGAATGGCTTGAGGTTTACAGAGTAACTTGCTCAGGGAGGCTGGATTTCAACCTAGGTTTTTCTGAAGCCAAACTCAGCACTCTAAACACTCCACCCTTCTACCTTAAGATACTGTTAAAAAGAAAAAAAAAGACATGTCTTTACAAAAGTATTCATAGCTGCTTTATTTGTAATTGTGACCAAAGAGGAATCAACCTAAATGTCCAAAGATGGAGAATGACTGAATACATTTTGGAATGTTAATTATGATGGAATATAATTGCTCCTTCCCAAAAATGACATAGGAAGAATACGGAGAAATATGGAAATACTGACACGAAGTGAAGCAGAACTCAGAATGCAGATTTTAAACAACCCACACTCTGCCTACATGGAAATAATGAGAACAAAACTTTCTAAGTACGCAGATGGAACAGAGACTAGAAGGGGACACAGTTAATGTGCTGTCATTGTTATGATTTTTAAAAAAAACATATATTTTTATCAAAATGTATGGTTGCCATACCAATTCATTTTCTTAAAATTAATTTTATTTGCTTTTTGCAAAGATCCACGTTCTATTTGTACATTTTGGTGGAAAGACATGGACTAGAATTGAATGGAATAAAGATCAATTTATCAGTCAAAAAGTATTTATTAAACACCTACCATGTGCCTCCCAGGGCAGCTAAGTGGTGCAGTGGATAGAGTGCCAGGCTTAGAGTCAGGAAAATTTATCTTCCTAAGTTCAAATCTGGCCTCAGACACTTCCTGGCCATGTGACCCTGAGCAAGTCACTTAACCTCTATTTGCCTCAGTTTCCTCATCTGTAAGATGAGATGGAAATAGCAAACCACTTCAGTATCTTTGCCAAGAAAACCCAAAATAGGGTCATGGAGAGTCAGACATGACTGAAAAATGACTGAAATGACTCCCACTGTGCTAGGCATTGAGATTACAGAGACAAAAAGGCCTGGAAAGATTCTGAGCTATAGCAATGCCCACACGTGTCTCAAAGTGTCAAGAGCCAGGAAGAGCCGAGTTCAAATCAGCCTCATAGACTCACAAGGCAGAGGTAAGGAGGCATGGGGGACATTCCAGGTATAGAGGACAGTCTGTGCAAAGGTGTGGAGATAGGAAACGGGGAATATCAATTAGAAATGGGAAATTGGCTGGAATGTGGAATATATGAAGGGGGAGTAATGGTCAGTAAAGCTTGAAAGAAGACTAGAGGCCTATGGGACTGTGGAGGGCTTTAAATACCCAAACCAAGGAATTTGCTTTATTTTATTTTTTTCACTCCAGGTAATAAGGAACCACTGAACTTTCTTGAGCAGAAGAGTGATATGGTCAGACCTGTGCTTTAGGAATATCAATTTGGCAGCTGTGTGGAGGATGGATTAAAGAGGGGCAGAGATGAAATGACCAAGTGAGAGGCCATCACAAAAGTCCAGGCACGAGGCAGTGAAGGTCTGAACTAAAGTAATAGTTGGATGAGTGGGGAGAGAGAAGGGAGGAAACGGCACTTGGTCAGATGTAGACTCAGCACAGTACTTAGCATATGGTAAGCAAGAATAATAAATACTCCACGACTGATTGATTGATACGGATGTGACGAAGAATGGAAAAATCAGGGGTGGTGGGGCTGGGAAGTTTCAAACCTGGAAGATTGGAGAGATGGCTGTGCCATCACCAGGCTTAGGGAAACTGGGCAGAGGTGAGGGCCGGGCTGGAAGCAGGCCTGGCAGTTTGGGGGACACTGCTGTTCCCAAGGCTCTCGGGTTCAGGATCATGGGCTGTCCGAACCATCAGGGTCTTAAGGTGGCTAAGGTAGTGGTGGTAGTCTGGACAGGACATGGTGAGCCATCAACCCAAGCTCAGTGAGGACAGTGGATATATACCAGACATCTGCAGGAATCATCGACGAACTGCCAGAGTACGGAAAACGGTCAGTGATACAGCCTGCAGTACTCCATTCACTGCCTTGCATGAATTTGCATTAATAACTTAAAAAAAAACCATTTTGTTCAGAATTTCAATTAAATTAAATTACGCACATCTTCTGATAGGAAATAAAATCTGAATTGGAAAAAAAAAATCATCAATGAAACCACAGGAGTGGATTAGATCCATAAAGGATAAAGTATAAAGAAGGAAAAGCAAAGCCACCATTGAGGGGGAGAAATCATGGTGGAGAAGAGGCCTGCCAAGGGGTAGATAGGCACAAGAGCTCTGGGAGAGGCAGCACACCCCCCCCAGATGACTGGTCCTGCTTCCAACCCTGACTTCACAGCCATCGGGGAGGCCCCTCCTGGAGAAGGGGCCAGACGTCTCCACCAACTGCTAACTAGCTGCCACACACACGGGGCAGGCAAGCTAGCCTCGCTGAAGCAATGGGGTACCCTGAGAGAGATAGAGGAGGCAGCTTGTGCCAGGCACAAACCTTGAACACGATCTCCCCTCAGACTCTGATTGCACAGCCCAGGATCCTGAGCCCATGAGCCTTGGCAATAGCAACGCTTCCAGCCCAGTGTCCACAGCCTGACAGTGTCCTAGGAAGCAAGCCCTACGCAGATGCAGCCTGGCCAGTGTTCCTGCAGGTGCTACAGCTGCATCTTTTAAGACCCCCAAAAGAAAATTCTTGTCACCAAAGTCCTTGGCATGACCAAATGGCTTAACTTTAGACTTTGGTGGGAAAGAAGATGCATTAACATCTGCTTTGCTCCTGCACCGTAAGTCCCATGGGATTTTCCCATCTGACTTATGGCTCATGCCTTACCTGTGAATTGTTTCCCCCATTAGAATGGGAGCTCTTTGAGAGTAGGGGCTGTGTTACTTTTCTATTCGTATCCCCAGCCCTTAGCACAGCGCTTTGTATGTAGTAAGTGCTTAATCAATGTTTTATTCATTCATTTATTCATTCCTACCTCCAGGAATTTCATATCTGAACCACTCTTCCTTCACATCTCCACCCTTTGAGACCCTCTTCTTCCCAGATGTCATCTCCTCTTCCGTGAAGTGTGGGCTAGGTGGGCTAAACCAGGTCGAGGGTAACCAACAGGCCTCAAACCTGTCAGTGAGATAGGGGGATGTCTACCCCAAGCATGCGAAGACTTCCTCCGATAGAATGGGCAGATGCGAACAATTTGTTCCAGCCGCCATGCAGCCGAAGCAGGTGCTAGGGAGTGCTTAGAGCTTGGTCAGAGATGGAAGACGCCGAGGTCATCCACTGCATCCTGGACCACTGCCGGTCACCTTGACTTTTGTCCTGCACTGGACTTCGATGACTCAGGAAGAGAGAGGCTGCTGACTTTGTGCAGCTCTGCCTCACTTCAATCTAATTTGTGGACAAGTCAAGACATTGCCATGATGTCATTGGTTCTCTTCGAAACAAAGGATGAACAATATTCCTCCCAGTTGAAAGTGTCCTCTCTCTATTTCTTTCCTAGTTCTTTCTTTTACCTTTATTAGAAGGTATCTTCTTACCTTATATTGCATTAGGGATAGGGACTGGACCTGTGATTTCTCTGTTGAAGGGAGCTCATCAAGGAACTTTCTCTACCAATGCAAGTTAGAACTTTTCTGCAACTCAACGACTTAGAGACTTACCTAAAGCACAGAGAGGTTAAGCGATTTGACCAGGGCTACATAGCTAGCCAGTTGGTGTCAGAAGCAGGCCTTGAATGCAGGCAAGCTCTCTAGCCACTATGCAGACTGCCTCTCATTTCTGCTGTTCAGTATTTTTTTTCCAGTTGTGTCCAACTTTTTGTGACCCCATTTGGGATTTTCTTGGCAAAGATACTACAGTGGTTTGCCATTTCCTTCTCTGGTTCATTTTACAGATGAGGAAACTGAGGCAAACAGGGTTAGGTGACTTGCCCAGGGTCACACAGCTAGTGTCAGAAGTCAGATTTGAACTCAGGAAGAGGAGTCTTCCTGACTCCAGGCCTGGCACATATCCACTGCACCACCTCGCTGCCCACTGCTTTTCATACTCACATACAAATCTCCCCCTCCATTGTTAGACTGCAAACTCATTGAAGTCAAAGCCTATTGTTTTCCACTTTTCTGCCTGGCTTAGTGTTTTGCACTTAACAGGTATTTCATAAATGTTTGCTGAATGAATGACAACACCTTCATCCAGTAAAAGAGTTGGACTCAAGACAGCCCAGAATTACCTTCTCCCCACCCCACCTACCCTGCCAGAGTATCTACTAAGGATGACTTCGCAGCTGTGTTTAGGAGACTTGTGCATGTTCACCTATCTGGTATTGGTCACAGGGAGGGGATGGCCACGGTGAGCATCCTCTGAAGTTAGGAGGAGAGGGACTCCTGGCAGCACATGAAGTCAATGGGTCAGAGAAGTCCTCTTATTGAGGTGCAGTCATATACCATTGATAAACTAGGACCCCCGGGTCTATGGGGTTCTTTGACAGCTGGTGGACCTCTTCTCAGAAAGTTTTTAAATACCCAAAGTAAAATAGTTTACAAAAAATAGGTTTATAAAAGAAACCACTTATATTGAAATAATTATATATAAAAAAAGTTCATAGACCACAGGCCAAGAGCCTCTTTGCTAGACCCAATCAGTGCCGGGCAGTCGAAGCCTGTGCTTAATTAACAAGAGTCAGGGGAGCTAGCTGACTGCAGGGTTCATCCATGGCTAGGACCAGATTTCCAGTATTCCATCCTTTGCCTTGTCTCTGGAAAAATTGTCTTCCAACCTCAAACTATGGCAGGCCATTGTGGCTTGCTAGAGTTTTTCCCGGTGCCATAGGGAAGACTGGTTAATTTGGGCAACCAGGTGACTCAGTGGATAAGGCTCTGGACCTGGAATCAGGAAGCTCTGAGTTCAAATGTGGCCTCATGCACTTAATAGCTGTGTGACCCTGGACAAGTCACTTGACCTCTCCGTCTCAGTTTCCTCATATGTAAAACAGAGATAATAATGACTTACCTCCTGGGATTGTTGTGAGGACAAAATGAGATAATATTTGTAAACAGCTTCGTAACCCTTAAAGCACTAGTTGTTATTATTAAATCCCTCAGTAGAATGGATAATAGCAGTACTGCATTTGATTTCTATTTATTATCCCCCTTCAACTCCAACTTCTCACTCTACAAGAGAGTTGAGATGATTTGCCCAAGATCATATTTGGCAGTAGCAGGGTTTAGATTTGAACCTGGGCCCCTGACTCCATACTTTCCACTTCTGGTGAACTACTGCCAGTCTTGGCCTCTGAACCATACAGGGTTTACCACTGTAAATTCATCAAAACTCAAATTAGGGGGAAAGGCTGTATTTTTTTTTTAAGTTTATTAATCAGCAGTTTAAAAAACACATCATTTCCAGACAGTGATTACACAAAAATAGAAGCATATTATTTATCCTTATGGCATTAGTTAATACACGCTGAGGTTACGTTCGTGCTTATTTGAACAGACTAAGCGTTATCTGGGACAAGAAGAGGGGATTCATCGCCCATCTAGCATGGGGTAAAGAGCGCCAAATGCCTCTCTTGTCATTGAGGAAGTATGCACTGCCTGTAGCCCCGGGCAGAGCGCAAGGATCAGGGTGGCATGCTGTCGGGCAATGAGTCAGAGCAACACACATGCCTCCCCCAACAGCAGGCAGAGCACTTCCAGCTGGTGCCCTGAGAGAGCTGCCACGGACCCCTGAGGAAGGCTGAGTAGCGTGCGTGTTCCTTTTTCAGGAGCAATCAATGTTCTGAGGAAGGGAAGGGCCAACCGAGCACAGAAGTGAGCCGGATGTGAAAAGGATAATCCAGCGAAGGTCCTTCCCCACGAAATCTCTGTGGTCTTTTTGGGGGGAGGGGAAGAGAGAGGATTTTGAGGAACAGAAAGAAGGCTGTTGTACTTCTGCTATGCCCCTGGTGCCCCAACCCTTCAGTTCATAAAACCAGAAGGAATAAAAGTTTGATCACCTATTGTGGACTCCACAACTCACGGCAGATAACGGGGCTTGGCTCTTCCTCCTTAAGTTTTATGTTCCCCAAGAGCAACCTTAGAAGAATTTTGGTCCAGCTTCCTCATTTTACAGATGAGGAAACTGCAGCCTAGAGAGGCTAAGAAACTTGGCCAAGGAATACTATGGTGTTATAAGAAATGATGAGGAAGATGGTTTCAGAAAGACCTGAGACTTCCATGACATGAGGCAAAGTGAACTAAGCAGGACCAGAACATTGTACAGAACATTGCCAGAAATTTGTAAAGTTGACGAAGATCAACTGTGAAAGACGCAGCTACACTGATCATGTCACTGGTTCACAATCCCAAGGAACTTAACCATCAAAACTGTTAGCCACCTCCAGAGACAGAACTCTGAGTGCAGATGGAAGCAGAGTTTATTTTTCTCCGATACAGCTAATATGGAAATATGTTTTACATGACTTCACATGTACAGTAGGTATCATATTGTTTGCCTTCTCAATGGGTAGAGGAGAGGATGGAGGGAGGGAATTTGGAACTTAAAATTAAGAAAAATAAATGTTATAAAAATTTCCAAAATAGAACACAATAGGAACTTTAAAAAATAGAAAAACTCAGTTAATAAAGTCAAATTATTAATATTAAAAATGAAAATTCATTACAAATGAAAGAGAAAGTAAAAAAAAAAAGAAACTTGGCCAAGGTTACATAGGTAGCAGGATTTGAACCCAGGTTCTCTGATGACAACAAAGTCAGAATTCTTTTCACTGCATCCATCGTGCTGCCTCCCAACAGTTAGCTGCTTTCCATAAGATGCAGGCTTCCTCTGCCTCTTGTTGTGAGGTGATAGCCATCTCAATAGAAGCTAAGAAGCTAGAACTGATGAGTTGGGAAAAGGCAACTGAACCACATGGTTCCCATGTTAAATAGTGAATGCCATCAAGAGGCAGGCAGGGTGACTCACTGACCTTGAGAGAAGGGAAAAGCAGCTGAGCAGCGTTGATAGAAAGTTATTAGTCTTTGAAAAGGATCTTGCTGGGGGTAAGGCAGAAGCAGCTCCTTTCCCCCACTGGTCTCTGTATGGAATTGGATGAAATTCAGGCGTGGACTTTTACAACCTAGTATCTTACTTCTGCAGTAGCTAAATGGGAGAATAGCCTAATTAGTAGGAATACTACCCTAGGGTTTTTACTTTGGAAGAGTTTGCAATTTTTCTAAACTGAAGTTAACATAAGTATGTGTCATCGACTCCCTAGAAACTGTTTCTGTATAGGAGCTGGAGCTTAAAAATATTTCCACTAAAATCACAGACAAGCAGGGCAATTTTAAACACACAGAATTTATTATATGCTTGAAATGGTAATTAGTATGAAATGGAGATTCATGGTTTCATATGTAGCTCTGTTTTTGTATTGTGTTTATAGAAATGCTCTTTTTGAGGGGAGTTCTAAGTTCAGAACCTTAAACACTTCAATGCAAAGGGGAAAACATTTTTTCCATTAAGTAACCAAGGAAGGCATTGAACCAGGCTAGGTAGAGCTTTGCAGGTCCTCATCAGAAATCCCTCTTTATGCACCAAGCTCCACCATACTCCAAAGGCTGCCACATTCCTGAAGTTTCACTGGCAGCTGTGGACTTGGAGAAAACAGAATGTGAAACCCAGGAAGGGGCACTGAGAAAGAACCACAGAATCAGGGTCTGAAGGCCCTCAACAGCCATACCTGAAAGGAATCCCTATAACATCAACCATACTGGATAAGCGGCAATCCAGCTTCTGTCTGCAGACCTCCAATGAGGAAGAACCCCCCACCACTTCAGGCACTCAATTTCACTTCTGGACCGCTCTAATTTTGAGGACGTCTTTCCTGAGAGCAAGCCTGAATTTGTCTTTTGGCGTCTTCTACCCATTGCTTCGTGTTCAGCCCTCTGGGACCAAACAGAACAAGTCTATGTGACAGCTCAAGATTTACAGGTGCTGGAGACAGACAGGTCTGCTTCTGTCTCTCCACTTTATACTTCAGTTAGAGGCTGAATAACTGCACCAAAGCTATGCTCCAACTTCCTTACTGTATGCAAAAGAAGAAGGAATCTGCATGGCCTTTTGGACACAGCTCAAAGAGCTCTGGGCTGCACATCATTGGTGGCTCCCTGATACTAAGATGAGAAAATGACATTCTCCCATCCTCCCCCTAAAAAACTTCCGTTTTTCACTTTTTTTCCCCATCAAGCTCTCAACGGGAACAGTTTCCTTTTGTTAGGCTACTGGAAAAATGGAAACATGAGTTTCTTCTGTCCACTGTTGGTAAGGCCAATGCTGAAGTCCAAGAGGGCACATAAATAAACCACGGTGCTCCATTTCCTTCCAATGAAGGCCATTCACGACAAATACTGCATACTGTAATCCAGAACCCCTGGGTCCAAGTAGCCTCATCTTCACTCCAGCCAGTTGGGGGCAGTTGGTCTCTGTACTCACCCACATCTTTCTCCCCACTCCCTTCCATCTCTTATTCAGAGAACTTCTTGAAAGGGCCCTATTAAGCCATTGCCCTGCGACAAAAACTCACTGTTTTTGTGACTCTCTGATCCTCTCTTCTCTGGCTATCATTCCCTGAAGTGTTATCTTCTCCATTAGAGAAACCTATCTTTAGGAAGGTCAACTAGCATTTATTAAGTTCTTACTATGTGCTTAATACTATGCTAAGTGCTGGGGAAAGGCCAAAAAAAAAAACCCACCCCCAAAACCCAAAACAAAAAACAAAAACACCAACCCAAAACCCAACAAAAACCAAAAACCAAAACCCCAAGAAAAAGTTTCTTAATTTTGTATTTTTATCCCTAGCACCAAGCATAGTGCCTGGCATATGTTCAGTCGTTTTCAGTTGTGTCTGACTCCGTCACCCCAGGGTTTTTGCTGGCAGATACTAGAGTGATATGCCATTTCCTTCTCCAGCTCATATTACAGATGAAGAAACTGAGGCAAACAGGGTTAAATGATTTTCCCAGTGTCTGAGGTGAGGTCAGATTTGAACTCAAGAAGATGAATCTTCCTAACTCCAAGCCCGGCACTCTATGCACTGTGTCACTGAGCTACCCTTGTAAGTGTCTAACAAATGCTTTTCATTCATTTATATCTTCTACTGGGCTATCTCACTCAACTATCAATGGTCCAGAAAACATACTGATTCTTTTTGTACAAAATACAAAAAACCCTTGTGATAGAAACCCTTGTTTTCAGCCTTGCAATAACCCACAAATGAAATTATTTTTCCATGAACATATGTAGGTTAGAGCTGGAAAACGCCTTGGAAATAATTTAGGTTCAACCTTTGCATTTTACAGATGAAGAAACTGAGCTCCAGTGAAGAAATGATGTGTCCAACGTCACAAGTTAGTAAGGTTTTGGGGCAGCTAGGTGACACAGTGGATAGAGCACAGGCCCTGAAGTCAGGAGGGCCTGAGTTCAAATCCGGCCTCAGACCAAACACTTAACACTAACTAGCTGTGTGACCCTGGGCAAGTCACTTAACCCCAATTGCCTTAAAAAATAAAAATAAAATAAAATAAACAAGTTAGTAAGGTCTTTTCAGAAGTTCTAGGATTCAAACCTTGTTTCCTCTGATCCCAAATCAGTGCGAAGTTCACTTCACTATGCTGTTTTTACACACATACATGCACATACACTGTGTATGAAGTTTATACATGTATGTCCACACATATTCAAGAATATGAAAAAAACAAGTGTTTTATGTGTATATGTGTATATATATATATATATATATATATATATACACACACATATATATGTATGACAATCAATAGAATAGTTAGAGAATAAAAATAAATCTAAAGAGAGAATCCAGCAAACTTCTGAGTAAGCTTTGCAACAATTTAATGCCCTTCCCTCCCTGCCCCGTTTTGTTCTTAAGTACAACACTGCCGTGGTCCAAGAACTGGGCCAACGCTCACACAAAAATGGGGGAAATACCCTTTGCTCTGATTTTAGTACAGGGATTATAAATGCTGACCTAAATTGTGTTTTAGAAGTTCATTAGTGGAAACAATTTGCATTGTTAGACATTTAATTCCCTTTAAAATAAACATACTTGAGAAAGTTAAACTAGAATGTGGGCACTGAGATTTAAAACAAACCACCAAACAAAAATCAACCACCCAAAACCCTTTCCAAACATACACAGTGATTTCTCTGAATTTACTATTTCTTGCTTTGGCACCTCAGAAGAGAAAGGGACAAACAGGTGACCAGTTGGCTTTTCTGAACGAGCTGTGGGGGGCTGTTAAAATTAATTACACTGACTTCCTATGACCATTGGGGCTTTGGCTAGATAGACTTCACCCTTTGCTGTCTTCCTCTAATTTTAAAAAATCATCCTGATGATTTCCCCATGCTGGTCCCCAGGCAGAGGTCTAACTACTACCCTCCCGAAATAAGAGTTTGGACAAAAGGTCCAGAGAGAACAGGGTTACAAGGAACATTAGAGGGGAACTAACAGCCAATTTTTGGTTAAATGCAAACATAAAAATGCAAAACTCATCTGAATTAAGGCATTGTTACATACAATACCTGACTTTTTAAAGAGAGTGGTTAATGAACTGTCTTTGAAACAAGGCTTTTATTCCCCACCCCCACCCCTACCTTTTTGCTGGAATTAATAAAAAACCCTGATTTTTAGAAAACAGTAACTGGCTTTTGTCACCAGCTGGTGATGTGGGAACTTGGATCTTCTAAGTTATTATAACATTATATAATGTCATCATGACATTACAGAGAATAACCTCTTCCACTGATGGTCATCTAAGGAAGACAGACTGTTGTCACAAAATGGCAGCAGGTACATTTTAAACTAACACTGGTCCTGTAAGTATTCCATATGGAAGTAACTAGTTGTTGGCTACAAACCTATGCTAGTATTCTTGCTTATGGTTAGAGAAATGCTCCGCTTAGTTTCCTGAGTACAGGTTTGGTGGAGAGGGAGAAATGGTCTCAATCAAACTCTGAGGCTGCCGTTTCAGACTGTGTTGACTGAGGCAAGGGTGAGTGCTCAGGTCCTTTAGGCCCAGAGCAGGGATATGAGTACAAGAACGAAGAAAACTTCTCATTTTCAAATCTAGGTTTTGAGGGTTCAAGAACTAGTTTTCTTCTAGTTAGTAGGCAGTGTGGCAACTGTGGAGTCAAGCCCTGCTCTCTTTCAGAAGATGGCAGAAGCCAACTAAATAAGACCATCCCCCTCTCTCTGCCCACGACCTGGCAAAGGGTAAAAGCAGCCACAGAAGTCGTCGATTGATGCTAAACAGACCTGAGCATGTGCAGAAGGCCTGCTGCAGATGGTGTTTTTGGTGGTTCAAGTAAAAAGCGATGTGGAGTTGAAGTCACCACAAAGCCCAATTTCATTTCGTGGTTCCTCTAGGCTTCTGAATAACCCACTGGACAATTTTACTCCCTTCTCATTCTTTCCCCCATACCCCTTTTCCTACCCCTGACCTAGAAGAGAACCCTTTGAAATCTAGAGTTGGAAGGAAACTGAAAAGGCCATCCAGTTGATCCTCCTTATTTTAAAGATAAGGACAGTGAGGCCCAGAAAAATGAGTAACTTGTTCAAAGTCACACATTGAGAAAGTGGAAAATTGAGGACTAGATTCCAGATCTCCAGATTCCCAGCCTGGAGATCTTTCTGCTATGTGGCCTCATTTTGCTTCTTATCTCTTAATCTATATTTGACAGAGATTTCCGGTGGGAGGGGGGGACAAGGTGAGGGGGCAGGCTGCTGGGCAATTCATAGCCATCTAGTTTAATTTTGATGAGATGTTTGGCCAACGCAAACTCCTCCTCATCCAACATGCCATCGTTGTCGCAGTCCGCGAGTTTCCAGATCTTGCCCAAGACGCTGTTGGGAAGCTTGGAGGTCACCATTTCCTTTTTGGCATTGATGCCAGATATCTTGCCGTTGACGGGTGACAGGGTATAGAAGAGCTCATCGTAAGCGGGCTTGTCCTTGGCCACGACCCACTCCTCCTCGTCGGCACCTTCCTTGGCCCCTTCTCCATAGCCTTGGTTGAAGGGCCCCTCAGCGGTGCCATCAAAGGCCCCGCCGTGCACCATCTGCGTGGGCATGTTGAGTTCTTCTTGGCCGATGAGGGTCATCAAGGAGGAGATTTTATTGGTCAGCATGTTGTCCACAGCTTCGATCAGCTTCGGCTTTAGAGAGTGGAACTTGGTGAAGTCATAGTTTTCCAGCTGCTCCTGTCAAATGACAAACAGCAGAGACATTCAGACACTCTCCAAAGGTCGGTTATATAACTGCTTTTCTTTCATTGGCCAACCTGGGGAAATAACTTTTCTTTTAAATAGAGTTTAAAATACTTAAACCTGGATGCTTGTTTTCTAGAGCCTTCTACCTAGTGGGGACCCGAAATCTGCCCTTCCCACCTACACGAATGATTTTCAAACATAGAGCACATTTATTTTTTAATGAACAAAACTAAAGCTGCTTGAGATGTAACTTAATTTTTTTAATAGAGGCAGTGTTTTCAGCATGTTAGAGCAATAATAACACCACCTAAGTTTGTATATTGTTATATATTCATTAAAGCACTTTCACATTAGTCTCCCATTTGGACATCATAACAATCCTGGGAGGGAGGAAGAGGAAGTATAGCTATTTCCATTTTACGGATGAGGAAATCAAGGTCTGAGGCTGACTGTCCCAAAATCATGACCTAGCAAATCAGTGGCTGAACTGGGACTAGAATTCATATTTCTCTACCTTTAGTCTGGGTGGGCTACTATATCGCATTGTAAAAGGCTAAGTCAGAATCACTGTAGTCAAGTGATTCAACTTTATTTTGGGTAAAATTATTCTATGACAAAAGAACTGTCCACATAGTTGTTTTTTCTTAGCTCAAAAAATACCAAAGAGCAATTTTAGATGCTTTCTAACTTGCTTAAAATGTTTCTCATCTGTATATTTCATTTTTCCATCACTTTCTTTCCAAATGTTTCCCTTTTCTACTCAACAAGTTATCCCTTGTAACAAACAATAAATAAGAAAGGGGGAAAATTAGTTAAGCAAAACTAACCACCACATTAACTGAGTATTTGACAGCCATGGTCCTCTTTCACTCCAAGGCGGGGAGGAAAAATCTCACATGCTTTTACAATTAGACATCAACGCTTCCTTTCACAAGGTGAGCTAACAATCTCAGCCTCAATGTTTGACTGAGCTTTATAATCTGAAAGGGGCTATAAACTAACAATTACACAAAAGGGCTAGTTAGAAGCCTTGATACCACATCAAAAAGGTATTTATGGCAGAGGCAGGGCATTAAAATACTCCAGCCACTAAGCATCGCATCTATTGAATCTGCTGTTGATCCAAGGGAGTCAGACAAAGTAAAAGCAGAAAATAGAAGAGAATTATATGAAACAATTTAATTAGAAAAGAAAAGTTAGACCAAAGTTTATACAACTTCTCAATTTAAGTAGCAGGTCCAGACAAAAGACCTAGTTCTGGCTCCTGGTGAGGGGAGCCTTTCCATCAGAGGAAACAGGACTCAGTCTTCTGAGTGGGCCAGTCAGTGTACAGAGAGGCTAGAACTCTCCACGCTGGCCATAACCAGACAACAAGCCTCCTTGAAAGCTCTGGAAGACTCCTACGTACGGGATTACATTTTGCTGAGGATATTTATTCTGCTCTTGAATGAAGGTCGGGCCTTTCTGCCAACGATACCGCATGGTCAAGCAGAACTGAAAAAGACGAACAAGCTTGCCATGACATTTCATGAATCAAGAAGCAAACTGAGAAGGAGGAGGAGGAGAAGAAGAGCCTACACAAAAATGCCAGGACTTTGGTGATTAACAAGTTAAGATTCCTCTGGGGCGGATACACACACCTACCCTATCTCCTTAGAAACTGCACTCAAGCCCTTTCTCCCAGGGATGCTAAGATGACACAAAACAATTCCTTCATAGGGGGAGCAGGCAGACAGGTGGGGGGAGCGGGAGGGAGGGAGCCCAGGCCCGAGGGGAGCACACATGGTGAGGGCAAATATGTGGACAGCTGGCAGGGGGGAAATGTCAGCTATTTGCTGTCAGGAGGCAGGAAGCTTCTACAGTTCCTATGCTGGCGAACAGGCAGGAAATGAATCCTAGATGCTTCGCTGCCTGGGCCCCCATGTACACGCCCACCACAGCCCCTGGCCCTTAGCAGCTCCCATTCCAAAAGAAACTCTTCCTTTCGAAGGATTATTTCCATGCAGGGGACTCACAGCCCTATCCGAGCAGCCCCAGGGCCTCCCCTGAGCTTTCCTCCTGCCTTCTTTACATCAACTGCCTTCTCAATATTTCAAACTAGATGTCCACAGGCATCTCAAACTCGATATGTCCAAAACTAACTCATTATTCTTCCCTCTCCTCCAATCCACTCTCTTTCAGACTGTCCTCCTCGTTTCCCAGGTTTGGAACCTCAGCCATCATCCTGCACCGTGCACTCTCTCTCTCTCTCTCAAGCTACAAAGGCAATTTGCAAGTCTTTTGACCTCTACAGAAATCCTCCAAATCCGAGCCCTCATCTCTCCTCACACAGCTTCCATCTTAGCTCAGGCCCTCATCACCACTCACCTGGATCACTGCTAACTGGTCTCTCTGCTTCAAGTTCAGGCCCCCCCCCCCCAAAGTGATTTTCCTTCAGTGAAAATCTGTCATTTCCCTTCTCGACCAACTCTGGGGGCTCCCTGCTGTCTCTAGGGTACAGCCCAGAGTTTTCTGTTTAGCTTTTAAAGCCCTTCATAAAACTATCTTTTCAGGTTCCTTGGATATCGCAGGTCCTCCAGCACTCTGTGACCCATTTGAACTAGTCACCCCTGTTTCTCACATATAATAT
This sequence comes from Phascolarctos cinereus, assembly GCF_003287225.1. Lineage (NCBI taxonomy): Eukaryota > Metazoa > Chordata > Mammalia > Diprotodontia > Phascolarctidae > Phascolarctos > Phascolarctos cinereus. The sequence continues at coordinate 186,739,643 of NW_027555736.1, forward strand.
GTCATCTCCCATCTCCATATCTTTGCACTGGCTGACCTTCATGCCTGGAGTTCCTTCCTTCCTCACCTCCCCCTCACAGAATCCCTCTCCTCCTTCAAGATGTGCCTCAGACAACACTATCTATATCTTTCCTGATCCTGCTAATTCCCTCCCTCCCAAATTACCTTGTATTTAACTATTTTGTATCTATTTTTCTTATATTTATTCTGTATATGTTTAGGTACGAACTTGTCTCCACCATTAGAATGTAAACTCCTTGCAAACAGGGCATGTTTCATTCTTTGTACCTGAATCCCCAGCACCTGGCATAGTACTTGGCACACAGTAGGTGCCTAATAAATGCTCACTCAGTACTTAAGTGACTGGGCATGTACTAGGAGTTTGTTAGGTTTATCTGCTCGATGCCATGAGGCTCAGCATATAGAACAGACTTGTCTGCTGGGAAGAGTCCATGCCCTGGAAACAGAGGACATGTGTGTGTGTGTGTGTGTGTGTGTGTGTGTGAGAGAGAGAGAGAGAGAGAGAGACAGACAGACAGACAGACAGACCTTGGGCAAGTTGCTCAATCTCCTTGGGCCTCACTTTCCTCATCCATAAAATGAGGAAGTTGGATAGGCTCTGTCCACATCTATGATCCTATGACCCATCAATCAAGCAAGTATCGATTAAGCACCTACTATGTTTGAGGCTCTGCACCAAGCAGTGGGAATACAATGGCAAAAATCAAACAGTCCCTGTCCTCAAGCAGCTTAGAGTCTATCGTGGAAAACAGAATATACACATGTATATTCAAAGTCCATATGCAGTCATTTGTGGGGATAGGCATTACTAGCTGCAAGGATTGAGAAGGTCCTCATGTAGCAAATGATGCCTGAATTAAGCTGTGAAGAAAGCTAGGGATTCTAAGAGGCGCAGGTGATAAGCCCATGACAGGCAGGGCTACGCAAAGACATGCAAGAAGGCCTTCTGGGCCAGACTATCAAGATTAGTGACTACTAAGGCTAGAAAGGCAGGGTGGAACCAGGCTGGGAAGGCTTTACATGGCAAATAGAAGAGCTTGTCATTGATCCTTGAGATCATGGGGAGCCAATGGATTTCCTGAGTGGTGGAGTGATAGTGGTGTGGCCCATCTGTGCTTTAGGAGAATGATCTTCCCAATTTAAACTTTTGTTATTTGTCATGTCCAAATCCAGAGGAAAGACAAGCCTCCCGTAATAACCATGACCGTTTGTGCTCTCTGGGTGAGATGGGACCATGTGTCTCACCACAACTTTAGGGTGAGAAGACAGGTACCCAGGTTAATCTGTGAACTATCAATGTCCTCAGGGCTCTTTGAGCCTCAGTTTCTTTATCTATAAAATGCTAGACCACACTAGATCTCTAAAGTTCCTTTCAGTTCTGAAATCCTGAATCCTACATAATACCTAGTGAGAACAGCATTTCTTTTTTTAAATCATTCTTTTAAAATTCCCTTTCATTTCCAAATATATACTTGCCCCTCCGGTCATCCACCCCTTGTAACAAAGACTAAAAAAGAATATGAAAAAAAAAGCATTTGAGCACAACTGATCAGCACATTTGAGGTCTGACAGTATATGCAATATTCCACACCCATCGTCCTCCAGAAATACATTTCTGCAAAGAAATGAAGGAAGGTATATTTTCAATCCTTTGGGGGAGGGGGGTGGTGGGTTTAAGGAGGGAGGGCAGGGTGGGAAGCAGAGCCTTTCAAACCTGAGGGCCTTCACATCTAGCTCAAAAGATGCAGCTCTGCTGCCCTCTGCTGTTGAAATGTGTCCATCTCCTCCCAAGTGACTCAAGGTCCAGTTTGCAGTCATCAGTACAGTGTATAGTCATTTATTTTCCTGCATTCTGTAGCACTGACACATCCATGCAGTAAAACTAGCATAAGTTTGAAAAACAATCCTATTTGCACCTTGCTAATAAGGCCACAAATTAAGCCCTCTGTTAGCCTCGGATCTGGAGTCTGAGGAATGGGTTCAAACTTGTGTTCTGGCACTTAGGGCTCTGGACAAGTCTTTTTATCTCTCTGTTCTACACTTTCTTCATCTGCAAAATGATGGGGACTGGACTAGGTGACCCTAAAAGCCCCTTCTAGGTCTGAGTCCCTAAGCCTTTGAAAATGTCTTCAAAATAAGTGTTCAGCTCTGTATAATTATACTGACCGAACCCGGGCTTAGAGAAAACGCATCCCCTTCCCTTCTTTCAGAAGTGGAATGTGTGGGTACGGTACTCAACAATGACGACGACAACGACAACTACTACTACTACTACAACTACTACTACTACTACTACTACTACTACTACTACTACTACCACCACCACCACCACCACCACCACACCACTACATCTACCACTACTACTACTACTTCTTTTTAAACAAGGGATGGCTTACAGGGTAGAGGAAGAGGGGAAGAAAATGTTTGGAAATGAAGATGATGTAAAAACAAAAGATATCAATAAAAGTATGAGAAAAAAACCGCAAATGTTCAAATCCTAGCTATCATTTCTCTCTCCTCAGCTTGTCTGAAAACTGCTGCTGATCAGCTGATGGTCACCCCTTGTTATAGAGGAGAGAGAAGTGACAACCTCATCTTAATAAAAGGATATACTTAAAAGGCTAAAAAAACAATCCCAAAACAAAACCAAAAAAAAGCCACCTCGAAACCTCTAGCTAACTGGCTGTGTAACCCTGGGCATGTCACTAAACCTTTTATGCGCCTCAGTTTCTTCATCTGTAAAATGAAGGGTTTGGACTCAAGGACCTCTAAGTTTCCTTTTGGTTTGATACTGTAAAAAGACCACCTAAATCATTCTCGTGAACATTCTTAGCACAGGGAACAGAGGGATACGGACGGCCTCCCCGTCAGGCCTTCTCAGGGCCCTCTCCTCCCTCCCTCTCTTCAAGGAGAGGTCCGCCTTCTCCTTGTCTTCAGCAATTACTCTTGCTGCCCCCCGACTCAGCACCTGGAAGCGCCAGAACCTCCCTACGCCTCTTGCCCAGTCCAGTTCGAGTAAACAGAACTTTGTTCTAAACAGCTCTAATAAGAAGAGGTTAAGCTAGCCACAACCATGCGAAAATGCTCCAAATCACTAAGAGAAATGCAAACCAAAAGGGTTCTGAGGTTTCATCTCACACCCATCAAACTGACCATGACAATAGGTGGAAGTAGCCAGGATTTCAGGCGGCTAGGTGGAGCCATAGTGCACACCGTACCAGGCCTGGAGTCAGAGAGACTCATCTTCCTGATACTTGCTAGCTGTGTAACCCTAAGCAAGTCACTTACGGCTGTTTGCCTCAGTTTCCTCATCTGTGAAATGGGCTGGAGAAAGAAATGGCAAACCACTCCAGTATCTCTACCAAGAAAACCTCAAATGGCGACAGTCATAAAGACTTGGACGTAAGTGAAAACGACTGAACAATGAGTCAGGGTTGCAGGGACTGTGAGAAGTCACTGAACGATGAACTTTCACATTCCGTGAACCAGTGATCCCACTACTGTCCCTACGTTACAGAGACAAGGAAGGGCACACATATTCCACAAAAACCCACAGCGACACTTTTTGTAGTGGCGAAAAAACCCAAAAAAACCCGAAAAAATAAATCCTAGAAATAAAGCAAGTACTTATCAGTGGAAGTATGACTGAACAGATTTCAGTGTGTGAATATAATGAATACCATGGTGCTATAAGAAAGGATTAATATAAGAATTCCTGGAAACTTGGGAACACTGGTATGGACTGATGCAGAGTGAAGCAAGAGAACTGAATATGATGTGATGTCTATGTCATACACATTGTTTTCAAAAATACTGGTAGTTTGCTATTTCCTTCTCCAGTTCATTTACAGAGAAGGAAACTGAGGCAAAAAGGGTTAAGTGACTTTCCCAGGGTCACACGGCTAGTAAGTTCTGAGGTTGGATTTGAACTCAGGGAGATGATTCTTCCTGACTCCAAGCCTGGTACTTTATCCACTGAACCACTTAGCTGCCCCTGGGTGATGATACAGTGATATAAAAGAAAAGACATCTAAAATACAAAAACAGATTAACTACAACATCATATCTTGTCTCTGCAGAACAGATAATAAAAAACATTTCACTCCTCTTGGTAAAAAGGTGTGCGTGTGTGTGCGTGTGTGTGTGGGGGGGACTATGGATATGAAATGTTGCATATACTGTGAGATACAGTTGTTTCGTCTCTTGGTTTTACTTAACTGCCTTTTTTTGTTATGAGAAAAGATTTGGTCATGCATATGTAGGTGGGGCATCAATAAAACTCTTTTTTAAAGAGCTCTGCTCTAGAGGATTGGTTTAATGAGGTCTCCTGTTTAGTTCAGGCAAATAGTAGAAGCATCAGCAGGGAGGCCTGAGGCATCATGGTCTTTTGATCCACAGTTTCTTTTTTTTTATTTTCTTTCTTCTTTTTTGTGGGGCAATTGGGGTCACACAGCTAGTAAGTGTCAAGTCTCTGGTCTGAGACTGGCTTTGAACTCAGGTCCTCCTGACTCCAGGGCCGGTGCTCTTACCCACTGCGCCACCTAGCTGCCCCCTGATCCACAGTCTCGCGCTGATTTCTGAAGGTGCTTAGTTTATACTGGGTAACTTCTCATTCTTCAGCCCCATCAACATCTTGTCACGTCATCATCAGAGTATTGAATATGCCATGACTCTGACACTTACTAGCTTTGTCAGCATAAGGAAGTTGCTTAACCAACCTGAGCCAGTCCCATCATTAAGCCTCAAATTCCTTCATCTGAAAAATGGCACTATTTGGGGCACAGAGCTCTGGCCTTGGAGTCAGGGTGACCTGAGTTCAAATCCTGCCGCAGACACTTGACATCTACTAGCTGTGTGACCCTGGGCAAGTCACTTCACCCTGTTTGCCTCAGTTTCCTCATCTGTACAATGAGCTGGTGAAGGAAATGGCAAATGAGTCAGTATCATTGCCAAGAAAATCCCCCAAAGGGGTAATGAAGAGTCAGACAGGACTGAGCAGCAAGACTAATTCAGATGATGGGATCTTTCATAGTAGGGAGGAATTTCTTGAAGCTCCCACTAGAAAGAAAGACAGATTTGGAGTCAGAGTATCTGATCTTGAATTCTGGCCCTCACTCTGTTTCTCTATAACACCAGAGGGGCTGAACTAGATGGAGTTCCTTCAGCTCTTATCCCCAGATCAGCCACCCTCTTGGCCAAAGATAACAATGTGTTATTATTTATGAGATTACTACTTGGTACCTGAACTGAGCTGAGCCTTGAAGGGAGGTGGGGGGAAGAGCACATTGTTGAATGAAATAACAATAACTGACTCACATAAGGCCACACAGTCTAATGGAGTGCAGAGAGCCTTGGGTCTAGGTCTCAGCTCTGCCACTCATCAGCCACCACGAATTTGGATTTAGCAAGTTTGTCGTTATTGCGTCATTTCAGGCATGTCCAACTCTTCATGACTCCATCTGAGGTGTTCTTGGCAAAGATGTTAGAGAGGTTTGCCATTTCCTTCTCTAGCTCATTCCACAGATGAAGAAACTGAGGCAAACAGGGTTAAGTGACTTGCCCAGGGTCACAGAGCTAGTAAGCATCAGAAGTCAAATTTGAACTCAAGTCTTCCTGACTCTAAGTCTGGTGCTCTACCCACTGCACCACCTAGCTGGTTTAGCCAGGTACTTAACTCAATCTCCTCTCCCCCAAAATTGGGATGATACTGCTCATACCATCTAATTTGCAGGGTGACTGTGAAGATTAAACTTAATTACGCTTAATCAAGTGTTATGTAAAACTCTGGCTATTGTTGTGGTTTTTGCATTGAGCTTGGATGCAATACCTAATCCCAGCAGGTCGGTGCTGGCTGGCAGAAGGGTCAGGCTGAATGACCTGCTGGGCTATTTGTCATCTAGCCTCTGAGAAGTTTAACAAGGAAGAGGTCACCCGCAGTGGGTGACTCATGCAGATTGCTACACGATGCAGCTCCTCGAGCTGAAGGTCTGGAAGCCGATTACTAGAATGCAAGAGCATACAATTTTACCAGGACAGCTGTAGAGATATGGCTCCCCACTCTTCCCTTTCAAGGGAGACCAGCAAGGCACCAGCTCAAAGTCAAGACAAGGTCCTTTGATGAAGCCCAAGAAGGCTGCCCACCTGCCTTCTCGTAAGTCACAGTGTGGACAATTCAGAAAGCTCATTTATTTTTGCTGTTTCTGCACTACCTAAAGGAGGAGAAGGTCGGTTTGAAGAAGCTGGTAATAGGTTAAAAGAATTGGTAAGTTTTTACCTTATTGGCAAGGACACATAGGGTACTTACTTCATCACGATTTTTCTTGGCCCTGAACCACATAGATTTCATGCATGACAAACAGACAGCCACCAGACAAAGAAGAACTCCTTTGCCTCTACAATACCTGCATCAACTTGACCTCAGGAAAGTCGCCTGCTGAAATCTGGTATTCCCGCTGTAGCTGGAGATAGATTTCTGGTAACCTATTGATAAGCTCTCTCTTCTTATTCTCCTTTCCAAATACTGCCGGCATCTCCTTCTTCAGGTAGCTGATGATGTAAGCATGTACCTGAGATGAAAAGGTGGAAATTGAGTTGCACTGAACTTACGATTCTTTTTCATTACCTCTTTCCATAAAGAGATATCAAATCATAATTCTTTTTTTTTATGCCCAGAAAACTTTATCCTCCTTGACTCTTGAACCCCTTGACCTGCTGCCCTTTGGGGGCTCGTTTTTTCCTAAACCCAAATACTGAATGACTTCCAGCTGAAAAAGAAGCTCCATCACATCCTCCCCTTTCCTGTTCTCCCTCAGCAGCTACTTCAGTCAGTCTCTTCAGCAGCCATAGCTATTAAAGGACTCAAGATAGAACGTTGTTGCCATAAATTCCTTGGCACTGTCAAATGGCTCCACATCAGAAAATGATGTGGTTTTATGAGCAGAAACATTAAAGAAGATGTATTATCGTCTCCTCTGCTCCTGCAGCCTAAGGGCCATGGGTCCTTTGCATCTGACTGCTATATGGGCTGCCTCCCCCATTAGAATGTGAGCTCAGAGAGAGAAGGGGCAGTGATGCTTTTCTATTTGTGTCCCTAGCATTTAGCACAGTGCTTTGCACCGAGTAAGGATTTAAAATGCTTTTTCATTCATTCGTGAGGAAGTACACCATTGCACTACCCATCCAAATATAAAATTTAGCATAAAAGGCAGGTCCACCCACCCTGAAACCTGCCCAAAGGGGTTTATTATTGGACATATCAGCTTTCTCTATTCCTGCTCACATCTTGCGGAATGCCACTGAGGGAAGTTACACAGCCATGTTAAGTGGGTCCACTATAAATTTGTTATCCAATCTCGCTGATAGATATCAAAGCTTTTACTCTTCTCTGATTGGCTCTCTACATCACTTCAATATTGTTGTTCCCATTACTCAATCAACAAACATTACGGTTTACTATATACCAGGCATTCTGCTAAGCACTGAAAAAAAAAGGATACTTTTTCTGTATCCAAGAAATTTATATTCTTTTGGGTAGATACATGTACACAAATAAGTAAGTAAAAAGTAATGTTGCAGGGGAACCACTATCCTTCGTAGGTTTGCAACCTTGGAGTCATCCTTGACTTCAGTTGGGGGAAGACATTCAAGACAGAAGAAGAACAAGAGCAAAGGCACATAGGGAGGAGAGCACGTTGTCGCGTTCGGGAACAGCAAGTAACCCAGTTTGTCTGCCATCTTCAGACCAGTGAAGGGCTGGAAATTCAGGCTGGAGCTAGAGCGTGGATGACCTTGAACGCTGGGCAAGAAGTCCAAACTTTATTCAGCTGGCAATATGAATTTGTTGAAGGCATTTGAGCAGATTTTTGGTTATGCTAATATTCATCCTCAAGTTTGCTCTGGGGGACAAAGAAATCTAAAATAGCAGACGTGAGCTCTATGCCACCCAAATCACAGGACAAAACGTAAAACAGAAGATGCACAGAGATAGGTTCGGGGGAAATCCTGCGAACAGAATACAGGGAAGTGATTGAACTGAGGGACAAGAAAACACTTTTGAACATGAATCATGGGAAAGATGTAAGCCCTGGAGAGAAAAGATCTTTTCTGGGACTGGTCACTAAGCAACAAAAAGCTGACCTATGCTAGAGGCTGAAATAATGGCCAACCAACTATCAAAGTCCTGCTGGGGAGTAACCAGCCCCTACTTGTGATCATCTCCCTGAAGGTAGTTTATACATGGCGACAAAGGAGTAACGAAGCTTTTCTTGCACTATCACTACACGGCTGTGTCTGTGCCGACACACTGGAAGAAGTTAACACCCTTCTCTGCTACTTCTGCTTTTTTATAAATTTCCACTGTTGGAACATATTGAGAAATGTTCCAGGTCAAAGCTGTTTGTAGAGCTAGCACCTTTAACTCCGTAAGAGGTAATATACTATACAAGTCAAGCAAGTAACTAGAGCAACAGAAGATGACAATCAGGACAGCAATTACAGAGAAAGACAATGACAGTGGCTTATAGGCAGTTCTGTTAACGAGAAATGGACTTGACACTATAATCTTGCTGGCACAACGAAAGTTAATGAAAGAAGTAAACAGATACGTCCTCTGGGCTCATCACTGGCCACGGCCAGTGTGTAGGATGTGTGCACTTCCTTGAGACACTGAGAGCTAAATAAAATCAACAAATATAAAAACCGTGCTTCTCAAGGGCAGGGATTCTAGCTGTACAAAGGCAGAAGAACAAAGAGTAACCCAACAGAGGTATCATAGGCTTTTTTAGTTTTTTTTTTTTTCCACATGGTGAACTTTTGATTGATTGAATGCTGGCTTCATTCCATTCCCCCTCACACGGACTAACGAATGTTATTTTAGACACTTGACAAGCCTCGACATGAAGCACCAACAATGGAAAACCAGATTTGGAAAAATATAGAACTTGCTAGCACTTGACAACCACTGTTAATCCTTCCTGTTTTTCTACCGTAAGAGTATACTTTTGGTTGTACTTGCTATGATCGGAATTATTTTTTAAAAAACACTACCGAAAGACATACTTGAAGATGTCAAAAATGAATCATTAAGTATTATTATTTAAATAATTTAAAAACCAAGAGGCTACTGCATTGAAAGTTGCATGATATAGTGAGGATTAAGGGGGGAAAAAATCTTAATCCTAAATTAGAATGCAGGGAAAATGAAGGCATCAAATTTCACTGAGTCCAAGTGACTCTGGATTAGGAGCTGAAAGATATGGGTTCGAGTCCCAATCTTACACTTTCTATTTGTGTGACCTTGGGCAAGTCACTTAACTTTTCTGGGCCTCAGCCTTCTTATCTATAAAATGAGAGGGTTGGATCAGACGACTTCTAAAGTCTCTCAATCTATGATCCAAGGGCATATAGCAGATACTTAGTAAATGCTAATTGATTGATCAGATGATTCAAATACAGAGTCGTATCTATAATGCAGGAATTGATGCTTATTGAGAGTATTTTAAGTAGTCATTCTGAGCCTTCTTATACTTGTTCCCACACATGACTGTTTGATTTGGTGATACTTCCTTTTCCCTAAAAATGCTGTCCATCATTTTTTATTTTATTTTATTTTATTTTTGCTTTTTGGTGAGGCAATCAGGGTTAAGTGACTTGCCCAGGGTCACACAGCTAGGGAGTGTCAAATATCTGAGGCCACATTTGAACTCAGGTCCTCCTGACTCCAAGCCCAGAGCTCTATGAACTGCACCACCTAGCTGCCCCCATCATTTTTTAAAATGAAAACAAAATAATGTAAGTTTGTTCCAACCTTTTATTTTTTTGGGGGGGCGGGCAGATTTTAGCACTCCTTGAGCTACTGAAGACTCCCTTAGATATCCCAAAATTAAGCTTAGGAACTCTTATTTAGAGGGATGGGTTTTCAATGCTTTCAAGGCATGAGCAAAGGGGTAGTGGTATAACTAGAAATTTCTTTGCTGTGGGCAGTGTACATGATTTGGTGGAAGTGGGGAGGTGGTAGAAGAGAAGGAAGAAGAATGGGTGGTGCAATGGATAGAGCACTAGTCCTGGAGTCAGGAGGACCTGAATTCCAATCTAGACTCAGACACTAACTGTATGACCCCAAACAAGTCACTTAACCCCACCTGCCTAAAAATAAAATTAAAAAAAAAAAAAGAAAGAATGTGTGCCATATGCCCTGACCTGGTAGAATGGGCAAGCAACGGGCCATGGAGCTGGTGATACAACCTGTATATATCTGTAACTCACTTTCAGGTTCTACTTTACTTCCTACTTTTCTAAGTTTCATTGGTCTATGGATTGTAGGCTTGTGAGTGATTCCTAAAGCCCTGTATTTCTCTTCTTGATAATCCCAGTAACTACTGGCATAGGGTGGGCCAGATGTGGTCCCCACCATTAAGTGTGCTCCTAAGTGACTAGGTAAATAGTATAGATAGGATCACTTAGAACTGGAAAGAACCTTAGAGATCATCTGGCCTAACTGCTTCATTTACATATGAAGCAACTGAGGCCCAGAAAGGAGACAGGGAAAATAAGCATTTATTAAACACTTACTGTATGCCAGGAACTGGAGAAGTTAATTTATTTAAGGCCATACAGATAGTGGTGAAACCTGAAGGGACATTTAAATGGGTTACTACCACATCTTTAAGGACCAATTCATTCTGTAGGTAAGACTCAAAATTCCCAGTGAAGCTAGTGAAAATTTGGAACCCCAAATAAATTTATGGCCAGTGGGGCAATGGCCTGGGAATGACCAAGTTCCAATTGTGGGTCTAACCATCAGTGACTCAAAGGGTGACTTTCGGCATTGAACTTCTTCCTATATTCATTTCCTCCTTAGTAAAAAAAAAAAACAATGCAAAGAGATAATAATAAAGAATAAATAAGGGCGTATTATCAGACATTACGATCTCCTTATTACAAAGGCACTGCATACATTCAAGCATTTCTGTTATCAGTGGTAATCATCTGGAAAGCTGCCTAACTCACAGACTTATAAGGACCGAATGAGATAATATATGCGAAAGTCCTTTGAAAACCACAGTCTTTGCAGATGTAAATTATTATTACAGCTGAACCCCAATCACCAGCTGATTCTAAAACTTCATTTCATCTATTAAGTTTCAAATATCCCCCAGAGGGACTGCAAGGCACAGCGGACAGCATGCGGACTCTGAGTCAGGAACACCTCGATTAGAATCCTATCTCAGGCAGTTCTTAGCTGTGTGACCCTAAGCATGTCGCTTCAAATCTACACGTCTTACTTTCTCTACCTGCAAAATGGAGATAATGATAGCACCTACTTCACAGAATTGTTGTGAGGTTCAAATGAGATAATGTCAAATGCTTTGCAAACCTCAAAGCATTCCGGAAATTGTTGTGGTTGTCCTGTCCGACTATTCACGACCCCACTGGGGGTTTTCTTGGCAAAGATACTGGACTGGTCTGCCATTTCCTTCTCCAAGCTCCTTTTACAGATGAGGAAACTGAGGCAAACAGGGTTAAATGACTTGCCCAGATCACACAGCTAGGAAGTGTCTGAGGCCGGATTTGAACTCAGATGTTCCTGACTCCAGGCCCAATGCTCTATCTGCTTCACCACGTAGCTGCCTAACTCTATAAATGTCACCTGTTAAATATATCTTACAACAAACCTACTACAAAGGAAAAAAAAATCAACTGAAATGAACTTCAACACCTCTCCGTGTTCCTTTATATCTCCTGGTTCAGTGTTATATTAGGCACCCTCACAACCAAATGGCAAACAGCGAAAAGAGGGAGTTGATCAAGAACCATGTGTTAAAGGCCTACTTGTGTCCTAGGATGGAGCAGCTAGGTGGCACCACAGTGCACACAGTGCCAGGCCTGAAGTCAGGAAGACTCATCTTCCCGAGTTCAAATCCAGCCTCAGACACTTCCTAGCTGTGTGACCCAGGGCAAGTCACTTAACCCTCTTTGTCTCAGTTTCCTCATCTGTCAAATAAGCTGGAAAAAGAAACGGCAAACCACCCCAGTATCTTTGCCAAGAAAATCCCAAATGGGGTGATGGAGAGTTGGACACGACTAAAATGACTGAACAAATGTCCTAGGAACTATGCTAGGCACCAGGGATACAAGGACAAAAAAAAGAAATAGTCCCTGTCCTCAAGGAGCTTAAATTCTATCAGATGACAGACCTGGATACTCAAACTGGATGACCAAGAGCTGGACCCCAAATGGGCAAGTCACACAAATCAATAACGCTGACTTCAAAGGCACCTTCTTATATAGATGAATACGTTCCTAGAAATTAGAAAAGCATGAATTCAATGTGCTGTCAATAATGGGTGGGGCAGACCCCAAAGTAAGGGGGTTCAGTGGAAAAAAAGCCCAAACTTGGCATATTTTGGTCCCCTGACACTTATTCAAGGGTCCACCTTGAAATATCTCTTGATCAGTCACCATTGTGTGGGAGGGTATGACCTTGGAAGCAGGCACATTCTCAGGGAAAAGGGAATGGCTTCATTAGGAAGACTCAGGCAGGCAGCAATGAGCTGTACCTTTCGTGGGAGGGCATTTATCTTGGCATTGGCTGACTTCCCTCGCAGTGGCTGGATTCCTGAGCTGCTTGCCTTTTGTGGGCATCAAACTCATAAAACTTAGTCCAGGGGAGCAGACACAGGACATTCCTCAGACACAGAGAAGCCGGAGCAATATACAGGAAACCAACACAAGTGACTCCTTCCAGCTCTCCTTCTCATACGAGCGAGCTGTGTTGTTCACGCTGCAGCTGCAGGCGGCTGCAGATGGCTTTTTAAACCAGCTACTACTGATGTGTCCTTCTAGTTCTTCTTTATTTAAATACATTAATTACACATTCACAATGGGGAAGACCCCGAGTGAGGTTTTCTGCCACTTCATGGCCCAAACTTGAACAGGATCCACCTAGCCATCTGAAAACTGCCTCTCTGCAAATATATTAGTTTGCACCCACATGGCCCCTAGTGTACATACACGTACACGTATACATATACGCACATGCACTCACACACATACATACAGGCATATTTTCATCAGCATATTTATGTTATTTATCCACATTTTTAAAAAATCCCACAAAGAAGCAGACATTACAGCCAGAAGAATAGCACAAACGGTGTGTGAAAGGTTCATGTGGTTTCCCAAAATCTCTAACTTCAAACCAGGAAGTAACCACCACAACTGAATGAGTCTGGCTTAACGCCAGATGTATACTTCCAAGTATTAATAAAATGGAAAGACCTTGAAGATGAAGCCTAATTCTATAAAATTCCTAAAATAACCAACCCATATTTTTCTTATTTCTTTTCAGCTTTTCCTTCCTCACATGTTGATTCATTCTCACTGTGCATAAATCCATAAACAATTGGGTTGGAACCTTTCCTATTCTACTGAAAGGTGTTTAAAAAAAAAAAAGGTACAGGGGTCAAACAATGAACATGGCTCACCCTCTGCAGCTTATGCCTCATTTCCCTGCCAAAATGTTATTCATGACTAATTAGTAAGTTCCTGTATTTAGTCTGATTTTGATTAGTAGAATTCAAGAGAAATTTACTAAGAATTCACTATATACACACACAATCCCACTGCTATCCTTTCCCAGAACAACTTTAAACTGCCTTTGAAAGACTAAAACCAGTAAACATGAATGTCTATGGATAAAGTTGTCACCTTTAAGTGATCTGTCTCATTTGTGCATGAGTTCTAGAAAGAAACAAGTGGCCTTCTCAAGTCAGAGAAAGAGCTAGTAGGGAATGAAAAATGTCCTTGGGGAATGGTACAGTGGAAAGAGCACCAGATTTTGAGTCAGGGAAGCCGAGTTCAAATCCTGACTCTGCTACTTATTAGCTGTGTGGTTTTGGACAAATCATTCTACCTCTCTGGGCCTCAGCTTCTCCATCTGTAAAATGAGAGGACTGGTCACTAGATGATTCTTTTCAGTTACAAAAATCTACGACTCTATCGTTCCTTGGGGGTTCCCAAATAGACACTACTAAGGGGTTTTCCTTTATTTTGAAACAGAGTTTTAAGGAAAGATGCCAACAAAACATAAGCAATTCAGCAAGTCTCATATACATTTTGGTAAAATCACATTCATTCATATCATAAGACCACCTCCAAATTTCCATGGTTTTGACTTAATACCAGGATGTGTGAAAACATTTATTTTATCCTTTCCCAGAACAATTTTAAACCAGATCTTCAAAAGAGTGAAACTGGTAATCGTGAATGACAAGACAGACAAGACACTTGGCCTAGCAGAGAGAGTACTGGCTTCAGATTCAAATCTTGCTCCGACATTTAACTGGCCAGGATCATGGGACAAGCTCTTTAATCCTCACAATTCTCTATAGCCTCATAAAATTTCTGTGATGAAAGTGCTTCACGGAACACAGAGAAATGAGAATTGGTATGACTGTGACTTATTTCTGGATGTGTGATGAATCCTGGCTGATTATGAGGCCATTTGCTTCAGTTACCGACCTGTCGCCATGATGAACAGCTGGGTACTCTATTTAAACTCAGAACTCTCAGTCTCTGAAAATTATCCTCTGTGCCTTCCCCCTTCTTTAAATATATTTTATTGAAACGGTTCATATTCTGAAGGAATAAAGAATTTTGTGGGATACATGGAATGCATGATTAATATGAAAAGCATGGAATTAACTAGAGTGCTATCTCAGAGGCTTTATCTATAGCATACGTACATGTAAATGTTTGGAAAAGTCTTCTTAATATTTCAAAACGTACGTGTGAAACAGAGGAATTGAGTCAGGAAGGACACAGAGACGGACTACCAAAAAAAAATAGAGGCAAGTTTCTATAAAACATAAATAATCTAAGGAGGATAATTCAGGTGGTTTATACATTTAAGCAAACGAAATCTTTCCCAGCTAGAATATCATATTACAGGTACATACGTGCAAGGGGAGCAAGTGTGGTGTGGTGGAATGCACATTGGATTTGACACCCAAGGATCTGAATGAAAAATTCCAATTCTGACACTTAAAGCTTACAGGAACTTGGGCCAATCCCCCAACCTCTCCAGCCTAAGTTTCCTTATTTGTAAAATGATAGAGTTGGACTAGACGATGCTGAAAGCCCTTTCCAACTCTAACCTACGATCTTCTGTCACTGGTCATGTTCAAAATGTTGTATAATTCAGTTCAGACCCTTACTTCTTATATATTTCCCTACAAAGAAAAGAACCTTTCTGTGACCCTCACTACTCTCCACTCTTCTTCTTCCCCTCTGACTATACCACCATCTCCCTAGTCATTTTGGTACTGATCTTCACTCTTTACGTGTGGTGCAAATGTTTTTACATCATATAACAGAACATACTACATTCTGTCCTTAAGGAAAAGAAACATAAACTTTCCTCTTATAAACGTCTGGGTCTTTTTCAGGAAGGCTGCTCCTCCCTCTAAGCAACACAAGTCTTCTGTATTTAAGGTGCTAGAATACACAAGTTTGTAGCAGAGACTGGACCCTTAGGTAGGTTCTTCTACCAAGCTCACTGCACCAGCTCAGGCAGAGGGTTTAACATCTCAGGAAAGGTATGAAAAATTTAGTCACTTAGACCTTGGGGAATAGCATGGTCCAAATGAAAGAGGGACGGACTTGGAGTGAAGAATCTTACCAAATCTATAAGAATATGAGTCATTCCCCAATCAACAAATAGTCAAAGGATATGAATAGGCAGCTTTCCAATGAAGAAATCAAAACAATTTATAGTCATATAAAATGCTCTAAATCATTATTGATTAGAGAAACATAGATTTGATAGCTGTACATGAGCTGAAAGATACAGGTGGAATGTATGTCTTTAAGGCAGAGGTTGATAAATGCATAGATGAGGCAGAGGAACCAAGAGAGTTGTTTTTATTGGCAAAAGAAAGGTGTGGTTATGAAAGCCTGATGGCATTAATACAAAGTCAGTTTAGATTAGAAATAGAAATCTTGGAGTTTGTAAAAGGTGGTGGTGTTCCTTGGGGGCTGAGGGGAAGGGCCATGGTATTCAAAGGAAAGTGACATCCAGATACAGAATGGTGACTGGCTGGGCATCTGAGGCCAGCAGAAGATTCTGCTATGAAGTGAGTAAAGGAAGGGAAAGTGACTCACTATCTCCAGAACACAATAAGTGATAGGCAATAGCATTCTCTTCCTAACAAAAACACTGATGATCTGGCTTTAGAGGAAGGAAAAATTAATTCCATTTTCCCCATCACTTGGTATCCAAAGTGACTGGAACAACAAGAAGATCAGTGGATTAGGAGTCAGAAGATCTGGGTTCTAGCCATAGCACTGTCAAGTATACTAAGCTGTGTGATCTTAGGCTCTCAGTTTTCTTGTCTATGAAATAATTAAATTAGGTGATTTCTAAGATCTCTTTCAGTTTTAAAGTTTTATGATGCTAGAGAGAAAAATGCTTGAGTAGGGCAAGTCACACAACCTGTCTGAGACACATTTGTTATATGAAGTGGTTGGGCTACACCTTTGAGGATCCTTCCAGATCTAAAATTCTGCCCAAAGTACTTTTTTCATATTTTTTCTCTTGCAAGGGTCATTTTCCTTTCCCTCTACAGAATATCTTTAAATTTATTTTTCTTAGGTGGTCTCAGTGGAAAAGCCTCGAGCTATGTATGTCCAAAATGCCTGAAACAGTCCTAAGCCTGTAAGATGTAATAATTTCCAACAAAGGTCATGGTCTGTTTGACTATTTCCCCCTAAATCCTCACTATGAGCCAGCATTCTTTGATCATGGTGATATGGTGACCATGCCAGTATTCCTTCCCTGGCAGCACAGCCACAGCATCTACCAAAGGCACCCACTTTAGCACAACTACAGGATCATCCTGATGGCAAGCGTCATTAGGGTTTTGTTGAAAACGTCCAAGATTTCTCATCTTCCCTGTGGGAGACAGCCCTCTGTTTTGGAGAAGGGAGAAAGGAAACAATTTAGAGGAGAAAAGGCTAATTTCAAAGGCTATCCTTTGGGTTACCTTGGCCAGCCTCGCTCTCTTGATGAGGTCATTGAGTTTGCGCACAGCTGCCTTCTGAGGAAGGCTCTGGATATCTCTGAAGAGATCCTGGGCTTCCGCCTCAAAGAGTCTTCGGTTGTCAGTATTCTGAAGGGGCTGAGCCCAGAAGGAGCCGATATAGACTCGAAGCACTTCTGGAGTGTTGATCACCTTTCCCAGAGACCACATGAGAGCACCATAGACTCTCATAAGTTGCTGAGTGTCCACTTGGTCAGCCTTGTTCAACACAACACGGATCTTATCGTCCTGACCCCGGAAGGCTTTGATGGCTTCTGAGAATTCATCAGAGATATCAAGTTTGTGAGCATCGAAGAGAAGGATGATTCTGTCAACCCGCTCAGCAAACCACTGTAGGACCTGGCAGAAGTCATAACCTTTTAAAAAAAAAAAAAGAAAGAAAGAACACGAGGAAAAATGTGTCAGAGCAGAGTCCCAAAGAACACTTACTTTTTTTAAAAACCAGAGTGGCTTAAGCATAAACCTAATAGAATACCCGAATTTTCTTCCCAAAGACTTTTGTTCGCTTTAGCCTCTGACAAGGGAACAGGACAAGTCCAGCCTCAAAAGGAGGAGGCAATGTCTTATACTGCCTCAGAACCATCTGAAAGTGAGCCGACCTAGCACGCGCCCACTGGAACTGTCAAATTCTTGCTGAATAATCTGGGAGATCTTACACATGAAAACATTTGGATTAAAAAGAGTTATTTGATCTAGAGCTTTAAAAATGATTTTTTAAAAAATGTAGGTTTTGCCAAATGACAGACCATGAGTCAAATGTTCTCAGCACTATTAACGTCTCGGTTCTCCGAAAGACTCATCAGGTACAGGTTCTGAGCCAAATGACACCAAAGAGAAAACAAGGCAAAGAGCACCGGAGACATGAGCTAGGCTGTGATCAGTGCTTTTGATCATTTGAGTTTATACAGTTTTGAGAAGGCAGAAAATTATCCTTTTGATGTCCAAGGCTCTTGATACACTGTCTTCTCAAATTATGCCTCAGAACTTGCCTGTGAAATGCTGTCCTCAGCTTTCCAAATTATTGGTAAAGCATCAGCTTTGTAAAATCTCAGTTTGCATTTGCCCTAACAACACACACCAATCTCTCCCTCGCCCCCCACTCACAAGCTCTTCCTGCCTCTTTCCACCATTCCCTAAATTACTAAATGCCAGTATCAGACTACGGTGTGTCTTCCTACTCCAGTTACCTTGCATTTGGTCAATATTTTATAGATACTTAATGTGAACATATTCTCCATTCCCCACCACCAACCCCCGCCCCCACAACAGAATGCAAGCTTCTTGATGGTAGTGACAATTTCCTTTTTTCTGTCTATGTATCCTCAGGGCACACAGCAGACACTTAATAAATTTTTGAAGCACCAAGTAGGTGCTATTATTACCCGCATTTTGCAGTTGAGGAAAGTGAGGCAGAGAGCGGTTAAATGACTTGTCCAGGGTCACAGATAAGTAAGTATCTGAGGCTAGATATGAACTCAGCCTTCTTGACTGAAGGTCCAATGTGCCATCCACTTCACCACCTAGCTGTATCATGTGTGAGGGACAGAAAGAAGGCCAGTTGGAATGGATCTCTGAGTAATGGAGAAAGAGAAATGTCCAATGAAACTGGAAAGGGAGGTTGGGTCAAGCAGGGAAGTTTTAAAAACGAAAGAGTAATTTACATTTTATTTCTGAGGCAACATGGAGCTACTGAAATTGACTGAGCAGAAAAGTCACATGGTCAGATCTGTGCTTTGGAAAAATGACTTTGACAGCAATGTGTAGAATGGAGAGACCAGTTAGGAGACTGATGTAATGATTTAGGCAAGAGGTTATGAGGGCTTTTATACAGCCGCAGCCATGTGAGTGGAGAGAAGACGTGAAATGCAGAGAGTGTGGGAAGGTAGAAACAATGAGGTTTGCAGCTGATGGGTTATGTAGGGAAGGGAGTGTGAAAAGTCAAGGTTACCGTCACAGCTATAAACCTGAGAGACTGGAATTACAGCTGTGACAGAAATAAAGAAGTTTGAAAGAGGGGAAGGTTTGAGGAGAGAGAGGAGAGGAGAGGAGAGGGGAGGGGAGGGGCCTAGGACAGAACCTTAGGGAACACTCACAATGGGGTGGGGATGATAAGCCAGCGAAGGAGTCTGAGGAGGAGTGGGTAGTGTTATAAAAACCTACAGAAAAGAGTGTATTCAAGAATTTTATGCACAAAGCCCAAGTTATAGGCCTAAGTTTGGCTCCTGCAAGAGCCTCAGAAGGTAAAAAACAAGGAAGGCAGGAAAGAAGAAAGGAAGGAAGGAGGGAGAGAGGGAAGACAGGAAAGGACAGAGGGAGGGAGGAAAGGAAGAAGGGAATAAAAGGAGGGATGAAGGAAGAAAGAAAAAGAAGGGAGGAAGAAGAAAGGAAGGGAGGGAGGAAAGGAAAGAAGGAAGGGAGGGAAGGAAGGAAGGAGAACAGGGAAGGAAGGAATGAAGGGAGGGAGAAAAGAAGGAAGAAAGAAAAAGACAGAGGGTGGAAGCAAGGAAAAAAGGAAGTGAGGGAGGGAGGAAGAAAGGGAGGGAGGGAGGGAGGAAGGAAGCTTTATTAAATACTTCCTATGTTCCAGGCACTGTGCTAAGTACTGTAAAAAATATTATTCATTTGATCCGCATAGCAACCCTGAGAGGTAGGTACTATTATTATCCCTAATTTTACAGTTAGGGAAACTGAGGCACTTAATGTCGATTAAGTGATTTGCCCAGGGTTACACATCTAATGTCTGAGGCTCGACTTCAACTCAATTCTTCCTGACTCCAGGTCCAGCACTCAACCCACTGCACCAGCTGGTTGTCCTGAAACTACTACATTAACAAATATAAATTTATGTAGCCCTTTTAGTCTGCAAATTGCTCTGTATATTATCCCATTTTAGCCTTACAGAAACCCTAGGAGGCAGGTTAGAGGTAAAATCTGCACCCAGGCTTTAGTGACGCAGGCCCAGCCCTCTATCCACTTCACCAGGCCTCAGGACAACTGATGACCCCCAGCAGGTGCCACATTAATGATTCTACCAGTTTCCTTTCTTATGCGGATGGAGGAATGAATTTCCTCATAGAAACAACATTATAAATGGTTAGATTCCCATGAATACCACAGTTGAGCCCCATTATGAAAGGCTGTACAGGTTTTATGGGCTGGGCTGGGCTGCGAGCTTGAAAGCTGCTTAAGACACTTTCTATATGTGGTTCAAAGAACTGATTGAAAAGCAAAATTTTTGGAACACATCTTGTTTGTGTGGCTGTATCTCTTCTTAGAGTTTAATGCATTAATTCAAATACAATTTCAAATTCATTTTTGTTGCGAATTTCCTGGGTCCCTGGGACTCTGTTAAAGTGACACAGTTCTATAAAACTTAGTCTCGCTAAACCTGTTTTAAGACACACATCTCCACAAATGGATCAAAAAGCATGGAAGTAGAAATGCATTCATGTACTCAGACCTACAGTGATTCGCAGAGCTATAAGTGGGGTCAGTTTCTCTACTGACAGTCACATTTAGTCGAAGTGAGTACCCTTCCTCCTTGGCGGAAGCCAGGGTCATGAACTCTTCACAGCCACTACAGTCTAAATCTGACTATTTTTAGAGGTCTTATGAGTAGACACTTTGCTAAGTATCCTACGTTCTGATCTCTATGATGATGTCCCCCTCATAAGGGCCTGGAATGAACCCCCAGTACTCAGAAGTTGTGGAAATTAGTTCAGTGGGAACTAAGCTATGGGCTAATGCCAGGTACTCTCCTGTACGGGGGTCTAATGGCACACTAGATGAGAGACGGGAGAAATCCCAGTTGTACTAAAAAAAACCCTAGGCTGTGGTGCTCGCTATTTGGGGCTAGTGAAACTTTCACACAATTTTAAGTGACTAAATTAGAGTAGATTTCAATTCTGCAAAGGGTGCAAATCAAACTTTAATCAGCCTAGCAGCAAAATGAGGATAAAAACCACTGATTTATTACACTCAATATTTGTAAATACCATACAGTATGTAAATACCATATAATCCATGTTCTGGAGACCTAGAAACTTTGTACCATGTCACAAACACTATATCCTGGGGACCAGGGAAGGAGAGGATATGCTACTTAGGAGTTTGGATCTTGGCACGCAAATATTCTAAGAACTGAGGGGGGAGGCAGGAAGGAAGGGGTTCGTCCACCCAACCCATGCTTCCTGCCACAATCTCCTATATTGTGGACTTAAATCCTTGACTCAGGAGAAAAAGACACTATTGGGAAACGGGATCTGGATTTAGATCAGTTGTTACTTGGCACAGGTAAATACAGGGTGGAGACCTACGGAAGCAAAGCTGATGGACTATTTCTAACCAAACAATTAATTTAAGATGGACTATTCTGTCAAACAGGCCTCATCAAACTAATTTACAAAAACAAAGCACGACAGAAAAGTTATGTTTAAATTTCTTCCCAGAGCCAAGTTTCCAATTCCATTTGTTTAAAATAAGATGCAAGCTTAACAACTGACTGATAGCCACATGAGCCAGGATACTAAAATGACAGACCCATTCCTCAGCTTCCCCCAACCCACCACTCCATTTTCATCTGCTCTGAGTAATACTTCACATGATTTAATGACTTCAGCCCTAGACTAAGTAGTAAGCTTAAGCCTATCTTTGGTGAGCCCTAGGTTGGCCAGAATGCTGGGGAGAGATAGCTCAGCAGAGACAGGAATAGCCCAGGCAGGAGATAACGGCAGCCTTGGAGACAGCAGGGATTGACGTTTGTCTCTGGTGAGATTACCAAAGTATTGCACCAGAGTCTATTTTAACTTTTTATAATTGGTGTTCAATAGATCTGAATTGTTAACACCTTTGTCCTAATCAGGTCACCATAGTAATTGGCTCAGAGATGGTGGAGGGGGGCAGGGTTAAAAACTGTAGGCTCATTTAAGATAGGGGAGAGGGTAAGGGAGGGAAGAAGCAGACAAAGATAAGCAGACAAAGATAATCAGACCTGACGCTTTTACCTCTTGATGTTACCTCTCAAGCAGATTTTAAGGTTTTTAGGTTTAAGGACACCTGGAATGAACATTTTATATTATAGCAGAATTGTATGGGTCTAGCCATTCTTTCACCTGTTCTCCCTAAGGACCAAGAACACAAATCTACTGCTGTTATGAGCCAGGATTAGAGAAAAGAGTCATATATGGCATATGGTTTGATTTTATTATTATTAACTTTTAAAATTTTTTAATTTTTAATTTTTAGGCAATTGGGGTTAAGTGACTTGCCCAGGGTCACACAGCTAGTAAGTGTCAAGTGTTTGGGCTGAGGCCGAATTTGAACTCAGGTCCTCCTGACTCTATCCACTGCACCACCTAGCTGCCCCATGTGGTTTAATTTTAGAACCTTGAGCAAAAATGTCAGAAAGCAGCTCTTACTTTTGTTAATTTCTAAGTAATTAGTCTCTGTTCTTTTAAGTATCTTTAAATGTTTGGAAGGAAGTCCATGGGAATAGAACTCCTTATGAGTTCTTATGAACTCCTAGGCAAAATTTTGCCACCTCTCTGCCCCAAGCTTAGCCAAGTGCCTGATGATCTCCTGCCTAGAAAGGTGAAAGGCGGCGGCCGCTGGGGGGCAAAGAAAAACACACACACACACACACACACACACACACACACACACACACACACGCACACACACTCCCATCAGCAGAAAGACACAGGGAAGCCAGAAGATGGGAGACAGGGAAAAGAGAGAATGGGGGCAGGAGGGAAGAGGATCACGGCAAATGGGCTCTTCTTGACCTTGTAAATTACCACAACTGCCTTCCGTGTGGTTGGAATTGATGAAGAGCAGCCAGGATGAGTTGGTCCAGAATGGCAGAGCTGAGGAAACTGCAGGATGACAAGCATGGGGGATTCAAGACATAGCGTTGACACTTCCTACTTGCGTTACCTTGAACAGCTCACTTTCCTTTTCTGGGCTTCAGGTTCCTCATTTAGGAGGGACCAAATGACCTCTAACATCCCTTCCAGCTCTGACATCCTGAAATGCTTTGGAAACCCCGGAATTGGAAGAGAACCCAGAGACTACAGGGCACAGTCCATACCTGAACACGACATGCTGAAAAACAACACATGTTGAATCCTTCTTATATGTATGATACATCCACCAAATGCTCATCCCACCTTTTCCTGAAGACTAATGGTCAGGGGAAACTCACTGTCCATTCCTCCTTTCCCCACCAGGGACAGCCCCATTCCACTGTGGGATAGCACTAATGATTAGCAAATTCTTCCTTACATCAAGCCTCAATTTGCCTTTTTATAACTTACCATGCTTCCCAGATCCAGAGTACAAGGGTAGAGACAAAGATGAGCAGAATCCAGGATGAGTCCCTCCAGTTTGGTTGGGAGAACAGCTACTAAAAATGCCCCCAAATTTAAAACGCAATAAAGGGATAAAGTTAAAACAAGATTATTGGAGTAGGGCCCAGTGGGATACATACTGAATTTTGAGGGAAGTGAAGTAGATATTCAGTTAGAAGAAAAAATCTGAAGCACCTCTGAGGCCCCAAAAGAAAAGAACTTTGTTCCCTCATAGACCAAAGAGGGAGCTAACGAAAACAGAATAAACTTGGACTAGACCAGAGTGTCAAGAAAGAAGAACTAACCAGAAAGACCCTAAGGGTCAGGGCTGAGAGGAAGAAGTCAGCGGAATCAGAGGGCTTGGGTGACCTTTGGCAAGTCAGCCTCTCTAGGCTTCAGTTTCTTCATTTGCAGAATGAAGGGTATGGGGTGGGGGGGTGGGTTTGTACTAGATGGCTACTGAGGTAACTTCCCCCTCTGAAATTCTGTGACTACATGGTCTCTCAGGCTCTTTCTAGCTCTAAATCTACGATCTCTTTCCATCCTGGTTCTCACTGAAACACCATATGATCCAAGGTCCTGCCCTTGTAACTACAAACTCTGAGAGGCCTCCCACTGACAAGTGTCAGGTGGCCAGGCTTCTGCTGTAGATTTATCAACCTTCCTTGTCCTGCCCCCAGTCCGCTGACTTGCATACTCTCCCACTCTGCTGGAGTTCTAGATCTGACAGATCTGTTTTTTATCAGATGGGCATGTCCATCAGACTCTCCAGGTTATCTGGGGCAGGTATCCTCCTAAATGGCCTTGGGGGTATCTTATTCAAAGCCCATCTGAAGATTTCCAAGACCTCTTCTCATCCCCAAATGGCTTCATGTCATTTGGTCCCAGAAGGCAGAACTAGGGAGCAATGGAAGATAAAGACTTAAGCTTTATATAAGTAAAGATTTCTTAACATTTAGAGCAATCCAAAAGAGATGCCAAGGCGGCAGCTAGGTGGCACAGTGGATAGAGATCTGGCCATGGAGTCAGGAGGACTTGAGTTCAAATCTGGTCTCAGACACTTGACACTTACTAGCTGTGTAACCCTGGGCAAGTCGCTCAACCCTGACTGCCTCACCAAAATGCAAAAACAAAAAACAAAAACAAAAGAGATGCCCAGGGAGGCAATGAGTTTCTCTCACAGAAGATTTTTCCACAAAGACTTCTTGGCCAGTTATTTGGTATATTGTGGAGGGATTCTTGCTCAAGTTGGACAGCTCCCTTCTGGCTTTGATCCTGACATAACTAGGTTCAGAAATGATTTTTGGGCAGAGGGTAAACTATATTTTTTACAAGCTTTATTTTTATCCAATGGTTGCTTTCCCAAATCTTCAAATTAGAGGACTGAGATACATTTTTAGAAGGTGTGAGTTCTTAGGAAAAGGAATATCTAATTGTTTCTGGTATTAAAACTTGCAAAATGAACAAGTTAGCACTGAAGTTGCATAAAATCTCTACTACAAGGCCAAAGTAGCCCCTGCGCTGAATTGGGAGCTAAAATATATTTATATTTAAAATTAGCAAAGGAGGGAAAATTAAAACACTAGTGCACTGTTGGTAAAATTGTCTACTGATTCACCCATTCTGGAGAGCAATTTGGAACTATGCCTAAAGGGCTATAAAACTGTGCATACCCTTTGACCTAGCAATACCACTAATAAGTCTGTATCCCAAAGAGATTAAAAACAGACAAAAAAGAAAAGGACCCATGTGCATAAAAATATTTATAGCAGCTCTTTTTCTGGTGGCAAAGAATTGGAAATTGAGGGGATGTCCGTCAATTGGGGAATGGCCGAACAAGTTATCGTAGATGATTGTGATAGAATACTATTGTGCTGGAAGAAATAGTGAGAAGGATGCTCTCAGAAAAACCTGGAAAGACTTAAATGAACTGATGTGAGGTGAAATGAGCAGAACCAGGAGAACACTGTACACAGTAACAGCAATATTGTATGATGATCAACTTGTGAATAAATTAGCTATTCTCAGTAATACAATGATCCAAGACAATTCTGAAGGACTTATGATGAAAGGTGCTATCCATTTCCAGAGAAAGAACTGGTGGAACCTGAATGCAGATGGAAATTACTTTTTCTTTACTTTTCTTAGGTTTTTTTTTTTAAGTCTGTTTTCTTTCACAGCATGACTTACATGGAAATTTATATATATATAACCTATGACAAATTGCTTGCCTTCTCAATGAGGGAAGTAGAGGGAAGCGAGAAATGTTAAAACTGTTTTTACATGTCATTGGAAAAAAACAAAATATTAAATTAAAATCAGCAAAGGGAAAAGTGGGCCTTTCTGAAAGGAGGCTAGAGTTAAGTTTTACACCACTGGATTAACATTTTTATTGTGGAGGTATTCAATAACATTGCCAATAATTTTCCTTTTCAGCTAAGAATGCTTAAAGAGAGTCTGGGTTCCTAACTCCACTTATGCAGGGGTTGTTGCATTCATCCCCATAAGGGTTATCCCTCAAGAAAACCCTGATACAATTACTCTGAACAGTTTTGAAGAAATCCTCACTTTTTCAAGGCATTACATGAGGAACCCACTCACACCCGTCAGCATGCTCCAGCTCCGATTCTCCCATCTAGTCACACAGATGCCAGTGCTCACAAATTATGTGCCTTTGAAATCAAGCAGAATAGCTTTTCTTCTCTTCCTCTTCTCTTACATTCCTCTCTCCTCCGCCTCCTTCTCACCTTCCTCTTTACCACGAGCTGAATCTTCATCTGTGGCGTAACGGATAGAGTCAAGAAGACTTTGGTTCGAATCTGGCCTCAGATACTTACTAGTCATACGACCCTGGGCAAGTCACTAAACCTCAGTGAGCCTCAGTTTCCTTATTTATAAAATGAGGATAATAATAGTATTTATATCCTAGTGGACAGAAATATAACCAAGTGGTTGTGAGGATCAGATAGATGAACTTATATAAGTAAAGCGTCTATGTGCCTCTGTGTGTGTGTGTGTGTGTGTGCACAGATAGACAGGTAGATAGATATATGTCTACATATAGATGATGTGTGTATGTATGTGCATACTATATATATATATATACCTGCATATGTATACACATACCCCTCTTTTTATATCCTTTTATATGTGTGACTATACATACATATATATATATGTGATTTATATGAGTATGTGTGAATATTACTATTATTATTACTAAATCAACAAACATTTATTAAGCACTTACTATATTCCAGGCACTGTGCTAAGCACTGGGATATGAAGAAAAGCAAAAATAGTCCTTGCCCTCAAGGAGCTAACATTTTATTGAGAGAGGCAAAAGATATAAATCAGTACATACAAGAAAAATAACAGAGTGTAGAGAAGGTAACCTTCTGGGGAGGCCCTAGCATCTGGGGTGGGTGAGCAGTGAGAGGAGCTGAGTATTAAAAGGAAGACAGGGATTCTAAGATATGGAGGAGGAAGGTTGGAGTTTCAAAATGTGGTCACTTTAGTGTTAGACACAGTAAGTAAAATAAGTATTTTGAGGGGGTTCTTAAAAATTCAAAAAATGTATCTTATGACATCATTGCAGACAAGCTGGGGAGACATGGACAGTATAGGAAAGAGTGCTACACTTACGGAAGAGGACGTGGGTTCAAATCCCAGCTCTGCCGCTTACTACAGGGGTAACCTTGGGCAAATTACTTACCGCCTCTGGGGCTCGTTTTCCTCACCTGTAAAATGAGGGGGTTGAACTAGATGACTTCTAGTATCCCTTCCAGCTCTATAATCTACAAGCCTATGATTTAGTACTTTTTAAGGTTTGCTAAATTCTATTAATGTAAAGAACTGGGGTTGGTTAGCTTGGAGAAGAAAGGCCTAGGGGGAACATTAAAGTTGTTCTAAAATCAGTCAATTGCTAAGCATTTATTAAGTAGCTACTATGTGCCAGGCCCTACACTAAGTACTGGAGATACCAAAGTATTAGAATGGCTATCATGTGAAGAACTGGAATTGTACTCTTTCTCTGTCCTGAAAAGACACAGCTAGGAACAATGGAGAGATGAGGGGCAGGAAGATTTGGGCTTAACATAAGGAAAAAACTTCTGAATACATAGAGACCTAAACATTTATCAGCATCTGCTACATGCAAGACACTGAGCTAGGCCCTAGGCATACAAAGATAAAAAAAAATACAATTCCTGCCCTCAAGGAGTTTGCATTCTTTTTTTTTTTTTTTGGTGAGGCAACTGGGATTAAGTGACTTACCCAGGGTCCCACAGCTAGTAATTATCAAGTGTCTGGTCTGAGACTGGATTTGAACTCAGGTCCTCCTGACTCCAGGGCCCGTGCTCTATCCACTGTGCCACCTAGCTGCCCAAGGAGCTTGCATTCTACTGAGGCTCTACTACTCGACACAAAAGTGGAACAGGATGTTCCCAGAGGTGAATTCTCTGTATCTGGCAATCTTCAAACTAAGACGCTAGATTTAAAATGAAAAGGTAGCTGGTGTTTCAACCTCTTTATTTGAGTAGCAAGAAAGATGCTGCAGAGACGGTTGCTGCTCAGATGCAGGCTGCACCAGGTGATTTGTGAGGTTCTCCCAAGCCTATGATTCTCTTGTCCAAATGCTTGTACAAGTATGGGACCTAGATTCTAGGTCTAGTTAGTTCTAGAATCCCCTAATGGAAGCTACATGAGAAAGGTTGCCACCAGTGGTGTGATGGAAAATGTTTAACTGGCTCGTTGCAACAGAAAAATATCCACAGGACACACCTTTCTTAAGTCTAAACAATCAATAAAACAATCAGTCAGTAGCATTTCTGGGGTGTAAACATTCGCACTGAAAATTTAATAAGTAAGACCTGACTCCAGCACACACACCCTAAGTGTAACCAACTCCCAGGTGAGGGATGATTTAGAGAAGAAATCTGTGAGCTTTCATATCGGTGCTAATGTTTTTTATTTCGTTAATCTGTATGTGAAGAAAGGACAAGTGGCTTCAGCACGCCCTTCCCCCGGCTGTCCCCCATGTCTGTGATGCTTTCTTCCTTTTGGACTGCATAGCTTTCTTCAAGGCTCAGCTCAAGCCCCACATGAAGTCTTTCCTGATCCTGCCCATCCCCTCCCCACTCCACCCCCCAAGCTGTGAGGACTCCTTTCCTTACCTTTACTCCTTCCACCTGAAATGACTGCTGCTGATGTTCAGTTGTTTCAGTTATGGCTGATTTTTTTGTGACCTCATCTGAGGTTTTCTTGGTAAAGACTCTGGAGTGGTTTGCCATTTCCCATTTGCCAATACGGGTTATGTGACTTGCCCGGAGTCACACAGCTAGTAAGTATCTGAGGCCACGTTTGAACTTAGGTCTTCATGACTCCAGATCAGGCACTTTATCCACTCCGCCACCTAACTGAAATTACTTTGTCCATATTTTTTGTATTTTCTTTTCTGTGTTCATGGTTTTTCCCCCCAGTAGAATGTGCATTCATTGAGGTCAGGGACTTTTTCTGCATTTGTAACCCCAGGCCTAGGGCACTGTCTGACACAGTAGACATTTAATAAATAACTTGCTGAATTAAATGGAAAATTTTCAAAAGTTTTCAAATTCATTGTTCCTCTGGTGAACTCAGTACTGGCTACCATGAGGCTCCTGCTTTCAAAGCATCCTGCTATATTTTACCAAAGAATGGACATCCTATGGAATCCACAAGCAAAGCGCTGACCCTGGGAGAGGATGGTGTCCATGTTATTCTTATCCTCTGTCTCCTGTTATCTCTTTGGCATTTGATCCAAGACACCATAATTTTATTTTTCTGTGTTTATGTCATCATAAAATAAACAAGTCTATCATCATAACCTGTTCCTCCCTACCTCATGAGGATGTTATAACAATAATGTCCTGGCAGGCAGATGGATGACTGTGATGACCTCCTGATGTCCCTTTCAGCTCCAGGAGTAGAAAGGAATATAAATAAAAGTGACAGAAGATATCATTCCATTTTAATTTTATAGATAAGGGAACCAAGAAGGGGTTTTGCTTTATGGTTTAGCCCACCAAAATATTCTGACTTATTTGTTTGTTTGTTTTGGTCTGGACCGGTGATTTCATTGCGACTCTGGCATAGGGGATTCCTAATGAATTCATGTTGACAATTATTCTGCAATTTATAATATTAGGGAATTCGCCACTTTTAGGTCAAGTGACTTGGCCCAGGAAAGTCACTATAGGTCAAAAGGCAGGGCTTGAAATTAAATTGTCTTCAAGACTCTTGTCTGGGGTATGTGACTTGATAAAAGGTAGTTTGAACAATAAGATGGGTTCAGTATTATACCATTTCTCATTACTGAAATGAAAAAAAAAATGTGCAGAAAGTACAAAAGAAGGGCTGACCTCAGAGAAGACAGGAATGTTATATAGTATAACATCTCACATTTCTAGAGTGCTTTAAAGTTTATAAATCACTTTCTTCACAACCACTCAGCAAGGTAGAGTGCATGAATATAATTAGACCCATTTTATAGATGAAGAAAATAAGACTCAGAAAAGTCAAGTGGCTTGACCCAAGGTCTTAATTATAAATGTCAGAGTCAGGATTCAACAGCGAGTTTCCAGCCTGACTTCCAGCCCGCTGTCCTTTTGACTATACCGCCCTAGAATGGCTCTGGGAATGTCACTGGCAAAAAGTCTGCAACTCCTGGAGCAAAAGGCTAAACGCTCAGTGAAGTGAATTTGGCTCCTGTCCTTTCTCCAACGGCTCCGCCACCTCACTTACAGTGTTAATCTCTCACTGTAGAGAACATTTCAGCTCCAAGTGCTTTAAGGTGCTGACAATGATTAACTGGGATGAGGAAAATGTTATTATTGAATGATTAGCAGGTTTTCTTTGTGGTGTCTCCCAACTCTGCTAGCGTGAGGCGCTTTCCTGACTCTGAGCTGTTGGCGCTCTCTCCCTCCCACTCTGAGTTGCCTTTCCACAAATCGTGTACTTGTCGACCTGTGTGCACTGCATTCTCCCGGGAGAAGGTAAGCTTCTTGAGGGCAAGGCCACTTCTAGTTTTTGTTCTTAGTCTTCCCTATAGTATAGCTGATGCAAAAGAAGAGTGAATTAGGAGAACCGGGTTCAAATCCCTGGTCTGCCATTTACTACCTGTATGACTCTGAACAAGTCACTGTACCTCTGGGCCTCAGTTTCATCATCTGTAAAATGAGGGGGCTGGACCTGATGACTTCTAAGTTGCCATCTAAAGCTAAGGCTAGGAGCCTATAAATGCTGTTGAATTGAACTGAATGTTCTTTATCCCCCATCTCTGCAGCAGTACCCCCTCCCTCCATTCTATACACAAACAGTAGATCTTCGGAAGCAAACTGAATGGGCGGGTCTGGTGTAAGAGGGAGGAAGAGAACAGACCTTTCATATCCTAGGAGAACATTAGTTGCTCTAATTTTTTTGACAAAATTCCATTCAACTTTCTACTGAAAGACATTATGAGTTATTTGGGGGTCTTACTTTTTACAAGAATCTAGCAATCAAATTCAAGAATCTAAGTGTCATGTAAATGGGAACAATGCCCACTCCTCACCTCTCTCAGGGGACTCTGCATACCTTAGACAAGAATTTTACATGCAATGTGTCTATTAATCAAATGCAGTCAGTCTGGCAAACTGGATTCCTCCATTTTTTCAAGGCAAGTTGCCAACAATTGATAGTCTCCACCCAAGGGCCACATGACCAAGCAATACTTTATAGTCCTGGAAAACAACAATACATCTTGTCATCTTGTGTTTGGTTCAGAAGGGCAGAAAGACAATGCTCGTCGGGTCACTGAATTCCAAAAGTGGAAAAAAAAAGTTAAGCCAAGACTGAGATAAATTAGGGGTCTAATTTTCTAAGTAATTTCTAACTTACTTACTGTCCCACCCTGTTGCTCCTTTTAAACAAGAGGCAACTCAGTGTAACCAACAGAACATGCTGGATTTAGAAGCCAGGAGATCTGGGTTTGAATCCTACCTTATGCACTTATAATAGCCAGGTGATCATGGCAAGTCTCTTAACCAATTCATTAACAAGCATCAGTAACCACTTACTATGTTTCAGGTGTTGTGGACACAAATATAAAGAATGAAACAATCTCTATGTGAAAGGAGCTTGTATCAGCCTCTCAGGGTTTATAATAATCTCTCAGGGCCTCAGTTTCCTCATTAGTAATATGGGGACAGTGATACTTGTCTCATGGAATTGTGCTTTGCAAATCTAAAAACGTTTCACACACCTTAAAAGCTATAGATGTGAGTTATTATATATGATGTACACATTTAAAAAATTATTTTGGACAACAGTCCAAAATCTACAGTCCTCTTCCTCCCCCCTCCATCTCCTCTCTCCCATGTGTCTTTCTCAAACACACACAGAGTTATTTTCATGTACAGTGAGTACTGAAAAAAGGTGAAATTGAATCTAGAAAAAGCAGAGGAGTGAGACACTCCGGCTCGGTGTAAAGAAACCCTTTCCAATGAGAGATCCATCCCAAATGTAGTAAGTTGCCTTTAGAGGTCATGGACACCCCCTTACTAGAAGTCATGGAATGACAGACCTAAGGCTAGAAGGAATTTCAAAGGCCATTTAGTCTGTCTCCCTCAATTTTACAGATGAGGAAACTGAGGCGCATGGAGGTTAATGACTAGTCCAAGGTCACATAGGTCATAAGGGACACAGGAAAGATTCAAACCTAGGACCTGTACAAATAAAAGCTGGATAACTACTTGTTTAGAAGAGATTCTTATTCAGGTTATGGACTAGATCAGGGATGGGGAACCTGCTGCAGGCCACAAGTGGCCTTTTAGGTTCTTGAGTGTGGCCTTTTGACTGAGTCCAAGTTTTACAGAACACATACTTTTATGAAGGGGCTTTGTTCTGTGAAGGCTGGATTCAGTCAAAGGGCCGCACTTGAGGACCTAGAGGGCTATGTGTGGCCCGGAGGCAGCAGGTTCCCCAGTGCTGAGCTAGACTACACGATTCTGATATCCCTTCCAGACCAGAACCTAAGACTTCCACTATGCTGTGAAAGAATGAGCCCCTTTATAAAACACTTTCTAAACAGCAGACTCCTGAAGCTAGGTGATCTGGGGATAGCCTTTCCTTTGCATGGTGAAGGATCATGAGTGTGGAACTCTAAACGTAACACTGAACTTAGTTAAGGTGTGGATTGATTTTGCTAAAGTTTTTTTTCCTCTCTTTTTAAAAACTGTTATAACAGCTTTCTGGGAAGAAGCAGTGTTATAATGATAAATGAAAGTAATGTAAAATCAAAAGATATCCCTAAAATTTACATTAAAAAGGGAAAGAAATTTCTCTTTTTAACACCTCACCTTGGAAGTCATGGCCTGGACTCCTTTTCGTCCTTCCCTACCCTGTCCACTGAAGACACAGTCTAAAATTTTTAATACAGCGTGA
This sequence comes from Phascolarctos cinereus, assembly GCF_003287225.1. Taxonomy (NCBI): domain Eukaryota; kingdom Metazoa; phylum Chordata; class Mammalia; order Diprotodontia; family Phascolarctidae; genus Phascolarctos; species Phascolarctos cinereus. The sequence continues at coordinate 186,772,568 of NW_027555736.1, forward strand.
GAGGATCTCAGCATACAAATAATATGCAAATCACGACAGGTCTTACGTTACTTGGTTGCTTAGGAACAGATTTCAAACACCAGTCTGCTTCTCCCAGTTCCACAATCACCTTCAGGCCAGAAGTTTCCTCCCCAGGCTTTGGAGTCACAGGGTCATAGACTTTAAGGTAGGCCTCTCAGGCCTAGTCCCACCCCCTTTATTTTATAGAGTGGGAAATCCAGGCCCAGAGGGGAGGAGGAGTGACTAAAGCCATCCCACAGATAAATGGCAGAGCTGGAATCTGAAACCAGGTCACCTGACTTGGTGATCTCATCAGTTCCAAACAGGTACAATGATCATCTCTGTGCATGTGATTCTCAGATCTATATATCTCTGCTGAGCTTTAGTCAAACATCACCAATTGCCTCTTAGGTATCTTGAACTGAATGTCCTATAGGGTAAACCTGACATGTCTAAAACAGAACTCATCATCTTCCCCAAAACCCTCCCCTCTTCCAAACCTGGTTATTATTGTCAAGGACACCCATCCTCTCAGTCACCCAGGCTCAACTCAATCCTCAGTATCACCCTGGAGTCTTCTCTCACACTCACACCACGTGTTCAATCTGTCACCAAGTCTTGGAATTTTCACCTTTACAATATTTCTTGTGTAAGTCCCCTTCTCTCCACTCACACAGCTAACACTACCAGGATGCAAGCCCTCTTCATCTGACTGGACTATTAAAATAGCCTTCTGGTTGGGCTCCCTGCCTCGTCTTTTCCCACTCCAGTTCATCTCCCCCTCATCTGCCACAGTGACTTTCCTAAATAGGGGTCTGACAGATCAGACAGCTATTGGGCAGTTAGGTGGCTCAATGGATACAGTGCTGGGCCTGGAGTCAGGAAGACTCATCTTCCTGAGTTCAAATCCAACCTCAGACACTAGCTATGTGACCCTGGGCAAGTCACTTAACTCTGTTTGCCACAGTTTCCTTATCCATAAAATGAGCTGGAGAAGGAAATAGCAAACCACTCCAGTATCTTTGCCAAGAAACCCCCAAATGGGGTTACAGAGAGTCAGACATAACTGAACAAAAATAACTGACTCAGTAATCTCCAGTGACTCCTTATATAAAATCCTGTCATTTAAAGCTCTTATCTTTCTGGTCTTCCTATACTTTATTCCCCTCCATGTACTCATCTACTCCATTACACTTAGTTTCTTGCTACTCGCTGAGGATGACACTCTAGTTCCTTGGTCTGTGATCTTTAACTAGCAGCACCCTTCCAGGTGACCTCCTGCCCACTCTTTATACAGCATGTGTACTTAGTTATTTGCATTTCGTCACCTCCATTAGAATGAGAGCTCCTTGAGGGCTGCTGTCATACTTTTGTCTGCCTTTGTATCCACAAGGCTTAGCAAAGAGTGGCACACAGTAAACACTTAACACTTGTTGACTGACTGACAAATTCAACTTTCCATCATATCATGGTGGGTCAGACTCACTTATCTTCCTACTTCTATCCTATAATCCAAGTGGGGATTTTTGCTTTCTAGAAAATCAGGGTTCTTTTCTGTCTTGAGTCTCAGTTTCTGTCTTGAAACTGCCCTCGTTTGAAGCCTCTTGAATTCCAACTCATTGTCTCCCTAGACCCTTTATCTCAAACTCCCCACCTAGCATTTCTTCTGTTCTAGGCTGTCTTAAAATTTCAAACACTATCTCAGGTTCAACCCGATGTCTCCTTTTCCACTTTACTCATTTGTCCTCTAAAATTTCTCAGTTTATCAACCACTGTGTCCTCCCGGATCATCAGACTACCAGAATGGAAAGTAGCAAATTTTTCAAACTTGGGATGTGCCAGTAATGTTCTTTATAATATTCTTGTGCTTAAAACCCCACAGTTCCATTTTAACACATCTGCTTCATCAGTCTAGTACCCACCATCAATGCACACTAACTTTTTTGGGGAAGAGTCTTCGCTGAAAGCAGCAAGAGATGTTTATGTTAAATAAAAGGAAGCATTTCCCACAATTGGCAGTGAAGGTTATTATACTTTTGAATGGGTTTGGACATTTTTCTCTTTAGAGGGGTCTTTAAAGCCACCCAACAGTGAGCTCCTACTTTCTTCCTTAACACTTCAAAACCTGTGTCTTTACCCTACCCATCCTCTCATCCTGTTTGAAAAGAAGAGGTGTCTTTCCTTTTTGGCAAAGAAAACCTCTCCATCAGTATCCTCGAGTCCCCTCCCTTTAAACTTCTCCAGAACTATGCACCATCAATAATCAGCCTTCTTATTCTTTATCTTCAATCTCTTCTACTCAGTTGGTTCCTTCCCCTTTCCCTAAAACATGCTTAGATCTCTCCCTACCTTAGACAAACTTTCAGGGCAGCTAGGTGTCACAGTGGATAGAGCACCGGCCCTGGATTCAGGAGGACCTGAGTTCAAACCCGACCTCCGACACATAACACTTACTAGCTGGGTGACCCTGGGCAAGTCACTTAACCCCATTGCCTAGGCACCCCCCCAAAAAAAACCCTTCCTTGACTTTGCTATCTTCTTATATTACTGTCTATTTTTCTTTTCCTTTACACTTCTCACTGCTTCATGACCCGCCACCCTTAACCTCTATGGTTTCCATTTCCACAACCCTATTGAAAGTCTCATCTAAAAAAGCTGACAATTCCCAAATCTAATGGCCTTTTCTCAGACCATCTTTTCCTCTGCCTCTTTCTAGAATCTGATTTTGTTGTCCATCTCCTGACACACCTGCTTTGCTTTGCTTCTGGGACGCTGAACTAGCTTCCTGCTTCCTCTACCTTCTCTGCTTTCATGGTTCTTCTTCTTCTTTCTGCACACACACACACACACACACACACACACACACATGAGAAAGGGAGTGGGGAGGGAGAAAAAAGAAGGGGCAGAGAAAGAGGGAAGGAGAGAGAGAGAGACAGGAGGGAAAGAGGGAGGGGGGAGAGAGAAGGCAAGAGAGAGGGAGACAGGAAGAGGGAGGGGGGAAGAAAAGAAAGAGGGAGATGGAAAGGGAGAGGGGGAGAGAGGGGGAAAGAGAGAGGTAAATTACGAAAGTGGGAGCCCATAGGCTTCCACAAGTTTCTGTACTCAGCCTTCTACATGGATAACTTTGGTTCTGACCTTTCTCCCACAACCTAAATCTACGTTCCAAACCACTTACTTGATGTCTCCACCCTGGACACCCTGAGGGCAATTCAAACAAGCAGAAATTTGAACTGAACCCATTATCTTTCTCCAAAAGCCTGTTCTTATTTTTCTTTCCTTTTTTTTTTTGGCAAGGCAATGAGGTTAAGTGATTTTCCCAGGGTCACACAGCTAGTAAGTGTTATGTGTCTGAGGCCGTATTTGAACTCAGGTCCTCCTGACTTCAGGGCCAGTGCTCTATGCACTGAGCCACCTAGCTGCCCCCAAAAACCTGTTTTTCTTTATGACTTTCCTATTTCTACTAATGGCACCACTGATCTCTTAATCAGCCATGCTAGAAACTTCCACATGATCTCTGACTCCATCACTACTTTCTTTCTTATTCCACCTCGTGACTAGCTCTCATATCAATCCCATCCTAGAAATTCCCAGAGCCACCACCTTAGTTTAGGCTTGATACTTGAGAGGGGACAGAAAGCCTAAAAGCAGAAAACTGATTATGGTCCATGGCAACTCTTATTTTTATGGTACACGGCAACTCAACAGCTACTTCCAGGAGGTTCAATTATATACAGAATCCCTTGCTTAAAAAAGCAGAAAAGTATGAAATGCATTTTAGAAATATTTACAACCAAAATGATTAACACAAAGGACAGAGAGGCATGGACCAGCCTGAGGAAATTTCCTATTGTCACAAATTAATCTCATTAACTTGGCATTAAAATATGTTGTTTCTAGGGTGCAGGAGGACTATATCAGCAGCTCTCTAAAATCAGAACTCAGAAGCAAAGTACCAGGGCCCTCATCCCAGTTCTGGCTTTGCAAACAAGACATTTTAATGCTTGAAAGGATAAGCATCAATTACTCAGAAAGTTAACGTAAATAGAACAACTCAGTCTCCAAGGTTGACCAATGAACCATTGCCGTGTTACATGCATCTGACTGGTTGTTCAATTCATTGTACTGATCTGTATGTAGCAAAAGGATTTACCAGTCTGTTCTGGAATATAAGTTTCATAAGGACAAAAAAATCTGCCTCTTTTCCCCATTACATCAGTATCAGAACATCTTGGAATATGCTGTGTTCATAGTGAGTACTCAAAAAATGTGAATTAAAAAGAATGTAAATTCCTTGAGGTCAGGGACTGTTTCATTTTTTGTTTTTATCACTCTAGCACAAAACCTTGAAGAGCAGGCAGGTTTTTAAAATTGGATAACAAACTACCCAGGAATGGAAATAATAATAACAACAACTGTGATAACTGTAAACATTTAAGTACTACTTTAAGGTTTGCAAAAAGCTTTACAAAAGCACCTGGCGTATATTACCTCATTTGATTTGACCTCCAGCACAATCTTGTTAGATGCTGTCTCCATTTTACAGATCAGAAGACTGCGACTGTGAGAGGTAAGTCACTCACTCAGGATCACCCAGCTATTAAGGTCTAAGGCAGGATTCAAACTCAATTCAGACTCTAAGTTGGCACTTTATCCACTATGGCGCCCCCCTGAAGTGTTCATTTTTAAAAGTTCTGTGTTATTATCAAGTTGTTAATAAAAATTACAATGGACAGCAACAGCAAAATTGTCTCACGTCATCTCATTTGAGTCTCCCAACGACCCTGTAAGGGAAGTGCTAAAGGAATTATTACCTCTATTTCAGAGATGATGAAATTGAAACTCTGAGATCTTAAATGAGTTGCTCACAGCCACATAATTATAAGTGCCAGAGGCGAGATTTGAATCAAGCTTTTCCTGACTCTCAGGTGAGTATGTTAGCTTTTATACCTTACTACTTCTGGCAGTTTAGGTAGTTAGATGCCATGAAAAATCATGCATTTAAAATGCTGGATGATATTCAAAATGGAAAGCAGGTAGCTAATATTTGCCACTTTTAAATCTCAGTGAAGAAAGAGATCACATTAAGAACAGCAATGGCAACTTTTGTGATTGAGAATTTCCTTTGGTAGCAGCTGCAGAGGCAACATGAATTGTTTGTCAGCAATCTTTCTGGAACAAAAGGAAACCAGGATTTCCTGTATGAGGGCAGAACACTGGTATCACTTTTTTTTTTTGAGACTGGGTCTCCCCATCTCACCCAGCCTGGAAGTGCAGCAGCCTTTCATGGGGCTGATCTCAATACTGATCAGCATGGAAGCTTTACCGTACCTGGCTTTTCCAGCTTGGTTCAGTTCTCCCTTCCTTAGGCAAACTGCTGGCCCTCTATTCCTGGGGGGCTTTGTGCTAGACTTAGCATGGTCACCCGAATGGCTTTAGTCCAACTGTAGCTTAGAAGTTCTGAACTCAAGGGATCTACCAGGCTTAGCCTCCCCAAGTAACACGATTACATGCATGCACCACCATGTCAACATCACACTATCCTATAATTATCTTTTGTGGCAACATAATTGCCATTGCTGTTCTCAAATCTCGTTACAAAACAATGACCCTCTAATTTGACCTTGCTCACGCTTTGGTTTCATGTCTGTTGCTGCACCTGTCTTTGGCACGAATATGATATTGTCCATTTAAGAATACAAGGAATGTTACCAACTGCTGAGAAAATCTCATTCTTACAAAGCTGTATACTTACAATGCTATATACTGTCTCTCCTGAACAAAAGTTTGCCTTTTCTACTGGAAATCTTAAAACCTCATACAATATTTGCTCATGCAGAGAATGACTGGTAAGGAAAATCCCTTTACTAATATAGATCAGCAATTGTTTTGCAGCTTATCTTCAGAGAGAATTGCCTGGGACACTGTGATGTTAAGTGACTTGCCCCAAATCACGCAACCAGAGCTTTCCTTTAATTATTTAAAATGTCAGGAAAAGACTTAGCACTGTTTCTATTTTCATTGTCAAAGAAATCTTAGAGCACTAAGAGTTATTGTTATAATTACTGTCAGTCAGTTGAAGGCTGCAAAACAAATAGTGGTAGATTTGGAGTCAGGACTTGAGGCTAAAAGCCAGCTGGCACAAACACTCTGTATGACTGCGGACAAGTCACTTCACTGGGCCTGTTTCTTCCTTTAAAAAGTGAAGGGTTACGACTAAGTGATCTCTAAGGACCTTTCTAACCCCAAATCTAGAATTCCCTTTGGAAACCACAGGGATACTAGAAAGGGCACTGGATTTGAGTCCGAGCACCAGGGTTCAAATCCTTGTTTAGCCACTTACTACTTGTGTGACCTTATTCAGCCTCTATGGGATCTCAGTTTCCTCACCTGTAAAGCAAAGGTCTTGGATTAGATGACCTCTAAGAGCCCTCAAGCTCAAAACCTATGATCCTATGAGACATCATAAAAATGTTTAATAATAATATTAATTATCTGCTTAACATTTCTGTCTTTAATAACAATTTGGTATTTAATACTTGGCTGACATTTTTGGCAATTTAAGGAGGAGCTTGAACACAAGACTTCCTGACTCCTAGTCTTGTCTAGCACCCTATCCACTGCACTGGCTCCTTAGGTTCTGAAGACAGCATCTTAATTTTTCAGATGTTCCTCTCATGTCAAGAATCTTAAAGACACTAGCATTACAATTAGAGCCACAGAGGAGAAGATGGCATAGGGCAGTGATCTAAGGAGAGCTACGACCACATGCTAGGGAATGTGATATAAGAGAAAGAAGGATTTGGACAGAAAAGACCTGGGTTCAAATCTTGACCCTTCTTAGTACCTACGTGACTTTTCTTCATTTGTAAAATGGGGTTAGATCAGATGACTCCAAGGTCTCTTCTAGCTCTAAATCTATGATATTTTGACACATTAAAAATTAAGCCCTCAGAGTTTCTGCATTATGACAGAAAGTATTATGCAAGTGACACTAATGATGTACAGGAATCAGCATCAAACAAAATTAACCAGGAAAAAAAAACCAGGGTGGATGGATACTGACGTATTCTATCTGTCACAATCCCATTTAGAGACATAAACTTCTAGGATAACCTCAATGAACCGACTGGTTTATCTCATCCACCACTTCCTTCCTTAATAAAATTATCTTTTCTAGATAAAGGGTGGGGAGTGCAGGGAGGCAGGACAGCACGCACACACAGACAGAGACAGACACACACACACACTCTAAGAGAACACTTAATTGTTCCAAATCTCACTCACTGACCCCTTTCACTAAGATGGGGTCCATCATAAGAGAGAAATAAAGTCCTACTGGATGTTAGGCTTCTACATGACAATTTCGACAAAATCATTGATATTACAAATATTTCTTGGTAAGGCTGCTTGGTGTACTGGGAAAAGGCTTAGATTTGAAGTCAGAAGATGTGGGTTCCCATCTTGGCTCAGATAGCTAGCTTTGTAAGCAGGGCAAGTCACTTAGTCATTGCTTACCTCACAGCTGCTGTGTGGAAAATACTTTGTAAACCTTAACTTTTTGCTATTGTTGCATATTTGGATACTCATATCCCTCCTGTTGGTTTGATAGAGATTTAAAAAAAAGGAAAAAAAACCCAGTCTTTATTTATGGAATGTCGCAAACAGGAAGTAGCCAATGAAGTCACAGATTAATAATTAAACCAAAAAAATGTAGTTGTGTATTTTTCTTTTGTTCCTGAAGACCTGCTGATAATCATAAAGAAACTAAGGAAACTCCTGAGTTGAAGGCTGCCCATGATGGGAAGGAAGAATCGCAGGCATCCAAATGAAGGAGCAAATTAAAATACTCTTACACCAATCACTTGGGTTTTTTGTTTACAGAATTCCTAAAGACAATGGCTTGGTTATTCCTGGAAACTGCTTAGAAGGATACACATTATTTATTTGTACCTACTTCAGTAGCCATAAAAAAGTCATAACTACAGGCTTCCCTGAAATTACATTATATTTGTGTGTGTGTGTACGTATGTATATGCATATGCATATATATACACACATACATATTTAATGTACATGTTTCCTTTGTAAACCATAAGCTCCTTGAGGGCAGAATGCTTTATTTTTGTCCATGTAGCCATAGTGGCAGGCATACAGTATGCACTTAATAAATGCTTGCTGAATTGAATTAGAGACGAGAAGAGTCTAAGGAATATTTTAAATTAATATTTAAGATGGCACACTGTTAACTACTCGATACCAATTCTAAGATTTGGCTCATGGGAGGACAGCGTTAAGAGGCATTTTAAATAGTAGAGGTTATTTCATATTTGAGATGCTTTGTACCACGTTTTACAAACAGCAATACTAATATTGCTATCAAATAGGAACATTAAGTCTTTCCCTGTATCACATAATCATTTAGTCTGGAGAAGAAAGAGAGCTGATACATGATTTTAATCTCTATTTTCTCTCCCAAGTTACCATAAATAAGGATGATGATGCCTGTTGTTTCTCATCTCTGCTTGGAACAGAAGGAGAAAAGAGGCTTTAAACTGTAAGAGAAGAAAAATTCTTATTTATTTATTTTTTGGGGGAAGGTTAAACATTCCCTAATTTTTTTATTCCTGGTACCACTGCCACAATTTACAGGGCAATATACCTAATGCTGCGAAAAGGAAAACAAAAGATAAAACTACAACAGATTTAAGACCTCACAAATGTACACCTAATCGACACTAACTTGCACTAATCAATAGGTGCGCTTCATGCAAACTATAGTCATGACAGTCCTGAACAAGAACGATTTCCTGCTTAAGCTGCAGTAACTGTTCTCATTATGGATCTTCATTCTTACTGTGGCTGGTTCTTATAGTTCCTTCAATGCATTTGATTGCATGACTTTAGTTGGAATCCGTGATTGTCTCAACGCAACCTGAACATTTCTTGACACCTCCTCACTCTCTTCTGCTAAGAGCCTCTGACGAGTTCTTTAGAACCGTTGGCTACCATAGACACCACCATAAGAATGCCTGAGCTCATTCAATCAAAACTTCCTTTTTTCATGGATCCATAATTTGATGCTGTCCACTATAATTCTGAAAATCATTATCATTCCCATTGCTACCACAGTTACCACCACCAAAATTTCCTCCTTCATTGTGATCATCTCACCTTTCCTCCACCACAACTACTCCTATATCCACCACCTTAGTTTACTGTACACTGGTCCACCATCACAACTACCACGAGAACCCTCTCTACTACTATAGCCAGAACTATCTCCATAGTTGTCACCATCTCCATCAAATCCATTCCATCTACCATCGTTACTTCCCTAACTGCCTCTGCTGTCACCATGTCCAAAGTCTCTTCTACACCTTTGGTATTTCCTCCATGACCCAGAAAATTGCCTGAGACACTTCCAAGACTTTTACCTGAGCCAGCAGCCTGCATCTCTTGCTTTGAAAGGGCCTTTTCTTGCATCAGTTTTACCAAGTATATTTCTGAACAATAATTTTGTCAACTGTATCCTGACCATCAAAAGGTACAAAAACAAATCCTCTCTTATTTCCAATATGCCAATCTTCCATAACTTTTATGGTTCAATCTTACCCTACCTTTCAAAGCAGTCTTTTAATCATATTTTTGGGTTATCTTCTTTAATACTACCAATAAATATCTTCTTCATGGTTAGATGTGCCCCAGTTTTTATAGCATCTTTTCCAGAAATAATTCTCTGTGATTCCACTACATACTCACTAATCTTATATGGCTAAGCACACACATTGCTGCATCGACCTCTTCTACATGAGAATAAATCACAAATCCAAAACATTTGAAATAGTGTGCTTGGGGATCTCTCATCACCACACAATTTGTGCATGCTTTATTTCTCAAAGTCTTAAGCTAGAGGTTTCAAACATGTGGCAAACAGTCCCAATGTTGACCTGAACCAGATTAAAATGTAAACGGGAAATATTTAAGAAAATAAATAAAAACACAATAAGACATAGCATTACATTTTTAAAATTACATCAATATGAGGCCCATAGGTATCCTTATGTATGGATTAGTGGCCCTCATTTCTATCTGAGTTGAACACCACTACCTTATGTCACAAATAAACAGTTTTCTCAACTCCTCTGGTTCTTTTCAGTCCTGAACCCCCACTCCGCCCCCTCACCCCCCCCCAAAAGCAGCAGCAAGTTGGATGGAGTAGGAGGCTGATTTACTTCTGTTCTGAAACCAGACTTAACACCTCCAAAAAGGAACGATTTGAAAGAGAAAGAACTTCCTGGAGGACCAGGTTGCTAGACATGCAATTACTAAGGTTACATAAAGTTACTAAGGAAAGAATATGAACCATATCTATAGCTACTGTGACTCAAATGTGTCTTTTCAGGCACTATTGCCTTAAATCAATTAATAAGTATTTATTAAGCGCTACAAAAATGAAAATGAGTTCCTGCCCTCAAAGAGCTTATATCCTACTGGGATACTCTCTGGGGAAATAGTTCATAGGTTTAAGGGCCCTTCCTGGGCACACAGCTTCAGGAAGGTAGAAGCATTTCTTTTCATCTCTTAAAGTTTTGCTTATGTCAGGTAAAGGAAGTTGCTTAGTGGTATGATTTCAATCCTAGGAAGGCTTTCCCTCCACTCCTCACCCTATATATATATATGTGTATAAGTATGTGTGTGTGTGTGTGTGTGTGTGTATGTGTATATATATGTATGTGTGTGTATATATACACCTCTATCTCTATGTGTGTGAACAGGTATTAATATGTACGTATACACATATACATTATATATATATATATATATATATATATATATGTGTAATGAGTTTGAAGACACGCAAGATTCTTTGATAAGACCACACTATAACTAGGGATAAGGAGTTAAATGCAACCACACATTGCAACTGACACTAAAGTATAACTAAACGACTGGTAACACCTTTCTTTCCATCAAGTTTTGCCGGGTCTGAGAATCGAGGGACAGAGAACAAAGAATAGGGAACATCACAGCCAAGGAACAGAAAGAGAAGACTGGGTCTACAGAGAGACTTACTCCCCCGTAATCCATGACCTTGCTTGAGACCTGCGCTGTCCGTAGCAGTTCACTGACAGCAATATACTCTCAAGGTCAGTCTGATGGGCAACAAACTCTACTTCACCACACAAGGACTTGGATGGGCACAAATTCTATGCAGCACAGGCAGGCAATGACAGGACAGACAAGACATACAGGATCACCTTGTCTATTTCTATATATTATGATGTATATATATCCACTTTGGAAGCTTCCTTTTTAATCACCTTATCTGTGCCCAACCAAGTAGATGTTATCTTAACTGCCCAGGATGTGTCTGCTCTCTAGTTCACTGTGCTACCCATCCCCTTGTCCAAGATGGAACTTTCCCCAAGCTCCAACAGTCACCAAAGCAGCAGTCTAGTTCCTTGGTTGCAGCCTTTTACTTGTGCTGTTACTTTACTTTGTAAAGCACCTAGCACAGTGCCTAGTATATGTGAAGTGCTCAATAAATGCTTCCTCCGGTAGGACAGCACTTCAAGTCCATTGTCTTGGGAAGTTCTAACTGGTTCCTGGATTCTACTGAACTCACTCCTCTCTGCCTCTCCCCTCCCAGCCCAATTACCCTTCTGCTTCTTCATTACCCATTCACTTTTGACACATAATTAAAACCCGTTCCTTCCATACTTCTAGGATCTCTGGTTTCCTTTACTTGCCCACACCCCACACAGTTCCTCTTCATTGGGCTCCGTTGGCTGAATAAGGTCATCCACAATCACCTTGTGAATATAACTAGACTGGTCCTCAGACAAGAGACAGCCATTTTTTTTTTTTGCTAGGTCTCTCTATGATCAAAGGGACCCACTAGAGCATGTGTTTCACTCCTATAGCCTTCTAGAAGCCAAGGTGGCACTGCAGTAGAACTCCGACAGCATGGTTTTTGTTGCTGTGGTTGTTCAAACTTGAGACTTCCTAAGTGTCAATATGTCCTTGTAAGACCACTCCCTCTACCCATGCAGATAACAGCTAAGGGTCAGCATTAACATAGCCTTTGAGATTTATCGCATTCGATCTTTATAACACTGTGAGGCAGATGCCATTATTATCATCTCCATTCGCCATATGAGAAAACTGAGGCCAAGAACAGTCCGATGGACTTGCCCAGCGTCATACAAGTCTGGGCCAGAATTCAAACTCAGGATTTTCTAGATTCAAATCCAATATTTTATCCCCCAATGCCACCCAGGACTGTGGTGCAAATTATAACAGCAGAGAGCCCTCATAACCGAGATGTTTGGCAATTTGCTCAGGATCTTTCAGCCAAAATGTATCCAAGGTGGGACTTGAACCCTTCCTGATGCTGGCCTTTAATGCCATATTAATACACAGAAGTAGTCACTTACAATTTTCATAGGTGGTAACGCTCTGTCCATGGAGATAGTCTAGGTTGGAACATACAGTTAGTGGTGGTGGTGGGAATCCCACTTTTGTCATGACAACTGTCCAACTAGCCTAAGAGTCCACAGGCTGAAGGGACCCTGAGACATCATAATCTGGAAGTAGTCAGATTCCCATTAGTTAAATTCATTCAATAAATGTTATCTTTGATGTTGTCAAATGCCATTAAAGATTCATAAAAGATGACACTTGTAAACCATATCCTCTCAGATGAAGCCTCTAAACCTACAAGAGGCTGAATATAATATGCTGAAGACAAGTTACTTAGCCTCTGGTGCTAGTTTTCAATCAATCAGTCAATCAACTAACATACTTTTATTTTATTTTGTTTTTTGGCTAGGCAATGGGGTTAAGTGACTTGCCCAGGGTCACACAGCTAGTAAGTGTTATGTGTCTGAGGCCGGATTTGAACTCAGGTCCTCCTGAATCCAGGGCCGGTGCTCTATTCACTGAGCCACCTAGCTGTCCCAATTAACATACTTTTATTAAGGGCCTACTATGCACCAGGCACTGTACAAAGATAAAAATAACACATCCCTTGTCCTGAAGAAGCTTACATTCTATTTGAGAGAAAACAACATATATACATATAAGTAGATACAAAGTAAATATAAGTTCATTTTTGGCAGGGGGTAGGCAATAGCAGTAGAGGGAAATCAGAAAATGAGATGAGAGTTCTGCTGGGCTTTGAAAGAAGCTACCGTCACCTGCTGCCCCTGCCCCATGAGCAATTTGGGTTTACACTGACCAGATCTGATACTGGGAACCCAATCTCCCCAACAACCCCTCCACCCCCCAAGAGGATCATTATTTCTCTTTCGCTCTTTGTCTCCACCTAACTCCAGGGAAAAACTCCTGAAGAAAACTTTGGTATGGTTCATGTCTAAATTTCTCCAAATGTGAAGAACAGGGTCTCCAATTCCACTGAGCACATCTCAATGAGACATACAGGATAGCCTTCATTTCATCCCACCACAGAAAGTACTTATTATTCAAAGAGGTCACCAGAGTCCATGAACAGATACAAAAATATAAAACACTCAACCTGCCCATTGCACTTCTCAGACACCCTCTCCCCCCAATGAAGACACTTCTAGGGCAGTCACAAAACCACTGGCTACTTGAAATAGTAAGAAAAAAAGCAGAAAGAGGAGTGAGGGAGAGGGAGGGAGAGAGAGAAAGAGAATGAATTAGTTAGTATAGGCCATGGAACCTGTGGTTAGCAAAAAAAAAAAACCCACAACAGGATTTAGCTAAAAAGAACTCATACTATTGACTAAAATTTTTAAAAATTAGAAGTATATTGCTTATTCACTTTAGATTTCCACCATCCCAGCAACTCACAAGGGAAAGGAAAAGGTAATGGAGAGGAAAGTGGTCAGAAGAAGAAAAATATTTCCCTTCCCCCAGCTGCCTCTATTTTTGTCTCCCCAGGAATAAATACTGCTGAAGTGACATTGGCATTACAGAGGGATGGAGATTTGCTTATGCTGCAATTAAAGCCAAAGAGGGATGACTACTTGGAATTTTTTTGCTTACAGACCTAAAGCTAACTACTCTCAAATTATTCTGTCCTGGATTCCTAATTAGTTTACAGATTCTGGGATTTTTAAGAGGACTTGGTGGTGGTGGTAGTTTGTAAAGTCAGGCCTAATATATATATAAATACAGAGACAGAGAGTATTCTTGATATCTTAAAATGAAACAGACATAAAGCACAGTATTTTCTTTGTGTGAAATTGTAGTTAAAAATGCCTATATTTTGGTATAACATATTTTAGTGATAAATCTGTGCATGGCATTTTTTTCCTAGACCGATCTCTTTTAAGTACTTTCTTACACGAAGCAGTATTGTAATGTAATGGGGGTGTTGTTATAATCTTTGGTGCCATCTACTTCTAAAGCTCCAAAGTTTTATGCTACCCTACTGATCTGAACAATGCTGCAACAGGCACAGGATGTGAGTCAGGTTATTACAAAGTGTCTTTGAAAGAACCCTATTTCAAAGCATCCTGAAAAATGTGGCCCCTTTTTTCTTTAAAGAATATAAAGAATCTATATGTTAAAAAAAAAACACTAACCACTTATGCTTATCTGCCACGTGCATTTATACAATCATTGACTACTTAAAATAGAAAAGAAGAGAAAATTAGTGTAGGCCAAGGGGACTATGGATAGCAAGAAGTTGGATTTGGCTAAAAAGAAATCAGACTGTACACTAAAACTGAAACAAAACTGAAAATATATTCTTACAATATGCCCTCACCACTGACAAAATTCTCCAATCTCCTGAAATCTACCCTCCTTGTCCTGCTACATAGGACAATAATGGACCCTTTACTATCTGGATTTCAAAATCATGCTTTCTCTATTGCTGGTTCACCTAGTTGTGTGACCCTGAGCAAGTCACTTAACTCCAATGCCTAAAAAAATAATAATAATAATATTGCTGGTTCATCCTGTAACTTCCCTCAGCACCTGGGCTTCCTTGCCTAGGACCAGTCTACAACCCCAGTGACCTGGGCTTTTTTTTTTTTAAATTAAGGGCCTACTATGCACAGGCATTGTACAAAGAGAAAAATAACACAGCTAGTAAGTGTCAAGTGTTTGGTCTGAGGCTGGATTTGAACTCAGGTCCTCCTGACTTCAGGGCTGGTGCTCTACCCACTGCTCTACCTAGCTGCCCCTCCAGTGACCTGTTCACCCTGTAATATTCCTCCACAAGGCTGCCCCCTCCCCGACCGGACTCCCAGTGGATCTGTTCTGCCTGGTCCTTCCCTTTTCAGTTCCCTGTAACGTATTGTCTTCCTGTATTAGAATGTGGGCAGAGACCATCTTTCTTTTGATTTGTATTACCAGTATTTAACATAGTGCCAGAGCCATAGGAATAATTTAATAAATACTTTTTTCCTTCCTTCTTTCCTGCTCTAAAATTCTAACATTCTATGACAAGGAGTCTAGAGCTAAAGACCCACTGGCAGCTTGATAAATTTGTGTTTAAAAAGAACTCGGCAAAGATAGGAACTGACAAAACTATATTAGAATAGTACAATCATTCCTGGAGGCTGATGGACAGCCTCGATGGCTTTGTAGAAGATCTTTTCCAGTCCATTGATTTCCAAATGCATTGCTTCCTTCCAATGTGGAAACCACAGAGGGGCTTACATTCGGAAGAACTGTTGTATGTACATAGAACTGATCTCAAAGAACTGCTGTGTGTTCTGTGAGAGTGAGACTAGCCGAAAAACCAAAGCAGCATTTCTGAAATGCCAGCAGAAAGGGATGCTTATCTCTGGTATGTTTACTTTGCACTTCTTTCCTCCCCTTCCCTCTTTGTCTCAGGATACTTTCCTTATCCTGTCAATCCTTCCTGAATTCTTGCCCAGAGGTTTCTATTATAGCTATTTTGATTGTCTTAGATTGTTAATTGCCTCTGTGAAGTGAAAGGGAAAATGTACTGGTACTAAGAGGGCTCTGGATTCTAGTTATTACCTGACTGTTATTTTTTTAATCAAATAAAATACATATACATACACACATACATATCGATACATACACACACACATATGTAACTGAGCAAAACTAATTCCCACCAGCCATATCCTAATACTCACCTATGGGTTATACTTTTATTTAGGCTAGTATGTTCCAGGGGTCCTCGGGGATCCCCAAAACCCTCTCAGGGAGTCCACAAGGTTAAAACTATTATTATAATAATGCTAAAATACCACTGCTAGGTCTATATCCCAAAGACATCCAAAAAAAGGGAAAAGGACCTATTTGTACAAATATTTATAGCAGCTCTTTTTGTGGTGGCTGAGAATTGGAAATCGAAGGGATGCTCATCAATTGGGGAATGGCTAAACAAGCTGTGGTATGTGATTGTAATGGAATATTATTGTGCTGTAAGAAATGACAAGCAGGATGATTTCAGAAAAACCTGGAAAGATTTACATGAATTAATGCACAGTGAAGGGAACAGAACCAGAACGTTGTACACAGTAACAGCAACATTGTTCGATGAAGAACTGTGAATGACTTAGCTATTCTTAGCAGTACAATGATCTAAGACAATCCAAAGGACTAATGATGAAGCATACTATCTGCCTCCAGAGAAGGAGCTGATGTTGTCTGAATACAGATGCAAGCAAGCTACTTTTTACTTTATTTCATTTTTTTCTTTTATTCAAGTCTCTCTGTACAAAATGACTAATATGGAAATGTTTTATGTAGCTGCATATATATATATATATATATATATATATATTATATATATAATAACCTATATCTGATTGCTTGCCATCTCAGGGAGGGGGAGGAGAGAGAGGGATAGAATTTGGAACTCAAAACTTCAAATAAAAATGTTAAAAAATTGAAAAAAATAATGCTGTTTTAATTTCTAATACAGTAAATATCAATAGATAGAACCCATATAAACAAAAGATCTTTGGGTGGAACTTCAGTAATTTAAGAGTGCAAAAGGGTCCAAAGACTAAAAAGTTTGAGAACTGCTATAATTGAGGGAATGGCATCTCTAGTCTGCTTATTTAAAAGAAAATAGCAAAATATATCTTTGGAGACTCCACTTCCTTAAAAATAGAGGGGACTGACCTTTTATATCACAGTCTTTTTCTAAATGATTTCCTAGAGGTTGTTTTATATAATTAAGAAGTTTTTCATGGCTTCTTTAATGCTAGTCAAGTGGAATTTCTGTACTCAGACTTCCTGAGTCCTGAAAATTATTTCCATTTTTCTGGGACTAAATGGTACTCCATCATTCAAGGAATTCTAGAGACCTCCAAGGATTATATAGTCTACTATCCCACAGGTGGAACTGTGCAAAATTCAACTCAGACACACTATTGAGTCCCATTATTAAAATTCTCCAAGAATAAAAGCTCACAGAATTGGTAAGGTTACCGTTTTGGACTGTGAAGTAAAAATTCCAAGAGGTTCCTTTGCCTCTCTGTGATCTAGCAGTTATGTAAGTGATATTTCCACCTCCGAAGAAAGCAAAGGAAGCCTTCTTGCTCTGACACTAGCTTGCCTACTACTATGTTCTGTACTTTTCCTATGCAAACAAAAATCTAGTAAGCAATTAATACAAAAAAACAAGCAAGTGGCCATGCACTTTAGGTGCATAAAGTTTATTTGAGGCAGCAGCTAATTTTAAGTGAATCATTTTATGGAATTCTAGAGGTCACTTAATAACTCTGAATCTGTTCCTTACTGTTAGCCTGTGACTTTCCTGTTAATTTCTTTGGGTTCTTTCAGCCTTGAGGCTTCCTACCAAGCTTTGCGGGCATTACTTTGATAGCTATATCTATGGATTGCTGAAATCAAACAGTAGAGAGAATTCAGGAAACACTTATACTCTTCTGCCTTTATCTTATAAAGTGAGAAAGAAATACATAAAAATTATATTTGATAAATAATATAGCAAAGAAAAACTGAAGAATTATAATAATAAAACAATTCACCTCTGCTGATGCGTTGTTTCTCTCCAGAAAGAATTCCAGGGCTGTCAATGATGCTTATGCTCTTCAGAACTTGGTTAGGGAGCTGGGAACACATGAACCTAAAGAGAAAATGTATCAAGAATGGAATTTTAAAAAAAACAACACCTGAATGATACCAACTAGCCAGTTGTGTGACCTCAGGTAAGTCACTTAATTACTCTGGGCCACAGTTTCCACATTTGTAAAACAAGGGGGTGAGATCAAATTTCCAAAGATGATTTTTTAAGAATGGAAACTATCAGTGTTAGAGGGGCTATGGAAGATATGCATACTAACATATTGTTGGTGAATCCATAAATGGATCCAATGTCCTGGGAAACAATTTGATTTATTAGAAAAAAGGCACTAAACTGTTGACTGGGCAATTCTACTAATGGACAATTCCATAAGAAAGTCAACAATAGAAAAAAGTCCTATATATAATACAATATTCACAGCAGCACTTTGTGGTAGCAAAAATGTAGAAGCAAAATGGCTCCCTATTGATTGGGTAAATGCTGGGCAAATTGTGGCACCCAAATGTACCAGAATGCCATAAGAAATGTTGAATATGAGGAAATCAGAGAAACATAAGATGACTTGTATGAAGTGATGCAGAGTGAAGAAAGCAGAATCAAAAGGAACAATTCATACAATATGAACAATGAACAAAACTAAAACTCAATCAAAGAAGGCAGGAAACAAGTATTTATTAAGCACATACTATGTTCTAGGTACTGTGCTAAGCACTTTATGAATATTATCTTATACAATCCTCACAACAATCTTGGGAGGTAGGTGCTATTATTATTCTCATTTTACAGATGAGGAAACTGAGGCAGACAGGGATTAAATGACTTGCTAGATTTGAACTCAGGACTTCCTGATTCCAGGCCCCAGGCTCTCACCACTATACCCCTTAGCTTAGTTTCCTTTAGCTAGCATATATTCCATAGCACAACTATCACCATCGCTTTTTACTACATCATCCAAGAACATCATAGTTCTACTTCATTCACACTGAGATCTGATCAAATATCTAATGTTAAAGGGGGAAGAACCTTGTATTCACAAGGCCAACAAATGAGAACACTCCAAATGTATAAAAGAATGACAGGAACTGAATCTGCATTGGCACAAGCTTACAGAGGTGAATTGGAGAAATCAGTGATAACAATATTATGCTTCACAATTACGAAGTCCCTTTTAGAACCTTAAATATTCTCATGAATGACAAGTTCAGGTCCAGGCTTTTGGACTCATGGGATCTGAGGCTTAGTAATGGCAGTTTGTAGAACATGTACTTCGGCTCCTTCTAAAAAGACCCTGAGGCCCAGCAGTGTAGAGACTTTCTGCATTTGTATGCAGAAATGGCCTCAGTTTTTGAGATTGAGATACATACACAAAAAAGGGTCAATCGATATTTATAAGTCTTTTCATAAAGTGAAAATACTTATCAATGTAAGAACATAACTAAACTTTAAATTAAAGTTAATACAACATCATTAGTAATACGTGAAAGGCAGTATGGCCTATTGGCTAGGGTCCTTGGTTGGCTGGGGTTCAAGTCTCATCTCTGATATACTGGCTGTGAGACTCTGAGCAAGACACTTAAATTCTCAGTGTTCTTGGCAACTCGCTAAAACTATGAGATGCAGGAGAGGTCCTGATGTACAACTGTGCAAGGGGAGTTCTCAATACCAATAAACCACAGGACCACACCAAAAAAACAAAACAAAACAAAAAAACCTGTTAGAACAGAAAGGGAAGGATTAGAAAAATTACTTGTTTCTCAGGAAAATCCTGCTTAGAATTCTCTCTTATTATCATAAACTTTTGACTTCAGTCCCTTTATTCTACCAAGGACATGATATACATATAAATGCCCAAAAGTCTACAATGACCTCCCTTTTCTTTGTATTTTAAATAGCTGTATATGCCAGTGGGCAGATATTTCAAAAACTTGCTTAAAACTCAAGTTTTTTTCCATGCTGGAATTAGTGGCCATTACTCAGAAGGTAAATATGCCCAGAATGTGAGATGAGGAATGACAACATCCAATTCTATGGATATGTATGGTGAAGCAAAGCCACTGTCTAACGTAATTTATGCAGGAATGCATAGGCGGCTTGGGACATGAGACATAAATGTTAGCATAAAATAGCTTTCTCACATGGATCTCAAAGGGCTTCACATTTATTCTTTCATTTATTTTAAAATCATCCCTATAAGGATATAAAAGAAAGGATCATGGGGTCCCACTCCCAGCTGTAAGTACCCTTTAGAAATCATTTAGTCTAGTGGCCTCATTTTACAGATGAAGAAATTGTGGCTGGAAAGGTGATGTAACATGTATAAAGACAACACCACAAGTAGTAAGTCACGATGCAGGGATTCAAACCCTTAGCTTGACTCTTTCCATCATACCATGCTGCCTCTCATAATGGATTACATCTATTTCTCTAGCTGGAGAAATTCAAGAAGAGAGCAGCCAAGTGGTAGGTAGTCACCTAATATGACATGCCTAAATAGGACACCGGCCATGTCCTCATACTCACCTGTGGGTTATACTTTTATGTAGGCCAGTACATTCCAGGGGTCCTCGAGGATCCCCAAGACCCTCTCAGGGAGTCCACAAGGGTAAAACTATTATCATAATAATGCTAAAATACTACTGCTAGGTCTATAGCCCAAAGACATCCAAAAAAAAGGGAAAAGGACCTATTTGTACAAAAATATTTATAGCAGCTCTTTTTGTGGTGGCTGAGAATTAGAAATTGAAGGGATGCCCATCAATTGGGGAATGGCTGAACAAGCTCCCTAAGTATGAATATGACACACCTAAAAACAAATTGAAAATTCAATTTCCACTAGAGTGGAGATCAAGGGTTTTGAAAGCTAGCAAAGTTAAAACAAGAGGTCGAATACAATTAAGAAAACTTGCTCATTTCTACTTTAAAAAAAAAAGTCTGTTTCATAAACATCGGTACTGAATAGAGAACGGACTTTACTGGAACCAAATAAACATGGATCATTAAAAATATTCTTTGCTAGCCAGCTTGTTAAATGTATAACACCTTGATTCATTCCTTAGATTTGGGGAGGGATAAATGCTGGGATGTACCTGAGGGAATGGAAGGTTGCCAGCCAACAAGTCAACAGTAATCTGGTCAGTCTCTAATAGAATCCTACTCTCCAGTGAAATGCTTCCCCCTTGCTGGAAAAACAGCACAAAGGGGAAACTATTCTACAAGAGCTAGTGTCAGAGAGATATTGATGAACTTTCTCCAGCGGCATGAAGCCTGTACCACATTATAATTTTCCTGAACTTTCCAGAACCTCTTCAAGGTTCTAGGCGGAGTTAAAAATGTACAATCAGAGACTATACATTCAATTCCTGCTGAACAAAGTTACATTTCAGTGCTGGAACTACTCCCAGAGTGATGCAACAGTTGACAAGTTACACAGGCAAGGGCGCTATCAGGAAAAACAAGAAGGGGAAGAGTGTGGAGATTAAGAACAAACAGGGAACTGGCTGCAAGTTCAATGCCACATAATCAAAGAAAATTAGCCAGTATCTAAGACAACTTTATTTTAAAGTTTTAGTGGTCTTTTTTTTTTTGTTTTTCATATCACAATCATTTCTCCATATTCCCCCCTCCTCCACTTTGAATACTTCTTTGTGCTGAAAGTACTGCCCACTCCTGTGCTCTGTGGACATTTGGGGTTGTTGAAAGGAGAAGAAATAGAACAGTTGTGTGTGGAGCACTGATAAAAGCAGTTTGAAAAGAAACACAGCTCCTCAGATAGAAGTCCTTGAGGAGAGACACAGACTGTTCTAAGAACCTAACCCCTGCCTGGGAATACCAGATCTTAAACTATACTACAAAGTACTTATAAAAATGATTTGGTACTGGTTAAAAAAAAAAAAGATGCCAATCAGTGGAACAAATTAGTACAATATGTAAAAGCCAAAAAACCTCACCGCATAGTGTTTGATAAACTAAAGCTACCGGACTTAGAACTTGCTATTTGACAAAAGTTGTTGGGACAACTGGAAAGCAGTTTGGCAAAAACTATATACAGACCAATATAATATCTCATAGCTTATATCAAGATAAGCTCCCAATGAAGATACATGACTTAGATATGAAAGGTTACATTATAAACAAATTTGAGATGAGGAAGAAATTTCCTATAAAATTTATGGATAGAGGAAGAGTTCACAATAAAAGAACAGAAAGAATCACAAAAGAAAAAAATGGACAATTTTGATTATATAAAATTTAAGTTTTTCCCCTCACAAATAAAACCAAAGCAGTAAAAATTAGAGGGGAAAATTAAATGTGAAGAAATCTTTGCAACAAGTTTCTCTAATAAAATCTCATTTATGAAATATATAAGGAATTGATTCAAATGTATAAGAAGAGTCATTCCCAAATGGATAAATGGTCCAAGAACATGATTAGGTATTTCATCAGTACAACAAAGAAATCTAAGTTACCAAAACCACATGAAAAAAAAAGTGCTCCAAATCACTAATAATTAAAGAAAAGCAAATTAAAATAACTCTGAGTCTCTACCTCATACCTTTCTGATGGACAAAGATGATTAAAAAAAAAAGAAAATGACAAATGTTGGAGTGGCTGTGCGAAAACATGCAAATAAATACACTGCTGGTAGAACTATGAGTTGTTTCAGTCATTCTGGAAAACAGTTTGTAACTATGCCCCCAAAAGTTACTAAACTGTGCATACTCTTTGATCCAGCAATACCACTACTATTATGCCCTAAAGATATCAAAGAGGAAAAGGACTGATATGTGCCCCCCAAAATCTTCTTCTAATGGCAAAGAATTAGAAACCATGGGGTGCCTATCAGCTGGGTAATATCTGGATGAATTATGGTATACAAATGTAATGGAATATTATTGCACCATAGGAAATGATAAAAGGGACAGTTTCAGAGAAACTTTGGAAGACATGTGAACTGATACAGAGTGAACTGAACAGAATCAAGAGAACAATTTCTATAATTATTACAACAATGAAAACCAAACAACCCTGATCACTGCAATGACCAGCTAGGATTCCAGAGAATTGATAATGAACAGTGCTACTGCATTCAAGATACGAAATGACACGTATATTTTTGGACATGGGCAGGGCAGGATTTTGTCTTGCTTGGCTATGCACATTTATTACAAGAGTTTTGTTTTCTTTCTTTTCCTTCAGTGGACAGAGGACTAGAAGTAGAGAAAATAAATGCTTAATAATTTATTTTTAAAATAAAATTTAAGTTACATAAAATATTTAAATAAAATAAATAGCAAAAATAAATATTTATTTTTAAAGTCACATAAAATTTACATAAATAAGAAAGCAACCTTTCAAATAAATATACTGAGAGGATCTTTTTGAAAGCAGCTTATTGGTAAGGGTGTTGAGGCAGTGACAGCCACAGGTCTCTGTGGTCTACTGGCTTCTTTGTACAAACCCGTTTTTAGAGTTTTTAAGAACAGAGCTGTTTGGGGATGATGAGATTGTAAAAGGATTGGTGAAGTCATATCTCATAGCAAATTGCATTTTTTTAAAGTTTCACATCATAAGGTAGACATAAGTCATTAAGCACAAGCATGCCCTAATTTGAGGCATTAGAAGCCAGAGGGTGATGGCCAGATGGAGATACAGAAGACATGAGTTGAGAAGAAGCTAAAAACAGGAAGAGTCATAAGAAGCTGGTGACAGAAGACAGAGGAGGCAAGAAGAGAAACTGATTACAGAATACAGAAGCCAACTAGAGGCAAGCAGAGCTGAGAGTCAGGCTTTGCAGAGAATGTAAGGAGCTGCTGAATTAGAGCGTGCTATAGCTGCTAGAAGCTGGCTACAGAAAAGCTGAAGAGCTGAGTTTACTGCCTTTAGTGCCAACTACTGCCTAAGAAGGGGAAACTTCTCGGGGTGCTTATGTTGCTCTTATTACCCCTCGGGTTTGAGAAAGGGGAAACTCTCACAGCCCGTACAGAACAGAGCTAAATTGGCCTGACGGATTCTCAGGTTTAAGGAAACTGTTTTTCACCAAAGGAGCATAATGCTGACATATTTTGCTAAAAGAACATATCACTTCCTCAGGACCCTGCCATGGGAAGTTTTGTGCTAAAACTTCACTTCAGCATTCCAAGAACCGCAGAGGTAGCTTTGCCTAGCAGCAGAGTTCTGTGGACCAGAAGGAGAACAATTAGGAGTGAAGTGGTTTTGCAGGTAACATGCAGACTGTTCCCTAAAGACACCAAGGCTTGCAGTCCAGAGTTATAAGCTGCCTTCAGCACACAGGTTTCCTTAATCATGGGCCTCACAGGTTTTTATAAATGTAGGTCCACTCCCTCTGATCTATAGACACTTGTGTGTGCACTGATGGAAGGGTGTGACTCAAGTTTATGAATGAAATGTGATATTTTGATAATTCTTGCTTTTGCCTTCTATTGAGCATTGTAATTATTCCTGCATTTGCCTCTTACTAAGTTATGATTATTATTGCTTTTACCTTATCATTTAGTAAATATTTCATGTCTAAGAATCAATATCATTGTGGCTAACTGTGTGTAAATGAAGAGCACACCAATGGGGGCTCAGGAGCTAAAGCGGCAAGTAGTAGAAATACATACACACCTATACCCAAAAACCCTCACCACACACAAACCTCAGGACCCTGGGAACTAAGTAATATTAGCACAGCATATCCCCCTCTAGAAACCTCTGACCTGCCAACATTAGTTCAGGTTGAGTGTGTGAGACGGTACAGGTCAGGGGGTACAGGTGACACATGGCGTGCCATGCCTGAGTTACAGTTGTAACATAGAAAAAAACAATTTAGAGACAATATATGTAACATTTGCAACTACAGTCCTCCTACCTTTCTAGCAAAAGGAAGGAAATGTGTTTCATCATCTGTTCTTCTGGTCAAGATTGGTTATTACAATTCACCAGAGTTTGGCTGCCTTTCAGTGAAGTTTTCGTTGATACTACTGTAGTCATCATGTACACTGATGGATCTTAGATAATTTTAACAATTTAGTCAACATTTCCCAAAATATTTTGGCCACAGAGCACACTTTGAAACATGATCATCAGAACCCATAAAAGTTTGAGAGTGGGTGAGAATGGAGGTATAAAATACCCCTAGGATAAAGGTGAGTTGAGGAACTATTATAACAAAGTAGAGGCAAATTACCCTATTTTAATGCTGAAAAACTGCTGTAAATAATGGGTATTCTAATACAAATACTATTTAATATTTTAGAGGAAATAATATCACTATATCAAAAAAATTTTAGTTTTGTGGAACACAGCTTGGGATATGCTGAGTTAGGTGATCCTATCTTATGGAAACATTGCAAGTACCCTATTATCTATGCAATAAAGGTTTCTTTCCATATATGTGTATCTAACCTTACCCTTTTGCATTCAAATCAGAAGGCACCAACCAGTTTGGCTCCCACATCACATAATAGCTTCAGTCAAGCTAAGACAGTTGCTCCAACAAAAAGACTGACCTAAATAATTTCCTATTGAAAACTGCCCTCCAACACCTTCACAAAAACCGATCGTGTATTAGAACATAAAAAGCTCACAAACAAATGCAGAAAAGCATCAATAATAAATACGCCTTTTTTAGACCACAATGCAATAAAATTTACATTCAATAAAGGGCCATGGAAGCACAGATTAAAAATTAATTGGAAACTAAATAATCTAATCCTAAAAAATGAGTCAAAAACAAATCATAGAAACAATCAATAATTTCATTAAATATAACGACAACAATGAGACAACATACCAAAATTTTGGACTGCAGCCAAAGCAGTACTTAAGGGAAAAATATATCTCTTAATGCATACATCAATAAGACAGAGAAAGAGCAAATTAATGAATTGGGTATGCAACTAAAAAAACTAGAAAAAGAACAAATTTTAGATCCCAAATTAAACATCAAAATGAAAATCCAAGGAAAAGTTAGTAAAATTGAAAGTAAAAAGCCATTAAACTAATAAATAAAACAAGGAGCTGCTTTTATGTTTAAAAAAAAATCCACTGGTTAATTTGATTAAAAAAAAAAAAGAAAACCAAATAACCAGTATCAGAAAGGAAAAGCGTGAAAAAAAAAATGAAAAGGGTGAAGTACTACCAATGCAAATGAAATCAAAGCAATTATTAGGAGTTATTTTGACCAGTCATATGCCAGTAAAAGTAATAACAATTCATCTGGAAAAACAAAAAGTCAAGAATATCAAGAGAATCAATGGAAAAATGTGAAGGAAGATGGCCTAGCAGGGTCAGATTTCAAATTATATTACAAAGAAGTAATCATCAAACAATCAGGTACTGAATAAGAAATAAAGCAGTGGATCAGTGGAATAAATTAGGTACACAATACATCACAGTAAATGACCACAGTAATCTAGTGTTTGATAAATCTAAAGATCCAAGCTTTGGGGGCAAGAATTCAGTATCTGAATAAAAATTGCTGGGAAAACTAGAAAGCAGTTTGGAAAAAACTAAGCATAGACCAACACCTCACAACATACACCAAAATAAGATCAAAATGGATAGGTGATGTAGGCATAAAGGGTGATATCATAAGCAAATTAGGGGAGCATGGAAAATTCCACCTGTCAGATCTAAAGAGTTTATGACCAAATAAGAGATAAGAGATGGAGAGGATCATGGGAAGCAGAATGAATAATTATGATTACATTAAATTTAAAATGTCTGCACAAACAAAACCACTGCAGCCAAAATTAGAAGACAAGCAGAAAACTGGGGGAAAATATTTATGGTAAGTTTCTCTGGTAAATGTCCCATTTCTCAAATATATATGAAGCTGAGCCAAACTTATAAAAATGAGAGCCATTCCCCAACTGCTAAATGGTCAAAAGATATAAGCAGGCGGTTTTTAGAAGAAACCAAAGATCTACAGTCATATGAAAAAGTGATCTAAATCACTATTGATGAGAGAAACGCAAATTAAAACAACCCTTGAGATACCACCTCACATGTATCAGATTGGCTAGCATGACAGAAAAAGAAAATGATAAATGTTGGAGGGGATGTGGGAAAATTCGGATACCAATGCACTGCTAGTGGATTTATGAAATGATCCAACCAATCTGGAGAACAATTTGGAACTATGCCCAAATGGTTATAAAACTGCATACCCTTTGATCTAGCAACACCATCACTAAGTCTATATCACAAAGATATTTTTAAAAGAGAGAAAAGGACCTACATGTATAAAAATATTTAAAGCAGCTCTTTTTGTGGTGGCGAAGAATAAAAAATCGAGGGGAAACTCATTAATTGGGAAATGGTTGAACAAGTTGCGGTAGATGATTGTGATGGAATACTATTGTACTTACTATAAGAAACGACAAGCAGGATGATTTCAGAAAAATCTGGAAAGACTTAAATGAACCCATGTTTCAAAGTGAAGTGAGCACAACCAGGAAAACAAGGTACACAGTAACAGCAATACTGCAAGACTGATCAAATGTTAAAGACTTAGCTACTCTGATCAATATAATGAGCCAAGATAATTCCAAAGGACTCATGAAAAACGCTATCCACCTCCAGAGAAAGATCTGATAAATTCTGAGCACAACTTGAAACAAACTTTTTTCACTTTATGTTTCTTGTTTTGTTTATTTTTGTAGCATGGCTAATATGGAAATATGTTTTGTGTGACTTCATATGAATAATGTATGTTGTATATTTCTATAGCATGGCTAATATGGAATTTTTTTTTTGTTTGGGTTTGTTTTGGGTTTTTGTGTGTGTGAGGCAATTGGGGTTAAGCGACTTGCCCAAGGTCACACAGCTAGTATCAAATGTCTGGTCTGAGACTGCATTTGAACTCAGGTCCTCCTGAATCCAGGGCCAGCTCTCTATCCACTGCGCCACCTAGCTACACCCATGGAAATATGTTTTGCATGACTTCATATGTATAGTGTATGTTGTACTTCTTGCCTTCTCAATGGATGGGGAAGGAGCGGAGGAAGGGAGAGAATCTGGAATTCAAAAAATTTTTTAAATGAAGAAAAGGAGGAGGAAAGAGAAAGAAAAAGAAAGAAAGAATCACTCTAGGGATAATTTAAAGAATTATTAGGCTGTAAACTCTAAGGGGGTAGGCATTAAGTCTTATTTAAACTTTGTATCACCCCGCCTAGTGCCTAGTTCGGTGCTTAGTTTACTGAATTGTTAAATGAAATAGAAATTTGGTATGTCATATTAAATGAGATAAAGTATGCAAATCATCCTCAACCCTATGTAAGTTGTTACTTTTGCAGACTTAAACTATCTCTTAAGGAATCTAATTATATGCAGTTATGAATGCCTCCTTTCACAAAGCTGAAATAAAAAAAAATCTTTTGCAAATAGGTAAAAGGCATGGTTTAATGCATAGTCTGGCACTCATGACACCATTTTCCTATTTCAAGGAAAGTTTATTGATAATACCATCTTATAAAGCACCTTATAATTTACAAAGTACTTTCCCATACAAGCTAGATGGTGCGGTGGATAGAGTACCAGACCTGGAGTCAGGTAGATCTGAGTTCAAATGTCATTTTGTACACTTAGCAGCTATGACTGCAGGCAAGTCACTTAATTGCTGTCTGCCTCAGTTTCTTCAACTGTAAAAATGGGGATAATAGTAGCACCTACCTCCCAGGGTTATCGTGAGGATAAAATGAAATAATATTTGTAAAAAGCTTTATATACCTTAACACGACAGAAAAGGAAAATGATAGGGGGCAGCTAGGTGGCACAGTGCATAGAGCTCCAGCCTTGGAGTCAGAAGGATCTGAGTTCAAATCCAGCCTCAAACACTTGAGACTAGCTGTGTGACCCTGGGCAAGTCACTTAACTCCAAGTGCCTCACAAAAAAAAAAGAAAAGAAAAGAAAAGGAAAACGATAAATGTTGGAGAGGATGTGGGAAAATTTGGATACCAATGCACTGTTAGTGGATTTATGAAATGATCCAACCAATCTGGAGAACAATGGAACTATGCCCAAAGGGCTATAAAACTGCATACCTTTTGATCCAGCAATGTCACTACTAGGTCTATAAATAATGCTAGCTATTATTATTATTTGATTCTCAGGACAACCCTCTATTTTGAGGATTATTCGGAAGGGAAGTAGTAATAGCCCCACTTTACAGAGAAGGAAGAGGCTGAGAAAGACGAAGTGAATTGCTCAAAGTCTCATAATAAGTGGCAAAGTTATGAACCTAGGGCTCTGACTCCACCCTATAGACCATGCAACCTCTCAAGGGCAGCAAAAAAAAAAAAGGGGAGGGAGGGAGGAAAGGAGGTTATAAAATCTTATTTGTATTGTTCCTTCTCTAAGTTCCTACTGCAGTATCTCTTAGTGCTGTGGAGGTATTCTCAAAGGCTACATCAGGGGAAGAAATGCCTCTGGCACAGCCTTAGAGACAAGCTGTGTACCTGTCACCTCAGGACTGTGCACCTGTCACTCTCCAGCTAAGCTTGGAGAGGCTGTTCTCCAAGAGGCTGGCTAACTGCAACTTGGGATGAGCTTTTATTAGGTTAGCAGATAAAGTGCTTGTGATTTGCATCAGTGTAAGAGGAAACATTTTCAGGCATGAAATTAAAGATCATTTAAAGTATCAGAAGACCTAATTTAAAAAAAACCAAAAACTGTCCTTGCTGTAAGTATGCCAACACCAAATGCTGCAACTTTTTCCATGTGTTGTTAAGCTATTTTAATTGTTGCTGTTGGGTTTCATTTTTGACATTTCTTTTTTGCATTTTAAATTTACATGACAGGCACAATCCTAAAAATGGAAATACAAAGAATAAGGTAGGAAAATATGGTGGTGTTCTTATCAATTATTCAGTGCTTAATAAAGCCTTCTTCAGGTGTAGAAGTTCAAGGAGTTAACAATTGAGGGAGGAAACTTCAGGGAAAGATATCTCCTGTTAAACTGTCCTTCCCCACCTCAAAAAAGATGTCTTGGTTAATGAGTGAAAAAGGACTGCACTACTGCAGTCAACAGACAAAGGGGAGAGTGAGGAGAGGAAAACCCCCAAACCCAGGAACATTTAAATAACATAATGAAGACAAAAACCACTCCCTATAACTGCCCTCAGCGTCCAGGCTGTGCAACTAGAGCAAAGGCTTCTGATGAAATCCTTTCAGATTTCAATAACTAACACCCTTGGATGGAATCCAAGACAGACTTGCTTTATGCTGGATTCCAGTATAAAGCAAGTGTAGGGTGCTCTGGTAAGGTTTCAATGCAGAAAATAGAAACACCTTACCCATGTTATCATGATTCTTTTCTGAAGCTATCAAATTTCCTTTGTGGCAGAAGTATTAAGTTCCCACAAGCTCTGTGCTTGTTCCTCAGAAATGCATGGCAAAGATCTTCCCTGTTTCCTTTGGAAGTAAACCTGAAGAACATACACACATGTGTAGATGTGTGTATATATACACATATGTACACGTATACACAATATATATATACATGTACACATACATATAGATACACACATACATATATATAGCTACAGACAGGTAGATATGTACGTGTGTATGTGTTCTATAGTTTGTTGAACGCTTGGCACTTTCTTTCAAGACTAATTCAGAAGCACTCCCACAGATTTCTCCTGGGATAATGCACAAGCTACATTGAGAATGATAAGGGAGATGTAATAATCTGCCCCTTGGGATGACTGCTTGTTGCCTGAAGTGAGAAGTAACTGTAATGACCACTTATCTCTCAATGTACTCTGTCCCATTTGTGTATGGCATTTTTCCTGAGGGAGAAGAAAAATCTAAAGAGGAGGTTTTATTGCATATCTGACCTGACCAGAATACGCTCCCCAGATGGATGCCCACAAGTTTACCTCTGAGAGAGTTCAGCTTTGTCTAATGCTCTTTGATAACAGTCATGCTAAAAGAACACAAATGCCAATCATTTAATAAGCATTTATTAAGCACCTACTATGTGTAAGGTGCCAAAGATACAAATATAAAAGGGGAATAGTCCAAGTCCTCAGGGACCTTATATGACTTGCCCAGGGTCACACAGCTAGTGTCAGTGGTAGAATGTGAACCCAGGTCTTCCTGACTCAAAGTCCAGCATGCTATCATAAGTGATGATTCCTTTTGACATACCACTGTTAAGTAGTATCTTATATCTTGAACATAGGAAGTATTCAGCAAATGTCTGTTTAGTTGAATTTGTTGCTACACTTACTTATTTAAATTTTTTATTATGAACTTGTTACATATCAAGAGATGTAAAATTTCTTTATATAAAGAACAGGAAAAAAAGGCTTAGAAAAGAAGACAACACAAATTTCTATTGCAGGTCTCACATACACACATACATACACACCCTCTTTATCATGTAGTTCTAATACTGCTTTTTGTGTTCCCTTATGAACTTTCTTCTGCTCCTTGTGTATTAAAAAAAATCTTTCACTGACCCTCTTTTCTTTTTCTTTTTCCATTATCACTACCCATACCCTTCCTCCCATAACTCTGCTTCCCCTCCTCCCCTAATAAATCACACCCCTGTAACAAATACAGTCAAGCAAAACGAATTATACATTGGTTGTGTATGAAAACTCTCTGACCTGCTAGTGAACTAGAGGTGTCGGTCTTCCCACAGACCCCATGCAAATCCCAACACTCCCCAGTGCTGCTGAACCACATTAAAATGTACGTGGGAAGTATTTAACAAGATAAACAAAAATACAAGAAAACACAGATAACATTATATTTTAAAACTAAGTCAATATGTGGCTTTCAGGGACCCTTATGTGCAGATTAATGACCTCCATTTCTATTTGAGTTTGATACCACTGCTCTAGTTCACTGACATTCTGCTAAGGGGTAGGAAAAACGCTTCACCATTAATCTTATGAAGTCATGATTTCTGTGGGTTTGTTTTATAGCCTGCTACTTTACCGAAGTTATTGTTTCAATTAATTTTTGGCTGAATATCGTTCTCTCAGCAAACCATCCTATCATCTGCAAAAGATGATCATTCTTACTCTTGGCCTGTATTCATTCCCTCAGTTTCTTCTTTTTTATAGTTTATTGCTATAGCTAGTATTTCTAAAACTATATTAAATAAAAATGGTAATAATGAACATTCCATTCTTGCTCTGATCTTGATCTTATTAGGAAAACTTCTAACACTATTACAGATAACTTGAATTCTTGGTTTTAGAGCTACTATCTTCTACATTAATAAATAGCCCATTTATTACTAAACTTTTTAATTTTTTAAACATAAATGAGTATTGTATTTTGTCAAAAACTTTTCCTGCATTTATTAGCAAGTTATGATTTTTGTTATTAATATAGTCTAATATGTTTATATTTTTCTCAATATAAAACCAACTTTGCCCTCTAGATACAAATCCAACCTTGTCATAGTATATAATATTTGAAATATACCTTTGTACCTCCTTTGCTAACATTTTATTAAATATTTTTACATCAATATTCATTAGAGATACTGATCTATAGTTTTCTTCCTCTACTTCAGTGGTGTCAGACTCAAATAGAAAACAGGGGCAAATAATCCATAGATGAGGATCCTTACAGGCCACATACCGACTAAGTTTTAAACAAGAATATTATCTAAGTTTTACTGTATTTTAATTTATTTTGTTAAATATTTCCTAATTACATTTTATTTATTCATTTTTTATTTTTAGGCAATTGAGGTTAAGTGACTTGCCTAGGGTCACACAGCTAATAAGTGTCAAGTGTCCTAATTACATTTTAATCCAGTTCTGACCACACTCAGGAGTGTTGTGAACCACATCTTGGATATGTCTGCTCTACTTTATGTCTCATTTAAGTATTTGTACTGTATTTGTTTCACAGAAGGAGTTTTGTAGGTTCTCTTCTTTTTCTATTTTTGCAAACAATTTATCTGATATTGGAATTGTTCTCTGCATGTTTGATAGAATTCACTGGTGAGTCCACCTGGTCTGGGGTTTTCTCTCTCTCCCCAATCCCCACCCCTCTCCAACCTTTGGGAGTTCCCTCCTGGCCTGTTCAGTTTCTTTTTCTGAGATTGGGAGATTCCTTACTTCTTGTTCTGCTAGTCTAGGCATTTTATGTTTGTGTAAATATTAATCCATTTTAAGATACCAATTTTGTTGGCATATGATTGGGCAAGATAGTTTCTAATTATTTCCTTCATATCCTCTATATTTGCTGCAAATTCTTTTTTTTAATATTAAATTGGGTTTTTCTCTTTTGTAGCAGATTAACTGACAGCTTAATTTACTAGTTGTTTTTTTTTTAAGTCCTAGTTTCTGACCCTCGGTAAGTTACTTAAGCCCAATTGCCTCACCAAAAAAAAAAAAAGTCCTACTTTTATTCATCAATTCAGGGTTTTTGTTCATCTTTGACTTTTACATATTCTTATTTTTTGTTTAATAGCTTCTTAAAAAGAAAATCTGTTACTTTTCTAGTTTTCTTTAGCTACATGCCCAATTCATTGATTTGCTCTTTCTCTTTTTCGTTTATGAAAACTTTCAGAGACACAAATCAAACTAGTCTCTTCCTTCTCCTCTACTCTTCTTTCATTACCAAGCCCAGACCTAGATCTTTGCTTCTTACACTTTCTTGCTCTTTTTATAATTCACCCATCATCCACACACTGAAACTGACATATTTTGCTTGTGACTTTTCCCTCTCTGATTCTCCCCTTCCTCTTAAACTCCTTCTTCCCATGCCCTGCCTATTTCCTTACTGAGTTTAAGATATTTCTACATCAAACTCTGTGTGTGTATGTTCAACCCACTGTTTTTCTGATTCAGATAAGAATAGGGTTCATGAGATACCCGTTCCTTCCATGACTTCCCTCCTGTTGTATATTCTTCTTCTTGGGTTCTCTAAATATGCAAATTAGTAAATTCCTACCCCCCCTTTTCTTCTTTTCCTCCCTATTCTTTTTTCTTTACCTTTTTTTTCCTCTCTTAAAAATAACCAAAGTAACAAAACCACCTGTAGGCCCTGTATTTGTCTTGCTTTCCTTCTCTGGCCTCAAATAATACTAATTAGGATAGCAGTTTAAAAGGAGGTTTCACATCTTCACCTTACTTGATCTTTACAATAAAATTTGTTAAGTGGACAGCAAATAACAGCATCCCCCTCACTATCTACGTTGTTTGCAGTAATATTTAATTTGGAGTAAAATTAGTTTGATGGGGGGAAAATGAAATTAGTCTTATTTTTTTTGGTACCATTAATTGTAGGTACTGTAAAAAAAAATCCGCTTTAAAGATTTTGTTGCTGGTTTAGCTGAGACTTGGTTATTGTGAAGAATTCTAGTACTACAAAAGTTTGAAAACTACTGTCTCAGGATATGGAGAACCATTGCTTGAAAGACTTGTTAAATCAATGATTTAACTTCCTCTTTTATAGATCGTTAGTGATGCAACTAACTCTTCATTTCCTCCCAATGTAAAAAGTGGTGGAGTGGGACTAGATACATTCGAAAGTTCCTTTTATCTCTACATTATATTTACAAGTTTTCAATGCTGGACTAAACCCTGCCCAAAAAGGCACTAGTTACTTCCTTTCTCTAAACCAAAGGGTACTGGTGTGTTCTTAGGAAATAGAAACTAATTTTCAAGCAAATCATTTCTATGAAAATGAATCTGCAACAAACCCAAAGACTTCACCCATAAACAATTCTCTCCCCTTCCCACCTCCCAGTCTTGTAAAAGAAAGCCAACCAAGTCACAAACAAGGATAAGAAAAACCTACTTAATTTGACCTTAGACTGGGGGCTGTTTGAAAAAGTTGGCTTGTTTACTTTCCCTTTATCAATTAAAAATAATTTGCTTGGCAAATTAGTTATATCAGCAAGACTGCAGAGGAAATGTTTACACACTTCAGAGAATAAATATTTTGAACCAGTTGTACTTCGGTAGTAATAAAAGTAACTGCAAGATTAGCTGAGTATTATTTAGGCTGATGAAGTGTTTTAAAAAACCTTCACTTGATCCATCCACCTCCACCACTTATTATATCATCTCATATCTAGTGGTACATTGTACTGGGTCCCGAGTCAGGAAAACCTAAGTTCAAATTTGGTTTCAGATACTAGCTGTATGACCCTGGGTAAGTCATTTAACATCAGTTTCCTCAAATGTAAAATGGGGATAATAACAGCACCTACCTCCCAGGGTTGTTGTGAGAAATCAAAGGAGACTATACATATATGTGTGTGTGTGTGTGTGTGTGTGTGTGTGTGTGTGTGTGTGTGTGTGTGTGTGTATATATACACATATATATATATATATAGTGCAGCGCCTGGCACATAGTAGGAACTTAGTAAATGTTTGTTTCCTTTCTTTCCTCCCTCTTGTGGCTAAACTCCTTGAGAAGGCCATCTACAAAAGTGTCACCAGTTGCTTTCTTTTCACTATCTTGTTAACTCTCTAAAGTTTGGCTTCTGACCTCATCATTCAACTGAAATTGCTCTGTGCAAAGTTATGAACAATCTGTTAATTGCCAAATCTAATGGCCTTTTCTCAGTTCTCATGCTTCTTGACTTCTCTGCAGCTTGTGATACCACTGATCACCCTTTCCTCCTTGACACTCCCTTCTCTTTACGTTTTTAGGACCCCACTCTCTCTGGCTCTCCTACCTATTAGATTTGCTCCTCAGTCTCCTTTGCTAGATCCAGGTCACGCCTACTAACCATGGGTGTTATACCAGACTCTGTCCTGGGTTCTCTTCTCTGTGTCTTCTATACTACTGTTTCACTTGGCCATCCCATCAACTGATTTAATTATCACCGCTTTACTAATGATTCTCATATCTACTTATCCAGCCCCAACCTCTGGCCTGATAGAGGTCTAGCTTTTCTAATTCTTTACAGGATATTTTGAACTAGATATCCTGTAGATATTTAAAACTCAACAGGTCTAAAACTAAAGTCATTATCTTTCCTCCAAAATGCCGCCACCCCCACTCCCAACTCCCACATTATTGTGGAGGACACCACCAGCCTCCTGGTAACCCGGTCTCATGGCCTAAGTGTTACCCTCGATTCATCACCCCCTAGATACAATCTGTTGCCATGGCCTGTTTATTTGACCTCCATGATATCTCTTGCACACTCCCCCTTCTCTCCTCTGACACAGCCACCATCTTGGTACAGGCCCTCATCACCTCATGCCTGAACTATTGCAAAAGACTGTTGGTTGGTCTGTTTTCCCTCAAATCTTTCCCCACTCCAATCCATCTTCCATTCTGCTTTCAATGTGGTCTTCCTAAAGGGCAGGCCTGACCATGTCCCTCCTGCCAACTCAGTAAACTCCCAATTACTTCAATGATCAAGTAAAAAATCCTGTTTGGCCTTCAAAGCTCTTCCTAATGTGGCTCTGCTTCTTACCTCTCCAGCCTTCTTATGCCCTATACCCAACTCCACCACCCCTATATACTCTGCAATCTGGTGACACTGGCCTCTTCACTAGTCTTCAAACAAGACATTCCAGACACTCTCACTGGCTGTCCCCCATACCTCCCTCCTCTGCTCCACCAACTGACTTCCTCTGCTTCCTTCAAGTCCCAGCTAAAAACTCACCTTCTCCAGGAAGTCTTTCGCCTTCCCTCTTAAATCTAGTGCCTTTCTCCTGCTGATTATTTCCTACTTATCCTGTATCTAGCCTGTTTGTACATATTTGTTTGCTGGTTGTTTCCCCCATTAGATTGTGAGTTCCTTGAGAAGAAATGATCTTTACTTTTCCTTAAAGCCCCAGCACTTAGAGCAGCGCCTGGCACATAGCAGATTCTTAATATTTACTGACTATTCATTAAAGCAGGACAATACTTTATTGGCCTACTTCAAACTACGACAGTAGTTATTCGAAATAAACAAAATGATATATTTTAAAAGTATTCTATAATTCAGAAATGTCATTAACTCAGAGTAGCTTGCAAACTAATCCAAATTGGTACAGGTTAGCCATAACGCCTTCTCAAGTTACTCAGAAATGACTTCTGGATTATGTTTGTCATGATACCCTCCATTAGCATGGGGAAAAAAATGGAAAGTTGACCAACAGGAAAATGAAAAGCCAACATCCAGTTTCAAATCCTAATATAATCAATCCCCTATCAGGTCAATGCGCACAACACACAGCTTGGGTGAGATGGGAGTTACCAACTCTATTCCTTCTTATGAGAGAGAGGATGACCACACCTTGCCATCTGCCCTGCCTCGATGACCTTCAGACTCTCAGCACCAGAGTCTAAGGAACCCTGGGCCTTGCCATCGGTCCTGTAGCTGAACCTTCATGTGGGCCCCCAGAACAGACTGTCCTGATTTTTCTATTTGTATTGCCATCATTAGCCCAGTGCTTGGCACACAGTAAGTGCTTACTAAATGCTCTGTCATTCATTCGTTCATTCAATCAATATGAAATTTGATGAATGCTGGGCAAACATCAGGGAAACAACGAAACCAGTTATTTTAGGACCACTATTACCATGGTGTAAGTACTTTGATTCTTGAGTGAAACAGGTGCTGCCCATCAGCAAACTCTGTGTCAGGAGAGGAACTCCTGACTGCACCCAGGGCTGGTGGGTCTAATGCCCCATCACATTCTAGGGATTGGAGAGATGAGGGAATATGTGTTGCACAAAGAACATGTGCCTTAGTAGTTTGGTTTGTGAACACTTATTCATCCACAGCCTCCAATTTCCAAAGTTCAATCCTCAGCAGGATGAATTTTTTCTTTTTTACTGGACACAATGATCTGCAAATCATTCTATATAATGAGAGTGTAATTCACTATCTCTGAGTCTCCAGTTTCCTTATGTTTTAACTTAGCACAGCTTGCCAAACTGTCTGAATGTTCTCTTTGAATGACAATGGGAAGGTAAAAAAACAAGCCTTTCAAAAAGTATTTATACCTCTGTATATTTTTACTATAATTTTATTTTTTTTAACATTTTATTATTTTAAACAGTCTTCTTAAATTTTGAGTTCTAAATTCTCTCCTTCCCTTCCACCCCCTCCCATGTCCACTGAGAAGACAGGCAATATGATATCAATTATACATGTGAAATCATGCAAAGCACTAATATAATTCTAAATTCAATAACAACAGTGGGAAATCCACATTTCTGGTTATTGAATTCCCACTGACTCAAGACATTTAATTAAATATTTAGTGTTTTGTCTTTATGGGAATGAAAGAGACTTGGAGAGGTCATCTAGTTCACCCCGCTCTGCTTTTGGGCAGGGCAATACTCAAGCTTTCCCAAATTTATGAGCATCTCTTCCTATTTTGAAAGACATCTAGAAAGGAGAAGTAGCATTTCAGGACTTCTGTCAGCTCTAAGTCTGTTCCCCATTAGCTTTCACGCTCCTCCAGGGCAAGGACTGTCTTTTGTCTTTCTTTGCATACCCAGCTCTTAGCACGATGCCTGAACTATGGTGGGCACTTAATAAATGCTTGTTAACTGACTACTTCCTCTTTCCAAAGTAGATACAAACTACTGGTCTAGAGGACATGTCTTTCTTGCTCTGCCGATTGTCAAAGCAGGGCAGAAGGTGAGCAGGGGAGAAGAATAGGATGAGAGAAAGGCAAGAGCAGAGAATGAGAAGGGGCAGGAAAAGATTATGAATAAAAAAGGAGGGAGTAAGGATAGTGGGTACGGGGAAGAGGGAGTGGCATGTCAGGGTTAAAAAAAAAAAGAACTATTATTAGTTCCTTCCTTTTCCCCCAAGATATGCTGGCAGCCTCTTCTTCATCCATAATAATAATATAAAGAGCTTAAGGACATGGACTGGACCTATGAGAACTCTCAGGCAAAGAAACTCCTTTTACCAAATGCTGATCAAAACATTTGTCATTCATTCATTCAATAACTATGAAATCCCACTGTTTTATGATGAATGCTGGGGAAACATCAGGGACACAATGAAACCAGTTCATTTTAGGACCCATATTACCATGGTGTAAGTACTTTGATTCTTGAGTGAAATAGGTGCTGCTTGGGTGAGATGGGAGTTACCCAAAATCTATAGACTTAGGGCGGTAGATAGGTGGTGCAGTAGATAGAGCACCAGCCCTGAAGTCAGGAGGTTCAAATCTGGCCTCAGACCAAACACTTGACACTAGCTGTGTGACTCTGGGCAAGTCACTTAATCCCAATTGCCTAAAAAACAAAATCTATAGACTTAGAGCAGGAGTACTTAACTTGGGGTCCAGGGCAGTCTGTGGATAGATTTAAGATTTGGATGGGGAAAATATATTTGTCATATTTACTAATCTCAAAATGAAATTTAGCATTTCCCTCAATTTTTAGAAACATTATTCTGAGAAGGGGTCCAGAGGCATCACCAGACTGCCAAAGAATAACACAGAAAAGGATAAGAACTCTTGTCTTTGAAAGTTGCCTATAGCATCAAGAGATTAAGCAATTTGCCCAGAGTCACACAGCTCATATGTGTCAGCAGCAGGACTGTGTCTGGTTAAGGACACTTCTCTGTCCACTGTGTCACACTGATTCTCACAGTAATAACACAGATATATTAAATCCTCAGATAATCCCAAACTCTTTTTAGCCAATAATTCCATACATCTCCCCCCAAGAACACTGACCAGAGTTGCTAGTAAGTATCAAAATTCCTTTTTTTGTTGTTCTGAAATTGTTTTTTATGTTAAACAAAAATGTTTTTAAAGAGGCATGTATTGGGGGGAGGAATAGGTATAATGCTAAAAAGAAGCCAGGTAATGGATAAATCACCCCATTGATCATTAAGATCGCACAAAACTTTAGGGATGAATTAATACAACCTCGTAGCCAGTGCAAGGATCCATTCTACAGCATCCTTCTAAGAATGGACAGCATCTGTAAGTGACGAAGGGCTCATCCCTTAGCAAGGCAGCGCATTTCCATGTTTGGGTGGTCTTGATTAGAAAGGTCTTTCTTACAGTAAATCTGCCTCCTGCTAACTTCCACCCACTGGAAGTTCTGTGGCTACCCAACCTAAATCTAATCTCTCTTCCATGTAACAGTCAGTTCTTTAAGTGTCTAAGACCACTATCATCCTCCTCCTTAGGTTCTCTCTCAGCCATGTTAAACATCCCCAGTTGCTTGAAGCATTCACAATACAAACTTTCAACTTTCCAGCAACCCTCTTCTTACCACACTTCAGTTCAACACGGTTGTTCTTAAAATATGGCTGCCATAATGGAGTGTGATATTCCAGATGTGGTCTGACCAATATAGAATACAACAACAATATTAGTTTCTGGCATATGGAGGCTCTGCTTCTAATGATTCTCTTATTAACGTAGCCTAATACTGCATCAGAGTAGTTAGTGTTGTTGGGAGGGAGGGTTTGGTAGCCGGTTCTGTCTGTGGGCTCATGTTAAACTTGGAATCAACTAAAAGCTTTTTTTTTTCCCACATGAACATCTGTTAACGTTAATCCTGGTTACCCAAATCCAACATATATTGCTCTGCTGACGAAATCTAACTCTAGTATTCTACACACAGTTGGCTACCAATTCAGAAGTAAAGAATCTTCCTTAGGACAAACATACAACGAGACACACAATGAAGCCTTTCTTACCGGTTCAGAAATGCATTTCCAAAGCGACTAAGTTTTCGGAATGGCTTCTTGGGGTCCACAACTAATGCATTTCCAGGGGTGCTGCCTTCAGTTTCTCCATACATTACAGCAATAAAAGAATCTGTTGTGGGTTCTGGACCAATCTCATACCTGGAAAATCCTGTTCTAGTAAGTACCTAATAGGGAAAAGGAAGAGATAGGAAAAAAAAAAAAAGAGAGAAGATGAACTTGTGGCACAAAGCAAGAGGCCAAAAAGCTTCCTGGAATTAAGGATTCTGGTGCCTGAAGCAAATTCATTTTGTAGGACGGGGCACACAGAGGATAGTCTGCCATGGTTAGATGAACCAGGCATCTTCCTGGGGACAACGAGAACGGGAAGAGTGAGAGGGACAAATGGACCCTTGTGGCAGAGTCACCAGAAAACTAAGGAAGTACACCCTGCATGGTGATGCTCTGGGGGGATAATCAGAACCTGTCCATCCCATCCTGCTTACAATTCTGACCATTTTTCTGTTGTTTGCTGTTGTTCAGTCATCTCAGTCATGTCCAACTCTTCGTGACCCCACTTGTCATTTTCTTGGCAAAGATACTAGAGTGGTTTGCCATTTCCTTGTCTAGCTCATTTTACAGATGAGGAAACTGAGGCAAACTAAGTTACATGACTTGCCCAGGGTATGACCATTTTACAAAGAGGAAATGCCAGAAACAACCTTCCAAGAAAGGAAAATGTTTGATATTTCACCATCTTGCTACTGAAGAACCATCAGAGTTTAAAATCTCTCTATTTGGCTTGTATCCAACATCTGGGTAGGAATGGTCAGACTTTTGATAGAATTGCTTCTGATAGCATGTTCTTTTATAGCGGGGTATGCCACATTAGCAGGCACTTCTGTTGGCACATCAGGCTATAAACAGAAAGTGAAATTCATTCTGGGAAATGTACTGCTTCCTTATCACTGACAATAAATTACACCAGGGCTTCCTAATACTTTTCTACTTACTGGCCCACTTACATATTTCTTAATCGGTTGGGGTATCCCAGGAGGCAGTGGTAGCAGTAAAGGATATTTCCATCAAAAATTAAGTAGGAAGGGACAGGGAAAGGTTCAGATTAGATATCACAGATCACTATATCCAATAATAATAATAATTAATAACAGCAACAGTAACAGTAGCTCATATTTACATATTGCTTTACAGTTCTCAGACTCATACAATGGACAGAAATTCAGCCTTGGGGGCAGGCAGGTGGCTCAGTGGATAGAACACTGGCCCTAAAGTCAGGAGGACCTGAGTTCAAATCTTGCCTCAGACCAAACACTTGACGCTTACTAGCTGTGTGACCCTGGGCAAGTTGCTTAACCCCAATTGCCTAAAAAAAAAATAATGATAATAATAATAATAGAAAGTCAGCCTCAGAGTCAGAAACTTGCCTCTGACATACACTGGCTGTGTGACCCTGAGCAAGTTACTTAATCTCTCAGTGCGCTAGTCATTTAACTCTCTCAGACTAGAAATCATGTAGAAATTGCTGACTGGCACTGGTAGAGTTTCCTCATCTTCAGGTTCCCTGTGCCAATGTAATCACAGTCCCAGTCTCCATCTATTTACAGCTGACCGTGCACTTTTCTCATAACCATCCTGGAAGGTGGGTAGTCCAAGGATAACTATCTCCGTTTTGCAGCTCAGGACACTAAGGCTCAGAATGTAGGTGATTTGCTCAGGGTCATTCAAATTTTAAGTAATGCAGCTGGGACCTCAATCCTCATTCCTCTCATTGGACCACAAGTGCAATGAATGGTCTTTCCATCATACTACAGTGGCCAAAAAAAGCCTCATTGTAGTTTCCTACTGAGAAGGGTAAAGGGACATACAGTAATAGAATAAGAAACATAGGAATGGTTTCAGCCACATGACTGTTGCGCCCTGGTCACTGACTGCCTAGCAGGTTAAGACCTGCCCATTCTTGTGGACTGTCAGATACAGCTGATGTGTTGGTTTATTTTGCTGAACCAATTTTTTTCCTTTCTTAAAAAATGTTTCTTATAAGGGAAGTTTTGCTAGGGAGGGGAGAGGAAGCAAGAAGGGGCATATTTGGAAATTAATAGGATATAAAAATGAAAAATATTAAAAGAAAAGATGTACCTATTCTAATGACCTTCATTAAGTTGATTTTTCCCCAAAGTACAGTGTGTCCCAAAAGTCTTAGTGCTTTAGCAGCTTAAAGCTGCACTGAGACTTTTGGGACACATCTTGTATATATGGATATGTACATTTACACACACACACACACACACACACACACACACACACACAGGCCAGCCTCAGGGTAAGGAGGGAAAGAAAAACCTTGAAGACTGATTTTGTTCTCTCTTCCTTTCTGACATACTTTCTTCCCCACAAATAACAGCAGCTATGGGGGGGAGAAGAAAAAACCTCTTGGAATGTATTGCCTGTGGGATAAAACAGTGGAATGAAATTTAAAACCTCAAAGAAGAACTACACATCATTCCTTGCTGCCTTCACAAAGCCCCAATTACAGTTCAATCTCAATGCTATGAAACCCTCATTGTGTCTGGGTACATCTGGAAAAGAATGGGACTGTGGCTCAGAGGACAGTGGGCCAGGATCACCAGGTTATTTAGAAGGGGTGTTGAGAATTCATGCAGCACAGGCAGCTTGGTGGGCCATGGTGCACAGAGCACTGGGCCAGGAGCCAAGAACATTCCTCTTCCCGAGTTCAAATCCGACCTCAGACACTTACTAGCTGTGTGACCCTGGGCAAGTCATTAACCCCACTGCCTCAGTTTCCCCATCTGTAAAGTGAGCTGGAAAAGGAAACGGCAAACCACTCCAGTATCTCTGCCAAGAAAACCCCCAATGGGGTCATGAAGAGTAGGCTCAACCCCAACAAGCTCTAGGTGGCCTTACACTGGGCTGGCACCCAGAACACTGCTGACTTTATTTAAAGATTTCTGAGGAAGGAAATTATGCAACTTCACTTAGTCACACATTCTACTGTCAGACAATCATCTGAGGTAGAAATGCTTTTGTATCTAACGTAAGACCAGATGGACTTGACCCACCACCGTGGAGGAAGTCTGACAGACACCATCAGTGTGCCCTGTTTGTTGGAAAGGGTGGAGAGAGGATTCTTCTTCAAGCTGAGCAAAGTGACTTCTGAAGTCCATTCCAGCGCTGAGATTCTATGAATTCCTAGCTGGGATAGCCAGGCATAAATAGAATCTTCTTAAGCCAGGCTCCTGTATGCTGGGGACTCTACTGCATGGTCTTCTAACTAACCTAAATCAAAGTCCAATAAACCTCATTACTTTGGAATAAATGGGGTGTGGGTGTGTGCGGGGTGGGGATCAGACTAGAACAGTGGAAAATATGAATTATAGTTTTAAAATGAGATATTATGACTTTTGAGGACACAAAGTAACAAGAAGAGCTAAGATTTTTGTAAAGCCTCCCAGAACTGCTTTAATGAATAGATGCACTGTTTGTAAGTAATGCACAGACAGTATGTATGGAAATGAGTGCCACCAAAGTGAAAATGGCACGAAATGTACAAAAATCTTCAGTGGCTCCCAACTGCCTCTATAATAAAATACAACCTCCTCAGGGGCCTCTACCTCAAGGTCTCTATCATCTGGCTCGAACCTAACCTTTCCATCCTGATTTCAATTTAATTAAATTCAACACAGCATTTATAAAGCAACTGCTATATGTCATGCACTGGTGCTACGCCCTTTGGGTTACAAAGACAAAAAAACCCAAACATTCCCTGTTTTCATGCACTCTGCCCACCAGCCAAACTAGAATATTAGCTCTTCCCTCGACCTCCGCCTGTCCCTTTCTGCTTCCATGTATTTGTGCAGGCTATCCCCCACGCCCTGTTCATTAGCGCAGGTACCATCTCCTCCAAGAAGTATCTCTACTCCCCAGGTGAAAGTGATCTCTCCCGCATCAAAATTTCCTAGAGTCCACTCTCTGGATTTCTCCTTAGCTCTTATTACAGTCTACCACATACCACACTTATCTCTGAACGTGCCACACACACCCTATTAGACTGTAAGTTCTTCAAGATTGGCAGTTACATCATTTTTCATGAGTGCATAGCACAGTCCCTTCCACATTTGTTGTTTTGTTGAGTTGTTTTGCAGTTGTATCTGACTCTTCGTGATACCATTTGGGGTT
The DNA here is from genome assembly GCF_003287225.1 of Phascolarctos cinereus. Taxonomy (NCBI): domain Eukaryota; kingdom Metazoa; phylum Chordata; class Mammalia; order Diprotodontia; family Phascolarctidae; genus Phascolarctos; species Phascolarctos cinereus. The sequence goes on from NW_027555736.1 coordinate 186,817,415, forward strand.
TTCTTGCAGAGTGGTTTGTCACTGCTTTTTCCTGCTCATTTTACAGATGAAGAACTGAAAAAAAAAACAGGGTTAGGTGACTTGCCCAGGGTCACACAGCCAGTAAGTGTCTGAGATTATATTTGAACTCAGGAAGATGGGTCTTCTTGACTCCAGGCCTAGCACTCTATCCACTTTACCACCTAGCTGCCCCTCTCTCCCACAGAGTGGGCATTTAATTAATTTATGCTGAATTGAAAAGAAATAAAAATGTTGTCCCAGCAAAATGACTTTGTAAAAGTCAATTAAACCTATCTCCCAATGATGCTGTAATGGGGAAGAGCTAAGGAGACACCAATCCCACTTCCTCATTAAAAAGGTCTACCAATCAGGATTGTCTTACCCTCACATTTATAAATTGTTTTACTCCTGTCTCATACAAGCAGCTTAAAGTTAGAATTGGGGGCAGCCTCACTCCATCTGATTGATGCCTTGGGGTACCAATAAACTCCTTTTGTCTTAAGAAAAAGTCAATCAAGCTTTTCTTAAATGACTATAAAATGAGGGAATTAAATGCTATGATCTCTAAGGTGCCTTTTAAATTTAAAATAATTTGATGATTATCTATTTCACTTATGTTATTAATTTGCTTACTGAAATTCTATTTTTTAATAGATGGTAAAGAGGTAAACTTTATCACAACCCTTGTCGAAATGATAATTTCCAGGATCATTACAGTTTAGGGTATGTAGTTTACTTCAATAATCAATGGGTGGGTTGGTCATTAAAAGCACTTGAAGAGGGTAAGGAAGAGGGTCCTGAGATGTTGATGTGACAAAGTAATCCTAAGAAGGAAAAGTTATCACATACAGTCTCTGTGTAAGTCAGTTTTACTTTGAAGCTTTTTTTTTAATGACAAGATGAGGATTCCTTGGGGCAGGAAGGGTAATGGGACATGTTTGGGGTGTGAAAAACAAAAAACAGAGGGCACAAAATAAAGTCTTTTTTTTAAAGTCATTACAGTGCTGAAGTCTGGAATTTTGATCTATATCTTGACATTCAAACAGGTTTGAGCTGTACTAACTCTAAACTTTACAAGCAAGTTTCACTAGAATATAATTATTTTGCTTGAGAAGAACATAAATGCTAGATAGAACCCTGGACCAGGCTGTTATTTTGGGGCGGGGGGGGCTGTAGTAGGATTTTGTGTTTTTTTAAAATACATTTTGAAATTACTATCATGGGAAACTTTGGCTAATACTGAGAACACTAGTAGAATTGGCTTAATTAAGGATAGAGCGGAAAAATAAAACACGAACAATCAAGAATTCCTACATCCCCATGGGGGAAGGGCAGAGGAAGGGAGATATCTGCCAATCTAACAACTTGGTTTTTCATATAGTACTTGCTCATGAAGCCCGAGAACAGTCACAAAGAAATTTAATTTGAGGAACCAGAAAGTGTCTTGGCCTTGAAAAAGCCTTCCTGTTTGTGCGTGTAACTGCCTTCAAATAGCACTGGACCATGGTCACAGGAGATGCACAGATGGCCCCAACTCTAATGTTTGCATGCCATGATTAGGGCTCCCTTATTTTGTGAGGAGAGTCCCACTTTAGCACAGAATGCCATCCTTCCTCTTTGAACCTTCAGGTAGACACCAAATGTTCTAACCTGAGAATCTATTTAATATTTTCATGCAACTCTTCATATAGTTTCAGTGACCAATTCTGCTGCTGATGACTCCAGCCCTGATCCTTGTCTGAGTTTCATTCTTGTATTTCCAGTGGCTCAATGGTAATTTCCACCTTGAGGTCTCATCAACTCAAATTGAACATGTCAAAATCAAACTTACAATCTTTCTTCCCTGACTTCCCTATTTCTGTTAATTCAGTTCAACAAAAAGTATATCATGTGCCTACTATATGCTAGGCACAGAGGGATACAGAGAAGAAACAATGCCCCTGCCCTCTAGGGACTTACTCTTTCTCTAAGTCACAAAAGCTTGAAAGCACAAGGTTTTTGTGGACTCCTCCCTATTATCTGCTCTCTCTATCTAGTCATTAGGTTCTATTTCATCCTTCATAATCGCTTGATTCATCTTCTCCTTTCTATCGCTATGTGGTACCATTTTGGTTCAGGTCTTGATTATCTCATGCCTGGACAACTATAATGACCTCTTAGCTGATCTTCTGTTTGGTCTCTCCCCACTCTAATCTATCCTGAATGTTACTACCAGATTCATTTTCCTAAAGAACAGACTACATCATTCCCCTCCTACCAAAAAACCAACCAGCCAACCCTTTCATGGGCCCGAAAATTCTTCAGCCTGGTGTTTATGGCTCTTCCCAAGCTGGCCCATGTCGATCCTTGTGACCTAAGCTCCCTGCCTTCTGCTCTCATCAAATTTGTTTCCTACTCTCTCCCTACCCATCTAAGCACAGCACATTTTCTTTCTTTTTTTTTTTAAGGTAATTGGGGTTAAGTGACTTGCCTAGGGTCACACAGCTAGTAAGTGTCAAGTGTTTCGTCTGAGACCAGATTGGAATTCAGGTCCTCCTGACTTCAGGGCCAGTACTCTATCCACTGCGCCACCTAGCTGCCCCCCCCCCACATCACATTTTCCATCCTTGCTATTCTCTGTATGAAAATGTTCTCTGTCAATGTCCTGGCTACTGAAATTCTACCCATAAAGCCTGATTCAAATGCTACTTTCTCCATATAGCCTTTCATGATTGTTTCAGTTAAAAACGATCTCTCCCCTCTCAGAGGTTAAGTCACTTGACCAAGGTTACACAGGTAAAAGAAAATAGTAGAATCAGTTCAGTAACCCATGGTTCTCTGTCTTCAAATCCAATATTCTTTCTACTTTTCCATGTTGACTCCCCATGTGCTGGGAGCCATCTTGCATCACCCCCACATACCTGATCACAGGGGTAATGATGGGCATGAAGCTAGTGGTGCTATAAAGCTGTGGTGGCTACTCAAGCCATCAATGACCCAGCACAAGAGGCTTTCTTGATTGCCATTCAGGAAGAATTCATGGGACACTGTTATGTTTCAAGGTCATCTCCAATCCTTTTTTGGCCTCATCATTATAGTTTAAGTCTTCCCCCTTCCCCTTTTAACTACTCACCTTTATTTTTCCTCCCATTAGCTAACTTTTGAAGATACCTCCTACCCTTCATTTTTCAACTTTACATAGTGACAAATACTTTCATCAAAATATTAATAAAAACTAACACATAGCACTTTAAAGTTCCAAGCTGTTTCCTTTACATTAAATCCTATGAGGTATCTGATGCAAGCCTACGTCCTCACAGATAAGAAAACTCTGGCTCAGAGGGGTAGACTTGACCATGATCACATATCTAGGAAGTGTCCCAGATGGGAATTCAAACTCAGGTCTCCTGATTCCAAGGGCAGACCTCTATCCACTAGATGCAGGGTACTTCTTTCATTTATTTTCTGTTCTTTTTTCAGCCTTTCCTGAGTTGATAGCACTTGTAAAAGAGATGTCTTAGTAAACGTCACTTTCAGAGTAGCAGAACCAGGACTACTGTTAACAACTCCACAAGGTTTTAGTTGCTGATGTTTTTGTCTTAAATCTGCTTTGCCTCTCAAAAAAACAAGCACATAATCGCAACTCAAGAAAACCAAAGGACTTTTAAGACAAGGAAGAACTAAAACCTGCCAACCACTCAGCTATAGAGAAAACACAGATGACTTTTTGTTTGTCTCCCAGGCTCTTCCAAAGCTGCAAACTCTAAGTCTGAGGGGTCTCTATGACTTTGCCTGCCACAAGGGTTCAAAGAAACATGATGTTACAGGAAGGCTAAGGAATTTCATCTCATATTCTGCAGATGCATCAATTTACTCATATATATGCATGTTGAGTTGAAGCTTCTGCTCCTTGGTCCTGATTTCTAGCTGAGAGAACCTAGGTTCTCAGAGGCAGCTTTCAATTCTAGCAATGACCTGAAGTCTAGCTATCAACATAAAAGTTACAAATCTGAGTCCTAAGTTAGGACTAGGGAATAGGTTCCTGGTTCAGTGCCTCAGTCTTGTAGAACTCTGACACCAGCCTAGCCTGAGTGGCCCCAATCTAGTGACACTAGACTCAACGAATAATTCTGAAGTAAAGAGACATACGGATGGTTTCTTTCTTGTTTTAGAACTAGTTCTTTCACTTTAGAAAGGCTGTAAAAATGTTTTGCTCTATGGTAAAAAACAGCAACAACAACAAAACAAACCTGCTATTTGTTCAATGAGTTTTGTTTCTCATTTTCTCTCAAACATGGGCAGAGGGAAAGAAAAGAATCTCAGTTCAATGTACCTCATCCACTTCGAAAATTGCAATCTCCTTTAAGCCACTGAAAAAGTAAAGAGTTCTATCAGTTGTCAGCACTTAAATAGTTTCCATGTTGCCCTAAGGAGTTTGCTACATAAATTCTTCCCTTTTTAGTTTTCCCTTCAGCTAAGTCAGGTAAGATATTACCATGAAGAATGCTGGCTTGAATAAATTCAGAGGTCAATTACATGTTTAAAATTATCCAGAAAAGGAAAATACACTGGTCAAGTGGCCAGGCACCAGCAATCTGAAAACATGTGTCTCTGTGCATTTTAGGGTCCTCACCTCTCTGGCAGGAGGTGAGGGGCATGTTTCATTTTCATTCTTTTGGCCATGTGGGTTATCATTGCATTGATCAGAGTTCTAAAGTTTTTTCAGAGTTGCTTTTCTTTATATCATTATCACTGCATATGCTGTTCTCCCAGTCCTGCTCACTTTGTTCTTTATCAGTTCATTAAGGTCTTCCCATTTCCCCCCCTGTACATTCCATCATTTCTCATGGTGTGACAATATTCCATTATATTCATATGCCATTCCCCAATAGGACAGCGTCTTAGTTTCTAGTTTTTGGCTACCATGGAAAGAGATACATGTATCTATTCTACATTATACCTATAGGTCCTTTTGCTCTTTCTTTGATTTCTTTAGGGTATAGGCCTAGAAATGGAATAGCGTGGCCAAAAAGTATGCAGTTTGGTAACTTTCTGGGCATAGTTCCAAATTGCTTTCTAGAATGGATCCATTCACAGTTCCATCAAGAGTGCACCAGAGTCCCCACTTTTCCACAGCCCCTTCAACATTTGTCATTTTCCTCTTCTGTTTTCTTTGCCAGTCTGATAGTAAACCTTCCTCTTCTCATCTGTGAAACTGGGATAGAGTCTTGATCTGTGATTTCTTTGCTGTAGGGAATACCCAAGTGAGGAAACTCCTTATACCAATGCAAGTATGTACTTTCTCTGTAACTTAAGGCTTAGAGAGTTGCTTAGAGCACTAAGATGTACAGTCTAACCCCTTCATTTTACAGATAAGGAAATCAAGGCACAGAGAGGTTAAGTGATTTGCTAAGGTCACGCAAGTGAGTGACGCAGTGAGAATTAAAGCTCATGTCTCCTGACTCCAAATCCAGTGATCACACTTTTGACCCTACTGAACTCTCATTTATTATGCTTTTCTAAGCACTTTAAAAATATTATCTCATTTGATTCTTACAATAACCTTGGGAGGTAGGTGCTATTATCAGCACCTGATTTTACAGTGAAGGAAACTGAGGCAGACAGAGGTTAAATGACTTGACCAGACTCACCTTCCTGAATTCAAATCCGGCCTCAGACATCTACTAGCTGTGTGGCTGTGGACAAGTCACTTAACCCTGTCTGCCTCAGTTTCCTCATCTGTAAAATGAGCTGGAGAAGGAAATGCCAAACCCCTCCAGTATCTTTGCCAAGAAAACCCTAAATGAGGTCATGAAGAGTCAGACAGGACTGAACAACAACTTCTTTAATAAACTCTGTTAATGAAAACTGTTTCCCTCCAAATGACAAAGATAAAAGCAGGAAGGATACCTCCAAAATGATGACACATCAACATTTAAACCAACTGCATTTCCACTGAAACTCATTCATCACTTTTTAGTGCGTTTCTTCTTCATTTCTTATTTCTTACTTGGACTGCAGCTGACTAAGAATGCAACATGTCATCTTCAAGTTTTTAAAGCTTCAGGTCAGTGTTTAATAAGTGATTAATAAGAGCACACACAAGTCACAATGACAAAAACAAACCGGTATAACAACACCAGCTCCTCTGAACAAGTAACATCTGGAGTTCTATAATTATATAATATGCACTTACACTGTGCCTTTTATCTATAGATGTCATGGAATTCCCATCACCCACCTAGGTGCTTGTCACTTCTCATATGGTTTTATTACTTGTAAATTTGAAAGATGTCTGACGTAACTGAATCTTCAAATGTAAAATTTATTTGCTACCTTTCAGGCTTAGATTTCTGGTAGAGAACATAATAAATAAATTTAAAAACAGATTTAGAAGTACCCCTTCTAGCCCCCTCCAAAAAAAAATCACGTACATTGCTCATTCGTGTCCTCCTACAAAGCCTAATGGGACAAATTGGTTGTCCAGAAATACTCTTTCCAGAGGACTTCTGAGTTGAAAGGGGTCATTAGGGGCCATCTAATTTAACCCACAGCTGAACAAAAATCACCTCTCTAGCACCCCCATCCAGGGGTGATCCAACCTTTGCTTGAAGACCTGTGACAAGGAGGCCCTTGTTACTTCTGCAAGTAGTCTGTTCCACTTTGGCAGTGTCAACGGTTAGAGAATTTTTCCTTATGTGGAACAAAAATCTGTTCCTCGAGCCTCTACACATTGCTTCTGATTCTGCCCTCTTGTGCCAATGAGAACACAGCTAAGCCTTCTACCCACATGGCAGTTTTTTAAATAGTTAAAGGTAACCACCATGTCTCCTCAGTTCAGCTCCCTTCTTTCCATTCCCCTACCCCCACACAGTCTTGCTTTCCCCAGGCTAAACATCCCTAGGTCCTTCAATTGAGCCCTGTAATTAATAATAATTATTTATTTATATTTATATAGCATTTACCCTCAACCAACCAACCCTAGGAGGCAGTGCCCTTATTATCCCCATTTTAAAGACAAGGAAACTGAGGCTGAGAGAAGTTAAGTGACTCGTCCAGAATCACACAGCTAGTTAAGTGCCTGAGGTAGGGTTCAAACTCAGGTCTTCCTGTATTCAGGCTCTAGCCTAGCTGCCTGCATGTATGGCATGAAGATCCCCAGGACCTTCACCACCCTGGTTGATCTCCTCTGGACCCCCTTCAGTTTATCAATGTGTTTCTTAGAACACACAATTTGAATTCTAATTTCATTAACAGATCTTGTTTATGCTACAGGCATAAATACACTAATATAGTCTTAAGATTTACAAAGCACTTTCCTTACAAAAACCCTGTGAGGTAGGTAGTGTGGGTATTCTTATCCCCATTTTACAGATGGAGAAGAAGCAGGGAGTAGTGGAGAGACAACTGGCCTTCAAGTCAGGAAAACTTGGTCTTAAGTCTGGCCTCTGACCCTGGCTTTGTGACCTTAGACAAGTCACTTTACCTCAGTGCTCTAGGCAAATCTCTAAGCCTACAAAAGTGCTGACCTGCATTGATGGTGAGTGTTCCTCACCAAGGACACCCTACACTACCTGGTCTAGCCCAAATCAAAAATACTGTGTATATGTATGCACATGAGGGGGCGGCTAGGACCTTGGAGTCAGGAGGACCCGAGTTCAAATTTGACCTCAGACACCTGACACTTACTAGCTGTGTGGCCCTGAGTAAATCACTTAAATCTGATTGCGTCACCAAAGGGGGAAAAAAACACATGAATATCCACTCACACACAAATATACATCCTTTCATTCAACACACAAATGTCCTATAATGACAACTACATTTTCCTACATGTATAGGAACTATTCAGGCTACTTGGGCAGAAAAAAAGAGGTTACTGTCTAATAGAGATGACATACTGCTAAATAGGACTTACTCTCAAATCCCTGTAGACTTTGTATCATTTATGAAGTGGTTTCTAAACCTTTTTTTTGTCCTAGGAAAACTGGGACCAACGTAAAAATATTCAATAACTATGTTTCAAGACAAACGCTGAAGAGCAAAAGAAAACAAATCTTTTCAAGATGTGAAGAAGCTAGTTATGTTGAAGTATTCATTTCATAGTAAAATAACTACCTCAAAATCAAAAAGGAAAATTATTTCACATGAAAACTTGAAAACATCTGTAGTTTCCTTAGAAGCGGTTGTTGACTTGAATCATAGGGTCCATGTAACTGCTTGCTTTTAGTAACAGTGTAAGCATTAGAAATGTTTTCAGTTGTCAGGGATGAAGAAGAAACTTCCCAGCCAAGGAAATGGAAACTGGAATGAAATATTGCCTTTTACCACAACAGAGAGCAAAGCTGGCATGGTTATTCTCACTACCTTGTCTTAAACTCCAGATCATCCCCGAAATAAATGAGTAGAAACAAGGACTGGATAGAGCCTTGGACTTGAGGTTAGGAAGACATGCGTTTGAATCCTACCTGTTTCTTAACTAGCTGTGTGGCCCTAGATAAATCATTTACCTCTCTAGGTCTCAGTTTCTACATCCATAAAGTGGAAATAATAACACCAGTAGTACAAATCTTGAAAGGTAGCATGGCTTAGTGGATAGGGTTGGACATGTGGTCAGGATGACCTGGGTTCAGAGCCCCGCTCTGCCTCTGACCCATCCTAGCTGTGTGATCACAAACAAGTCACACCTTATGAAGATGCTCAGATGAGATAATCTACATACAACTCTTTTAAATCTTAATGCTCTATATGAAATATCAGTTATAATTATTATTATTAATTGTAGTTCCTGAGAGCAGGTGAGCTTAAGGGAGCTAAATTGTTGTTACTATGGAATGTGGTGATAGAAATATTCTGAGTTATCAAAGACATACAAAGGTTAATCGGAAGACCCAAGTTCAGATCTTGCCTCCACTACTATTTGGGTGAGAAACTTATCCTCTCTAGAACTTAAGTATCCTCTGTAAAATGAGGGGGTTAGATTATATGACTCCAGGCCTAAATTCTAAGATCCAGAATCCTATGTCCAGTAGAGATAAGACCTCCTAGTCTACTCCCCTTCCTCTCACCTTCATACTAACATACCAAATATCCCTAAAACCCTTATGCTGCCTATGCCAATCTCCCAAGTGTCCCTTGTTCTTCTCCCACTAAATCATGGAGCTATTTCTGTTCTGTTTCATCCCTTCTATTCAGCTCTGTCGGGGCAAGCTTTCTGCCAAGTCGGGCTACAGAACCCTGGGAATAGTGATAGAAACAACATGGGAACAGAAGGCAGCAGTTACCAGGACATTTTTTTGCTGGCCTGGTGATGAGTAAGCAGGTGATGACCATCTTCCTTAGGGCTGTTGGGATGACTCCCAGTTACACCTTAAGATGAAAGCAGTAAAGGGCACTAAACTTAGAATAGGTTCTGTGTAGGGAGCCCGAATTTACAAAGAGCATGTAAGGGAGGGGAGGGCAGCGGAGAGGAAAAGAGGAAGTCCTGGGTAGTGTAGGCAGGCAGTAGAGGGAGAGAGTTCAGATAGGGCAGGAGATCTAAGGTCCATGGACTTGTGTGTGCGAATAGATTTAGATACAGATAGATTGTATTCCAACATAATTGGTTTTCCTTTGTAATCTTGTGCATTTAGTTACGCATTATTCTCAGAGTTTGTTTATGGGCTAATCTGCCATAACAAAAAAGGTTAAGAAACTCCTGAAAGAAGAGAAAAGAAAAGGATTAGAGGGAGAGGATTGGAATAAGGAGAAAAGGCATTAGAGGATCCCCAGGGAGGTGAGACTAAGGCAGGACACGAGAAATGGTAAGTGTTACTAATTCCAGAAATTAATTAGCCGGACTGCACAGGCAAGGCTGGAAGCTCGGGGGAGGGGAGGGGGCTTTGGGGACGAGCGACTGTCAAGCCAACGAGGACGACGGTCGTGCGGAGGTCAGTTACCGGATGAAGGTGGTCTTGCCCGTGCTGTACTGGCCCACGAGCAGCACCATGGGCTTGTTGTCGAAGTCGGCGTCCTCCAGCGCGGGCGAGTGGAACTCATGGAAGCGGTACGCCTCCTCCAGCGGCAGCACCTTGCGCAGGTAGAGCGAGCGCAGGCCGCCCGTCACCGTCTGCACCGCGTCCGCCCCGCCGGGCCGCTCCCGCCCGCCCGCCTGTCGCCCCATCCAGCTGAACATCCTGCTGCCGCGCGCCCGACTCGGTCCCGGCCCCGCCCTACCTTCGCTCTAGACCCCGACCCCTCCGCGAAGCGCTGCGTGGCCCCGACAGCTGGATGGAGCGAATGAGCCACGGGGCGCCCGCGCGCCGCCACCGCCCCAAGCCCGGTCCCCGCCCCCCCGAGGCCCCGTCCAATCGCCCTGAGCTGCGTCATGATTCGCCTTCTCCGTTCAGAAGGTTCCCCCTGGGCTCCTTCCCGGTTGGGTGTTTTCCAGGCCACCAGCCTATGGAGAGGAGCTTCCTCATGAGTTATTAATGAGGGAGCCGGGCATCCCGCTTTCCCAGTGGCTCTGGGACTGGGCTTTGCTAAGTCACCCACTCTTTGACTCTCCCCCCTGGCCTCATAGCATTTGCTTCCGTGTGTGACTAAGTCACAGAATCTGTAGGCTCACTTTTACATAGCCTGTTACAAACCACTGTAGGTATATTTGATTCTCACGATCTCAGGGAGAGTACAAGTCACATCACTTCATCCCAAAGTGGCCCATTTACGTTCCTCATATATAAGAACGACAACACACACATACACACATGTATATAAACTGTATGTGTATATGTATATGTACTGTGTGTACATCACACACACAACTAGTTCTCGGTTTGCCTTTTATTTTTCCTTATATCCGCAGTGCTTAGAACAGTGCTTGGCACAAAAGAGGTGCTAATTGACTGACTTTCTGTGACTTATATTTAACTAAATTCTCTCATTATCTTCTAATTCCTTCTTGCTTGGACCGCTGTGGTGGTAGAAAATTGGTCATTGTCTTCATCATGACCTTTTTCATTGACATAGAATTGAATTTTTTCTAGTAAAAAACAAAAAACCTATCAAATATACATGCAAACACATAGAGTTTTGTAATTTGTAAAGTGCTTTACATATAACATCCCATTTGATCTCTGACTTCTAGTAAAAAGAAAAACAAAAACCACCAACCTATCATATTCATATATAATATATATATACATTCATATATTATATATATGCATGCATGTATGTATATATTAGGGTTTGCAAAGCACTTTACATTTGATCTCACTGATACATTATCTCAAGAATACCAGATGTTTCCTCTCCATTTCAGTGTCTTTGACATTTCCCAAGCCTGAAATGCGCTCTCCTCATCTCTACCCCTTAGAATACCTATTATCTTTCAAAGCTCAGCTCAAACCATCTCCTTCTTAAGAGGCCTTTCCTCTTGTCCCCATCTGTTAGTACCTCTCCTTTATTTAGTTAGTTATTTAGTTAGTACCTCTCCTTTATTTAGTTCTATGCATACATGTAATTTTCCTCACAGAAGGTAAGTTCCTTGAGGGCACGGACAAAATTTTGTTCTTTGTATTCCCAGAGCCTAACATAATGTTTAGCCCATGGTGGGAACTTACAAGTTGCTTGTGATTAGTGCCCCTCTTTTCTCATCTATAAAATAAAAGGGGCAGGACTAGATTACCTGTATGATGCCTTGCAGCTCTGAAATCTATAGAAGTCTTATTATGCCATTTTACAGATCAGGAAACTGAGGCTCAGTGGGTATTGACTAATGTTACACCAACTAGTAAGTGGCAGAGCCAAGTCTCAAACCCCAGTCTTCTCAAGGGGTCAATATAGTGCTTCGCGCAACACAACATAGAACAAATCCCAAGAGACGATTCCTCTGCCTCTGGAACCCTTGATTGTCCAAGGCATATGGTGGTTGGTCAATCTCTATGTTCCACTTGACTTTCAGTCAAGTTTTTCCTTTTTGTAGGTCATGTGGTCCAGTCTTCTGCCTTCAGGCAGGTAAGGTATTATTATTATTATTCTCATTTCACATATGAAAAAACCAAGGCCCAGAGATCTTTTTTTTAGAAGATTAAAAAAGTTTTATTCATATTTCATTTTTACAATACATTTAAATTATTCCCACTTTGTGAAAGGTTTTTTATAGCAAAACAGTGAAGTAAAATGAATAATACGGTGATGTTATCTGAAATTGCAATTAACACTTCTCAACATTCCCCATCACTATTTTCAAAAATTAAGAGAAATCAATTTTCTCACTCTTATCCCCCATTGCATCAGAGAAAAAAATTTGTTGTAACAAATATGCATAATAAAATTCTAATTCCCACAATGGTTGAATAAAAAAAAATATGTCTCATTCTATACCCTATCACATTTCTGCAATGAATAGCTTATTTCAACACCAATACTCTGGAATCAGGTAGTCATTTTATTGACCATAGTTCATTCAGGTTTCAAAGTTGAGCTTTTTTTTTGGGGGGGGGTGAGGTGACCGGGGGTTAAGTGACTTGCCCAGGGTCACACAGCTAGTAAGTTTCAAGTGTCTGAGGCCGGATTTGAACTCAGGTCCTAGCTGCCCCCCACTTTTTTTTTTACAATGTTCTTATTGTATAAATTCTTTCCTTGGTTCCATTCATTTCATTTTTAATCAGTTTATAAGAATCTTCAAAATTGTTCAGTTTTATAATGTTGATGATAGGGAATAAACTTTCTCTGGTTCTGCTTACTTCACTCTGCCTTGGTTCAAGCAAGTCTTTCATTTAAAAGAAATTCCATTAAAATTTTATTGATGTTTTCTGTTTCTTACATAACCGTAGTATCCCACGTGTAGTTCTCTCCCCCGCTCCCTTACCGCTTCCCCAGAGCCATCCCATAAAACAAATAGTGGTTTGTTTGGTTTTTAGAGAGAAAAAAATCAGCAGAATTAGTCAATAGATTGAGAAAGCCCCAAAACATGTGTAGTGTGTAACATCGTGGACTTCTTACTGCCATCAAGTTGTAGGTTAGGGGTATCTTTTCATGTCTCATTTGGGTCACACTTGATCTTTATAATTTTGTTATGTTTACTTTTGATTCTTTGGTGGGTCATTGTTCTTTCTACCCATGTCTTTTGGAAATCAATTTCCTCATTCTTGAATTTTCTAAACTCACATAATTTAATGAGCATATTCTGTCTTTCATCTGTGGACTATCAATATATCTTATGCTGACCTCCCTCTAGTACGAAGTTCATTGCCTGAATATTACAAAATAAGGCAAATTTCTCCCTGCTCCCAAAATGAAGTACATCACAACATAGGAACAAAAAAAATCATATGTGGGGTTTGGGGACTGGGATTTCCATCTGGAGGAAGTATCAGGAAGTGTCTTAAAGTAAGTGTTATCCTCATTATCATCATTATCATGCTCTGTGGTTTCTTCACTGTCATCTGATATTGGGTCAATAGTTAGAATATTTTCATTCTTGGAGTAGAGGCCAATGGAAAATAGAGGCCAGAGAGGCTCTAAAAAGGAGCTAGTGGATGTATAGATGTGGCATCTACTGTCTGCATCATATAACACTATGTCTCCTGCCTCATAATCCAAAAAGATTCCTACTTTGTTGAGTTTTCCTCTTAAGGGAATTCTGATCCTAGGTGTGGTACGGACTATATAGTTATTTTGTCTTGAACTCAAAAGCCAGTATCCAGTAGAAGATAGTGAAACCTCTCCAATTCTTTTTGCAGAGTTCTTACAAAGACCAACATCCCAAGCAGAACTGTTTCCCAACTGTCACCTCCCAATAATGTCTTCCAGAAAGGCCCAGAGATCTTAAGACTTACCTAATATCAGATAACTGTTCAATGACAGGAGGGAGATTAGAGTCCAAGTTTGTTGTTTCCTAATAAAATGTCCCTTCCGCTATATTATTTTGCTAGGGTTTTTCACTGACCATCCCCTCTGTCTGTAACTGCCTCCTCATGTCTTCCTCCTAGCTTCCTTAGCTTTCTTCAGGTCTCAGCTGTAGCTTCTCAGCTTCTTCTGCAAGAAGCCTTTCCGGAGTTCCCTTAACGCTAATGCCATCCCTCTGTTGATTGTCTCCAATGTATCCTGCATATATCTTGTTTGTACTTAGTTGAGTTCAGGGACTATCTTTCATCTTTCCTTGTATCCTCGGTGCTTAGAACAGTGCTTGTCACAAAATGGGCACTAATTAAATGCTAATTGACTGCTTGTTGACTAACTTTCTGTGATTTATATTAAACTAAATTCTTTCACATGAGCAGCTAGGTAGCACACTGGATAGAGCACTGGGCATGGAGTCAGGAAGACCTGAGTTCAAATCCAGCCTCAGACTCTTAGTAAATGTGTGAGCCTGGACAATTCACTTAATCCTGTTTACCTCAGGGTCCTCATCTGTAAAATGAGCTAGAGAAGGAAATGGCAAAACGCTCCAGTAACTTTGCCAAGAAAACCCAAATGGGGTCACAAAGAGTCAGACATGACTGAAAACGACTTAACACAAAATTTTCTCTCTGTCATCTAATTTTTTCTTGCTTGGACCTCTATGATAATGGGAAATTGTTCACTGTTTTCATTATAACCATTTATACTGACACAGAATTGACAGGTGCTGGGTAGACTCCTCTTTTCTAGCTTAAAAACAACAGTAATCTATCCTATACTTATTACAGATGTCAAAAGAAGAACTTTTTTTCTAGTTTTATATTTCAAACTTTACGCCAAATAAAATGGACATTTCCAAATACATAGTATAACAAAAAAAGAGAACTGAAGATAGAATGAAGGTCTCTATCATGTACCATTTGCTTCTCTTTTAAAATATGTAGTAAGTTCAAAAATGAGGAACTTTCAACATTCATCTTGATATTCTGTGCCGAGGTCCAAAACCCCCAACCATTTTGATTTCTTGTTTGTCATACCAGCTCCCACAGTGGGGAGCTTGTTTCTTGTTTCATTCTCATTTGAGTTGGAGAATGTTTGGCCATTATTCTCAAGATAACAATTTTCTGTCTATTGGAAGACAACTAGCAAATGCCTCTTCCCTTTTCCAAGCTAAACTACTCCAACCTCATTCAAATTCCACTAAAGCCCTAATTTTTCAGGTAAAGAACCTATGACGATCAATTTCAGGGAAGTAACCAAAGTCTTTTGTCATATCAGAATTTTGTTGTATTTAATATTATGAACTAGGATAACATGTTCACCTAAGAGGTCTGCCAACGTAAGGAAATATTCCCTACACAAAGTCCAAATAAAAGAAGTTTTCCCTATTTATGAGGAGGTTTTCCAAATGTTCTTATTTACATTAGACATTGTGCTTTTAAAATAGTTTATTATTTGACTAACATGGAAATGTTTTACATGATTGCAAAAGTATAACCTATTTCTGATTGCTTACTGGCTCAAGGAGGAGGGAAGAAGGAGGGAGGAAGGGACAGAACTTGGAACTCAAAACTTTAAAAAAACCCAAATGTTAAAAAAAAAGTTTTAAAATGTAATTGGGGGGAAATAAAATATTACATATTTTAAAAAGTTTATTATTTTTATTTTTCAAGTAATATGTCTTTTTAAATTAATCTGTTCACTCCCATCCCCAAAACTTGAGCAAATTTTTTATCTCAATACATAGCTACAAAGGCTTACAAAACGAACCCTCACATTGTGAAGTCTAAAAATGTACATCTCTGCATTATAAGTTCATCACCTGTCAGAAGGTGAGTGTCCTTCCTGTTTCATCATCATTCTTTTGGACTTACATTTTGTCATGACATGGATCAGCAAAGTTGTTTCTCTCCATTATAGAGGAAGAAAGGAAATAAGCATTTATTAAGTGCTGACTATTTGTTAGGCACTATGCTAAGCCCTGGGGATACAAACAAAAAAAAGGCTGTCCCTGCCCTCAAGAAGCTTATGTTCTAATGGGAAAAGAAAACACACAAAAGGGAGCTAAAACCTGGGGCTGGTACCAGCTGTGGGGTGTGATTTTTAAAGTCCAGAGAATGTTAGAAAAAAAGGCTAGGAGGGGTATGAAGGGAGGCCAGCCTGGGCCCCTCTACAAAATGGAAATCCAGGAGTAACTCACCAATAGGAAAAGACCTTGAGGAGGGATATTCCTTGGTGAAGTGGACCTTAGACATGGTAGGCTGTTCCAGAGCCAGGAGGCCCCGGGTACAGAGGGAAGTTCCAGGATGAGCCAGTAGTAGATGGGGAATAGTTTTAAAGTATAGAGAAAGTCAGGAAAGAAACAAGGCCAGGAAAGGAATGAAGGTAGGTGGGCTTTGGCCTCTCCACAAAATGGAGGCTACAGAAGAATTGTTATCATGGTATAAATTGTTCTCCTAGTTCTCACTTTTCTCTGTATCAGTTCACAGGTCTTCCCAGGTGCCTCTGATATTGTCCATTTCATAATTTCTTATGGCATAATAACATTCTATTATATTCATATACTACAGTTTGTTTAGCCTTTCCCCAATAGGAAGATACCACCCTAGTTTCCAATTTAGGGCTACTATGAAATGACTTGCTGTATTTCTGAACATATAGATCCTTTTCCTCTTTCTTCAATTTCTTGGGTATATCTAAGTCAAAGGGTATTCACAGTTTGGTAACTTGCTGGGCATAGTTCTGGATTGCTTTTCAGAATGTCTGGAAAATGTATGTTTCCCCACAGCACCCTCAACATTTGTCATTTTGCCATCCTTGCCCTGATAGATATGAAGTGGAATCTCAGAGTTGCTTTCATAGCATTTCTCTAATTATTAGTGGTACAGAGGATTTTCCCAGGTGATTGTTGATGCCTTGAATTTCTTTCTTTGATAAGTGCCTGTTTATATGCTTTGGCCATTTATCTATTGGAGAATAGCTATTGTGCAGGTATATATGTATTCACATACATATGTATATATGCAAACCTATGGACCTAGATATATGCAAATGCATGTGTATAGATATGCAAACATATGTAGATGTAGACGTATGTGTGTATATATGTATATATATTTACACACACATACACACACACACACACACACACACACACACACATATATATATATATATATATATATATATATTTCCTGTACCTGGTACCTTCCCTACCCTCATCTCTAACTTTTTAGCTCCCTTTCGTGTATTTTCTTCCCCCATTAGAACATAAGCATCTTAAGAGCAGGGATATAGATGTGTAGGTATATGCATTCATACATATACATATAATTTTTTTTGGTGATGAAAGTACTAGCACCTGTGAGAATTAGTAAAGTCCTCATGTGGAAAATGGTGCTGGGATGAATCTTGAAGGAAACAAGGAATTCTAAGAGGTAGGAAGAACATATTCCAGGCATGGAGGAAGTGTTGTTGAGTCATATTCAACTTTTTGTGACTCCATGGACTTGTCCATGGGGTTTTATTGGAAAAGACACTGGAGTAGTTTGCCTTTTCCTTTTCCAGGGTGTCCCCATTTTACAGATGAGGAGCTGAGGCAAAGAGGGTTAACTTGCCCAGTGTCACACAGCTAGTAAGTGTCTGAGGCTGCATTTGAGCTCAGATCTTCCCGACTCCAGGAGGTGTTCTATCCACTGTGCCATCTAGCTGCCTCGTGGGGATAGCCAGTATAAATGCAGGGGAAGAGAAGAAGCAGCATGTGTGTGGAATAGCAAGAAGGTAGGTTTATGACTAGGTTGTAAAGGGCTTTAAAAGCCAAATGGAGGAGTTAATGTTTGATCCTGGAGGCCATTAGAATCTTTTGAGCAGGGGGGTGACATGCTTAGACCTGTGCTTGAGGACAGATCTCTGGCAGTCATGTCTAAGGGGAGACTTAAGAAAGGGAGACCAGTAAGAAGCTATTGCAAATGTCCAGGCAAGAAAGTGATAAGAGCTTGAACTAGGATGCTGGCCATGGGAGTAGAGAGCAACAGACAGATGCTGGGAGATAGGAATGACAAGATTGGATGACAGAGTGGATAGAAGGGTTGTTATTCAGTCATGTCTGAGCCCTTGTGACCCTATTCGGGGTTTTCTTGGCAAAGATAATGGAGTGGTTTGCCATTTCCTTCTCCAGTGGATTCATTTTGTCAGGCAACCAGAGGTTAAGTGACTTGCCCAGGGTCACACAACTAGGAAGTGTTTGAGGCTGCATTTGAGCTCGGGTCTTCCTGACTCCAGGCCCAGTGCTCTAACCCCTGAACCACCAGCTGCCTCAAAGATACAAAGGTAAGAGAGAATAAAGAATCAAGGATGACTATGAGGTTGCAAACCTGAGCCACAGGAAGGATGCTATCTCCTTGACCGAAATAAAGAAGTTCAGAAGAGTGATAGGGGAAATAATGAGTTCAGTCTTAGATGTGTTAAGTTGGAGATGCATCAAGGACATCCAGTCTGAAATGTCCAGTAGATAGGTAGGGATTCAGGACTAGAGTTCAAGAGAGAGAACAGGCCTACAAGACAGTGAGGTGGCACAGGGGACAGAATGCTAGACTTGGAATCAGAGAGACTCAAGTTTAAAGACTGCTTCAGACACGGTGTGACCCTGGGCAAGTCAATTAACCTCTATCTGACTCAGTTTCCTCATCTGTAAAATGGGGATAATAATAGCTACTTCTTCAAAAAGCAGTTTTTGTATTTGATTTCTTCAAATATAGCTCTGAAAAACAGGCTTTTAAAAAGCCCATTGTGTTTTGTTTTTGCTAGGCAATGGGGTTAAGTGACTTGCCTAGTGTCAACACAGCTACTAAGTGTTATGTGTCTGAGACTGGATTTGAAACTCAGGTCCTCCTGAACTCAGAGCCGGTGCTCTATCCACTGTGCCCCCTAGCTGCCCCTACCCATTGTGTTTTAAATAGAGATAGTTGACTATGTCTGTAAACCCAAATCACTCTGGCTTTTATTGAATGGCCAATAATAAGCCTAGCAGTGGTGAGGAACCTGGGCCTTAAGGCCGCCTGTGGCCTTCTAAGTCCTTAAGTGTGGCCCTTTGACTGAATCCAAATTTTACAGAACAAATCCTTTTAAAGTTTGGATTCAGTCAAAAAGAAGGATGCAGGTGGCCTTAAAGCCCAGGTTCTCCACCCCTGGCCTAGCTCAAGCCTCCTTGTCTCATTGTTTAGGTTTTGATGGCTTATGAGTGGAAATAGCAATTATTTTCTGTTCTGGTCAAAAACTCTGAGGTCCTTCCCCTCCCAGATTGAGATCTTTTGGGTGGTAAATTGGGCCATCTCTTGTCTCAATCCTTATCTACTCCTCAATCATTAAACAGGTATGGCCTCAGACTCCTGGGAAAAGCTTTAATTTAGAAAGGCCAAGGTCACCTGTTGCATCCCAGGCCAGCACCAGTCATCTTGACCTTTGTCTTTTTTTTTTTTTTGCTTTTTGGTGAGATGATCAGGGTTAAGTGACTTGCCCAGGGTCATACAGCTAGTAAGTGTTAAAAGTCTGAGGCTTTGCCACTGGACTCTGATGACTGTGTTGGAGGGACTGATCACTTTGCACAGCTCTACCTCACTCAAATCCAATTCACTTTGCAAGTGAATCATCCACATGATGACACTGGTCCTCTTCAAGAAAGAAGCATCAACAGCAGCAGTAACAGCACCTAACTCACAGGATTGCGTGAGGACCAAATAAGATGAAATGTATAGGAGAGCTTTGCAAACCTTAAAGCACCATATGAGTGTTAATTACTATTATTGTACGGATCTGGGAGCGGATGCTTGGAAGTGACAATCAAACCCATGACAGTCCTGTGGCCAGGATGGGACGGATACACTGGATCGGGAAAGAGCTGGAGGCCTGTTAGCAGGGAGTAATCCAGGTGTGAAAGTGTCGAGGAGGTGACTAACATTTGTGTTGTCAGACAGTGAAAGCAGAATAACCAAATACACTTGTTAGGCCATCAGTTTAATTCAGTATTAAAGTCCACTAAAGAATTGATACTTTCATACAGCCTGCATATAAATCTCATTATATAAGTTTCAAGGTAATTGAGGATCCTGTTGTTTTCACTTTCAATACACACAGGCCCTGTAATTTGGCTCACTCTTCAACAATTTAAGTAGATTGTGCTTCCATGATAAATAACAGTAATCACGACCTGATTGTGAATGGCAAGGAGAGAGGTAGAGTTGGAAGAGGATCCGAAGTCAAGTACTCCATGGGTATACTTTGAGTTGACCTCGGCTTCCAGTCCCGAGAACACCTATTCTGTGAAGTCAATGGCATCCCATGAACTTGGCTCAGAATTCTCTGTTGCAGGGCTCTCACAGCTTACAGGCTTGGCCAAACTGTTCTTGGGGGGGGGGCAGGGGGGGGTCATTACCGTAGTTTCTAAGCTATGTCCCTAAACAGTGCTATTCCCTAAAATCAACAACCCAAACATGTCTTGAACTTTGCCTAGCATTTGCTAAGATGTGAATGCTGGGACCCCACTTACTTGATGAAACAACATTTCATTGTATCAAGTCCATTCCAATTCTGAATGGTCAGTGGCAAACTAAAATATGGTGCACTGCTTGTCTACATTGCTGAAGATGCCAATATGGCTTAAATGTACACACATTGTCATTATCCTGACCAACAAAAATGACCATAATAATACAAATTTAATTTTTTTTTCCAGAGAAATTTAAAACTGCTTCACAGATCGCATCCCCCGTTTTCTTGGGACATCCATGCAAATGAGAGAGGGAAGAGGCTAAAGTCATTATCTGCACTTTATAGAGGAATAAGGATTTTTTAGCCCAGTTCTCCTCATTTTACAACTAAATGTTAAATGACTTGTCCACGGTCAAACAAATAGTATGTATGACTATATCATACATATGTACATATGTATATATATGTACATATGGACAAACTAGGATTTGAGCTCAGGTCTTCTAATTCCGATACTCTTTTTTTCCCCCTTTTTTCTACTGTATCAAGTTTCTTCTCAGTTAAAACAAGCTCTGGTTCTGCGGTTTCTCCTCTGTCACAGTCCTTAGTCTTCTCAGATGATGGTATGCCTGAGCCTGTGGCAATATTCCTCATCATTTCAGGGAGTTATTCAGGAAGAGTTTTATTTATTTCTTTATTTTTTAAATTAAGAAAACTGCAGTGGTTTCATCGTGGGTCTGAAAGTCCAATGTCCCTCTCATTTGTTACTTTGTGCCTCTTCCCTTCCCTCACATCTCTCCCTCTCCCTAGTATATGAAGCTGGTACGTGTCCAAGTCAGTTTGACTGTGTCCGTCTCTCAGTGAGAGAGTGTGTCTTCTACCAACTAATCAGTTGGCATTAGACTCTGATGCAATGGTGGAAGAGACAGAAATGCCATCCGTGAGAGTCACCATGTTTACGATGAACACGCTTTCTTGAACTGCTTCTTCCTTTCCACAGCTAGGCGTAAGCCTTGAAGGATCGTGTCTGCGTTATTCAGGATGTTGTATTCAGAGAGGTTGACCATTCGGTCAAAAGCAGACTCCGTGTAAGTTACCTCCTTGGTGGCATAGGGAGTATTGTGGCTGTAGATATCAACATGTCCATCCTCCATCTCCTCTGGGCTACGCTCCACACCTAAGGGAAGAGCAAAGAGACCCTCCAGTCACTCTGCTGACCTCTGACCTATATCTGCCCCCAAGGACTGGGAACATTCCAGTGATGGTGGAGTATCTGGAATCAATCCTTCCAGATAAGGAGGAACCCGATCAAGGAAAGGGTATGGTTTATGACATTTCTTGGACTTCAGCCTGACCCTCCTGCACTGATTCCTGCTCCCCTTGCAGCTTCTCCTTAGAATTCCCAAGCTGATGGTCACTCTTGGGGTTCTTCTTGATCACATGCTTCTTTCTTACCCTTTATGTATATGCTAGGTATGGTAGATGGAGAGCTGGCCCCAAAGCCAGGAAGACTTGGGTTTAACTCCTGCTCTGAAACATACTGTATTTCACTGCACAATCATTGCAGATTTTATGATAAATTTTTTTGCAAAAAAGTGGGGTGCGACCATTGTGTGAAGTTTTTTAAAAAAAATTATGCCACTATTACTTGTCTTTTAATTTCTGTGTCTCACACCAACTTTTCACTCACTGAAAACTGTCTTTCAGCAGTTCTGTTTCCATGCTGTTCAGTGAACACAATCACTTTCAACTTGAAGCCCGCAGAATAGTTTTTATATTTACCCATAATCAGAAAGAAGTGCTTTGCATGTGTCAATGTATCGGCAGACGAACCATACAGTTTAGCTAGCGTGGAAGATGCAATTCTTACCATATCACGGGACTTACGGCAGCTTTGCCTGCCTGCCTGCTTCCCTTGCACCTGCAGCTTGACAATACCGTTAGTATTGCAATGCTCTAAACAAACCACACAAGCCGGCTTTTGGAAATATACTGACAATGCAAGTGTGCTGAGAATTCTAGGCTTGTGACTTATAGTGCACGAGAGATAAATGCATATCCACATGCCACTGGTGAGTACATTACTGCTCTGTTTACCTTTTAAGTGACTTGACAAACAATTATACCATGTAATGATTACTCGATGAAAGGTGATAAACCAATTTTTGAAAAAACAGGGTGCAATGATTATGCGGTGGTGACAATTATGCAGTGAAATATGGTACTAGCTGTGTAACCTTGGACAAATAATTTTACCTTTCAATGCTCTAGGGTTGGGGAACCTGTAGCCTGGAGGCCACATATGGCCCTCTTTGACTGAATCCAAACTTCACAGAACAAAATCCTTTTGGATTTGTTCTGTAAAACTTGGACTCAGTCAAAAGACCGCACCTGAGGACCTAGAGGTCCACATGTGGCCTTGAGGCCCCACAGTCCCCACCCCTGCCTTGGGGCAAAACCCTGTTTACCCTGATTAAAAGCTCTGGTGTGTGGCTGTTATAGCCAGCTTGGTCTATCCTTTTTCTAACCAAAGAACTATATTAGCTCAAAGGTTCCTGCAGCCCCTATGAAAAGAATTCCTATTTCTAGAGCTCTCACACAAAGGGTTCACAGTATCGTTGGGACCAAGCCTAGGGTGATTCTGAAAGAGAGAGTGACTTACCTGGGGCTTTATACTTTTGGAAAGAGCCATTGATGAGTGGAAAGAACAGTACTATTGGGGCATCTGGGTCATCTTCATCAGGTGTCAACAGGTAACACTCCTTTAAGTGTTCTTCACCTTCTTCTTTCACACTGTATTTGGGGAAGGGGATATTCTGCACTTTGCAGTACTCACAGGTCTGTTTTAGGGGCTAGAAAAAAAATATCACAGGAGAAAACATGAGTCTTAAATGGGATTGTGCTCACCTGGACTGAGGTTTGCTCCTCATGTGACTTTGCTTCTTAGAATCCCTAGTTTATTTTTTGGGGGGGGTGTTTTGGAGGCAATCAGGGTTAAGTGACTTGCCCAGAGTCATACAGCTAAGTAAGTGTCTGAGGCTGGGTTTGACCTCAGGTCCTCTTGACTCTAGTGCTCTATCTGCTGGGCCACCCAGCTGCCCCGAATCTTCTTTCAAGGCACAGCTCAAGTGCCACCTGTCCTACAGGAAGCCTAACCTGATCTTCCTCAACTGGTAATGCCTTCTTTCCCCTCCCCCTCCACTTATCTTGTATCTCTCTTAGGTATACCTATATATTATATGTACATTTTAGGCTGCATGGTGTAATGAATAGAGGGCTGGTCTTGAAGCCTGGGAGACTTGGGTTCAAAGTCCTGCCTCTGATACAGAGTATATGACCTCAGGCAAGTCATATAACCTCTCAATGTTGGGAGAACACCCTCACACCCTAAAGTGCAGAGAAAATGCCAACCTGCATTGGTAGAGGGTGCTTCCTCACCCAGGAAGAGTTCCTTCTACCAATAAAATCCCAATCCAATCCTTCTTCCCCATCCTATGTACATGCTATTTTTCCCTGGCAGGACTCTAAGCTCCTTGAGCGGGGAACAAGGAAAGAGAAAAGAAAAAGCATTTATTAAGGACTTATTATGTGCCTGGCATGGTGCTGAATGCCTTACAAATATTATGTCATTTGATTTTCTCAGTATTTTGAGGTAGGTGCTCCATTTTATTATCCCAATTATATTATCTCCATTTTACAATTGAGGAAACTGAGGCAGTTGAGTGACAGCTAGGAGGCACAGAGGATAGAGCACTGAAAGTGTAGTCAGGAAGACCTGAATTCAAACCCATCTTCAGACATTTACTAGCTGTGTGACCCTGGGCAAGTCACTTAATCTTTCCCAGCCTCCGTTTCCTCATATAAACTTTTAAAGTGCTATGTAATTGTTAACTAAATATTTGAGGGCAGTGTCTTGTTTCACTTTTTTCTTTGTATTTCCTAGCAGCTAACACGGTACTGGCATGTCGTAGTCACTGAATAAACACCTGTTGTTTAATTGGGCTCTCAGTGCAACAGACCTTACTGGTTTCTGCTGTGAGAAATGCCCAAGACCCCATTGGACCCAATTTCATGTTTTCCAAGGTGAAGCAAACAAACTTAGCTTCCCCAAACGGCTCGTCACTTTTGATTATTTTCAGAATAAAGAAGAGCCAGAGGAAAGAATGCTAGGCTGAAAAACCCCTTCCCCAGGTAACTTGAATGAAAGCATTTCCAATGAAGCCTCCCAAAGCCCTATAAAAATAGAATTGTTATTTATTATTATTATTATTTGTTATTTATTATTTACAATATAGTATATATTATTATTAATTATTGTTACAGTTTTGTAGCCCTTTGTACTTCTCCTGCCCTTATCAGGACCAAACTTCTATCAGCTATTTACATAGCTGATATATTTATATGTCTTATCTTCCCTGTAATACCCTCCCCACCCCTCCACCCCACTCCCGAGCCTGAGTTTCCTCCTCTATAAAAATGAGAATCACAACATCTGTAGTAATGAACTCATTATTGAGCGGCTTATTATGAGGATTAAATCTGATAATGTACATGAAGTGTTTAACAAACCTCAAAGCCCTCCATCTATTTCAACTATAATTAGTTAATCGATTACCACTCTATCAATTTGTTAATAAGCATTTATTAAGAACTATTAGAAAGATTATTGGTTAGAGATTCAGAGCACCTGGGTTCAGATCTCACCTCTGATGCTTGCTTCCTGTGTGACCTTGAGTTACTTCAGTTCTCTGAGCTTCATTTTCCTCATTGGTAAAATGAGGAGGTGTTAGACTAAATGACCTCTGAGGTCCCTTCCAGCTCTAGAACCCTATGATTCCTTTATTTGTTTTTTTGCGAAGCAATTGGGGTTAAGTGACTTATCCAGGGTCACACAGCTAGCAAGTATCAAATGTCAAGTCTGAGGCCAAATTTGAACTCAGGGCCTCCTGACTCCAGGGCTGATGCTCTATCCACTGCACCACCTAGCTGCCCCTGACCTTTTGATTCTTGAGGGTATGGCCTGTGCCTTATTCATCTTGGTATCTTCACTAGTACCTAACACTAGGAGATACTTAATAAATATTGGTTGAATAAATGAAAAGTAAAAATCAAAGTAAATATGAAACCTGTAACATACTTTTTTGGGAGTAATTTTGTATAAACTTCTCTCTCCCTTCTCCTTTGAAAATGAAGACACTGTGGTATCCTCCTTAATGGGCATAAAGCTTTAGAATCATTATCTATTTTTTAAAAATTATTAATTTTTTTTTCTTCAGCACAAGCTATGGAAGAATTTCCAAGTGCAGCAGGCTCAGATCAGTGTCTAGGATAAGAGTCTACTACTAATGGAGTTGATTAAAATTCTAGTCCAGATGTTTAGATGAATGTGATTGGCAGCTGGATGCCTCCTTAGTCATTGGGATGGCTGAGCTCATATTATTCATGAAAAACAACAAAGCTTCTGCCTCTCTTGGTCCAGGATTCCAGAGACCATTGCATCCTCTCAGCTCAGAGCTCACGTGTTCTCCCAGGTATCCAAAAAGAAAGAAAAAAAAAGAAAAAAAAAGAAAGAAAGAAATTACATGCCCCAGAGAATTGATCTCAGAAGAGATTCCAAAACTCTTGGCTCAGACCAAGGATTTAGTATGGATCTGTATAGGCAGAATTTGAGGCTGACCTGATTAAAGCATAAAATAGAGCACCTTGTCTTCTGGACTTGGAGTCAGATGCTTGGGCAATTTTATTTAACCTCTCTGGGCCTCATTTCCTCATTTTAAAAAGAAGGTGTTGGAGTGCATGACAATCTCCGAGGTTCCTGCTGGCTCTATATCTGTGATTCTGTGCTTTGGAGTTCAAGTTCCAGCTGTGATATTTTTTACCTGTGAGACTGTCTACAAGTCCCTTTCTTTCTTGGAGTCATAGTTTCCTCATTTATGTTGCTGTTTTTGTTATGTCCGACTCTTCATCATGCCATGTGGGAGTTTCTTGGCAAAGCTACTGGAATAGTTTGTCATTTTCTTCTCCAGTGGATTAAGGCAAACAGAGGCGACTTGCCCAGGATCACACAGCTAGCCAGTGTCTGAGGTCACATTTGAACTCAGGTCTTCTTGACTCCATGCCCCATGCTCTATCCACTGCTCTACCTAACTACCTCCTCATCTATAAAATGGGGATACATGGATCATAAGTAGTCTTCAGCTGGAAGGGACCTTAAAGGTCATGTAGTCCAACCTTCTCACTGGATTGACAGTTGAGAAAACTGAGGCCCAAGGGTGCTACGTGATATGTCCAAGGTCCCACAGGTGGCAAGCTAAGTATCAGAGGAGAGATTTGAATCTAGGGGCCTCCAACTCCAGGCTCAGGATTCTTTCCACCGTACACACGCAGGACCTATTTCACAGGTAGGTGAGGAAAGACCTTTGGAAACCTTAAAACATGAGAGGAGAGTGAGTTCTCATTCACAGATCAAAGATTTATAGTTAAGAACTTAGATCATCTTCTCTAGCCAGTTCCTCATTTTATAGATCAGTAAACTGAGGACAAGGGAACATAAGTAACTTGCCCAAGGTCACACACCATGACTATTTTTTGCCCTCTAAGACATGGAATTTTTCAGGTACTGGAAAATTCTCAAAATAAAAAAAAAAGTTCTATGTACATGAAAATTTATTTTTCTTGTCCAAGAAAGAACCAGGATTTGAACTCAGGGCCTGTGACTCCAAATTAGCCCTCTTTCCACTTCACCACACCATTGCTATGATTGTTTCCCATCACTTGCCTTTATCTGGGAACCTGCACAGTAATTAAGATGTATGATGATGTCAGCTTTCCTCTCCGGTCTCAGGAGGGGTGGGTAACTGGAGTTGATGAAGAACGCAGTATCCAGCAGGCAGAGATGGCTCTCAGCTTGTGTCAGACGGTTTGGGAAACAATCCAGCACTGTGTCTGAAAGCCAAGCCCTTTCAGTTATTAATATATCCCTGCTACTTGTTAACAGCGCTGCTCCCTTAGCAACAGTGTATAGCAAAGGGTACTGAGTGTTCTGCCTGATCCTTCCCAGACTGGTCTCTTTTACAAAAGGCCCACTGGACGGCAAGAGAACCCAGTTGCCCCTTGTATATTCTCTAGTCCTGCCATCCTCTCCACCAATGTGGAATATAGCCTCTAAGCGAGCAGAGATCCCTTTCTGCCTGGGGTCATTGGAAGATCACATTCTCTTAGGGATTTTGGTTGACGTTGCATAGTACGGGCAGAGAAAACCAGTTACATCATCTCATTAGATCTCAGTGAAAGGGAAGGGCTCAACACAGCCCTAACAAATTTATGGAGCTGCTCTGGCTCGGGGCCAAGCATGTGGCTGGACACCCTGCAAAGTAAGTCCTTGTTGATGGAAATCATTGGGACAGGCTTACAAATCCATCAGGATGCAGCCAAGTAAGAAGTTGGTGAAAATGGAAAGACATTTACAAGGGCTTTGTTTTTCTTTTTCTTTTTTCTTTTTTCCCAGTGGGCGTGGGTGGGAGGGCAAAGGAGGAGGACAGGGAAAGAAAGGGAGGAAGGAAGAAGGAAGAAAAAAGGAAAGAAAGAGAGAGTAGAAAAGAGGGAGAAAGAGAGTAGGAAAGAAAGGAAAGTGGGTCTTGGAGGAGTTCTCTCTCTCTTTTTTTTAAGTGGAGAGAAAAGAACCAAAAGAAGTCTAGAAAGAAAATTACATAGGCAGGACAGCTTAGGTTGATCTTATATACTTCAAAAGAAAATCAAGCTATACATCATAGAGAGGAGCATTTTTATGGACAATCCTCTTTTCTAATACATACATACATATTATATATACAGACATACATACTCATGCAAACACACACACACACATGCACAAGCATACATACCCATTCTATTTGGTATCCAAAATAAAAATAAAAAAGAATTAATTTTTTTTTTTAAAATGGAGTGACACTCAAAGCCTTGGTGCTCCTCTTTATCAACACAAGTATTTTAAAAATGCCTATTATGTGTCAAGGACTGTGTTAAAGCACCAGGATACAAAGAAAGGCAAAAACATAATCCTTGTCTTCAGGGAGCTTAAACTGTAATGGGAGAGAGACAATGTGTAAACAGCTGTGTAATACAAGTGTAAATTCACTGTACATATTGTGTAAATGGTAGGTAATCTCAGAGTGAAGGCCCTGGGGTTGGGGGGTGGGGTGCGGTGAAGGAGCAGGAGAGGGACTCTTCCAGAAGGTGAAATTTGATCTGAGTCTTAAAGGAAGCCAGGATGAGGAAATGAGGAGGGTATCCACAATTTACGTTATTGCTGCTTTATGGTCACAGGTGCATACCCTCAAAGATCACAGATCTAGAGCTGGAAGAGACCTCAGAGTTCTTTTCATAGATGAGGAAACTGAGGACCAAGGAAATGAAGTGACTTAACCAAGGTCATGCAGGTAGTAATTGTTAAAGACACTGGTGGTGAAGTGTATAGAACACTGAGCCTGGAATCAAGTTCAAATATGGCTTCAGACATTTGCTGGCTGTTTGACCCTAGGCAAGTCATCTAACCTCTATTGCCTCCTCAGGATAATAATAGCATCTACCTAGAAGGGTTGTTGTAAGGATCAGCCGAAAAAGTGTTTTGTAAAAAGTGCTTAGTATCATGCCTGGCACATAGTAGATGCTATATAAATACTGATTCCCTTCCCCTTTCCTTCTTACTTGACCAAGTCACACAGGTAGTCAGGTAGTAATTGTCAGAGGTGGGATCTGACTCCAGAGCTAAGGTTCTTTCTGCTCTACTAAGAACGTAAGGACTTAGAAGGCAGGGTCGTTCTCCTCTCTCTCTCTCTCTCTCTCTCTCTCTCTCTCTCTCTCTCTCTCTCTCTCTCTCTACTTGATTGCTTGCTTGACCCACCACTATTCTTGATACTGCTGAACGGAGGGACAAGAAGGGAAATTTTACAGTCCAGACAAAAACAGAACAAAACAAAATACTTGTAAGCCAATGAAATTTGGGGATTTTTGTCCACCTATAACTAAAAAGCCACTTGCATTTCTTCCATATGGATTCAGGCAAAATAAAAGGATGTCCCCAGAACCAGACTCACCTTTCCAGGTGGTGAACTGGCTATTTTGCAGATAGTCTGTGTGAAGCTGCAGGCCCTGGAGGAAGTTGTGGAACTGAGACACAAAGGCTCGGTAGGTGAGGACATCCCGTAGAGTATTGGCTAGCTTTGTGGCAGGTAACACCACTGTTGTCTCCAGGACGTTTGTGTCGCACTTGGGGATTTCAGGCAATAAAGGTTCATCCTCTGAAAGAAAAGAGGGGAGAGGGAATAGGATGAGGAAACTAGAGTTTCTCCACATAATGAGTTGGAACCTGATGATATCATTTGACAATGGTGCCCCCCCAGCACCTTAGAGGGTTGGAATTCCCTGGCTACGGGATGCTTTTCTTGCAAATATTAAAGCCCTTCACAATCTTGTTCCAGCCTACTTTTCCAGATTTATTACACACTACTCCCCTTCACTATGCCTTCAGTCCAGTCAAAATGGCTTTGCTGTTTCTCACACCTGACATTCCATCTGTCACCATCATGCCTTTATACAATCTGTTTCCCCCATCCCTGGAATGCATCTCTGCCTCTTGGGATTCTGAGTTTTTGTGAGTGCTAAACTCAAGCACCCAAATTACCTCCCTCTCTCTCTTTCTCTGTCTCTGTCTCTTTCTCTCTGAGTTTATATATACATACACACAATTTAAGTATTTTTGTTATGTACCTATTGCCAGGCATTGGAAATACAAAGACAAAAATGAAACAATTCCTGCCCTCAGGAAGTTTTTATTCTATCAAAAAGAAAATACATACACAAAAAAGTAAAGAAATATGTGTGTATTTGTAATTATATATACATATATATATTTGTAGCGCCAACACCTGGCAATACATATACAACAAAAATACTTAAATAGTAGATCAACAATTCAATAAACATTTTATTATTTGCTACTAAGTGCCAGGCACTATGATAAGTTCTAGTACTTAATGAATAGCTGTTGATTGGTTTATTGATTAGGTGGCACAATGGGTAGAGCACTGGACTTGGAACCAGGAAGTCTGAGTTCAAATCCTGCCTCAGACACTAGCTGTGTGACAAGGGGCAAGTGTCTTCACCTCTGTCTGCCTCAGTTTCTTCAACTGTAAAAATGGGGATAATAATAGTATCTACTTCCCAGGGTTGTTGTTGCCTGGCAAAAATACTTAAATATGCACATGCACATACACACACACACACACACACACACACATGGGTAGCTAGGTAGCGCAGTCTGTAGAGTGTCAGTACGGGAATTAGGAAGACTCGTCTTCCAGAATTCAAATCTAGCCTTAGACACTAGCTGTGTGACTCTGGCCAAATCACTTAACCCTGTTTGCCTCAAGTTTCCTCATCTATAAAATCGGCTGGAGAAGGAAATGCCAAACCACTCCAGTATCTTTGCCAAGAAAACCCCAAATGGGGTCATGAAGAGTTGGATGTAACTGAATGACTGAACAACATATATAATAAATACAAGATAATTTGGGGGATGGGGAGAAAGACTTCATGGCAGTACCTGAATTTGGCACTCACAAAAAGTTAGGAATCCCAAGAGGCAGAAATGAGATTTGTTGTCAGACAATAATTGTAGAGTGCTTTATAAACCATTAAGTGCTATATAAATGTTAGCTGTTATTCTTATCGATCGACAAAACGCTGTCTTTTCACTCAAGTAGCTTACATTCTATACCCCAGGCTTGAGGTAGAAAGAACCCAAGGGACAGAGACATAGTACAAGGAAGAGGCCAAGGGATCATGAATGGAGGACAGGAGAGATAAAGGGAATAGGGGCTCAAAGAAAAGAGATCCTAAAGGAGAGGTCCATGCATTCCTTTAGGTTTGTGTAAGACAGTGACAGCCACAGGGAATTCAGAAGTTCGAGGGTAGAGGTCTGTGATACACAGTCAAGATGAAGAGGGGAATGGCAAGTAAGGAGAATTGGAATTTTCATCATCTAGTTCAATGGCCCTTAGCATAGTGCCTGGCATGCAGCAGGTGCTTAATAAATGCGTATTGCTTCTCAATTACTAACCACAGAATTTCAGGACCTTGGACTTCACCTCCCACTCCCTCCCTAGCCCCCACTAAATTGTGCTCCTACTTTCTTTTTTCTTTTTTTCTTTTTAAAATTTTTAATTTTATCTTACTTTTTTTGTGCTCCTACTTTCAACCCAGCCTCCTCTTTGGATATTATTACCTTCTCAAACCCTTTCAGCTTCTCAGTCAGCAAGCCTGGACACTGACTTTGCATTTTCCTTAACACACCACTACTGTTGGACTTTTCCAGTTCACAAACCTGTGCCCTTGGTTGCTGACTTCTGCCTTGCTCATGCCACAATTCTGCCCTGCCCTTACCCTTTGGCAAAGTTCCTTTGGAATGTACCTGCTCCCTGCTCCTCCCCTTCCCCCTCATCTGAAAGCCTTGCTGCACCCAACCAAAGCCCCCATAGTTCCAACCCTAGGCCAGCCTATGGGTGGGACCAGGAGATAACATAACAGTACCCAAGTTATCTTTTGGGGGTGCCACTATAGCTATGTGGCAAAGTCACAGAAATTAGAATAGGAAAGGACCTTGATGGCCACCTAATCCAACCCATCCCTGAAAAGGAATCTTTACTATAATCATTGATTAATCAACAAGCATTTACTAATCCCCTACTATGTGCCAGGCACTGTGCTAGGTAATAGGAATATAAAAATGTAGAATGAAACAATCCCTGCTCTCATATGATAAGTGATCATCTGCTCTCTGCTTGATGACTCCATAGTGCCTCAAAACAGCCCATTCCATCAGTTTTTTTAAGAGGGAAAGATCTTTTATTTATTTATTTTTCCATTTTTATATTTCACTTATTTTTGCAATTAATTAATTAATTAATTTTTCGTTTTCGGCATTCGCTTTTGTAAGATTTTGAGTTCCAAATTCCACCCCCCCATTCTGCTTCCAAAGAGGTCTAGTTAGTCATGTTCTTTTCCTGACATTAATACCCTTGTAAATTTCATGCATAGATCCTGGGTTTTCCCTTTGGGGGCCAACGCAATGAGTGTAGTTTCTTTTCTGTATGACAGCCCTTCAAATATTTTAAGACAACTTTAACATTTCCCTGAGCCTTTTCTTTTTCAAACTAATCATCTCCAGTTCCTTCAGTTGCTTGCTGTTTGTCTAAACTCAAGAATCTGTGATTTCATCATTACAAGCTCTCCTTCCATTGATACAGATAAAAGTTTTTGAATTTCTGGTAGTCAGAATTCGTGAGTTTGGGTATTAAAAGAAAAGAATGGAAGGGGTAGCATGGAGTTATCATGATATGGATTTGTAATCAAAGGATCTTGGTTCAGATCCTGGCTAGGTTCCTTACCACCTGTGTTACCTTGGGCAAGTCACTTAACCTCTACAGGTCTCAATTTCCTCATCTGTAAAAAAAAGGGTTTGGACTAGATGACCTTTGCGGTTCTTTCCAGCTCTAAATCTAGGTTCTATGATCCAGAATGCCAGACATGTCTTAATGAGCCTCTCTCCACCTAGCTGGACAGGTACTCAGACAACAGAAACACAGTCCCACTCAAAGCCCAGCCTCCCCTCCTCAACACTTATCCAGGGTGGTAGGACCTCTAAGAGAATATGCTCCTCTGGAAGAGCCTTCAAGAACCCGGGGTGGGAGTGGGAATTCGGTGGAAGACTGAAACTAGACACACATTTATAAGCATTTCACAAAGTGCTTTGCCTCCCAACAATCCCATGAACTGCGCAATGCAGGTATTATTATCTCCATCTTACAGTTGAGGAGACAAAGGGTCATAGGTTATGTGATTAGCCCAAAGTCACACAGATAGTAAGCAGTACAGTTTATATTGAATGCCCATCATAATCTGGCTCCAGCCTCCCTTTCCACCTGATTTAAGAAACACTCTTCTCCTTATTAGGGCCAGACTAACAGTCTATTTGCTGTTCTCCATACATAACATTCCATCTCATATTCATAGGACTACAGAATCACAGAACTTTAGAGTCAGAAGAGATCTCAGTAGCCCTCTCGTTCATCCCACACCCTCCAAATAATTCCCCCGGGTACTCAAACAAATGGTCATCTTGTGTCTGCTTGAAGAGCTCCAATGAAGAAGAAGCCACTCTATCAAAGGCAGCCTATTCCACTTTGGGATGGCTCCAATTATTAGTAGGTTTTCACCCCATATCAAATCAACATCTGCCTGTCTGTAGATTTTATCTTTTGCTCCTGTTTTTGTAATCTGGGGCCAAGAAGTGCAAGTCTAACCTCCTCTACAAGACAACCTTTCAAATGCTTGGTGCTAGTTATCATGTCCCCTTAAGTCTTCACTTTTTTTTTTCTATCAACAAGCATTTTTAAAGTATTTATTCTGTGCTGGATGTGTTGCTAAGTCCTGGGTATACTCTGCCCTCAAGGAGCTCACTTTCTAAATGGGAGAGACAACATGTAAATAAATAGGTTCTTCTTGTTCTTTCTAAATTTCATTTTACTGAGCCTTCACATCTGCAAGTGAAATTAAACATGCCCAGTTTCTTCAATTTATCCTCAGAAGGCATCAACTCAAGGCTCTTTACCATCCTGGTTACTTTCCCTTAGGCACTTTCTAGCTTTGTTCTCAGGCGTATGCTGGTAAATGTGTGCTGAAAACTCAGGACACATCTTAAGTTTATTCTATATTAGCATTTTCTCTCTCACTTTCTTAAATTTAGGCAATCAGAAATAATAATTCAAGTCTTTATTTGCAGTGTCTGCTGATTTTCAAGTACTTGTGTTGATTTAACAATTGGCTGGCCAGAATGAGCTGTCTCTAGAACATCCCATTAAGTCCTTTCTAAAATGTAGTGCTCAGGACTGATTACAAAACTTCAGATGTGGTCTAACTAGGGCACAGTGCAGTGGGGCTATCACCTCCTTATTCCTTAGGAAGCTGTCTTTCTTAATGCAGAAACATTCATTATTTTGGCTGCCAACTCACACTGTTGACTCACATTGAGCTTGTGGCCCACTAAAACCCCCAGATCTTTTCCATACAAACTATCTTACCATGCCACTCACCTTTCCCCTCTTCTCTCTTGATTTGCAGAGTAGAATTTTTTGAACCCAAGTATAAACTTGATATTTATCTCTATTCAATTCCATCTCATTAGATTTAGCCCAATGCTACACATATCCCGTCTGGATCTTGACAGTCATCCAGTAAGTAATGTAGCATCCTCATCTTTCCCAGGTTTGTGTACCTAGGATTTCAATATGCATGTCACGTCGATCTTTATCCAAGTTATTGATTAAAATGTTAAACCCAGGCCTGGGGATAGATACCTGGAGTCTTCTAGTGGAGACATCTTTCCAAACTGACACTAAACCTTTAATGACCATTGTTTGAAACTGTCCATTAAACCAGTTCCAAATCTATGTAATTATGCTATTGTGTAAACCACACCTCTCCATCTTTTCCCTAGGAATAGCAAAGATGCTTTACCAAATGCTTTGCTGAAATCTAGGTAAGTTCTATCTATAGCATTTCCCCGATCTAAAAGTTTGGCAACCAGTCCCTCACACTTCCTCTTCATTTCTACCTCTAAGAATCCCCAGCATTCTTAGGTCGCTTAGCCTAAGCATCACCTTCTCCATGAAGCCTGTCCTGATCTTCTCCAATTGCTGGTGCCCTTCCCGAGAAATTACTTTGTATTTAATCTGTATCTATTTTGTTTTGATTTATCTGCATGTAGGTTATTGCCTTCCATCCTAATAGAATGTAAGCTTCTTGTGGGCAGGAACTGTTTTTTTCCTTTGTATCCCAAGTGCCTGGCATATAGTAGGTGCTCAATAAATGCTTGTTGAATGAATGAATAAATGAAGCTGGAATTCAAACCTGGGTCTTCTGACTCCGAATTCAGTGTTTATTCTACTACTGTAGTATAGCGAAGCTGCTTTATATCACATTTGCTGGCCTCATCCCTCTTTTCCCTTGTCCTCCCTCCAAAGCAATCACCCTCCACTCCAGATAAGTCATTCTCCTCACCACCCCTATATAAACCATGCCCTCCCTTCCCAGTTCTATTGCCCCAAACTGGTGTCTCCTTCCCTAGCTGACCCAGCCTCTCAGAGAGCCATGTTATAGTTTAGGCATGTGGTTAGTTTGTATCTAAATCCTCCCCGCAAGAGGAAAGCAACTGGTTACCCACCAATATCGTGCACTTTTTCTCTTGTCCACCTGTGGAAAAATTCCTCTGAACTGTGGGACAGATTCCAGGCATCAAGCATGTTCAGGGAGAAGATGCTGCTCCACAGGCCTAGGAGTAGAAGAAGCAACAGTGAGGTTCAGATCTGGCTTCAGATACTTACCAGCTGTGTGATCCTGGGCAAGTCACATAATTCTGTCTGCCTCAGTTTCCTCAACTGTAAAATGGGGGTAAATAATAGCACCTACCTCACAGGGTTGTTGTAAGGATCAAATTAGATAATACTTGTAAAGCACTTAGCACAGTGCCTAGCATATAGTAGTATATAAATACTTGTATCTCTCCCTCTTCTGTCACTTCTGTCCTTCCTTTTTTCCTCTCTCTCCTTCCTTCCTTCTTTTCTTCCTTCCTTCCCCAATAGCTCTCAGAGCTATTGTCTAAATCCATTAAATTCTCCAGAGGAGAGGGAAGGCAGAGGCAGAGAAAAGAGGAGTTCTAAATCCCTGTCTGATCCCTGTCAGATACGAAAGAGGGAAATAAGGCAAGAGCCTGACAGCCCGCCCCCACTCCCCACACCATCCTGGTTTCTGCATAAGGAGAATGATTAATGATTCAAGCTCAGCTTTGCCATTTGCTGCCTGTGTGCCCTTGGGTAAGGGTCATTTAATTTCCGTGGGCTTCAGTTTCCTCAATGGTATACATACATTCTGACCAGCATAAAACCTCTCTGTCTCCCTACAAATAAAATGAGGGAATTCTACTAGATGATTACTAAGGTCATTTCTTGCTCTAAATCTATGATTCTGTAATTCTTTGATCCATTCTGTTATCATTCATAAAGCATTTATAGCCTACCTATGATGTATAGGGAACCACTGAAGGAACAAAATTGTGAAGTGGCTATCATTCCAACACGAAATCTGCTTGGATTTCTTCCACCTAAATTACCAAGACTGTAGAATCATAGATTAAAGCTAGAAGAGGGGACCTTAGGGTCAATGAGCCTGAGCAACAGTGTGCTGATAAAGGTTTATCAATTGGCTCTCTGGGGGAAAAATATTTGCAGGATATACTTTTAAGTTTAATTAAGATTAACAACATTTTCTCCATTATGTTCTTAAGTCTAGAGAATCAGCAACACAATAAATCACTAATCTGTAACATTTTCTGATTTCTAAGGTGCACACTTTAACACTGAAAATTTAGCAACGTGTTGGTTAGAGCCGACTCCAGAACATCCCTGTGTTGAATTGTTCCTGTTCAGTCATTTTTCAGTCATGTCCAGCTCTTAGTGACCCCATTTGCGGTTTTCTTGGAAAAGATACTGAAATGGTTCGCCATTTCCCTCTCATTTTACAGATGAGGAAACCGAGGTAAACAGGATTAAGTGACTTGCCCAGGATCATACACCTAGTAAGTATCTGAGGTCAAATTTGAATTCAGGTCTTCTCGACTCAAAGCCTGGTGCTCTATCCACTGTGCCAACCAGCTGCCCAATGCTCTCCTTTATAGACAAGCAAACTGCAACCCAAGTTGGTGATGTGACCTAGAACCAAAGGAATGTGCAGGGTGGCTAAAGTCACAGGGTCATAGATTTAGAGCTGGAAGGAACCTCATAGGTCACCCAGCCGAGCCCTGTTTTTAAAGGTGAGAAAAAACTGAGGCCAGAGAGTTTAACCAAGGTCACACAGATAGGAAGCCAGAGGTGGGATCTGAACCCAAGACCACTGAGTCCACAGCCAGCACACAGTCTTTCCGCTAGAGAGCCTTCAGCCTTCTGTTGGCCAATAGATATCCCAGGATAAACAATCACCTAGCAAGTAACATAGCCGGGACTCGGGGATCCTCTTCATCAATCGTCCCATGTAGAATTCAGAGCCAAAATATTCCGTGGGGACATAGGCTCCATATTTCTGGAATCCCACTTCGTAGGGGGTGAACTCCACCCATTCTGTGTACAAAACAGCAAAAGTAAGGGAGTGAGGAGCCATTTCTGTTCAGGGGGCCTCAAAGGAGAGCTTCAAGTTAGGACGATTGAGAATACAATGGCGTTAAGGAAGGAAACCGTTAGCACAGCCCTCTTTGCTCTCTCTGAGTCAGGGGTTCTCAGCCTTTCTTGTGGAACACTCTCCCTTCTCACCTCTACCTTCGGGCTTCCCTGGCTTCCTGCAAGTCCCACCCAAAATCCCACCTTCTACAAGAATCCTTCCTCCAGCTCCCTAAATTCTGATACTTCCTTCAAGTTGGTTATCTCCAATTTATTCTTTCCATATCCTGTTTGTTAGTGGTTCTTTGCAGGCTGTCTCACCCACCAGACTGTGGGCTCCGTCAGGGCTTTCTTTAGCTTTTCTTTGCATCCCCAACACTTAGCATAGTGCC
This sequence comes from Phascolarctos cinereus, assembly GCF_003287225.1. Classification (NCBI taxonomy): domain Eukaryota; kingdom Metazoa; phylum Chordata; class Mammalia; order Diprotodontia; family Phascolarctidae; genus Phascolarctos; species Phascolarctos cinereus. The sequence continues at coordinate 186,855,420 of NW_027555736.1, forward strand.
TGGCACATAGTAGGCACTTAAAAAATGTTTATTCACTATCTGACTGATTTTGTGCCTGTGGACTCTTCAGAATTATATTTTAAATACATATATTTTTATTTCCATCTGCAATCCAAATGTTTTTCTTTCTTTTTTTTGAGGCAATTGAGATTAAGTAACTTGTCTAGGGCCACATAGCTAGTAAGTGTCTGAGGCCAGATTTTATTCATATTTACAAAGGAAACCAATTATATTGGAATATAGGTATCAAAATATTAAAGAGACAAATTTGTGATAAAATAATATACTTATTTTTGGATCCAATAAACACTTTAATTTCAAAGTAGCAATCAGCGTAAATGATATTTTGAGATATCCATAACAACTGTAATGCAATATGAAAATATCTGTGATTTCCATTGGTGACAAAGATAGGGATAATAATGGCACCAACCTTACAGGGTTGTTGTGAGGATCAAATGAGATAATATGTATAGCCTCAGACACGTACTAGCTGTGTGGCCCTGGGCAAGTCACTTAACCCTGGCTCCCTCCAAAAAAAGAAAAGAATATTTTTTCCCTTTGTGCTACATAAGTGCTATCTATTGTTACTATTAAAGTCACAGGTACTGCTAATACTACTGTACTTTGTTGCTAACATTTTAGTTAGAGGTTAGCGAAAATAAAAATATGATTTTTCCCCATGCAAGTTCATAGATCTCCCTCAAATCTATCCTTGGTCCCTGAGGGTAGGAACCATTGCTTTAAGCAGAGATGCTCAAGAGCAGGCCTGCACAATATATGGTCCGTGGGCCACTTGCAGTGGGCCAAAGGATTCCAGGCGGCCCACGAAAAATGTAGAGGATATGAAAAAAAGGAAAGATATAACGAATTTGTCCGTGCCCTGCTTAACCCGCCTTCCACTAGTCACTATTGTGCCCATCATGTAATTTGGTGGGTGGGTTGCCACACGACCTATGGCAACCAACCATCATCAGTCTGTCTAGTCTGAGAGGAGTGAGAGTTGTATCTTTTTGCTCTGTTTTTGGTCATTACTAAATGTAAACAGTAAGAAAACCTGAAAAGTGTATTAAAACTTGTGCCACTTAGCAAAGTAGTTTTTTTTTTTAACATTAATGTGGTTTCATGACAAATAAAAATCTTAAGTAGTAAATATAATTAATTGATATTAATTGAAACTTCCCTTTAAAAATATGGCTTATTTCAAAATAGTTTAATTATTAATTATACCTTGGAAAGTGAGCTGCTAAAAACCTATCTGCAGCCTGAAGAAGTTTAGCCAATTTTAATTTGGCCCCTACCTACAGTCTGCTCAAAAGTATGGGAGGAATGAAGAAATTGCAATTCCAACATAAGACAGGGGAGGGCAGTATCTGCTCAAAAACAGAAGATGACCTAGAACCCAACTTGGCTGTTTCTGGCTCCATGTCAATGACACTGAAGACGATAAGCAGAATAGCCCAGAGAAAGTTATTCCCCACAGTCTAATAAAATGATACTGACAATGGAAAACCAGATTCTCTCTAGGAATCTACAAAGGGAAGAGTCCTGCCCCCTAGACAGTAAAGAATATATAGAATTCTTTCCTTTTGCACAGGTTGCATTCTTCCTGTTCTATGTCATTCAAAGCTGGGAAAGCGATAGATGATTCCAGGAAGGCAGGAGAGTCATGAGATCCAGGGGGAGAGCAAATTAACATGTTAATTAATTAATTAGTTAATTGATCAATTAAGCATTAGGGATATAAAGAAAGGTTTCACAGGTTCATAGATCTAGAATGGGCAAGAGGTCATTTAGTCCAAGCTTCCTCCTCTTCTATTTTACAGATGAGGGAAACTGAGGCCCAGGAAAGTTGTATTTTATTTAATCATTGTTGTGGAGATAAGAAAGATGGTGGTCTCTTAGGAATGGTGGGGCATGGGCAGGAAATGCATCTGCAATCTCAGGTTAGCTCCACCAGATTTAATTCTGTTAACTGTCCAAGGGATGCTGGAATTACCTCTGAAATCCTGGTTGCTTACATCATCCTTCACATTGATGGTGAGGTAGATTGGGAGGGGATTCTGGCCCTGGCACAGAGCTTCTTTTTGCCATGACAACTTCCCTTCATATTTCTGTTTGGAGAAAAGAAGGAATTAAGGGAGAAGAGATGGGCTTACATCCAAGGGTGAGGGGATCTGAGAGAAATCATTGGAACAAGGTTCCACGAAGGGACATACCACAGGACATAATCCCATGAGGGGAGACACAGAGACATGGGGACATCTCAAGGCTGCTGGTGGATCATGGGATTAAAATCAAGGCTGTCAGATCCAATACCTTAGTTTTACATATGGGGAAACTGAGGCATAGAGAGGCTAAAGGACTCCTCCAGGATTACATAGCCAGGAAGTTTCTAGGGAGTCTGATTTCAGCCAGGCAGTGCAGGTTATTATTCTGTGGATGCAGGAGCTGTAGTGAGCTATGGGAGGAGTTCAAGGGGGAGGAAGCTCAGCCTTCAGAAGTCTAGAAGCCTGAGACAAAGTCCTGATTGCTCCACACTAGACATGGTTCTGCATGCTCTCTAGGGGCCAGCACTGAATTGGGTTCAGGCTCAGTTAGAAAAGCAGGACAGACTCCTAGCAGTCTTTCCTCTCATTGACACAACCAAACTATTGGGTGCAATATCATCCCTTACTCTCTGAGAGGAAAGCCTGCCTAGTAGTCACTTTTATTTAGGGATATGGTAGAAGGGCTGCTAGGTGGTGCAGTGGATACAGCACTGGCCCTAAAGTCAGGATAGACCTGATTTCAAATCTGGCCTTAGACACTTACTAGCTGTGTGACCCTGAACAAGTCGCTTAATCCCAATCGCCTCAACAGAAACAAAAAAAGAGCATGTGCTAGAGCCAGATCTTGAGAGCCAATTGTTAAATTTTCAGTGTGAGAATTTATACTTCAGATAGCACAGAAGCTACAAATCAGGGCTTGATTTGCCTAGTCTTAAGAAAGCAATAAAGAAAATGTTAATAATGCAGGCTAAATTTAAAAGCCTGTTGTGCATTTTTAGAGAGTTGGTTGTTAAACATTTATCAAGATACTTCTGGTTTTTTCTGTCTCTGCTAACCTCTCAAGTGAACGTCCTAATAGTCTGGTGCTGAGAATTTTACTTTGTTGAATCCCAGTTTGTGAACACCAGGATTTGGTCAATTGCACAAACTGAACAGATGTAGAAACATCAGGCTGGGTGTAGACCCAGCAGATTGGGCCATACTTGAGGAATGCTTTATGAAAACCAATGGATCAGGCAGCGAGGTGGCGCAGAGGATAGAGCACAGTCCTTAGAGTAAGGAGGCCCTGAGTTCAAATGTGAGCCTGGGTAAGTCACTTAACCCTAATTGCCTCTAGAAACAAAACAAGAAAATGAATGGGCTTAGAGATGTTTTTTATGAGTACATTTTCAGACATGGACAATGTGGGGGTTTCTTTTGTTGGACTATATGGCAATGTATTGAGGGATTTATTTTTCATTTTAAAATAAAATAAAAATTGTCATTCACTGGGAAAGAAATGTTCTTTTTAAAGAACCAGGTAGCTATGTGGTGCGGTGATTAGAATGCCTTGAGTCAGAAAGAGCTGAATTCAGTGAACAAGTTACACACACACACACACACACACACACACACACACACTGTTGAGTTAAATGCTTCAGATTTTCCTCAAGATACTTAATATTTGTGTGATACTGGGTAACTCACTCATCCTTTCTAAGCCTCAGTTTTCTCACCAGTACAATGGGGCACCTACGTCACAGGGTGGTTGTAAGGGTCAAATAAGATAACATATTTAAAGTATTTTGTAAATTGTAAAGATTATAAAAACTTGTTTGCCTCAGTTTCCTCACCTGTAAAAATTGGGATAATACTGGCACCTACCTCCCAGAATTCTTGTGAGGATCAAATGAGATAATATTTGTGAAGTGCTTAGCACAGTGCCTGGCACATAGTAAGCATTATATAAATGTTACTCTCATCTATTAAAAAGAAAGTATGGTAAAATGGGTAGTATCAGAGTCAGGAAGACCTGAGAAGAAATCCCACCTCTGACATGTATTAGCTGTATGACCACAAGCAATCTCTCTGGGACTCAGTTTTCTCATCTATAAAATGAGAATAATAATGCTTAGGGTACCTGCCTTGCATGGCTGTTGTGAGGCTTATGTGAGATCAGCTATGTGAAAGTGCTTTGCAAACTTTAAAGTGCTATATAAATGTCAGTTATATTTTCTTAAGATGTCAAATTTCAGACCAAACTTAACACTTTTGGTTTACTTCAGTCAAACTTTAAAAAACATAATATAAAATTTTTTTCCTGCAGTGGATGAGAGGGAATATATTATTAATGCTCATCATTCTGTATGGCTGATGCATTTTCTTTATCATGGGGGTAGGTATACAAAGAGGCACTGGACCTGCGGTTTAATTGGTACAGGGAACTCCTCAGGAAACTCTTTCTACCAGTTCAGGTGGATCTAGTTATCATTTTATCTATAATTCAAAGTAGCTAGCCATATGGATCAGCATTGGCCCAGAAGCCTAAAATCTGCAAGGAGATGGCCTGGAGCCCCAAAACATGTGGATGCCTATTCCCAGGACCAAAGCCGCTGACCAGTCCTCGTTTGAATAGTGCTGACTTTCTTCAGGTCGCTATTGGCCACATACTCATAGGCTGTTAAGCTCTCATGACCATGTGAGGATGAAAAAGGTCAGGGAGGAAACATCTGGCAGATTGGGGATAGATTTGCCAGCAGATATATTCTTCTGACTCACCCACAAGATAGATGAGTCACCAGTTATACCTGCGTAAGAAAGAAAGTTTGAAACAACCAAGCCAAATGTTACAGGGTAGAGTGACTTAGCAAGAAAAGCCTTAGTCTATCACCTGAATTTGAGGTAGAAAGGCACTCCTGTATTACAATGGCAGTGATGTAGGGGAAAACCACTCCTGTGCTCCTCCCACCATCCCCACACCTCCTAGTACCCTACCCCCACTGTTAAGTTCAATGCTTCAAATCTTGCCTCAGATACTTAACAGCTATAGGACACTGGGTAACTCATCCTTTCTAAGCCTCAGTTTTCTTATCTGTATAATGGGGCAGCTACTTCACAGGATGGTTGTCAGGGTCAAATGAGATAACATATGTATTTTGCAAACTGTAACCACTATATAAATACTAGCTGTTTTTATATAAGCATATATAGAGAATAACTATAAAGAGAATAAGTACAAATATATACAAAGTAGTTAGATTTAAGGAACCTTGGGAGGGAGGGGAACAGCAGGTGAGGGAGTCAGGAAAGGCTTCATGCAGAAGAAGATGCTCACACAATCAAAGCAGCTGAGTCACCCAAGAGCAGCAGAGAACCTACCTCATCCCCCAAAAAGGACTCGATCAATAAACCCCACAGGTCTGTGAAGGTAACTCTGTAGCCTTCTTGGCTCCTTTGTTTCAGGTTCTGCTGGTAGTATCCGAGTTGTTCAGGGCAAAGTGAAGGGATCTTGTTTTTGACAGCATGTCTGCGAGCCTCCTGGATGGCCTTCTCCAGGTTTTTGGAGGACCAGTCAGCGTCTTTGTATAAGTTGGACATGGTCCTGGGAAGAGGCATTTACATGTTACAGGACATCCAGAGCACCCGTGGGCTTGACCTTCTGGGCTGGGGAGAGAGTTGACTCATAGGCTTACCAGGGACCATCTGATCCAGTTCTGTTTTTACAAATGAGGACAACAAGGCTGAGAAAGGAGATGTGACTTTGCCCAACGGGTCCAAACTTACATCCTCTGACTCCAAATGCATTCACCTTATGTTTCTGCTTCCTAAATGGCACATGAACAATTGTATCCCAGCCCCGCTGGGATGAGACTTAGGCTGGGTAAGGGCTGTCAGAGACAAGGGCATGAGGATTGCTCATTTGGTAGACTGCCAAAAGCCTCTGCAGCTGAAAGGTGTTTTTGTTGTTGTCTTAAAATGTTGTGAGCCTGCTTCAATGGGCAACGGAGAAGATTAACACCAGGAAGGGTTTCCCTAGTGGTCTGTCTTTGCCTGTCACTGCCTTTCTCATCCACGTTATCAAAAAGAACAGATTCTCTATTCTGTGTAAATGTCTGAGCTCCCATAAATGTGTACAGCTTCTGTATAATTGTGCAAGTGACTAGCTCACCCTCGGTTCTCTTCCCACAGCGATTCCCCTCCTAAAAGGACTCGGTAAAGTCTAAGCTCCTTGAAGGCAGGAGCTGCTTATTTTTTTCAGTTATTCAATAAACACTTATTAAATATCTACTATGTGCCAGGCGCTGTGCTAAGTGCTGAAAATACAAAAAGAGGCAAAAGATAGCCCCTGCCCTCGAGAGGCTTACAATATAATGGGGGAGACAATATTCAAACAAATATATACAAAGCAAGTAATATACAGGATAAATGGATAATCAAAAGAGGGAAAGCACTGGAATTGAGGAGTTATACACATACACACTTTTGTGTGTGTGTGTGTGCGCGTATCTATATATATATATATATATATATACACACACATGTATATATAAGTATGTGTGTAATATATATTATATATCTATATGTTAATATAGATACATATTATAATATATCTATATGTTATAATATATAGATACATACATATCCCTATATAGAGACATTGATACAATGGTTGCTTCAAAGCCTTTGTCCCCTGTCCCTCGTATGATACTCTGGCATAGCAAGGTTCAGGTCCTAGGAGTATCTGTTTAGGGTATAGGCAATAAATATCCCTAGTACCCAGCACAGCTCCTTGAATATTTTCTTTTTTCAGCCTGGACCTATGATTTTATTGGCCTCAATCAATCAATTAGGCATAGATTAAGCATTTGCTGTATGCCAAGCACTGAGTTAGGTACCAATGATACAAACAGAATGAATGAAACAAACCCTACTTTCCTACCTTACATTCTAATTGCGGAGACAAGTACAGAAATAACTTTATACAAAGAAAATAAAAAGAGAATAAATACAAAGAAATACACAGTAATTAAACTCAAGGGGGTTTGGGAGAAAGCGTTGGGGAGATCAGCAAAGGTATCGTGGGAAAGAACTAGTAAAGAGAAGTCTGTGTAGAAGTTGTATTTCTGGCACCCATCACTGTGCATGATATATAGTTGGCAGCAAAGAGGCAAAATGGACAGCACTGGGGACCTGGCTCGAAGAAGGCCTGAGTTCAAATCCAGCCTCAGACTCCTACTAGCTGTGTAATCTTGGGCAAGTCACTTAGCTTCTACATGCCTTAGTTTTCTCATCTATTTTATATATTATATATATGATGTATAATATAAAATGGGGATAATAATAACCTACCTCCCAGGGTTACTGTGCAATCAAATGAGATATTTGTAAAATGTTTTGCAAATCTAAAAATTCTACATAAATGCTAGCAATTATTATTATTAAATGCCCATTGAATGAATAAACTGGATTTGATTTAATGAATGAATAAATGAATGAGTGAGCAAAATGGAAACTTTCTATGCTGATGTAGATTTACAACTCATTTGTAACAGAATCTTAGGGAGTTGCTTGCAGGTACCAAAGGATTAAATGACTGAGAGATTAAGTGAGGGTCACATAGCTAGGATGTATTAGAGTCAGGACCTGAACCCAGGTCTTCTTGACTCCAGGTCAGCCTTCTTATTCACTTATTCTCCTCACACTCCTGGCACATGGACAGAAGCACTGGTGAGACAAAGAAATATGGGGGTGGTGGAAGGGTGGGCAATGATCAAAGCATGAGTAGCTGCTCACACCTTTGCATTGTGGGCTCAGTCAACATGATACAGTTAGGGGAGGGGGGGTGTGAATGCATTTCTCTAGCATGACATATAAAAGTGATCTCATGACACTGATTCATACCACTTTGCAATCCCCTCATGCACGTATAATATTCCATTTTGTATTCTAATCTATTGTGTATGTGCACGTGCTTTCCACACACATACACACAACAGTTGTTTTTTTTTTTTTGACTTTATATTTTCTCTAGGGCTTATATAATATGTTACCCTTGTTGTTGCTGTTTCGGTCAGACCTATAGAAAGCTCCCTGGCAAGGAAGCTCGTTCTACCAATGTGAATCAATGACTGTTCTGCAACTTGAGATGCCTAAGGCATTGAGAGTTTGCCCAGTGTCTACAGTACCAGAGATGTGACTTGAACTCAGGTCATCCTGACTCAGAGGGCAGAACCCATCTACTACTCCACAGTGCTTCTGCATTACCCATGATATCATAGGATTATAGAATTAAAACAAGAAAGGATCTTAGAGGCCATAGAGTCAACCCCCCTAATTTAATAGATGGGGAAACTGAGGCACAGAGAGGGTAAGTGAAGTCACCCCAGTGTTATACAGCAAGGAAGTGTCTGGAGCAGAATTTAACGTCTGTTGAATGTTCAATGGCTTGGCGTCAATGATATTAGAAATCAGTCCAGTTACTGCCATAGACCCAATAGAAGACAGTGGAAAAAGCAAGGGATGTCAGCTTTGGGGGCCAACACAAGGGGCTTTTCCCCTCTCCCCTCAAGACCCAACACTCTAAGGCTTTGCTCCAAAGCTTAAGCCACTCAGGAACTCCTGAGGGCAGCTAGGTGGCACAGTAGATAGAGCACCGGCCTTGGATTCAGGAGGATCTGAATTCAAATCTGGCCTCAGACACATGACACTAGCTATGTGACCCCGGGCAAGTTATTTAACCCCCATCGCCTAGCCAAAAAAAAAAAAAAAAGGAACTTCTGAGTACTCACCAACTTGCACCTGAAAGGCCTGTGATGTAGCTGGTACAGTTCAGGATGTTCAGCTTTTGAAGACCCAACAGGTGGCCATACATGGAGGTCATCGATCTCAAGCCACCCCCTGTGGCCATGATCGCCACCAGAGGCACCTGACGGATACACAGAGACAGAGTCAGAGAGAAGGAGGCTGGGCAATAGGGCTGCAGAGGAGAAGCTGGAGCAGAGGATATTTTACCACACAGAGAAAGTAGAGTGGTTAGAATGGGGACAGAGTGGAGTGGAGAGTTTAGAAGAAAAAGCTAGATTATAGCAGAGGGGGGAGTCTAGAAAGTCTAGAAAGGTGAGAAACCAAGAATTAGATTTAAACAAAAAGCAAAAAAAAGATCTATCTATCTCTCCACCTATCTCTCTATCCATCCAATTATCTCTATCTCCCCCCACTCCCACCCCCCGCCCCATCTCTCTCTCTCTCTCTTTCTCTCATAGGAGCATGGATTTTATAGTTAGAAGGTACTTTACAGACCATCAAATCCATTGCTCTCATTTTTACAGAGGAGGAAGCTGAGGCACAGAGAAGTTACGTGACTTGCTCAGGGCCACACAATTATTTCCAGGTACCAGCTTACCCAAACTAACTCCAAACCAACTAGAATATGGAGGAAAGAGATGTAAGGTCAGTTGCTTAATCTGAACTCCAGCAGATCTGGGCAAAACAAAGGTCTTGGGGAAGGCCACTACATGTCCTGGTCTTACCACTGCTTGGAGAGGAAGGGCCCTGGTTCATGGAACCACAGAACTTGAGAGCTGGACGGGTGATAGGAGCATCGATCCCAATTCCTTTATTATCAACGTGTAAAACAACTGCAGCAACAAAATGAATCATATGCCCAGAAAAGTGAAATCCCTTGCCCAAGGTCATACAGGGGACCTGGGCTTTTAAAGCAGGAGGCTTTAAAAACGTTCTATATAACAGATCTTTGGAGCCAACACTGGTGAACAATGTGAGTGATCAACCTGGAGTATGCGGCTTTGGGGGCATGGAAAAGAAAGGTCCTTGGGTTGGCGTGTTTGAGATGCCAAACGTTCCTTAAAGGTAGAGAAGTGAAGGGAAGGGAAGGACATTCTTTCCAAATCCTACCTCTTCCAGAGAGTCTCCTGTTGGTAAATGAAGGGGGGGAGGGGCTTATTGAACTTCTATTTACTATTAGTCTCCCTCCCAACTTCTGCGTTTTTCAAAAAAGCAATCTATCTTAGAGAGATCATTTGGCAGCTAGATGGCATAGTAGAGAAGTGCTGATTTTGGAATCAGAAAAACCTGAGTTCAAATCCTGCCTTTACACTTAATAACTTTGTGATCTTGGACAAGTCACTTAATATAATTCAGCCTCAGTTTCCTCTTCTGTAAAATGTGGATAATAGAATCTACCTCACAGGGTTACTGTAAGAATCAAATGAGATAACACATATAAAGTGCTTTGCAAACCTAAAATCATTAAGATAAGTGTTAACTATTATCATTGGGCAGCTAGGTAGTGTAGTGGATAGAGTGCTGGCCCTAGAGTAAGGAAGAAAGTTCAAATTTGGCCTCAGATAAATACTCTGTGAACCTGGGCAAGTCACTTAACCCTGTTTGACTCAGTTTTCTCATCTGTGAAATGAGATAGAGAATGAAATAGAAAACACTCCAGTATCTTTGCCAAGAAAATCCCAAATGGGGTCACAAAGAGTTGGGCATGACTGAAAGTGACGCAGCATCAACAAAAATTATCATCATCATCATCACCATAATTATTATTACCTCTTTTGGAGGTGGAGTCTCTAAGGATTGGCTCTAACTCCTAGGAAGGGTAAACCTTATACAATACTAAGGCTAAATTATAAAAGGGGGAAAAACCCTCCAAACCCATAGTAGAGCCCCTATTTTCCGCTGTCTTCCCCAGCTGATTCTACCATATTTCTCAGGAGGTTGGAAGGAAAGGGCCCCTAGGAAGGAGAGACAAAGAACCATATCTTTAATTGTTGGGCTCTCGTTGTCATGATCCTAAGATATACGGACAGTGCTTGAAGGAAGCCCTTAAAGAAGGAAAGATCTACCAGATCAATGAGTTGTGGGAAGAGCAGGATTGAAGTGGGGAGATCTTATTATACACACCTAACTGGGAGTAAGGGCCGTAATATAGGACACTATAAATCATCTTAGAATGGATCTTGTTGCCTCTTTGATTATCCTAAATTCCCTGATAATCCTACAGGGATAGCTGAGCTGTAAAGGCAGCCCCTGGGTATGCACAACAGATGGGAGACATAGCGACATAGATAGAGACAGTGAGTGGGAGTTGGTGGTACGGTAGCAAGAATTCTCCAAAGGGAAGGAGAATGGCAAGTTGTCCATGAAAAGCAGAGAGAGTGGCCAGCCTTAGTCCCAAGCCAACTGACCTCATTGTCTTGAAGATTCTGCTCCAGCTGCAACACCTGCTTCAGGGCTTCTGCTACAATCACCTTCCGCTTCTGCAGGAACTCCAGCTCCTCTGAGCATAGACTGTAACCCAGCCTCACATTCAACTCATCAGGGCTGTGGTGGGAGAGAGGATGCTTGTCACTCACAATGCATGAGAGCTGTTACCTCCATATGCTTGAGCAGCTAACTCTCCCATTCCTTAGCTTAAGTGGGAAAGAAATTGGTGCCTTGAGAAAGACACTGGGTTTGAAGCAGAGAACCTGGATTTGAATCTTACCTCTGGAATTTACTGCCTGTTTGGCCTTGAGTAAGTTGCTTTACCCCTCTACGCTTCAGGAGGTGGACCAGCTCACTCTTGGATTATTGCAATAGCCTACTAATTGGTCTCCCTGACTCTAGTGTCTCCTTTTTCCAAACTGTTCTCCAAACCATAGCTTCCAGAATATTTCTTTTAAATTTTTTATTTTTTCCAATTACATGTAAAATTTTTAAAACATTTGTTTTTTAAAATTTTGAGTTTAAAATTCTCTCCCTCCCTTCCTTCTCTCCCCCCTCCTTGAGAAGGCAAGCAATTGATGTAGGTTATACATTGCAGTCATGCAAAATTTATTTCTGTATTAGTCATTTATGAAAGAAAACACAGACAAAAAAAGACCAAGAAAAATTTTACAAGTAAAAAAAGTGTGCTTCCATCTGCATTTAGACTTCATCAGTTCTTTCTTTGGAGGTGGATAGCATTTTTCATCATGAGTCCTTTGGAATTGTCTTGGATCATTGTATTTCTAAGAACAGCTAAATCTTTCACAGTTGATCATTGTACAATATGGCTGTTATGTGTACAATGTTCTCCTGGCTTTGTTCACTTCACTTTGCATCGGTTCATGTTAGTCTTTCCAGGTTTTCCCAGAATATTTCTTAAAGCATAAGTCTGACTCAGTCACTATCACGCTCAAAAAGCTTCTCCAAATCTCCCTCAAGATAAAATAGAGACTCCTGATTGAATTTTAAAGCCTTCCACGGTCTGCCTCCAGCCAGCCTTTCCAGGTTTATGGTGCATTATTTTCCTTCATATACTTGATGCGTCAGCAAAACTGGTGTATCGGTTGATCCTCATACATGACATTTTATCTCCTATCTCCATGCCTTTACTAGACTTCCCTCTATCTCTAGAATGTACTCCTTTGTCCCCTCCACCTTATAAAAGTCCCTAGGTTTCTTTGAGGCTCAGTTCAAGTGCCGACCTCTATGTGAGTTCCATTCTTATCTTCCCAGTACTTTGCATTTATTTTATTTATTTCATATGGTTTTCTCCCAGTAGAAAATAATTTCGTTGACTATTTCATCTTTATCTCGTATACCTAGAGCCTAGCATAGGGCCTGACACATAGTAGGCATTTAAGAAATGTTTGTTGAATAAATGAATGAGTGAATGAAGTGTCAGTCTGAATCCTGTGATTTCTTTCCTATATGCCTTGAGCAAACAAGGTCCAGGACACTTCATGTAAATATCCCAGGACAAAGGCCTCATCTTCTTATTTCCAACTTACAACATCTCTAATGATTCTACTATTTTTATTTCATTGCTTAGTCTAAGAACCTACAATGACTCTCTATTGTCTATTACATGAAACTCAAACTCCTCAGATTAGCACTCAAGGCCCTCCTGAATTGGGCCCCATGGGTCATTCTTCTCCAACTTTACCTTCTACTGCTCCCAACGAACACCTTGTATTCCAGTTAGGCAAGTCCCTTTGTTGTTTATAGGACACATCAAACTCACTCTCATTGCTGTGATTTTGCTCAGTCTATTCTTTCCAATGTGGAATACCTTCCTCCATCTTTCCTAATCTTTTCCATCCTTTAAGGCTCAATTCAAGTGCCTCACTTTTCCCTAGCTACTCCAGCACACACCAGTCTCTCCCTTGGCTGAACTCTTTTAGCACAGGGTCAGTACTATACAGTTCAATATTTTACTACTTAACCATTATTACTATTATTTATTACTTACTATTATATATTGTTTCTTAATCATTTTATAACTCTGAGTTATCCTGATCCTGATCATTTAGTAACTTTAAGTTCTAGATCTGTAAGATCCAGGAAAGCAGGAACTGTTGACTTAGAATTTCACAGAAACATATAATATTAGAGCTTCTGGAAGGGACTAACGTTATCTGGTCTTTTTTACCACCAAAGTCTTTGGCACTGTCAAATGGTTCATCATCTAAAGTGGTCATGTTTCTATCAGTAGAAATAACAGTAAAGAAGATGCATTACCATTTGTTTTGATGTTGTACTCTAAGGATCATAAGACCTTTCCCTCTGACTCGCACCCTTATTAGAATGTGAGCTCCTTGAGGGACTGTCTCACATCTGTATTTGTATTCCTAGACCTTTGCATATAATAAGCCCTTAATAAAAGCTTTTTCATTTCCTTCATTCCTTCCTTCCTTCCTGACCTAGCAACAATATCCCCAAAACTTAATTTGCTTTTTTATGTGGGGGGGTATGTGACAGTGGTATGGTTGGAGGCAACTTGAGCATTTATACCTAGGAAATCAACAAATGCTACAAATCAGGACTTGATTTATTGTTTGTCGATTGCCTAGACTTAAGAAAGTGGTGAAGAAAATGTTAATAATACAGATTAAATTTAAGTGTATAGTGTGGATATTTTTTCTTGGAAAGCTAGTTGTTAAATATTTATCTGCACACCTCTGGACACATCACTGCTACTACTAATACTACTTCATTCCTTCATGCATCTTCCCACTTCCACCCTGTAACATTATCCCCCATAACTTAACTTTTTTTTCTTATTGCTACCCTATTCAAGAATATACAGTGGCTTCCTGTCACCTAACTAACCAAGTCTAAACTCCTCAGTATGGCAGTCATTTTACAGATATGGAAACTGAGGCCTAGAGAGAAGAGATGACCAAAATCACTTGGCTAGGTAGTCATGGTTAAGAGTAAAAGCTAGGTTTCCTGAATTCCAGTTCAATGCTCTATTAACCATATTTCTATTTCCTAGTTCTCTCTCATGGTGCCCACATATTGCTGAATGGGCACATGGTGGGTGTTCAACAGTTATTTGCTTACTTCACTTACTACTTGCATATAAGATATGGCTCTCTCTGTCACTATCCAGGAAATGTCAGACATTGGAGAAAGCCCTGTCCTTAACCAGGAGCTCCTCTTGAACTTCACCCATCAAAGTATGACAAAGGAAATGGGAAGTGTAGTTGAACGCTCAGGGGTAGGAATTCCCATCAAAATTCCCACTTCCACTTCTCAATGCCATTTCCCTTTCTTCCTCCTATGTCCTTGCCATTCCCTTGAGCTCCTCAACATGTTCAATAGGACCTAGAGCCCCCAAGAAGCTGGAAAACAAGGATTAGTGTAAATAGCAGTTCTGATGTATGGAAAATAGTGGGGAAAATAGAAGAATTAGAAGAGAAGAGAGACAGAACTGTAAGGATAGGGAAGGTACTTTACCAGTCTTTGGCTGTCACATGTAAATCACAATTTTCATTCTGAGAACCAAGAAAGGGGAAAAGTCTTTGTCAGTGTTGTGATATTTCAAAGCAAAATAGCCCACACCAAAAGCTTACACACTCACTCATCAATATTCACTGACCCCCAACTCTGCCCACCATCCCCATGAGCTCATATCATCACCCCCCACACACCCTCACACTCAACTTTCCTTACGTTCCAACCTCTGTGCATGGTTTTCGTACTCAGCCTTTCAGTACCTCTTTCCCCACCAGGCATCACCAAACAACTCCTCAGACACCATCTTGCCTCTGCATATACAACTCCTATATTTTTCTATTATATAAATGCCCACTGCACCCTGAAACAATGTTGTCCATACCTCTGCCTCTCATGTGAGCATGCACAGGCAACCTTCACAATCTGATAGTTAGATACTCATTCCTTTACCCCACCATCTCTTGGCATCAGCTCTCTGACTCAAATTAACCTGGCTAGGGGGTCCACGTAACTCTTCCCTGATTCCTTAACTCACCATCGGTACTGTCAACTCTTGTCCATCTGGGAGGCAGTCCAAGGACATGCAGACAGAACGGTTTCCTTTATGGGTACCACAGCAGCAGGAAAGCTAAGAGAGAAATTTCTTTAAAAGGGAGAGTAAGGCTTCTCCCATATAGGCTAGGTACCCATTCTCCCCCATTTCCCAGTGAAACTAGGTCCGGGAGCCAGTTAGACCCTGAAGCTTCCCGTGCCCACAGATGATTTCTAAACACCCAGGGCTTCCTACCCCACAGGTCCATCGACTCCTGGGCACTTCCACGTGCATTTGGGGCTGGAAGTATTTGGTGTAGTGGAAGAAGGCAAGATCTGGGCATTGGTTGCTGGAGCTGTAGCAGGGTGAGATGTACTGGGTGTTTTCATAGGATTCATTCACTGTCACGCTTAGTTGTTTTCCTATGAATAGAATGAAGAAGGTCACAGAATTTGAGAACTGGAAGGGACCTTATGGTTATATACTCCAACCTGTACCTGAAAAAGAATCTCTGCTACAACTTATTCAATAAGTGGTCACCCACATAATAATATTCATATAATATCTATCTATCCAACCATCTATCTATTATCTCTCTATCCTTCCATCTATCTATCTATCTATCTATCTATCTATCTATCTATCTATCTGCTTGAAGACCAGTAGTGAGGGGAAGTTATTACACTCTGGTAGCCTATTCCACTTAGGGATAGTTTTAAGGTCATTTGGTAGCTTGGGTTCTCTACTTAGTGTCAGGAAGACCCAAGTTCAAATCCCAACTCAGATGTTTATTAATTCTGTTTCTTTAACCTCAGTGTCATCATCTGTAAAATGAGGGCATTAGACTCTATATCCACTAAGATCCCCTCCAACTCTAAATCTATGATCCAATAATTGTTAGGAGATTTTTCCTGACATGAGGACAAATATTTCCCTTTGTAACTGCTCCCTACTGTTCTTATTTCTGGCCCTTGGGACCAAACAGAACGTGTCTAATCCCTCCTTCATAAGACAGCCATTTAAATACTTCAGAGTTATCATTTCCTTCTTTCTCCTCTGAGCTCCTTAGTTTTCTTCAGGCTAATTATTCCTAGTTCCTTCAACTAATCCATACATGATAGGGATTCCATGCACACAACACCCACAGTGTCCTCCACTCCTTCTTCCAAGGCTGAACATTTGTCATGGAATTCTGGACTTCCACCAAGCTAAATCCAATCTCCTAAATCATCAGGAGAATAGGGAGTGGGATCTGTGGAAGTCTCCGAGAAGGTAAGAGAGAGACCTGAGTCTGCGTTCCAGGAGTAGTTCCAACAATTTGATCATAATAGAGACTTCTCCTAAATGTTTATTATGGATTGAGGAAGGAAGAGAAAAATTAGAAGGAACACAGAAGGGACTGACACAAGTGGGAGGTACAAGTTTTAAGGAAAGGGATAAGATGCTGAGCTCAAGTTCTCTGGTGAAAAGCTGGTCAGAGAATACCTGTGAGCAGAGCCTAGGGGACATGGGAAGAGCTGAGAAGGGAAGGGCCTACCAGATTTGACCTGAAGCCAAAAGAGGGTATACCTGGAACCCACGCAGAAACAGACTTCACTCCTTTAAAGAGCAATTGGGGGGAGATTAGAGGGGAGGAAGGAAGAAGGAGAAGTAAAGGAAATGTGATAGCTCTGTAAGGAAGAATGAAAGATAAGGATACCTCCAAGGAGAGTTGAGAAAATGAACTCCCTACCTTCTTTGTGGAGGTAGAGGAAGATGGGTGTGGAATATTGCATATATTCTCAGATGTGATTAACATGATGGCTTAATTTTGTGGACCTGTTCCTCCTCTCCCTTTTATCTTTTTTATTCTTTGTCACTTGGGATGACTCACTGGGTAAGGGAGGGGTAAATTCAGGACTGAAGTGATGTAAAAATAAAAGATAGCAATTTCTTTTAAAAAGAAAATTAAAAGTAAATGAGCAAGAATAGGGCTAGGAATTTGAGAAGAGACATTTCTCAGGGTCATAGGATTTTAGAGTTGAAAAGGATCTTACAGGACATTTTGTCTAAACCCCTCAAATGAGAGAGAAGGTACTTGCCCATGGTTATATAGATAGTAAGTAGCAGAGGTAGAATTAACATTTTTATTAATGATTTATAAATTTTTATTGATTTCTTTTGTTCTTTTACATCCCCAAAGTTTCTCTCAGTATCCTTCCATTCCCAATTCCCAGATAGCCACCTCATATAACAATATTTTTTTTAAAAGGGTGGGATGGAATCAGCAAAACTGATCAATATATCAAAAAACTCTGAAAATATATGTAACATGTCACCTTGTGGACTTCTCAGAAATGGGATTTAGCCCCAAGTCCTTTAACTATTGCTAGTTTGGCTCTGGGAATCTCTCAGTGAATCTGTGGGCTTTGGGGGCACAAGATCTATTCCAGAGCTGTCCTGAGATATGGGCGGGGGGGGGGGAATTTAAATCTACTTAGGACATAGGTTCCCAAAGTTGGCAATACTATCAAAGGGGCAGTAGTGGCCTCTGGTGCAATTGGGGGGGGGTAAATAAAAATAAGGGGACAGTGGAAGCATAAGGAAAGAAGAAAAGATAAGAAAATTTTGAAAAACCATTCATACATGTTTCATTTGTTGTGTAACAGAGTTAAAGTTGTGGCGATTACATTATTTTCCAAATAAACATACAAAATGCAAGTTATAACTGATCGTTGGTCAAGTCCCCGTACAGACTTAACAACCAAGTGTTGGCAGGTAGCTCTCATTGTCAGGAAGTCCAGTGTGCATAGGCAGGAATATGTGCATGGAATGACTTATTTACAATATGATACTATATAGTTACAAGATGCAATACTGTACCATCAAAATTCTAATGCAGGAAAACCCCCACAAATTTACAATAAATTATTAAATATAAGATGTGTCATTTAAAATATATTTATTTTATATTTTTTTGAAATGATGCAAATTTTAAAAAAATTAAAGGGTTAAAAAAAAAGTAGATTTCCAGGGCGGGGGCAGTGGGTAATTTTTTTTTTAAAGGGGGGGCGGTAGGCCAAATAAGTTTGGGAACCTCTGACTTAGGATGAGGCAGTTTTGAGGATCCTGAATGAAGTTTCATACACCCACCCCTCTTCTACCCAAGCCCCCTCCAAATTCTAACAGTGTTTCTGAACCTTGGAAGGTAGAACTGACTGGACATTTCAGATAGAAGAATGCTACCCCATCCCACCCTGCCCATCAAAGGAAATAAGTCTCTTACTCTTTCGATTCTTCTTCTGTTTTTTATGCTTCACATGGACTTCCAGGCAGGAAACTTGTCTAGACTGTAACAAAGGAAATCCCTATAAAAAATCTCTGTGGTACAGTCTATCCCTCACTGTTCCTGGCCGTAGGAGAGGGCCTGGGCAGAAGGGAAAAGAGGTCAAAGCGACAGGGCAATTGTAAATGTGTGTGTGTGTGTGTGTGTGTGTGTGTGTGTGTGTGTGTGTGTATGTGTGTGTGCATATTGGGGCAAAATGGGTCCCAGAGAAGGCTAAGACAGGGTGAAAATACAGAGCCACCACAGGTAGGAGATGGTTCAGAGGAACCATCCAGGTCTGGAGAACGAGGCTTGGGAAGCAGGCCTTTCCTTGGCTAGGGAGGAAATGGGTAGCTCTTTATATCTGTGTTCCTGTGCAAACAAACAAGACTTTGGGGGAGGAGAATCACGAGAAGGTGGCAGAAACAGATCAGTTCCCTTTCCAATAAGATCCTAGGGCCTGTTCAAATTCTTTGTGATGCCCTATAATGCTGGGCTATTGAATATATTTGCTTGTACCACCTGGAGTGACAGCTCTAGCTTGGAAATCTTTGTCTGCTTTTGGAGATTTGGGATGAAGAGAATTTGAGCTATTGGTATGAGGGGTTGGCAAAAAGAGGTTATTACTAGGGAAACAAAAGATCTCTGTGATTATTATCATCGAGGGAACAAACAAAATAGGTATGCATACGTCCCCAGGGAAGGGCGTTCCCTTTGTTGGAAACTATCTGAGAGTAGGGCTGGGCATGGTTCGGCTCCTTTGGGGTTAGCTGAAGGACCCTAAAGGGGATAAGTCTGAAATACCAATAAAATAACCTCTCCTCAAGTGTGCATCCCCAACCCCCCAACCTCCCAACCATTTACTTCATTTTTCACACTTCCAACCTGTCCCATAAAAATCCCACTTTGGAGGCTGCAGTGGGTATTATTTTTCAGTGCGGTCAGTAGGGTCCGTCTTGTGGTCAGTTTCCTCTCTTACAGCCCTCTTCCCCTTCAGGGATGCAGGAACTTGCTCATCTAGAATTGCTCAGGGAGGGATAGTTACCACTAGTACGCCATTGGTGAGGAGGCTTTCAGGTGGAGCTGGGCTGAAAAACAGGATTAAATCCCCCAGTCAGCTACTGTTTCTTGTAGAAGCACCCCTTTCCCCAGAGTCAGTTAGGCCTGTGGCTCTTCTGAATGGGCCCCGGGGAGCCCAGATCTTGGCTAGGATTTCTACAATGGCTACAATACTTTCCCCACACTCAGCACCAGCTTTCTGGTGCATCAGCCTAAGGACTACCATTGAGACACTGATTTAATGAATCATTCATTCATAAACCCTCCCACTGAGACTAAGCATACTCTTCCAGTATCTTTCAGAAGGAAGAGAATCTTGGGAGGGTAGCAATTTAACTAGCATTCTGGAGAGTTTAATTGTCATGGTGGGAGAGAGACTGTGTGAGATGCCAAGAGGTGCTAAGAGGACTTACTTCCTGAGAATCTGTATGAATTAATGATTAAGGAGAAAGACTGGAGACATTTCCTGAGAGAACAGAGTTTAACTCTTACGTTATAGAGGAGGTATCCTAAAGAAAATTATTGAGAAATTTTGTTATCCACAGAGAGTTGAACGGTGGGAATATCTTTCCAGAGTTGAAAAGCCTGCAATTGCAGGTGATAACTAGAGGTGACTGGCTGTAATCTTTCTCATTGTCATATATTGTTGAAATATTTAAATATATCTTTGTATTGTCTGTCATAGTGTTAGTCAACTAACGTTATATATGTATAACATTGACATTATATGTCATATATTTGGGTATATTAGCTTACACGTATAAATTAACTCTATATAGCTTATAACACTGATATAATAATAAAAACTAACATTTATATAGTGCTTACTATGTACTAAGTTGGTCCTCACAACAACTCTGGGAGGAAGGCACCATTATTACCTCCATTTTACAGTGGAGAAAACTGTGGCAAAAAGAGATTAAGTGACTAGCCCAGGGTCACCTAGCTAGTAAGTGTCTGAGGTCAGATTTGAACTCAAGTCTTCCTGACTTCCGACCTGGTACTTTATCCATCGCATCACCACTGACCACAATAAAACCCCACGTTTATTTAAGTCTATGAGACAAGGAGTTTTGCTATTAAAAAAGAAATGAGTGGAAGCTTATGGAAAAAAGGGACACTAGTTTATTTAAAAACCTGGGGTGGAGGCTCAGAACTAATTGATTACTGAGATTGTGCATTTGTCTTAATTTACGAGGAAATATCTATATCTTGATTGACCTAGGACCTAGGATAAGAATTAATAAGGAGATGAGCCAGTAGCAACTTAAGAGAGGTACGGTCATTCCATCTGCTCTATATGAGGTGGCAGAATGGGGGTTGGGGGAAAGAGAGATGGGATGGAGGGGGAAGGGCAGGGAAGTTATTCCTAAAACCCTGCTAGACAGACATCCACTTATTTATTCAACATATCTATTGAATATACTTAGTGTATTCAAGACATTGTCTTTAGTGCTTATATGTAGACTAGCAGGGGCCCAGACTTGGGAAGCAACCATTCTGGAGTGATAAGGGAGATCACTCACCTCTCCTCCAGCAAGAATTCCACTTCTAGTTCTTCCATGCCCTACCAAGAGAAAAGGAAAGAAAGAAATCAGCTCTGAGTTATGACCCTGTTCAGCTGATATTTCCCTGCCCCAGAGAAGCCCTTGCAAACACTGAAGCTATTGGCTTTTCAGATACCTAAATGCCTCTACCCTCTTTACAAGGGCTGTTATTGCAGTCTGTGAAGGATGGAGCACTGATTATGGATATGGTAAGATCTAGAGCTGGAGGTGCCCTTAGCAATTATCTAATCCAACCTTTTCATTTTATAGATGAAGAAAGGTGAAATTCTTTGCCTAAGGCCCCAGAGGAAGGCAGAGAATATAGATTTAAAGTTGGAAGGGACTTCAGAAATTATCTAGTCTAGTATCCTTCTTTACCAACGAGAAAATTGAGACCCAGAGAGGTCCCCCAAGTCACATATCATGGACTTGGAAATGGAAGAAACATTAAGGGGCAACTAGGTTGGCTCAATGGATAGAGCCCCGGCCCTGGAGTAAGAAGGACATGAGTTCAAATCCAACCTCAGACATGACACTTCCTAGCTATGTGACCTTGGGAAAGTCACTCAACCCCATTGCCTAGCTGGAAAAAAAAAAAGGAAAAGAAACATTAAGGGAACACTTTATGTGGCCTTTCTGTTTCAAAAACCTAGCAAAGTTAAATATCTGCCCATGGTCAAAAGGTAGTAAGTAGCAGAGCCGGAATTCAAAATTAAGCTCTTTAACTCTAAATCAAGTGATTTTGAGGCCTCTTTTTCTGACACATAATTGATCCCAAGGCTTTTCTTTACCTGGGATATCCCCGCTAGTTACTGCTTTATGCCAAGTCATTGACCCTAACAGGTACACCAACACTTGGGTCTGACATCTGATCATAGAGCACATGAAGCTGAGTGAGGTTATATCACTTCATCTTTCTAAGACAGTTTCTTCATTTATAAAACGAAGGGAATAATCTCTAAGATTCTTGAGATGGGAGTCCAAAACACACTTGCACTTGGGTCCAAAAAAAAAAATCACCTTCACAAGTACAAGATGGTTGGGGAAAGGCTAGCCAGTAGTTTGATGTATTTAGAGCTCAATATGAGTCAACAGAAAAAATGCTAATGAGATATTAGGTTGCATTAAGGAAGGCACAACTTCTAGGATTAGGGAAGTGATTGTCCTGCTCTGCTTTGCCTTGGACAGACCATCTAGAGGCCAACTCAATGATTGGTCAGTCCCTACATGGAATCCCTATTATGAGAAGGCCCCAAACCACATTTACTTTCTTACCCTTACTTACTTTTCTTAATTATTTATCTTATTCTCCACTTCAGGTTCATTTTGGTCTGCTCATTCTCCACAATGGTTACTGTTCATGTGGTCACCCTCCTTCCTCCCAATCCTCTTTCAGCATCCCTTTATGTTTTGTCTTCCCTTATTAGCAGGTCAATGTTCTCATGCCAATCAGTACTGGCACTGGGGCCATGAACGACTGCTATACTTCCAGCCTGAGCAAGGTAATGGACCCAGTCTCAAAAACAAAAACAGTTATCCAAGAACATGGGAGATTAGCCAGGTCTCTCTCCTACCATGTCTGTCCCTGTTAATTAGGCATACTACACAAGTCTAGACTTTGGTTTAGTAGTATTGGGTCTACCCAACTTGTCTGAAGCTCCTGCCTAGTGGGTTCAAGGTGGGATAGGCTGCTCACCTCTTCAAGCAGGAGGCACTACCTGGGTAAATTTGGGCAAGTCACTTAACCTCTCTGGGCCTCAGTTTCCTCATCTGTAAAAATGAAAGAGTTGGTCCAGATGACCTCTAAGGTCATCTTCCAACACTATCTGTGATCCTATGAAGGACCTGTGCTGTGCATTGAGTACTTTTACCCACCTCAGGGTTGAGTGGAAATTTCACATGGGTCCTCTTTCGGAAGCAGAGCTTGCTGAGGTCATAGAGGACAGTCAAGAGGTGATCATCTGGAGTAAGTGAGTCCTCATCACAGACACTTAGTTCAAGCACATTCTGGGGAGAGAGAGAAGAGGGATAATGGGAAAGGAGAACCTTCAATTACCAGAACTTCATTGCTTCAGTTCTTGGAAGAGAAGATGAATGTGACCAGAGACTGGCCCAGTGAGGATAGAGAGTTGGCAGGGTCTTTAGAGACCATCAAATCTAACCCCCATCATGAGGAGAAGTGGAAAAGGTGTGAGAGATAGTGCGGTACACTGGAAAGAGTGGAGAGTCTGGGACCAGAGAACCCGGCTCTGAATCTCTCTTCTACCACATATCTGAGAATCCCTGAAAAAAAATCATTGGGCTCCAGTTCCCTCATCCATAAAATGAGTGGCTCCTCAGGTTCCTTCTGGCTCTATATCTAAGTGATTTTTTGAGTCAGAGGATGGGGATTCATTTTCTTGCTCAGCTATTCCCTGTGTGACTTTGGGCAAGTGACTTAACCTCTCCGGGCCTCAGTTTCCTCATCTATAAAATGAGGTGGGGATAGTTGGTCTAGATGACCTCTAAGGTCTATTCCAACTCTTAGTCCATGATCCCATGATTTTATAGATGAGGAAACTGAGGTCTAGAACAGTTAAGTGACTTGTCCAAGGTCACACAGTAAATGGCAAGAGTTTCTACTGTATTACATTACAGCTAGGAGAGGACACAGAAATTTGTGGGTGAGAATGGGTGTGGGCGTGGGGTGGTTGACACAGAAGTGCCTCCTGAGATAGGACCTCTGCTCCTGGGCTTCCCACTCAGGGGCTGCTTCCACCTCCAATGTCAGGCATTGTTAGAACTTTGGAAGGAGGTGGGGCTAGGAACACAGTCCCGTGAGCTCCCATGATATTTGCTTATGATATCACCCTAAACCGGTCCTATTTCAAAGGACCACTTCCTCTGGCAGATAGTGGGATGTGGGAGGACCAGGATGGGAAGGGCAGTCAGTCAAGATGCCAATCCAGGGAAGGAATGTAACAGGTTTCGTGGCTCCAAGATCTTTTTGTTTATGATGTGACCTTTCACTCTAAGTTATGTGGAACTTATTTTGATAGTGTATGAGACATTAAGGCAGCTAGGTGGCACAGTGGATAGAGCATTGGCCCTGGAGTCAGGAAGACGTGAGTTCAAATCTGGCCTTACTAGCAGTGAGACCCTGGGCAAGTCATTTACCCTTTGTTTGCCTTAGTCCACTGGAGTAGGAAATGGCAAACCATGCCAGTATATTTTTCAGAAAACCCCATGGACAGTATTGGCATGATATGGTCCCCAGGGTCACGAAGAGTTGGATGTGACTGAACGACTGAATAACAACAATGAGCTATTGGACTATGGCTAGCTTCTGCTAGGATGTTTGACAGTTTCCTCAACAGTTTTTGTCAGATTGAGTTTTGAGCCCCCATACCTGAGGTCTTTGAGTTTATGAGATACCACATCTACTGTGTTTATTTGCTTCAGTATTTAATACTTCACTTGTTTTTTGTCCTTCATTCTCCAAGAGGACCATGATATCAAGAAGGTGATGTCATGACTTGCAAATGAATTGGATTGAAGTGAGGGAGGGCTGTGCAAAGTCATCAGCCTCACTCTCTTCTCCAGAGCCATCTGGGTCCAGTGGCCAGATACAGAGCAGAACAAATGGAGATGGCCGGATGCAGTGGGAGACCTTGGCCTTTTTGAGGTAAGGGCTTTTCCAGATCTCAGTTTGACTGAGGCAACACCCATTCAATGATTAAGGCTAGGTAAGAAATGAGGCAAAGAATAGCTTGTTTTACCAAGTCAAAAACAACAAAAAAAATCAATCTGGGAGGGGAAGACCTTTAGGGTTTCTGGCCAAAACAGAAAAAATTGCTACGTACACTCACTCTGAGCCAAACTCACTCAGAGTCCAAACAATCATCAAATGAGGCTCATCTGTTCCACTCAACCTGCTCTTTATTTCCTAATCAGTATCAAATAATTTTGATGATTACTGTTTTGTCTTATAGTTGGGATTTGGTACTGTTCTTCCCACTTAAAAAAATTATTTTACTTGAGATTCTTGACCTTTTGGCCCTCCAGATAAATTTTCTAGTTCTCTGAAATAATCCTTTGGTAGCTTCATTAGGATGACGCTGAATACGTTAATTATTTAGTAACATGTCATTTTTATTATATTGGCTCAACCTACCATAAGCAACTAATATTTTTTCAATTATTTAAGTCTGTCTTTATTTGTATAAAGGGTGTTTTGTAGTTATATTCATATAATCCCTGTGTCTTGTTAGGTAGTCTGCCAAGTATTATGCATGCTGTAGCTATTTTAAATGAATTTCTCTTTCTATATCTTCTGGCTGAATTTTGTTGCTATACAAAAAATACAGAAATGCTGATGATTTACATGGATTTATTTTATATCTGAACTTAGCTGGAATTATTGTTTCAAATTAATTTTTAGTTGACTCTCTAGAATTCTCTAAGTAAAAGCATATCATATCATCACAAAAGCAATAATTTTGTTTATGCTTTGCCTTGCTTATTCTTTCAATTTGATTCTCGTCTTATTATAGCTAATATTTCTAGAATGATATCAAATAGTAGTAATGATAATGATCATCCTTACCTTAGCCTTGATCTTATTGGAAAGGTCTCTACTTTATTTCTATTACATGTAATACTGGCTCTTGCTTTTTAGATAAGTATTACTTATCATATCAAGGAAATGTTCATTTGTTCTTATGTTTTCTTTTCTTTTTGGAGGCAATTGGGTTTAAGTGACTTGCCCAGAGTCACCTAGCTCATAAGTATCTGAGGCTAGATTTGAATTCAGGTTTTCCTGACTCCAGGGCCAGAGCTCTCTACACTGCACCACCTAGCTGCCCTTATTCCTATGTTTTCTAGTGTTTTGTTTTTTTTAAAAATAAGAATAATTGGCAACTAGGTGGCGCGGTGGATAGAGCACAGGCCCTGGATTTGGGAGGACCTGAGCTCAACTGCGGCCTCAGACACATAACACATACTAGCCGAGTGACCCTGGGCAAGTCACTTAACCCCATTGCCTAGCCAAAAAAAGAAAAAAAAAAGAATAGTTATGTCTTGTCAAAAGTTTTTTCTGTATATTCATATGCTCATATGATCTGGTTCTTATTATTAATATAATCTATTATGTTGATAATTTTGCTAATATATAATGAACTCTACATTCCTAGTACAAATCTAGCCTGATCATAGTGCATATTTTTTTGTGATATGTTGCTGTTGTCATTTTGCTAATATTTTGTCTAAATTTGATCTATAGCAATGATCATCAAGCTTTTCATTCCCAGGACCACTTTATACTCTTAAAATTATTGAGAAGCCAAAGAATTTTGTTTATGTGGGTCATATCTATCAATATTTACAGTATTAGAAATTAAAACTGGTACTTTAAAATGTTTATTAGCCCACTTAAAATAATAAACCTGTTACATGTTAACACAAATGATATATTAAATGAAAAATAATTATATTTTCCAAAACAAAAAATGTAGTGAAAAGAGTGGCATTGGCTTACAAATTTTTTACCAATTCCTTTAATGTCTGGCTTAATAGAACACAGCTAGATTCTTATATAAGCTACTGCATGTAATCTGTTACAAAATGTTGATTTGGTTGAATTATATGAAGAAAATCCGGTCTTACACAGATATATATAGTTGGGAAAGGGAGGAGCATTTTAACAGGCAAATAGCTACATTATGAAAATAGCTTTGATGTCACAGACCCCACAAAATGTTCTCAAGAACTTTCAGGGGTCCTTGGACCACACTTTGAGACTCATTAGCCTGTAGCTGTTTTTTTTTTCTCTGCTTTGACTCTTGCTGATTTTTATTTCAAGGCCATATTTGTTTCATAGAAGAAATTTAGTAGGCCCTTTTCTTTGTCTATTTTTCCAATATCTGTAATATTGGAACTAATTTTTTTTAACGTTTGATAAAATTCACATATAAGTCCATCTAATCCTGGAATCTCATTTCTAGGAGCTCATTTATGACTTGTTCAATTTCTTTTTCTGATATTGCTTATATGGGTCATATCTGTTAATATTTACTGTATTAGAAATTAAAACATACTTTAAAATGTTTATTTACTAGCTTACTTAAAATAATTATTATTGTCAATCTCAGCATTTAAGTTTTTGTTAATATTCATTTCATTTAAGTTATCAGTTTTGTCAGTATGTAATTGTGCAAAATTGCTTCTAACAATTTTTTTATTTCTTCATTTGTTGTGAATTCACCTTTTTCATTTTTTATTCTGGTGATTTGTTTTTCCTCTTTCTTTTTAAAAATCAAATTAAGTAATGGTTTATCCATTAAAAAAAAACAGCTCCCACTTTCATTTATTAATGCAATGGGGTTTTTTCTTCCATTTTTCCAATTCCTTATATGATTTAAAAAATTTGTATTTTGACTTTTAATTAGGTTTTTAAAAATTTGTTGATTTTCTAGTATTTTTAGTTGTATGCTCAAATCATTGATCTGTTTTTTCTCTTTTTTGTTGATGAAAGGGTATAGAGTTATAAATTTTCCCCTGAGGACTCCTTTGACTGAATACCAAAAATTATGGCATGTTGTCTCATTGTCATCATTATCTTTAATGAAATTATTGATTGTCTCTATGATTTCCTCTTCAGTCCACCCATTCTTTAGAATTAAGTTATTTAGTCTCCAATTAATTTTTACTCAATAGAATTGCCAGTTGGTACTCATTCTTGCTCCCTTCTCACCAGAATGCTTTTTAAATAAAATTTAATAAAATATATAGAATTCAAAGGAAACCGAAAGTTAGTGAAAATGGAAATGAGAATTTTGTCCTCCATTCAAGTTCATGGACCCCTCTGTAATCTATCCTGGGACTACACAGATCCTAGGTTAAGGAATCCTGATCTAGACCTTAGTCCTTGTGTTAGAAACAGAATAGCTTTAGATTTATACATAGTACAAAAAAAAATGGCAACTCATTCCATCTCATTTTTACCTCAGGGAAACATGTAGCCTCCTTTGTCCACCAGCCTCTCACCTGTCACTGTCATGTCAAAAGATCATAGATTTAGAGCTGGGAGGGAAACTATAAGTCACTCCCTCATTTTACAGATGAAGAAACTGAGGACTAGAGAGGTTAAATAACTTTCCCAGGGTCACCCAGCTAGTAAGTGTCTAAGGCAGGATTTGAACTGAGGTCCTCCTGACTGAGTTCAACATTCTATTCATTACCCAAGACTACTTCACAAAATTTAAAGAGTTAGAAGGAACCTCAGAAATCGTCTAACACCTTCATCTTATAGATAAGGAAACTGATACCAGAGGGGATAAGTGATTTATTTGGACAAAATCACATAGGTAGTAAGAGAGCTAAGATTTAAATCCAGATCTTCTGACTAGGGAACTAAGTGGCACAGGGCCTGGATTCAGGAAGACCTGAGTTCAAATCTAGTGTCAGACACTTACTAGTTGTGTGACCCTGGGCAAGTCTCTTAACCCTGTTTGCCTCAGTTTCCTCATCTGTAAAATGAGCTGGAGAAGGAAATGGCAAACCTCTCCAGTGTCTTTGTGAAGAAAACCAGAAAATGGGCTCATGAAGAGTTGGACATCACTAAACAATGACTGAACAACAGCAATCCCTGACTATAAACTCCCCTCCTTTCCACTTGCATGTCATGACATCACCTCCTTGACGTCATGGTTCTCTTCTAGGCCGAAGGACAAATAACAATGACAACAACAATAAACTCACACCCTTTCTACAATACCAAATGGTTTCTCTGTCAAGACTACTAGAGACACATTTAGAAATGGCCAAGAAACACTTACCCAAAGCAGAAGGACAGGGACAAATGAGCAAACAGGGACACCAAAAAGCAGCTGAAAGGTGCAGGCTCCTGGCCCTTACCTTCACCTGGCTCTGGATCCGGAAGTTGAAGGTTTCATTCCACTCCGGGTTGCGACAGTTGGAGATAGTCCTTGTTCTCTGCTTCTCGTGGGAGGCGGTTGGGAGCCAGAGACTTACGAAGCAGTCTGTCAGACTCACTGCCCGAGGAAGACACGGAGGGGAGGGAGAAAGAGGTGGAGAGATCAGGGTCCAGAAAGGAAAAAAATGGAATCCCAATTAGGCTGGTCCAAGACAAGTGGTCCCCTCAGCCTTCGGTCGTGACCTCCCTCACATCCCCCAACCAGGTAAGATTGCACATGCAGAGAGAGACACCCCAGCTCAGCCCCAGGTCTGCTTGACAAACTCCTAGGACTTACTGACATGTTGTCTCTCACATTAGAATGGAAGCTTCTTGAGGGCAGGGACTATTTTTGTCTTTCTTTGTATCCCATGCACTTTGCATAAATAAATACTTTTTGACTGACTGACTGACTTTCTTTTGAAGTGGCTAGGGAATTTCTTGGACATGAGCCCCAACTTTATTGCCCCATCATTGCCTCTAAGACCTGAAGACTCATCTGGTACGATACCCTCGATTCTTTGGCAAAATAAGTTTCTAAAATCTCAAATAAATCTTTGCTTATTCTAGAATAGCAGTGTGCAATTAGGCCTGAATTTGAGGATGAGACCTCTATATTCACACCAATAAGACTTTATTCCCTTTTAATGACTGGAGGAATTTGGAAAGAAAACCTTATCTGGATTTGAATGAGAAAATAGTGATCTAGACTGAGAAGTATAATAATAGCTACCATATGTATAGTCCCTCAAGGTTGGTAAAGCACTTTACAAATATTATCATATTTGATCCTCACAATAACCTTGGTAGGTAGGTGTTATTATTATAAATGTGGCTGCTGAGTCTAGAGAGTAAAAGTCCTTAGCCCTACAGCATGTATATATAAATGCTATTTTCCAGTCCTCAGCAATACTTGGATCAACCCAAAAAAAAGTGTTTTGGGTTTGTTTTTTTTTTCGGGGCATGGGGGGGGGAAGAGATCACCTATGGGAGGTACAAGAGGGGCAATATGGCCTAATGGGTAGAGAGCTGATCTCAGATTCAGGAAGACCTGTCAGGTCCCACTTGGTTATGTGACCTTGGGCAAGTCACTTGACTACTCAGTGTCCTGGGGACTCTGTAAGATGGTAAGTTTCAGAATAATGGCTGATGCGCATTAGTAGAGAGAACTTCATCTTTGGGATAACCCTACATCAATCAAATCATAGATCCAATCACCAGCACCACTGGGCCCCTCTCCACCCCACCCAACCCCCCAATAGTAGGCTCAAGCAAAGGCCCTTAGTGGGAGTTGATAAGAGTCAGAAATTGCAGCTTCTTTGACAGAAATGGCAACACAGATTTGAAGAAATGTTTAGACCTTCTTTGGGTCTAAGAAGAAGAGAGATGCCCAAGAGTCTGGGATCAGCCTCAGTGTAGAGCCATAGAGAAGAGCCTGTTGGAAATGCCTTGATCACAAGAAGAGAGACAGTTAATTCAAGGTAAGGGTCCTGAATCAGTCAATAAACATTTATAAAGCCTCTGCTATATGCTAGGCAGGCAACGAGGTGGCCCAGTGGGTACACTGTGCTTGTAGTAGGAAGACCGAAGTTCAAATCCAGCCTCAGATGCTTATTAAATGTGTGACCTTGGGCAGGTCATTTAACCCTATTTGCCTTGGTTTCCTCATCTGTAAAATGAGTTGGAGAAGGAAATGGCAAACCACTCCAGTATCTTTGCCAAGAAAACCCCAAGTGGGGTCACAAAGAGTTGGATGCAACTGAAACAACTAGACAACAACAATATCTGCTAGGCATTGTGCTAAGTTCTGGGGATAAAAAATATTAT
This sequence comes from Phascolarctos cinereus, assembly GCF_003287225.1. NCBI lineage: Eukaryota > Metazoa > Chordata > Mammalia > Diprotodontia > Phascolarctidae > Phascolarctos > Phascolarctos cinereus. Next base: position 186,886,402 of record NW_027555736.1, read on the forward strand.
AATGTATTATAATGCACTATAAATATATAATACACTAGAAGTGTATAATGTATTCTTGTTTGGATATGGGTTGGATTGGATGACTTCCAAGGACCCTTCCACCTCTGACATTTTGTGGTTCAGTAGAAAGAGTTACGTATTTGGAGTCAGAAGACTAGGGTTCAAATCATGACTCTGCTACTTGACACCTTGGTGACTTTGTACAACATATTACTTTACCTCTCTTGGCTTAGATTTCTTTGTCTTTAAAAATGGATGAATTGGACCAAATGACCTCTGAGGCCTCTCCCAACTCTAAATCTATGATCTAAAATTCTGTGAATAGACATCGATGATGATGGTGAGGAAGATGATGGAAGACAACAATGGAGTGCCGAACAAGGAACTTATCTTCAATTTGAAAGGGGGTAGTATTCTAAGGCATACTCAGTTTGCACATCTTTTTTCTCATAGGGTGACTATCCATGGGCTAGGTCATCAAGGTGAGCTTTCTTTCCTGGAAGGGGGTGGTGGGAAGTGACTCAGCAATTGCACATTACAGTCAGAGGCAGAGGCAACTCCTTCCACACTTGACTCAAGGATGGTTTTCCCCAGGAAGAAGTCAAACAAGTTGCTAGGTGGCTGCTGATGATTTCATTTGAATGTGAGGAGCTATCCTCAGGATTTTCCAGGATAAAGTACAAATGCCTCTGTCATTTCAAAGCCCATCACAACCTCAACCCAATCTACCATTCCGGCATTATTACACATTACCCCCCTTCACACACACTATGGTTCTGTCAAAGTGGTCTTCTAACTGCATATCATTCACAGAGCTTTATCTCCCATCTTCTTGCTTTTGCACTGGCCATTGCCCACGCCTGGAACACACACCTTCTTCACCTCCACGTCTTAGAATCCTTTGTATCCTTCATAGCTTAGCTCAGGTACCACCTTCTGCATGAAGCCTGGTTCTCCACCCTGTCCCCCTTCGCTTCCTGCACCTGGTATTGGTACTTTCTCACTCCCTGGAAGGAAGGAAGGAAGGAAGGAAGGAAGGAAGGAAGGAAGGAAGGAAGGAAGCATTTATTAAGCACCTATTATGTACCAGGCACCATGCTAAGTGCTTTATAGATACTATCTCATTCGATCCTCACAACAACCTTGGAATATAGGCTCTATTATGATCCCCATTTTGTAGTTGAAAACACTGAAGCCAACAGAAGTTAAATGACTTAGCCAGTGACACACAGCTAGGATGTGTCTGAGGCCAGATTTGAACTTATCAGGCCCAGTGTTCTACGCACTATGCCAATGAGCTACCAAATGATCTCGTATCTATTTGTAGATAACTATCTTGTATCTTGTATCTATTTTTGCATGTAACTATCTTGATCTTGTATCTATTTTGTGGGTGTGTATATATATATATATATACATGCTGACTCTTCTGAATAGATTGTGAGCTCCCTCATGGCAGGACCTATTTCACTATTGTCTTTGTCATCGCTAGTTCTGGGCACAATGCCTGGTATATAGAGGAGTTTAATAAGTATTTGTTGATCAATAGTTTCGTAAGGGCAGCTAGGTGGTACAATCCACTGGGTGCTGGGCCTAGAGTCAAGAAAACTTATCTTCCTGAGTTCAAATCTGGCCTCAGATACTTACTGGCTATGTGACCCTGGGCAGGTCACTTTGGCCTGTTTGCCTCAGTTTCCTCATCTGTAGAATGGGCTGGAGATGGGAATGGCAGGCCGCTCCAGTATCTTTGCCAATGGGGTCATGAAGACTCAGACATGACTGAGACAACTGAACAACATCAAGTTAAAAGACCTTCACAGAGAGCCATTTTGGCTGATACACTCGAGGTTCAATTGTGTGTGTCCTTGGGATGGAGGCTTTTCGATCAAATTCATTAGCTTTTTCTTTGGGTGAAACAAAAAGAAAGTTTAAGGAATAGTCTCATATCTAGAAGACACTAATAGATTTCTAGACACCAGTGATCTCGTAAAGTAACTCTGCCCCACATGTGAGTAAAATATACGGATGTGGTCACCTTCCCAACCACACACACACATACACACACACACGATCATCCATGGCATGGGGCAAACTACAAGATGTAACCTGTGACGTTTTCATTTGGATGACCTTAGATTAAAGTGAACATTCAGGGCATCTCGGGAAAAATAATGTACAAATGTCACAAAAGAGCGAAACTTCACCGGTATGTGTGACTATGTGTGTATGGAGGAGAGGAAAGACAGTCCTAAGAGAGTTTAAAGCGGGTACATCTAACCTTTCTTGTGTCACAGACCCCTCTGGCAATTTGGTGAAGCTTATGTATCCCTTCTTATTTTAAATAATTAAAGGAAAGGTTAAATTTTGGTCCAAGGTTAGAGAAAGTAAAGATAATTTTTTTTTCCATCCAAGTTCATAAACCTTCCCTGGTATCTTTCTATGGGTCCTTGGACCTTGGCTTAAGAACAGTTAGTTTAGGAGCAGCTAGGTGGCACAGTGGATAGAGCTCTAGTCTTGGAGTCAAGAGGCCCTGAGTTCAAATGTGACCTCAGACACTTGACACTTACTAGCTGTGTGACCTTGGCCAAGTCACTTAATCCCAATTGCCTCACCAAAGAGCAAAAACAAACAAACCAAAAAACCAGTTAGTTTATGACAGCAGTTCTCAGAGTATTGGCTGTGTACTCCTGGATGTCCCTGAGACCTTTTCAGAGGATCCTCAAGGTCAAAACTATTTTCATAATGATTGTTGTTGTTCAGTTATTTCAGTCATACTCAACTCTTTGTGACCCCATTTTGGGGCTTTCTTGGCAAAGATACTGGAGCAGTTTGCCATTTCTTTCTCCAACTCATTTTATGGATGAGGAAACTGAGGCGAACGGGAATTAAATGACTTGCTCAGGTTCACACATTTAATAAAGTGTCTGGGGCTAGATTTGAACTCAGAAAGATGAGTGTTCCAGACTCCAGGTCCTGCACTCTATCCACTGTGCCAGTATTATTTCATAATACTAAAATGTTATTTGCCTATTAAAATGCTTCTCTCTTTTTCCCATCATACATTATCTGTGTGAGACTGGATTTTCTTCATGTACTTCAACCAAAACAACAAATCACAACAGAAGGAATGCTGAAGCAGATATGAGAATCTAGTTGTCTTCTATTAACATTAAAGCAATTTGTAAAAAATATTTAAACCAATGCCACTCTTCTCACTAAATTTTTGTTATAGTAAATAGTTTTTTCATTAAAATGTTATTTATGTTAATATGCAATATGCTTATTATAGTTATTTTAATGGATTAATAATTATTTTAAAATTTATCCATTTTAAAATCTAAAATGCTGAATATCAACAAATACAACCCATGTAAACAAAAGTTCTTGGAGTCCTCAATAATTTTTAAGAGTGTAAGGAATACTTACATTCCTAAACTTTGATAACTGCTGGTTTAGAACTAACTCGTACTCCCCAAAACTGCTGAGTGCAGTCTGAATCAGATTAAAATGTAATTGAGAAATAGTTAACAAAAATTTGAAAATACAATACAACATAGATGATGTTAATTCGTGATTTTCTAAGTCAATCGCTCCATCAGGGATCTGTTTCTATGAGTTTGATACCACTAGTTTGGTGTATACACTGGCTGTATATTAGCACCTCAAGAGAGGGAGCCCTTGTACTGGGGACAGTGCTGGACTTGGAATCAAAAAAGACCTGGATTCAAACTCTACCTCTGACACTAACTAGCTGTGTTACCCCTGGCAAGTCACTTAACTTACCTGAGCTCTGAGTCTCAGGTAACTCTGTAAAGATTATGCTATCTGTAACTGCACATGTACAACCTATATTGAGTTGCCTGTCTTTTCAATGAGGGTGGGTGGGGAGTGAGGAAGAGAGGAAATCTGAAACCTAAAGTTTTAAAAATATATGTTTAAAAAAATGTTTTCACATGCTACTGGGAAATAAGAAATACAGGAAATGGGGTACAGAGTTCTATCCTGCCCCGCAGGAAAATAGAAGGGGAAAGGGATAAGAGAAGGGGGGGGAAGAGATAGAAGAGAGGACAGACTAGGGGAAGGGATATTCAGAATGCATGCCATCTTGGGGTGGGGGGAGGGGTGAGATGGGGTGAAAATTTGGAACTCAAAAATTTGTGGAAGTGAATGTTGAAAACTAAAAATAAATAAATTTATATTAAAAAAAAAAGATTATGCTATCTGCCTCCGTGGAGTTTTCATACGCAGAATTCTCACAACAAATAACATCCCAGGCACTTGATGATTAAAGTATTTGCATTTCATGTCTTTCAGAGCTTCACTGTCCCCATCCCATCCCGAGGAAGAGAGGTGCCAAATGTGATCTGAAAGGTAGATTACCCAGTGAATCATAAACTCTGCCACAAGGGCATCTGAATGAAGGAAGATAATCCAGGTCACAGACTACCCCCAGGTATATAAGACCCAAGATGCAGATCGATGCAATGGAAAGAACCATGGGACCTGAGATGAATTCAAAGGAACTTGGATTCACATCCTGCTTCTGTCATTTACTAAGCTTGGACAAGTCCATCTACCTCTTTGGGCATCATTTTTCTTGTCTGTAAGACAAGGGAATTAGATTAGATGACCTTTAAGGTCACTCCCAACTATAAATCCATGATCCTGCTGCCCAAAGAGTAATGAAGCTGCAAAATCTGAGTGAGCGAAGAGTAAAGTCTTTGACCAGTGCCTGGCACATAGCAGACGCTTAGCAAATATTTATTGACCGAATGAATGAACTAGCACTGGCCTTCTTCCTGCTTTCCAACAGAGAGATGGATAACTTCAACATTACTCATATTAACTGTTCCTTCTTCCCCACATGCTGTTTAGAGGATGGGGCAGGCCTATAAACCAGTGTCCAATTAATACTGCTAACCACAAGCCTCCCTGAAATGCTATTCCTTTCATGCCTCTTTCCCCTGACAGATGAATTAAACCTGTAATTTGCCTGTAAGAGCTTTCAGTGACACTGGTTCAGGCAGCCTCACTCTCAGGATGAGCTCAGAGACACAGTGTTTTTTGTTGGGGGTTTTTTTTTTAACCACCTTCCTCCCATCTCTGTTTTTTCCTTTCTCATCATCTCATGTCTAGATTACTGCACCAGCCTATGAGCTGTTTTCCCTTCCCCTAATTTCTCCTCCAATTCATTCTGAACACTGTGGAGAAACTGCCACCAAACACTCCTTTCATCATCTCACCTCTCCTATCCATGAACCTGTACTAAGTCCCTGTTGTTTATATGATCAAATTCAAACTCTCTCTTTTTGCCTTCGAGGCGTTCCAGTAATCTGATCCCTATCTTACACTCTCAGCAGTGTTCAGCCTTATCTCACAACTCCCAGCATGTCCTCTCTTTTCTTATTGCCCTTTATACATGACAAGCTTATTCCTGCCCATCTAGTTTGCTTATTATACATCCTCTCCCAGAATGCCATTCCTTGCTTCTCTCCACTAATCCAAATTCTACCCACACTTCAGGTCCTGGCTTGAATCCCCTTTCTTCCCTGATGAACTTCACTACCAATAATCTCTCTCCACGGGTATACTGGTTAATGTTTAACATCTGGCTATCCAGGGGAAAAAATATAGCCATGACACACTTTTAAGTTTAACCTTCAGTATTAGTATTTTCTCTACCACTTTCTCAGGTCTAGACAATCAGCAAAACAACAAATCATGCCCCAATCGGTACTGTTTGCTGACTTCTGAGGTGTAAATGCCTGCATTGAAATGGGAGAGCAAGGAATATTTCACCTGGCAGATTTGTGGAAACAGAAGAATTTATGAGCAAATAAGAGATAGAGAGAATAATGAAATGCAAAACGGATAATTTTGATTACATTGAATTGAAAAGCTTTTGCACAAAAAAAGCCAATGCAACCAAGATTAGGAGGGAAGCAGAAAATTGGGAAAGAATTTTTACAACCAGTGTCTCTGATAAAGGCCTCATTTCTAAAATATATATAGAACTGAATCAAATTTATGAGAATACAAGTCATTCCCCAATTGATAAATGGTCAAAGGATATGAACAGGCAGTTTTCAGATGAAGAAATTAAAGCTATTTATAATCATATGAAAAAATGCTCTAAATCACTATTGATCAGACGAATGCAAATCAAAATAACTCTTAGGTACTACATCACATGTATCAGATTGGCTAACATGACAAAACGGGAAAATTATAAAGGCTGGAGGAGATGTGGGAAAATTGGAACACTAATGCATTGCTAGTGGGGTTGTGAACTGATCCAACCACTCTGGAGAGCAATTTGGAACTATGCCCAAAGGGGTATAAAAATGCGCATGCTCTCTGACCCAGCAATACCACTTCTAGGGCTGTACTACAAAGAGATCTTACAGATAGGAAAAGGGCCCACACGTACAAAAATATTCATAGCAGCTCTTTTTATGGTGACAGAGAATTGGAAATTGAGGGGATGCCCATCCACTGGGGAACGACTGAACAAGTTGTGGCATAGGAATGTAATGGAATACTGTTGAGCTATAAAAAATGATGAGCAGGTGGACTTTAAAGAAACCTGGAAAGACTTATATGAACTGTTGTTGAGGGAAGTGAGCAGAATCAGGGGAACATTGTACTCAGTAACAGCCACATTGTGCAATGACTAACTTTGATAGACTTAGCTCTTCTCAGCAATGAAACGATCTAAGACAACTCCAAAGGACTCATGACGGAAAATACTATCCACATCCAGAGAAAAATTATGGAGTCTGAATGCAGATTGAAACATACTATTTGCTCTCCTTTTTTGTTTTGTTTCATCTTTCTTGTGGTTCCTCCCATTTGTTCTAATTCTTCTTTACAACATGACTAATGTGAAAATATGTTTAATAAGAATGTATATGCAGAGCCTATATCAGATTGCACACCATCTTGGGGAGAGGGGAGGGAAGGTAGGTGGAGAAAATTTAAAACTCAAAAGCTTATGGAATTAAATGTTGAAAACTAAAAATAAATTAATTTTAAAAAAAGAAAAGAAAATTGAACGATGGATTTCTCCCTTGCTGAAATTCCTATAGCACTTATAATTTGATATATGAAGTCCAAAGTGAATTCTCTCTTGTCTTTCATTGTTTTATAATTGCTCTACTTTTCTCTAATTGTTTCTTGTCCTTAAGTCAGTCAAACAAGTCAACTCGGATTTATTAAGCATCTACTCCATGACAAGCATTGTTCTAAGCCCTGGGGATACAAAGAAAAGCATAAGACAGATCCTGTTCAAGGAGTTCACAATCAAATAGAGAAAACATGGGAAGAACTGTATACAAACATGCAAAGATCATATACAAACAAGATTATATAGCAGATAAAGTGGAGATAAACAACAGAGGAACTAGCCTTAAGGGAGAGTTAGAAAGGCTTCTTGAAGAAAGTGGAATTTTAGCTGGGACTTGAAGGAAGCCAGGGAATTTAGGAGGCAGAGATGAGAAGGGATAGAATTCCAGGCAGTAAGTGAAAATAACTGGAGATGGGAGATAGAGCATCTAGTTCAAGGAAATGAAAGGAAGCCAAGGTCACTGGATCACAAAGTAATATCTCCTCCCCTAGGATCTTAAGATCACAGAGGCCATCTAGTCCCATCCCATTATTTTACAGAGGAGGAAACTGAGATTTTGAGAAGGTAAGTGACTTGTCCAGGGTCACATAGCTAGAAAGTGTCAGAGGTTGGATTAGAATCTAGGTCTTCCTTATTTTATTTAATTTTTTTTAGGCAATTGGGGTTAAGTGACTTGCCCAGAGTCACACAGCTAGTAAGTGTCAAGTGTTTGGTCTGAGGCCGGGATTTGAACTCAGGTCCTCCTGACTTGAGGGCCAGTGCTCTTTCCACTGCACCACCTAGCTGCCCCTTGGTCTTCCTTATTTCAAGGCCATCCTTCTAGCACAGCGGTGGGCACAGTCATTCCTTTTTTGGGGGGTTAATGACTCATTTTTTAATAAAAATTGCTGGAGAAATAGAAAGGTGGATCAATGGAACAGAATAAACATACAATTGACAGCAGCAAAATACATATAGTGATCTTGTATTTGACAAGTGTAAAGACTTAAAATTTTGGGATAAGAATTGATTATTTGTTAAAAAAGAATGTTGGGAAAACTGGAAAACTGTACGGCAGAAACTGAACATAGACCAATATCTTACATCATTTGCCAAGATAAGGTCAAAATGGATCCATGACCTAGATACAAAGAGAGATATTACAAGAAATTTTGAAGAACATGGAACATATTATTTATCAGACTTATGGATGGGCAAACAAACTATGAATAAATAAGAGATAGAGATCAGAGTGAGGTATAAAATGGATAATTTTGATTGCATTAAATTTTTAAAGTTTTTTTAAAAATATAACTTTATTAGTTTTCAATATTTACTTCCACAAAATTTTGAGTTCCAAATTTTCATCCCGTCTTGCCCCTCTCCCCACCCCAAGATGGCATGCGTTCTGAATATCCCTTCCCCTAGTCTGCCCTCTCTTCTTCTCTCCCCCCCTTCTCTTATACCCTTCCCCTTCTATTTTCCTGTAGGTCAGGATAGACTTCTATACCCATTTCCTGTATTTCTTATTTCCCAGTTGCATGTGAAAACATTTTTTTAAACATATGTTTTTAAAATTTTGGGTTCCAAATTTTCTCCCTTCCTCCCTCCCCACCCACCCTCATTGAAAAGGCAAGCAACTCAATATAGGTTATACATACGCAGTTATGCAAAACACTTCCATAGTGGACATGTTGTGAAAAACTAACTCTATTTCCCTTAATCCTATCCTGCCCTCCTATTTATTCTATTCTTTCTTTTGACCCTGTCCCTCCTCAGAAGTATTTGCTTCTGATAACCCCCTTTCCCAGTCTGCCCTCCTCTCTATCATCCCCCTGCTCTCTTGTCCCCTTCTCCCCCTATTTTCCTGTAGGGTAAGACAAATTTGCATACCCAATTGAATGGGGCACAGTCATTCTTAATGAATATTTGTTAACAGAAGAAGAGAGGACCTTATTTTTTCCTTAGTGAGGACACTAAGATTGGGGTGATTGGGCGTTTTGGGGGAGCAGCTGCTAACTTGGGGTAAGGCTTAGATGATCACTTGTAAATAGTGACATCCACATTCCCCACAGGGCATTGACACAAGGGATTTGCCCTTCAGAATAGGAGGTGATGAGTTCAACCTATGGGATGTAGAGTCAGGGCTTTTTATCCTCTTGAGATGTCTTGATGAAGCAGAAGGATAAGTTGAGGCAGAGGTAGAGAAGGGGGAAGATGAACTTGCTCCTCCTCTGCCACGGATATCTCCACACCACCCTTAAAGACATCTTCTCTCCTCTCTCCTCCCCACAAAAAAGAGACGGCCCTGGGAACCATGATTTGGGAACATGGCAGTAGGGGGCTCTTTCTTTCCAAAGAGTGAATATGAGGTCCCAAGAATGCAATGACTATTAATTTATTCCTTTAGGACAGAGACCAAAATCTCAGCGTGCTCTACCCTGATAAGTTTTATTCACAGTGGCAAAGAATACTTACTCAGGACTGAGGGTACAATGTGTGTTCCCATTCTGAATCCTCTTAGCTCCCACATCCAATCAGGAGTCAAGTCCTCCACCTTGTGGAGTCAAGTTTCCACCTTTACAACCTCTCTTGAGCATCCTCTTTTCACCTCTGACACTGTCGTTATGCTGGTGCAGACCCTCATCACCTTATGCCTGGATTATTGCCATGGCCTGGTCAGTCTCCCTGCCTCAAGTCTCTCCTCACACCAACCCATCTACCACTCAGCTGTCAAATTCATCTTCCTAAATCACAGGTCCGACCATATCACCTCCCTATTCAATAAATTCCAATGACTCACTATCACCTTCATGATCAAACATAAAGTCCTCTGTTTGGCGTTCAAAGCCCTTCATAACCTCACCTGCCCCTCCGCTCCCCAACACACACCTTTCCAGTCTTCTTACACCTTTCTGCACCCCCCTCCCACACACACTCTCAGATCCAGTGCAGTGTCCTCCTTGCTACTCCTTAGACTAGACACTCCATCTCCCAAGCATTTTCACTGGCTGCCTCCCATGCCTGGAATCTTGTATTTCTTCATCTCTGCCTCCCAGCTTCCCTGGCTTCCTTCAAGCCCCAGGTAGAGTCATACTTTCTGCATGCTGACCCTCCCAATCATCTTTAATTTTAGTGCCTTTCCTTTGAGATTACTCCCAATTTATTGTGTGTATATATAATTATATAGCTATAGATAGCCACATAGATCTATATCTGTACATATGTACATATTTAATGTATATGTATATATGTATGTGTATCTCTCTCTCTCTCTCTCTCTAAATACACACACACACACACACACACACACACACACACACATCTTATTTAAACATGGTTGTTTTCATGTTGTCTCTTCCATTAGGCTGTTAGGTCCTTGAGAGCAGGGGCTGGTTTTTTTGGGCCTTTCTCTGTACTACCAGCATTTAATACAGAACTTGGTACATAGCAGACTTAATAAATGCTAGTTGAGAGATAGCTAGGTGGCACAGTGGATAGAGCACCAGCTCTGGAGTCAAGAGGACCTGAGTTCAAATTCAGATTCAGACACTTTTTAGCTGTGTGACCCTGGGCAAGTCACTTAACCCCAATTGCCTCCAAAAACAAATAAATGAATAAATAAATAAATGCTAGTTGACTGATCCTGGAGAGCTCCCAATGATTGGTTCCTCAGAAGGAAATCCTTGTAAGATCTGAGTTCTTGGGACCACACAAATTTTTCTGACTGCTACTGCCTCAAGGCCTCTACTTCCTTCCAGAAAGCCATAAAATGGGAACACCTTAGTGTTGGCTTCAGCACTCTGAGAAGCTCATATTCTTGAATGGGAGGGTTCTACAGGTGCAGGTGCTAGCAGCAGAAAACAGGAAATGGCAGAGTGGGGAGAGTGAAAGCTGAAGAAGAAGTGAAGGGGCTCAGAGACAATATGGTGCAATGGAAGGGGTTCTAGACTTGCCCTCAAGAAACCTGAGTTCACAAGAGAACGTTGTACACAATAACGGCCACATTGTGCAAAGACTAATATTGATAAACTTAACCCTTCCCAGCAATACAAGGATCTAAGACATCTCCAAATTCCTCGTGATGGAAAATGCTATCCACATCCAATGCAGATCAAAGCATACTATTTGCTATTTTTTTCTTCTGTTGAGTTTTGTCTCCTCTTTCTGGTGGTTCCTCCTATTGGTTCTAATTCTTACTTACAGCGTCACTAATCTGAAAATATGTTTAATAGGAATGTATATGTATAGCCTATATCAGACTGTGTGCCGTCTTGGGAAAGGGTAGTGGGGAGGAAGGGGGAGAAAAATTTTAAACTCAAAAGCACATGGAAGTGATTGTTGATAAATCAAAATAAATTAATTAAAAAATTTTAAAAAAAAAGAGAGAGAAAGAAACCTGAGTTCAAATCCCAGTACTGCTACTTGCTTGCTCTGAAATTTGTAAGGTGGAAGGGCTGGACTCAATGACCTCTAAGATCCCTTTCAGCCCTAATAGTCTATAAATCAAAAACAGGCGTTTTGGAGGCAGGCATTCTCTTTGTTTTCTTTTGTTTTCTTTTTTTTTTCTGGGGGTGAGAGAAGGGAGAGTAGGGAGGGGGGGAATAAACCACGAACCTTTAATGTCACTGAAATCTAGACCAGGCACAAGACCTCGGTAGGCAGCCCTAACCCTCTCTCTAGCCAGGACCTGTCGAGGCCAGGTCTGACCATCTGGACCTCACAGACAGGTAGGAGCCTATTGAAGTGATACTCACACACATCAGCCTGACGGACATTTTTCATCCGAATGATCCTCACTGAGAGAAGATGACAGGGAAACTGGTCCTGTAGAAGGAGGAGAAATCGAACATGATATTAAGAGAGCTATAACTAGGTTGCGGCACAGACATGGGACAGGTGTATTTCTCCTTTAATAATGTACCATCCTTGGAGACGATAACAGCACCTACTTATGGTAGTGCTACTTACAGTACAGTATAGGGCTATAGAGGCAAACAAATGAGATAACATAAGTCAAGGGCTTTGCAAACTTAAAGCACTACATAAATGTTAGTGATGATTATTTTTGTTATTATTATTACCTCTTCAAGTCAATAAACATTTCTCAAGCACCTACTGATGTGCAAGGCATTTTCCTAGGCTCTGGGGATATGAAGACAACCCCCAACCCCAACCCCACCAAAGTCACTGCCCACAAGAAGCTTACATTCTATTGATTCAATTTCCTTATCTGTAAAATAGGAATAATCCTACTCAGGTTATCTACTTCACAGTGCCCTGAGGAAAGGAAAGTGTTTTGCTAACTGTAAGGCATTTCCTTCTCCTCTTTCTTTCTTTCTTTCTTTCTTTCTTTCTTTCTTTCTTTCTTTCTTTCTTTCTTTCTTTCTTTCTTTCTTTCTTTCTTTCTTCTTTTCTCTCTTTTTTCTTCTTCCTTCCTTTTCTTTCCTCCTTCCTTCCTTCCTTCCTTCCTCCTCTTTCTTTCCTTCCTTCCTTCCTCCTCTTTCTTTCCTTCCTTCCTTCCTTCCTCCTCTTTCTTTCTTCCTTCCTTCCTTCCTTCCTTTCTTCTTTCCTTTCTTTCTTCCTTCCTTCCTTCCTTTCTTTCTTCTTCTTTCTTTCTTTCTTCTTTCTTTCTTCTTCCTTCCTTCCTTCCTTCCTTCCTTCCTTCCTTCCTTCCTTCCTTCCTTTCTCTCTTTCTCCCTTTCTCCCTTTCTCCCTTTCTCCTTCCTTCCTTCCTTCCTTCCTTCCTTCCTTCCTTCCTTCCTTCCTTCCTTCCTTCCTTCCTTTCCTTTCTTTCTTTTTTTCTTTCTTTCTTTTTTCTTTCTTTCTTTCTTTCTTTCTTTCTTTCTTTCTTTCTTTCTTTCTTTCTTTTTTCTTTCTTTCTTTCTTTCTTCCTTTCTTCCTTTCCCCTATAAAATATCCACCCAGACCTCACCTTTGGTGATGCCAGTTCTCTCCCATATAAACAGTACACCAAATTACTTGTAATCATTTTCAGCTGGAGGCACTTGTGCCCTCTTAAGGAATCAGTAATGAGTATGCATTTCTCTTCCTACCTCAATATAATTTAACTTATAACTTAAGCCATGTTCCGATTTGATTAATTTCTCTTTGTTCCTATACATTCTGTTTTTAAGACTCTGCCTAGTATCTTAATCCCAGGGAACATTCTTGCTAAATGTTCTAGTCAGCACCTCATACTCAGTTTGTCCAAAGCTGAACTTATCCTCCCATATTTTACTCCCACTTTCCACTCCTTAATAAACCTGACTCTTTTTTGGTGTAGTAGATAACAGCGTTCTGGACTTAAGTCAGAACTTAATGAGCATGAGTGTTTCAATATACAAAGAAGAGCCAAAAGGAAGGTTGCATAGGAAACTATGAACTTCTGTTATATACAGTTTGGGTGTTTTTATGTGCATGTCAAATTTAATGCTAGTAATAGTAGTAATTACTAGTAGAAATAGAATTTCCCCTGCTTATCTGTGTCCCCTTCTGAACTTCCTTCTGCTCTCTTCAGCATGTGTGTGTGTGTGTGTGTGTGTGTGTGTGTGTATATATATATATATGTATATAAATTTTTTTTTGGCTAGACAATGGGGTTAAGTGACTTGCCCAGGGTCACACAGCTAGCAAGTAACTAGTGTTTGAGGCTGGATTTGAACTCAGATCCTCCTGACTTCAGGACCAGTGCTAGCATATTTTTTTGGAAAGGATGTTTTGTTGATTTTTTTTGTTTTTTTGAAGCAGCATCTTCCAAATGGTGGGACACAATTGCCTATTTTGGGGGAGGGACGTGGGGAGATGGAGGAGGACAGGAGATCTTTCAGGGCATGATGTGAAACAATGACTAAAATAACTGGATATTTTCTTGTACAGTTCTTGCATAAATAATTATTTTTGAATCATTTCAACTCTGTCTGATTCTGAGACCCCATTTGGGTCAGATTTGACAAAGATACTGGAGTGGATTGCCATTTCCTTCTCCAGCTCATTTTTCAGTTGGGGAAACTGAGGCAAACAGGGCTAAGTGACTTGCCCAGAGTCACATAGCTAGAAAGTGTCTGAGGCTGGATTTGAACACAGGTCTTCCCGACTTCAAGCCCAGCATTTTATCCATTTCACCACCAAATTGCCCCATATAAATAATACATTTTCTTTCTTTTTTTTTTTAAATGAAAACGAAGTTCAAATCAAAGTCAGCAAAAGAGAGACTAATACAGCAAATTTGTTCCAACTGAGGTGGGGGTGGGAGGTGTGGAAAGGGCCCTACAAGTAGGTGTGGGCCATCCTGGATGGGTGGTGCCCCTCCCCCAACTCCTCCAATCTACCCCCAGTGTTTCTCGTTTGTGTTCTAGACCACTGGGGAAAGGGATGGGGCCCTCGGCTAGAGGGAAGGAGAGGGGGGATGCTTATGGCAGGGTCGATGAACCTAGATGACAGCAAGCTAAGCTCCATGACCAAAATGAGAGCTTTGTGTCTGACACACTTTTGCTCAAAATTCCACTTGTCTCTATTACTTCCCCTGCCCGGAATACAGAGACCCGGAACCTCCTCCCCTTTGCTCTTCTCATATTTCATCATCAGTTCTCTACAGGATCCACCCATCCTCTTCCCTTTGGTCTCTGGCTCAGACCCCTGTCATCTGCTTCCCGGACACTCTGAAATCTGCTCCACCCGAGTTTCCAGTTTCTCTCCTTTTCTTAGTTTCAAAGTGACTTCAAATCATCTTTCCTTTGGGGAAGGGGCGGTCTGTGATCACGTGATCTCCCTTCTTAGCTCCTCAGATACCTTCTCAGACTTAGTACCATCTTCATACAAAGAAAAAACCTCTCATCCATTAGGCCTCTGGCAGTCTATCTTTGTTTGGACTCATCATCTCCTACCTTTTCTGCCCACTCTCTTCAGCCGTGCAGGTCCTAGGGCTAGTGGACTTAGCCTGGAAGAGCAGTTCTCAAAATACGATCCAGGGAACCCCCTTCCTAGGGATCTGTGAGGTCAAAACTATTTTCATAATAATACTAAGATGTTTTCATTTCTAGAATATGGTAAATATCAATAGATAAAATCCACATAAATAAAAGCTTTTTTGGGGGGGCTCTCCTCACCAACTTTTAAAAAAAATAATTAATTTTTCATTTTTAATAATCACTTTCATAACCTTCTGAGTTCTAAATTTTCTCTGCCTCTCTCCCCAAGGTGGCATACAATCTGATATGCTATCTACATATACATTCCTGTTAACCATATTTTCGTATTAGTCATGTTGTAAAGAAGAATTAGAACCAACAGGAGGAGCCACAAGAAAGAAGAAACAAAACAAAACACAAGAAAAAAAAAAGAGCAAATAGTATGCTTCCTTCACCAACTTTTAAGAGTGGCAAGGGCTCCTGTGACCCGAAAGTTTGAAAATAGAGTTGGAAGGCCTGATGAAAGATAGTTCTGCATGTTGGACGGGGTACCAGATTTCTGAAATAAACAGAGGATAAGACCCCACTGCAATCACTGGGTGAGAGCACTATTGAAAACAGTCTCTAATTGTCTTGCACTCAGTGATACATTTCACAAAAGTTTGTTCAACTGTTGATTTTTTTAGTTGGATTAGAGGTTGTGTGGCTTAGAGCAGAACCAGCTTCAGAGCATAGTCCCAGATCTTAAACTATATTGTAAGGCAATAATTATCAAAACTATCTGGTACCGGCTGAGAAATAGAAAGGTAGATCAATGGAACAGAGTAAACTTACAAATTACATCAGCAAATGAATGTAATAACCTTGTATTTGACAAGTATAAAAGCTTAAAATTTTGGGACAAGAACTCATTTATCTGGTAAAAATTGTTGGGAAAACTGGAAAGCAGTATGGCAGAAACTGGGCATAGACCAATATCTTATACCATTGACCAACAAGATAAGGTCAAAATGGACACATGACCTAGATATAAAGAGAGAGATTACAAGAAAATTAGAACACGATACATATCACTCATCAGAGTTATGGATAGGTGAACAATTGATAAATAAACAAGAGATAGAGAGCAAAGTTAGGTGTAAAATAGATAATTTTGATTACATGAAATTAAAAAGGTTTCATGTAAGTAAAACAAATGTAGCCAAGATCAGAAGGAACGCATGACCTTAGGCAAAATGGTCACTTAACTTCTCAGTATTTTGGGCAAAACTCTTTGACTATAAATTGAAGAAAAGGTGTCAACTCGCATTGGTGAAGGAGTGCCCTCACCTAGGAGTTGTCCATATCAATAAAATCATAGGTTCAATCCTGTTCTCCAGGATTGGGCATCCTCTAAGGTTGATGGCTCTAGAGAAATTATTTGATCTCCATTGAGAATCTGGGGTAGAACATTCATATCAGACCCATTCCACACAGTCTTTGGTGCTTCTAAACACTGGATTTTATCAGTAGACCACTGATATTGGGCCTTTCCTCCCAGGGCTTTGGCTCAGAATCAATTTGAGACAGTTATTTTAGTAAATGTGATAAAATTACTTCCTCTAATACATTTTTCAGCCAGCATATGTTGGAGGGCAGACTGGTTCACTCTCAGCTGCTCCTCTGCCCAATTCTGCATTTCCCGAGTCTTTCCCTTTTATCCTCACCCACTTCCTTTATAAGAAAGCCATCCCTAATAACATAGATTTTTTAAAAAGAGAGAAAAAAAAGTAATTCAGAAAAACCAATGAACATATCAATTATGTCTGACAATATATGCAATGCTCCACATATATAATCACAGTATATGTAATACTCTACATCCTTAATCCCCACCTTTGCAGGGAAGGGAGGGAGGTATATTTTCTCAACAATTCCTCAGGCAAAGCAAAGCTTGGTCATTATGATTACCCAATATTAAATTTCTTGGTAGGGAAGGGGTAATTTTCACTCCAGAAAAATTCTGGAAAAGGTAGTTTACTTAACTCTGAAACACAAAGTAAATTATTCTCTCTCTCTCTCTCTCTCTCTCTCTCTCTCTCTCTCTCTCTCTCTCTCTCTCTCTCTCTCTCTCTCTCTCTGTCTCTCTAGTTGCAATCCCTGCAAAAGTTACCTCAGATGCTCTAGTTGAAGCCACAAGATGAACAATGCATCTGCTGATCCTTTTTATAAAACGAACTCAGGAATGATATCTATTTTCCTGCTCAGAAATCCACTCTATTCTACCTTTCATTTTATAATGTACACTGGAGAATGTGGTTTCCACTGTTTTGAAAGTTTTACAGTGGTCTTCGACAAAAAAGCAGTACAATTCTGACCCGATTCTCCTCTTGAGAAGGCATGGCTGGGTTACAGGTGCCAAGATCAGATAACAGGTACAATCTCCTTGATTTTTCATTGTTTAGTGGCAGGGCTGCTGAGCCTAAAAAGGTCCTGCCTAGTTTATTTGAACATGATAGAAAGGAGGAAGGTGAGGGTCAGGTTTTAGAAACAAGACAACATAAGCACTGACCAGGAGAGCTCAGGGGTAACTATGTGATGCAGTAGATAGAGTGCTGAGGCTGCAGTCAGGAAAACTCATCTTCCTGAGTTCAAATCTGTCCTGACACTAGCTATGTGACTTGGGATAAGTCAGTTAACCCTCAGTTTCCTCATCTGAAAAATGAGCTGGAGAAGGAAATGGTAAGCCACTCCAGTATCTTTGCCAAGAAATGAAGACTTAAATGAACTGATACAAAGTGAAATGAGCAGAACAAGGAAAATACTATACATAGTAACAGCGATATTGTAAGGTGATCAACTGTGAATGACTTCGCTATTCTCAGCAATACAATGATCCAAGGCAACTCTAAAGGACTTAGGATGGAAAATGCCATCTCCCCAGAGAAAGAACTGTTGGAGTCTGAATACAGGTTGAAGCATACTTTTTTTTTTACTTTATTTTTCTTGGGTTTTTATTTTGGTCTATGTTTTCTTTTACAACATGACTAATATGGAAATATGTTTTGCATGACTACACATGCATAACCTAGATAAAATTGCTTGCTTTTCAATGAGAGGGATAGGAAGGAAGGAAGAGAATTTGGAACTCAGTTTTAAAAATGAATGTTGAAAATTGTTTTTACATGTAATTGGGGAAAAATAAAACATTAAATTAAATTTAAAAAAAAGAAAGCTCCAAATGAGGTCATAAAGAATCAGACATGACTGAAAAACAATTGAACAGGGAAATTTAGGGAAAACCTTATGCCCAGAGGACCTTCTGCTTTCCCTCTTACTTTTTAAAAACTGTAATTAGTGGTCCAGTTGGGAAGATTCCAAACCAAAGCAGCGGCTGATCTCAGCCTGGGAAATGGGTCAGGTCCTCAGAGGATCTCCTAATAGCTCTTCTGTCCTCTAGAAACATGGCTTGTTAGCTTTCAAGCCTCCACTTGTCACGACATCTTAGGATCACAGTTTTATTCTGGAAGAAACCTTAGAGGCCACTCAATCCAACCTACTCGCTTTTCAGATGAGGAAATTGAGGCACAGGGAAAGTTAGGTGACTTTTTCAGGGTTACACAGCAAGTAAATGCCTGGAGCAAGATTTGAACCCAGGTCTTCCTGACCAGTGCCTTAGCCATTACATCATGTTGCTCTTATCCTTCAGTGAGGACTTTGCTTCACCCAGACCAGACAGGTGTGTGTCTGTTCTAAAAGTTCTCCAGGAAAGGAGCCTCCCCCTCAGCCCCCTCCAGAGGAAGTCTCTCCTGTTGTCTAACCCAGATACTTCCTGCTTCTGAAACAAAACTGTTCTATCCTTAGCAAAGATGGTCTACAACTAGCCTCCAGCTTCTAGAAGAACCCATCAAAAACTTGAAGATAGTTATTAGGAACCCTTTCTTTCCTTTTCCCCTAACTGAAAAAAAAAATCTGTCTCATCGATTCAGTAGGGGGAGCACTGAATTTGTAGTTAAATGACCTGAGGTCAAGTCCCTGCTTTGGTATTTAGAAATTGTGTGACCTTGGATAAATCACTTCCCTCTCTGGGCTTCAATTTGAGCCTAGGTTCTTTGACTCCCTATTCAGTGTTCTTTATATGACCCTGCCTCCTTAACTTGGGATCCACTCTAAACCTCAGATCATATCCTATCATTTATAGATGGAGACAGTGACTGCAGTTAATTTATAAGCAGTTATCAATACACCTGGAAGGTTTGAGCCATACTTCTAAGGGAAAACTGAGGCACCTTGCCTCATCCCAAAGGCAACTGTGGCACAATGAGCCCTGGGCCTGAAGTCAGGAAGATCTGAGCTCAAATGTGACCTCAGACACTCACTAACTGTATGACCCTGGGCAAGTCACTTAACTTCTGTTTGCTTCAGTTTCCTCAGCTGTGAAATGAGGATAATAATAGCACCTTCCTCACAGGATTTTCCAGTTTGCACCTTCCCAGTCTTTTTATTTTGTTTGTTTTCAGTTTGCATTTATTACCTCCAAGTTGAAGCATTTATAATTGTTTCACTCTAAGAGAGCGCTTTCTGTCTGCCTTTGACCTGGTTGCTGGTGCCCAGAGGAGCTCATCTGAACCTATCTACTTACCACACCTGCCTTTGGGAAAGGAAGGAAAGAGAATAAGCAAGTCACTTAAATTCTGTCTGCCTCAGTTTCCTCAATTGTAAAATGGGGATAATAATAACACCTACCTCCTAACGTTGTAAAGATCAAATGAGATAATATTTGTAAAGCACCTAGCACAGTGCCTGGACATAATAGACACACAATAAATGCTTGTTTCCTTATTTATGCCATGTTCTCTCTTCTGGTAGAACGTGAGCTCCGAGAGCAGAGACTGTTTCCTTCTTAGGTCTGCATCCTCAGCATCTATCAGAGCATCTGGAATGGAGTGCTAGATTGATTGATTGATTTTGAAATCAATAAATGTTTGTCGATTAATTGCTTGAGCAATAGATACCATAGTTTGGTTTTCTTCTTGGAAGCTTGTTAGAGAAATAGGCCTCATCAGGCTACACAAACATGGTTTCTTAGCTTTAGCTCCCACTGTCAATGAACAAATGGGAGTTTTGGTTACAGATCAGCATGAATTGGGTGCCAAGGTTGGATCGCTTCTGGTATGACTGATAATAGCATTCGATGGAGTAAAGCTGAGGGACTAGGCCTGGGAAACTGAGACAACCATCCTTGAGGCCCAGAATCTACTTTGTCTCCAGCTGATGACTACCAAAGTTAGGGTCTGTTGCCTGCCTCCACACTGCCAAGATTCCCTCTTGAAAAGGCAGACAGCTCTCCAGAGAGGCTGGAGGAAACTCCCATCCTCAGGCTTCTTGAAAAAATATGGCTCAACCGAGGCCAAAGGTACCTCCTCCTCCTCCTCACACCCAGAAGCATGCTGGGTGTAACCACCAGATCCTTACAACATTCATGTCAGCCCTTAGGACAGCCACGTGCTAGCTCGTTGGGACATGTGGGCTTCCCACTGCAAAGGTGTCATGGGGCTCGGCATCCTCTGGAGACCATGTAGGTAAATTGAGTAGGAGAGGCCAAATGGTGAAATGGAGGAAAAGCTCTGTTGTCAGAGGTTCTGGGTTCAACTCCTGACTCCCATGCCTTGCTACTTCCTACTCTGTATGACTTTGAACAAGTCACTTACCACTCTAGGCTTCTATTTCCTCATCTATAAAATGTGGGTACTTAATTGGAAAGCTAACTTCTGAGGTATCGTCTAGCTCCATATCTTGATCTTACCCAATGATTCTTCTGCTTTTCTTATTTGCAGAGACTTTGTTAACAGGGTCTGAGCAAAGACTTCCTGATCTGAGCCAATTTTAGTTTGATCAATAATCAAACCCTGGGCACTGACAGCAGGGCTAATGAGCTAGCTAGTCTCTCTGGGTAAATCCCCCAACAGTCTCTTTTACCTTTTCCCCTTCCTCTAAATAGTCCTTATATTCTCTCCTCTTTACAGAATTGGGGCTTCTTCTAGAGACCAGTGACTTATTTTGGTAGTGGCTGTTCCATCAATACTCTCTACCCAGAGCCCCTGTAGGGAACATTTGGAATTTAGTGGGGTTTCCTGGGAGAGGGAGGAACCTTGGGGAAGGGGATTCCCAGTGTCCCAAGAGTCCCTTTGCCCAGAATCTTGGACAGTAGTGATGATCATTTCAAACCCATGGATGTGACAACATCATGGGGCATGGAGGGAGTGGTAGCATGTGTCACAGAGCCATAGCTAACTCTAGCTATGCCTGGGGAAAATCCAGCTGAGGTAGAAAACACAGAGGCAGTTACTCAAAGAGGGTTCTCCAGACAATCCAACTCCAGAGGAAGGTGTAGGAAAAAGAGGGCCTTGAGAGAGGGGTAGGTAACATCACCACAGGGCCATGATGGTGGCCATGATGGTCTGTTGTATGCTTGGAACCACTGGAGGAATAGGAAACAGCT
Organism: Phascolarctos cinereus; assembly: GCF_003287225.1. Lineage (NCBI taxonomy): Eukaryota > Metazoa > Chordata > Mammalia > Diprotodontia > Phascolarctidae > Phascolarctos > Phascolarctos cinereus. The sequence goes on from NW_027555736.1 coordinate 186,907,898, forward strand.
GCTGGGAGAAAGAACTGGGCACCCCCCGCCCCATGTCAACACCCTGGGCAAAGCACTAGTCTCACCATTCTAGTTACAGATCTGTGCAGTCATTCAGCATAGGGTTTCCCATCCTGTCACCCCATTGAAGCCAAAACTATAGTATTAGTGTCACCTAAATCCTCTTCATTTATATCTTTAGGAACTCTCAGTATATCATTCGGTTTTATTCAAGGATCAAATTCAAAAAGCATATTTGCTAAGCAACTACAATGCTCAACACTACCCTAGGTCTTGAGGTGTAAGAAAATATAATGTGATGTGTCTACGCTGGAGAAGTTCACAATCCTCTTCACAAAGTTTCAGAGACATAGGGATGGCCTGTTTTACAGAGGGAGAAACAAGTCCAGAAAGACTAATACAGTGACCTTAGGACACATAGCTTCTATCAGACTAGGACTAGAATAGAAAAGTGCTCATTCCCAAGTGTAAGGCATTTTTTGGTAGGTCGTGAGGTCTTCCTATAATCTACTAGAGTTGTCCACAAAGCAATGAGGGCATATTTCCATGATGGGCAGAGTTTGCAATGGGGGAAGGGGAGGAAATAAATAACAGATCTTCAGCAGAAATGCACACACACACCCAAAATTCAGGTGACTCCCTAGGAGAAATACCTGATTGTCCTCTGGGCCAGTGATCCATGCTTAGCAATAGTACTGACTCTTTAAGAAATATTCTCCACAAGGAAGTTGATTCAGTAGCATCAGACCTTCAACTATATTATGAGGTGAGAGCATTGCTGAAGTGTAAAAAGGATACTTTCAGTTACTTTCAATTAAAATTTTCTTGTATAAAACCTACATAGCCAAGAACAGAAGGAATACAGAAACTTGAGAGAAAACTTTCATAGACAATCTCTCAGATAGGATGTGAATGGGTTGGAATATTGCTGTGGTATAGGAAATGATGAGCTGGTAGAGTTAGAAAAACATGTGAAGACTTGGACATATGAAAGAAGACCCTATCCACCTTCAGAGAAACGATGATAGGAAGAAATAAGCATAGTACGGTCTTACATATATGTATATGAGGATATATGTGCATATAGGTGTATGTTTATAGATATCTATGTACATGTGTATATATATATATCCATGCTTAATTTTAGCCTTCTTTAGGGGAGGAAGGGAAAAATAAAGTAAAAAGTACACAGCAGAGAACAAAAGAAAACTAACAAGAAAGCAAAGAAAAGCTGGGCAAGGGCAGCTAGATGGCACAGTGGATATAGCACTGGTCCTGGAGTCAGGAGGACCTGAGTTCAAATCCAGTCTCAGACCAGACACTTGATACTTACTAGCTGTGTGACCCTGGGCAAGTCACTTAACCCCAATTGTCTCATATATTAAAAAAAAAAAGCTGGGCAGCTTTGAAAGTAATGTGTAGTATTTATTATATAAGTTTTCTTGAAATGTAAATTAATTGTTTTGTATTGAATCCTCTCTTATGGTCTGCTCTGTATATGGTAATTTTTTTTCTTCTTTTCTCATTTTGCATTTAAGTTTAACTTGTTAAAAAAAATTACCAAAAAAAGAAGTATTCTCCACCCAGAATACCAGCTTGGTCTCAGCATGGGTCAGACTGGTCCTGGAGTTTGGTGCAAAGCTAACCTACTTCCGAGTTCCCAGTTGACCCTTTTAATTCTTAGTCACATAACCTTACATCACCTTTAAATCTTAATCACAAATCCACTAGCATCTCTCATAGCTATACCCCTTTTCCCTCAGGTATCCCACTCTCAAGACTGGTACCAGATACTGATCTCAAGTCCTTTAAGGAAAATCCTGTTACCTAAGAACAAAGCCAAATTGAGGTGTCCCCAATTCCCTATGCTGTCAATCCCTATTGCTCCTCTCCCCCAACACCTGCCCTCCAAGCTCCTACCTCTTCTGAGCCCTTGCTGCTTTCTGGAACTGTTACACACAGGACCTCCCCTTCCCCAGTTCCACCTCCCGACCCCATGTTGCCCATGGTTCCCTCACCTTTGAGGTACAGGTGCCTGGAGGGACTGCATCTGCTCCCCCACCTGAGTCTGGTGGGTAATGGGGGACCCAGACAGGTAGCTGGTTCTGAAACATCGCTGCTGCTCTGGGGCTGTCCTGGCAGAATGAGCTGCTTTATACACTGACTCATAGCCCCACCCTCTCAGCTCCCTCCCAGGAGTCAAGTTTGGTTGTTTAGGTGAACAGGTCAGGGTATGCAGGGATAGTCAAGGACCTAGGGCCTACACTGAGCTCCCCGAAGAGTACCACTGTGTCAAGGAGAGAGGATTCCTAGGAACGGAAACCTTACCCTCAATGATTCAGGGGTGTGTGCCAGGGGCTCCAGTTTCCAGCAACATCTGGGGCTGCAATGAGCAGGCTTGGAGCCTCAGGGATTTCTGGGGTTACAAGAAAGTGGTGCATTGCAGGTATAATGATGAGATAGCACAAGAGAAAAATTAAGGACTCAAGGTGCAGTCTGGCTCTGATCTGAAGAACCTACACACACACACACACACACACACACACACACAAAGACACACATATACACACACATACGCATACCCACAAACACACACACACACACACACACAAAGACACACATATACACACACACACATACGCATACACACAAACACACACACATACACATACACACACACACACAAAGACACACACATATACACACATATGCATACCCACAAACACACACACACACACAAAGACACACATATACACACACACATACGCATACCCACAAACACACACACACAAAGACACACATATACACACACACATACACACACACAAACACACACACATACACACACACACACACACACACACACACACACACCCCACCTCCAAGAAGCACTGACTCTCCTAGAGCTACTATCTTCGCTCCTGGGAATAGGTGGCACTAGGTAGACAGAGTTGTCCGTGGTGGATTCAAGGAATGGAGACCACCAGATTCATCCAAGGGAGAAGGGAGATAGCTGCATGGACTTTAAATAAGTAGAGAGTGAGGAGAGAAGAGGATGAGATACCCAATCGCCCTACCTACGGGACAGAGGAAAACACAGGGCCCTTCTTTTTCCACTGAAGTTCTGATGACACTTGGGGTCTCCAATACCGCCCAAGATCCTAAACTTAGAAGATGATGCCTATCTCTATTTCTGTCTCATTGAGGGGAGGCAGGACAAGGGCCCCACACCCAGTTGGGAACACTGGGAGTTTCCGGCCTGAGATTTTGCCCTGGGCAACACAACCGGCTTTTCTCGCCCTTCGATGAAAATGATCTGATGAGTATGAGGCCAAGTTCTGAACTTGGAGCTGACTGAAAACCTTAATACCAAGATGCAGAAATGGTGGGATTTGTGAAACCTTTTGTGACTGTGTCTCTCTCTGCTGCTGTTTTTAACCTTATTCCCTAGAGATGGGCCAAGGTTGGGCCAAAGTCCTTTCTCTGTGCTGGAGAAATCGACGGTCTTCTTGTCTCAGCTCCATTCTTTGTGCTAGCTCTAAATCCAGTTGAATTGACTACATGAAGATAAGGAGGCCATAGATTATCTGTGATTGCCATAGCAACGGGGACCCAAACTTTCAAGCTAGTCTGATAATCAAGAAATGCTCAGGGGCCCAGGAGCCTGGTTAGAATTTCCTTCTCCCATTTCTTAGGAATTCATGTTGTACTCTGTCCCTTTTCTTCTCCCCCCGCCCCCCAAAAACGCTTACTTTGCTCTCCAGTCATATCCCTTCTGGTGCTTTCTACCCAGGGGTAGGGAGCACAGGAGAGATGAGACTAAGGGTCAACTAATCAGTGAACAAGCATCATGCTTACTGAACGCTGCATGCCCAGCACTGTGCTAAGCACTATGAGAGGTACAAAAAATGTATATGATATGGAACTTACAACTTGCTGCATTTCTACTTTTTTAAAGTCAAATTTTATTGATATCTTTTGTTTTCACATCGCCTGAATTTCCCAATGTGTCCCTCCCCTCCCCTCCCCTCTCAGACAGCCATACCTTACAACAAACAATAAAAAAGAGAGGAAAAAATTCAGCAAAAACTAATCAACAAATCAAAAACTTCTGGTATTATATGTAGTGTTCCACCTATGTGTAGCGTTCCAGTCAGCCAAGCAAGCAATAAATATTTATCAGTGCCAGCACTATGCTAAATGTTGGAGACACAGAAAGAGTCCCTGACAGTCCCTGCCCACAAGAACCTCACGATCTAATGAGAGTCAACGAGCAAACAAATGTGTACAAACAAAATATAGAGATGTATAGAATAAACCAGAAATAATCAAGAAAGGAAAGGCACTAGAATTAAGCGGGGTTGGGAAAGACTTCCACTACTCATAGTCCCTCACCTCTGTGAAGAAGTTAAGAGAGATATTTTCTCCAATCTGATCATCTAAGCTTGATCATTATTATTTCACAGCATTTCATTCTCTTTTCCATTTCCCTTGACACTCTAGACCTTTTGCTCTTCCCAATGAATTTCACTGCCAGTTTGTCCAGCTTAATAAAGTAACTCATCAGTAATCTGATTGATATAGCACTCAGTCAGTAAACTTATTCAGGTAATATAATTTTTATTCTAAGTGGTATAGCCCAACTATGAGCAAAGCATATCTTTTTAATTATTTAAGTCTGAAGTGATAAGACTAATATACATGGAACTATTGGAGGATAACACAAGATCATATATAATTAAATGCTGAATTATGCAATTTAAGCTGTTAAAAAAAAAAAGGAATTGTTCAGAGAAGAAAGACTAGCATGGCCTGGGACCATAAGAGAAGTCTTCATAAAGAGGCTGATCATTTATTTAGGCTTGAAGAATGGGTAAGATTAAGAGAGATGAAGGGGAAACAGAACTGACCACAGCTTGGCACTCAGGCTTGCCTCTTCTTCCTTCCATTCTAGCACTCTGAATTTTTCTCTTGCTTCTTGCTACCACAGGAAGATCCTTAGGTCTGTTAATTATGGCTTTTCTCAGAAGCTTTTGACTTACTGTCTCCTCAGTATCTAAGGCCAGAGATGGAAAGATAGCTCCGACTAGGAAGGCATACCCAATGAGTAACATGTTGCCTTCTCCGACAGAAAGCTTCTGAGACCTGCAAGGGTGTCCTGAGATCTGAGGCTCAGGGACTTTGGGCCCATATAGACAGATAGTGAAAATTTTAAACTAGTATCCACAAACTCCCAAAGGGTCCATGAACATAATTCAGGAGATCTATGTACTTGGAGGGGAGAAAATTTCAATTTTATTTTCACTAACCACTGATTGAAATTTAGCATTTCTTTATGTCCTAAATTTATTTTGCAAACATTGTTCTGAGAAAGGCTCCCTAGGTTTCATCAGATTGCCAGAGGGGCCCATGACACAACAAAAGCTAAGAACCCTTGTAGTAAAGCTATTTACCAGTGCCCCTCTCTCCCCCACACCCTTAGAATCTCAGCTGAGTCCCATTGCATCCCTTCAGCAGCTCTCCTGCCAGAAGAATAGTTCCCAAGGGAACAATGAATTGAAGTGATTTCCCAGAGCCCTTAGCTTTGGAGATTCCCATACTGCTGGGCAGGTGGGCAGGAAAGGATAGGGAGAGGAGCCCCATTAGGTAATGCTAAAAGAAACAAACAAACAAACAAACAAACAAATCAACCCACAGCACTTCCAGAGAGACTGACCTGGGAGCCCCCAGATCTAATCCTAACTTAGCCACTTACTAGCTGTGTGACCTTGGACAAGTCATCTACTCTCTCCTGGCTTCAGTTTCTCATATGTAAAAGGAGGATGTTGGGTTAGATGACCTCTGACGTCCCTTCTGGCTTTAATAGTGACTGTCCTTGACGTTAATTTTAATACTTTGGAACACTTTTCTCCCCTCCTTTGTCCCTTTGTCGTCTTCTTGATCGTCATTTAATTAGATTTTACCTGTAAAAAGATGGAGGGGGTGGTGGTGGTAAGGGGATCATATAATTATAACTTGTGAGCAGATTTTAATAAGCTTGGGAGCTAGCAGGCTCGGAACCTGCTTGAAGGATCAACAAGGTGATTGGTAGGCATTTTCTGAGCTAAATTCTATGCTGCCCTGTGTTACAGAGGCAGCTGGTGGTGCAGTGGGTAGAGTGATGGACATGGCATTAGGAAGACTTCAGTTCAAATCTGGTCTCAGACATTTATTAGCTGTGTGACCCTGGGCAAGTCATTCAACCTGTTTGCCTCAGTTTTTTCAACTGTAAAATGGGAATCATAGTAGCACTTACCTCTCAGGGCAGTTATAAGAATCAAATGAGATAATATTTATATAAAATGCCTGATACATAATAGGTACTATATACATGCTTATTTCTTCTCCCTCTTCTTCTCCTTAGCACAGTGACTGGCACACAGTAGGTGCTATACAAATGCTTATTCCCTTCCTTCCCTTCCTTCCCTTCCTTTTCCTTTCCTTTTCCTTTCCTTTTCTTCCCCCCATTCTGGCTCATGCCAAGGGCATTCCTATTGATGTTTTAAAAAAAACAAAACAAAAACAACACAGGGTTTGTTCATTGTTGAAAGAGCAGTGTGGCCTACTAGATGAAGCTCTGGTCTTGGAGTCAGAAAGACCTGGGTTCAAATCTTACCTTAGACACTTAATAGCTGTGTGACTCTGGACAAGTAACTTAACCTCTCTCAGCCTCAATTTCCTCATCTGGAAAATGGGGATAATAATAGCACCTATCTCATAGGGTTGTTGTGAGGATCAAATAAGATCAGGGATACAAAAGGCTTCGCAAACTTTGAAGAACCATGTAAATGTCACTACCATCTTCCCAGTCCAGGGTCTCACTCTTTATAGGTCCAAGAGGAGCTAATCGAGGGGCAGTATCTGTCAGTCAATAAATATTTATTAAGCACCTACTATGTGCCAGGCACTGTACTAAGTGGTTATGGTTTGTCCTTTCTTTTCTTTTCTTTTTTTATTTTTTTTTAAGTCAATTGGGGTTAAGTGACTTGCCCAGGGTCACACAGCTAGTAAGTATCAAGTATTTGGTCTGAGGCCATATTTGAACTCAGGTCCTCCTGACTTCAGGGCCAGTGCTCTATTGTCCTTCTTTTCAAAGAGGACCGATGACATCATGGATGATGTCTTGACTCATGGGTGAATTAGATCTAAGTGAGGCAGAGTTGTGCAAAGTCATCAGCCTCACCTTCTCTTCCAGTCACCGAGGTCCCAGTGGCAAGACAAAATTCAGGACAACTGGTGATGGTCCAGGATACAGTGGATGACTTTGGCATTTCTGATGTCTGACCGAGATCTAAGTGTTCCATAGCACCTTCGTGGCCATTGGAACAAATTTTTCTCATTCACCCATTCTGCTGGGAGAAGTCTTCACATGCTTGGGGTAGACATCCCCCTAATTCACTGATGGGTGTGAGGCCTGTCAGTTACCCTCAACCTAGTTTAGCCTGCTTGCCGAGATGTTTTACTGGGGTATGACCACTGTGCATGCTATAGCTTCTCAGAGCCACATGTGAGAGCTGGAAGAAAGTGGACGAGTAGCCCCAGCAAGGGCTCGGCAAGCCCTCATAGCAGAAGAACTAGTCTTCCTGAAAAAATCTCCTACACCCCCCCTACACTAAGTGCTACGCAAAAGACTGTCCCTGCCCTCAAGGAGCTCACAATTTAATGGGGGATATAATATGCAAACAACTAGGTACCAGCCAGCTATGTCAGGAATCACACTCCTGTGCCTCTGGTTTTTTTCCTCCTCAACTCCTTGGGTGCCTCCGATGGACTTCTTGAGTCCCTGCGGTTCTAAGATTCAATGACTTGATGGGGGCAGGCATCCTCTGAGTGCCGTCTTGGATTTCCTACTCTTCACTCCCTGCTGTTTTCTGTATGGAGTCCACCTAACCTGTTTCCCAGCCCAGAATCTTCTCCATCTTCGAGGCAAATTCTTCACAACCCATCTCACTGCCTAAACTCATAGCTCACAAAAACACGTTTTTCTCCTAGCAACACGAAGAGGTAGGTAAATAGTTCAAGGATGTGCCACTAATATGCCAAGAGTTGATCCCATTCTTCCTGGCTACAAGTCCAGTACCCTTCCCAGTGTGCCAAGGTACCTTTCGGTAATTAATTTCAAACCACAGAAATTTTTCCTTTCTCTAAATTCCCCTATGGCTTAAGAGTCTAAACCACATGACCACAGACTTGCTTAGGCAACTTTTACTGTATTTGGGTTCAGGAAGCCCTGGGCTCATTTCAGCTCTGCCACTCACTACTTCTGTGACCAGGTTCTGAAAATAAACAGAAGCAATAACAGCAAAAAAAAAAAAACCAAACCCTTATCCTCTCAAACCCCAGTTCCCCTTATATATAACATGAAGATGCTAATATTGGTACTGCCCTCCTCACAGGACTATTGTGTGAGTCAACTCTGGTGGAGTGGGGTTTGGACACCCCTATTCACTCACCCCTCTCACCCTATTCATTGCTTAGATGAGCTTCCCCATATAATATTTTTTTCTCAGTTCTGGGAAGAGTACAAAAGAATATATAATTCTCTCTATCTTTAAAAAAAATTATGAGCCTGTAGATAGAAAAAGAACTCTAGAAGAAACATCTCAGCATTAAATTTCTCTTCTCTGGGATCTTCCCACTCAATTGCCTCCTGCCCAGACTAGCAAATCCCTATAGTTATCACTATTTATGAAGACAAGCAAAAATATAAGGCACTCAGTTCTTGACTCATGTGTTCGTGTCCGAGTCTTTGTGACCCCATTTGAGGTTTTCTTGGCAAAGATACTGAAGTGGTTTGCCATTTCTTTCTTTAGCTCATTTTATAGATGAGGAAACAGAGGCAAACAGCATTACGTGACTAGCCCAGGGTCTCCCAGCTAGTTAGCATCTAAGGCCAGATTTGAACTTAGGAAGCCGAGTGTTCCTGACTCTGGGCCTGGCACTCTATCCACTGCACCACCTAGCTGTCCCTCTTGGCTCATAGTAGGTACTTAATAAATGCTACTTCCTTTTCCTTCCCCTCAAGTCTAGAAAGGAAAGGCTTAAGGTTCTGGTGATGGAGTCCAAGGAGAGAAAGGAAATCTAGAATTATGGCTTTAGGATCTGTAGTCTGGGAAGGTTCTAAAGACAGAGAGACTCAACACTTCTTGTGCTTGGTGGGTCTACCTGACCTCCCTCCATATGTCCTCCTCTCTCTCCCTTAGCAGCTGCCTTGGCGCTGAAAGGCCTCCCTTGGCCTCCCCTTCTCCAGCTCTATGCATCATGTCTGCACCATCAGAAACCGGGCTCCTCCCCCAGTTGGGTCTAGCCTCAACCCACTCAAACTAGCTTCTTTTCAAACTGTCCCATCACCAAGTGGGTACCCACTAGATGAGGAATTCTTTAGCTGTGACGTCTTAAAACAAAGAAAAATGCTAACCTCAATAGCCACCATTAGACAAGCTTTTTGCAGACCTTGGGTGCTAGGAAGACAAGGGCAACCGAGGGGATTGTGGAGAGCCTCATGATCTTGTCTCCAGCTGATTCTGCTTCCTGGCACCTTCCCAATTACAGAGAAGTTTGCAATGGTTCTCCACCCTTAGTATACTATCCTAGAGAAAAAATACCCTTCAGATGTTCTGAGAAATCACAGAGTTTCTGGTTGTGTAAACACAGAACAAGTAGATTTATTATTTATGTATTCATTTTATATCTTCCAATATCCACATTTAACAGAGATGTTCCCTCTTTGTTCAGAAATATTCTCCTGACTATGCCCAAAGGGCTACAAAAATGTGCATACCCTTTGATCCAGCAATAGCACTTCTAGGGCTATATCCCAAAGAGATCAAACAAATGGGAAAAGGACCCACATGTACAAAAATATTTATAGCAGCTCTTTTTGTGGTGGCAAAGAATTGGAAATTGAGAGGATGCCCATCAGTTGGGGAATGGCTGAACAAGCTGTGGTATATAAATGTAATGGAATACTATTGTGCTATAAGAAATGATGAACAGGCTGACTTCAGAAAAACCTGGGAAGACTTATATGGTCTGATGCTGAGTGAAGTGAGCAGAACCCAGAGGACTTTGTATACAGTAGCAGCCACGTTATGCAATGACTAAGAATGTTAAACTGAACCCTTCTCAGCATTACAAGGATCTAAGACATCTCCAGAAGCCTCGGGATGGAAAATGCTGTCCACATCCAAAGAAAGAACTATGGAAGTCGCATCGCTCTCACTTATTTTTACCTTCAGCTGAGTTTTGTTTCATCTTTCTGATGGTTCCTCCTATTGGTTTTAATTTTTACTTACAACTTCACTAATGTGAAAATATGTTTAATGGGTATGTAAATGTAAAGCCTATGTCAGATTGTGTGCCGTCTTGGGGAGGGTGGTGGGGGGAGAAAAAGGGAGAAAAAATTTTCAACTCAAAAGCATATGGAAAAAAAAATTTTTAAATAAAAAAAATAATAAAAATTTAAAAAAAAAAGAAATATTCTCCTATACTTACTGATGTTGTCAGCTTTTGGAGGGCGTAACCAAGGGCTGAACTAAAGTTACCTGGAGTGATGTCCCTCCAAGCTCTAGACATCCAGGTTGGCTTTATTAAATAGGGGCAGAAAAACACATGGTGTTTGTGGGTGCAGATAGTTCTCGACATTCAGCCCACTGAAGGTGTCCTATATACAGATTAGTAAATAAACCATCCTCTTCCCTCACCTTTTTCCTCTGCTTGTTCTCCTTCCTTTCCCCAGTTGCTTCTGCTTTCACCTGATTCCCTTCCCTTCTTTATCCTTAATTTCCACCCTTCCTTCATCTGCTTCCCCCTTTTCTTTTTTCCTCTAGACTTTTTGCTTCTCTAGAAAAAAATAAGGTTCCATCCTGCCACATTTGAGGAAGCTGGTAGACAAGGCAGAAAAAGGGTTCTTTAACAACGTAGATGCTCATCCACTAGGGAACAACTAAATAGTTTGTGGTACCTGAATGGAATGAAATGCTGCCATCCTGTAAGAAATGATACTCTAAATCTATGAGTCTATGATGAATAAGATAAAGACAGAGAAGCATGGAAAGACTTATACGAACTAATGAAAAGTGAAGGAAGCAGAAATAGGCTAACAATATACACAATGGCTGCAACAATATAAATGGAAAGGATAACCAAAAAACAATGGAAATTGAATGCTCTGATATTATCATGACCAAGTTGGTCCAAAGCGGGGGGGGGGGAGACAGACAGAGACAGAGACAGAGAGAGTCAGAGAGAGATAGAGAAAGAGGGGGAGAGAGAGAAGAGAGAGAGAGAGAGAGAGAGAGAGAGAGAGAGAGAGAGATACAGAGACAGACAAAAAGACAGAGAAGAGACAGACACAAAGAGAGAGAGAGATGGATAGCTAGACACATGGATGGATGGAATGGATGGATGGGTGGGTGGATGGATAGATGGATAGTCAGAAAGATAGAAAGATAAATAGATAGATAGATAGATAGATAGATAGATAGATAGATAGATAGATAGATGGATAGGTAGACAGATGGATGAATGGATGGACAGACAGTCAGATAGATAATATACATAATTTATTAAGCACTTATTATGTTTCAGGAATTGGTCCAACAAATTCAAGCAAGAAAATTTGAACAAGCACAATAGTTGTTGTTCTGAAGGAGTTTATCTAATGGGGAAAGACAACACATAAAAAGCAGTTGGAAATGGGGGTGCAAGTTGGGGGGGGCAAGGGAGAGGGAGGCACGAGGTATATAGAGATGACTGGGAAGTAGAACAACACCTGATTCCTGGCAAGATAAGGTGAAATCTCGTTTGTGAAAACCAGGTATCTTAGAGGTAGCGTCTAGGTGGAGAACGGTAAGAAAGCGGAAGGTGGGAAGAGATGGGGATGATGACCAGAATGAAGGCATCATGGTGTGGAGAAGACACTTCTCCCTTCATCTTCCTCGTAGAGGTGGGGACTCAGGTGTGTAATACTGCATATTAAGTCAGACTTTTTTAAAAATGTTGCTTAGTTTTACTGAATATTTTTTGTTCTATTTTTTTCTTGGTTATAAATTGCTCTCTGGAAGGGAAAGGAGAAATAATACCTGGAAAATGTAAGTGATATCAATAAAAGTATATTTTTTAAAACCTGAAAAATAAATACACAATAAAAATCAAAGACAGTTTCCATTAAATAAAAATGGTGAGAAGAGGATGGGCAAGGAGGAGAAAAGAAGGGAGGGGAGAGGAAGGGAGGAAAAAGAAGGGGAAGAGAAAAGGGGTACCACTCTCTGAACTTCATATCCCATCACTTCTATTACTACACTCACCACTGCACCAAAATTGTTCTCCCAAAAGTCATCAATGACAGACAGATTGCAATTAATGAGGTGCTATTATTATTCCCATTTTCCAGATGAGGAAACTGAGACCCAGAAAATTCAAGTGACTTACCCATGGTCACACAGCTAACAAGTGGGATCTACACCCACGTTTCCAAGCTGCGTCTATGACATCTCCAACCAGATGGCACCTCAAACTTCACATGTGCAAAACCAGTTTATGACTTGTCTGTTAAGATCTACTTCTCCTTCTGACCTCTGTTTTGGTCTATGGCATCACCCTCTACTCAAACTCCCATATTTGTAATCCTGGGGCTATCTGTATTCTCTCTCCTCATTGTTTCTAATGTGTTCCCATTTATGCCCTCTTTTTTTAAAAAAAAATTATTTGTTTTAGTTTTCCACATTCACTTTTTATAAAATTATGAGTTCCAATTTTTTTCTCCCTCCTTCTCCAAGGTGGCAAGCAATCTGACATAGGCTACATATACACACACACAACCATATTAAACATACTTCCACATTGGTTATGCTGTAAAAGAAGAATCAGAACAAAAGGGGGAAACGATAAGAAAGAAAAAAACAACAACAAAAAAAGGAGAAAATATTAAGCCTTGATCTGCATTCAGACTCCACAGTTCTTTCCATAGCATTTTCCATCATGACTCTTTCAGAATTGTCTTAGATCCTTGCATTGCTGAGAAGAGCTAAGTTTATTAAAGTTGGTCATTGTACAACGTGGATGTTACTGTGCACAACATTCTCCTGGTTCTGCTCACTTCACTCTTTGTAAGTTCATGTAAGTCTTTCCAGGTTTTTCTGAAATCCACTTGCTCATCATTTCTTATAGCACATTAGTATTCCATTATAATGAATATCCTATTGATTCTATCTCTACAGTATTTCTTATCTCCATCCTCTCTTCTCTATTCCCAAGGCCAGTACTCTAACACAGGTCCTCGGTAAGGATCTCCTAACAGGTTTTCCCACCTCCTCTCCATTCTTCAGCCAATCCATCTTGCATAACAATCCCAAACTGACTTTCTTATGTACTGATATGACCATGTCACTCTTCTACTAAAAAAAAAGTTTTCAGTAACTGCCTACTGCCTCCTGAGTAAAATTCAAATGCCTTCACCTGGCATTCAATCCAATCTGACATCATCCTATCTTTCTGTTGTTGTTTCACAAGACTGTATTCTCCAGACATACAGTGTTGTGTGAATTACAAGGGACAAAGGAAAATAATAAAGTTTATTGACATACAATAAGCCTTATAACTTTGTACATTAAAAATAAAAAAATTTTAACATGTAATCTATCCTTTCACTTCAGTCATGTGTTTTACATGATTTGACATTGAGTTTACAAGATTTTGATACATGTTCTTTCATTCTTTGCTGTGAAACCACATATTATGTTGGATATTAATCAACCAATAAACATTAAGCACCTACTATTTGCCAGGTATTGTGCCAAGTGCTAGGGATACAAAAAAGAGGCAAAAGACAGTCCCTGCCCTCAAGGAACTTATAATCTAATGGGGGAGAAAACATACAAACATATATACAAGCAAGCCAAATATAGGATAAATATGAAATAATTAACAGAAGACAGGCACTAGGATTAAGAGGGGACATAGAAGACTTCCAGTAAGAGAAGGGATTTTAGTTGGGACTTAAAGGAAGGTCAGGAAAGGAGTTCAGGAGTAGGAGCAGAAGAGGGAGAGCATTCTAGGCATGGGGTCAATCAGAGAAAATGCCCAGAGCCAAGAGGTGGAATTTCCTATTCACACAATTGCCAGGAGGCCAGTGTCACTGGGTAGAAGAGTACTTCTCAGGGAATAAGGTGTAAAAAGTCTAGAAAGGTAGGAAGGTGCTAAGTTTTGAAGGGCATTGAATGCCAAATAGAGAATTTTGCATTTGATTCTATAGGCAATAGGGAGCCATTAGAGTTTATTGAGCATGGGGTTGACGTGGTCAGACCTGCGCTTTAGGAAAATCACTTTAGAATGCCAATTGGAAGTAAAAAAACATCCCACAAACATTTTTGGGTAAATGTTTTACAAGCTGATGATGAAGATGTCCAGATTTTACAGGGTCACCTGTACTTCTGACAATGCTTTTGGCATGTCCTTTGATGGAAAAAGTAAATTGAATCAATAAAAATTACCCTTTCTCCAACCTTCAGTACTCTAGTCTTTGTATCATCTTGCCCACAATAAGCATTTTTTTTCCTCAATAGTAGGTTATTTGGTGCATTTTTTAAAAAAATGGTATTCTCATTGTTCTTCCAACTTCAAGAAATCTATATTGTATTGTAGAGGAATAAATAGTCACTCCTTCAGCTATCAGGTCCCACTGAAGGTCTTTTTCCCCCCCTGAGGATTAATTAAATTGTTTCACAGCAGTAGTTTTTTGATCATACTTGTTTCATTATGGACTTGAATGACCCTTGACTTCCCCAAACCAACATCTACTGCAATATTTCTTTTCTTTTTTTTTCTTCCTTTTGGTGAGGCAATCAGGGTTAAGTGACTTGCCCAGGGACACACAGCTGAGGCTGCATTTGAACTCAGGTCCTCCTGACTCCAGGGCCAGTGCCCTATCCACCGAGCAACCTAGTTGCCCCTATTGCAACGTTTCTAAGAGTTAACTGAAGTGTGTTCTTTAAAAGCTACAATGTTTTGCATGTTTCCTTGGAGTAACATCCATTCTTAAAAGCCACAAAATTAAGACTTAACAAAAGAGAGTATGACATAAAATTTAACACTCAACCGACAACTGAGTAAAGGTGGGGAGACCAGCTCAACCTGAATTCATCTGACCAATGTTAGACATTTTGAGTAAGCCTAGTGTCAGTAGAAGAACATATGCATGATCACTGCTGTTGCAAAATAAAACTATTTAGGGGCAGCTAGGTGGCACGGTGAATAGAGCACCAGCCCTGAAATCAGGAGGACCTGAATTCAAATGTGGCCTCAGACACATAATATTTCCTAGCTGCGTGACTCTGGGCAAGTCACTTAACCCCAATTGCCTCACCAAAAAAGCAAAACCACACAAAATAAAACTATTTCAAAATTTATGTTTGTCCCAAGCAATTTTCATATAACTCTAATAATTAATAACTAATAACTCTAATCTCTCTCTTCCTGACATGTCATATACTCTTTTCCCTCTGTGGTTTTGCTCCTGTTGTTCCCATGGCCTGGAATGTCCTTCCTCTCATGATCTCATGGTCTAACTCCTATGCATCCCTTAAAACCCAATTCAAATACCCCTTTTCCATGAAGCCTTTCTTGATACTTTGATCAGCACTAGCTTTTCCCTTCAGGTGTCTTACCGAACTTTGCTTTATAATTCCCTAACGCACTCAAGAGAGTCAACGATGTGATATCACCAAGCTAAGACACTTGTGCAATTTTAGGTAGCTTCAAGAGAGGCATAGTCTGCAGAGTGAGGGGATGAAAGTCCCACCATACTCTGCCCTTCTCACGCTATATCTAGATTATTGCAAGAATCCTAATGAGCTAGAGGCAGACCAGAAGAAGGTCATCAAAGAGATAAAGGGCGTCTGAACACAACATACAAAGATCTGTTGAACAAATGAGTAACATTTAACTTACAAATGTGGGAATGTGTTTTGTTTGACCATACACTTTGTAGTGGCTTCTGGTTTTCTTGCTTTCTCACTGTGTGTGGTGGCAGGGGTAGGGGTGAGAGTGTGGAGAGTAGAATGTGAAAGGGAGAAAAATCAGAATTGAAAATAAAATTGAATTAAGAAAATTTTTTTTTTAAAAAAAGGCACTTAGAAGGGACAGAACAATAGATTACATTTATATGATGCTTTATGTATACTATCCCAACAACCCAGTGAGGCAGGAACTATTATTATCATCCGCATTTGACGAATGAAGAAGCTGAGGTTAGAAAGAAGGTAAGTGGCTTGTCCCATGTTGCCTGGTTACACAGCTAACAAGTGTCAGAGTCAACATTCGAGACCATCTTTCCAGCTCCATTTCTGACACTCCCATTTTTGATGCCACCTAGTTTCCTGATAGCTATCCTCTGCCATGTGAAGAGGGATTCGATTTGTTCCCCTTGGGCTCCAAAGGCAGTCCTAGGAGCAATGGGCAGCCTCAGTGGCAGAGAAACAAATTTCAGGAAAAACTGAAAGACTGAGAGCTGTCCAAAAAGGAAAGGCGCTGCCTCAGGAGGTAATGAGTTCCCCCTTATCAGAAACCTTGAGGTAAAGGCTGGATGCCCACTTCTTGGGGACGTAGCAGAAAGGATTTTTTAGCCAGGTACCTTCTACAAAAAGCCTTTCCTGACCCCTAAATGCTAGTACCTTTCCTTTCTTATCTCCAATTTATTTTGCTTGTATCTTACTCATCCATAGTCATTAGTTCATTAGACCAGGAGCTTCATGAGAGTAGGGATTGTCTTTTACCTCTCTTTGTATCCCCAGCACTTAGCACAGGGTCTAGTATGCAGTAGATGCTTAATAAATGCTTGTTGACTGTTGACTGAGGTATAACCTAGACCAGTTGAGTCTCTTCCAGTTTCTGAGATCCTGTTATTCTGTACCTTATCTAAACTCTGGAACTCAATGCTCTCTATACATGTTTAATTTTTTTGTCTGGAGTTGTGATTTTATAGACATAGGGCTCTATACAGGTTTCAAGGTGGTGTGGTGGAGTCAGCAGGACCTGAGTTCAAATCCAGCCTCAGACACTTTCTAGCTGAGTGACTCGGGGCTAGTCACTTAACCCTGTTTACCACAGTTTCCTCAAGCATAAAATGAACTGGAGAAGGAAATGGCAAAGCACTGCAGCATATTTGCCAAGAAAAAAACTCCAAATGGGGTCATGAAGAGTCAGACATGGCTGGAAAAACAACTGAACAACAAAGTTGATCAAATGATATTTTGTTTTAAAAACAATGCCATCATTCAAAAATGAACAAAGTTATCAACCAACACATTTTTTTTCAGTTTATCCTGCTAAAAGTTTATACTAATTAGTAAGATAAATTGACAGAAATCTTTTTTACTTATATGCGTTTTTAGCAGCTGGATGTGTGTAACTAGTAGTTCTTTTCCAAGGCCCCATGCATCAATGAAGTCCCTCCAAGAGTACAGATCAGAACCTATTTCTGTCTTTTTGTATACTTATTGACTAGATCCTTCCAACATTTTCTCCATAGGGGATCTACCCAGTACTCTAATCATTTATTTTTTTTTGCTTTTGGTTGAGGCAATCCGGGTTAAGTGACTTGCCCAGGGTCACACAGCTAGTGTCAAGTGACTGAATCAGGATTTGAACTCAGGTCCTCCTGACTCCAAGGCCAGAGCTCTGTCCACTGTGCCACCTAGCTGCCCCCAAACAGTGGAAGAATAGATTACATATTAAAATTTTTTATTTTTAATGTACCAAGTTGTAAGTCTTATTGTATGGCACTAAACCTGAGTAGTAATTCTGTCTCATCAGCTAGATTGTAAGCTCCCCGGGACAAACACTCAGTCCTCTTCTTTTTTCTTTTATCCTATTCAGCACTAGCACAATGCTGGATGTGATCAGTCAATAAGCACTTATTATGTGCTACTGTGTGCCAGGCGCTGTGCCAAGTGCTGTGAGGATAGAAAGAACTGCAACAGGAACAAGCAGTCCCTGCCTTCAAGAAACTGAAAGTCTCCTGAATAATCCATCAATAAATACTTGGTTTGGGGGCAGCTGGGTGGCACAGTGGATAGAGCTCTGGCCTTGGAGTCAGGAGGACCTGAGTTCAAATCTGGCCGCAGACCAAACACTTGACACTTACTAGCTGTGTGACCCTGGGCAAGTCACTTAACCCCAATTGCCTAACTGAATAAGTAAATAAATAAATAGTTGGTTAATTGAGTATAAAGAGGGCTGAACTAAATGACAGGTTGAGATCGACAGTGAACCTCTTCATTTTGGTTCCCTGAGGACTCTTACATACACCAGCAGAGGTGAGTATCAGGAACTACCATCTTGCAGAGATTATAATTATATTTATATTTATATAGCACCTTCAAGATTTTCAAAGTGCTTTTTGTTTATTATCTCAATTGTTTTTGATGCCCTAATTTGTAAAGGTTGTTTCTACCATGGGATGGGGGAAAAACTGTGCTACCCTGTATTCTTGTAGGATCATAAATTTAGAGCTGGAAAGGACCTCTGAGGCCATCCAGTTAAATCCCCTCATTTTACAGATGAGGGACTGAGACTCAAAGAGGTTAATGACTTGCTCAAGGTCAAACATAGAGTAAAAACCAAGATTCAGACCCAGGTCCTCTGACTTCAAACCTTGCACATTTTTCATTTACCATAAAATGTGACCACCATCTCTCATACCCTGAATCTAATTTAATTATACAAATTGATTTACAATGTAATTCAATTTCAACTCAATTTAATTTAATTATGCAAATCAAATTACAATGCAATTTAATTCAATTATTCAACAAACATTTATTGAGGGCCTTCTATGTGCCTGGCACTGTGCTAGGCCCTAAAGCTACAAAGATGAAAATGAAGTGTTTCCTATCTTCAAGGAGCTCACATTCTGCTGGTAGGAAACAACATGAATACAGATAAGCAGATACAACTGATGGTGAAACATAACTTTTGCCTCTCCACAGAATTCTCAGACACAGACAAGGTCATCAAGTCAACAAGCATTTATTAAGCACCAACTACATGCAGGGCACTGTGTCAAGCACTGGGGACGCAAAGAAAGGCAAAAAACAACATCCCCTGTTCTCAGGGAGCTCAAAGTCTAATGAAGGTGACAAAACTATGTATAAACAAGCTCTCTCTCTCTCTCTCTCTCTCTCTCTCTCTCTGTATATGTCTCTGTCTCTGTCTCTCTGTCTCTGTCCCTGTCTCTCTCTCTGTGTCTGTCTCTGTCTCTCTTTCTCTATATAGTTTGTTTACACACACACACACACACACACACACACACACACACACACACACACAATACACACAATAAATTGGAGACAATCCCAGAAAGAGGGCACTAAGATTAAAGAGAACTAGGAAAAGCTTCTGGTAGAAGGTGGTATTTTAGCTGAAACTTGAAGAAGCCAGGAGAAGGACATGAGAATAGAGAGAGCACCTGGCATGGGGGATGGCCAGAGGCATGGAGTTTGGAGACAGATGGTCTTGTGCAAGGACCATCTGGGAGGCCAGTGTCTCTGGATTGCCAAATACATGAAGAGGAGTGGGTGGAAGAAAACTGGAAAGACAGGGATGGCCTTAAAAGCCAAATGGAGGATTTTCTATTTGATCCTGGAGGTAACAAGTAATCACTGGAATTTATTTGAATAGGGGTGTCATGGTCAGACCTTTGTTTTAGGAAGATCAATCTGATAGCTGAGTGGAGGATGGAATGGAGTGGGAAGAGATTTGTGGCAGGCAGATTAACTAGCTAGTTACTGCAATAATCCAGATATGAGGTGATGAGGGCATAGACCAGGGTACTGGTGCCAGTATCAAGAGAGAGAAGGGGGCACATACAAGAGATGTTTTACTTGGGCTATGCTTATTTGTTACAAGAAAGGATCCTATTTGGCTTAAGGAGGGAATACCATACACAATTGGGTATGGAAGTCTATCTTACCCTACAGGAAAATAGGGGGGAAAGGATAAGAGAGCAGGGAGATGATAAAGGGGAGGGCAGATTAGGAGAAGGGTAATCAGAAGCATTCACTTCTGAGGAGGGACAGGGTCAAAAGAAAGAATAGAATAAACAGGGAGGGAGGTTGGGATAGGATGATGGGAAATAGAGTTAGTTTTCCACAACATGGCTACTATGGAAGTGTTTTCCATGACTACACATGGATAACCTGTACTGAGTTGCTTGCCTTCTCAAAGAGGGTGGGTGGGGAGGAAGGAAGGGAGAAAATTTGGAGCCCAAAGTTTTAAAAACAAAGTAAAGATGTAACGAGTGCTTTGTCCGTGCCCCGTTTAACCTGCCTTCCACTGGTCACTATTGTGCATCATGTAACCTAACAGGGGTTGCCACTGCGCAATCTCTCCTGTTTGTCATGTGACTTGTGGCAACCAACCACCATCAGTCTGTCTCTGGTCTGAGAGGAGCGAGAGTTGTGTCTTTTCACTAGTATTTATTTATTTATTTTTTTTTTTTTGGCAATTGCAGTTAAGTGACTTGCCCAGGGTCACACAGCTAGTAACTGTCAAGTGTTTGGTCTGAGGCCGGATTTGAACTCAGGTCCTCCTGACTTCAGGGCCGGTGCTCTATCCACTGAGCCACCTAGCTGCCCCTTCACTAGTATTTTCAGTCATTACTGGTGTTGAACAGGGGACAAAGTGAGTGCTGCTACCCACCAACACAGCTGTCGCTCCTATGACATGAGCAAGGGCTTCTTCCCCTCCCTTGCTGTGTGGCTGCTCTCCAAGTTACATGAGTATCTGGCACTGTCTCCAAGATCAGACACTCAGTTCAGTATTTCTCTGTATGTGAGTAGTTGCTGTGGAAATTTTTTGGTTCTAACATTAACATTTTGGGAGTGGCTTTGTAAAATGGGTGATAAAAAAGAAGATCGAATCAGAACATAGAGTGTTTAATCTGGACAAATAGATACTTGTTTACTTACAGGAGAGATAAAATATTGTGCCTGTTTGCTGAGAAGTAACAGCCTGTTCTGAAGGAATACAATCTTTGTCACCATTTTGAATCAAAACATCCTGACTTAAGCAAATTGGACACCAATGAAAAACAAATTAAAGCATCCAAATTATTGGAAAATCTCAGTGGGGAACAACGGTTTTTCAAGAAAGTAAACTCAGAAAATGACGAGGCTACTAAAGTTAGTTTTCAGATTTCTAAAGAAATTGCTGCTTCTAGGAAGTCTTTTACTGAAGGTAACTTCATAAAGTGTTTGCTGAACTTCTAGGCCTATATCCCAAAGAGATCATAAAAATGGGAAAAGGACCTATGTGTACAAAAATATTTGTAGCAGTTCTTTCTGTGGTGGCCAAGTTGGAAATTGAGGAGATGCCCAGCAATTGGAGAATGGCTGAACAAGTCGTGGTCTGTGAATGTAATGGAATACTATTGTGTTCTAAGAAATGATGAGCAAGCAGACTTCAGAAAAACCTGGAAAGACTTGTATGAACTGATGCTGAGTGAAGTGAGCAGAACCAGGAGAATGTGTACACAGTAACAGCCACATTGTGTGATGGACGATTGACTTTGATAGACTTACTCTTTCTCAGCAAAGCAATCTAAGACATCTCCAAAATCTCATGATGGAAAATGCTATTCACATCCACCGAAAGATCTGTGGAGCTTGAATGCAGATTGAAGCATACTATTTGCAGCCTATATCAGATTGCATGCCATCTTGGGGAGGGAGCCGGGGGGGGGGTGGAGAAAAATTTAAAACTCAGAAATATATGGAAGTGATTGTTAAAAGCTAAAAATAAATTAATAATAAAAAAATTAAATTTTAAAAAAGAGGTATTTGCTGATTCCAGTTTCTGGATTGCGTCCTGATAAAAAATATGTTTTTGAGAAATAGTTTAATCATTAATTATACCTTTCTTGGAAAGTGAGTTGCTAAAAACACATCTGTGGCCTAAAGAAGTTTAGCCTATTTTAATTTTGGCCCCTAGCAACTTCCAGGTTGTGCAGGTCTGCTTTAGTTCAATGGTTTTAGAATATGTCAGTTTTGGTTTAACCTTTTTTATTATTATGCTTTTTTTAACCTTCTTTTGGGTTTGGGTTATCCTAGACCATGGAAACTGATGACTTGCTTTATCTCTGACCCATAATTTCTGCTTTGGAGAAGTCTGAGAGGTTGTGGGGATCAAAGAAAGTGTCCAGTCCACCATCTTGTAGCTCATATGCCCTGGAAGCTAGTACTATACTTTAGGAGTCAACGTGGTATAAAACAGAGGGGTCAGACTCAACTAATCTCTACATAAGGAACCATACTGGCTGCATATTGACTTAGTTTTAAAATCTATGTTTTATTTTATTTTTAATAATTTTGTCAGGGGCAGCTAGGTGGCACAGTGGATAGAGCACTGGCCCTGAAGTCAGGAGGACCTGAGTTCAAATCTGGCCTCAGACCAAACACTTGACAGGTACTAGCTGTGTGACCCTGGGCAAGTCACTTAACCCCAATTGTCTAAAAACAAAACAAAATAATTTTGTTAAATATTTTCCAATTACATTTCAGTCAGCTTTGGGCCGCACTCAGGAGTGTTGCTGGAGGCATATAGGCCAGGGGTGAGGGACCTGCGGCCTTGGGGGCACACTTCATTTGGATTTGGTCAAAGGGTTGCCCTTGAAGACCTAGAGGGCCACATGTGTCCTCGAGGCTGCAGGTTCCCCACCCCTGGAGGAGACAGTGTGTTTGATTCCTCTGTTGTAGTGGTCGGAGTGCTAGGCTTGGAGTGAAGAAGACCTGAGAAGCAAACAGAGAAGGAAAGAATGAATTAGACACGGAGAGAAGATGATTATGAGGGCAATCTACTAAAGGAGATGGGAAGTGATGGTATCGAGGTTTGACCAGGATTAGGAAAGGGCCATTTCTTCATCAGAGAATGAAGTAAAAAAGGCAAGGCTGGGAGATGTCAATGGGTTTTGAAATGTAAAGAGATGAAGAAGGAGCTCATGGTGAAAGGCCCTATTGTCTTAGTAAACTATGAGACACATTCCTCCACTGAGAGGTTGGGGTAAGGGTGGTATGGGAGACTTGAAGGGGAAAAAAAAGTGTTGGAACAGCTGAAGAATTAGAACAGCAAGTGGTGGTGAGAATTGAGCAAAACCCACTGATTCCATCTTGTGACTTAATTCTGGAACTAGATCAGTTCCCTTTCTATTCAATTATGGGTCTAGTCTAATTTCTGTCTTGTAAGAAAGCTATTCAGTTGTAGGAATTGCGAGAAAACTTTACTGCATTGTTTAAACCTAGCCATCTATGGCTGGGAAGCTGGACCACCTCTACCTGCTGCTTAGAGACCCTCAACTAAGGCCTTACCTCATACTGACCAGAACCAGTCAGATCCAAAGATTGATGCAAGGAGTTTTCTCACAATTACCCATCTCAAGCAACCCATATGTCTTATCTGAAAACTAGCCCCATATGGTCAATCAGTTAATGTTTCCTTTGATTGAATAGACAGTTGAATACAGACTTTTTCTGATTTCAGGGAATTGCACCTGTTCAATCTCCCCCTTCCAACTTGGAAAGTCCCTAATCCTTTCTCCAACTAGGAATTAGATTACTTAAATTTCTCACTCTGGTTAATTATTTTCTTTTTCATTCTTTCTTTTTTTTAATTTTTAGGCAATTGGGGTTAAGTGACTTGCCCAGGGTCACACAGCTAGTAAGTGTCAAGTGTTTGGTCTGAGGCCGAATTTGAACTCAGGTCCTCCTGACTTCAGGGCTGGTGCTCTATCCACTGCTCCTCTTAATTATTTTCTTTTAATAAATTGTTCTTCTTTAACTATCTTTAATACAGAAAAATTTGTCTCTCCCTGTATTCAGGGTCCTGTGCCAAAGCTGAGGAAGACTACTGGTTCCAATTTGTTATGCAAATTGGCATTCATTGCTTAATAAATCCATATGCTTGGAAGCTTGAACCTTTTGTTTCCCTCAGTCATTTCATCATTCACCCACCACATAGCCCACATGAGGTGTGGGATAGAGAATCACTTAGGGATAACAGAAAGGATTATTTTGCTACAGTGAAGGCCCAGTTGAGATGAAATAGCATAAACTGGTAGTGGTTTCATGACTTCCTCTAGATCCACTTAGCAACACAAAGTGAACAGGAGCAGAAGACGAAGATGATGGAAGCTATCCAGGGTAGAATTATTGCAAAGCATGAGTGAGGATAGGAGAAGGAAGGAAGGGATTCAAGAGGGGAGGAAAAAGTAGTATTGAGCCAGTGAGAACCAACAGGGCAAAGATTGTGAAGAAAGGAAAATGAAGCTGGAGTAGGGGATGACGGCTGAAGAGAATACTGAGGGATAGAAGGGACAGAAGTCATTGAGAGGATGAAGAACAGGCATAGAAGAGAAGCAATGCCTAGAGAGAGGTGAAATGATGGGAGGTTATAATCAGATAAAAGCAGTCCCAGAGTTCTTGATGATGCAAATGGAATACTTGTAGGTGATGGTGATATCAAAGGTGTGATTGTTCTCTGTCTGCTTAAGGTGGGGAGTGGAAGAATAGGTCCTAGCAGTTGGCAGGCCAAAGTTCACGTAAAGGGAACATCGCATGTGTGTTGAAATCCTTTAGTGTAGAAGAGGCAAGAGTTGAGATGGAGAGGATTACTGTGAACTAGTTACTGAATTTCTTGAGAAAGAGTTGAGGAAAAAAAATCATGCCAGGCATAGGAAGCAGCCTGTACCAAGCATGAAATTGGAAGCTAGAATACTGTGGAAATCATTCAAAAAGTGTAATGAATGCATAATATCTCCAAATCTCAAGACAGATCCTTGGGATTTGGGACTTAGCTGAACATGCTCCAGTAGATTAGCTAAGGATAACAAATATTAAACCGAAGGGTTGATGTATGGATGGGGGTTGATTGAATCAATTGGTCAGTCCCTCCACTCTACTTAAAGTAAATATAAATAATAAGATGCTCCACTCCTGCTACTTTTATTAGAACACCTGAAACAATCAATCAATCAAAGGCATTAAGCTAGGCATAACAATCTTTAATTTGGGAGGAGTAAAAGCTATTGAATGATGTGAAATGAAGCTACATAGGAAGTGTATTGAGATTGGCTGAAGAAATTCAGTCACATTCTGTGGTTCTTAGATAAAATGGCAAACCAGTTTGGAACCCAGGATTCAAGTGGTTGGCCAGAATGGAAGAGAGAGAAGCTTCAGCCAAGCCCCTGAAAGGAACCACTCAGGGAGGGGAAGAGAGGACATATCTCCTCATCCCACCATTAACCAGATTGCAAACTGGGAAAACGTCAGGCGATTTTGGACTTCCCGTGGATGTCCTAGAAGTACCCTCAGAATAGCAGTGACTGATGGCAATGTCTGCATTCTTTCCAGGGATGTTACACATACATGATGAGGTTGATGCCTACATTGCCAGAGCTAGTTCAGTGTTTGAGAGGCTCCAAAGGAAAGTGTTTTACGGAGAACTCACACAAGGCGAGCACTTGCATGGAGGTCAGAAGAAGTAATACAAGGACACTCTCAAGGTCTGTCTGAAGACCTTTGGAATCAATTGTGAAACATGGGAGATATTGGCACAGGACCATCTAGCATGGCATGCCTGCATCAAAGAACACGCTGTGCTCTGAGCAAAGCAGGATTGCAGTAGCTCAAAAGAAACATGAAATTTGCAAATTTAGAGCCATCTCCACCCTAAATGTTCATATGGACTATTTGTGCCTGACCTGTGGCAGGGCCTTCTGAGCTGGTTGGTCTGATCAGCCACAGATGGACACACAGCACCTTGACTCCAACATAGTGATGTCATTGTGGTCTTCTTCAACAACCAACCAACCATTCCCATGGAGCTCCATCCATATCTTCTGTTTATGAAGGGTTGAGGATAGTATATGATCTGGAAAGACTTTTTATGCCAAAGAACAAGCCCCAGGTTTGGTGAGGAACAGCCTCTGGACCCTGGTGACAAAAGAAAAGTCTGTGCCTGATCTCAGTTCACTGCCATTGTGCACCGACTTCGGGGAGGTATTGTAGTTGCTTTGTGGAGGACATCTGATTTGACAGTGAGGAGATCTGAGTTCTAATCCCAGCCTGGATACTAACGGTGTACCTCAGTTTCTTCATCTTTAAAATAAAGTAGTATGGGGCAGTTAGGTGGCGCAGTGGATAGAGCGCTGGCCCTGGATTCAAATCCGACCTCAGACACGTAACACTTACTAGCTGTGTGACCTCGGGCAAGTCACTTAACCCCATTGCCTAGACCAAAAAATAAATAAACAAATAAAAATAAATAAAATAAGGTAGTTAAGAGTTCTATGTTGCCCTTCGCCTGCAGCCTAGTCTATGCCTGCCTATTACCTGGTCAACAGTAAAGTCACCTTCAGGGAGAGAGGGAATGAACACCAGTCTGGGAGCCAGAAGAGTTTAAGTCCTGGCTCCTCCACTTGCTGGCTATGTGGCTTTGGGGAAGGCATATCCATTCCTCTGTGCCTCAGTCCTCTTATCTATAAAATTGCACTAATTATGCTTATACAATCTACCTCATGGGATTGCTAGATTAAAAGTGATTTGGGTGAGTGTGGAATAATGCATATAGTCTCAGTCAGATGTAATTGATGTGCTGGCTTTGTTGAACTTATTTTTTTTCTTTTTTTAATCTTTCTTACAAGAAAAGGCTCTCAGGGTTGGGGGGGAGAAGAAATATATTCAGCAATGAATGTGTTGTCAAAACCAAAGACGTTGATTTTTTTTTATTTAAAAATTTTTTTTTGTTATTTTGTTTTTTGCCAGGCTAGGGTTAAGTGACTTGCCCAGGGTCACACAGCTAGTAAGTGTCATGTGTCTGAAACTGGATTTGAACTCAGGTCTTCCTGACTCCAAGGCCAGCGTTCTACCTACTGCGCCACCTAGCTGCCCCTCAAAGATATTGATTTTTAAAAGAAAGCTTTGCAAACCATAAAGCTTTAGATAAATAAATGGGATCTCTTGCTATTCTGAGATCCCTAAGAGCATCTGAGACCTCTGTTCATAAAGGTGCCTAACTTATTTTCCTAAAGCACATGAATGACCATGTCATTCACCTGTTCAGTAAACTCCAGGGACTCTCTATTACCTCTATAATAAAACATAAGCTATTTTTGACATGTAAAGCCCTTTACAACATGGCCCCAGCCTACCTTTCCAGTCCTACTACATATTACTTCCCTTCGTATACATTGCAGTCCATCCACACAGGCCCTCTTGAGGACGTTCAGTATTTTCAGTCATGACTGACTTTTTATGACCCCGTTTAGGGTTTTCTTGGCAAAGATATGGGAGTGGTTTGCTATTTCCCTATCCAGCTCATTTTACAGGTGAGGAAACTGAGGCAAACAGGGTTAAGTGACTTCTCCAGGGTCACCCAGCTAGTAAATGTCTGAGGCCATATCTGAACTCAGAAATGTTCCTGACTCCAGGCCTGGCACTCTACCTACTGCCCCACCTAGCTGCCCATATATTTTATATATACCTATATTGTTGTTTGTTTGTCTTTCATTTTTGAAGAGGACCAATGACATTATGGATGATGTCTTGACTTGTACATCAATTGGAATTACGTGAAGCAGAGGTACATAAAGACATCAGCTTCCAGAGTCATCAAATTCCAGTGACAAGACAAAAGTCAAGAACACTGATGATGGCCTGATATTTAATGGATGACCTTGGGGTTTCCAGTGTGTGACCAAGCTCTAAGCATTCCCTGATGTCTGCTTCAGCCATCTTCATGACCGTTGGAACAAATTGTTCTCATCTGCCCATTCCCCCAGGGGAAGTCTTCACGTGCTTGCAGTAGACTCCCCCCTCACCCATCAGCTACCCTTAACCTGGTTTATCCCGTCTGCTGAGGTGGTTTACTGGGTGGCTGTTGTGCATGCTACAGCTTCTTAGAGCCACAGGGAAGAGTTGAGCGCCAGGTGGACACAAATGTGGATGAGCAGCCCTGAAAAGTGCTCAGCAAGCCCTCACACCAGAGATGCTAATCTTCCTTGAACACCCATACACCCCATACCTTCTTCTTGGCCTTTTGGCTAAGATCAAGAGTAGTATCTACTCTTTTCAGTTTAACATCTGACACATCCTCTATCTAATATACTTGGATATGTAGCTCTTGTCTCCCCTGGATAGACTGTAAGGTCCTTGAGGGCTAGAACTGTTTCACTTTTGTCTTTGTATTGCCAATGTCTAACACAGTGCTGGCACATAGGCGCTTAATAAATGTTTGTTGGTTGACTAATTGATTAATATTTCCATATTGCTAGCTTCCTTGGGCCTGCACTCTCCCACCCAATCACTCTAAATAGCTTGGATGCCATTCCAAGGCTTGGACAATAGGGAATACTACAGCATCATTTCCAAGGTAAAAGTAATAGTTTATATTTATATAAATTATAATTTATATTTTTCTCATTGGATCTTCAGAATAACTTTGTGAGGTAGGTGCTATTTTCACTCAACAATTTACAGGCTGAGATGTTAGGGATCTATAAGGATGTAGAGGGCCACAGGCTGTTCAAGAGGTCTCACTGATGGGTGAAGGCCCCTCTCGAGTGCTGATCTTTGAGCAAAGATCGCCTGGTTTGGTGCTCCATTGTATGGATCTGTAACAATCTTTAACTCCCCGAGTTATTGTATGGTCATTAGCAGTCTGTTCTGGGATTGGAGTCAGATAAGAGAAAGAGAGTTCCTGTTATTTTACTATATAAGTAAATGCTTTGCTAAAAATAAACGCAGTTGCTTCCTCTTGTCTCCTGCCTCATCAATGCGCATTCGAGATAGAAGTTTAAGTTGGCCTTATCCCTTCACAGTTAGTATAGGATCCTGGCTCTAGTGGCGAGCTGAATTAGTTGTGCACAGCACTGAGAGAAGTGAGCAGAGAGGAGGCGCATTATAAAGAAAAGAGCTAGATTTAGAGTCAGAAGATTTGGCACTGAAACTTAATTTTGCTTCTGCCTCTGTGACCGGAGTCCAGTCCCTTACACTTCTCTGGGTCTCAGTTTCCTCCTCCTTAGAATGAGGAATCTGGACGAGATGACCAATAAGGTTCCTTTCCACTCTAAATCTATGAATGTAAGCCTTGCCCAAGACAGCTAATAAGAATCATAGGCAGGATTCAAACCCAGGCCTTCCTGTCTTTCATCCCTAGAGCTTTGTGTCTTATGCAACACTGACTCTCTAAAGTGAGGATAATATTTTAAGACTCTGAAACTCTGAATAATTCCTGATTCATGGGTGTGGTGAATTAAGATGTGTAATAATCAGATGTAATAAAGATAACAGAAACTAAAAAGGAGTTCTGGTGTTCCCAAATTCATTGCTACACAACAAGAGAAGATAGAAACTTCTTTGGCAAAGTTTACCAACAATTAAGGACAGATGATTTTCCAGGGGAGGGGAATGAGGTGTGTGCGACATGGGAGAGAATCAGATGGCTGTATGAAAAAATGAGCTCATGAACCACAAGAGATTTCTTTTGTCCTTTAAAGCAGAAGGACCATTCATTAGCAGAGTCCCAAATCCTCCCACTTTGTGGCAGAATAAGGGGGTGGAGGCTTATGTTCCTTTTCTCCTTACAATTCAAGATAAATGGTCCTTCTATCAGAATCCAAGAAACAAACCCCTAGTTTACCCAGACTGAACTGGTGTCTGTCATAGCTTTGACTTGCTCCTGGGACAGAAGGGCTACAGCCTCACCCTCCTTTTCCCTTCTCCCCTACTCCAGACCGTGCCAGATGCCTTTAAGGGTTCCTTGAGGGCACCAGCCAGACCTGGCTCCAAGCCTGACCACACTCTTTTTTCTCCCCTTTATCCCAAAGCACACTCCCAACCTCTTTCCTACCAACATCCCCTACCCCTTTTCTCCTCCTGGCAGGATCTCCACCCACTCCCATTCTTGTTGAAGGAAATCTCCTCCCCACTCTGACCCTTAGGCTCATATCCCACCTCCTTACCAATAATGAGATGTTGCTTTGAGGCAAACACTCCGTGCATCCTAAGAATGCCTGGGTCTTCTCATTCATACCGTAGCCTTATAGGACTCTGAGCATTTCTATCTACCTGTAGCTGACTTCTCCTTGTCATCTTAAAGTGTGAAACCCTTGAAAATGGGGACTGTCTTAATTTTCTGTCTGTACCCCCCAGCACTTAGCATAGCATTTAGCACACAGTATGCACTTAATATGCTTTTTTCATTCATTCATTTATTTAATACTCACTCGACTTTCAGCTGCTACTTACAGAATCTCTCCCCCTCACAGGTGACCATCCTGTCTACCCCTTGGCCCCATGGCCCAGATGTTGACAGCTGGCTGAGCTCTCCACAGCTTTGGCCCACTATCTCTTAATAAGCAAAGGACCCAGTTGTCAGATAGGACTGATACTGGCATCTGATACTTAGCCAGAAGAGAATTTGGGCTGCACAAGGCTGACTCCAGAATGTTGCTGTAATCCAGGCTGACACTGCAGTCTCAGCAAACAACTTGGAGAAGCTGACTGAGGCCTGGGGACTCTGACCCACACGAAACAGAAAGGGCCTGCAGTCACCCTGATCGGGTTTTCCTCCCTTGCTTGTTTCCTATAGTGGCCAATATTGCTGGCAGTTCCCTTAGGACTCTCCAAGGCAGTGTCTCCCCTCTGTCAGCTGAGCCTCTTGATATACTCTCTCTCTCTCTCTCTCTCTCTCTCTCTCTCTCTCTCTCTCTCTCTCTCTCTCTCTCTCTCTCTTCCAATTTTTAACATTTTTATTTAAAGTGAGCCCTTCAACTCTCAGTCTTTGTTCTATATATCTGGAGAAAAGAGGTCAGAACAAAAAGGGGATGAGTGTTCTTTGGGGATTTAAGCCACCTGCCACAATCTAAGGTTCCTTTGTATGGGACCTGGAGGCAGCACTAAAATGCCCTGCTAATATGCCCAGGGACCTATCTTTCCCAGTTCTGCTAATCATCAGGAAGAAAGCAAGCTGGTCAAACTAATTCATGCTAAGGTGTGAGTGACTGTCTCCTTAACTCTCTCTCTCTCTCTCTCTCTCTCTCTCTCTCTCTCAGGAGCACTTGCATTTTAGTAGGGAACTCCAATCAAGAGCTGTAGGTAAAGGCAACTGGGTCTTTGCACTAGGCCACCAAAATTTAGAAGACACAAATATTTCACATGAGGATTTTTAATAATTGCATAATTTTTAAATGTATGATATTTAAATTTTGACAGATTTTGCCCTCCTTCTGCAGTGTAGAAACAACTGAGTTTAGCACCGCGTTAGCAAGGATAGTTAGTTAAACGAGGAAGCTACCTGATGGAGTGCTTTCTTCCCTACAGCTCTGTGAGGATCTCCCTAGCCCTGCTCCCAGCTCCTCCGCCTGTGACCTTACCAGAAATCACCTCAGTCACCTAAATCTACACTGGGAGAAGAAAAGTTCCTAACTGGGTCTTCCCTATACTGATGAAATCATAGGTTCAGTTGAAAAAATAACAACTGTCTCCCCACCACAAGTTGGTGCTGGTGTCCCAGAGTCTCATCTCCTGCCAACTGAATTTCTCTTAATTATGTATTATAAGGGCATGTTTTGTGATGCTTGCCTTGGACCCCGAGATTACTTACTAGGGTTCTGTTTGTATTAATCCAAAATTGAACCATTTCAAAGGGTGGAATGGGGGGTGTTTGGTCTTCACCTTCACTCACACCATGTAGGCAATCCCTTATTCTGTTCTGTCACTTTTGGGAGGCCTAGCCTTTTTTTTTTTAACTTTTCCTTTTGTCTTAGTCAGCCAATAAGTATTTATTAAGCATCTTACTAGGCTCTGGTCACTTTAAGGCCTTGCACGCAAAGCTTGCTCAGTCAATGCTGTGATAGCACAAACACCATAAAGGGAGGGATCTTGGTTTTAATTCTTGTTCTTTCAATTGGACCTGTGATTTCATTAGTGTAGGGAAGTCCCACTCAGGACATCTTCTCCCCAGTATAAATTAACAACTTATGGTTTGTTGTGTAGGGATGTGACCGGTCAAGTGACTTACCCAACCGAAGGTCATATATTCAATGTATTAGATAGGACTTGAACCCAGGTCTTCCCAACTCCAAGACTGGTTCTCTGTCCATAACACCACGCTTGTCCTCTTCCCTGGACTTTTTATTTCACTCAGGTGGCTGAAGCTGATAAAACTGACCAAGCAGGATTTACTGAGTGTGTACTATGTGCCAAGCACTGTGCTGGGACACTGGAGGATTTGTGAGGGAAATAGCAGATACTTGGTGCAGTGAATAGAGTGCTGAACCTGGGGCCAGGAAGACCTGAATTCAAATCAGCTTTAGACACTTCCGAGCTGCGCAATCTTGGGCAGGTCCCTTGGTCTCTGGCTGGTTCAGTTTCCTTATCCATAAAACAGAGATGATAATAATAGCATCTACTTCCCAGGGTTATTGTGAAAAATCAAATGACATGCATAATACACCTTACAACCATAAAGAACCATGTAAACGTTAACAATTATCATTAAATAAAAAGAGGTAAAAGACACAGTCCCTGTGCTGGAAGGGCTTTATATGAAAGGACAGAACTAATAATGACATCAAGCCATATAAGAGAAAGTACAACTAAGTACCAGGGCAGCTAGGTGGTGCAGTGGATAGCTGGCTGAGCCTGGAGTCAGGAAGGCCTGAGCTAAAATCTGGCCTCAGATGTATGTGACCCTGGACAAGTCACTTAACCCTGTTTGCCTCAGTTTCCTCATCTGTAAAATGAGTTGGAGAAGGAAATGCAAACCGATCCAGTACCTTCCCCAAGAAAACCCCAGATGGGGCATGAAGAGTTGGACATGGAAACAACAGAACAACAGTAAGAACTAAGTCCTAAACTCTGCAATTCAGACATCAAATATTGTAGCATCACCCTGATCAATGGGGCCAGAGGGGCCAGTTGGCAGACTTGAGCTGCGACTTGGGGATGGGTGGAATTTGCATGACAGAGAAGTGGGCTTTGGTGGAAAGGGGGAAAGGAAATAAAAAGGGCATCAGCAGTAGGGATAAAAAAAATCACAGAGGGGCAGCTAGGTGGCGCAGTGGATAGAGCACTGGCCCTGAAGTCAGGAGGACCTGAGTTCAAATCAGGCCTCAGACCAAACACTTGACACTTACTAACTGTGTGACCCTGGGCAAGTCACTTAACTCCAATTGCCTAAAAAAAAAATCATAGAACCTCAGAGTTGGAAGGAACCTCAAATATCATCTAGGATGATGGGTCCTACTGGCTCACTAAAGCTGATCATTAAATTTTTCTTTAAAAAAAAATTTTTTATTAATTTATTTTGATTTATCAACAATCACTTCCATAAGCTTTTGAGTTTAAAATTTTTCTCCACTTTCCTCCCCACCACACTCCCCAAGACGGCACACAATATGATATAGGCTATACATATACATTCCTATTAAACATATTTTCACATCAGTGATGTTGTAGGTAAGAATTAGAACCAATAGGAGGAACCACCAGAAAGAGGAAACAAAACACAACAGAAGAAAAAAAATAGCAAATAGTATGCTTCGATCTGCATTCAAACTCCATAGTTCTTTCTTTGGATGTGGATAGCATTTTCCATCACGAGGCCTCTGGAGATGTCTTAGATCCTGTAATGCTGGGAAGGGTTAAGTTTATCAATATTAGTCATCACACAACATGGCTATTATTGTGTACAATGTTCTCCTGGTTCTGCTCACTTCCCTCAGCATCAGACCAGACAAGTCTTTCCAGGTTTTTCTGAAGTCTGCCTGCTCATCATTTCTTATAGCACAATAGTATTCCATTACATTCACATACCACAACTTGTTCAGCCATTCCCCAATTGATGGGCATCTTCTCAATTTCCAATTTTTGTACATGTGGGTCCTTTTCCTATTTGTATGATCTCTTTGGGATATAGCCTTAGAAGATCATTAAATTTTTCAGTGTGGATATTTATACCTCAGAAATCTGCAAATACTACAAATCAGAACTTGATTTAGTTTTCTTGATTGTCTAGACTTAAAGTTAGGGAGAAAATGTTAATAATGCAGATTAAATTCAAAAGTTTAACCTGCTTTTTGGAGAGCAAAACTTTTTGGTTGTTAAAACACCAGCACACCCCTGCATCATTCAGACAGCTGGAAAAATTCCCTCTATATCAACAATAATAAATATTGCAATATATTAAATACGTATTTTATATATTTATGTAATACAAATTCTTTTATAACAATCCCTAGAAATGGCCATCTAGCCTAGACTTGAAGACCTCCAGTGACGGGGAACCCACGACCTCCCAAGGCAGCCCATTCTACTTTTGGACAGCCCCAATTGTTAAGATTTTCTAAACATCAAGCCTTGATCTATCTCTCTTTGGCTTTCACCAATTTTTCTCCTCCTTCTTCTTCTTCTTCTTCTTCTTCTTCTTCTAAATATACCCAGTTCCTTCATCCTATTGCCATATGGCATAATCTCCAGGCCTCTGCCCATCCTGGGATGCACCAACACAGATCTCCAGGTTATCTGATGACATACTCATTTTGAGAGAGCTTCCTCTATCACTGGCTTAATGATCATATGGTCTTTAGGGCAGGGTGGGGGAGGTTTGGGAGGGCAGAGGAAGAAGAGGCAGGAACACCAGTGAGGAAACTCATCTTTTGCACAGGCCTACACATGTCACTCCCTTATTCAAAAATCTTCAGTGGAACCTTGTCATATACCAAACAAAGTTCAAACTCCTTTATATTAAATGACTTCTCAAAAAGTAGCAGTATAATAGTTCTCTAATTGTTTCAGGTGGCTAAGTCCTATCTTCCCAGATGGATGGTGAGTTCTTTGGGTTCTTCCCTTGTATTTGCCAAAGAACCTGATATAGGACCTTCAAAGAATCAGACCTGGAAGGGCTCTTAGAGATCACTGAGTTCAGCTTCCCCATTTTACAGATGATTAAACTGAGGCACATTAAAGGTTAAGTGATTTGTCCAAGGTCACATGGCCTAATAAAGCTCCAAAGCTGGATAAGGTCTTTCTGATTGTAAGGCCAATGTCTCATCCATAACTACACCTCACTGCAGACAAACTCAGGGGATAACCAGTACATTCTCCTTTAACTTCCTGGGTTTGGGATAGGGGAAAAGGTATAGACAACCTTCACGCTGTTTGCTATTTTTTTTTTGGCTAGGCAATGGGGTTAAGTGACTTGCCCAGGGTCACACAGCTAGTAAGTGTTATGTGTTTAAAGCTGGCTTTGAACTCAGGTCCTCCTGAATCCAGGGCTGGTGCTCTATCCACTGCACCACCTAGCTGCCCCATGCTGTTTGCTATATGTCCTTCTTTCTCAAAGACAACCATCATATCAGGGAGATGATGCCATGACCTTCAAGTGGATTGGATTTAAGTGATAGGGCTGTGCAAAGTCACCAGCCTCACTTTCTTCTCCAGAGCCATCTGGGTCCAGTGGCCAGATATGGATCAGGACATCTGGAGATGGCCCAAGATACAGTGGAATACATCTTGGAATAATAGAAAACATAGAACACATAGTCAAATCATCTGGGTTCTAGACCTTTCTGTGTTTCAGTTTCCCCATCTGTAAAATGAGGAGGTTGGATTAGATGACCTATAAGTTCTCTTCCATCTCCAGGACTATGAGCCCCCTCTCCTGGCCTCAGTTTTCCTCCTCTTTGAAGTGAGGAAGTCGTCTCTTCCTGCTCTGACAGTCTATAACTAGGGTTGACAGATTTCACTCTAGGACATAATCTCCTAGAGGGGTGAAGCAGGACTGATGATGCCCTGGCTATCTCCTATTTCCACTCCTATTGCCACCTCTCTAGTCAAGTGCCCTAATTAACTCTCACCTGGACTCCTGCAATAGTCTCTTATTTAGACACTTAGGTTTAATTTCATTGAACAAACATTTATCAAACTCCTACTCCTCATACCGCACTGTTCTAAGCTCTGGAGAGGATCCAATGTTTAAATGACAGGACCTCTGTCCTCGAGGAACTTTCATCCAGTAGGGAATTTGCCATATTCACAAATACGTCTGATTCAAAATAATCACGGATGGGTGCTACAGAACTAAGTCATTTGTGAAATCAGGGTGGGGGAGGATGGATGTCAGGGAAGGCAACCTGGAGGTGGCATTTGAGCTGGGAATTAAAGGGCAGGTTTGGTTTCTGATCAAGGGGGTGGAGTACAGGCGGCAACCTAGCCAAACTCTACCAATATTCCCCTCTGAACCACTTTAAAATAACTCCTCCAATAAAATATTGCAGCAATTGAGCCAACAAAAGCTCAGAGTGAGACTTTTTTCCAGCCTAAGACAAGTTGGGAGGTAGGCAGGGGAGGTCTTGACAAGGAGGTAGGAGCTAACCCAGAGCAGAGAAGGTGGAGCTAAGCGGCTGCACAGCAGAAGCAGCAGCAGCGTCAGGCACTTTGGGCCTGGAGACTATAAGCAGGGCTGGACTGCCAGTCAGAAAGAGATTACAGGGCATCCTTTGTTGGCACTGGGTGCAACTGACAGTAATTGGTAACTCTATTGACCCTAAATAGTTCTGGGTCACAGTTCCAGGTCCAAGAGGAATGCTAGTACATGCAGCTGCTGGGGAGCAGGAACCCTTCCAGGGTAAAAACCAAAGCACAGATCAGGAGATCGACGACCACACCTCTCCCTGGATCACACCACTTTGAAAGCACTGAAAACTTGCAGACTCCATGGACTTGCTCTGAAAATAGCCCCATGAAAAAAGTCTGAAGCTTGGGGCAGTGTCTCCTAACCCTCTGGTGAGCAAAGCCCAACTTTAACATAAGGGTCAAAGATAAGAAATAGGCTGGCAAAATGTGCAAACAACAGAAAAATAACTTAATCATAAAAGGCTATTGTGGTGGCAAGGAAGACCAAGACACAAACTGAGAAGACAGTAACATGAAAACAGTCACAAAGAAAGCCTTGAAGAAAAATGCTAATTGGACCCAAGCCCAACAAGCATTCCTGGAAGAGTTAAAGAAAGACAAGAAAAGCAGAGGGAAAATTGTGAAAAGAAATTAAAATAATGCCAGAAAATTTTGAAAAGAAAATTAATATCTTGGTAAAAAGAGGCACAAAAAGAAGAATACTGAAGAAAATAACACCTTAAAAGACAGAATTAGCCTAATGGCAAAAGAATCACAAAAATTCACTGAAGAAAAGAACTCCTTAAAAAGTAGAACTGGCCAAATAGGCAAAGAGGTACAAAAGCTCACTGAAGAAAATGATTCCTTTAAAATTAGAATTGGGCAAGTGGAAGCTAATGACTCCACAAGACATCAAGAAACAATGAAGTCAAAAGAATGAAAAAATATCAAAAAATGTAAAATATCTCTTCAGAAAAACCACTGACCTGGAAAATAAGTTGAAGAGAAATAATTTAAGAATTATTGGACTACATGAAAGCCATAATTTAAAAAAAAAGAGCCTGCACACCATATTTCAAGAAATCATTAAGGAAAATTGTTCTGATATCTTCCATTCAGAGGATAAAATAGAAATTGAAAGAATTTACCCATCACCTGCTGAAAGAGACCCTAAAATGAAAATCCCAGGAATGTTATAGCCAAATTCCAGAGCTCCCAGATCAAGAGGAAAATACTGCAAGCAGCCAGAAAGAAACAATTCAAATGCTGTGGAGTCACAGTCAGGATCACACAAGATTTGGCAAGTTCTACATTAAAGGATCAGAGGGCTTGGAATATGATATTCTGGAAGACAAGGGAGCTAGGATTACAACCAATAATCCAACCAGCAAAACACAGGATAATCCTTCAGGGGAAAAAATGGCTATTTAACAGACTAGCGGACTTTCAGGTATTCCTAGTGCAAAGACCAGAGCTGAATAGAAAATATGACATTCAAAAACAAGACTCAAGAGAAGCATAAAAAGATAACGTGAAAGGTATTCATGAGAGTCTCAATAAGGGTAAGTGGTTTACGTTCCTGTATGGGAAGATGATCCATGTAACTCTAAGAGCTTCATCATTAATTATTAGGGCAGTTAGAAGAAGTCTATCTAGACTTCTAGGGAGTGAGTGTGAGTCTTTGATGCAGGGATAATCTCCAAAAAGACAAACAAACGGAAGAATGAAGAAGTGAGAAAGAGAGATGCAACGGGAGATAAGAGAAGAGAGAGGCAGAATAGGGAAAGTTTCCTCACATAAAAGAGGCTTGCAAAGAAGAGCTTTTATAGTAGAGTGAAAATGAAGGGGTGATGGACAATGTTTGAACCTCAGTCTCACTGGAATTGTTTTAAAGAGAGAAGTTTCCATATACACACTCAATGGGGTGTAGAAATCTATCTTATCCAATAAGGAAATAAGAGAAGGAGATGAGAGAAAAGGGGGGATGACAAAAAGGAGGGTAAATTAAGGGGGAGGCAGTGGTCAAAATCAAAACAGACTTTTGAAGAGTGAGAAGATAAAGGGCAGCTAGGTGGTACAGTGGATAGAGCACCAGCCCTGAAGTAAGGAGGAACTGAGTTCAAATCTGGCCTCAGACCAAACACTTGACACTTTCTAGCTGTGTGACCCTGGGCAAGTCACTTAATTCCAACTGCCTTTAAAAAAAATAGCCAATGAAAAGAGTGAGAGGATAAGAAGAGAGAGAAAAAAGGATAAGGGGGGGAGAATAAGATGGAGGAAATACATGGTAATCATAACTGTGAATGTGAATAGGAGGAGTTCACTCATAAAATAGGAGTGGGTAGCAGAATAGATTAGAAACCAGAATCCAACAATACGCTATTTACAAGAGATACACTTGAAACAGAGACACACAGAGAGCTAAAATAAAGGGCTGGAGAGGAATCGATTATGCTTCAGCTGAAGTAAAAAAAAAAAGGCAAGGATAGTAATCATGGCCTCAGACAAGGCAAAAGCCAAAATAGATCTAATTAAAGGAGATCATTAGGAAAAGTACATTTTGATAATAGGTACCATGATAATGAAGTAATTAAAAAAAAGTAATATAATGAAAATCCAGTTTCTCTGATGAAAGCCCTCATTTCTCAAAAATGTAGGGAACTGAGTCAAATTTATAAAAATAAGAGCAATCCTCCAATTGATAAATGGCTAAAGGATATGAACAGGCATTTTTCAGAAGAAGAAATCAAAGCTATCAATAGTCATATAAAAATGCTCTAAATCACTATTGATTAGTGAAATGTAAATTAAAACAACTCTGAGGTACTACCTCACATCTATCAGAAATGACAATGCTGGAGGGGATGAGGGAAAATAGGTACACCAATAAACTGTTGGTGGAGTTGTGAACTGGTCCAACCATTCTGGAGAGCAATCTGGAAAGTCTATAAAACTGTGCATATCCTTTGGCCCAGCAATATCACTACTAGGTCTGTACCCTAAAGAGATCAAATAAAAAGGTCCTATATGTACAAAAATATTTCTAGCAGCTCTTTTTGTGGTGGCAAAGAATCAGAAATTGAGGGGATACTCATCAGTTGGGGAATGGCTGAACAAGTTGTGGCATATGATTGTGATGGAATACTATTGTGAAAAAAAAAAGATGAGGGGGTGGTTTCAGAAAAAAAAAACCATGGCAAAACCTATACGAACTGATGCAAAGTAAAGTGAGAAGAACCAGGAGATCATCGTGCCTAGTAACAGCAATGTTGTAATGATGATCAACTGTGAAAGACTTGGCTACTCTGGTCAATATAATGATCCAAGACAACTCCAAAGGACTCATGATGAAAAAATGCTATCCACCTTCAGAAAGAGAACTGATGAAGTCTGAGTGCAAATTGAAATATGATTTTCTTTCTTTCTTTCTTTTTGCTGTTTTTGTGATATGGATGATATGGAAATACATTTGGCATAATTTCACATGTATAATTAGTCAATATCATTTTGCTTGCCTTCTCAGTGGGTATAGGAGGGGTTGGAGGCCAGGAGAGAATTTGACACTCAAAATATGTGTGAAAAGTGTTTTGTAATTGTGTTCATAAAGTTCCTGGGTTTGTTTTGGCAGGTAGACTCCCAAATGTTTTATGATGTCTACTGCAGACACTCAAAATTTAAAAAGAAAATAATGTTATAAATAAATAATAACATTTTTAAAAAGAATAAAATGCAAAAAAATTGGGTGGGTATGGATTCACAAACGGCAGGGAGGATATTTTTTGGCACTGGGAGCTGTGTGAGCTAAAGTGGGAAAGCACAAGTCATGTTAGGTGAGCAGAAAATAAACTGGTTTGGCTGGAATGTAGAGATTAAGCAGAGTGGAATCAGAAAAGTGTGGAAAGATAAGGTGGTACCAGATCATAAAGGGCCTTGAATGCCACAAAAGAGTATGACCACTATAGGGAGTCATTGAAGATTTTTGGACAAGGGAGTCACAGGTTCAGTCCTATGCAAAAGGAAGATTTGTTTCCTAACTTGTCTTCCTGCCTCTCATTTCTTTGCCCTACAAATCCTTCCACCTGATAGTCCACTGATATAATAACCCCACTGTAGTTTATAATCTCAGAATGCTTCATTGGGCACTGAGATGTTAAGTGACTTGCTTATGGTCACCCAGATAGGATGTATCAGAGGCAGGATTTGAATTGAGATCTTTCTGATACCAAGAATGCTTCTCTATTCGGTTATCCATGGTACCTCTCTGTTTTACTGCCAGATTAAGTTTCCTGAAATGCAACTCTGATCATAATATTCTCTGGCTCAAAATCCTTTAATTACCCAATAAATGAAGCCTGAATCCTGGACCTGGCCTTCATGGTCTTAAGGCTGAGGTACCCTTAACAGCTTTATCTCAATTTTTTTTCCTATTTAGCCAATTATCCGGCCAAAGACGACCACTGGCTATCCCATCTCCATATCTTTTCTCACACTGTACCTTTTGCCTAGATCTGCTGGTTCCCCACCCCTGGCCTAGATCATCCTACCTACCCCTCAGTTTCTGTAGTTAAAATCCTACCCACTCATTCTTTTTTTCCAATTAACAAACACTTTTTTTTTCTCTTTTCCTCTTCTGGAGGAATATGCATAGTCAAGCAAAACAGATCCCCATTTTGGCCACGAACAAAAACATATGCGCTATTCTGTATCTTATTCTGTATCCTCTCTTTCTGATAAAGCTGTCAGATCTTTCTTTAATTTTTTTAAAGCTGTATCGATGCCTTTTGATTTATACATTGTAATCATTTCACAATACAAACTCCTCCCTACCAAAGAACCCTTCCTTAAAACGAAGAAAAATAATTAAATAAATCTAACTGACACAGTGATCTCATCTGATGTCATATGTCACATTGTATGCAGCCTTCAACACCCATACTCCTCTCCCACACCTCTCTACTCAAAGGAGGGAGCTATATATCCCCTTCTCTAGAGCTGAGTGATATGAATGAATGAATGAAAAAAACAAAGTTTATTAAGTATATGCTATGTGCCAAGTGTGGTGCTAAAAACTGGGAATTTAAAAAAAATTTGAAGAGAGCCCATGCCCTTGGGGATCTTATATTCTGATAGGGGAAGATAACACATATCTAGGCATCTGCATAATGAGCTGGAGAAGGAAATGGCAAACCACTCCAGTATCTTTACCAAGCAGTGGATAGAGTGCCAGGCCTAGAGTCGGGAAGATCTGAGTTCAAATCTGACCTCAGGTTCTTATTAGTTGTATGACTCTGGACAAGTTGCTTAACCCTGTTTTTGCCTCAGTTCCCTCATCTGTAAAATGAGCTGGAGAAGGAAGCGGCAAACTCTCCAGTATCTTTGCCAATAAAACCTCAAAGGGGGTCACAAAGAATTAGACACAACTGAAAAATGACAGTATGACAATTTAATGTGGTGGCTTGTACATTTAGTAAACACTTAATAAATGCCCTCTAATTCATTCATCCTTTATCTTTACATCCCCCTCACTCATCCAAACAGAACCTAGTCGCTTGCCTTGTACATAATATTTAATTTTTTTTCAT
The DNA here is from genome assembly GCF_003287225.1 of Phascolarctos cinereus. Classification (NCBI taxonomy): domain Eukaryota; kingdom Metazoa; phylum Chordata; class Mammalia; order Diprotodontia; family Phascolarctidae; genus Phascolarctos; species Phascolarctos cinereus. Next base: position 186,949,965 of record NW_027555736.1, read on the forward strand.
CAGTATAAGGAGCTCCTAGTGAGGGATTTTCTCTACCTATGCAGATTAGTGCCTCCTTTATAATTTATAATCTCAAGAGAGCTGCCCAGAGGATTGAGAAGTAAAATGATTTGCTGGGTGTGCTACAGCCAGTATGTGTCAGAGGAAGAATTTGAACCCAGGTCTCCTTGGCTCTGAGGTCTGCTCTCTAACAACTATGCTACAACATCATTTAAGAAATATTAATCACATGCATACATAGGTCTGGAGCTCAGAGGAAGCTCAGAGGCCAGCTACTTCAAGCTCCTCATTTTACAGATGGGGAAACTGAGTCCCAGAGAAGTTCTGACTTGCCCGAGCTAAGACAGGTAGTTAGTCATAGTGGTGGGATTTGAACCCAGTGTATCTTGTATGAACCTAGCTATTTTCATGTTGTCCCCTCTACTAGAATGCAAGCACCTTGAGGAAAAGGACTGCGGTTTTGCCTTTCCTGTCTCCCTAGCACTTAGCACAGTGCCTGACTCATAGTAAGCACCTAATAAATGCTTACTGCCTAATAAGCCCCTCACAGCCCTGCAATTACAGACACACACACCTGCAGCCCTCTTGCTGCCTCTGTGGCTTTCTCACTCCAGGTGAGGTCTCTCCCATCTGTGGGAGTACCAGCTAATGCCCCTGACCTCAGGCCTTTAAATGGACTTCAGGGCCAGCACCTGCTGCACTGGTTTTCAACACCCTGGAAACTGCGATGGGGCAAGATCATAATCCTTAATGGCATACCTCGGAGGTGCAGTGGGTTCTGCTCCAGACCATTGCAATAAAGAGAATGTCTCAATAAAGCAAGGCAAGTGAATTTTGTGGTTTCACAGTGCACATAAAAGTTATGTTTACACTATTACTTTAAAGTGCATAATAATACTGTCTCTAAAAAATGTACATACCTTAGTTAAAAAATACTTTATTGCTAGAAAATGCTAACCATCATCTGAGCTTTCAGCGAGTCATAATCTTTTGGCTGGTGGAGGGTCTTGCCTCGATGTCGCTGGCTGCTGACTGATCAGGGTGGCGGTTGCTGAAGGCTGGGGTAACTGGGGCAATTTCTTAAAATAAGACAACAATGAAGTTTGCCCCATCAATTGACTCTTCCTTTCACTTGAACACTTAGAAGCCACTGTAGGGTTATTAATTGGCCTAATTTCAATATTGTTGTGTCTCACGGAACAGGGAGGCCCGAAGAGACAGACAGGAATGGCCTTTGGTGGAGCAGCCTGAACATACACAACATTTATCGAGTAAATTTGCAGTCTTACATGGGCACTGTTTGTGGCACCCCAAAACACTGACAATAGTAACATCAAAGATCGCTGATCACAGATCACCACAATAGATATAGTAGTAGTGAAAAACTTTGGAATATTAAGAGAATTACCAAAATATAAGATAGAGACACAATGTGAGCACGTGCTATTGGAAAAATGGCACCTTGCTCAATGCAGGCCTGCCACAAACCTTCAATTTGTTAAAAAAAAAAAAAAGGCAATAAAGCAAAGTGCAATAAAATGAGGTATGCTTACTGTCTATTCCCAGGCGTCTTGTGGATACAGAGGGAGACAACGGTCTCCCCTCGGGAGGCAGAACTCCCAAATGAGGAAAACTTCAAGGTGCCCAGAAGAGCAGAGAAAGATAAAAAAAGAAGAAAAAAAGTGTACAGGGTGGAGTTCACAAAATGGTTCATGAAAAGTCCTGGAAGGGTTAAGAACGAGGAAACAGAGAAAGCATTTCCTACATCAATCAGGATAAGGACATTCAGGCAAATGTTGCTTGCCTGGTGATGAGTAATCTTTACTCAGAGATACTAAGCATGACATAAGCAGCCCTTCCCAGCCAGGAATCAGGCAACCAAGCAGTCGATAAGCATTCATTAAACACTTACTGTGTACACCAGACACTGTGCTAAGCACTGGGGATACAAAGAAAGGTAAAAACATAGCCCCTGCCCTCAAGGAGCTCACATTCTAATAGGAGAGACAACATGTAAATTAATACATGCATACAAGACATGTTCAGAATGGATGAAGGTAATTTGAAAAGGAGAAGGCTAATGGGGGTCCGGAGGAGGGATGTGGGAGGAGGAAGAAGAAAGGTGTCCTACAGAAGGTAGGGTCTGCCATGAGTCTTGAAGAAAGCTAGGGAAACTAAGAGGCCCAAGTGAAGGGTCAGAGAACCAGAGGGATGGGAGAAATGAAGTGTTGTGTTGAGGAACTGTAAAATCAGGCCAGTATAGCTCGATTGTAATAGACTTAGAGGGCAGTATGGGCCCCCATCATTCACCAAGCTCACACATTTCTAGGAAACTCATTGGCCAGTATTAACAACAGCCACAGTCTGCAGGTCAGAGCTCACAACTTCCTGAAGGGAGAGCAAGGGGACCCTGGGTAATCTCCAGGATTATCTCAGGGAGATGCTGAGTTCCCTATCTGTCACTGGGACTTCCTTGAAGGAAGGTGTAGGAGGGAGGAAGTAATATCTCCACACATACAGGAATGTATAGATTCCCTTGGGTAATTCCAGAAGTCCAAGCCTAGGAAAAAGTGCTTTGTCATCTATGTAGTTCCACCTCACCATGGCTCAATGTCTCATCTGTCTCTGTCTTCCAATAGTGGCCTACCCCAAGCACGGCTACATCCTCTATCCTAGGCATTCAAACTAGGCATACCCCACCCCAACCCAGCTCCTTTGATGCCTGGTTTCCTCGGCTTCTTCCTTCAAGTCTCAGTTAAAATCTCAATTTCTGCAAAAAGCTTTTCTTAATCTCTCTAAATGCTGGTCCTTTCCCTGAAAGATCTTGTCTGTATCCTGTTTGTACATGGTTGTTCACATGTTGTCTCCCCCATTACATAGTGAGCTCCTTCAAGTCAGGAACTGGTTTTTCCATTTGTTTTGGTATCTCAAGTGCTTTAATAAATGCTTGTTGACATTTCATTTTAACGGTGGCCTTACAGAGACAATATTCCCCACCTTGACTTCCTAGTTAGTGACTCTAACGGTGGTCATTTTACCAGGGAGGAAAGAAGGGCTGGGTCAGAATTGACAGATAATTTTGGACAGGTGGGCCTTCAGGGGAACTCAAGTCACAGTTCATAGGCGGTCACCTACTCTACCTACCTACTAACTAACCCTAGAGTCCAAGCTCAGACCTTTCCTCCTGATATGACATTACCTCAGTCCATGGACTGAGGGAAAGTTTCTTTGGATCCATGACTGATTGACTCAACCATTATTTTTGCCATCCTGAACCACCACCACCCCCAAACTCACATACAAACCAGCACCAACAGGTGACTTCAAGCCCTAGATGGCTTTCCTGGGAAGGAGCTGAGCAGAAAATTGCAAAGTGTAGAAAGGCCGTTTCCAGCAGCTCCCTCCATCACTCATTCGTGCAGCAGATATTTGCAACCTTTGTACCCAACACTATACTAGGCACTATGAAAGATACAAAAGGAGTATAAGCCTTTGTCCTCAAGGAACTTCTGATCCAGTAGAGGAAATAAGGCTAAAATATTTAGGATGATTGTTGTTGTTATTCAGTCTTTCAGTCATGTCAGAGTCTTCCTGACCCCATTTGGGTTTTTGTTTCATTTTGTTTTTTGGCAAAGATACTGGAGTGGTTGGCCATTTCCTCCTCCAGCTCATTTTATAGATGAGGAAACTGAGGCAAACATGATTAAGTGACTTGCCCAGGGTCACATAGCTAGTAAGTATCTGAGTCTAAATTTGAACTCAAGAAGATGAGTCTTCCTAACTCCAGGCCTGGTACTCTATTCACTGCACCACCTTGCTGCCACAATTTAAGATAATTAGATACCCATTATAACAGTTCAGAGAAGCTAGAATCAGTAAAGGTTGGGATATGCAGAGGAAGCTCCATGGATTTGAAATTAGGTGACTTAGGTTCAAATCCCATCTCTGCCATTGATAGTCACATAACCTTGGGTAAGACTTGCCTCAACAGCCTTCTTATCTTGGAAGTTCCCTCAGCACCTATGACCTTCTCACTTCGGAATAACCCTTGGCCCCACATTCCCCTTCAATCTGCATTCAGATTTCATTGGTTCTCTTTAAAAATAGACAGCATTTCTCATCATGTGTCCTTTGGAATTATCTTGGATCATTATCTTGATCGGTGTACTGAAGTCTTTCATAGTTTCTTGTCATTACAATATTGCAATTACTGTGTAGAATGTCCTCTTGGTTCTGCTCACTTTGCTTTGCATCAGTTCATATAAGTCTTCCCAGGTTTTTCTAAAACCATACTTCTTGTCATTTCTTATAGCACAATAGTATTCCATCACAATCACATACCACAACTTGTTCAGCCATTCCTCAATTGATGGGAATCTCTCAATTTCCAATTCTTTGCTCCCACAAAAAGAGTTGCTATAAATATTTTTGTAAAAAATAAATCCTTTTCCCTTTTCTTTGATCTCTTTGGTATACAGACCTAGAAGCAATATTGGTGGATCAAAGGATATGCACATTTTTATAGCCCTTCAGGCATAGTTCCAAATTGTTCTCCAGAATGGTTGGATCAATTCAGGACTCCACCAACAACGCATTAATGTCCCAATTTTTCCACATCCCCTCTAGCATTTGTTATTTTCCTTTTGTGTCATGTAGCTAATCTGATAGGTGTGAGGTGGTATCTCAGAGTTGTTTTAATTTATATTTCTCTAATCAGTAATGATTTAGAGCATATTTTCATGTGACTATTGATAGCTTTGATTTCTTCTTTGTCAACTGGGGAATGGCTCTTATTTTTATAAATTTGGCTCAGTTCCCTATATATTTGAGAAATGAGGCCTTTATCAGAGAAACTTACTTCAATCCCCCCTCCTTGCAGTTTCCTGTTTTCCTTCTACTTTTCGTCTGCATTGGCCTTGTTTGTGCAAAAGCTTTTTAATTTCATGTAATCAAAATTATCTATTTTACTTCCCATAATCCTCTCTATCTCTTCTTTGCACATAAACTTTTCCTTATCCATAGTTCTGACAGGTATATTTTTCCATGCTCCCCTAATTTGCTTATGATATCACCCTTTATGTCTAAATCATTTTTCTGTTTTGACCTTATCTTGAGATACAGTGTGAGATGTTGGTCTATGCTTAGTTTCTGCCACACTGCTTTCCAGTTTTCCCAGCAATTTTTGTCAAATAGCGATTTCTTCTCCCAAAATCTTAGAGCTTTGGGTTTATCGAACACTAGATAACTATGGTCATTTCTTACTATGTTTTGTGTGCCTGATTTATTTCACTGACCCACCACTTCATTTCTTAGCCAGTAGCAGATTATTTTGATGTTTACCATCTTGCAATATAGTTTGAAATATGGAACTACTAGGATACCTTCCTTAACATTTTATTTTCACTTGATTCCCTTGATATTCTTGACCTTTTATTCTTCAGTTGAATTTTGTTACTATTTTTTCTAGCTCTATAAAAGAATTCTTTGGTAGTGTGATCTGTATGGCACTGAATAAGTAAATTAATTTAGGTAGGATTGCCATTTTTATTATAATAACTCAACTAATCAATGAGGAATATTTGTAATTGTGTTCATATAATGACTGAGTTTGTCTTGGCAGGTATACTCCCAAGTATTTCATATCATCTGCAGTTATTTTAAATGGAATTCTCTTACTATCTCTTCCTACTGGGTTTTGTTGGTACTAAATAGAAATGCTGATGATTCACGTGTTTATGTTATATCTTGCAACTTTGCTGAAGCTGTTAATTGTTTCAACTATTTTTTTTTACTTGATTATATAGGGTACTCTAAATACTTAGAGAATACCATCGCATCATTTGCAAAGAGTGATAGTTTTGTTTCCTCATTGCCTATTTTTATTTGTTAAATTTCTTTTTCTTGTCTTATTGCTATAGCTATCATTTCTAATAGAATATTGATTAATAGTGGTGATAATGGACATCCTTGCTTCACTCCTGATCTTACTGGGAAGGCTTCAAGTTTATCTCCATTACAGATAATGCTTGCTCTTGGTTTTAGATAGATACTACTTATCATTTTAAGAAAGGCTTAATTGATTCCTATGCTTTCTAGTGTTTTTAGTAGGAATGGGTGTTATATTTTGTCAAAGGCTTTTTCTTCATCTATTGATATAATCATATGATTTTTGTTTTTATTGTTATTAATATGGTCAATTATGCTGATAGTTTTCCTGATATTGAACTAGCTCTGCATTCCTGGTATAAATCTCACCTGGTCATAGTGTGATATATTGCTATAATCTTCTTGTTAGTATTTTATTTAAAATTTTTCATCAATATTCATTAAGGAAATTGGCCTATAGTTTTCTTTCTCTGTTTTTGCTCTCCCTGGTTTAACCATCAAAACCATATTTGTATTATAGAAGCAATTTGGCAGGACTCCTTTACCTATCTTTTCCAAGTTTATATTGTATCAGGATTAATCATTCCTTAAATGTTTGATAGAATTCATTTATCGATCCAGCTGAGCCTGGGAATTTTTTTCTTTTTTTCCTTTGTTTTCTTTTTTTCTTTTTAGGCAATTGGGGTTAAGTGACTTGCCCAGGGTCACATAGCTAGTAAGTGTCAAGTGTTTGGTCTGAGGCCAGATTTGAACTCAGGTCCTCCTGATTTCAGGGCCGGTGCTCTATCCACTGTGCCACCTACCTGCCTCATAGAGAAAGTGCCAACCTGCATTTTTTTTTGTTTTTGCTCTTGCTTTGGGGGAATTTTTTTTCTTAGGGAGCTCATTGATGGCTTATTCAATTTCTTTTTCTAAGAATTTTTGAGTATTCTATTTCCTCTTCTATTGATCTGGGCAATTTATACTTTTGTAAATATTCATCCATTTCACTTAGATTGTCAGTTTTACTGACATGTAATTGGGCAAAAGGGCAGTAAGGTGGCTCAGTGAATAAAGTGCCAGGACTGGAGTGACCCTGGGCAAGTCACCTAACCCTGTCCATTTCAGTTTCTTCATTTGCAAAATGAGCTGGAAAAGGAAATGGCAAACCACTCCAGTATCTCTGCCAAGAAAACCCCAAATGGGGTCACAAAGAGTCAGCATGACTGAAAATGACCAAACAACAAATTGGGCAAAATAAGTCCTATTAATTGCTTTGATTTCATCTTCATTCGTAGTACATTCAACCTTTCCACTTTTATACCAGTAATTTGTTTTTCTTCTTTCCTTTTTTTAAAAATCACATTAACCAATGGTTTATCTATTCTATTGTTGTTGTTTTTATAAAGCCAGCTCATAGCTTTATTTATTAATTCAATGTTTTTTTAACTTTCAGTTTTATTAATCTCTCTTTTGATTTTCAGGATTTCCATTTTGGTGTTTAATTGGGAATTTTTAATTTGTCCTTTTTCTAGTTTTTTTTTTAATTTGCATGTCCAATTCATTGATCTATTCCTGCTCTTTTATTTATGTATGCCTTTTGAGATATAAATTTTCCCCTAAGTACTATTTGGCTGCATCCCACAAATTTTGGAATGTTGTCTCATTGTTGCCATTCTCTTTAATGAAATTATTGTTTGTATGATTTGTTCTTTGATGTATTCATTCTGTAGGATTAGATTATTTAGTTCCCTATTAGCTTTTAATCTACGCTTCCATGGCTTTTTGTTAAATGTAATTTTTATTGTATTATTATCTGAAAAGGGTATATTTAATATTTCTGCTTTTCTTTATTTGATTGTGAGGTTTTTATGCCCTAATACGTGGTCAATTTTTGAGAAGGTACTATGAACAGCTGAGAAAACGTATACTCCTTTCTATTCCCATTCAGTTTTCTCCAGAAGTCTATCATATCTAACTTTTCCATGATTCTATTCATCTCCTTGATTTCTTTCTTATTTATTTTATGGTAAAATTTATCTAGCTTTAAGAGAGGAAAGTTGAAGTCCCCCTCTAGTATAATTTTATTGTCTATTTCCTCCTGTAATTCATTTAATTTTTCTTTAAGAATTTGGATGCTATGCCATTTGGTGCATATATGCTTCATTGTCTATGGGTTTGTTTGTTTTTAGCAAGTTGTAGTTCCCAGCCTATATATTTAATTAGGCTTATTTTTGCTTTTGCTTTGAAATCGTGATTGCTACCTCTCCCTTTTTTTACTTCAGCTGAAGCATAATAGATTCTGTTCCATCTCCTTATTTTAACTCTGTATATGTCTCTCTGTTTCAAATATGTTTCTTGTAAACATCATATTGTTGGTTTCTGGTTTCTAATCCATTCTACAATTTACTTTAGTTTTATGGGAAAGTTCATCCTATTTACATTCATAGTTATGATTACTAACTGTATTTCCCTCCATCCTATTTTCTTCTGTTTATCCTTCAATCTCCTTTATCCTTTCCTTCCTCTAAAGTCTGTTTTGTTTCTTACTACTGTCTTCTTCTATCTGCTCTCCCTTGTCTTCAGTATTTTTCATGCTTCTTTTACTAAGTGATTAATTATCTCTTCATAATTTTCTTCTTTTGCATTCATTTTTGCATTCACAATTCTTCCTCTACCACTCCTATTTGATTTTTTTGCAAGGCAATTGGGGTTAAGTGACTTGCCCAGGGTCACACAGCTAGTTAAGTGCCAAGTGTCTGAGGCTGGATTTGAACTCAGGTCCTCCTGATTCCAGGGCTGGTGCTCTATCCATTGTGCCAACTAATTGCCCCACTCCTATTTGGTTTTGAAAATCCTTTTTGAACTCTTCCAGGAATTCTTGCTGGGCTTGTGTCTAATTCACATTTTTTTGTCGGAGGCTTTGCTTGTAGTTGTTTTGACTTCATTGTCTTCTTCTGAGTTTGTGTCTTGAGATCTACCCTATCATCAGAGTTAACTTGTCATGGTCAGATTCTTTTGTTGTTGTTGTTTTTCAGCCCATTTTTCAGCCTCTTTCTTGATTTGGAACTTTATGTTAATGTCGGGCTCTGCTCCCAGCATGGGAGGATCGGGGGTCCTTTCTCAAGCTTCAGACTTTTTTACACTTTTGTTTTCAGAGCCAGTCCTGGGAGTTTGGAAACTTTGGGTGTTTCCGTGGTGGTGTGATCTGGAGAGAGGTGTGGTCACTGTTCTTTTGGTCTGCACTTTGGTCCTTATCCAAGATGGGCTCCTGATCCCTTGGGATTACAATCAATATTGCTCCTCCCTTGGGACCAGGAACAATATTGTTCCTCAAGGTCTCTGATCACTTGGTGATAGAAGTGTTACTGTCCTTCAAGGGCTCCTAGGCCCTCTTGACTGAAAATGCTTCTTTCTACCCTGGAACTATGACCCAGAAGTGGTTATAGGCAGTGGAATTGACAAACAGTGTCTGGTCCTACGTCCAGTGCTAGCAGAAGGGTACCTTGTAATCTGTTTCTCATCAGCTGCCGGGTCCCCTTAATATCTCTGGCTTGAACCTCCCAAAGCTGCTGCTACTTTTGTCACCATGCCCTAGTCCCACCACTAATGTTTCATTCATGTGAGTTCCAGGTCAACCTCCTCCCCCACGTCACAGATCTCTCATTCTGACTTTCTACATTGTCTTGGGCTAGAAGAATGTCTCACTCTGATCTTTTGTTATCTCAGCCACTCCAGAATTCCATTTGAGGCATTATTTTTAAGTTGTCTGGAGGGAAATGTTGGGAGAGTTTGGCTGGGTACTTCTCTGCTACAGCATCTTGGCCCACAACATACTTTTAAGTTTAATCTGTATTATTAGTATTTTCTCCATTACTTTCTGAAGTCTAGACAATCAACAAAACAATAAATGAAGCCCTGATTTGTAGCATTTGCTAATTTCTGAGGGGTAATTCTCACACTGAATATTTAACAATCTGGGGAGCTTATATGCACATTCTTGCCTGTGAGATACCTTATTTGGCCTTAAGGAGTTTATATCTAGTCAGGAAGCCAATAGGTACACATGAGAAAAGATCAATAACAATCCAAGGCAGCAAACTCGTAACTTTTTCCCAGGTAGTCACTGTTTTCTCTGGTAACTGAAGATAATGTGTTAACATGTTACTTACCCAAGTGACTTGCATTTTAATAGTGGCCTTTCCAGGGATAATGTAGTAATATAAAGGAAGACTCTTTCTGGTGGGAATTTCAAGGGTCAAAGTGGTGGTGGAAGGGAAGTTATTGGGGATAGCAGGTATCTATGACTCCTTCAAGGCACAATACATAGACAGCCACTAACTCTGCGACCCTGCACAGGTGTGTTGATACACAAATACCATCACAAAATCTGACCCTGTACCAACATATTGAGGTGTGTGTGTGTGTGTGTGTGTGTGTGTGTGTGAGCGCCCACGCACGTGTGTGTGCAATCCCTTTATGTTAACCAGATCAATTAATCAACGAGCATAAATTAAGCAATTGTGTCAAACTCTGGGCATACAAAGACCAAGATGAAAGTTATTGTCCTCAGGTCCCCATGTAGGTGGAGACTGCTCTGTTACCTAAGGCCTCTGATGGTACCTCCTCTCATGAAAGAGACCAGAGAACCTGCTTCTAGAAGAATGGTGATGCTACGTAATAAAAATGCCTTAGAAATTCTTGAGTATGTGTAGTCATTCTACAATTGGTTCAAGTCCACTATGCGCTATGGTTAGGAAAAGCTTTTTTCAATTGATTGAAGTAGAACTCGGAATACCTGCAAAAGGCAGCGAGGTGGAGAAATGCTGGACCTGGAGTCAGGAAGACCTGAGTTCAAGTCTAGCCTCAGATATTTCTGAGCTGTGTGACCCTGGGCCAGTCACTTCACATCTCTGTGCCTCAGTTTCCTCAAGTGTAAAATGAGAACAATAAAAGTGCCTCTTTCCCGAGGTTGTCATGCAGATGAAATGAAATAATATTTACAAAGTGCTTTGCAAATCACAAAACGCTATATAAATGCAATTTATTATTATTATTATTGTTATTAAAAAGGTACCAATGACCATACTCCTGGCCTCACTCTATTCAGCAACTCCTTTGCTGACCACATCCAGTGAGAGACAATATTGTCTCTCATAGCGTGGCCTACTAACATTTGTTCCTTTTCCATTTTAGCTAAAACGATTGGAGACCCCCATGAGTGTTTTAAAAGCTCAAAAGAGTGAGCATCCTGATGGCCCAGCATCCCAGTGTCCTAAAGTCTGAGTTTTTTAGGCAGCTGAGCATCAGTACCCTAAGGAGTACAGAATGACCTTCAGGAGTGACCTTCAGAACTTATCCCAACATTAGCTGACACAAGGACTCATCTGACATGATGCATCTGAACATTGGTGGGATAAATATCACATAAAATATAGCTAAATATGAACCCATTCCCCCCAGAGATGGAAGAAGGGTAAGGGAGAATACACACCTGAGACTTTGGAGATGGGATGGGAAACATTTGTCCTTTTGTTTTTGTTATAGCTTCAAAGCATATGTCCTTTGTAAAAATTAATTGATGTTCAATGAGATGCTGAGGTGTCAACAGTGGTAGCTAACAGTGAGGAAAATACAACCAATGGTAGCAAGCGCTAATAGCAGGAGAGGAAAGATACCCCAAACCCCTCAAGAGCACCCCTAGAACCCTGAGGGCAAAATGGAGCAGCCTGACTCTTAAAGAGTGGGCCAAAGCATAGGAATATACAAAATAGATAAAGATGGTTGTGGGGGAGGGGTACTTGGGGTAGGGGCCCGAGAGGGTGAGTCACTAGTAACTGTGAGAATCAGGAGGGGTTTCACATAAAAGGAAGCCCTTGAGCTGAGGATTGAAGGAAACTAGAGCTTCTATGACATGAAGGTGAGGATGGAGTAGATTCCAAGAAAGAGAAATAGTCAATGCAACATCGTGGAAATAGGAGGTAAAGCCAGTTTGGTCAGACTGTAATGTACTTGAAGTTTACCAGCACATAATATGGCTGGAAAAGTAGGTGTGTGGAGATGTTACAAAAGGCCTTAAATTCCAGACAAAGGAGTTTACTTTTGATTTCAGAGATCATAAAAACCATTGTAGTTTGTAGAGTTGTAGAGTGAAATGGTTAGATCTGTGCTTTAGGGGAATCACTTTGGCAGCCATACGGAGGATGGATTGGCATGGGGAGAGACTTGAGGAAGAGAAACCCATTAGGAATCTATTACAATAGTCGAGGTGATACTGTTGGTAGAACTGCAGATTGAACTAACCATCCTGAAAAGTAATTTGGAATTATGAGAAAAGAGTGACGAAAGTGTCCACATCCATTGATGCAGAAATGCCATTGTTAGGCATATGGCACAAGGAGGTCAATGGTAAAAAGAAGGGCACCACATATACCAAAATATTTATAGCAGTACTTTATGTAGCAGTAAAGAACTGGAAACAAAGTAGATGCCAATCAGATGGGGTATGGCTAAATAAGTTGTGATAAACAAATGTAAAAAATATTACTATACTACAAGAAATGATTAGTAGAATAAAGAGAAGCTTGGGAAGAATTATATGGACGGATTTGAAGTGAAGTAGCCATAATCAGTACAACAGTATACATAGTGATCACAACAATGTAAATGCAAAGAACAACAAAGTAATTAAAAATTAATGCTCTGAAAAAAGAATGACACCAAAGGAAAGATTTGAGAAGGCATCTCCCTCTCTTCTTTGAAAGAGTAAAGAATTGTGGGTATGGACGACTACAGATGAAGTTAGAATTTTTAAATGTGGTGGATAGTTTTGCTGAAGTATCTTTCAAAAAATATCTTTGTAATAAAGAATGGCTTTTTGGGAAGGGGAAGAGAACAAAGATATATTGGGAAATACAAGTGATTTTTAAAAAAAGAAAATGTAATGTATCAATGAAAATTTCGTTTTAATATTTTTGTACATTTTATTATTGGTTTTGTATTTTTTAACATAGCAAAATAACAAAAATGATAGTCCAGGAAAGAGGAGATAGGATCATTTTTCAATCATTCAACAAACAATTATTACTCATCTACTACATGCACTGTGGAAAGCAAAACATTTAGAAAACACAGTCTTTGCTCTCATGTGTCTTACTGAGGGATAGGTACGGGAGAGTGCTGGTAAATGTTTAACAACCAACTCTCCCTCCGCCCCAAAAAGTGTACACAGGACACACTTTGAACTTTAATCTGCATTGTTAACATTTTCTCCAACATTTTCTTAAGTCTAGACAATCAACAAAATAGTGCATCAAATCCTAATTTATAGCATTTTCTTATTTCAGAAATGTAAATGTTCACAATGAAAATTTAACAATCCTCTCACGAGTCAGTTCAAGCTGGCTGTAGTACATCCCTGGATGGGTACCAACATACACAGATAATTATAATAAACACTACATTATTTCATGATAAATGCCTTGGGAGATAAGTGGGGTACAAAGGAAAGTACTGGATTAGATGTTATAACACCTGAATTTGAATCCCGTGTCTTCCACTTACTATCTTCCTAATGTTGGACAAGTCACTTAACCCCTGTGGGTCTCTCTTTCCTCATCAGTATAAGGGGAATGGGGGCTGGGTGTGGATAGGACGAAATGACCTCTTAGATCCCTTCCATGAATAAATTAACAGTCCTCACAAAGGCGCAAAACAAAATATTACATGAAGACAGAAGGAGACATACGTTCTTAAAGAAATCTTTCTGCCCTCTTCTCACAGTGATCACAGCACTTTGAAAAATACCATGTGAAAAAAAAAAGAATTACATTTTCCAAATACAAGACTGCAATGACCTACCTGAGAATCCTGGGGGATGGTAGGAAGCGAAGGTGGGCAGACAGGTGGCCCCAGATCCTGTACATCCTCAGAGTTGCTCAACTCCCTTCCCATCCAACTGTCCTCTTCAGCCCCCTGGAGATTCGGGGGGGCAGACATATTGTTTCCAAGGTCTGGACTGCCTCCTGGAACCTGCTGGCTCATTTTCAGCCTGGTCTGCCTCCACACTGTTTAGATATGTCCCGCTAGAAATAAGACTAAACAAGACCTGGGAAATGTCCTGGGCACACAGGACCAAATCTCCAGCAACTACCCTCCCTTAGTAATAAAACAGTCAATTACCTTCACGGAAGAGCATTTGGGAAGAATAAAAAGACAGCTTCAAGGGAACTTTGCTAGAATAAGAAATCGACACCACTAAGATTCTTCCTGAAGATAAATCTGATTAATTATTAAGAGAGAAAGAAACCAAAGTCAGACTGAAGGAAAAGAATTAAGCGACAATTTGTATTTTAAATTCTTTCTGCTGCTTATTAACTGAGTGACCTTGAGCAAATCACAACCAATCTGGGCCTCAGTTTCCTCATCAATAAAAGAATCTGAGTCTTTTATCCTGGAGAAAAAGCTCTTTTAGCACCTTGAAGGAGGTTAGAGGAGGCTAGGCTGAGCCTCCCACCACCCCCACTTTAGGTATTCCTTGGTCACACAGTCCCATGGGTTAGAGCTCTACTTCCAGGCCCAGATAATTCAGGACAGCTGAAGGCCAGGAGCACTGACAGAAACCATTAGGTCATGTTTCCATCCTGATGCCCACAGAGCTCAGCAGTAGCCGTTCTTCAGTCAGAATCTATTTTTAAAAAAGTATGAAACCCTAGACTCAGGAAACATCATCATGGGATGTGTCGGGAAAGGGAGCCCACAATACATTAGGAATGTTTGGGCACATTGTAAGGAAACAAGATTTTTGGGCACGACCATTTCTTTTTAAAAACTAAAACTGCACGAATTTAAGCTGTATTTGCCTCACTGGACACTGACCTTCTTCCCCAAGGCTCCTATTTGGGGCTCCAAATAGATCTTGAGAATAGATAAGTGGATGAGAGGAAATGTGTCCTAGTAAACGGAGCCAGGCCTCAGACCAAGATTCAAATCCTGCCTCTGACACATACTGGCTGTATGACTTTGGATAAATCACCTCAGTTGGTCAACAGGTATTTATTAAGCACCTACTAGGTGCCAGGCCCTGTGCTGGGGAGAATATAAGTACAGCAAAACAATGCCTCCAGGCCTTCAGCTCTCTGCCCCAGGGATGGCTCCAGACTAAAAATAGCAGAGAAGTAATTGACCTGCAGCAGCGGCAAAGAAAGTTTTCTCGCAGAGATGTCCCTCTACCAATGAAATCACAGATTTGGTGAAAAAAAGGGTTGAGGAAGAGAGGAATAAAATAGCCCTTGTGTTCCGGGCTAAAAAGAAACCAGGCTGGTCTTGAGGGCAAGGGGCCCAAAAGAAAGTAATCGTCAACCCCAGTGGCATCCTACTGCCTCCAGGATCAAATATAAAATTCTTTGTTTGGCTTTGAAATCCTTTATAACCTCTCGGTCCTTTCCTACCTCTCCAGGCTTCTTACACTTTACTCTCCCCCCTCTCCATGTTATCAGAAATGCAGTGATCCTGGGCTCCTTGCAGCTCCTCATACCAACACACCATCTCCCAGCTCCAGGCATTTTCACTGGCTGTCCCCCACACTTGGAACATCCCCCTGCTCACCTCTACATCCTGGCTTCCTTCATATTCTCAGCTAAAGCCCACCTTCTACCAGATGCCTTTCCCAATCTCTTTTTTCAATCTGTTTTCCCTCTGAGATTACCTCAGACTTACCCAGGATATACCTTATTTCTACCTACTTGTTTGCATGTCTTCCCCATTAGACTGGAAGCTTATTGAGAGCAGGGACTACTTTTCGCCTTTCTCTGTATCCTTGGTGTTGAGCATAGTGCCGACACATAGTAGGGCTTAATGCTTGTTGACTATGCCTTTTTTTTTAAGCCCAGCTTCAGTTGGACTTGTGAAGCTAAATGTAGTCAGTATATAGGGGGCTGTAGGATTCAGACACTGTGGGCATATCCCAAGGATTAAGTCAGAAAATGTCACCTGAAAAGAAATTCAATTTATTTCATCAAAATGTATTAAGCAAAAAGAGCAAAGTGAACAGAACCAACAGAACATTGTATACAGTAACAGCAATATTGCTTTAAGAATGACTTTGAGTGGGCAGCTATGTGGTGCAGTGAGTAGAGCACCAGCCCTGGAGTCAGGAGGACCTGACCTCTAACACGCAACATTTGCTAGCTGTGTGACTCTGGGCAAGTCACTTAACTCTAATTGCCTAGGGGAAAAAAAAAGAATGACTTTGAGCAACTAAATCACTTTGACTATTATAAATCCGCAAATTAAAAATAAAGGTCATGGGCAGCTAGGTGGAGCAGTGGAAAGAGTACTGGCCCTGAAGTCAGGAGGACCTGAGTTCAAATCTGGCCTCAGACCAAACATTTGATACTTACTAGCTGTGTGACTGTGGGCAAGTCACTTAAACCCAACTGCCTAAAAATAGAGGTCATATGAAGAGAGGAGTTATCTGCATCCAGAGAAAGAACTGATAAATAGAAGCACGTATGGAATGATTTCACACACACACACACACACACACACACACACACATATATATATATATATATATATCGATATATGTACATATAGAGATAGATATTTGTGTCTAATGGTAGCCATCTCTAAAGCAGGAAGTGGGGAGAGGGAAGAAAAAAAGGAAAAAAATAAATTTACCTGATAACTTTATTATATATTTAAAAGGAATAGCAACTTGCACATAATAGATTTGCCTTTTTACATTATCTTTTTATTATACTACATTAGGGAAATGCTTGTTTTATTCCATAAATTAAAAATAAAATAATTTTAAAAGCAAGCTATATATATTAAAGATTCATTGTTTTCACATATTAAAAAAATAAGTGTATTAAGCAGAGTAGTACAGAGGGAAGAGCCACAGACTTGGAGTCAGACAACATGGGCTCGAATACTCACACTGTAGTTAATTATTGTATAACTATGGAGAAGTCACCTAACATCCTCATTTGTAAAGTAAGGTAGACTAGGCTGTATGGCTGTTAAGGACTCTTTCAACTTGAAATATGTGATCCTAAGCACCTACTATGTTCAAAACATTCTTTGTATAAGTATGCTTCAAGTTATGTTGTGAAAGGGATGAAACATTTTAGGATTTAGATATGAATTGGACAGAATCACAGAATTTAGAAATAGAAGATAGCTCAGAGGTCATCCAATCTAATACATACCTGAATAAGAACCTTCTCTTTGGCGTAGTGGACAAGTCATCAGCCAGCTTTTGTTTGAAGACCTCCAGTGAGAAGAAGCCGTGTCCTTCCAAAGCAATTCATTGCATTGAATTGTTCCAATTATTAGGAAGTTTTTGTGGACTATAAGCCTAAATCTGGCTCTTTTCAATGTAAACCCACTGTTCCTCTTTCTCACCCTAAGACATGCAGGACAAATTATATATGTGTGTGTATACATGTATATGTGTTTATGTATATATTTCCCCCAATTACATATTAAAGCAATTTTAAACATTTTTTAAATTTTGGGGTTCCAAATTATATCTTTCCCTCCCTCCATCCCCTCCCCCCCCCGAGACAGTAGGCAATCAGACATAGGTTTTACCTATGCAATCATATAAAACATTTCCCATATTAGTCATTTTGTACAAGAAGACTCGAATAAAAGAAAAAAGAATGAAAGAAAGAAAGTGAAAAATAGCATGCTTCAGTCTGTATTCAATCAATATCAATCTTTCTCTGGAGAAGGATAGTATGCTTCATCATGAATCCTTTGGGATTGTCTTGGATCATTGTATTGCTGAGAATAGCTAAGTCATTCACAGTTCTTCATCATACAATATTGCTGTTACTGTGTACTATGTTCTGGTTCTGTTCACTTCACTTTACATCAGTTCATGTAAGTTTCCCCAGATTTTTCTGAAAACATCCTGCTTGTCATTTCTTATAGCACAATAATACTCCATCACAATCATACACCACAGCCTATTCAGGCATTCCCCAATTGATGGGCATCCCTTCTCTTTCTAATTCTTAGTGCGGCAATGTTTTTAATAGAGAATAGTTTTTCAATACTCCAGCTCTAATCCTCAATGTACTTGGGTCTATTTCATATATTTATAGTAAATGGATAAGCCAAGGATACAGAACTGGGTCAAAGGCCTTATGAAAATCAACAAAGGCAGTCTATATGGTGCAGTCCTTTCAGGCAGCTTGGTTAATAGTTATTGTTTTTGTTGCTCAGTTGTGTCTGACTTTTCATGACCTTATTTTGGGTTTTCTTGGCAAAGATACTGTAGTGGTTTTCCATTTCCTTCTCCAGCTCATTTTACAAAAGAGGAAACCGAGGTAAACAAGGTTAAGTGACTTGCCTAGGGTCATTCAGCTAGCAGGTGTTTCAGACCAGATTTGAACTCAGGAATGTGAGTTTTCCTGACTCCAGGCCCGAGCTCTATCTGTTGCACCACCTAGCTGCCCTAGAAGAGAAGAAAGGTAATGAAAATAGCACTGGAAGTATATACAGAGAGAGAGAGATTTCTCCACTTCTTTCATCTTCTCATCCAATGAGGAAGAACATCTTGCAACTGGTTAGTGCCTTCTGGAAGAAGACAAAGATAACACCTATTCTGTAGGTCACTGGTACAGTTCTTACTGGCATACATATTTCCTGTGTCTTAAATTAAAGCAGAGTCCTTTGTTTCCTCCCTGGAAAATGTCGTGACAAATTGCCACTTTGCTCTACCTGTTCATCTCTGGGCTTCCAGTTGCATGGAGACTCCCCAAGAATTCTACCTTTCATCAGTCTGTTTATGCCTCTTCCCCTCAATGATAACATCTGCTAATCTTTTTGGAGTTAGTAATTAGCACTAATTTATGCCAGCTGTAGTTAAAATCCAGCTTCCCTTCCCTTCCTTTCAACATTTACGGCAAGCAAATTGAGCTTCTAGACCTACATCTTCCAATGTTTCTCACCCATGTCCTTGAACTTTAGCTAAGAGGTGGTGGTGGGGAGAGGAGCAGAGTGGGAGGAGGAGAGGCCGAGGTTGGGAGAACACTAAGACCTGCAGTAACTCTACTTGCCACCAGATGGCAGTAATTCATGAGACATCCGCTACTGAGGGTTAAGGCTAATGGACAAACCCCACTTGAAGGGGATTAAATAGAAAGTGTCTGCAAGAGATGGTATTAATATTTTAAGCCAAGTCAAACTGAGTAATGCAACTTTCCCTACAGACTGTAACTTACCTTACAGACACTTAGTTTGTGCCAAAGATTAATATTCACTGTTGCTGTGGTTGTTTAGTTGTGCTCAATTCTTCTTGAGCCCAAAGATACTGGAGTGGTTTGCCATTTCCTTCTCCACTTCCCTTTACAGATGAGGAAACTGAGGCAAGCAGGGTTAAGTGACTTGCCCAGGGTCACACAGCTAGTAAGTGTCTGAGGCCAGATTTGAACTCATGAGGATGAGTCTTCCTGACTCCAGGCCCAGCACTCTGTGCACTATAGCTTCACCTAGCGGCCCTACCATTCACTGTAGTAAAAATAATTTGGAAATCAGAAATGTCTTTATGTGTTCTGTGCTTCGATGAAAAAAAGGGCAGAGAGGGCTAGGAATACCAGGAACAAGGAATTTGGAACAGAGGTGTAGCTGGGAATTTTTTTCACCTGAGACGAAAACAGCAGCCATGCAAAGGGCACTCTGGGGGACAGTGGTGGGGGAAGGGGGAGGAAGGGAAATAGCACAGAGGATATACTGCAAATGGACAGGGCCTATTCTTACCCACTCCTTTCCCATCTTCCACTGGCCCAGACTCTCCTCCTCTCCCTCTCCTGGGTCCCACCTTTCCCTCTAACCTCAGCATGTGAGGGTGGAGAGTGGACTGGCAGAGAACCTCAAAGTTCAGAATGGCAGTTTCTGGACCACTATGGAGAAGAACTCACCATCCCCACCCCAGATATCAGCACCAGGGACAGAGTCCCTGCTGCTTGGCTAGTTACAACTCACTCCATTCCCTAGATAGTAGAAGCAGAGATAGAATTGGTTGGTTACACTTCAAGAGGAGTTTCTTCTCAAAAGGAGGCCTTGGGAAAGTATCCTGAGGTTAATATGTTATTCTTTTTATGAAGAAACTTTTTCCAATACCAGCATAGAACTAGAAGGACCTTAGGGACTAGTTTATAGGATCTCCTAGCCATCAGTTTCTCTGCTTCCCCCTGCCCTCCCCACCTTATTTTGTAGATAAGGAAACTGAAGTTTAAAGGGACCAAATGACACGCCCAAGGTATTACAGGTCATAGAAAGAATTTGAACCTACGGTCCTTTAGCTACAAGCCCAGGGCCCTTTCTGCTAACTCCTACAAATTCTGACTAAGTCAAGTATTGAGCAAATGGGGCAAACAGATCCTTCGAACTAATTGTCTCCCATAGAAATGGAGAGTCCACCAGTTTTCCCTAAAAATTATCAAAAGCAGCAATTGATGCAACAATTTGCTTGTTCTTTCGAGGTCTTCTTAAATTCCAGTCATTCTATTAAAGAACCACTGTGTCATTGCATTTGACTGGTATGTGGAAGGAGCGCACATCTCAGCTCCTTTCAGGAAGTTGGTTATAAAAGTCATCCTTTGGAGAATGGCTGAACAAGTTGTGGTCTATGAATGTAATGGAATACTATTGTGCTATGAGAAATGATGAGCAAGCAGACTTCAGAAAAACCTGGAAAGACTTGTATGAACTGATGCTGAGTGAAGTGAGCAGAACCAAGAGGACTTTGTACATAGTAACAGACACTTTGTGAAATGACTAACGTTGATAGACTCAGCCCTTCTCAGCAATGCAAGGATCTAAGACATCTCCATAGGTCTCATGAAGGAAAATGCTATCCACCTCCAAAGAAAGAACTATGGAGTTGGAATGCAGATCGAAGCATACTATTTGCTATTTTTTTCTTCTGTTGTGTTTTGTTTTCTCTTCCTTGTGGTTCCTCCTATTGGTTCTAATTCTTCCTTACAACATCAATAATGTGAAAATATGTTTAATAGGAATGCATATATATATATATATATATATATATATACATATGTGTGTGTATATATATAGAGACAGACAGACAGACAGAGAGACAGAGAGAGACAGAGAGACAGAGAGCCTATATCAGATTGCAAGTCATCTTAGCGAGGGAGGTGGAGAAAAATTTAAAACTCAAAAGCTTATGGAAGTGATTGTTGATAAATCAAAATAAATTAATAAAAAAAATTTTAAAAAATAAAGGTCATCCTTGGGGTGGGATTTGAAAAAGTAGAAAAAGAGATAAACTCCAAGATGGATATGAGCCTTATGGCAAAGGGACATTTAGGAGACAAAGTGCAGCCTGCCCATGTTACTAAGAACCTCAGCTCCTTCTTTTTCTCCATTTGTCTTCTTTTGACATTGTCTACCTTTGTTTAGTAAAGACTATTTTAGCCCCCTTCCCTGTATACTGCCACTGAGGTGTTGCCTTATTCACTTTGTCTTCCTACAAGACTTCTAGGATCTAGAGTTTCCTTGAGGGAGCAAAATTATTCCATTCCTCGACAAATTCTCACAAAAACTGGCAATAAAGTCAGGTACAACTCAAAGAGGAGACACCAGAGAAAGACCAAGCTGGGGCCTGGGCTTTTAAAGGACATGCCAGCACAATGACATCTATATTTATTCTGGACCATGTCTAAACACCTAACCATACCAACATCCCTGATAAGAGGGAACACCACTACCCTCCCATATGGGAAGCTGTCTGCCAAGCTAAGACGTTAAAAACAAACAAATAAACAAACAAAAAAGCATTGTTGAAGAGACTTCTCCTGCCTTTTTATTTTCATAAGTTGAGTTGATTGGTTCAGTAATGAATCTGGATGCTATATTTTGAACTCTTGTTTTCTGTAGCTGGGACCAGTAATGTTATATTTGAGGCTGTGCTGTAAGAAGCAATGTGCATAATGAATGAAGTACTGGAGTCAGAGTCAACAGGACCCAAGTTTGAATTATGCTTCAAACATTAACTGTGGGACCCTCAGCAAGTCATTTCATCTTGCTGAGTCTATTTCTATAAAATGCAGATTCAATTCAATAAACATTTATTAAATGCCTACTATGTGCCAGGTCCTGTGCTAAGTGCTGGGGATACAAAAAGAGGCAAAAGACAGCTCTTGCCCCCTCTAAGAGCTCCTAATCTAATCGGTGAGACAACATGCAAAAAATGTATGCAAATAGGATAAAGAGGAAATAATTAACCAAAGGAAAGCACAGGAATTAGGTGTGGTTGGGGAAGGCTTCCTGCAGCAGGTGGGATTTTAGTTGGGACTTAAAGGAAGTCAGGGATGTCAGTAGTCAAAGCATAGGAGGGAGAGCATTCCAAGCATGGGGATAGATAGCCAAAGAGAATGCCCAGAGCCAAGACGCCAGTGTCGCCGGATGGAAGAGTATATGTAGGGGGTAAGGTGTAAGAAGACTGGAAAGTTAGGAGGGAGCTAGTTATGAAGGACTTTTGATAAATTATAGACCCTACATCTCAGGGTTGTTGAAGTGATCAAATGAGATGGCAAGCCTACAGAGCTACACACCAAGACCTAAATCTGGTTTTGATTGTTCAAGCTTTTCTGGCTCTCACGACCACATTTGAGGTTTTCTTGGCAGAGATACTGGAGTGGTTTGCCATATTCTTCTCCTGTTCATTTTACAGATGAGGAAACTGAGGCAAACAGGGTTAAGTGACTTGCCAAGATCACACAGCTAGTGTCTGAGGCTGGAGTTGAACTCATGAAGATGAGTCTTTCTTTTCTGGTTCCAAGCCCGGTGCTCTATCCACTGTACCACCTAACTGCCTCTAAGTCCGGCTCATCAAAAGGTATGGTCCAAAGTTACCTGCTGACTCACAGTTTATTTTACCGAAGAGATCAGTCATCTTGTTCCGTTTTGTTGGGTTGGGAGCTTAAGATTCTTGATGTTGACAGCTTCACGTGGGGCAAATTCATTGACCATGCCTCATGCCTCCTGACCTCTATGTTGTGGCATCCTCGGCTTCTTTCCAGTCCCAGCTAAAATCCCATTTTCTACAAGCAGCCTCTCCTGGCCCTCAATTAATGCCAGTGCCTTCCCTCTGAGATTATCTCCAATTTATCCAATGTCTATATTATTTGTAGATCATTATTCACATGTCTCTGCCATTAGACTGGGAGCTCCTTGAGAGCAGGGATTGTTTTTTTCTTTTCTTTGTATCTCCAGTGTCTAACAAAGTACCTGCACATAGTAGAAGCTCAACTTAATTTATACTAGTTGATTGACTGATTGAATTCTATTAAATTGGGAGCTCCTTAGGAAAAGAGACTGGGTTTGTTTGTTTGTTTGTTTTGTTTTTCTTTGTATCTCCAGTGCCTAACAAAGTGCCTGGCGCACAGTAGGCACTTAACTCAATAGATATTTGTTGACGTGACTGAGTGACTCCCATTAGACTGAGCTCCTTGAGAGCAAGGACTTTTTTTTGTGTTTCTTTATATTCCCAGCACTTATTACAACACCTGGCACAGAGCAGGTCCTTATTAAACGCTTGTTAACTGATTGTGCACATTTGGAAAGCCCGGTAATTGTGGGAACTGGACTGAGTCCAGGTGAATGGCTTAACACATTGTTTGCAGAAGATATAGTTCAGCTAATAAAGGACTAAGGGGGTGGGGGTATTTTGGGCCTTATCTCTAGTGATTAGTCAGAGGAGGACAAAAAGGGATGTTCCTAATGGTCATGAGTGAGGCCTAGCCAGGATTAGAGCCAGCAGTTTGTGGGAATCTCGGGTCCCTAAGGAGTGGGACTCAAACATTTGCAAAGTCCATCTGTAGAACAAACCAGCCTGGGAGCTCAGCCACTAAGACCATTTCTTTCTGCTCTCGTTTGAGGAGAGATTGTGCTGCCCAATCCCTCGGGAGCCAGGAGCCACAGGTGTCTGTTGTTCATGCCCTACCCTCTCTGCTTCTTGAGGCATCAAAGAGATGGGAAATGTGGGGCTGAGTAACCACCAGAGTAACCTTGGGCGGCAAATGGAGGAACACAGTTTATACAAAGCATCGCGGAACTGAGGAAGTTTTAAAGGGACAGCTCAGTCAACACTTTGTGATTTGTGCTCCCTTTCTACACAAGGCAAGGGTTCTTAATCTTGTTTCATGGCACAGACTCCTCTGTGAGTCTGTGGAACTCCATGGACCCCTTCCCAGAATGATGTTTTTAAATTCAAAAAATAAAGTACAGGATCA
Organism: Phascolarctos cinereus; assembly: GCF_003287225.1. Taxonomy (NCBI): domain Eukaryota; kingdom Metazoa; phylum Chordata; class Mammalia; order Diprotodontia; family Phascolarctidae; genus Phascolarctos; species Phascolarctos cinereus. The sequence continues at coordinate 186,974,102 of NW_027555736.1, forward strand.
CAAAGGGAAACTATGATGCTGAAATAAAGTTACCAAAACAGTTTTCATCAGTATCGAAAAAGTTTTCATAACAAGCTCACAAATCTCAGGTTAGCAGCCCCTGATCTAAGGAGATATGAACAGTTAGCTAGAGACCCGCGTCTCTACCACATTCCACTTGACTCTCAGAGGCGTCAAGCGGTGGGAGCAGGTGGCAATTGTCAACAGAGCAATGCCTGTTCGCACTCTGACTTGGCAAAGCCGGAATGAACCCTCCTCTCACCTGCTCTGGCTTAAACAGTCCCTAAACTCGCTGTGGCTGCCAGAGTACAGGAGAGCTGTTGTTACTGTTACTGCTCAGTCTTCTCAGTCCCATTCAAGTCTTTGTGGTACCATTTGGGGTTTTCTTGACAGAGATACTGGAATGGATTACCCTTTCCTTCTCCAGTTCATTTTACAGATGAGGAAACTGAGGTAAACAGGTTTATAGTGACTTGCCCAGGGTCACATAGCTAGCAAGCATCTGAGGCTGGATTTGCACTCAGGAAGATGAGTCTTCCTGACTCCAGGCCTGGTACTCTATCCACTGTGCCACATAGCCGCCTGCACAGGAGGGAGGAGGGGGGAAATCCTCTAAGTCATATATCCCCCTGAGCAAGGGGAATCTGCAAGAGATAGACCTGTCTTCTGCAACAATCACAGACTCACAGATATGATATTGGAAGGGATCTCAGGAGGCATCTACCCATACTCCATTATTTTACAGATGAGTAAACTGAGGCCCAGGAAGGTTAAATAACGTCATAGGACCATAGATTGAGCTGGAAGGGACCTTAGAGGCCATTGGGGTCCCCCCCCCTTACTGATAAGGAAACGGAGTCTGAAAAAGGTTAGGCGACTTGTCCAGGATTACCTAGGTAGTGTCTAAAGCAGAAATCAAACACAGATCTTCCTGATGTCAACCCCACTGCTCCATTCACTGCACTGTCTAGCTGCCAAGATTACACCTGCGGTATTAGAAGTGGGATTAGGCCAGATCCTCTGACTTTAGGGGCAGCTAGGTGGCGCCATAGTGCACAGAGTGCCAGGCCTGCAGTCAGGAAACCTCATCTTCCTGAGTTCAAATCTACTAGCTGGGTGACCTGGGGCAAGTCACTTCACCTTGTTTGCCTCAATCTCCTCATCTGTAAAATGAGCTGGAAAAGGAAATGACAAACCTCCAATATCTTTGCCAAGAAAATCTCAAAAGGGGTCGATGAGTCAGACATGACTGAAAATGACTGAATAACCAACAGCCTCTGACTTTGGAACCAATACTCTTTCTACTCTAAGTTTCACAACCTGATAGTTAATTTTTGCATCTGGTGCCATGTCCTACATAGCCTCTGAGTTCTCTTCTAACTCTGAGATTCTGTGAAACCTGTAAAGAATGTATTCTTCTTAGCCCTGGTAAGGAAAGCCAGCATTTAATTAAGCAGAGATACATTAACAATCAAAGTTTAGGGGGCAGCTAGGTGGCACAGTGCATAGAGCACTGGCCCTGAATTCAGGAGGACCTGAGTTCAAATCCGGCCTCAGACACATAACACTTAACTACCTGTGTGACCCTGGGCAAGTCACTTAACCCTATTGCCTAGCCCCCCCCAAAAAAAAAACAACAACTGAAGTTTAGTGTGAGAAGGTACTTGCTAAGTGTTTATATTTTCTGGGGTAGAGGAAGGTCAGACCCTCTACTCTGATGTTCATCTCTGGTAAAACTTGGGTTCCCTAATCTACACTGTGACCATTCAGAATAAAAGCAGGGAAGAGAGAAATAGAGGAAACCATTTTTCCTTCTGAGGGTCCCAGCTTCTCCCCACTTCTTGGTAAACGTTATAAGACTATATAAATCTACATTGCTAGTAGGGTGTAAATTCTATGAAAGCAAGGATCATTTCTTTCCTGAG